>NC_092790.1:34514872-35714872 GCF_047496795.1 Chiloscyllium punctatum | reverse complement strand
TCCTAATTCCTGCTCTGACAGATGTTGGAGGGTGTCACTGTTTCCTTTTATCATCCCATTCCTCCACTGCTGACACCAAATTTTAAATGTAACCAGATTGGTGATATGGCCGATGATAAAGTTCTCAGACTGAGTCAGGTTCAGTGACAGGAACAAGTCAGGCAAGGTTTCTTTAGTTAGCCACAAGTAACTAACAGCACTAACAGATGCGCATGGTGGATCTGTGGTTAGCACTGATACCTCCCGTCACCAAGTAGCTGCGTTCAGTTCGAACCTCGAGCAACCCTCTATGTGGATTTTGAACATTCTCCCCATGCCTGTGTGGATTTCCTCCCAGTGTTCTCGTTTCCTCCTATCGTCCATAGATATGCAGCTTAGAGTGGATTGGCCTTGCTGAATTGCCCGCAGTACCCGGGATGTGTCGGTTAGATCTCCCCGATTAAAAACAATCAATTAAGTTTTTTTTTCATCGTATGTTAGTGCCTGGGCCGCTGAGGTCTCGGAATCGATATGGCTAGACATTGAGCCCTCTCAGACAAAGTGAACCCTTATTAGTCTGTTGTTATGACAACATTTTGGAATATTGTCATAAAATAATGATTATCAATACTGTTAAAATTTCAAGGACAAAGCGTCAGATTGAAGCAATACAGCCAAAACCATGTTTCTTACCTCTTTAATTGGTATACCGGGGATAATGGATTCCAGGTTTAAACTGTGGGCAGCGAAGGGGATACCTTGCTTGGGTGATTTAGAATTATTAGTATCCCTACAGTATGGAAACAGGTCCTTGGGCCCAGCAAGTCCACTTCGATCCTCTGAAGAGTAACCCACCCACACCCATTCCCCTACCATCCTATATTTACCCTGATTAATGCCACAACTTACAGATCCTGGAACACTATGAGCGATTGAGCAATGGCCAAGTCATCTAACCTGCACATGTTTGTGACTGTGGGAGGAAACCTACGCAGACACAGTTGAGAATATACTAACACCACATAGCGAGTCACCCAAGGCTGGAACTAAACCCGTGCCCCTGGTGCGCTGAGTCAGCAGTGCAAACCACTGAGCCACCACGTGTTACTTGAAGGAGAAACAATGATACCGTTTGATCAAATAACACGTAAGTATGAACTACCTCGTAGAGACTTTTTTTCCAGCTTATAGATTTGATTAAAAAACACAATTTTAAAAACCACATATAGATCCGATACAGAGAAGCAGGGGATTATTGTAAAGAATACACTCTCTGTCAGGACCCTTTACCATTTGTTGGATCGTGTCCCCGCAGACAATGCTGTGCAGCTTCGTGACGTCTGTGCGAGAGAGTTGGGATTTTAGATCTCTTCGGAGACATGGGAGGATATTTGCGAAAATGCTCGAAGGAGTTTGATCTGTAATAGAACCCATTCCATGCAGTTGAAAAATCTTCATAGGTTCTATCTGACCACAGATTTTCTCTCAAAATTCAAAGTGGGATTATCTTCAGCGTGTCCTAAATGCAGAATGACTACAGGCACTCTTACTCATTGCATGAGGTCCTGCTGCAGGCTTTGTATATATTGGAGAACTGTGTTAGGTGTGGTCGAGTGGGTCATGGGGACCGAATTGGAGATGGACCTGGTTTGTCTTTTCCTGGACCTGCCCAGAGTATCTTACACAGGTGCACATGGGAAAAAAATACATCCTTACTTTGTATGCTAGGAAAGATATTATGTTGTGTTGTATGTCTGAAAACTCCACGGGTCTGTTGAGACTTTGTAACCTTATCATGGAGAATATCCCTTTGAACTTTCTCACCAGTATGGTGCACCAAAAAATAGATAATAATATAAGTCATAGAATCATCGAGTCATGGAGATATACAGCATGGAAACAGTCCCTTCAGTCCAACCCATCCATGCCGACCACATATCCCAAACCAATCCAATCCCTGGCTCATAACACTCCAAACCCTTCTTATTCATTTCCCTATCCAAATGCCTCTTAAATGTTGCACTTGTATCAGCCTCCCTGACATCACCTAGTAGTTCATTCCATACACGTACCACTCTCTGTGTGAAATAGTTGCCCCGTAGTTCTCTATTATATATTTCCCCTTTCATCCTAAACTTATACCCTCTCATTCTGACTCCCTGACCCCAGGGAAAAGACTTTACCTATTTACCCTATCCATGCCCCTCATAATTTTGTAAACCTCGATAATGTCACCCCTCAGCCTCCGACGCTCCAAGGAAAACAGCCCCAACCTGTTCAGCCTCTCTCTCTAGCTCAAATCCTCCAAAGCTGGAAACATCCTTGAAATCTTTTCGGAACCCTTTCAAGTTTCACAACATATTTCCGATAGGAAGGAGACCAGAATTGCATGCAAAATTTCAACACTGGCCGAACCAGTGTCCTGTACAGCCGCAACATGATCTTACAATTCCTGTACTCAATTCTCCGACCAATAAAGGAAACGCCTTCTCTACTATTCTATCTACCTGTGATTCCACTTTCAAGGAGCTATGAACCTGCACTCCAAGGTCTCTTTGTTCAGCAACACTCCCTGCGACCTTACCATTAAGTGTATAAGTCCTGCTAAGATTTTCTTTCCCAAAATGCAGCACCTCACATTTATCTGAATTAAACCCCATCTGCCACTTCTCAGCCCATTGGCAATTTGGTCAATCTGAGGTGACCCTCTCCACCACACCTCCAATTTTGGAGTCATCTGCAAACTTACTAATTGTACCTCTTATGCTCACATCTGAATCATTTATGTCAATGACAAAAAGTACTGAATCCAACACGGATCCTTGTGGCGCTGCACTTGTCACAGGCCTCCAGTCTGAAAAACAACCCTCCCCCACCACCCTCTTCTTCTACCTTTGAGCCAGTTCTGTATCCAAATGGCTAGTTCTCCCTGTATTCCATGAGATCTAACCATGCCATTCAGTCTCCCATGGGGAACCTCATCAAAACCCTTGCTGAAATCCGTATAGATCACATCTGCCACTCTACCCTCTTCAATCCTCTTTGTTACTTGCTTAAAAAACTCAATCAAGTTTGTGAGACATGATTTCTGACGCACAAAGCCATGTTGACTATCCTTAATCAGTTCTTGCCTTTCCAAATACATGCACATCCTGTCCCTCAGGATTCCCTCCATCAACCTGCCCACCACCAACGTCAGGCTTACTGGTCTATAGTTCCCTGGCTTGTCCTTAACACCCTTCTCATACAATGGCACTACGTTAGTCAACCTCCAGTCTTCCAGCACCACACCTGTGACTATCCATACTATAAATATCTCAGCAAGAGGCCCAGCAATCAGTTCTCTAGCTTCCCACAGAGTTCTAGGGTACACCTGATCAGGTCCTGGGGATTTATCCACCTTTACCCGTTTCAAGACAACCAGCACTTCCTCCTCTGTAATATCGACATTTTGCAAGGTGTCACCATCTATTTCTCTACATTTTATATCTTCCATATCCTTTTCCACAGTAAATACTGATGCACAATACTCCTTTAGTATCTGCCACATACTTCCTGTGCTAGTAAAAATATTCTGTTGTGTTGGATGTCTGAAAAACCTCCGGGTCTGTTGTGTCATCATAAGCTCGTCATGGGGAATATCCCTTTGGACATTCTCACAAATATAGTGCACCGAAAAGCAGAGATTTATATAAGATATGGCAACCCTTTTTGGATTACCGCGATACAGGCTGATCTGACACTCTAAACAGGGCTTTTGTATAGCCATGACGATATTGTCTAATGAACCACATATTAAGAATTGTGAATGTATGAATGTGTATCAGTTCATGCTCTCGAAGAACGAGAGCAATCACTTTGTTATGCTGAGCCATATTATTTATTGATTATTTCTTGTTTATTTTTGTTTTTCTTCTGTCCGTTTAGAGACTTTAACTTATTTTGTATATACATGCACATGGGTGTAATTTTGTTCAGTTATTTGAGTTGTTTTGTTATTGGTTTAATATAAATAATAAAATATCTTTTTCAATAAAATAAATGTTAAAAAATTCAAATGCAAACATTGATAGATTAGAGTCCCAAATAACTCTTTTTTTAGAGAGATCACTCATGCTTTACATTGAAGGTCCCAACACGGGTGATGGGGTGAGGTTGAGAGAGCATCCCCTTCATGGTAACCTCTGTCAGTGTGGGGAATTGAACCTGCGCTGGTGGCCTCCCTCTGCATCACAAACCAACCATCCAGCCAACTGAGCGGGAGACTGTGTAACTGTTACACACGGAATCAGTCACAGACAAAGGGCAAGAGAAATTTTAATGACAAGGGAAAAGGTGTATTTCAGACAAAAACGTTCTCTGCTAGAGATCATATTTTATAATGAGACAAGTGTTTGGAAGCTGTCTTTGGCTGAATACAATAAGGTGAGACCAGTGAAATAACCAGAATGACTAATTGTGATTGGATATCGATAAGCATAAAATAAGTGCATGTTTTTGATTGGTCTGTGGAAAGCACGCTGACTGTTGTATGAATTTATAAATCAGATGAAATATATTGTAAGCAGAGTCCGTCCCCATGGGAAATGCCTTCTGAACACATGCGAGAAGAAACCCGGGGTATGAAGTGTCTGAGAATCGAATGCTCAGTAACAGGAACCTGGGGGTTGAATGACTGAAAGTTCCTGTAACATGGAGCTGAGAAAACCATCAGAACAACCCCAAACGTATTGAATGTTGGAGCATGTTTGAAATACTGAATGGCCTCATGATGGATTTTAATTGTGTGTGATTTGAGAAACGTACATCTCTACTCCATCCTCTTACATGTTACACACTGGGGCACTGCCGTTTTCCTGAAACTGGGAATAAGTTGGAACAATACCTGGAACATTCCATAATTGGCATTCCCCATAATATTCTATTACTGTGTGGGAGGCATTAGAAATACAAGAGAGAAAGAGATGGAAGGTGCTCTATGCAGTAGTGAGAGTGGTGGAGCATGAGCCTTGTTCGGGGGTCGGTGCTATAACAGATATACAGTGAGTGTAAGGGAGCAGAGAAAATATGGTGACCCTTATCCTGACAGAGTGGGGAAGGTTATTGATGTTTGTCCTGTTTTACTGGTAAGTTCGTCAGACCCCAGAAACTGCACTGAGCTGGGTGGTGAGCTCAGACCATGCTGGGTCGGTCTGGTAGTGTGGCCCCCTCTGAGAAGAGCATGGTCCCCTTCATACTAGCCCATCCACCAGGACCTCCATGCTGCTGTCGACAAACCGTGGTGTAATTGCCCCTTCGCTGCCATGCTTGGGGAAAATGTGCAAGGCAGCTCCAAACTGAGAAAGCGCAACCGTGTGCCCATTGGCCTTTTAAAGATGGAACCAGTGTCAGTGATCACGGAATATCCAGGGGCATCCAGGCGACTGTGAGTACCTCCAGTCATGATGGGTGGGAGAATCGGGCTGGCATTGAATGAAAGGGACACCATGGGGTGGGGTGGGTAGTTAATGAGGTGAGTTTGGTTAGATTGCACCAGGAAACTAGCTTGGCCTCGTGCAGACAACCCCCCTGTCACACTCAATGAAAATGTCACTGAGACAGGTTTTTGTTAGATTCAGCCCAGTGAGGCGAAGACTCTGCTGTCCTCATTCCCAGTTACAAAGCTGCAGAACAAATGCTTATCCAAAACTCTCCATCGCCTGAACTCACAGCAATATCCCTTTCACTCATAATTCTTCGAAATACTGACCCGTGTTGCATGATACTATCGGAATGAATTCATTTCAGCATTCTGAACCTGTGAATATATCCTTCCATGGCATTTTATCTCGGTGTATACTCCCCCACCATGTCTCCACCCCAAAACACACTGATTTACGGTCATATTGCACGAGACTGCCAGTATGACTGGCCATTTGGCCCAGCTGGTCTATGGCAAACAAAATGTCCATCCAGACTCATCCCATTCCCCTGTCCTTGTTCTGTATCCCTCCTATCCTTTCCTACCTGCGTATTTGTCCAAATGCCTTTTCAATGTTGTTATTGTACCCACTTCAATCATTTCCACTGACAGCTCAGTCCATATGCGTACTACACTCTATGTTAAAAAGTTGCCTCTCAGTTTCCATTTTACATTTTTTATCCTTTCCAAACATTAATGGATGTCCTCTAGTACTCGATTCACCAAACTTGAGAAAAACTTTTGAATTATTCGCCACATGCACACCTCTCATGATTTTATAAGAGCTACACTTCTATAAGCACCCCCTCGGTTTGCAACACTGTAAAGAAATAAGTTTTGACCCGTTCAATCTCTGCCTAAATCTTCGAGCCTTTAGCCCAGGAAACATCTTTGTAAATTTCTTCTACACTTTTTCTCGTTCAATAATATCCTTTCCAGAGCAAGGTGAACAAAACTGAACACAATACTCCAACTGCAGCTTTACCAACATCCTGTACAACTGCAACATAACGTCCCAACTTCTTTACTCAATGCATTGATGAAGGCCAATGTGCCAACAGCCTTCTTCACTGTCCTGTGTATCTGTGACTCAAATTTCAGACAACCGTGCACCTGATCTCCAACGACCTTTTGTTCCACTACACGTCTTAAGGCACTATCATTCGTCATTAAACTCCTACCTGGATTTGACTTTCCAAAATGCAAGACGTCACACTTATCTATATTAAACTCCATTTGCTATTTCTCAGCCCATTTCCCCAGCTGATCAAGGTACTGCTGCAATTTCTGATAACGTTCGTTACTGTAAGTGCTGTCTCCTAATTTAGCGTCATCTTCAAACTTGCGTTGTGCACTCTGGTCCAAATCATTGACATAGATAACAAACAGCAATGGGCCCAGGACCGACCGCTGAGGCACTCCACTAGTCACAGGCCTCCAGTCCGACAAGCATACCTCCACCAAAGGCATTTGCTTCATAACGTCAAGCCAACTGTGTCGCCAATTTGCCATTTTACATTGGAGTCCATGCGATCTGACCTTCCAGAGCGGCCTACCATGTGGAATATTATCAAAGGCCTTACTGAAATCCATATAGAATATGCCCACCACCCTGCCCTCGTCAACCTTCCTGGTCACTTCCTCAAAAAGTCTATCAAAATTTGTCAGGCATGATCTACCACGCACAAAGCTGTGCTGATTGCTCTAAGTCAAACTCTGTCTTTCCAAATGCATGCATATCTTATCTCTCAGAACCTTCTCAAGTGGTTAACCAAAAACAGGTGTGAAGCTTACTGGTCTATATTTCCCAGGCTTTTCTTTTCAGCACTTCTGAATAAGGGCACAATATTTGCTACTGCCCAGTCTGCTGGGACCTTGCCCCTGAACTATCTTCTCTCGCCTTATAAAGTGCTCTTAGATATATATGGTCAGGACCAAGAGATTTATCTGACTTTGTGCATTCTAATTTGTCCAACAGCACCTCTACTGTGATATGGACTGTGCCAAGATATCGCAACTAACCTCTCAAAGGTCGCAAGTCTTCATGTCTTTCTTCATGATAAACGCAGAGGGGAAATTGAGGACCTCACCCATCTCTTGAGGTTTTACACATGTATGCTCATTTTGGATTTTAAGGCGTCCTATCTCTCTCGAGTTGTTCTTTTTCTTTACTATACTGAATTTGGATTCACCCTAATCTGCTCAGCCAAGGCTCATACCCCACTTTAGCCCTGCTGATTTCCTTCTTCAGTGAACTCCTGTATCCCCTGTGCAAATCCAGAGATTCCCTTGGTCCCAGCTGCCTGTACCTGAGTTACTCGTTCTTTCTTTATGGTCAGAGCTTCGATATCTCCTGTCAACCAGGGTTCTCTCTTCCAGCCTCACTTTCCCTTCACCCTCTCAGGAATATGCAGACCTTGAACTCGAGCTATCTGACTTTTGAAGCCCTCCCACTTGCCCGGGATCCTTTTACCTGTAAATACACGACTCCAATCAACCCCTGCAATCCCCTGTCTAATTCCAACAAAATTCGCCTTGCCCCAATTTAGAACTTTAATCCGTGGACCAATTTTGTCCCTACCATACCTATTTTAACATTAATACAGCTCGGGTCACTTTTTCCAAAATCCTCCCCCACTTTACCTCCGTCACCTGTCCTACCCAATTTCCTAACAGTAGGTCGAGTTTGTCCCTTCCCCAGGAGGACCCTCTACATGCTGCTTGTGGAAGCTTTCCTGAACACACTTAAGAAATTACGTTCCATCTAAGTTTTTAACCCTCTGGAAGTCCCCGTCTATGTTAGGATAATTAAAATCACCTATTATGACAACCCTATTGCTCCTGCAAGTCTCACCAGTCTTCCTGCATATTTGGTCTTCTAATTCCCATTGATTTTTGAAGGCTTATAGTGCAACCACTATAACATTACCACCCTCTCTTATTGTTTGCATCATTTACAAAATCTCATTGGATATTGTCTCAGTTATTTCATCTTTAAATACTAGAGTGATACGCGCCTTAATCAGAACTATTGGTATTTAAATTGTTTCCATTTACATCTCTTCCTCGCAGTGATTTTCACATTCACAGCATCCCTTGTCAAGGCACAGTGGAGATATGGAGCTGTAAATGGATGGGAACTGCACATCCTGTCACTTTCAGCATTGGTTACATGTTTCCCCAGAATGGGCAGTAATCTAACACAGTGTTGCCGAACAGTGCAACAGCCTGGGTTTATATATGAATGAACCGGTGCGGACTGCACAGCCCCCCATGCTGGACATTTAGCCCGGGATTATAGATCCAGCATTGGTGTGGGCTGCACAGAGTTTCACTCTGCACAGAGCTGGGTTGCATTCAGCTGTACACTAGCCGGATCTACACAGGGCTCCATCCTGAATATGTAATGGATGGGCTGGTTATGTGAGTTGAATTGCGAATGTGAGAGAACTAAACATCTGGCAATGCCTTTAATTTGTGTTTTAATTCTTGTGATTGGACTCTTCAAATCCAGACTCATCCAGTTAGACCCAACCCTCTGGATGAGTCATGGTGACTGTTGTTACAACATCTGGGTCTGCAACATGACCAAGAAACGGAGCAGAGGATGCAGAGAGGGGAGTCTCTGTATAATGGAATGAGGGAATCACCATCAGGTCAGCCGTGGTCCGAGTGAATGGTGGGGCAAGATTGAATGGACCACTGATGCAATTTATTCATATATTTCTGTTTGTTCCAAGCAAACTCCCCTTCTCTCCCAGTGTCGCATACTGGTGGGGAGTGAGTCACCTCCTGCTGTTTCTGCGTAACAGGATCCTCGGGCCTCAGTTGCCTCCAGATTTCCCTGTGCCCCAGTTTTGAGCAGTTGAATAACTGGCTCCTGTTCCTGTGTCCCAGTCTTGAACAGTTGAATGACTCCCTCCTGATCCCAAGTTTGTGAAAGTAGATGACCTCCTCCTGCTCCTGAGTAACAGGCTCCAATAGCTCTGTGCTCACCTGCTGCTCCTGTGGAATGGAGGTGAGGGACTGAATGGTCTCTTCACATTCTGTACAGCTTTTCTAGATGAAAGGCCATTCTGTTTCTGTAGAACATCATCAAAATCTGACTGATGTATTTCTGTTTTTGACTAGAATGTAATTGAGCAAACAAGCCGACTGGCAGAATTCAGATGCTGAATAGCCTCCTCCTGTTCCCGTGTTATACACTGAAGAGTCAATGGACTCTCAGAGATGTACAACACGGAAAAAGATCGTTCCGTCTGGTCATCCATACCGCCAAATATCCTAAAGTAATCTCGTCCCCCTTGCCAGCACTTGGCCCATCTCCCTCTAAACCCTTCCCATTCATGTATCCATCCAAATGCCTTTTAAATGGTGTAACTGTTCCTGCCTTCACCACCTCTTTTGTCTGTTCAATCCATACACACAGCAGTCTCTGTGTGAAAATGTTGTCCCTCATGTCCCTTTTTAGTATCTTTCTCCTCTCACCTTAAACCTTTGTCTTCTAATTTTGGACACGTCTATCCTGGGAAAAGACATTGACTGTTTACCTTATCTATGCCGCTCCTGATTTTCTAAACCTCTTTAAGGTCACCCCTCAGCCTCAACACTTGAAAATAGCCCCAGCCTATTCAAACTCTCCCTGTCACTCTGACCCTCCAAAACCTGCAACATTCTTTTACATCTCTTCTGCATCCTTTCAAGTTTGACAACACCTTTCTGACAGCAGGGAGACAAGAATTAAAGGCAATATTACAAAAGTGGCCAAACCAATGTCCTGTACAGATTTAACATGTCATGCAAATGCTTTGACTCAAAGCACATACCAATAAAGGGAAGATCACCAAATGCCTTCATCACTGTGCATCTACCTGTGACAGCACATTCAAGGAACAGAGAACCTGCACCACGAGTCTAGCTTTGCTGCCTCACAGGGCAGCGACCTGGGTTTAATTCTATCCTTGAATGACTGGCTGTGTGGAGTTTGTACATTCTCCCCGTGTCTGCCTGTGTTTCCTCCGGGTGTTATGTTATACTCCGACAGTATAAGGATATACAGGTAAGGGTAGATTGGCCATGCTGGATTGCGCACTGTACCCAGGGATGTGTAGGGGAGGTGGATTACCCATGGGAAATGCTGGCTCAGAGGGATAAGGCAGGGATTTGTCCAGTGGGATACTGTTTAGAGGTTCGGTGTGGCCTCGATGGGCCGAAAAGCCTGTTTCCTAACTGGAGGGATTCGATCATTTCTATGGTGTTCTCCTTAATTTCAGCTTTCCACAGGAACCTACCTCCATGCCTTACCTTGATTTGTCTTGCCAAAATGCAACACATCACATTTAAATAAAATAAACTATCTGCCACTCGGTTCACCGAAACAAGGTCCCATTACAGTCTTAGAGATCATTCTTCACTGTCGACTACACCAACAAATTTGTAATTGTCTACAACCTTACTTACCATACTTCATATACTCAAATGCAAATGATTTTTATAAGTGACAAAAGGCAGTGGACCCATTATTGATCTTTGCAGCACGCCACTGGTCACATGTCTGCAAGTTTAATGAACAAATGTCACTGTCACGCCCTGTCTCCAATATTCAAGAAAATTTTTGATCTAAATGGCGAGTTCTCCCTGGATCCCAGTCAGTCTAACCTTGCTAACCCGTCTACCATGGAGACCATTTTGGTTTTCTTACTGAATTCCATAAAGTCAACATCCACTCTCCTGCCTTCATCAATCATCTTCATCACTTCCTCAAAAGATTACACCGAGTCAGTGAGACGTGATCTCCAATGTACAAAGTCCTCTTCAGCCCTTGTTTTTTCAAATGCATACACATCCTTTCCCACAAAATCCCCTCCAACACTTTAGTCACCATTGACGTCAAGCTCAGCGATCTATGGTTAGCTGTTTTTTTCCCCTTACTTTCTTAAATAATGACAATATGTTAGCAGCCCTCCAGTCTTCTGACACACCACCTGTGGAAATCAGTGATACAAATATATCAGCAAAATGCTGACCAATTTCTTTCCTAGCTTCCCACATACATTTGGGATACAACTGAGCAGGTCCCAGGGATATGTTCACCTCGATGTGTTTTAAAATGTCAAACACCTCCTTGTAATATAGACACTTTTCAATGTATCACTATATATTTATTCATTCTCTCGCTCTTGTAACCTCCTCCTCATTAAATACTGAGGAGAAATTTTTATTTCTTATTTCTCAAATCTCCTGTGGTTCCACACATAGCTGGTCTTACTGATCTTTAAGGGGCCCTGTTCTCTCCCTAGTTAATCTTTTACCATTAAAGGATTTGTAGAATTTCTTCAATGCCTCGGTAACCCTATTTCTAAATCCATCTCATGTCCACATTTTTCTGGCCCGATTTCCCCATTTACTATGCACTTACTGCCCTTATACTCCTCTCGGGATTCACATAATCTCAGCTCTGTTTACCTGACATATGCCTCCTTCTTTACCTTGACCAAAGCATCAATATATCTAGCCATCCAGCACTCCCTGCACGCACCAGCCTTGCCAATCTCACTAATAGGAACACGTTGGCTCTGGACTCTCTGAAACCAAGTTTTGATGGCCTTGCATTTTCCAACCATCCCTTTACCTGTGAATAGGGTATTCCAATCAACCTTTCACAGGGCTCACCTAACACTTTCAAAATTGGCCTTATTCAAAATTAGAACTTTAATGTTTACATCAGGTCTTTCCTATTCCACAACTAATTTAAAACTAATATTTATGCGGAACAGAAAGTTAACAAAACACTTCCTGCCCTTCTGTAACAGGCTCGAGAGGCTGAATGGGCTCCTCATGGCCCTCTGTAATAGACTAGAAAGGCTGAATGGCCTCCTCTCCTGTCCTTGTGTAACAGACCCGAGACATTAAATGAGACAGCAACACTTGGATTACGAGCAGCCTTTAAACTGTATCTGATGGAGGTTCATCCCTTCTCAGTTACAGAAACACAACCAACACAATGTACTCCAGGTGCCCTCTCAGTAACACCTCATACAGCTGCAGCGACATATCTCTTCGTTTTGAATGATTCTGTTGGCAAAATGTGCTGAAAAATGTGTTGCTGGAAAAGCGCAACAGATCAGGCAGCATCCAAGGTGCAGGAAAATCGAAGTTTTATGCTTTTCCAGCAACACACTTTTCAGCTCTGATCTCCAGCATCTGCAGTCCTCACTTTCTCCTTGTTGGCAAAATGCGCCAATATTCTAGATTACCACCTTTTCAAGTAGCAACAGGCTAATATGGGCTGAATGACCTTCTATTATCCCTCTGTAAGAGGTCCATAGGGACAGAATTGCTTCGGTCTGTTGCTGAGCAGCATTCTCAATGTTCTGTCTCAAGGTTGTGAAAGGATTTGCTAGCAGGGCACTCAAAACCAGGAGGAGCCTCACACTGGTCAATAAGGAATCTAGAAACTTTCCCACCCGACTTTTCATTATGCAGCCGATCTGTTATTTTATAACAGCCTCTTTCAAAAACATATATAGACCCCTGCAGTGTTCTGTTAATTCTCTCATATCCAAGTTTAAAAAAAAATTTGAAGATTTATGATCCATCCCTCAGCCACCCTCATCCATTCCATCCAAACCCAGTAAATATTCTCTTTTGTAGTTATATGAAAAGTGATGTGTGGAACTGGTTAATTGAACCTGTTTGCTCAGTCATGATTTGGACTGTGATGTACAAAGTTAAAATCACACAACACCAGGTTATAGTCCAACAGGTTTAATTGGAAGCACACTAGCTTGAAGAGCGCCGCTCCTTCATCAGGTAATAGTGGACGACACACTACTAAGGAACAGAATTTATAGCAAAAATTTACAGTGTGATGTAACTGAAATAATTCATTGAAAAATACCTTGATTGTCTGTTGAGTTTTTCATCTGTTTGAATACTATGATAGTTTCACTTCTTTCATTTGTGTAAATCACGAAACCTTTTGTAAAAATAAAATGTTGCATTCTCAGGTTAGCTGTAACAGTGAGTGTTAGCTAGACAATATGTTGAAGGTCTTAGCCCCCTGTGTTCTCTGTCTTTGCCATGATGTGTAGATTGATTCTAATCTGAAAAGTGAGATAACAGAGTTTTACATGACTCCATGCAGGTTTTGAGCTCAGGGTTTTACATGAATTCACAAAATTTTTGAACAAATTTCAAGTACAACTCTGCAAGAACAAATTCATCCCACAAAATATATGTGTGCATGTGGGTCTTTGTCGGTTTGTATGTGTGTCTGTCTGGATTGGCGGGTTTGTGAGTGTGAGAGAGATTGTACATGTATGTATATTGATGTGGAGTGTCTCGAGTCTGTGAGGGGGTACATGTGTGAGTGTGGGAGTGTGTGTGCATGTCTGGGGTTGGGGATTGAAAGTGTCTGTGAGAGAGAGTGTATATTTGTGTGCATGAGTGTAGAATGGTCTAAGTCTCTGAGAGGATGACTGAGTGTGGGAGTGTGTGTGTGTCTATAAGGGTGCATGTGAGTGTCTGTGTGCGTGTCTGTGTACATGTGTGTCCGTATGTATGTGTGTGTACAGGAGTGCCTGTGTGTGTATAGTGCAATGGTGGTCACCTCTAATGTGACATGAACCCAAGGTCCCGGTTGAGGCCCTCCCTATGTGCATCAAAATTAGCTATCAGCCTCTGCTCGGGCACCTTTCGCTGCTGCCTGTCCTGAAGTCCGCCCTGGAGGATGGTCACCAGAAAGTCCGAGGTTGAAGGTCCTGGACCACTGAAGTGTTCCCCAACTGGGAGGGAACCCTCCTGTAGTTTGATTGTTGTGCGGTGCCCATTCATCCGTTGTCGTAGCCTTTGACAACCGGTTTCCCAGAGTTTGTTCAGTGACTGTGATTAATGCTAAACTCGAGGGATTCTAATTATTCCAGTGGAAGGTTTCCATATTTAAATGATAAATGTGCGCCGTTCAATGTGTTATCCCATAACATGATCAGAGCATCACAGCACTGACAGGGATCAGCAGGTTTGGAGAGAGGGGAAGGAGAGATCAGAATCTGAGAACATTAGACTGGCATGTTCCATCCATTGACAGGAGTTTATTATGTATGGTATCTTTCTGCATTTTATTGCTGGTCATTATCATTGCGGATCTATTCCGCTCTTCTCATTATTCCAGATTTTTATTATCCTTTCCTGGCAATCGTTGGTGTTCCTGGTAAGTGTCACTGACCAGATTTTTTTTCTATAAACCGGTTATGACTGTATTACTGTTCTTTCATGTAGTCTACACTTCTTGTCACTGTTATTTTCCTGTTAAAACTTTCAATCCATATATTCACTCTACAGACTACTAATAACTACATCAATGAATGTGTTCAATTACTGTCTCCCTCTCTGCTCTGGCAGTGTTACTCATGGGTCTCTATGTTGACCTCATCAGTTCCAGCTGCGAACTACAATTTACTGTATCATTGCCTTTGTTATTTACATATTAAGAGCATAGAGGTCACTCTCTACTGTTCTGGTTACAAACTTCAATTCCTTCCACTCTTTCCATCCCATCCCTGACCAATACCTGCGATTGAAGCAGACAAGTCTCAACTGTGGGTGATCCCTTTGACAATGAGCTGATTCTTGACACCATACCCTGAACATTTCTAACTTGAAATACTCACCACTCCAGAATATATCTCACTGGTTTAGTCCATCTGCTGTTTGAACCTTGAGCTATGAAATACAGTCTTAATGAAGTTCATAATCTGCTGCTGACGGTCCCGGCTTCAAACCTGCCGAAGCAAATCTGATTCGACCTCACACCAAACTCCCATCCATCTGTCATTCATGTGCACGCCGATGTATATTGCTATTGTGTCTGGCAATGACTTTATTTTAACATTCTCAAACACTTTACCTCATCTGTCCATGAAACTTCTCTCGTTCTCTCTCTGTGGATGAACAAAAAGCCTGCCAGTTGTTCTTATTTGAAATAATTTCCTCCATGTGCGTTCCTTCTCAAACAATGAGTTTCGCATTCAACCACGCCAATCGCGCATACACACGCACTCTCCGTCAGTTTCTGATGAACACACTCACACAGCAAATCTTCCCATTGACGGCAGTAATCTGATGCGAATATGGTTCGCATATGATAGTAAAGTTTGCAAGACTCTCTATGCTGGGCAGATAGTGCCGTTTACTGAGCAACACACTAGCATGTTCTGCACAGCCCTCCATGCTGGGCTGTCATCTTGTCCCAGTTTATGTTGTTTGTGGTGTTCTGTGATGTAGATTCAGAATTTGATGTAACAAACCATTTCAGCTGATCTGACAATGCCTTTATTCAATGTTGTCATTCTTGTAAGTTTTCTCTCGAAGATCTCACTTCTCCAGTTAGTCCCACTGCCCTGTCTTTTTCTCCACATTTCCACAACATTTTTCAGTTAATTAACTGCCTGTTTCTGTCTTTAATGTGAATCTTTCTGTCCCTCTGTATCTTTCCCTGGCCTTTGCTTTTGGCTCCCTAGTGTATGGAGTGCTGGCATTGTGAAGCTGAGAAACAGTGAAGTGGTGTGTGTCAGGCTGTTGTTCACTTCCCAGTATGTCCCACGTGATGGTCCACGGACAGGGGTGTTTGAGAAGTTATCAGATACATCCTTGTAACTTGGTGTGTACCTGAATTTGTCCCTCTCAGGTGACCTTGTGATCAGTAGCAAGAGGAAGCCCGGAGAGTAAAGGACCAGGCATCAAAATTGTGTGACAATGCTGTCACTTTAAAAAAAAGTTATTTTTTCCTTTTTTAAATAAGAGATCTTAAAGGCCAAACTGCCTACTGAAAACAGCTCAAGTAAATAACTTACGACGCTTTTAGGGTTTTTAATAAACAGTAGTAACAACGGCCTAGTAACTTATCCCCAGCTGCTACTCTCTCTGAAACCTGACTTGATGTTGATTCCTCCTGGATTGGAGAACTGTATGCGAGAATGTCTGCCTGAATGTTCCTTTTTGCAAAGGGGTGTGTTTACGGGGTGTTACTTTATTGGAACAGTTTGTCGGTAGAAGATACTGTATCCATTATTCGGTTAAGGTTTCCAATAGTTAAATTATTCTAAATTCCTCTTCATTTTGAATGGATTTTCATTAGAGTGTTTAAATATGTTGTATTTTGCTTAGTGGTGAGTGGTTTGACTAGTAGCATCACATTTGGAACACCCATTTCACATCTACCTTTAAAATAAGAAAGGTTTGGCATCCAAGCTACTTCCTTAAAATAGTTTGAGTCAGTCTGGTTGGTCTATTGCAAGCTGGGGGCTCTTGTCTGTTTCTAACTCGATAATACCAAATTGGGTTTAGAATTACAATCCCTACAGTGTGCAAACAGGCCATTCGACCCAACAAGTCCACACCGACCCACCGAGGAGTAACCTACCCAGACCCATTCCTCTACCCTATTATTACACATTTACCCCGACAAAGGCTCCTAACCCACATATCCCTGAAAACTATGAGCAATTTATCATGGGCAATTCACCTGACATGCACATCTTTGGATTGTGGGAGGAAACCAGAGAATCCAGAATAAGCTCATGCAGACACTGGAGAGTATGCACTGGGAGACTATTGGGTTCAAAGGTCGTGTATGATGGTTGTCAGTGTCTTTTGTTGCGGATGTTGAATTCGTTTGGGTTAAACAGTGTTTTGTGGATAAAGATTCTTTCAGTCATTAAGAGTTTTCTGGGTGTGGAAGAAGTAAAGTTCGGGGTTTTACAAAAGGTAATGAAGGCAAAGCTGTAGGAATTGACAGACAAACTGGAGTTGGGTTTGCTTTTGTCTGTGAGAAAATGAGAGATAATTACAGCTATAGCTCGGCAATTACACTTGGTAGAACTGCCATTAGACTCTTTGGAAATACCTGGAATTCAATTTCAAATGAGGCACTTTGAACATGAGAAGGAATTGAAACAGTTTGAATTATGATGAAAAGTAGAAATAAAAGAAAAGGAAATGAAGAAAAATGAGAGGAAAGGACAGAAGAAAAGCAGAGAGTTTTAACTTAAAATGTTAGCAATTAGAGAGGAAAGTTGACATAGAGGGCGGTGATGATGGTAGAAGGTCGGCAGGATGAGAAGGATAGTGAGGTTGAGCAACCCTATTGTAACCAATGGCCAAATGGGGTTCTGTTTAAATACATCCAGACATTATCTAAATTTGATGAGAAGGATGGGGAAGCCTTTTGAATTTCATTTGAGAAAGTGGCTAAACAAATGCAGTGCCCAGTGACCATGTGGATTTAGTTGATCAAAACAAAGCTGATAGGTATTTGCATCCCTATCGGAGGAGGTATCTGGCCAGTATGGGGTAGTGAAGAAAGCCATCTGAAATCCATATGAGCTTGGGCCAGAAGCCAATAGACAGCATCCCAAAAAGGGTCCCTGGTTAAACGCACATTGAGTGTGAAAGGATCAAACAAAGTAATTTTGAAAGGTGGTAAGGGTATTAAAAACAGAGCAAACCAATGACACTCTTAGAGAGATTCTTATTTTGGAGAAGTTCAATAATTCACTTCCTGCAGTCGTGAGAACTCGTGTGGAAGAGCAGAGAGTAACAATGGGAAGATTAGAAGCTGAAATGTCTGATGATGATAATTGAGTTCAGAAATCAAAGTTTGGTTTCTGTGAGAGATTGAGAAGAATGTGCGAGATCTTTTTAAAACATATACCTGTGAGAGTAAGGTTTACTGGCATCGGCCAGGAGTAGTAGGTAAAGAGGTGAGAGCATTAAGAGATACAGAAGTATGTAATCCTTTTATGCTGAGACATGAGGAGCTATGCCATTCAGAGGGACTATTGGAGAAATGAGAAGTGCTCCATTATGTAACGTGTGGTTGGAGTGTCCAGTGGAAACATCAACAGATTTATTCCACAATGGGGAAGGAGGCCTTGAGCTTGGTGTTGGCGTTAAAACATTTCAGCATTTAAATTGCGAATAACATACATGAGACAAATCTTTATCAATGATAGTGACCCCTTAAAGTTTTTGGAGAAGTTGAGGGAGAAAAATACCAGATTGAGCTTATTATTGCTGCTATTCAATTTGAAACTATACAGGTGACAGGGCGAGAAAACCTAAGTTTTGACACATTGTGGAGACTTGGATGAAGAAAGGCAAAGGCATTCTGTGGCAGGAGTAAAATGCCTGAAATCGAAACTAGTTGTCAACATTTGTATGCTCAGAGTCAATGTAAAGCATATTCATTCCAGTCTGCTAATAGAGGGAGATTAAGTGGTCTAAAATGAATCCACCTTTGTATATTGATGGATGATTCTATTAAAGATAGAGTTGTGAGAATTCTATCACTGTAAAAAGCTTATTTTCTCTTGTTTTTTTTTGAAGAGAGGTTTTAAAGGCAGAGGTGCAGAACTGCTGTCTGAAAACAGTTTAAGTAAATAACTGAGATTTTAGGTTTCATTAAAACGGTGGTAACAATGGAAGGGCAGTGGCCAGGTCTCCCAGACCAGGGTGTCTCAATTTGTTTTTAGCTGCAGCATTCAGAAGCTGCTGGGGATCCCAAAAGGGTTGGAAGTTTCAATACATGATCCCCAGCTGCTTTTCTCTGAGATCTCTGTTGATGTTGTTTCCTCCTGGATTGGAAAACTACTGGAAGGATCTGTATTTGAATATATCTTTGTGCCAAGCGGTGTAAACCAAGAAGTTACAGGATCTATTGTTTGTGTAAGTGTTCCAACATATAAGCTATCCCAAAACGTTCTTTTCTTTGATTGTATTTTAACTGAAACATTTAAATAGATTATACTTTGCTTAATGTCGAGTGGTTTGACCAGTTGCAACATATCTGGAACGCACACTTCACATCTATATTCAAAATAAGGAAAGGTTTGGGTATAAACGGCCTTCTTAAAATATTTTGCGGGGATCTATCTGGTTCACAACACTTGTACTGAGGGGTTTCTGACTGACTCCTGTAATTGAAAATTTTGTGGAGATGCTGGGGATGGTTTGCTGGAGGTTGTATTGTGAGCTGCCTCAGACATTCAGGGAGACCTGAGGATTTGGTGACCCAACTCTGGATGGAGAATTGAGACTGTATATACAGCATCTGGATCTGTAACATGAATACCAAATGGAGCAGAGGCTGCAGAGAGGGGAAGCTCTGAAACCACAGAGTGAGTGTGTGTGGGAAGGGGATTTGCTGAATCCACCCCGGATTTTCCAGGAACAGCTTCCCAAGCTCCAATTAACCCAGGAGCAGAGTGTAATGAGACACTGATTGTACATAGAGCGGTGTCACCTCCTTCAACACGACCTGCAGCTTCACACCATAGGGAAGATGGTGCTGCCAGTGACAGTTTCATTCAGCTTCTATGATCCAGAACTTTCCAGGCAGTACTGGTTGACATATCCATCATCTCCCGGAATCTCAACATCAATGTCACCATTGGGTGATTGAGGATATATATAGTGGATGAGGTAATTGTTTTCTCCCACAACAGGGAGCTGCCGGGTGTTTCCAGTATAGTTGGATTCCCGATGGTGTACATGGCATCTGCAGAGTACCCATGTCAATGGGGAGAGGTAGAAGAACCAAAGGTGCTCTCTCTCTCTCTATTAATGTTACAGTGTGCCCATCACAGTATATCGTATTGGTGAATACATCCCATGGTCCTGGCAGCAGTCACGGTCTCTTCATTCAGAAGCAGTCAGCCATTCCCATCGTCATCAGGTCTCCACGTAGAAAGAAATGAATATATCTTGGATAAAGGTTGTCCCCTTGATGCACGTTTCAAAACATTATCCCCACCACCAATCAACCACATCAAAGTATTCCATGTGTACGGAGAGCAATGGGGTAACTTGGAGTATCTGGGAGCTGATGATCAGAGATGGAGCAAAACCTCTCATGTCTGAACGCGTCTGCGGGAAACCCCCAGTACCCAATATCATTATGTCCTCTAATCCCTCTCCACTTCAGTATCATATTTCCTTCTATTATTCCTGTATATGGAATAACAGGTTATATCATGTTAAATTCCACCTGCCAAACTATTATCTATTGCCTTGACCTCTCTGAATCTATTTGCAGACTCTCCACCCTCTCTTGATAATTTAATCTCCTGCTTACCACAGCGACATCACCAAACTCTGCATCTGTATATCTGTTCCATCCTCCTGATCATTAATATAGACTGTAAATAGTTGAGAACCCAGCGCTGGTCACTGTGTGACTCCACCGGTTACATTCCCTCTAACTGATTGAGACTGATTTATCCTGAATGCCTGCTCCTGTATGATACCCAGTCCTCCCCCATTCCTGTGCAACACAGAAAGGGTTGAATAAGAACAAGGAGCATCTGTGAGGAATCCAACCCCTCGATGAGGCTGATGTCAACGCGGCCTCTGTTCCACTTTCCTGCCATCTCTCCATCCTAAAACTCTAGTCTCTTGTTGTAGATTGCACCACATGAAAACAAAATCCACTCCACATCTACACATTCAATTACTTTTAGCATTTTACAGACCTCAATGAGATCGTCTTTCATTCTTCTAAACTCGAGAGTATAGGCCTAAACTGCTCAATTTCTCTTCATAATACATTCACTTCAAATATGGAATCATTCTAATGAAGCTCTTCTGAATTGCCTCCAATGGAAATACCTCATTCTGCAGGACACCCAAACTGTACTCCAGTTGCAGCCTCACTAATGCCTTGCATAGCTACAGCAACACTCCCTACCTTTCTACTCTATCCTTTTACAAATAAACACTGAAATTATGCTTGTATTTCTCATTACTTGAAGTACCCGCAGGCAGGCTTTCTGTGATATGCAAGCAGACACCCAGATCCCTTTGCACCTAAACACTTTGAACTTTCTCTCCATTTAGATAATAATTTGTCTTTCTATTATACTGGCCAACTTGAATAGCCATATATTTATTCACTTTAATTTTCCTTGCCAAACGTTGGCCCATTCACCCAACCTATCCACATAGTTTTAAAATCTCTTGCATCATTATTCCGAAGTAATAGCCCACTGATGTTCGTGTCATCTGAAAATGTGGCATCGTATTTTCTATCCCATCAACCGAATACAGTAACATTAACGATCACAAATGGTTGAAGCATGAGTACTGAAATCAATGGCACCCCACAAATTGCATTTGGCAAAATAAAATCACACATTTATTCCATGTGACTGCATTTTGTTGGTTAACCAATCCTCCATCCAAGCGAATAAACTACTCCTAAACCCATGTTGTCTGATCTTACCATTTACTCTTTGGAGAAGCGACATATCTGATGCCTTCAGGAAGACCAGATATGTTCCATCTCCCACTATCCACCTTGTTTGTGACATCTTCAAATATCTCAAGCAAACACTTCAAACTTAATTTTTCCTTTGTAAAACCATGTTGACTCTGACGGATTGTAGTTTAACTTTGCAAATGTCCTGAACAATGGACTCTAACAATTAGCCTTAAATTATAATAGTTTATTGTTACACTTTAGTCCCTAATGTATACCATTATTATAAGTTCTTCTCTTTCGACAGCCTTTACCTTTTCTTTGAATTCCTGTTTAACAGGCACAAGGCTTTAAAAGGTCTGCTCCAATTGCTGTGAAAGAGCCATGTGTGGCTGAATGGACTCATCATCTTGTTGGTGTACAAACGCGATGGGCTGACATCTTTCTGGAGTTCCCATTTTGTCATCTCCAAGGCCAGAATGACCTCCTCAAGTTGATGCTTTAGAAGATTGGGAGATTCTGGAATCTTCCTGTTGCTGTGTAACATTTTGACAGGCGGATGGGTCTTCTCATACTTTTCCATAACAGGTGGATATGCTGAACGGTCTCCTCATGTATACCGGAGATGGGACCGAGGGATTGATGGGTCTTCTCTTGTTCCCATACAACAGACACGTATCGAAATTACTTCTTCCTTTCTCATGAAAGAAGTCTCAGATAGTTTTTATCCTTATCCAATTCCCTTGCAATTGGCCCGGTAGGTCTGAATAGCCTCCTATTATCCCAGTGTAACAATCTCCAGTCACTGTGTGATCTCTTCCAGTTCATATGTTACAGACTTGAGGAGGCTGAATGGACTGATCCTGTTGCTGTTTAACAGGATACTGGTGCAGCATGGCCTACTGTTATAGGCTCGAGTGGCTGATTGGCCTCCTTCTGTAAATGAATATCAGGCTCCAGGGGCTGAATAGCCTCGTCCTGTTTTGATGTAACAGGCTCAAAGCCTGAGTATCCTCGTGTTGTTCCTGTGTAACAGCCTGGAGAACGGAATGGATTCCTCCACTGTCTGTGTAATTCACTTCACTTGTTGACTCCTTCTGTCATCTATGTTCAAATAAGGTCATCTTTAATTTTTGTAAACTCCAATGGCTACTGGGTCAACCTGATCATCTTTTCGGTATAAGCTAGCATCATCATTGCAGGAATCAGTTGAGGGAACCATCTCTGAGCTGCTTCCAATATAACAACATCCGTTCTTCATTAAAGAGATTACATCTGTACACACTACTCCAGATGTCATCTCACTAAGAACCTGGACAGCAGCAGCAACACTATACCAGCCTTTTGTAAGGTTCCCACCCAGCTTAGAGCTTTCTCAGCTCTCTGGGGGGAACAGAGCGTTGTTGGACTATCATTGTCTTTCTCTACTCCATCAGCATAATGGGAGATCTGGAGAAATTAAAGTTTGAGAAGATCATAAATGATGTGGCGAGATGATCTCTACTATTAATCTCCCCAGAGCCCACGTCGCTCAGATTCCACAGAATCTAGTAAGGTGTAGCACAAAAACATCAAGGAGGAGCAAACATTGATGGGAGTTATATATCAAAGTGAAAGCTGCAATACAAATGTTGGACATGTTATAAAACAAGAAATGATATACACATTTGTGGGTACTTCAGTAATAATGCACTGTTTAAATTATATCTAAACTGTGTTAACTCAATTGAATGCTAATGCTGGGAAAACTGGATCTCATGACCACGTGCGAGATGGTTTACATTAACATTATGTCGAGCACTGAGCTGGAGATCAGGTTATTTAGGAATTGGTGTTGAGTGATCAGAAGAGCTAATTGAAAACTTTGCTGTCAAGGACCTTTTGGAAACAATGACCACAATGTATTGGTTTTCTTTTATGCTGTTTGAGTACACGACAGTTTTTGTTTTATTTGAAGTAACCGTTATAAATCTGAGTCATGCAGACCATGAAGGTGTGAGGAGAAAGTGGGGAATACAGATGCTGGAGATCAGAGTCGAAGAGTGTGGTGCTGGAAAAGCACAGTCAGGCAGCATACTAAGATTAGATAAATCGATGTTTCGGACATAAGCCCTTCATCAGGAATGAAGCTTCTGGGCCAAGGGGGCTGAGAGATAAATGGGAAGGGGGTGCGGCAGGGGGGAGGTAGCTGGGATTGTGATTGGTAGATGAAGGTGGGATTGAAAGTAATAGGTGACGGAGAGAGACAGAATGCCTCGTCTAATGCATCCATTAAACCCAATGTGGTCTTCTCTACATTGGTGAGGCAGGAGGTCAACTTGTGGATCATTTCAGAGAATATCTCTGGGACAGCCACATTGAATAAATCCATCAACTTGTGTCTGAGCACTTTAACTCCCCTTCCCACTCTGCCAAGGACATGTGGGTCCTGGGCCTGCTCCATCGCCAAATCCAAGCCACCAGAAGCCTGGAGGAAGAAAGCCTCCTCTTTTGCCTTTGGACCCTCCAACCACAGGGGATCATAATGGATTTCCCCATTTCCCCATTTCCCCGAATCCCACCTTATCCTACTCCAAACTTCCAAATCAGCACCGCCCTTTTGAGCATTCCTATGTGTCCAGCTTCCTCCCTATCAGTCTGTCCCACCCTCCTTCCTCTCTGACTATCACTTTGAACCCCACCTTCATCGACCTATTAGATGAAAGGAGGCAGCTTAGAAAAATGCCAAGTGTTGCAGTAAGCCAGTGGATTCAGAGAAATGTCGGACCCAGCAAAGGATGACCAATAAACTGAGAATAAAATCAAAAAGAGAAAAAAGCGTGCAAATGAAAGAAAAAACATGAAGACCGCTAAACAGCGTCTATCGATGTATGAAAAAAAATTAAAACAAGGTCAAATGTGGAACAGTTGGTGTGCAGACAGGGTAATTTATTGCAGAGAACAGAGAAATCGCTGGGAAAAGAAACAGTTTCTTTGTGTCTATCTTCATGGAAGAATATCCAGAAATTCTTCCAGAAATACCAAGTGACCATGGGACTTGTGTAAGTAAAGTCTAAGGTCATTCTTGTCAGTGTTGGGGTCATCTTTGAAAAGAAAGCTGGATTGAGTATTTATAAATCTGACAGACTAGATGTACTTCATACAAGAATTTCAGAGGAAGCAGCAATAGACATGTTGATTGCATCGCGGATTTTCACTTTATTTTCCGACACATTCCCGAAAGGCATTTTGCCAATCTGTATAAGGAAAATGTTATAAATATTATCCAACAGTTTAAGAAAGGATGGATTTGGAGAATGGTAAAATACAGACCAGTTATCTGTTCATCCGAAGTCAGGTATCTGTTGGACTCGATTACAAAAAAAACATACTACTATATATTTAGATGGTAATAACATAAATGGGGAGTGTGAGAATGTACCGATGGAAGGAAAACCAGAAGTGGCAAACAATATTTGGAGTGGTTTGAAGATGATTCTTGTGGACATAGGCAATGAAGAACCAATGGATAACGTACAGTTGGATATTCATGAGCTTTTTTTAAAGAACTCACACAGCAAGTTCATAAGAAAAAATAAAGCGAGAGGTATTGGGAAGAACATATGCAAATGGGAAAGTAAAAAATAGGTTTACATTCATGTGAATGTAATTGGAAGATAGAGGATGTCGTGCACCAGTTCCATCGAGCGTTGGTGAGACTAAACGTAGAATATTGTGTATCGTTCGGAGTCCCAATCTAAGAAAGAATATAGTGACTACAGAGGAACTGCAAAAAAGTATTATCCGGATTAATCCGTAAAATGGCAAGATTGTCTGATGGGGAACCTCAGCCTGTAATCTCGAGTTTCAAAACATGAGAGTTGATTGTGGTGAATCTTAGAAACATCGAAAGGACTGAATAACAGAGGGACATGAAGAAGTACACGGAGGTGAGAAAAGGGAGAATCCCACGATATTCCACACGGACAAGTAGAACAGAATAATCTGCAAACAGTCAGTGTCCATTAGAAACCAAGGGACAATCTGTGTGTCAAGCTGGAGAACATTGATAGATTGTTACATCAGACCTTCACATCTATTTTATTTAGAAGAAGGATGAAGCAGGCACAGAATTCAAGAAGATGGACTGGGAAGCTCTTGAACAGATTGATGTAAAACATGAGAAAGGATTTGAGGTTTTGTTCTGTACAAATTTGGACCAATCTCCATGTCTGAATGAGTTGTATCACAGGCGGCTGTTGGTGTCGAAGGAGGTAAGACCCTGACTGAATATTTTAATTAGAATCTTACCATAGGGGAGGTGGCCAGAGAACTGGAGAACTGCTAATATGATTCCACTTCACAGTAAGGGTGGGAGAGATAGACCAGGGAACTATAGACGAGTGAGTATTAAATCATTGTTAAGGAAACTACTGGATAAAATAGGGAAGGAGAATATCGAACTCCATACAGAGTCACAAGGTTTGATCAGGGATAATTATCATGACTTTATCAGAAGGAAGTCACATCCAATGGATTTGATTGAATTAGTTTGAGGAGATCGATTATATAGTTTTGAAGGAAGGCCTTTGACAAATTTCCTCCTGGGAAACTGAAAAATAAAGTAAAATCTCACAATATGATGGATAACTTGACAAGTTACAACGAACATTGTCTTAGTGGCAGGAGACAGAGGGTGGTGGGAGAAGGCTGTTTGTGTGACTGGAGACCAGTGTCCCCGGGTGTACCACAGAGATCAGTGTTGTGTCCCTTATTGTTTGTGTTATTCATAACAAAAAATGTGAATGTGGAGGGGGCTAGGTGGAGAGTGGGGGAGATGCGATAAGTAAGTGTATGTTTGACATAAAGATTGACCGGTTGGTTCGCAGTGAGGAGGAAGGCCTTAAGTTACAGGAAGATGCAGATGGAATGGTCAGATGGGCAGATCAATGACAGATAGAATGTAACCCTGATAAATATGAGGTGATGCACTTTGGGAGAAGGAACCAGACAGGGGAGGACTCAATGAATGGCAGCACACTGGGAAGCTCAGATTGTGCTTCTCCACACATCGCTGAATGTGACTGGACAGGTTAATGTTTAAAAATGTGTTGCTGGAAAAGCGCAACAGGTCAGGCAACATCAAAAGAGCGGGAGAATTGATGTTTTGGGCAGATTCCTGAAAAGGCTTATGCCCAAAACGTTGATTCTGCTGCTCCTTTGATGCTGCCTGACCTGCTGCGCCTTTCCAGCAACACATTTTTTAAGCTCTAATCTCCAGCATTTGCAATCCTCACTTTCTCCTGGACAGGTTAATGGACTAGTTAAGAATTGGACCTTGGGTGTAGCGTCTCTCAATCAGGGTGTAGATTATAAGAACAATACAGGGCTTTGGTTCGGACAAAATGAGTACTGTATGTAGCTCCGGGAACCACATTCCAGGAAGGATGTGATTGCACTGGAGAGGGTGCAGAGGTGATTCACCAGGATGTTCCCTGGGATGGAACATATCAGCTATGGAGAGAGGCTGGATAAGCTCAGGTTGTTTACTTTGGAGCAGAGAAAGCAGAGGAGTCAGTGATTCAGAAGGATAAGATTATAAGGGACACGGACAGGATGGATAGACAGCAGCTGTTCCTTTTGGTTAGAGGGTCAAGAACAAAGGAGCACACTTTTAAAGTGAAGAGTTTGAGGTTCAGAGATGATTAAAACATTTTTTCACCTCGAGGTGTGGGGTTCTGGGATTACTTCCTGAGAGGGGAATGATCACCTCACAATTGTTAAAAAGCACTTGTACGAGCAATTGGAAATGTCATAACATTCCAGGCTAAGGGCCTGGTGTAGGAAAGTGGGACTAGTATAGATCATGCTGTATTTCTGACGGTACAGAGTCTATGCCCCTGTGAGTGTATGGTGTGGAAGGTCAATTATTGAGCAGTTTAAGGCAGGAATTGATGAGTTTCTGAAGAGTTATATTCATAAGGGTTATAAGGGTGAACTGTATTTGATTGTTAAATTACGTCAATGTGAGAAATATGAGAAAACCAGTGCAGTTTCCTTACTGTTTGAAACCAAAGAATGAAAAATGGGGAACAGGGAAATAGCAGAACTATGAAGCCACTACTTCCGTTCTGTCTTCACAAAACTTTCTAACAATACAAGGAAAACCGAGTCTGGTGTGGGAAAATGATAGAGTACATGCAACATAGAACATAGTTAGTAAATGGTTTAGCAGAAATTATTGTGACTGAAAGTAATGGTCATAGACAACACTAACATAGATTTATGAAATGGGAATTATGTTTGAGAAACAAACTGGGAGACAAATGAAAGAGAAGCAATGATGTAAAACATTATGATTTTTAGAAAAATGTTGGTAAATCTCCAAGCTCAATTTGCAAAATCAAATCTGAGTGGATTGGGGCGAATATATGAACATGTTTCTCGAATGGGAGAGCTGGCAGGAAACAGTGCATAGAAATAAACAGACTCATCAAGCAACAGCATGACATTGTCTGTAAGGTATGATTCTGTGAGTATGTCTATGTCCCAGACTCCCCATTACCTTCCCCAGATATCTCCTGTCTCATCAGCAGGACGGACACAGCAGACGTGGCGGTACAGTGGGATACAGTTGGAAGGGAATTGCTCTTGGAGTCCTCAACAGTGACTCTGTATCCCATGAAGTCTCATGGCATTAGTTTGCACATGGGAAAGGAAACTTTCTGCTGATTACCATGTACCAGCCTCTCTCAACTGATGAATCAGTACTCCTCCATGCTGACCAACAGTTGGAGGAAGCTCTGAGGGTGGCACGTACGCAAGATGTACTCTTGGTGGGGAATTTCAATGTTCACCACCAACAGTATCTCAGCGACAGCATTACTGATCGAGCTGGCCGGGTTCTAAAGGATATAACTGACAGCAGATGGTGAAGGGACCAACAAGAGGAAAATACATACTTGACCACAGCCTTACTAATCTGCCAGTTGCAGAAGTATCTGTCCATGACAGTATCGGTAAGAGTGACCACCGCATAGTCATTGTGGAGACAAAGTCACACCTGCATATTGAGAATAACCTCCACCATTTTGGGTGGTACTATCACAGTGCTTAATAGAGCATACTTCGAACAGATCGAGCAGCTCAAATCTGGATGTTCATAAGGTGTTGTGGGTCATCAATCGCAGTGGAATTGTACTCCTGCATAACCTCATGGCCTGGCATATCCCCCTCGCAACAATTGACATCAATCCAGAGAATCAACATTGGTTCAATGGAGTGTGCAGGATGGCAGGAGCAGCACCAGGCATACCTGATAATGAGGTGTCAGCCTGGTGAAGCCACCAATCAGGACTACTTGTGCACCAAACAGCATAAGCAGTAAGTGATAGACAGAGCTTAGTGATCCCACAAGCAACGGTTCAGATCTAAGTTCTACAGTCCTTCCACATCTTGTCAAGAAACTTTGGGGACAATTAAACAATTCACTGAAGGAAGAGATTCCACAAATAACCCCTTCCTCCATGATGGAAGAGCCCAGCACTTCACTGTATAAGATAAGGCTGATGCATTCGCAACAATCTTCAGTCAGAAATGCGGAGTGGATGATCCATTTCAGCCTCCTCCAGTGGTCCTCAGCAACTCAGTTACCAGTCATCAACCAATTCGATTCAGTCCACACGATATCCAGAAAGGATTGGAGATACTGGATACTCCATCGGGTCGATAACCTGACAACATTATGGCAATAGTACTGAAAATTTGTTCTCCATAACTTGCCACTCCCCTAGCCAAACTGTTTCAATACAGTTACAACAATGACATTTCCCCAGTTATGTGGAAAATTACCCCAAGTATCTCCTGGATATAAAAAGCAGAACAAATCCAATCCGGCCAATTACCACCCCATCAGTCTTCTCTCGATCATCAGTAAAGTGGTGGAAGGTCTCAGTGCTTTTAAGCAGCACCTGCTCAGCAATACCTTGGTCAATGACGCCCAGTTTGGGCTCCACCAGGGCCACTCAGCTCCTGACCTCATTTCCGTGGTTCAAACATGGACAAAAGAGCTGAAATCCAGAGCTGGGGTGAAAGTGATAGCCCTTTAAATCAAGGCTGCATTCGACAAGTGTGGTATCAAGGGGCCTTAGCAACACTGGAACCAATGGGTATCAGAGGCAAACTCCCTGCTGGTTAGAATCATACCGAACACGTAGGAAGATGGTCATGGTTGATGAAGGTCAGTCAAGTCAGCTCCAAGTCTGTAGGAGTCCCTCGGGCAGTGACCGAAAACTTCTTCAGGGCTGCTTCATCAATGACCTTCCTTCCATTTTAAGGTCAGCAGTGGGGATGTTCACTAATTATTGTACAATGTTCTGCAACATTTGTGGCTCCTCAGATACTGAAACAGTCTATGTCCAAATGCGACAAGATCTGGAGAGTATCCAGGCTGGCAAGTGGCAAGTAATATTCAGGCCACACGAATGCCAGACCATGACCATCACCAATAAAATACAGTCTAACCTGCCCTTGTCATTCAATGGTGTTACTATCACTGAATCCCCCAGTGTCAAATTCATGGTGGGTAATCATTGCTCAGAAACTCACTGGTCTCGCCACATGAACACAGTAACTATAAGAGCAGGTCCGAAACTAGGAATACAGCGGCGAGTAACTCACATCCTGACTTCCAAATGTCTGTCCATCATCTACAATGCATAAGTCAGAAGTGTGATAGAAGACTCCCAATTTGCCTGAATGACTGCAGCCCCAATAACACTCAAGAAGCTTTACACCATCCAGAACAAAGCAGCCAGTTTGAAAGTCCCTTCATCCACAATGCTCCACCATCAACGCTCAGCAGCAGCAGCAGTGTTTTACTATCTACATGCTGCAATGAAATGATTCACCAAAGATCCTCAGAGACCATCTTCCCAACTCATGACCATGTCTATCTAGAAGGACACGGGCTACAGATGTATGGGAATACCATCATCTTCAGGTTCCCTCCAAGCCATTCACCATCCTGACTTGGAAATTTATCACCGCTCCTTCACAGTCACTGGGTCAGAATCCTGGGATTCCCTCCCGAATGGCATTGGAGGTCAACCACAGCAGGTGGAGTGTAGCGTTCAACAAGGTAGCTCACCACCACCTTCTCAAGGGCAATTAGGGTCAAGCAATAAATGCTGGCCCAGCCAGTGACTCCGAGATTCACGAAATAAATAAATAGAAATTAATAAAGGAAGGTTGCTGAGGTGTCACAGGGATCAGTGCTTGCGGCCCAGCTGTTCACAATGCTCTGCAAACATTTGGTTGCTGGAATCAGATACAATATATCCCAGCCTGCCTACAGCACTAACGGATGTGGGATTGTGAGTGGGTGAGGAGGATGTAAAAAAGCACCGAGAAGACTAAGACAAGTGGAGTGAATGAGTAAATACGTGACAGACAGAGAACAATGTGGATAGAGGTGACGGTGTGCTCTTTGGTGGAAACGATAAATTGGCAGCCTACCATTTGGAAAGGATTGGTAGAAACATGTTGATCGACAAAGGGATGTATACTTCTGTTTGTTGTTTCCTTCTGCATAAACCTCTGAGGCCCATGCAGCGCAGTGAGTTCTGCAACCAGAAGTCAATACTGGGCTTGGCATTGGCACGCTGCCCAGTGTAAGCAGACCCAAGAAGTGGGAGCTGTAACATTGAAAAGGATCTGCATCTCCTTGTACACCAGTCGCTGAAAGTAATATTGCAGAAACAGAAAGCAGTGAGGAAGATAAATGGTGTGTTGACCTTCATTTCAGGGGGATGTGAGTCCAGGAGAAAAGGTGTCTAACTGCAGCTGTACAAGGCCTTGGTGAGATATCATCTTGAACATTGTGCACTATTGTGGGGAGTTTTTGGTCTCCTTACCTAAAAAAGGACAAACCTGACATTGATGGAGAGCAGTGAAGGATGACCAGACTGATCTCTGGGATGACGGACTTGTGGTGGGAGTAGATTTTGGGTTGACTGGGCCTGTATTCCATGGGATTTAGGAAAATGAGTGGAGATCTCAGTGAAATATACAAAACTCTGACAGGGTGAGACAGATTGGAAGCAGGGATGATAGTTCCTCTGGCTGGGACTTCGAAAACAAGGAGCCACAGTATTAGGTACAGGCAGTCACTTTGCATTGAGATAATAATAAATGTCTGCTCTCACTGACTGGGGAACCTGGGGAATTCTCTCGCACATGGAAACCAAGGCACTGATTATAAATAAGGATTTAGAGACAGTAAAGGGATGGTAGGAGAGCAGGAGTATGGTATGGAAATGAAGGGCCAGCCATCATTATATTGAATTGGTTAGCAAACTCGATGGATCAAACGTACAACTGCACCGCCTATTTTATAGCTTCCCAAGGTTACTCACATTAACGGATATGTATATCGTGTGGGGTAAGTGCATTGAGGAGAGTTTTTCCATAAACTAGAATGGGGAGGCTAAATGTGTTTTCCATTCCCGATGTTTCTGTACAGTCTGTGGGAAAACACTGTAAATGCTGTCACAAGCTCTCAGATGTTAGGAAGGCGGTTTGTGCAGGGTCGACAGGACTGTGTTCCCATTCCCTTTTCCGATACTGATGCTGCGGCCGGGTGTTCTGTCCGGTTTCATCCTTTCAGACCTCGGAGTAGTTTGATACAAATGAGTGCCCTTGCTTGGGGTTCAGAGACCATTGAAATGTTTTTCACATGTCAGGGTCTTTGGAGTCAGTTTTAGTCCAGCCCAGGAAATCATGGGAGATTCACTTCCTAAAAGTACTTTGGAGAAGGAAATTCTGTTTACAATCCATATTGGCTTCACGGTCACTGTTACTGATCCCAGATTTTAGATCTCGATATTTTATTAATTGTCTTTAACTTCCACCCGCTGCCAGATCATTAGCCTGATCTGGATTAGTAATCCAGTAACATTACCACAACAGCATCATCTCCACATGGGGACCTGTCAAAAGCCACACTGAGCAGGTTATTTCTGTGCTGCTTGACAGCTCTGTCAAAAAGAACTCCCACCAATGTGACTGTCGTGATGAGACTGAAGAGGTGGTAATTGGTCAGATTGTAATTATTCCCCTCTTAGGGGACGGGACATAGGGGACGAAATTTCCACATTGCCAGGGAGATGTCGGAGTTGGAGCTGGAATGAAACAGCTTCCCCAGGGACACGGCTTGCTGTGCAGTACAAGGTTTCAGTTCTATTGCAGGAATGGTGTCAGGGCCCTTTGTCTGTGTCGTATCTACTGTGTTCAGCTCTTCTCCATGGCACATGCAGCGAATCAAATTGGTTGAGGACTGGCATCTGTGATTTTTTGGGCATCGTGATGAGGGTGAGGTCTATCATCGACTCAATACTTCTGGCAGAAGATGGTGCAGATAAAACATCCTCTTTTACACTGATGTGCAGGTCTGTTCCATTACTTAGGATGGGAATGTTTGTGGAGCCCTCTCCTCCTGTCATTTGTTTAATCGTCCATCATCATTTATGACTGAACGTGACAGGACTGCAGGGCTTCGATCAGATCTGTTGGTCAAGTCCAGTAGCTTTAATGAGTTAGCATCAGGTTAAAGTTCATGTGAATCTGACTCTGACATGTTCACCCACACTCGTCACTGAGCCATAGATGGTGTTGATGGTAATGACAGACTGAGGTGTTTCCCGGGCAAAAAGTTACAGGTTGTGGTTGAATGCATGTCTGCCTCTCCTGCTGCTGTGGTCTACAGCACTACGTGAATACGCAGTTTCGAGCTGCAATATCTGCAATGCAATTCTGCTGTCTGTTCCCCAATTCTCACTGAGACCCATTCACCCATCAGCCCTGCACTCAGTGACCTAACCTGGTTTTTGATGTGGCAATACTTCAATTTTCAAACTCTCATTCTGCTGAGGGTCTGTCTCCCCGGGTCTTGCTTCCAACCTGACACATTCCGCAAAAGCATTTAACTGATCTTAATTCAAATATTTAATTCACCTGAATCTTTTTCATTGAGAAATACCATCTTCTGTGTTTAAAGTCAATGTGTTTCCTCTGTTTCTTTCCCTGACCATGATTAAGAGCTTTGTAGTGTCAGTGATGCCAGCGTTATGTAGTTTCAGAGGCAACGAATTCTCTGGATTCCCAATCATCTTCACACATTGTATATTTTCTCTTTTGGTTTGATGCCTTATCACTCATGGCTGACTTGTTCTCCCATGAGTATGTTTCAAGTTCTTGGGTTGCATTTCTGGTATTATCTTCCGAATTATCCCCAGAACCTGGTCCCATTGCTGCTCCATGGTCTTTCCTGTTCAGTTCCCCTTCCAATTAACTCTGGCCAGCTCCTCCCGCATGTCTTGGTAGTTACATTGCTTAATTATAACCACATTACATCTTGAAGAAAGCATTAGATATAAACTGACAGAAGGAGTTTTGCGAGATGGGACACGCAGAATAATTAGTGGATTTCTTAACTAGATACAACGGGAGAATGAGAGAGAGGATATAGATATGGAGATGTGGAAAATGGGGCAACCACATTATCGAAAGAATTAGGTGAACATCCCCAATGTTTTGGCAATGCCTGTGTGCTGTGGTCTTTTGTACAGTACATGTACAACAGAGTAATATGTTCAAATGCTGAGTCTGATGCCAGAATATTTATCTCCAATAATATGACAGACACTAGTTTTGGAAAGAACCCAGCAGACCAAAATATTGAAGTCCCGGTAGAAAGGGGATTAAAGGAAATAAGTTGGGACACCAGAATCAAGAAATTGGAGCACACATCCTGGTAAGAATGAGAGATTAGAGTTGGGAATCCCAGAAAAGGAGGGAACGTTGAGAGGATCAAAACATGTTTCAATGTTTTATCAATTTTATACATCATATGCATCATTTTTCGTTAACTGTGTCTCTGTTGTTCATTTACAATGTGTTGCACACATATGAAAAATGCGACTTATCTGCACACACACATTGATTAAACAGTGTATATAAAATCAGTTTTTCACCATTGAAACTGTCCTGTTGTTGTATTACGAGGATACATGAACACCAACTGCCCACCAAAAGACATGACGCACTATCACTATGTTCCATTCATACAGACAAAGAAGGGCACCACTTTGTCTGGTACAAAGCACACACACATACTAAGACACGCAAGGACCTTCTTAGAGGAATGGTATTCTAACCAGAAGTCCATCAATAAATGCATCAATTTAGATCCTGTCTCCATTCTCTTGTTAAAATAACCGGAAATGACATCATCCACTATAAGAAACCAAGACCTTTAAATAGAGAGGCGGGACATACCACCAGCACTTAAGCAGATACTCCCACTGATGATGTCACCTAGTCATGGTGATGAAACTTCTGAAAACATACCTTCAAGCTCAGTGAGCTAACTTGCATACATATGAATTGTTATTTGTTGTTTACTAGTGCAATTTAGGAATTCTCTGTCGCTCATGTTTTGACAGATTATGATGTGAGGTGAGCTTTTCTAGGTGTGTGGTTTTAATTAACAGAGAGGTTCGACATTGATGTCATAACAGTTTGGGGCCTTGCCGTGTGGCACTTGGACCGATCTGAACAGATTTGAGATACAACAGGTCGCAGCAAATTCCAACTCATTGCAATTAGTGACTTTGATCTTCAAATAAAACCAGTGGGAAAATTCGTTTAATTTTGTTACTTGTGGTTGGTTAAATGAAAAGTGAGGGAAATGGCTGTTCACATTACTAAAGAGGTTCCCAAATTTTCCAAGGAAGTTTAGAAAGACAGAAGAAGGAGGACATTTGTTAGAATTAGCAAATAGGTTGGAATTGGGTTCAACCAGGGAGAAAAGGGAAGCTGAAATTGTAATGGAGTTGGTCAAGCATTTTGATGTATCAGAGAAACAGGCAACTGCAGTAGAGTTATAAAAACTTAAATTGCAAATGTGGCAACTGGAGTTAGAAGATAAATAAAGGGATGGAAACAGAGAGAGACGAAAGAGAAAGAGAGGAAAAAGAAAGAGAGAGGGGATTTGAAATTCAGAAGTTGGGAATTAGACAAGAAATTTAAATTAACAGGATGGAGATGAAGGGAGAACGTAGGGATGTATACAACTAGGTTAGTAACTTGCCATATTTCATTGAGAAAATTGTCAAACCCTTTTTCATTTCATTTGAAAAAATGGCTAGGCAGATGACGTGTCCAGTGAACTTGTGGGTAATGCTAGTTCAGACTAAGCTGGTGGGCCCAGCTGGTGAGGTATGTGCAGCGCTGACAGATGAGGGATAAAGAGATTATCAAGATGTTAAATTGGTTATTTTGATTGGTTATGAATTGGTACTAGAAGCATATAGACAGAAGTTCAGAAAAATAGAGACGGAACCAGGTCAGACTTATATTGAGTTTGAAAGAATTAACCACAGTCATTTTGACAGGTGGGTGCTGGCCTTAAAAATGGATAAGACCTGTGAGGCTTGAAGGGAGATTAATCTGCAGGAGAAGTTAAAAGACTCACTTCCAGAGATAGTAAGAATTCATGTGACTGAATAGGAAGTTCAAGAAGTGAGAAGCACGGCAGAAATGACAGGTAAATATGCATTGTGGAATGTGATAAAATTTAGCTTCTGGCAGGAATTTCATCCTGTGAGGGATAGAAATTGGGAGAAGGGACAATCACACATTACAAAGCGAACAGTAGCTCACAATATTTTACCACAGGGGAAGAAAGAAGCCCAAGGGGGTTGAAAGGTGGTGAAAGGCCTCAGGTGTTCTCACTATAAGGCACTGGAACACATAAAATGACAGTGTTGGTGGTTTAAGAAGGGCACAGGGAAAAAGTTGTTTTCACTGCAGTAAGCTGGGACACACCGTGCTGGGCGTTAAAGGAAGACACTTTGGGGAAAGATGCGGTCGAAGAGGCTAAGCCCAGTGGCATTCGTGAAACTGGTAAAGGAGACCCCAAGTGGAGCCGAGGAGCTGCAGGAAATTGCACAGCCGAGGCAAGGGCTGGGTATGGAGGCAGTGCCTGATCTCTCAAAAGAATTCACCTCTGTAGATAAAGTTTACTCAGAAAGAACAGGGGGAGAAGGACAAGAAGTTATAATTTTGTGAGATACGGGATCTGCTCAGTCTGTAATAGTTGAGAAGTGAGGGGCCGGAAAAGCACAACAGATCAGGCAGCATCCAGACAGCAGGACAATCGAATATCAGGCAGAAACCCATCGTCAGGAACATGGTGGGGGGTGGGGGGGGGGGTGCGCAAAGGGGACTGAAAGATAAATACGAGGGTAGTAGCTGAGCTGATGGAAGGGTCATTGGGAAGGCAATAAGATGATGTAGGTGGGAGTGATATGTCGGAGGGTAGGGTGAAGTCGATAGGTGGAAAGGAAGATGTCTAGTTAGGGCAGTCCAAGAGGGCAGTGCTAGGTTGTACGGTTGGATCTGGGAGAGGTTGGTGGAGGGGAGATTTGAAATTTGGTGAAGTCAACATTGATGCGGAGCAGTTTGAGGGTTCCAGCTGTCCTACCACTGATAGGAGTCCTATCACCCTCCTCACCGACCTATCACCATCACACCCCACTTGCATCTACCTATCGCCTTCCAAGCTCCCTTCCACCCAGCTCCACCCCCACTCTCCCATTTATTTCTCAACCTCCTTCCCCCTCCCTTACCTCCCACTTTCCTGATGAAGGATTTATGCCTGAAACGTCAAAGCCTCTGCCCCTCGGATGCTGCCGACGTGCTGTGCTTTTCCAGTCCCACACTTTTCAACTCTCATCTCCAGCATCTGCAGCCCTCAATTTCTCTCACCCTCTAATAGGAAGAGCTGAAAGTTTTTTTCACTCTTTCTGGCATGTTAATCAAGAGTGTGTTAATTTGTGGAATGGGGACAGAAATTAAGTATTCCCTTGTGTAACATCAGGATGGAATGCCAAATCAAGGTTGGGGAAGTAACAGTGACAGTGAGTAACAGAGTGTCATTTCCAGGAATACAGTTTGTTCTTGGGAACGATTTAGCAGGAGGCGAGGTGGGAGAGGCACCCCTTGTGGTGGAGAAGCCAAAGGAAGACTAGGGAATTGGTGAGTTAAAAGAAAATTACCCAGGAATTTTTCCAGACTGTGTAGTAACAAGATCCCACTGTCATAAGTTACAGCAGGAAGGAAAAACGAACGAAAAAGACAAATGGTTTGATGCTCAGTGAACTGACCCCCTGTTTGATGCAACGGTGCAGGAAAAACCTGAACAGGCAGAGGACCAGGCAGGGGGGTTTAGTCCAGAAAGGTGAATGGACTTACAACAGATATATACTCACACATTCACACACACATACACATGCACACACACAGAAAAGGAATCAGAATATATGGTTGAACGTTATTAACTAAAAGATAGAATCATAAAATTAAAATGGAGACCCCGATAGGTTACTGCAGACGGGAAATGGGCCGAAGTGCACCAGATTGTGTTAGCAGTAACGTACAGTGTTACGGGTAGCTCATAAACTAACTGCAGACAGTCACTTAGGTGTACAGAAGACTCAGGCTAAGGTACAGAAGTGTTTCTAGTGGCCTGGAATGTACAAGGACACTGTTAATTTTTCTTGTACATGACATACATCCCAAATGGTAGGTAAGTAACAGGCAGTAAAAAAACCAGAACCTTTCTTGCCAATTCCTGCTTTCGAAGAACCTTGCACGTGGGTTATGATTAATTGTGTAGCTCCCCTTTCTAAAGTAAAAGTGGAAACCAATATTTGCTGACTATATTGGATGTGTCTACCAGATTTCCAGAGGCAATTCCATTATTGGAGTGTCAAGGCAAAAAGGGAAGTGGAGGAGTTGGTAGCTTTCTTTACTCGCTGTGGGCTGCCCAGAGAGATTCAGTCAGACCAAGGGTCTCATTTTATCGCTCAGCTGTTTAAGGAAGTCATGGATGGCTTAGGCAGACAGCACTTCAAATCAAGGGCATCCTATCCTGAATCCCAGGGAGCCTTGGAAAGTTAGCATCAGACGCTGAAGACTATGTTAACAGCGTACTGTCAGGGTTGGCCAAATGATTGTGATAAAGGTGTCCCATTAAATTGTTTGCCATTAGAGATGTCCCAAATAAATCTACTCACTTTACGTCTGTTGAGTTAATATTCGTACATGAAGTGAGAGGTCCTTTGAAATTAATTAAATATAAATTGACAGGACCGAAGTTGGAAATCTCACACCTGGATTCTGTGTGTGAGGTGAAGGAGAGAGTAGATGGAGTAGGTGAGTTTGCTAAATAGTATCTGAAGAGAACAGCATAGAGTGAAGCAGGTGGCAGATAAAAACTCAGAAACTTTGAAGATTTCCCGTGGGGATGACGTATCAGTATCGCCACCAGTGGTAGGAAATCCCTTCAAAGCCAGGTTTAGTGGCCCCATTCAAATTTTTTAAAATGTGGAGTCAGTTAAACAATCTAGTAAAGATACCAGAGATGACAAAAAAAAACTTTATCGAGTATTTCATATGGATGAATAATGCACCAGCCACATTTCAGACTCAGAAACAGAGTTGTGGCCATATGAACAAATTGTGCAGCTTATCTGTATGATGTAGTGATCTTTAGCAAGTGATTGAAAGCACACATGTTACAGTTGGCAGAACATGCTGAACGATTACAAGAAGAAAACTTGGTAATAAACTTAAAGAAAACAGAATTCGCGAAGGTAGAGGTGATGTTCTTGGGACATTACATTGGCCATGGAAGGTTGACCCCATGGAACACAAAGACCGAAGGGCTTTGAGTAATTTCCACAACCATCCTCGAAGAAAAAGGTGCTTCGATTTTTGGAACTGAGTGGATTCTATTGGAAGTTTGTTCCAAACTTCAGCAGCGTATGGGCACCACTGATGGATTTACTAAAGAAGAACACAGAATTGTGGTGGACAGAACAATGCCAGGGGGTATTTGAGAATTTTAAAGCAGGATTAATCAGCGTACGAGCTTTAGCTACACCAAATATTTTGAAACCCTTTGAAAATTGTGTTTGATGCTCGGGATATAGGGGTCAGAGATGTATTGATACAGAAAGAGGATGATGGAATTGAATGGCTAATTGGCTACTTGTGGAAAAAACTCAATATCCACCAGAAAAAAAATAAAAAATCTCCATTATTGAACAAGAATGATTAAGTTTCACACTGGCCTGACAATATTTTAATGTGTATATGACAAACAAATTGTCGGAGATGGTTGTGGACAATGACAAATCTCTCGCATTTTTTGGAATATTTAAAGACCAGAATATGAGACAATTTCATTGGAGTCTTACCTTACCGACTTTAAACTTACAAAATGTACATGCTGTGGCCCCTACAATGTGATAGCAGATGGGTTTTCGCGGATTTAAAGGAAAGCAGTGTAGATAAGATTTTACTTATTACAGTGTTGTATTGGTATGCAGAATTAATATGAATGATATAACTGAGATTAATACTTTTATATTTCATATAGTTCGGATTAAGAATTAGAGGAAAAGAAATGTAGCCATCTTTTCAGTCTGCTGGTTCATTTTATTTTCTGAAGCGGGAAGATGTTATGAAAACAAAAACATGTATGGGCACTTTAAGACAGATCGGGTTTTGTTGAATAGAAATTAAAGCCACAGATGCCAGCTAAAGGTCACACTGTTCCACATGTCACCATTAGCTGAGAAATGGATACCTGAGTGTTGGTTGCTGTTTTGACAGCCATTCAAATCCAACCAAAGAGTTTAAATAATGCTCAGGATACCAGAAACCAACAGAATTTGAATATTATTGTTTGGACACCTGGACAGCAATCAAATTATGAGAATTATTATATCATGGGGAGTATATAAACCCAGCATTTTGAAAATAGAGGGAGAGCCACTGCCATCCAACAGCAGAGTAACTGCTGTAGAGCAGGAGTGCTAACTGGCCATCTCAAACACTCTCTATCAAAGACACATGTTCATGTAAACCTACTTGCAATAAAAAAAATGACGAAGGGAGATCAGCAGCTGAAAGAGTGAACACAGCGGGGAAGATAGAGACTGTATGGTCTTGAGATTTTAATGTTTCGTATGTGGGTTGTTGGAACAGCATATTTTTACAGAGTTGGAGTCAGATAGTAAGTGGCTAAGAAAAGAGGGGCTTGTATTTGTGAATAGTTGTTGTTTAGAGTTCACTATTAAAGTTAAGAAACTAACTTGATAATTTTTGTTTAAATAGTGGAATGTAGGAGATCTGTGTCACTCTTATTTTAACAGATTACAAGGTGAGGCAAGCTTTTCTGGGTGTTTGGGTTTAATTAACAGAGGGGTTCGAGTCCACCTTGAAAATGTCCATCCACGCTAAACCCATTTCCCTGCAGTTGGCCCATATGCTTCCAGTCCTTTCCTATCCACATATTTATCCAAATGTTTTTGAAATGTTGTTAATGTACCCCCTCAACCATATCTGCTGGCAACTCATCCACGTACCAGCCCTCTGTATAAAGAAGTGGCCCCTCAGGTTCCCTTTTATTCCTTCCCCTTTAACCTTAAACTGATCCCCGCTAATCCTCGATTCTTTACACCTTGGAAAAAGACTGAGAGCTTAACCTATCCATACCCCTTGTGATTTTATACAGCTCTATAAGGACTCCCTCAGTCTCTTACACGCTAAAGAAAAGGTCCTAGCTTGTCCAACCACTCCCTATAACTCAGACCATTGGGTCCTGGCAACGTCTTTGTAAATTTCTTCTGCACTCTTTCTAATTTAATAACATCCTCCCCATGACAAGGTGACAAAACTGAAGACAATACTCCAAGTGTGGCCTTACCAAAGTCCTGTGTAACTGTAACATAAGGTCCCAACTTCTATCCTCAATATCCTGCCTGATGAAGGCCAATATGCCAAAAGCCTTCTTCACTTCCCTGTCTACCTGTGACTCCACTCTCAGAGAACAGTGCACCTGAACACCAAGGTCCCTCTGCCCACTGCACCCCTTAAGCCCTCCCATTCACCACAAAACTCCTACCTTGATCGGAGTTTCCAAAATGCAAGACCTCACGCTTCTATATTAAATTCCATTTGCCATTTCTCGGCCCACTTGCCCACCTGATTAATGTCCTGCTGCAATTTTTGATAAACATCCTCACTGATCATGCTCCCACTTATTTTAGTGTCATCTGCAAACTTACTAATCATACCTTCTACATTCTCAACCAAATCATAGATAACAAACAGCAATGGACCAAGCCTCCGGTCTGACAAACATCTTTCCACTAAACCCTCTGCTTCCGACCATCAAGCCAACTGTGTATCCAATTGCCCAGTTCCCCCGCATTCTACGAGATGCAACCTTCCTGAGCAGCCTGCCATTTGGAAACTTATCAAAGGCCTTACTGAAATCCATAGAGACTACATTTATCACTCTGCCCTCATCAAACGTCCTGGTAAATTCATCAAAGGTCTCTAAGAAATTTGGGAGGCATGATCTCCCACTCACAAGTCTATGCTGACTGCTCCGAATCAAACCCTGTGTAAGTAATGGGTGCAGTCAATGGTATGCTGTCCTTCATTGTAAGATGATTCGAGTACATGAGTAAAGCCATCTTCCGGCTGTTGTAGAGCCTTGCTGAGAGAGCATTTGGGGCACTCTCTACAGATTTGATCTCCTTTGTAATAAATGATTCCCTTACCACAGACACGGGTGATGGTAACATGGGGAAAGAGTGAAGAAGCTGAGTGTTTAATCTGTAGAGCTGTGAGAGATGAAGAAATGGTGATCCTGAAACACGAGGAGTGGCAGCGATCACTTATTTCCAAAAGAGACATTGATAGGGAGAGAAATTCCATACTTTACCCTGGATTGATTGGTTTGATTTATTGTCACGTGTACCTCAGTACAGGGAAACACTTTATTTATGAGCAGTGGAGGAAGATCATAGTAAGCATGGCCAGACAGATCATAGGGTGGAAATAGACTTGGACAGAGTAAGGATTACAGGTTACACTGCACAGGACATGCACTAGACAAGATCAACATGAACAAAATCACCATTATTTGAACTTAGAGAGTCCATTCATCAGTCTAACGTGACTTTCCTCATAGTTTATTTGCCTAAATTAACTCTCCCCACGTTATTGTGCAGTCAGCGTGTGAACCCTGTACTGAACATCAGGTTGCTCACAATCCCCAACAGCAGCCACAATACCTCCGTCTGAAACAGGTAGCCATTCCCATCAGCTTCCGCCCTGCATAGAGAACACCAGTCTGTCTTCGTGGAGATGGAAGATGCCTTCTTAAGACTTCACACAAGACATATGGCTTCCCTGCCCACCTCAAGAAAACCATGTTAAAGTCCCACATGTGTATCATAAACAACGGAGCCAAGAGAAACAATGTGGAACAGTCTGTTTGTGGGGCCTCTGCCCCACTTGTTCATCATGTTAGAGCATCAATTAGGAGACAGTGAGGACTGCCAATGCTGGAGATGAGAATAGACCATCAATTGCTGGAAAAGCACAGCAGGTCAGGCAGCATCCGAGGACCAGGAGAATCGACGTTTTGGGCATAAGACATTCATCAGGAATCACCAAAAAGTACCTCATTCTGTCCCGTGTAAGTGTATTGAGGTGGGAATGGCCTCCTGCTGTTCCTGTGTAAGTGACTCAAGGGAGTGATTGGCTTCAACCTCGTCCGATTGGACAGGGCCAAGGGCCTGACTGATTAACCCTGGTTCCTGTTTGACAGCTCATTGTACTGACTCATGGAACATTGCTGCAGCTTTAAGAGGTTATTTTGTCCGGGTTTCTTTTATGAGAGAGATTGAACGATCGTTACCAAGCTTGCCAGTTAAGACCACTTGAGTAACAGCTAGGGCGGCCTTGTGTTTATTTTAATGCAGCCTGAATGGGTGTGGCCAGCTCTCACAGATTAGGATCTCTGTGTTTTGGTTTCTCAGTAACATCAGAAACTATTGGAGTCTCCACAGAGTTGGAAACTTCAGTGAAAGTCTTCTGGCTGCTACCCTCTCTGAAATTTCTCTTGATACTGTTTTTAATTCTTGGATTGAAGAAATATTTGTGACAATCTGTGTCTGAATATTTCTTTTTGCCAAGGGCTGTGTTTATGGGATTTCCCTATATTGGAACAGTTCATCAGTAATAGTTCCTAGATCTATTATTCTGTTAAGCTGTCCAATAGAATTACGTTATTCTAAATTCCTCTTTCTTTGGTTTCATTTTCTCTTTCGTGTTTAAGTAGATGGTGATTTGCTTCACACCGAGTAGCTTGACCAGTCACATTGCATCTGGACAGACACTTTACATTTCCTTTAAAATAAGAAAACATTAGAATCTAGGCTACCGCCTTCAAATATTTTCGAGGGGCTCTGGTGAGGTCCATCACACTAGACTCCTTCCCTTCCTGAGTAATAGGCTGGAGGCACTGAATGGGCTGTCCCTGTTCTACTCCAATAGTGTCAATGGGCTGAATGACTTCCTCATATTCCTGTGAATCCAGCGTGAGGTACTGAATGAACCCTTGTTTTACTGTGGCAATGTGCAGTGTCAGGCAGTGCTGTTACATGAATGTTACTGATACTTTAACAGCACAAGTCTCAATGGAGTCTGGATCCTGCTAGTTACAGACAAAGACCAGTTCAGCAGCTGACGGGGGACAAAATGTTCTGAACATTGTGGAATCTTTAGCGACCATCCCCAATTCTGATCTTATGGTGGGGAGGGTGGGGGCGGGGAGACATTGATGAAGCAGCTGAAGCTGTTTGTGAAGAGGAAGCTACCCTGAGGATCTCCCACAGAGGTGACCCAGGACTGAGATGGTGAACATCTTCCTTTGTGCCATGTTTGACCCCAAACACTGGAGAGGTTACTCTGATTCCCATTAAGTTCAGTTTTGTTAAGCTCCTTGATGTCAACAGAAGTCAACCACAGCCTTGATATCGTGGCCAGTCATTGTTACCTGAACCCTTGTATCAACCTCTTTTGTTCACATCCATAGGCCATGATATAGGAGCAGCAAGTGTTTTCTTCAAACAGGTGGCATTGAATGTCAGGATGTCTCTTCTCTAGCGTGTTCGGGGAGCTAGATGACTGAAAATAATTGAAGAGGAGGTGTATGGAAATTGACCTGTCAGAGAGTTGAGGGCTATGAAGAATTGGATATGAAAGAGGATTTGAGATGAAGAACAGATCAGTCATGATCATAACGAAGGGCAAGGCAGGTTTGGGGAGTGAACGACCTGCCCCTGTTTCTGATGTTCTCCCATTCTGTTATTGGAAAGTTAGTGGGTGTTACTTTCATGGATGTTCTGTTGTTGAATGTTGCAGACAGGGAGACCAGAGGATTTTGTGAGCAATCTCTGGGTGAGGTATGGGGCTGTATTCACATTGAATCTGGGTGTACAACATGACCAACAAATGAAGCACAAGTTGCAGAGAGGGGAAGCTCTGTGAAGAGAGATGAGGGGCCTCTTTCGTACCCAGCCTGGGTTTTCCAATTACATTTCCCAATTCACTTCAAACCGTGTGGGACAGTACTGAGGGGCTGAATGGTCTCCTGTGTTTCTGTGCAACAGGTTATAGGAGTAAGTAACCTCCAACTGCTCCTGTCTAGCAGGTTTGAGGGGCTGAATGGAACACGGGAACATGGGACTGAGAAACAGGAGTGGGTCATTAGATACTTTGAGCCTTCTCCACCAGGCACTAAAATTATATACAGTTTGTGGTCTCAGCCCCACTTTCCTGTCTGTGTCCCATTGTGCACTTCTTTATCAGATATTTAACTAACGCAGCTTTCAATCAATGTGAACATAGAGACACGATAATCTTCCACTGAAGAGAATTCCGACTTGAAAGATCCATTCAGAATTATTCGTCATCCCTCTTATAGAATCAGAGAGTCATGCAGAATGGAAACAGACCCATTAGTCCAATCTGTTCACTCCGATCAGATATCAAATCTGATTTAGTCCCATTTGCCAGCACTTGGCCAATATTCCTCCTGTGATTGTACCCGCCTTGACCACTTCCTCTGACTGCACTTTCTGTACACACACCACTCTCTGTGTGAAATATTTACCTTCTCGTCCCTTCTAACTCATTCGCCCTCTCCCCTCCAACCTATGCTGTCTTGTTCTGGACTCCCCTATCCTTTGGAGCAGAACATGGCTGTTCAGAATATCCATGCCCCTGATGATTTTATAAACCTCTATAATGCTGCCTCTCAACCTCTGACACTCCAGGGGGAAACACCTCAACGTAATCAGCCTCTCCCTATAGCTCAAGCCTCCAGTCCTGGAACATACGTGTAAGACATTTCGGCAGAAAACCGAGTTGTACACAGTATTCTTAAAGTGGTCTCACCAACATCCTGTACAGATGCACCATACCACCACAACTCCTATACTCAATGCTCTGACTGATTAAGGCAAATGTGTCAAATGTGTTTAGCACCACTCTGTCTACCTGCGACTCACTGCTACAGGTAATCATGTACGTAAACATCAGAAAGTTAACATGATGGTAGTGCCAGCAGATTGGAGGACCAGTGATACATTGATCATTGTTGAGATTAGATTGTGTTGGGAACATGAGCTTAACATGTCAGGAAGGGAAATCAAATCAATGGGTTCAGGGTGGTTAATATCCAGAATACCAGATACCCCGGAGTGAGTTACAATCTGGAATCTAATTGAGGGGTTCATGGTGCTTTATATACGAATAACAGATACCCCAGAATGAGTTACATCCTAGCCTAGCATCTAATCGAGGGTTTCAGGGTGGTTTATATACAGAATAACAGATAGCCCAGAGTGAGTTACAGCCTGGAATCTAATTGAGGGGTTCAGGGTGATTTATTTACAGATTAACAGATAGCCTGGAGTGTGTTGCAGATTGGAAACTAATCGGGGGATTTAAGATGGTTTATGTACAAAATAACAGATACCCTGGAGTTAGTTAACAGCCTGGAATCTAATCGAGGGGTCCAGGGAGTTTTAGATATAGAATAACAGATAGCCCGGAGGGAGTTACAGCCTGGAATCTAATCAAGGGATATGTTAACCTTTTTATGTGAAATAACTTGTAACTGGGAGTGAGTCACAAAGTGTACTATTGGCCAAGTGGTTTCAAATCTTGACTCACATAAACATAATGCAGTCACAAACTACACAACTTTACTGACTCCCAACTTTCCTTGTTTGAGGACTATCCTCCTCTGTTTTCCCCTTTCACTGAAATTATTAATATACCTTTTATACTGCACTGCCATTCTGGTTAGAGTGCTACCTATCTCTCACATTTATGTTCAATCCTGTTGAAAGATACTTAAATTTTCAGATGCACAAAGTTCCAGAAAGAGCTTTGTTCAATTGCAGGTGCATTATTTTCTTTTATTTGTTGACAACACACACTTTGAACCCACAGAAGGTCAGTGTGGGATTTGAGAAACCCTTCAATTTGGGATGAGACCTAGCCAGGCAAAATTCTGATCCAACGCTGCAAATCTACAATTCAGTGGCTGAGCTCTATCAGGTTTTGTATATTATGTTTCTCTCATATATTAGGAGCTTGGAAAGTAAGGCAGACCTTACTGGAATGTCACATTGTCTCTCCGCATTCACTGTAAAAAGGTTCTGGGATTTACATTTTAATCACCTTCAAAGAGCTGTCTCCATTTCCTATCTCTGCTAGCATCAATGAATGGAAATGGCTTTTGACACATTGCCACCTCTCCCTTGCTGAAAGTATTCTTGACACAAATCAGTCATTTTAGATTTGTCCACAGCCACCATTTTATATCAGCAAAACGATGACATTGAGTTTATAAATAAGGAAACGCAAGAGAGACTGGCAACATCAATACAGTTTGAAAATATATAAAACATTGAACATGCACACAGAATCACAGACACACCGAATCACACACACAGGGATACAGACACCTTCCAGAAGCTGTCTCCATTTCCTATCTTGCAAGAGAATTCATGTTATGATGATGCATTCGTACAGGACAGTAAACAGCTTTTGAGACTTTCCCCATTTTGACAGAAATTCAGCCCCAATCTGAAACTTGGAGATATGTAACAGGACAGAAATGAACCAGCAGCTTTCTGTGTTCCTGCTTCCAATGTAACATTTGACCATTTAGTTTATCTTGTCTTCGGTCTAACATCCAACAAGGATCACTTCACAGATCCAATAACAGATCCCCAGGAGTGAGTTCCAGACTGGAATCTAAGAGAGGGGTTTAGGGTTTACATACAGCATAAGAGATACCCAGGAGTGAGGGACAGAGTGGAATCTAATCGAGAGGTTTGAGTTGGTTTACATACAGAATAACAGATAACAAGTAGTGAGTCACAGAATCGCGGAGTCATACAGTCATAGAGATGTACAGCATGGAAACAGACCTTTTGGTCCAACCCGTCTATGCCGACCAGATATCCTAACCTACTCTAGACTCTTTCTCAAACACTTGGCCCATCTCCCTACAAATCTTCCCATTCATATACACATCGAGCTGCATTTTTCATGTTGCAATTGTACCAGCTTCCGCCACTTCCTCTGACAGTTCATTCCATTCATGTACCACCCTCTGAGTGAACAAGTTGCCCCTTAGGTCTCTTTCATATTACCTCTCACACTAAACCTATGCCCTCTAGTTCTGGACTCCCCACCCCAAGGAAATGACTTTGTCTATTTTTCCTATCCATGCCCGTCATGATTTTATAAAACTCTATAAGGTCACCCCTCAGCCTCTGATGCTCCAGGGAAAACAGTCCCAGCCTATTCAGCCTCTCCCTGTAGCTCAAATCCTCCAACCCTGGCAACCTCCTTGAAAAGCTTTTCTGAACCCTTTCAAATTTCACAACATCCTTCCGATAGGAAGGAGACCAGAATTGCACGCCATATTCCAACAGTGGCCTAACCCATGTCCAGTCCAGCCACAACATGACCTCTCAATGTCTATACTCAAAACTCTGACCAATAAAGGAAAGCATACCAAACGCTGCCTTCATTATCTTATCCACCTGCTACTCCACTCTCACAAAGCTACGAACCTGCACTTCAAAGTCTCTTTGTTCAGCAACTGTCCCTCGGACCTGACCATTAAGTGTATAAGTCCTGCTCAAATTTGCTTTCTCAAAATGCAGCGCCTCGTGTTTATCGAAGTGGAATAGAATTGAAGGTTTTGGGGTGTTTTTGAAACATGCCAGTCACACATAGATGGAAGTGAGTTACACGTTGGAATCGAGAGGGTTCCGTGTGATTCATATAATCCCGAAGTGGGGAAACAAGCCCTTCAGCCCAACAAGACCAAACTGACCCACAGAAGAATAACCCATCCAGATCCATTTTCCCACATTTACCCCTGACTAATGCACCTCACCTACACTTCCCTGAATACTATGGGCAATTTTAACAGGGTTTGGACTGGATGATTAATATACAAACTAACAGATACCCAGGAGTGTGATACAGACTGGAATCTAATCAAACGATTGAAGTGGCTAATGTACAGACTCCCTTCAAATTGGAAGTCAGTTACAGATTGGAATTTTATCAAGGGGATTCGGGGTGATTTTGTGTACAATAACAGATACCCCAGAGTGTGTTACAGACTGGAAGCTAATCGAGGGTTTCAGTGTGGTTTCTATACAGACTAACAGGTAGTCCGAGTGAGTTACAGAGTTACAGAATCATCGAGATGGACAGCATGGAAACAGACCCTTTGGTCCAACCTGTCAATGCCAACCAGATATCCTAACCCAATCTAGTCCCACCCTCCAGCACCCGGCCCATATCCCTCCAAACCCTTCCTATTCATATACTCATCCAATTCCTCTTATAAGTTGTAATTGTACCAGCCTCCACCCCACTTCCTCTGGCAGCTCACTCTATACACTGACCACCTTCTGCGTGAAAAAGTTGTCCCTTAGATCTCTTTCATATCTTTCCCCTCTCAAACTAAACCTATGCCCTCTAGTTCTGCACTCCCTTATCCCAGGGTAAACCTCGATAATGTCACCCCTCAGCGTCCGACACTCCTGGGAAAACAGTCCCAGCCTGTTCAGCCTCTCCCTGTAGCTCAAATCCTCCAACCCTGGCAACATCCTTGTAAATGTTTTCTGAACCCTTTCAAGTTTCACAACATCTTTCCGATAGGAAGGAGACCAGAATTGCATGCAATATTCCAAGAGTGACCTAACCAATGTCCTGTATAGCCACAACATGACCTCCCAACCCCTGTACTCGGTACTCTGACCAATAAAGGAAAGCATACCAAACGCCTTCTTCACTATCCTATCTACCTGCGACTCCACTTTCAAGGAACTATGAACATGCACTCCATGGTCTCTTTGTTCAGCAACACACCCTAGGACCTTACCATTAAATGTAGAAGTCCTGGTAAGATTTGGTTTCCCAAAATGCAGCCCCTCACATTTATCTGAATTAAACTCCATCTGCCACTTCTCAGCCCATTGGCCCATCTGGTCCAGATCCTCTTGGAAACTGAGGAAACCCTCTTTGCTGTCCACTACACCTGCAATTTTGGTGTCATCTGCAAACTTATTAACTGTACCTCTTATGCTCGCATCCAAATCATTTATATATATGACAAAAAGTAGAGGGCCCAACACTGATCCATGTGGCACTCCACTGGTCACAGGCCTCCAGTCTGAAAAACAACTCTCCACCACCACCCTCTGTCTTCTACCTTTGAGTCAGTTCTGCATCGAAATGGCTACTTCTCCCTGTATTCCAAAGATCTAACCTTGCTAATCAGTCTCCCATGGGGAACCTTGTCGAACGCCTTACTGAAATTCATATGGATCACATCTACTGCACTGCCCTTATCAATCTTCTTTGTTACTTCTTCAAAACACTCAATCAAGTTTGTGAGACATGATTTCCCACGCACAAAGCCATGTTGACTATCCCGAATCAGTCCTTGCCTTTCCAACTTCATGTACATCCTGTCCCTCAGGATTCCCTCCAACAACTTGCCTACCACCGAGGTCAGGCTCACCGGTCTATAGTTCCCTGGCTTGTCTTTACCGCCCTTCTTAAACAGTGGCACCACGTTTGCCAACTTCCAGTCTTCCAGCATCTCACCTGTGACTATCGATGATACAAATATCTCAGCAAGAGGCCTAGCAATCACTTCTCTAGCTTCCCACAGAGCTCTCGGGTACACCTGATCAGGTCCTGGGGATTTATCCACTTTTAACCATTTCAAGACATCCAGCACTTCCTCCTCTGTATATCTGCAACATTTTGCAAGATGTCACCATCGATTTCCCTACAGTCTATATCTTCCATATCCTTTTCCACCGTAAATACTGATGCAAAATATTCATTTAATATCTCCCCCATTTTCTGTGGCTCCACACAAAGGCCGCCTTACTGATCTTAGAGGGGCCCTATTCTCTCCCTAATTACCATTTGTCCTTAATATTTGTAAAAGCACTTTGGATTCTCCTTAATTCTATTTGCCAAAGCAATCTCATGTCCGCGTTTGGTCTTCCTGATTTCCCTCTTAAGTGTACTCCGACTTCCTTTATACTCTTCTAAGGATTCACTCGATCAATCCTGTCTATACCTGACATATGCTTGCTTCTTTTTCTGAATCAAACCCTCAATTTCTTTAGTCAGCCAGCATTCCCAATTACTACCAGCCTTCCCTTTCAACCCTGACAGGAGATTGCTGCCTGGAATCTAATCGCGGGGTTCAGGGTGCTTTATGTACAGAATAACAGATAGCCCGGAGTGAGTTACAGCCTCGAATCGAATCGAGGGGTTCAGGGTGGGTTATATCCAGAATAACAGATAGCCCGAAGTGAGTTACAGCCTGGAATCTAATCGTGGGGTTCAGGGTGGTTTATATACAGAACAGCAGACACCCCGGAGTGATTTACAGCCTGCTATCTAATCGCGGGGTTCAGGGTGGTTTATATACAGAATAACAGATATTCTGGGGTGTGTTACAGCCTGGAATCTAATTGAGGGGTTCAGGGTGATTTATATGCAGAATAACAGATACGCCGGAGTGAGTTACAGTCTGGAACCGAATCGAGGTGTTCAGCGTGGATTATATACAGAATAACAGATAGCACAGAGTGAGTTACGGCCTGGAATATAATCGAGTGGTTCAAGAAGGTTATTATACAGAATAACAGATAGCCCGGAGTGTGTTACTGCCAGGAAGCTAATCAATGTCTGTTCACTTTAAGATAGGACGGGTTTTGCTGAATCGAAGGTACAGCCACAGATGCCAGCTAAAGGTCAGACTGTTCCAAATTTAACAATTAGCTGGGAAATGGAAGCCTGAGTTTTGGTTGCTGTTTTGACAGCAATTCAAATGCAATCAAAGACTTTAAATAATGCTCTGAATATCCGAAGCCAATGGAATTTGAATATTATTGTTCGTACACCTGGAAATCAATCAAATTATGAGAATTATTGTATCATGGGAAGTAAATAAACCCAGCATTTGAACACTAGAGGGAGAGCTGCTGCCATCCGACAGCAGAGTAACTGCTGTAGAGCAGGAGTGCTAACTGACCATCTCAAACACTCTCTATCAAAGACACATGTTCATGTAAACCGACTTGCAGTTAAAAAAAATGACCCAGGGAGATCAGCAGCTGAAAGAGTGAACACAGCAGGGAAGATAGAGACTGTGAGGTCTTGAGATTGTAACGTTTAATATGTGGGTTGTTGGAACAGCATATTTTTTACAGAGTTGGAGTCAGATAGTAAGTAGCTAATAAAAGAGGGGCTTGTATTTGCGAATAGTTTTTGTTTCGTGTTCACTATTAAAGTTAAGAAACTAACTTGCTAATTTTTGTTTAAATAGTGGAATGCAGGAGATCTCTATCACTCATATGTTAACAGATTACGAGGTGAGGCGAGATTTTCTGGGTGTTTTGTTTTAATTAACAAAGTGGTTCGACTCCACCTTGTAAATGTCCATCCACACTAACCCCATTTCCCTGCAGTTGGCCCATATCCTTCTAGTCCTTTCCTATCCACATATTTATCCAAATGCTTTTGAAACGTTGTTAATACACCCCCCTCAGCCACATCTTCTGGCAGCTCATCCACGTACCAGCCATTTATGTAAATAAATGGTCCCTCAGGTTCCCTTTTATTCCTTTCCCTTTAACCTGAAACTAATCCCCTTTCCTCCTCGATTCTCTAAACTTTGGAAAAGATTGAGAGCATTCACCCTATCCATATCCTTAATGATCTTATACAGCTCTATAAGGACTCCCTCAGTCTCCTACACTTTAAAGAAAAGGTCATAGCTTGTCCAACCTCTCCCTATAACTTGGACCATTGGGTCCTGGCAATGTCCTTGTAAATTTCTTCTGCACTCTTTCTAATTACATTATATCCACCCTATAACAAGTTGACAAAACTGAACACAATCCTCCAACTGCGGCCTTACCGAAGTCCTGTGTAACTGCAACATAAATTCCCAACTTCTATACTCAATGTCCTGCCTGACGAAGGCCAGTGTGTCAAAAGCCTTCTTCACTGCCCTGCCTACCTGTGACTCTACTCTCAGGGAACCGTGCACCTGAATTCCAAGGTCTCTCTGCCCACTACACCCCTTAAGGCCCGCCCATTCACTGTGAAACTCCTACCTTGATTTGAGATTCCAAACTGCAAGACCTCACACATCTATATTAAATTCCATTTGCCATTTCTCAGCCCACTTCCCCACCTGATTAAGGTCTTGCTGCAATTTCTGATAAACGTCCTCACTGATCATGCTGCCATTTATTTTAGTGTCTGACTAATCATGCCTTGTATATTCTCATCCAAATCATAGATAACAAAAAGCTATGGATCCAACCTCCAGTCTAACAAGCTTCCTACCATCAACCCAACTGTGTATCCAGTTGGCCAGTTCCCCCAGTATTCTCCGTGATTGAACCTTCCTGAGCAGCCTGCCATGTGGAAACTTATCATAGGCCATACTGAAATCCAAAGAGACTACGTCTATCACTCTGCCCTCATTAACCTTCTTCGTCACTTCACCAAAGGACTCTAAGAAATTTGGAAAGCATGATCTCCCACTCACAAGTCTATGCTAACTGCTCCGAATCAAACCCTGTGTAAGTAATGGGTGCAGTCAATGGTATGCTGTCCTTCATTGTAAGATGATTCGAGTACATAAGTAAAGCCATTTTCCTGCTGTTGTAGAGCCTTGCTGAGAGAGCATTAGGGGCACTCTGTACAGATTTGATCTCCTTTGTAAGGAATGATCTCCTTACCACAGACACAGGTGATGGTAACATGAGGATAGAGTGAATAAACTGAGTGTTTAATCTGTAGAGCTGTGAGAGACAAAGAAATGGTGACGCTGAAACACAAGGAGTGGCAGCGATCACTTATTTCCAAAACAGACATTGATAGGGTGAGAAATTCCATACTTTACCCAGGATTGATTGGTTTGATTTATTGTCACGTGTACCTCAGTACAGGGAAACACTTTAGATTAGATTAGATTACTTCCAGTGTGGAAACAGGCCCTTCGGCCCAACAAGTCCACACCGCCCCGCCGAAGCGTAACCCACCCATACCCCTACATCTATATCTATATCTACCACTTACCTAACACTACGGGCAATTTAGCATGGCCAATTCACCTGAACTGCACATCTTTGGAGTGTGGGAGGAAGCCGGAGCACCCGGAGGAAACCCACGCAGACACGGGGAGAAAGTGCAAACTCCACACAGTCAGTCGCCTGAGGCGGGAATTGAACCCGGGTCTCTGGCGCTGTGAGGCAGCAGTGCTAACCACTGTGCCACCGTGCCGCCCACTTTGTTTATGAGCAGTGGAGGAAGATCATAGTAAGCATGGCCAGACAGATCATAGGGTGGAAATAGACTTGGACAGAGTAAGGCACACAGGTTACACTGCACAGGACATGCACTAGACAAGATCAACATGAACAACATCACCATTATTTGAACTTAGGGAGTCCATTCATTAGTCTAACGTGACTTTCCTAATAGTGTATTTGCCTAAATTAACTCTCCCCACGTTATTGTGCAGTCGGCGTGTGAACCCTGTACTGAACGTCAGGTTGTTCACAATCCCCAACAGCAGCCACAATACCTCCGTCTGAAACAGATCGCCATTCCCACCAGCTTCCACCCTACATAGAGAACACCAGTCTGTCTTCTTGGAGATGAAAGATGCCTTCTTGAGACTTTGCACCATACATATGGCTTCCCTGCTCACCACTAGAAAACCATGTTAAAGTCCCACATGTGTATCATGAGCAACGGAGCCAGGAGGAACAACGTGGAACAGTCTGTCTGTGCAGCCTCTGCTCCACTTGATCATCATGTTAGAGCATCAATCTGGAGACACGTAAGACTGCCGATGCTGGAGATCAGAGTAGAGAGTTGATTGCTGGAAAAGCAAAGCGGGTCAGACAGCATCCTTGAAGCAGGAGAATCGACGTATTGGGCATAAGACATTCATCAGGAATCAGCATCAATTACCTCATTCTGCCCCCGTGTAAGTACATTGAGGTGGGAGTGGCCTCCTGCTGTTCCTGAATAAGTGACTCAAGGGACTGACTGGCTTCTTCCTCGTCCAATTGGACAGGGCCAAGGGCCTGACTGGGTTATCCCTGGTTTCTGTTTGACAGCTCGATGTACTGACAAGTGTGATGGTGCTGCAGCTTTAAGAGGTTATTTTGTCCGGGTTTCTTTTAAGAGAGAGATTGAACGATCGTTAGTAAGCTGGCTAGTTAAGACCACTTGAGTAACAGCTAGGGAGGCCTTGGGTTTATTTTAATGCAGCGTGATTGGGTGTGGCAAGCTCTCACAGATTACGATCTCTGTGTTTTGGTTTCTCAGTAACATCAGAAACTATGGGCTCTCCACAGAGTTGGAAGCTTCAGTGAATGTCTCCTGGTTGCTACTCTCTCTGAATTTTCTCTTGATGCTGTTTTTAATTCCTGGATTGGAGAAATATTTGTGACATTCTGTGTCTGAATATTCCTTTTTGCCAAGGGCTGTGTTTATGGGATTTCCCTATATTGGAACAGTTCATTAGTCATAGTTCCTAGATCTATTCTTCTGTTAAGCTGTCCAATAGAATTACGTTATTCTAAATTCCTCTTTCTGTGGTGTTATTTCTTCTTTCATGTTGAAATGGATGGTATTTTGCTTACCACCGAGTAGTTTGACCAGTCATATTGCATCTGGAACGGACACTTTTCATTCCCTTTAAAATAAGAAAACATAAAGGTCTAGGATGTTGCCGTCAAATATTTTGGAGGGGCTCTGGTGTGGTCCATCACACTGGACTCCTTCTCTTCCTGAGTAATAGGCTGGAGGCACTGAATGAGCTGTCCCTGTTCTTCTCCAATAATGTCCATGGACTAAATGGCTTCCTCATATTCCTGTGAAACCAGCGTGAGGTGCTGAATGAACTCTTGTTTTACTGTGGCAATGCGCAGTGCCAGGCAGTGCTGTTACATGAATGTTACTGATACTTTAACAGCACACGTCTCAATGGAGCCTGGATCTTGCTGCACATGGACACAGACCAGTTCAGGAACTGACGGGGGACAAAACGTTCTGAACATTGTTGAATCTTCAGTGACCATCCCGACTTCTGATCTTATGGTGGGGCGGGTGAGGGTGGGGAGACATTGATGAAGCAGCTAAAGATGTTTATGAAGAGGAAGCTACCCAGAGGATTTCGCACAGAGGTGACACAGGACTGAGATGATGAACATCTTCCTTTGTGCCATGTTTGACTCCAAACACTGGAGAGGTTACTCTGATTCCCATTAAGTTCAGCTCCTTGATGTCAACAGAAATCAACCATTGTCTTGATATCAGGGCCAGTCATTTTTACCGGGAACCTTGTCTCAACCTCTTTTGTTCACATCAATAAACCATGATATAGGAGCAGCACGTGTTTTCTACAAACAGGTGGTATTGAATGTCATGATTTCTCTTCTGAAGAGTGTTCGGGGAGCGAGATGACTGAAAGTATTTGAAGAGGAGGTCGATGGATATTGACCTGTCAGAGAGGTGAGGGCTATGAAGAATAGGGTATGAAAGAGGATTTGAGGCCAGAAGCAGATCAGCCATGATCTTCGTGAAGGGCAAGGCAGGTTTGGGGAGTGAACGACATTCCCCTGTTTCTGATGTTCTCACATTCTGTTATTGGCAAGTTAGTGGGTGTTATTTTTATGAATGCTCTGGTATTGCATTTTGCAGTCAGGGAGACCAGATGGTTTGGTGAGCCATCTCTGGGTGAGGTATGTGGGCTGTTTTCACAGTGAATCTGGGTCTACAACATGATCAACAAATGGAGCACAAGCTGCAGAGAGGGGAAGCTTTCTAAAGAACGATGAGGGGCCTCTTTCATACTCAGCCTGGATATTCCAATTACATTTCCCAAATCATCTCAAAGCATGTGTGACAGTCTTGAGGGACTGAATGGTCTCTTCTGGTTCTGTGCACCAGGTTATAGGAGCAAGTGGCCTCCAACTGTTCCTGTCTAGCAGGTATGAGGGGCTGAATGGCACACAGGAACATGGGACTGAGGAGCAGGAGTGGGTCATTAGATACTTCGAGCCTTCTCCAACAGGCAGTAAGATTGTGGCTGATCAGGTTGTGGTCTCAGCCCCACTGTCCTGTCTATATCCCATTATCCATGACTCAATTCTCCGTCAAATATTTAACTAATGCAGCTTTCAATCAATGTGAACCTAGAGTCACGATAAACTTCCAGAGAAGAGAAGTACGACTTGAAAGGACCTTACAGAATTTTTCATCATCTCTCTTATAGAATCAGAGGGTCATGCAGAACGAAAGCAGACCCGTTAGTCCAATCTGTTCACTCCGATCAGATATCAAATCTGATTTTGTCCCATTTGCCAGCATTTGGTAAATATCTCTCCTCTTTCAGATACTTTTTAAATGTTCGATTGTAACCGTCTTCAGCACTTCCTCTCGCAGCACTTTCTGCACACACACCACTCTCTGTGTGAAACATTTATCTTCAGGTCCTTTCTAAATCAATCCTCCTAGCCTTCAACCTATGCTGTCTTGTTCTGGACTCCCCTATCCTGGAGAGCAGAACGTGGCTGTTCAGAATATCCATGCCCCTGATGATTTTATAAACCTCTATAATGTCACCCTTCAGCCTCTGACACTCCAGGGGGAAACACCTCAACCTAATCAATCTCTCCCTATAGCTCAAACCTCCAGTCCTGGAACATTTCTGCAGAAAACCGAGTTGTACACAGTATTCTTAAAGTGGCCTCACCAACATCCTGTACAGATGCAACATACCACCACAACTCCTGTACTCAATGCTCTGACTGATTAAGGCAAATGTGCCAAATGTGTTCTGCACCACTCTGTCTATCTGCGACTCCACTTTCAAGGAACAATGCACCTGCAGCCCTATGCCCCTTTGTTTCACAACATGCCCCAGGACCTGACCATGAAGTATATAATGTCTGCCCTGATTTGCCTTCCCAAAATGCAAAGCTTCATATTTATCTAAATTAAACTTCATCTGTCCATCCTTGCCCCTTTGTCCCATCTAATTGTGGTCTCGTTGTAGTCTGAGATAATCTACTACACCACCTTTCTGATGTCATCTGTATACTTACTAACTATTGCCCCAATATTCACATCTAAATCCTTTACATAAATGATGAAATGCAGTGAACTCAGTACTGATTCTTGCAGCACACTGCTGCTCACAAGCCTCCAGGCCTGAAAAATATCCCTCTTCCTTCACGCCATTTGTGACTAGCTTCCTCTGTATCCCATTTGACTGAAACTTACTAATCTGTCTACCAATCAGAATGAAATACTAGCTATGAAGACAGGCTGAGTAGGTTAGGTTTATTTTCACTAGATAAAAGGAGATTGAGGGGGGACATGATTAACGTTTGCAAAATCATGAAGGGTACAGCCAGGGTGGATAGAGACCAGCTTTTTCCCAGGGTGAAGGATTCAATAATGAGAGGTCGTGCTTTCAAAGTGAAAGTTTAAGGGACATACACGCGGTAAGTACTTCACACAGAGGGTGGTGGGCGTTTGGAACACATTGCCTGCAGAGGTGGTAGAGGCAGGCACGGTAGATTCATTTAAGATGCGTCTGGACAGATGCATGAGTAGGTGGGGAGCAGAGGGATACAGATGGTTAGGAATTGGGCAACAGGTTTAGACAGTACATTTGGATCGGCTCAGGCTTGGAGGGCGAAGGGCCTGTTCCTGGGCTGTAAATTTTCTTTGGTCTTTTTTCTTTAAAAGAACACTTTGCTGAAGTCCATATAGACAATGTCTACCAAACTGTCTTCATCAATATTCTTTGTTACCTCTTCAAAAACTCAATCAAATTAATGAGACATGATTTCCCATGCAGAAAGCCACGTTGTCTACCCCGATCAGCCCTTTCCTTCCCAAATGTAAGTAAATGCTATCCCTCAGAATCCCCTCCAACAACTTACCCACCACTGACATCAGGCTGACCGGTCTATAGTTCCCCGGCTTTTTGGGGTCACTGTTTCCTTTTCTAGTCCCACTCCTCCACTGCTCATAACAAATGTTAAATGTATCCAGGTTAGTGATATGGCCGATGATATCGAGCTCAGACTGGGTCAGGGTCAGTTTTAGGAACAAGTCAGACGAGTTTCTTTAATCTGCTAAAACAACACGTTTATGATCCAGAGCAATGTTACTCAAACTATGATGGAAGGATGAATGGCAAACTGTTTGGGTATTGCAATTATATAATCAATATTTCCCTTTCTAAAAATGCTGACACACACACACAGACACACACACGCACATATACACACACACACACACACTGACGCACACACAGACACACACACACATACACACACACACAGACACACACACATACACACACACACTGACACACACACGCACATATACACACACACACTGACACACACACAGACACACACACACACACTGACACACACACACACACACACACACACACACACACACTGACACACACACTGACAAACACAATTTTACCTTGAAAGAACTTGGTCCAAATATTATTAGAACTCATGACAAAGGAAAAATTATGAGATTGTCCAAAACGATATTCTGCTTCTGAAGATATTGTACTCACACAAGCTGCCAGCAATGGGATTTCATCCTGGGAGAGTTTGGATTTGGCTGAACTCCCTTTGCTTTAGGCAGGAAGGAGATTCCAGTGAATTCTGGTTAGGGATCATCCAAAGGGTAGCACAGTGGTTTGCACTGCTGCCTCACAGCACCAGGGACTTGGGTTTGATTCCAGCCTTGGGTGACTGTCTGTGTGGAGTTTGCACATTCTCCCCTTGTCTGTGCGAGCTTTTAATGGGTGATCCAATTTCCTACCACAAACTGTGCAGGTTCGGTGGATTGGTCATGCTAAATTGTCTGTAGTGTTCAGGGATTTCTAGGTTATGTGAATTAGTCAGGGGTAAGTATAGGGGGAAGGTTGTTATGGACTTGTTGGGTCGAAGGGCATGTTTCCACACTGCAGGGATTCCATAAAAATAAGAATGATAACGATGACTGTAGAGATTTTTTTTTAGCTCGCACACATTGCTGTGATAAGGAACAATGATGGAGAGAGAGTGCAATAGGCCATTCCTTCTCGGGCAGATTACATTTTCTCCCTCTCTAAGTTGAATCACACAGTAATGTCATCCTCTCCCAAACTGGACCATGTGAGGTCTCCTTGTACATTGTCCAAACTATGTCTCCATCACATTCCCTGTTCCATGTAGGTGCATCATTGCTGCTGTCATACAGAGAGTCATGCCCTTCGCAGAAAATGGTCTCGGTCAATTTGAAGATATGTTTATATATCCCTGTGTCATTAAAAAATAAAAATGTTTAATTTATTCAGAGTACCTGTGTTAAACTGAATGGATTTTTAAAAGAAATATAGAAATTGCTGGAAAAGCTCGCCAGGTCTCTCAGTATCCAGATGCTGTATAGTTGTACCATCCTCCACCACTTCCTCTGGCAGCTCATTCCATACGCACACCACCCTCTGTGTGAAATGTTGCCCTTTAGGCCTCCTCAAAACATTTCCCCTCTCACTTTCCACCAATGCCCTCTAGTTTTGGACGCCCCTAACCTGGGGAAAAACCCTGACTACTCAACCTATCCATGACCATTCTGATTTTATAAACCTTTACTGCTGCGAAATGTGACTCCAATCAACACGAATGGCTGTACTTTCACTCATTCTGGACCTAAATTCTGAAATGCAATATTGATACCTCTTCCTTCTCCATCAGGTCACAATTCTAAATCCATTTTAATCAGTTTGTTCAGATGTATCCTGAGACACTTCTGTGGGATTTACACCTGGACCTTTGTGCCCGGAGGCAGGGACACTAGCATCACTCAGTAATACCCATAAAGCTGGAACATTATTCTCCTGTGTGTTTGTTCATCAGCCTGTCCTGACATGCTGGGACATACCTCTGCAACAGGCAGGACTTGAATCCAGGCCTTCTAGTCCAGAGCTAGGAACACTACCACACAAGCACAGGAATTGGAATCAAATCCAGAGATCTGGCTCAGAGACAGGGACACTACCCACAACACTACCATATCCAGATTTTGGGTCATATTTTAGTGCCCACTTTTAGCTTAGTGTGGACTTATTATAATCAGGTTACCATTAATGAACCACACAAAACACTTTGTATTGTTAAACAAACGCAAGATATTTGTCTCAACTGTAGGATATTGAGGGTACGTGCTGTGCCATTGAAATTAACTATAAACATCTTTAATTGCTATTATCTGTAGTCTACAATATTAGGGAAAGAAATCCTGCAGACACACTCTGTCCAATGAAGGGTCACAAATAGATATTTATTACTGAACACCAGAGACGAAGGAAGAGCTTAATTTCTGACCCCAAAACACCGATCACTCTTACCCAACTCTCACGTGCGACTCCCCTCTTCCTAAAACCATGAAATGACACCAGGCTGCTGATTACTGTCCAGCCTCTCCTCCCCACTGACTGTGTCTGCAATCTGTTCCTCCTCCCCATAACCACACAAGGCAACCCAAGCTCAGGGTCTTTGTGAAACTCAAGGCTGGTGTGTGCAGGCTTCCTGGAGAGGGATGGGCATTTTAAAATTGAAGGGGGAGGGGGAGGTGACAGTAATATCACACACTGGGCTGAGGGGTGACGGATGGAGTTTAGTTTGGATTAATGCGAGGTATTGGATTTGCTAAATCAAACAAGAGCAGGGCCTATACAATTAAAAGAAGAGCCTTTGGCAGTGCTGTAGTACAGAAACCTAGGCCGTCAGGTTTAATTCTTTAAAATGTGCATCTCATATAGATAGTGTGGTTAAGTAGGTGTTTAACACACATGTCTTCATAGGACAGACTTTTGAGTATCGGAATGGGGATGTCATGTTGTAGTTGTACAGGACATTGGTGAGACCTCTTCTGGAATACTGTGTCCAGCCTGGTCATCCTGCTCGCTCATTCCATAGGCACACCACCCTCTGGGTGAAAAAGCTGCCCCTTAGGTCACTTTTAAATGTTTCCCCTCTCACCTTAAGCCTATGTCATCTAGTTTTGGACTCCCCGTACCCTTAGAAAATACCTTGACTATTCACTTTGATATTACTGACGTTGATATTATTAAGCTGGAGAGGATTGAGAAGAGATTAACCTGGATGTTGCTGGGAAAGGAGGGAGTGAGCTATAAGGAGAGGCTGGATCGGCTGGGACTTTTTTCACTGAAGAATATGAGATTAAGCGGTAACTTTACAGAGGTTTATAAAATAATGAGGGTTACAGAGAAGTTGAAGGGCTGGTGTCTTTTCTCTCGAGTTGAGGATTCAAAACTGAGGGATTTTTAAGGTGTGAGGAAAAAAGATTTACGAAAGTCATGAGAGGTAATTATGTTAGACAGAAGCTGGTTTGTGTGTGGAATGAACTTCCAGAGGAAATGGTGAAAGCAGGGACAGTTTACATCATTTAAAGGACATTTAGATCAGTCCATGGATAAGACATCAGTTTGGATGGTGCTGTGAGCAGCTGCCCTTTCCCTCCCCCTCTCTGAATGAATCCCTGTTGGTTTTCACCCTCTGCCAATGCTTGTGCAGTGGCGTGTGGAGGCCAGCAGAGGGTGGCATTGCATCACTTTAAGCACCACAGAGACTGCCAGACCTGCCCCACACAGATACACACAGATACACACACGGGAATGGTTAGGACACAGCGTGAAGCTCATCTGGTAACTTAAACTAAACATTAAAAAATGCTCAATTCGCCTCGTAAACTGTTAAAATATGAGGGACAGAGAACTCCCAAATTCCACTGTTTAAATAAAAACATCAATTTATTTTTCACTCTGAAAGTGAACATTTTACATGAACTATTCACAACTCTGGGACCCTCTTTCTCTTAACTGCTTATTACCCGACTCCAGCTCTACAGCAATATACTGTTTCTGGGTCTGCCATCCTCTCATATCTCAGGTGCTTGGCAGCTCTCAGTTCAGAACAGCATTCCCTCTCTCTTAAAGGTACAGTACACCCTTTCAACTCCATCACATTATACCCTGATGAATATAGATAAGTGGGACCTATCTGGATTTCTCTTGCTCTGTGGTTTGTCAATATTTCATTCGCTCCGTCTGGTGTGTGTCAGGACTTTTGTTGCTCCATTGACGGCATGTCATTATTAGACTCTGTCCATATGTATATATCAGTATTTCACTTGCTCACACTCGTAAGTATGGGGCAGGATTTCAGTTGTTTCATGGGGACTGTGACACTATAACAATCTCAATGTTTGTAGGTGGCACCGAACCTGAAAGAACTCTGAAGTCTATGGAGGAGAGTGTGGAACTCGAACACGACAGTGATACATTGGAGTAGTGTTCAGGTTTATGGCAGATGGGGATCAGTGCAGAGCAGTTTGAGGTGATGCACTTTGGTAGGAAGGACAATGAAAGACAGTTTAAAACAGACTGTACCATTATAAAGGGTTTGCAGAAGCAGAGAGCGCTGGGTGTATTTGAGCACAGATTATTGAAGATATCAGGACAAGTGGGAAGAGTAGGAACTATCACAGATTGTCTGTGCTGTTTCAGTATCTGAGCTGTTTACAGGGGAAGGTGTAGGAGGGAGTCTCGGTGCTCCCTTCCTGGGAGGTGGTGGTGACGATGTGTTGTGAGCCCACCCTCCTGCCCACCCAGACCGTGGGGATTCCATTTGTACCAGCTCGACACAAAAGGGAGATGGCATCAGGGCCACGGCATCTAAGTTGTGCCGGGGGGAAACGGAGATGCCAGTGGGTTTAAAGTGAGAATTGCCCTTCACTGAACAGTGCTCCTGACTCGGTCGGTGTGACGTGGATGTTTCAGAATCTCCACACGAGGTGTCCTCGTCCTCTCCGGCTCGTACCAGGGTCCTCCCCACATGGGGGGGGAAGGGGGTGAGGGAATGGATATCGGGCACTCCACCACTCGGATAGGCCCTTTCTGTCCTATTCCAGGCTGTTTCTCCTGGAATGGGAGGAAGAGAGGGAGGGAGGGAGGGAGGGAGTGGGTGTGGTCCTACTGTTAGTGTGAGTGTAGGCGGGGAGGGGGTCATGGTGAGGTGTCCGGAGGGAGTCAGTCCACAGTGTTGTATCCATGCAGTGTTATTAATGTGGGGGTGAAGTGGAGGGAGGAGGGGAGAGAGAGACAGAGAGACAGAGAGACAGAGACAGAGAGAGAAGGTGCAGCATACGACAGTGAGAGTGGTTGACCATGAGCCTTGTTCAGGGGTCGGTGCTGTAACAGATATACAGTGAGTGTGAGGGAGCTGAGAGAATACGGTGACCCTTATCCTGACAGAGTGGGGAAGGTTATTGATGCTTGTCCTGTTTTGCTGGACATTTCTTCAGACCCCAGATACTGCACTGAGCTGGGTGGGGAGCTCAGAGCATGCGCGATGGGTCTGGTGGTTTGGCCTCCTCTGGGAAGAGAATGGTCCGCCTCTGTACTAGCCCATCCACCAGGCCCTCCGTGCCCCTGTTGACAAACCGTGGAGTAATTGCCCCTTATCTGCCATGCTCAGGTAAACTGTGCAGGGCAGCTCCAACCTGAGAAAGATTAATCATGTGCCCATTGGCCTTTTAAAGATGGCCCCAGTGTCAGGGATCACGGAATATCCAGGGGCGTCTTGGTGATGGGGTGTACCTCCAGCCATGAAGGACTCCATTTACAAAGCTGGAGAACAAATGCTCATCCAAAAATCTCCATCATCTGACCTCACACCAATATCCCATTTTCCCATCTTTACTGGGAAGACAGGCTCATGTTACAAGATGCTATCGAAGTGTCCACATTTCAGCATTCTGCAACCTGGGAACACATCCTTCCATGACACTGTCTCTCAGTCTGCCCCTCTCTGTCTATACCCCAAATCCCTCTCATGCGGTGATATTTAAACTGAGTCCCCCGCCATCTCTCTCTGGCAGTGATGTTCACACCCACAGCACCCCCTTGTCAGGGCAACAATGGAGATATGGAGCTGTAAATGGGTGGGAGCTGCACATCCTGTCACTTCCAGCCCGGGCTGCAAGTTTCCCCACACTGGGCAGGGGTCTAATACAGTGTTACTGAGGAATGCACTGGGGTGGGGTACACAGTCCTACATGCTGGGAGGGTAACTGCTCCTGGATTACAGATCAATGTACTGGGGTGGTGGACACAGTCCGATATGCTGGGAGGGTAACTGCTCCTGGATTACAGATCAATGTACTGGGGTGGGGTACACAGTCCTTCATGCTGGGAGGGTAACTGCTCCTGGTTTATAGATCAATGTACTGGGGTGGGGTACACAGTCCTACATGCTGGGAGGGTAACTGTTTCTGGTTTACAGATCAATGTACTGGGGTGGGGTACACAGTCCTACATGCTGGGAGGGTAACTGCTCCTGGATTACAGATCAATGTACTGGGGTGGTGTACACAGTCCGATATGCTGGGAGGGTAACTGCTCCTGGTTTATAGATCAATGTACTGGGGTGGTGTACACAGTCCTACATGCTGGGAGGGTAAATGCTCCTGGTTTACAGATATATGTACTGGGGTGGGGAACACAGTCCTACATGCTGGGAGGGTAACTGTTCCTGGTTTATAGATCAATGTACTGGGGTGGGGTACACAGTCCTACATGCTGGGAGGGTAACTGCTCCTGGTTTACAGATCAATGTACTGGGGTAGGGTACACAGTCCTACATACCAGGAGGGTAACTGTTCCTGGTTTACAGATCAATGTACTGGGGTGGGGTACACAGTCCTACATGCTGGGAGGGTAACTGCTCCTGGGTTACAGATCAATGCACTGGGGTGGTGTACACAGTCCGACATGCTGGGAGGGTAACTGCTCCTGGATTACAGATCAATGTACTGGGGTGGTGTACACAGTCCTACATGCTGGGAGGTTAACTGCTCCTGGATTACAGATCAATGTACTGGGGTAGGGTACACAGTCCTACATGCTGGGAGGGTAACTGTTCCTGGGTTACAGATTAATTCCCGTGTGATCACTGCATATCCTGCTGTGCTAGTCAGACTATCTGCGGTTTATAGATAATGCAATGATCTGGTCAGTGCAGCTCCCCACGCTGGATGGATATGTGGCCTTTGCTCAGTACATCATGTTGGTGGGGTGGATAGGGGGAAAGGTCATGTCCAGGTCAAGGAATTCCCCGGAACGTTCTGTCCCTGACATTCTATAACTGACATTCCCCGGAACGTTCTGTCCCCAACATTCTATAACTGTCATTCCCCGGAACGTTCTGTCCCTGACATTCTATAACTGACATTCCCCGGAATGTTCTGTCCCTGACATTCTATCACTGACATTCCCCGGAACGTTCTGTCCCTGACATTCTATAACTGACATTCCCCGGAACGTTCTGTCCCTGACATTGTTTGTGAACGGCCGGACGTCAGTGAATTGAACAAACGATAAGATCCCGAGGGATGAGATCCCGTTCCAGGGAGAAGGAGACACTGTTCCGAAGGTCCCTCAGGCAGTTAAAGGGGTGAATACGTTTTCCCTGCGTTTACATTTCTCCACGACACAGGATCGACCACAAGTTAGACCAAAATACAGGAATTCCCAAACTCCGTTTGTCTTCAGGAAACTGGGAGAGAATCCTTCAGGACAGCAACGTTCCCACCCTCCGTATTAGGAACTGGGAAGGAATGACCTGTGTCTGTTCTCGAGTGATCGAGTGTGTGGGAATGTTCTAGAAACAATCTGTCCTTATGGATATGTCTCTGTGTGTTTGCGGAGGGAGGGTTTCTTGTGGTTTATGTCACATTTTTGTCAGTAATTCCGACCTTCCCATTTGTTAATCCAGCTCCAATTATTTTAATAAATCCCTGAATACAGGGACACATTTGAAAATCTCACTGGGTCCCCGATCAAACGGGTCCCTTTGACTCCAGGCTGATGGATAATGGGTTTGTTTTCCTTCCTCACAGTTAACGTAGTGACCATCTACGTCCTGCTTTATAAAGATTGTGGATTGTCTCCATGTGTCAGACGTTACCTGGGGGCCATGGCAGCGGCGGATCTCCTGGTCATTATCCTCGACCTGATCCTGAGACACATTCCCATTGTTTATGAGGAACAGTTTTATTTCCTGAGGTACTCCGTCCCCGTGTGTAATGTCCACGCCGTCCTGCTTTATGCAGCCACTGACTGCTCTGTCTGGTTCACCGTCACTTTCACCTTTGATCGGTTTGTGGCCATTTGTTGCCAGAAGCTGAAAAGTAAATATTGCAGTGAGAAAACGGCGGCTGTGGTTCTGGGAGCAGTGACTGTGCTGAGCTGTTTAAAGAACATTTCCTGGTATTTTATGCTCGAGGCTCGGTATTGGCTGATGAACACCCCCTGGTTTTGTGATGTAACAATCGCTGTTCAATCCTCCAGTGTCTGGGGCACAATCGAGTCCCTCCACCACATTCTAACCCCGTGTGTCCCATTTCTCCTGATTCTGCTGCTCAATGTTCTCACCGTCAGACACATTTTAGTGACCAGCAGAGCCCGCAGGAGACTCCGCGCTCACACCAATGGGGACGCTCAGTCTGACACTGAAATGAGAAACCGAAAAAAATCCATCATTTTACTGTTTGTGATCTCGGCCAATTTCATCCTGTTATGGTCAACGGTCATGCTGTATTCTATATGGAGACGGATGTGGAATATTGGGTATTACTCTGTGTATCTCGATCACTTTGTGCAGGAATTGGGCTTCATGCTGCAGCTCCTCAGTTGCTGCACAAACACCGCGATTTATGCCGTGACCCAGACTAAGTTCAGGCAGCAGCTGAAGAATGTGCTGAAATATCCCTTCACCCAAATCCAACCATCCATCAAATTCCCTCATTAATCAATCCATCCGGGATTTTCTCATTTCAGTTCAGTGTTTCAGTGATGGAGCAGCCTGTCGCTATGGTAACAGACTGAGGGTAGCGCTGGTTTGTCCATCCTTATCCCCCAGGGGGGTTACAGGGAAACATTTCAATGTTTCTCACAACTCAGGGGCCAGTGAGAAAAGGCACCATCCCACTGACTGTATCCATCACTTCCATTTGTAACCAATAAAAATGTTGATTAAAGCGTGCCGAGCAGCAGAGTGACCGATGTTGTTGTGTGTCTTTGTGTTGGAGAAGCTGAGCTGGAGAGAGACAGACTCAGCCCCAAGTCCTGGTCCTCAGGGAAGGGGAGGGCACCGCGCCCTGAGCTCAGGAGCTGGGTTTAACTCCCTCTATCCCCCCAATCCAACCTGGCCTCCCCATTTCCTCTCTTCCTCCTCAATTCTCTCCCTCTCTCTCTTCCACCACTTCTCCTCTTCATTCTCCCTCATCCCTCTCTCTCACACACACACCCAAAACTGGTTTCTCCACCTGCCTCCATTCTTCCCTTTCCCCTCCCCCTCACTCTCTCTCTCTTGCCGCCGCTGTCTACCTTCTGCAATTCCATCTCTACCACATTTCCTCCCTCCTCCCATATCCCATCCCCACCATCGCACACTCAGCCTCACCACCAATACCCCAGTCTCTGGGTCAGAGGGGAAGGGAAGGACCAGGGAGACAGTGTGTGGCAGATAGACAGGGAGGGAGGGAGAGAGATTCAGCTGAAGAGAAACGGAAGGAGCTGGAGAGAGAGAAAGTCACCGAGGAAGTGGGATCGAGAGTGGGAGAAGGTGGAGAGAGAGTGAGGGGCAGGGAGAGAGAGGGGCAAGAGAGAGATCGGGTGAGGAAAAGAAAGAGAGATACAATGAGAGGGAGGGTTGGGAGAGAGAGTGGGCGAGAGAAAGGGTGAGACTGAGAGAGGGGTGAGGGAGGGGGCAAGAGAGAAAGGGAGAGAGAGAGAGACGGGACGAGAGAGAGAGACGGGACGGGATGAGAGACAGAGCGAGGGCGAGAGAGAGAAATGGTGAGAGAGAGCAAGGGCAAGAAGGAGAGAGGAGTGTGTGGGGGGTGGTCGAGAGAGAGGGGAGCAGGAGAGAGAGAGAGGGTGAGAGCGAGCGTGAGGGAGAAAGAGAGGACGAGACAGAGCGAGAGGGAGGGAGGGAGAAAATGGGTGAGAGAGAGAGAGAGGGAGAGAGTGACCAAGGGAAAGATAGAGGGGCGTGAGAGAGAGAGATGGGCGAGACAGCGACAGGGAGAGGGGTGAGAGAGGAAATGAGGTTGCGAGAATGAGAGAGAGGGGATGAGAGAGCGGGAATGAGGGATAGAGTTTGTGAGAGAGATGGGGGAGAGTGAGAGAGAGGCGACTAGCGAGTGACAGAGATGAGAGAGAGGGGGGGTGTGAAAGAGAGAGATTGAGAGAGACAGAGAGAGAGGGGGTAGAGAGAGAGAGGAGGCGGGAGTGGGAGGGAGGGTCGAGAGAGACAGAGAGAGAGGGAGAGCGAGAAAGAGAGAGAGAGATGAGAGAGGGCGACGGGGTTGAGAGAGGAAGAGAGGGTGCGAGAGCGAGAGTGAGATGGGATGAGAGCGCAAAGGAGGGAGAGATGTGTCGAGAGAGAGAGAGGGCAAGAGTGATAGAGGGGAGTGAGAGATGGCGACAGGGAGAGGATGACAGAGAGAGGAGCCATAATGAGAGAAAGAGTCGCAGAGAGATGAAGAAAGGAGGTGAGCAAGGGGGAGAGAGTGTGCACGAGAGAGACAGTGAGAGAAAGAGGAGGCGAGAGAGAGAGAGGTCAAGATGGAGGGAGAGAGGTGGCAGATACGAGAGAGACTGCGAGAGAGAGAGGGAGAGAGATGATCGTATGAGAGAGGATCAATAGAGAGAGAGAAAAGGGGCGGGATAGCGAGAGAGGGCTACAGAGAAAGAGAGGGGGGGAGTGAGAGGTAGAGAGATGACAGAGAGAGATATAGAGTAAGAGTGAGAGAGAAGAGGTGAGAGAGGGAGGGAGGACTGAGAGAGAGGAAGAGAGAGAGAGACAGAGAGACAGGCAGAGCACGAGTGAGCGAGCGAGAGAGAGAGTGAGATGAGCGAGAGAGGGGAGCAAGAGAGAGGGAGAGAGAGAGCGTGAGAGAGGGTGAGAGCGCAAGAGAGAGAGAGGAAGAGTGAGAGAGAGATAGGAAGAGTAAGAGAGAGAGGATGCGAGTGTGGGAGGGGGACAGAGAGAGCGATACAGAGAGCGTGGGAGAGAGACAGACAGCAAAAGAGAGGGGAGGCGAATGGGAGAGAGAGGGATGAAAGAGAGGGCACGAGAGAGACAGAGAAGGCAAGAGAGGGAGGGAGCGCTGAGAGAGACAGACAGACAGTGTGACAGAGAGAGGTAATGAGAGGGGGTGAGAGATGGGACGATGGTGGGAGGAAGGGGGACGACGGGGGGAGATATGGAGATGATGGAGCGAGAGAGAGGAAACTATGGGGGAGAGAGGGGACGATGGGGGGGTGAGAGAGGGGACGAGAGAGGGAGAGAGAGGGGGAAAGAGTGGGGACGAGAGGGGGGAGGTAGCGGACGAGGGGAGGAGAGAGGGGGAAAGAGCGGGGACGAGAGAGGGGAGAGAGAGGGGATGAGAGGGGACGAGAGAGGGGAGAGAGAGGTGATGTGCGGGGGTGGAATGAGGGGACGAGAGGGGGAGAGAGGGGACGAGAGAGGGAGAGAGAGGGGGCGAGAGAGGGAGAGAGAGGGAACAAGAGAGGGAGAGAGAGGGGAAGACAGAGGGGGAGAGAGATTATGAGAGGGGGTGAGGGGAAGAGAGGAGGAGAGAGAGGGGACGATGGGGAGAGGGGGGTGAGCGGGGGAGAGACGGGGACAGAGAGGGTAAGAGAGGTGGGACAAGAGGTGGAGAGAGAGGACGAGTGCGGAGAGAGAGGGGACGAGAGAGGGAGAGAGAGGGGAGGATACAGAGGGGAGGAGAGAGGGAGAGAGGGGACTAGAGGGGAGAGAGGTGGGACGGGGGTGAGAGAGAAGGGATGATGGGGGAGAGAGAGTTGGAGAGAGGGAGAGAGAGAGAGCGGACGAAAGAGGCGAGAGGGAGGGGAGAGAGATGGAGAGAGGGGAGAGAGATGATGAGAGGACGAATGGTGGGGGAGAGGGGGGTCGATGGAGGCACAGGGGGAGACAGAGAGGGAGAGAGAGAGTGAGAGGGGACCATGGGGGGGGGAAGAGAGAGGAGACAAGAGAGAGAGAGAGAGGTGACGAGGACAAGAGGGCGGAGGTGGGGACGAGAGGGGAGAGAGAGAGGGAAAGAGTGTGGACGAGACGGGGGAGGTAGCGGACGAGAGTGAGGGAGAGAGGGGACGAGAGAGGAAGAGAGAGGGAGAAAGAGTGGGGACGAGAGAGTGGAGAGAGAGTGGAGAGAGAGGGGAGAGAGAGGGGACGAGAGAGGTGAGACAGAGGGGCTAGAGAGGTGACGAGAGGGGCAGAATGAGGGGATGAGAGGGGGAGAGAGGGGACGAGAGAGGGAGACAGAGGGGATGATGGGGGAGAGAGGGGAGTGAGGGGGGAGCGAGGGGGGAGAGAGAGTGTAATGTAGATGGGACAAGAGGGGGAGACAGAGAGGATGTGGGAGGTAGAGAGAGGGGACGAGAGAGGGAGGGGGACGGGGGTGAGAGAGAAGGTACGAGGGGGGAGAGAGAAGGGACGATGGGGGGAGAGATAGGGGAGAGAAAGCGAGAGAGGGGGGACGATGGGGGGAGAGAGAGGGTGCCAGAGGGGGAGAGAGGGGGACGAATGGGGGGGGAGAGGGGTCGATGGAGGCACAGGGGGAGAGAGAGAGGGAGAGAGAGAGTGAGAGGGGACCATGGGGGGGGTGGAAGAGAGAGGTGACGAGGGGGAGAGAGAGAGGTGACGAGAGGGGGAAGAGAGGGGACAAGAGGGCGGAGGTGGGGACGAGAGGGGGGAGAGAGAGGGAAAGAGTGTGGATGAGACGGGAGTGGTAGCGGACGAGAGTGAGGGAGAGACGGGAAGAGAGAGGGAGAAAGAGTGGGGACGAGAGGGGAGAGAGAGGGGACGAGATGGGGGGAGAGAGAGGGGACGAGAGAGGTCAGACAGAGGGGCTAGAGAGGTGACGAGAGGGGCAGAATGAGGGGATGAGAGGGTGAGAGAGGGGACGAGAGAGGGAGACAGAGGGGATGATGGGGGAAAGAGGGGAGTGAGGGGGGAGAGGGGGGAGAGAGAAGGCACGAGAGGTGGAACAAGAGGGGGAGAGCGAGAGGACGAGGGTGGAGAGAGAGGGGACGAGAGGGGAGGGCGGGATTTGCGTGAGAGAGAAGGGTCGATGAGGGGAGAGAGAGGAGATGAGGGGGGAGAGAGAGTGGGAGAGAGAGAGAGAGATGAGATGATTGGGGAGACAGAGGGGATGATGGGGTAGAGAGAGGGGACGAGAAGTGGATAGAGCGGGGACGATGGGGGTGACGGGGAGTGAGAGGGAGACAGAGGGGATGATGGGGTAGAGAGAGGGGACGAGAAGTGGATAGAGCGGGGACGATGGGGGTGACGGGGAGTGAGAGGGAGACAGAGGGGATGAGAGAGGGAGAGAGAGAGAGGGGGAAGGAGAGAGGACGAGAGAGGGGAGAGAGATTGGATGAGAAGGGGAGAGAAGGGACGAGAGAGGGGAGAGAGAGGTGACGTGAGGGGGAGAGAGAGTGGACGAGAGAGCGCGGGGAAGAGAGAGGGGGAGAGAGGTGATGAGAGGGGAGAGCGAGGGGACGAGAGGGGAGAGAGAGAGGGGACAAGAGAAGGAGAGAGAGGGGACGATGGGGAGAGAGTGGATGAGTTAGAGGTGGAGGGGGGAGGGTAACAGAAGTGGGACAAGAGGGGGAGAGAGAGAGGAAGAGGGTGGAGAGAGCGGGTTGACAGAGGGAGAGAGAGGGGAGGGAGAGAGGGACAGAGAGGATACAAGAGGGGAGAGGGGGGATGGGGGTGAGAGAGAAGGGTCGATGGGGGAGAGAGAGGGGAGAGGGGGGAAAGAGAGGGGAGGAGAGGGGAGAGAGTGGACGGGTGTGAGAGAGAAGGGACGGCAGGGGGAGAGAAAGGGGACGAGAAGGGGAAAGAGAGGGGAGGAGAGGGGGAGAGAGAGGGGATGATGGGGGAAGAGAGAGGGGATAGGAGAGAGAGAGAGGGGGAGGAAGAGGGGATGAGAGAGGGGAGAGAGAGGGGATGAGAGGGGGAGAGGGGGACGAGAGTGGGGAGACAGAGGTGACATGAGGGGTAGAGAGAGGGGACGAGAGAGAGAGAGAGCGGAGGTGAGGGGGAGAGAGATGATGAGAGGGGGGAGCGAGGGGAAAAGAGGAGGGGAGAGAGGGGACGAGAGAAGGAGAGAGGGGATGATGGGGGAGAGAGGGGGGACGAGAGGGGGAAAGAGAGGGGAGGAGAGGGGAGAGAGTGGACGGGTGTGAGAGAGAAGGGACGGTAGGGGGAGAGAGAGGGGACGAGAGGGGGAAAGAGAGGGGTCGAGAGAGGGAGAGAGATGGGATGATGGGGGAGAGGGAGGGAATTATGGGGGGAGAGAGAGGGGATGAGAGGGGGAGAGAGGGGACGAGAGAGGGGAGAGAAGGTGACATGAGGGGGAGACAGAGGGGTCGAGAGAGGGGGGTGAAGAGGGCGGGAGCCGGTGATGAGAGTTGGAACTAGCGGATGAGAGGGGGAAAGAGAGGGGACGAGAGAAGAAGAGATAGGGGATGATGTTGGAGAGAGGGGAGTGAGAGGGGGAGAGAGGGTTGAGCGAGAGGGTAAGAGAGGTGGGTCAAGGGGGGAGAGAGAGGACGAGTGTGGAGAGAGATGGGACGAGAGAGGGAGAGAGGGGGGAGGGAGAGAGAGGGGAGGAGAGAGAGGGGGAGAAAGGGGAGGGAGAGAGAGGGGAGGAGAGAGGGAGAGAGAGGAGACAAGAGGGGAGAGACAGGGATGGGGTGAGAGAGAATGGACGATAAGGGATGAGAGAGAGGACATTGTGGAAGAGAGAGGGGCGATGGCGGGAGAGAGAGGGCATGAGAGGGGGAGAGAGCTGATGAGAGGGGGTAGTGAGGGGACAAGAGGGGGAGAGAGAGAGGGGACGATGGGGGAGAGGGGGCAGTGAGGGGGGAGAGGGGGGCGAGAGAGAGGACAGGAGAGGTGGGACAAGAGGGAGAGAGAGAGAGGACAATGGTGGAGAGAGAAGGGACGAGAGAGGGAAAGAAAGGGGTGGGAGAGAGAGGGGAGGAGAGAGGGACAGAGAGGATACAAGAGGGGAGAGGGGGGATGGGGGTGAGAGAGAAGGGTCAATGGGGGGAGAGAGAGGGGATGACAGGGGGAGAGAGAGGGGGAGAGAGAGGGAGAGAGATGGGAGGATGGAGAGAGAGAGGGGATGATGGAGGAGAGAGAGGGGACGAGAGGTGGAGAGAGCAGGGACGATGGGGGTGACGGGGGGAGAGAGAGGGACATAGAGGGGACGAGAATGGGAGAGAGGGGGAGGGAGAGGGGACGAAAGAGGGGAGAGCGATTGGATGAGAGGGGGAGAGAGGGGCAAGAGAGGGGAGAGAGAGGTGACGTGAGGGGGAGATAGAGTGGTCGAGAGAGAGAGGGGAAGAGAGAGAGGGGGAGAGAGGTGATGAGAGGGGGGATCGAGGGGACGAGAGGGGAGAGAGAGAGGGGACGAGAGAAGGAGAGAGAAGGGACAATGGGGGGAGAGTGGAGGAGTGAGAAGCGGAGAGAGGGGGAAGGGAGAGGGTAACAGAAGTGAGGCAAGAGGGTAGAGAGAGAGGACGAGAGTGGAGAGAGAGGGTTGAGAGAGGGAGAGAGGGGTGAGGGAGGGAGGGGAGTAGAGAGGGTTAGAGAGGGGACGAGAGGGGAGAGAGAGTGTACGGGTGTGAGAGAGAACGGACGATAGGGGGAGAGAGGGGCGGAGAGGGGGAGAGAGAGGGGATGATGGGAAAGAGAGAGGGGACGAGGGGGGCTGAGAGCGGGGACGGTGGGGGTGATCAGGAGAGAGAGGCGATGAGAGGGGGAGAGACGGGACCAGAGAGGGGAGAGAGAGGTGACATGAGGGCGAGAGAGAGGAGACGAGAGAGAGGGGGGAAGTTGTGGGGGAGAGAGGTGATGAGATGGTGGAGCGAGGGGAAGAGAGGAGGGGAGAGAGTGGACGAGAGAAAGAGAGAGAGGGGACGATGGGGGGACAGTGGGGGAGTGAGAGGGGGAGAGTGGGGGGACAGAGAGGGTAAGAGAGGTGGGACAAGAGGGGGAGAGAGAGGACGAGGGTGGAGAGAGAGGGTCGAGAGAGGGAGTTGGGGAGGGAGACAGAGGAGAGGAGAGCGGGGAGAGAGAGGTGACGAGAGGGGAGAGAGTGGATGGATGTGAGAGAGAAGGGACGACAGGGGGAGAGAGAGGGGACGAGAGTGGGAGAGAGAGGGGTGGATGGGAGAGAGACAAGGGATGATGGGGGAGAGAGGGGGGACGAGTGGGGAAGAGTGCGGGGACGATGGGGGTGACTGGGAGAGAGAGGAGAGATCAGGGACGAGAGAGGGGAGAGAGAGGGGAGAGAGAGGGGATAAGAGGGGAGAGAGGGGAGTGAGAGGGGTGAGAGAGAGGGTAATAGATGTGGGACAAGAGGGGGAGAGAGAGAGAACGAGTGTGGAGAGAGAGGGGACAAAGGGGGGAGAGGGGGGAGTGAGGGGGGAGAGAGGGGGGAGAGAGAGGTTAAGAGACGTGGGACAAGAGTGGGAGAGAGAGAGAGGACGAGTGTGGAGAGAGATGGGACGAGATAGGGAGAGAGGGGGGAGGGACAGAGAGGGGAGGAGAGAGAGAGAGAGAGACAGGACAAGGGGGAGAGGGAGGGAGGTGGGGGTGAGAGAGAATGGACGATAGGGGATGAGAGAGGGGACGATGGGGAAGAGAGACGGGCGATGGGGGAAAGAGAGGGCATGAGAGGGGGAGAGATGTGATGAGAGAGGGAGCGAGAGTGGACGATGGGGGTAGAGAGAGGGGAGAGAGAGGGGGAGAGAGGGGGCAGAGAGGGTTGATGGCAGTAGAGAGAGGGGATTAGAGATGGAGAAAGGGGGAGAGAGGTGGACGAGAGAGGTGATATGGAGGAGAGAGAGACGGAGAGAGGGGAAGAGAGAGGGAAGAGAGGTGATGAGAGGGGGTAGTGAGGGAACGAGAGGGAGAGAGAGAGGGGACGATGGGGGGAGAGGGGGCAGTGAGGGGGAGAGAGGGGCGAGAGAGGGAAAGAGAGGGGAGGGAGAGAGAGGAGAGGAGAGAGGGACAGAGAGGATACAAGAGGGGAGGGGGGGATGGGGTGAGAGAGAATGGTCGATGGGGGAGAGAGAGGGGATGAGAGGGGGAGAGAGAGATAGGATGATTGGGGAGATAGAGGGGATGATGGGGTAGAGAGAGGGGATGAGAAGTGGATAGAGCGGGGACAATGGGGTGACGGGGAGAGAGAGGGAGACAGAGGGGACGAGAGAGGGAGAGAGAGAGAGGGGGAAGGAGAGGGGACGAGAGAGGGGAGAGAGATTGGATGAGAGGGGGAGAGAGGGGACGAGAGAGGGGAGAGAGAGGTGACGTGAGGGGGAGAGAGAGTGGTCGAGAGAGAGAGGGGAAGAGAGAGAGAGGGAGAGAGGTGATGAGAGGGGAAGCGAGGGGACGGGAGGGAGAGAGAGAGAGGGACGATGGGGGAAGAGTGGAGGAGTGAGAGGCGGAGAGAGTGGGAGGGAGAGGGTAACAGAAGTGTGACAAGAGGGGGAGAGAGAGAGAGGACGAGGGTGGAGAGAGAGGGTTGAGAGAGGGAGAGAGGTGATGAGAGAGAGAGAGAAGAGAGGGGGGAGCAGGTGATGAGAGGGGGAGCTAGCGGATGAGAGGGGGAGAGAGAGGGGACAAGAGAAGGAGACAGAGGGGAGGAAGCGAGGGGGAGGAGAGAGAGAGCGAGGGGAGAGAGAGGGGACAGGGGTGAGTGAGAAGGGACGAGAGGGGCAGAGAGGTGATGAGAGGCGGAGCGAGGGGACGAGAGGGGGAGAGAGGGGAACTAATGAGGGAGAGAGGGGGGAGAGAGGGGGAGAGAGAGGAGCCAATGAGGGGAGAGAGAGGGAGAGAGAGAGGGGACGACTGGCGGAAAGAGAGGGCACGATGGTAAGAGAGAGGGTACGAGAGAGGGGGAGAGAGGGCACGATGGGGGGAAACAGAGGGAGAGAGAGGGGACAATGGGGGAGAGAGAGGGCATGATGGGGGAGAGAGAAGGTACGAGAGAAGTGGAGGGTGGGGACGAGAAGGTGAGAGAGACGGGATGATGGGGGGAGAGAGAGTGAGAGAAAGGGGACGATGGGGTGAGAGAGAGGGGACAATGGGGGGAGAGAGAGGGGACAAGAGAGGGAGAGAGGGGGAGAGAGAGGATGAGAGGAGGGACGATGGGGGGAGAGAGAGGGGACAAAAGAGAGAGGGAGGGGACGAGAGGGGGAGAGAGAGGGAGAGAGGGGGGACGATGGGGGGAGAGAGAGGGGACAAGAGAGGGAGAGAGGGGGAGAGAGAGGGTGAGAGGAGGGACGATGGGGAGAGAGAGGGGACAAAAGAGAGAGAGGGAGGGGACGAGAGGGGGAGAGAGAGGGAGAGAGGGGGGACGATGGGGGGAGAGAGAGGGGACAAGAGAGGGAGAGAGGGGGAGAGAGAGGGTGAGAGGAGGGACGATGGGGAGAGAGAGGGGACAAAAGAGAGAGAGGGAGGGGACGAGAGGGGGAGAGAGAGGGAAGACCGATGGGACGATGGGAGGGAAGTGAGTGGACGAGAGAGGGATAGAGAGGGGAGAGAGAGGGAGAGGGGGGGACGATGGGAGAGAGAGAGGGGACGAGAGAGGGGATGAGAGAAGACGAGAGAGGGGACGATGGGGCGATAGAGGGGAGAGAGAGGGGAGAGAGGGGACGACGGGCAGTCGAAAGACAGAGAGAGACGGGTCGATGGAGGGAGAGAGAGGGGAGACAGAGGGGAGAGAGAGAGGGAGAGAGACTGGACGACGTGGAGAGAGAGGGGAGTAAGAGTGGAGAGAGAGGTGAGAGAGAGCGAGAGAGAGGGGATGATGGGGGAGAGAGAGGACGATGGGAGGAGAGAGGGGGGAGAGTGAGGGAGATAGAGGAGAGAGAGGGAGAGAGAGGGGACAATGGGGGAGAGAGAGGGGAGGATGGTGTGAGAGAGGGTAGAGGGAGGGAGAGAGAGGGGACGATGGGGGAGAGAATGAGGACAATGGTGGGAGAGAGAGGGGACGAGACAGGTGGAAAGAGGGGACGACAGGGGGACAAAGAGGGGACAATGGGGGAGAGGGGGGAGAGAGAGGGAGAGGGATGGGTCGAGAGGAGGAGAGAGAGGGGAGAGAGGGAACAAGGGATTGAAAGGGGAGGGAGAGAGGGGAGACGATGTGGGATGAGAGAGGTGATGATGGGGGAGAGAGTGGACGAGAGAGGGAGAGGGAAAGGTCGAGAGGAGGAGAGAGGGGAGAGAAAAGGAGAGAGGGGGTGATAGGGGAGAGACGGGGAGAGAGAGGGGAGAGAAAGGGGACGATGGGAGGAGAGAGAGGGGATGGGGGACAGAGAGGGGACGATGGGGAAGGGGGTATGGAGAGGGAGAGAGAGAGGAAGAGAGAGGGGATGGAGAGGGGTGGAGAGAGGGGAGAGAGAGGGGACGATGGGGGGAGAGAGAGAGGGGCGAGTCGGGGACAGAGAGGGGAGAGAATGGAGAGAGGGAGCGAGAGGGGACAATGGTGGGATAGAGAGGGCACAATGGGGAGAGAGAGGGGACGATGGGGGAGAGATTGGGGTGACATAGGGGACGATGGGGAAGAGAGAGGGCATGATGGGGGAGAGAGTGTAGGGAGACAGAGGGGACGATGGGGGAGAGAGAGTGGATGAGAGATGGAGAGAGAGGGGACGATGGGGGGAGAGAGGGGACCAGAGGGGGAGAGAGAGGAGACGATGGGGACAGAGTGGGGACGATGGTGGGTCAGAGAGGGTACGAGACAGGGAGAAAGTGGGGACAAAAGGGGGAGAGAGAGGAGGCGATGGGGGAGAGAGGGGGCGAGGGGGAGAGAGAGGGCCCTGGAGGAGAGAGAGGGTCGGGGGGAAAGGGGGGACGAACGAGGGATTGAGACGGGAGGGGGAGAGAGAGGGGACAATGGGGTGTAAGAGAGGAGATGATGGGGGGAGAGAGAGGGGACGAGAGGGGGAGCGAGACGGGAGAGAGAGGGAGAGAGAGGGGAGAGAGGGGGAGAGAGAGGGGACGACGTGGGGGTGGGGAGAGAGAGGGAGATAGGGGTCGATGGGGGGAGAGAGAGGTGACGAGATGGGGAGAGAGGGGACGATGCGGTGAGACAGAGGGGACGAGAGGGGGAGAGAGAGGGAACGATGGGTGAGAGAGAGGGGACGATGGGTGGAGAGAGACGGGCCAAATGAGGGGGGAAGAGGATGAGAGCAGGAGGGAAGGGACTAACGCGGGAGAGAGAGGGGACGATAGGGGGAGAGTGGGGGCAGAGAGAGAGAGAGAGAGGGGGGGACAATGGGAGAGAGAGAGGGGACAAGAGAGGGGCGAGAGAGGGGAAAGAGAGGTGACGAGAGAGGTGATGAGAGGGGGAGACAGGGGACGAGAGGGAGGATAAAGGGGATGAGAGCGGGATAGAGAGGGGACGAGGGAGGGAGAGAGAGGCGGAAAGGGAGGGGGCGAGAGAGGGGAGAGAAAGGGGAAAGAAAGGGGAGAGAGAGGTGACGAGAGGAGTGGAGTGAGGGGACGAGCGGGGAGAGAGGGGGGACGATGGGGGGACAGAGGTGATGGGGGAGCGAGGGGACGAAAAGGGGAGAGAGAGGAGACGAGAGAAGGAAAGAGAGGGGACGATGGCGGGAGAGAGGGTGGGAGTGAGAGGGGAGAGCTGGTCGAGGGAGAGGCCAAGATAGGGAGAGAGAGAGGGGAAGAGAGAGGGGGAGAGAGAGGGGAGAGAGAGGGCTCAATGGGGGAGAAAGAGGGGAGAGAGAGGGGTCGATGGGGGAGAGAGAGGGGATTAGAGGAGGAGAGAGAAGGAACAAGAGAAGGAAAGAGAGGGGACGATGGGGGGAGAGAGAGGGGAGTGAGACGGGGAGAGAGAGGGAAAGAGAGGTGGGACAACTGGGGGAGAGGGCGAGAGAGAAAGGACGAGGTTGGAGAGAGAGGGGATGAGAGAGGGAGCAAGAAAGGCTGGAGAGAGGGGGGACGATGGGGGGAGAGAGAGGGGACGAGAGGAGAGAGAGAGGGAACGATGGGGCAGAGAGAGGGGACAAGAGTAGGAGAGAGAGTGGTGGGAACGAGAGGGGAGGAGAGAGAGAGAGGGGACGAGAGGAGTAGAGAGAGGGGTGGGAGTGAGAGGGGAGAGAGAGGAGATGATGGGGGGAGACAGAGGGGACGAGAGAGGGAGAGAGAGGGGACGATGGGTTAGAGAGGGGACGATGTGGGGAAAGTGAGGGGATGAAAGGGGGAGAGAGAGAGAGAGAGAGTGTAGAGAGAGGGAGAGAGAGGGGAGAGAGAGGGAGAGAGAGTGGACGATGGGGGAGAGAGAGGGGAGAGAGAGGCAGAGAGAGGATACACTGTGGGAAGAGAGGGAGAGAAAGGGGACGATGGGTGGCCAGAGAGGAGACGATGCGGGAAGAGAGAGACAAGAGAGAGGGGAGAGAGAGGGAGAGAGAGGGGACATTGGGGGTATAGATGGGGAGAGGGGTGGTAGGAGAGGTGGGACAATAGGTCGCGAGAGAGAGGACGAGGGTGGAGAGAGAGGAGACTAGAGAGGGAGAGAGAGGGGCCGGGAGAGAAGGGGGACTATGGGATGAGAGAGAGGCGACGAGAGGGAGAGAGAGAGAGGGGAAAGAGAGGGGGAGAGATTGTGGGAGAGAGAGGGGATGAGAGGGGGGAGAGGGGGGAAAAAGAGAGAGAGAGGGGGAGAGAGAGGGAGATAGATGGGCGGGAGAGAGGGGGGACGATGGGGGGAGAGAGAGGGGACGAGAGGAGAGAGAGAGGGACTGGATGAGAGAGAAGGGACGAGTGGTGGAGAGAGAGGGTACGATGGGGCAGAGAGAGGGGATAAGAGTAGGAGAGAGAGTGGTGGGAACGAGAGGGGAGGAGAGAGAGAGAGGGGACGAGAGGAGTAGAGAGAGGGGTGGGAGTGAGAGGGGAGAGAGAGGAGATGATGGGGGGAGACAGAGGGGACGAGAGAGGGAGAGAGAGGGGACGATGGGTTAGAGAGGGGACGATGTGGGGAGAGTGAGGGGACGAAAGGGGGAGAGAGAGAGAGGGTAGAGAGAGGGAGAAAGAGGGGAGAGAGAGGGAGAGAGAGTGGACGATGGGGGAGAGAGAGGGAGAGAAAGGGGACGATGGGTGGCCAGAGAGGAGACGATGCGGGAAGAGAGAGACAAGAGAGAGACAAGAGAGAGGGAGAGAGAGGGGACATTGGGGGGATAGAGGGGGAGAGGGCTGGTAGGAGAGGTGGGACAATAGGTCGCGAGAGAGAGGACGAGGGTGGAGAGAGAGGAGACTAGAGAGGGAGAGAGAGGGGACGGGAGAGAGGGGGGACTATCGGATGAGAGAGAGGCGACGAGAGGGAGAGAGAGAGGGGAAGAGAGAGGGAGAGAGATTGTGGGAGAGAGAGGGGATGAGAGGGGGGAGAGGGGGGAAAAGAGAGAGAGAGGGGAAGAGAGAGGGGGAGAGAGAGGAGGACAGGGAGGGAGAGGGGTCGAGAGAGGGGAGAGAGGGGACGGGAGAGGGGAGAGAGAGGTGACGAGAGGGGGAGAGAGAGGGGACGAGAGAGAGAGTGGAAGTGAGAGGGTGAGAAAGGTGATGAGAGGGGGGAGCGAGGGGATGAGAGGGGGATAGAGAGGCGACGAGAGAAGCAGAGAGTGGGGAGGGAGCGAGAGGGGAGGAGAGTGAGAGAGAAGGGACGAGGGTGGAAGAGAGAGGGGGCGATGGGGAGAGAGAGGGGACGAATGAGGGGGAGAGGTGACGACAGCGGGAGAGAGGGGTAACAATGATGGAGAGAGGGGGGGTGAGAGAGAGGGAGAGAGGGGAGAGAGAGGGAGACAGAGGAGACTATGGGGGAGAAAGAGGGGGCGAGAGGGGGAGAGAGAGGGGATGATGGGTAGGGGGAGAGAGAGGGAGAGAGAGGTGACGAGAGAGGAGAGAGAGAGGGGAGAGAGGGGAGAGAGAGGTGACGAGAGGGAGCGAGAGAGGGGAAGTGAGAGAGGCAGAGGAAGAGAGAGAGGGAGATATTGAGGGATAGAGAGGTGACGACAGGGGTGGAGAGAGAGGTGAGGAGGGGGGGAGAAAGGGGACGAGAGAGGGATAGAGGGGGGGAAGGGAGGGGGCGAGAGAGGTGAGAGAAAGGGGAGAGAGAGGGCATGAGAGGAGGAGAGAGAGGGAACGAGAGAGGTGACAGGGAGGGGAGAGAGGGGAGAGAGAGGTGACGAGAGGAGTGGAGTGAGGGGATGAGAGGGGAGAGAGAGGGGACGAGACAAGGAAAGAGAGAGGACGATGGGGGGAGAGAGAGGGGGAGTGAGATGGGGAGAGAGAGGATAAGAGAGGGTGGGACAAGAGGGGGAGAGAGAGGGAACGAGGGTGGAGAGAGAGGGGACGAGAGAGGGAGAGAGGGGGATGGGGTGAGAGAGGGTATGATGGGGGGAGAGAGGGGGACGAGCAGGGGAGAGAGTGTGGACGATGGGGATGAGGGGGAGAGAGAGGGAGGGAGAGGGGTCGAGAGAAGGATGGGAGAGGGGAGAGAGAGGTGACGAGAGGGGGAGAGAGAGGGGACGAGAGAGACGGGAAGAGAGAGGGTGAGCGAGGTAATGAGAGGAGTGGAGTGAGGGGACGATGGAAGGACAGAGGTGATGGGGCGAGGGGACGAGAGGGGGAGAGAGAGGGGAACGAGAGAAGGAAAGAGAGGGGACGATGGGGGAGAGAGGGGGGAGTGAAAGGGGGAGAGTGTGGACGATGGGGATGAGGGGGAGAGAGAGGGAGGAAGAGGGGTTGAGAGAGGGGAGAGAGGGGACAAGAGAGGGGTGAGAGAGGTGACGAGAGGGGGAGAAGGGGGATGAGAGCGAGAGGTGAACAGAGCGGGTGAGAGAGGTGATGGGGGTGCGAGGGGATGAGAGAGGGAGAGAGAAGGGATGATGGGGAGGGGGGAGAGTGGAGCGAGAGGTGACGAGAGGGAGAGAGAGAAGGGAAATGAGAGAGAGAGGGGAAGAGAGAAGGAGAGAGATTGAGGAAGAGAGAGGGGACAAGAGAGGGAGAGAGGGGAAGAGAGAGAGGGAATGAGAGAGGGAGAGAGAGAGGGGACGACGGTGGGGGGAGAGAAGGGAGAGAGAGGGGTCGATGGGGGGGGAGAGAGGGGCCGGTGGGGGGAGAGAGGGGACGATGGGGTGAGACAGAGGGGATGATGGGTGCAGAGGGGGAGAGAGGGAGAGAGAGGGGACAAGAGAGGGGCGAGAGAGGGGAAAGAGAGGTGACGAGAGGGGTGGAGAGAGAGGTGAGGAGAGGGGGACAGCGGGGAAGACAGGGGGAAGAAAGGGGACGAGACAGGGATAGAGAGGGGACGAGGGAGGGAGAGAGAGGGGGGAAATGGAGGGGGGCGAGAGAGGGGAAAGGGGAGATAGAGGGAACAAGGGAGGGAGAGAGAGGGGAAGAGAAAGACAGGGAAGAGAGAGGGAGAGAGAGGGGGTGAGAGAGGGGGAAGAGAGACGGAGAGAGAGGATTCGATGGGGGGAGGGAGAGGGGATGATGGGGGGAGACAGAGGGGACGAGAGGGGGAGAGAGAGGGGAAGAGAGAGAGGGGAGAGGGAGGGAGAGAGAGGGGTCAGGGGGGAGAGAGGGGAAGAGAGAGAAAGGGGAAGAGAGAGGGAGAGAGAGAGGGATCGAGAGGGGAAGAGAGAGAAAGGGGAAGAGAGAGGGGTGATGGGAGAGGGGATGATGGGAGGAGAGAGAGGGGACGGTGGGGTGAAACAGAGGGGACGAGAGTGGGAGAGAGAGGGGGCCATGAGGGAGAGAGAGGGAATGATGGGTGCAGAGGGGGAGAGAGGGGACAATGGGGGAGAGAGGGGGGTCAAGAGAGGGGCGAGAGGGGGGAAAGAGAGGTGATGAGAGGGGTGGAGAGAGAGGTGAGGAGAGGGGGAGAGCAGGGACGAGAGGGGGAGAAAGGGGACAAGAGAGAGATAGAGAGGGGACGATGGAGGGAGAGAGAGGGGAAAATGGAGGGGGCGAAAGAGGGGAAAGGGGAGAGAGAGGGGACAAGGGAGGGAGAGAGAGGGGACGACGGTGAGGAGAGAGGGGGTTGATGGAGGGAGGGAGTGGGGATGATGGGAGGAGAAAGTGAGGATGATGGGGTGAGACAGAGGGGACGAGAGGGGGAGAGAGATGGGACCATGGGGGAGAGACAATGAACGATGGGTTCAGAGGGAGAGAGAGGGGACAATGGGGGAGAGAGAGGGGACAAGAGAGGGGCGAGAGAGGGGAAAGAGAGCTGACAAGATGGGTGGATAGAGAGGTGAGGAGAGGGACGAGAGAGGGATAGAGAGGGGACGAGGGAAGGAGAGAGAGAGGGCGGGAAAGCAGAGAGAGAGGGGATGAGAGGAGGAGAGAGAGGGAACGAGAGAGGAGAGAGAGAGGGGAGAGAGATGTAACGAGAGGGGTGGAGAGTGAGGGGACGTGAGGGGAGAGAGAGGGGAGGATGGGGGGAGAGAGGTGATGGGGGAGCAAGGGGACGAGAGGGAGAGAGAGGGGAAATGTGGGGAGAGAGAGGACGATGGGGGGAGAGAGCGGGGAGAGAGAGAGGTGATGAGAGGAGCGGAGTGAGGGGACGAGAGAAGGAAAGAGAAGGGGAGGGAGAGGGAGAGAGAAGGGGCAATGGGGGGAGAGAAGGGACGAGAGAGGGAGAGAGAGTGGACGATGGGGGAGAGAGGGAGAGAGAGGGGACGATGGGGTAAGAGAGAGTGGATGATGGGGGAGAGAGAGGGGAAGAGAGAGAGAGCGGACAATACGGGAGAGAGGGGAGATAGAGGGATGGAGAGGGGGCGATGGGGGGAGAGAGAGGGAGACGGAGGGAGAAAGAGGAGACGAATGAGGGAGAGAGTGTGAACGAGAGAGGGAGGGGAAACAATGAGGAATAGAGAGGGGACAAGAGTGGGAGAGAGTGAGGGCAAGTGAGGGAGAGGGAGGGGACGATGGGGGAGAGAGAGAGGAGATGAGAGAGGGAGAGAGAGGGGACGATGGCGGGAGAGAGTGGGAAGTGAGAGGAGGAGAGTGGTGATGAGAGGGGGAGCGAGGGGACGAGAGGGGGAGAAAGAGGGTAAGACAGATGGGACAAGGGGGGAGAGAGAGAGGACGAGGGGGGTAGAGAGAGGGGACGAGAGAGGTAGAGAGGGAACGAGAGTGGGACAGAGAGGTGAGGGACAGGGGAGAAAGAGAGAGGGGAGGATGGGGAGAGAGTGTGGATGAGATGGGGGGAACAAAAGGGATAGAGGGGGGACGAGAGTGGGAGAGAGTGAGGGCAAGTGAAGGAGAGGGAGGGGACAAGGGGAGAGAGAGAGAGGAGATGAGAGAGGGAGAGAGAGTGGTCGATAGGGAGAGGGAGAGAAAAGGGCGATAGGGGAGAGAGAGTGGACGATGGGGAGAGAGGGGGCAATTGATGAGAGCGAGGAGAGAGAGGGAGAGAGAGGGGAAGAAAGAGGGGGAGAGAGGTGATGAGAATGGGGGAGCAAGGGGACGAGAGTGGGGTAGAGAGAGGGTAAGAGAGATGGGACAAGAGGGCGAGAGAGAGAGGACAAGATGTTAGAGAGAGGGGACGAGAGAGGTAGAGAGGGGACGAGAGTGGGACAGAGAGGGGAGGGGGGAGAGAGAGAGAGAGAGGGGATGACAGGGGAGAGAGTGTGGACGAGAGGGGGGGAACAATGAGGGATAGAGGGGAGACGAGAGTGGGAGAGAGTGGGAGCAAGCGAGGGAGAGGGAGGGGACGAGAGGGGGAGAGAGAGGGGATGAGAGAGGGAGAGAGTGTGGTCGATGGGAGAGAGAGGGGACGATGGCGGGAGAGAAAGGGGAAGAGAGAGGGGGAGAGAGGTGATGAGAGGGGTGAGCGAGTGGACGGGGGGGAGAAAGAGGGTAAGAGAGATGGGACAAGAGGGAGAGAGAGAGAGAACGAAGGGGTAGAGAGGGGTGACGAGAGAGGTAGAGAGGGGACGTGATTGGGACAGAGAGGGGAGGGAGAGAGGGGAGAGAGAGGGGATATAGGGGAGAGAGAGGGGACGGGGGTGAGAGAGAAGGGACGAGAGGGGGAGAGAGGGGGGAGGATGGGGGAGAGGGAGAGAGAGGGGGAGAGAGGGGACGATGGGGTGAGACAGGGGACGAGAGAGGGAGAGAGGGGACGATGGAGGAGAGAGATGGAGAGAGGCGGAGAGAGAAGGAAGAGAGGGAGAAAGAGGGGACAATGGGGGAGAGAACGGGACAAGAGGGGGAGAGAGTGGGTATAAGAGAGGGAGAGAGAGGGGACGAATGAGGGTGAGAGAGGGGACGATGGGGGGCGAGAGAGGGAGCGAGGGCGCGAGAGCGGGTTTGAGAGAGGAAGAGAGAGGGGACGTTTGGGGGAGAGAGAGGAGACGAGAGTGGGGGAGAGAGGGTGACGAGAGAAGGAGAGGGAGGGAAAGAAAGGGGACGATACGGGGAGAGACGGAGGATGATGGGGGGTGGGAGAGTGAGAGAGAGTGGGAGAAAGAGGGGATGAGAGGGAGGGGGGGACGAGGGAGAGAGAGAGAGGGAGAGGACAATGGGGGGAAAGAGAGGGAGAGAGAGGGAGAGGGGGACGATATGGGGAGAGAGAGGGGATGAGGGAGGGAGAGAGAGGGGACGAGAGGGGAGACAGAGAGAGGGGACGAGAGGGGAGAGAGAGGGAACGAAGGAGGGACAGAGAGGGGACAATGGGGTGAGCGAGAGGGGACAAGGGAGGCAGAGAGAGGGAGAAAGAGGCAGAGGAAGGGGTCGATACAGGGAGAGAGAGGGAATGATGGGGGGGTGACAAAGGGAGAGAGAGGGGACAAGGGAGAGGGGGGCGATGGGGGATAGAGAGGGAATGTGAGGGGAAGAGAAAGGGGATGCGAGAGGTGGACAACAGAGTGGACGAGAGAGGGGAAGAGAGAGAGGGAGAGAGAGGGGACGAGAGGGGAGATGAGACAGTGTGAGGGAGAGGGGAAAATAAGGGGGAGAAAGGGGGAGCAAGAGAGGGGGAGATGGCGAGAGAGGAGATGAGCAAAAGAGGGAGACAATGACACAGGAAGAGCAAGAGAGAGATAGAGCAAGAGCGAGATAAAGCGAAAGACGGGGATAAGTGAGAAAGAGGGGAGAAAGCGACAGAGGGTGCAAGTGAGAGCGAAGGGCTAGAGAGAGTGAGGGTAGTGCAGGAGAGAGTGAGAGAGTGGGCGAGAGTGAGAAAGGGGGCAGAAGGAGAGAGTGGGCGAGAGTGAGTGAGGGGGCAGAGGGAGAGTGTGGGTGAGAGTGAGAGAGTGGGCGAGAGTGAGAATGGGAGAGAGTGAGAGTGGGCGAGAGAGAGAGTGGGTGAGAGCGACAGAGTGGCCGAGAGAGAGAGTGGGCGCGTGAGAGAGAGTGGGAGAGAGAGAGAGTGGGCACGAGAGAGAGGGTGGGCGAGAGAGTGTGTGTGTGAGAGAGACAGTGGGCAATAGAGAGAGAGAGTGGGAGAGAGTAAGAGAGTGAGCGAGAGAGAGAGTGGGCGAGAGAGAGAGAGTGGGCGAGAGTGAGAGCGTGGGCGAGAGAGAGAGTGGGCGAGAGTGAGAGAGTGGGCGAGAGAGAGAGTGGGCGAGAGAGAGAGTGGACGATAAAGAGAGAGTGGCGCAGAGAGAGAGGGTGTGAGAGAGAGTGGGCGAGAGAGAGTGGGAGAAAGTGAGAGAGTGGGTGAGAGAGAGTGGGCGAGAGAGAGTGGGAGAAAGTGAGAGAGTGGGTGAGAGAGAGTGGGCGAGAGAGAGATTGGGGGAGAGAATGAGAGTGGGCGAGGGAGAGTGGGAGAGAGAGGGAGAATGGGTGAGAGATAGAGAGTGGGCGAGAGTGAGAGAGTGGGCGAGAGAGAGAGTGGGCGTGAGAGGGTGGGAGTGAGAGAGAGTGGGGGTGAGAGAGAGTGGGCGAGAGAGAGAGTGGGCGAGAGAGAGAGTGGGCGCAACAGAGACTGGGCGAGAGAGAGAGAGTGGGCGCAACAGAGAGTGGGCGAGAGAGAGTGGGCGCAAGAGAGAGTGGGCGAGAGAGAGTGGGAGAAAGTGAGAGAGTGGGTGAGAGAGAGTGGACGAGAGAGAGTGGACGAGAGAGAGGGTGGGTGAGAGAGAGATTGGGGGAGAGAATGAGAGTGGGCGAGGGAGAGTGGGCGAGAGAGGGAGAATGGGTGAGAGATAGAGAGTGGGCGAGAGTGAGAGAGTGGGCGAGAGAGAGAGTGGGCGTGAGAGGGTGGGAGCGAGAGAGAGTGGGCGTGAGAGGGTGGGAGTGAGAGAGAGTGGGGGTGAGAGAGAGTGGGCGAGAGAGAGAGAGTGAGTGGATGAGGGAGAGAGAATGGGCGGGTGAGAGTGTGCGGGAGAGAGAGAGTGGGCAAGACAGAGAGAGAATGGGCGAGAGGAAGAGAGTGGGCGAGAGAGAGAGTGGGCGAGAGTGAGAGAGTGGGTGAGAGAGAGAGTGGGCGAGAGTGAGAGAGTGGGCGAGAGAGAGAGTGGGCGAGAGAGATAGTGGGAGAAAGTGAGAAAGTGGGCGAAAGAGAGAGAGTGGGCGAGAGAAAGAATGGGCGAGAGTGAAAGAGTGGGCGAGATTGAGAGTGGGCGAGAGAGAGATGGCGAGACAGAGAGAGAGAGCGGGCGAGAGAGAGACTGGGAGAGAGAGAGAGAGTGTGGGCGAGAGATAGAGGGTGGGCGAGAGAGAGAGTGGGAGAGAGCGAGTGGGGGAGCATAGGGAGAGAGTGGGCGAGAGTGAGAGAATGGGCAAGAGAGAGAGTGGGCGAGAGTGAGAGTGGGCGAGAGAGAGAGTGGGCGAGAGAGAGTGGGCGAGACAGAGAGTGGGATAGAGTGAGAGAGTGGGCGAGAGAGAGAGTGGGCGAGAGTGAGAGAGTGGGCGAGAGAGAGAGTGAGACAATGGGCGAGAGAGAGTGGGCAAGACAGATAGTGGGCGATAGAGAGAGTGGGAGAGAGAGAGAGGGTGTGAGAGAGAGTGGGCGAGAGAGAGACAGCGGGCGAGAGAGAGACTGGGCGAGAGAGAGAGAGTGGGCGCGAGAGAGTGTGGGCGAGAGAGAGAGTGAGAGGGGGGCAGAGGGAGAGAGTGGGCGACAGTGAGAGAGTGGGCGAGAGTGAGAGAGTGGGCAAGAGAGAGAGTGGGCGAGAGTGAGAGTGGGCGAGACAGAGAGAGAGAGTGGGCGAGAGAGAGTGGGAGAGAGTGAGTGGGGGGCAGAGGGAGAGAGTGGGCGACAGTGAGAGAGTAGGCGAGAGTGAGAGAGTGGGCAAGAGAGAGAGTGGGCGAGAGTGAGAGTGGGCGAGACAGAGAGAGAGAGTGGGCGAGAGTGAGAGAGTAGGCGAGAGAGAGAGTGAGAGAATGGGCGAGAGAGAGTGGGCAAGACAGATAGTGGGCGATAGAGAGAGTGGGAGAGAGAGAGGGTGTGAGAGAGAGTGGGCGAGAGAGAGACAGCGGGCGAGAGAGAGAATGGGCGAGAGAGAGAGAGTGGGCGCGAGAGAGTGTGGGCGAGAGAGAGAGTGGGAGAGAGTGAGAGGGGGGCAGAGGGAGAGAGTGGGCGACAGTGAGAGAGTGGGCGAGAGTGAGAGAGTGGGCAAGAGAGAGAGTGGGCGAGAGTGAGAGTGGGCGAGACAGAGAGAGAGAGTGGGCGAGAGAGAGTGGGAGAGAGTGAGTTGGGGGCAGAGGGAGAGAGTGGGCGACAGTGAGAGAGTAGGCGAGAGTGAGAGAGTGGGCAAGAGAGAGAGTGGGCGAGAGTGAGAGTGGGCGAGACAGAGAGAGAGAGTGGGCGAGAGAGAGAGTGGGAGAGAGTGAGAGGGGGGCAGTGGGAGAGAGTGGGCGACATTGAGAGAGTGGGCGAGAGTGAGAGTGGGCGAGAGTGAGAGAGTGGGCGAGAGAGAGAATGGGCGAGAGTAAGAGAGTGGGCGACAGAGAGAGTGGGCGAGAGTGAGAGAGTGGGCAAGAGGGAGAGTGGGCGAGAGTGAGAGTGAGCGAGTGAGAGACTGAGCGAGAGAGAGTGGGCGAGACAGAGAGAGAGTGTGGGCGAGAGAGAGAGTGGGAGAGAGTGAGAGGGGGGCAGTGGGAGAGAGTGTGCGACAGTGAGAGAGTGAGCGAGAGTGAGAGTGGGCGAGAGTGAGAGAGTGGGAAGGAGAGAGAGTGGGTGTGAGAGTGAGTGGGTGAGAGAGACAGTGGGCGAGAGTGAGAGAGTGGGCGAGCGAGAGTGGGAGAGAGTGAGAGAGGGGCAGAGGGAGAGATTGGGCGACAGTGAGAGAGTGTGCGATAGAGAGAGTGTGCGAGAGTGAGAGAGGGGTCAGAGGGAGAGAGTGGGTGAGAGAGAGTGTGGGCGAGAGAGAGTGGGTAAGAGTGAGACTGGGCAAGAGTGAGAGTGGGCGAGAGAGAGAGTAGGAGAGAGTGAGAGGGGGGCAGTGGGAGACAGTGGGCGACAGTGAGAGAGTGGTCGAGAGTGAGAGTGGGCGAGAGTGAGAGAATGGGAAAGAGAGAGAGTGGGTGTGAGTGGGTGAGAGAGACAGTGGGCGAGAGTGAGAGAGTGGGCGAGCGAGAGTGGGAGAGAGTGAGAGAGGGGCAGAGGGAGAGATTGGGCGACAGTGAGAGAGTGGGCGACAGTGAGAGAGTGGGCGATAGAGAGAGTGTGCGAGAGTGAGAGAGGGGACAGAGGGAGAGAGTGGGCAAGAGAGAGAGTGGGGGTGACAGATAGTGGGTGAGAGAGAGAGGGGATGAGAGAGAGTGGGTGAAAGAAAGCGTGTGAGTGAGAAAGTGGGAGTGAGAGAGTGGGTGAGAGAAAGAGTGGGAGTGAGAAAGTGGGTGAGAGAGAGTGGGTGAGAGAGGGAGTGGGCGAGAGAGAGATTGGGGGTGAGTGTGAGAGGAGGGAAGAGGGACAGAGTGGGCGAGAGAGATAGTGGGCAAAAGTGAGAGTGGGCGAGAGAGAGTGTGGGCGAGAGGGAGTGGGCGGAAGTAACAGAGTGGCCAAGAGGGAGTGGGCGAGAGAGAGTGTGGGCGATAGAGAGACTGGGCGAAAGAGAGATTGGGTGAGAGAGAGTGGGCGAGAGAGAGAAAGAGTGGGCGAAAGAGAGTGGACGAGAGAGAGAGTGGGCGAGAGAGAGAGTGAGGGGGCGAGAGAGAGAGTGTGGGTGAGAGTGAGGGGGGAAGAGGGACAGAGTGGGTGAGAAAGAGAGTGGGCGAGAGAGAGAGTGGGAGAGACTGAGAGAGTGGGCGAGAGAGAGAGAGTGGGAGAGAGTGAGACTGGGCGAGAGAGAGAGAGTGGGCACGAGAGAGTGTGGGCGAGAGAGAGAGTGGGAGAGAGTGAGAGGGGGGGGCAGAGGGAGAGAGTGGGCGACAGTGAGAGAGTGGGCGAGAGTGAGAGAGTGGGCAAGAGAGAGAGTGGGCGAGAGTGAGAGTGGGCGAGATAGAGAGAGAGAATGGGCGAGAGAGAGAGTGGGAGAGAGTGAGAGGGGGGCAGTGGGAGAGAGTGGGCGACAGTGAGAGAGTGGGCGAGAGTGAGAGTGGGAGAGAGTGAGACTGGGCGAGAGAGAGAGAGTGGGCACGAGAGATGGTGGGCGAGAGAGAGTGGGAGAGAGTGAGAGGGGGGGCAGAGGGAGAGAGTGGGCGAGAGAGAGAGTGAGGGGGCGAGAGAGAGAGTGAGGGGGCGAGAGAGAGAGTGTGGGTGAGAGTGAGGGGGGGAAGAGGGACAGAGTGGGTGAGAAAGAGAGTGGGCGAGAGAGAGAGTGGGAGAGAGTGAGAGAGTGGGCGAGAGAGAGTGGGAGAGAGTGAGAGAGTGGGCGAGAGAGTGTGGGCTAGAGAGTGTGGTCGAGAGAGAGTGTGGGCGAGACAGAGAGTGGGTGAGAGTGAGACTGGGTTAGAGAGAGAGTAGGCGAGACAGAGAGTGGGCGAGAGAGAGAGTGGGCGAGAGTGAGAGGTAGGCGAGGGAGAGCGCAGGCGAGAGAGAGAGTGGGTGAGAGAGAAGGGAGTGAGAGAGAATGTGGGCGACAGAGAGTGTTGGCGAGAGAGAGAGTGGGCGAGAGAGAGTGGGCGAGAGAGAGAGAGTGGGCGAGAGTGAGAAAGTGGGCGAGAGAGAGCGCGGGTGATAGAGAGAGTGGGCGAGAGAGGGAGAGGGTGAGAGTGAGACTGGGCCAAAGAGAGAGTGGGTGAGAGAGAGTGGGTGAGAGCGAGACTGGGCGAGAGTGAGAAAGTGGGCGAGAGAGAGTGTTGGCGAGAGAGAGAGTGGGCGAGAGAGAGTGTGGGCGAGAGAGTGTGGGTGAGATTGAGACTGGGCGAGAGTGAGAGAGTGGGCGAGAGAGAGAGTGGGCGAGAGAGAGAGTAGGCGAGAGAGAGTGGGTGAGAGAGAGTAGGCGAGAGAGAGAGTGGGCGAGAGAGAGAGAGAGAGTGGGAGAGAGTGAGAGAATGGGCGAGAGAGAGAGTGGGTGAGAGAGAGTGTGGGCGAGAGAGAGTGGGTGAGAGTGAGACTGGGCAAGAGTGAGAGAGTTGGCGAGAGAGATTTTGGGAGAGAGTGAGAGGGGGGCAGTGGGAGAGAGTGGGCGACAGTGAGGGAGTGGTCAAGAGTGAGAGTGGGCGAGAGTGAGAGAGGGGCAGAGGGAGAGATTGGGCGACAGTGAGAGAGTGGGCGACAGTGAGAGAGTAGGCGATAGAGAGAGTGTGCGAGAGTGAGAGAGGGTACAGAGGGAGATAGTGCATGAGAAAGAGGGTGGGCGAGAGTGAGGGAGAGAGAGAATAGGCGAGAGAAAGACTGGGCGAAAGAGAGAATGGGTGAGAGAGAGAGTGAGGGTGAGAGCTCGTGTGGGGGAGAGAGAGGGTTGGCAAGAGAGAGAGTGTGCGAGAGTGAGGGAGGGGGAGAGAGAGATAGTGGAAGAGAGAGAGAGTGGGTGAGAGAGAAACTGGGCGAGTTAGGAGTTGGTGAGAGAGAGAGTGGGAGAGAGACAGAGTGGGCGAGAGGGGGCGAGAGTCGGGGAGAGAGAGTGTTGACAGAAAGAGTGGGCGAGAGAGAGAGTGGCGCGAGAGAGAGGGCGAGAGAGTGTGGGCGAGAGACAGTGTGGGCGAGAGAGAAAGTGTGGGCGATAGAGAAAGAGTAGGCAAGAGAAAGAGTGGGCGACAGAGAGTGGGTGAGAGAGAGTGAAGGTGAGAGAGAGTGGGTGCGAGAGTGAGAGGGCGAGAGAGAGAGTGGGCGAGAGAGAGAGTGGGTGAGAGAGTGTGCGACAGATTTTGGTCGAGAGAGAGTGAGTGAGAGAACGAGTGGGAGTGAGAGAGTGGGACTGAGACAGAGTGGGCGAGAGAGAGAGTGGGCGAGAGAGAGGGGGCAGAGGGAGATAGTGGGCGAGTGTAAGAGAGTGGGCAAGAGGGAGTGGGTGAGAGAGAATGTGGGCGAGAGAGTGACTGGGCGAAAGAGAGTTTGGGTGCGAGAGACAGAAAGAGTGGACGAAAGAGAGTGGGCGAGAGATAGACTGGGCAAGAGCGAGAATGAGTGGGCGAGAGCGAGAGTGTGGGTGAGTGTGAGAGGGGGGAAGAGGGACAGAGTGGGCGAGTGAGAGAGTGGGCGAGAGAGAGTGTTGGCGACAAAGAGTGGGCGAGAGTGAGAGGTTGGGCGAGAGAGAGAGTGGGCAAGAGAGAGTGTGGGCGAGACAGAGAGTGGGTGAGAGTGAGACTGGGCCAAAGAGAGAGTGGGTGAGAGAGAGTGGGTGAGAGTGAGACTGGGCGAGAGTGAGCGAGTGGGCGAGAGAGAGAGTGGGAGAGAGTGAGATCGTGGGCAAGAGAGAGTGAGCGAGACAGAGTGTGGGCGAGAGAGTGTGGGCGAGACTGACAGTGGGTGAGAGTGAGACTGGGCGAGAGTGAGAGAGTGGGCGAGAGAGAGAGAGTGGGTGAGAGAGAATAGGCGAGAGAGAGAGTGGGCGAGAGAGAGAGTGGGAGAGTGTGAGAGAATTGGCGAGAGAGAGAGTGGGCGAGAGAAAGATGGGAGAGAGTGAGAGGGGGCAGTGGGAGAGAGTGGGCGACAGTGAGAGAGTGGGCGAGAGTGAGAGTGGGCGAGAGTGAGAGAGTGGGAAAGAGAGAGAGTGGGTGTGAGAGTGAGTGGGTGAGAGAGACAGTGGGCAAGAGTGAGAGAGGGGACAGAGGGAGAGAGTGGACAAGAGAGAGAGTGGGGGTGACAGACAGTGGGTGAGAGAGGGGATGTGAGAGAGTGGGTGAGAGAATTCGTGTGAGTGAGAAAGTGGGAGTGAGAGAGTGGGTGAGAGAAAGAGTGGGAGTGAGAGAGTGGGTGAGAGAGAGTGGGTGAGAGAGAGGGAGTGGGCGAGAGAGAGATTGGGGGTGAGAGAGTGTGGGCAAGGGAGATAGTGGGCGAGAGAGAGAGTGGGCAAGATCAGGTGTGGGCGAGAGAGTGTGCACGTGAGAGTGAGAGAGGGGGCAGAGAGAGATAGTGCACGAGAAAGAGGGTGGGCGAGAGTGAGGGAGAGAGAGAATAGGCGAGAGAAAACTGGGCGAAAGAGAGAATGGGTGAGAGAGAGAGTGAGGGTGAGGGTTAGTGTGGTAGAGAGAGAGGGTGGGCAAGAGAGAGAGTGGGCGAGAGTGATGGTGGGGGAGAGAGATAGTGGAAGAGAGAGAGAGTGGGTGAGAGAGAAACTGGGCGAGTTAGGAGTTGGTGAGAGAGAGAGTGGGAGAGAGACAGAGTGAGCGAGAGAGCCAGAAGGGGCGAGAGTCGGTGAGAGAGAGTGTTGAGAGAAAGAGTGGGCGAGAGAGAGAGTGGCGCGAGAGAGAGGGCGAGAGAGTGTGGGCGAGAGAGAGTGTGGGCGATAGAGAAAGAGTGGGCAATAGAGAAAGAGTAGGCAAGAGAAAGAGTGGGCGACAGAGAGTGGGTGAGAGAGAGTGAAGGCGAGAGAGAGAGAGAGTGGGTGCGAGAGTGAGAGGGCGAGAGAGAGAGTGGGCGAGAGAGAGAGTGGGTGAGAGAGTGTGCGACAGAGAGTGGCGAGAGAGAGTGAGCGAGAGAAATAGTGGGAGTGAGAGAGTGGGGCTGAGACAGAGTGGGTGAGAGAGAGAGTGGGCGAGAGAGAAAGGGCAGAGGGAGATAGTGGGCGAGAGTAAGAGAGTGGGCAAGAGGGAGTGGTTGAGAGAGAATTTGGGCGAGAGAGTGACTGGGTGAAAGAAAGATTGGGTGAGAGAGAGTGGGCGAGAGACAGAAAGAGTGGGCGAAAAAGAGTGGGCGAGAAATAGAGTGGGCGAGAGCGAGAATGAGTGGGCGAGAGAGAGAGTGTGGGTGAGTGTGAGAGGGGGGAAGAGGGACAGAGTGGGCGTGAAAGATAGTGGGCAAGAATGAGAGTGGGCGAGTGAGAGAGTGGGCGAGAGAGAGTGTGGGTGAGAGGGAGTGTTGGCGACAAAGAGTTGGCGAGAGTGAGAGGTTGGGCGAGAGAGAGAGTGGGCAAGAGAGAGTGTGGGCGAGACAGAGAGTGGGAGAGAGTGAGAGAGTGGGCGAGGGAGAAAGTCGGAGAGAGTGAGAGAGTGGGCGAGAGAGAGTGGGCGAGAGAGAGAGTGGGAGAGAGTGAGAGAGTGGGCGAGAGAGAGAGTGGGAGAGAGTGAGAGAGTGGGCGAGAGAGAGTGGACGAGAGAGAGTGTGGGCTAGAGAGAGAGTGGGCGAGAGAGAGGAAGGGCGAGATAGTGTGGGCGAGAGAGAGTGTGGGCGATAGAGAAAGAGTTGGCAAGAGAAAGAGTGGGCGACAGAGAGTGGGTGAAGAGAGTGAAGGCGAAAGAGAGAGTGGGCGAGAATGGGTGAGAGAGAGTGAAGGCGCGAGAGAGAGTGGGTGAGAGAGAGAGAATGGGCGAGAGTGAGAGACTGGGTGAGAGAGTGAGAGGGCGAGAGAGAGAGAGTAGGCGAGAGAGAGAGTGGGTGAGAGAGTGTGTGACAGAGCGTGGGCGAGAGAGAGTGGGAGTGAGAGAGTGGGGGTGAGACAGAGAGGGCGAGAGATAGTGTGGGTGAGAGTGAGTGAGGTGGCAGAGGGAGAGTGGGTGAGAGAGAGTGTGGGCGAGAGAGAGAGAGAGGGAGAGAGTGAGAGAGTGGGCGACAGAGAGAGTGGGCAAGAGAGAGTGGGCGGGATTAAGAGAGTGAGAAAGAGGGAGTGGGTAAGAGAGAGTGTGGGCGAGAGAGAGACTGGGCAAGAGAGAGTGGGCGGGATGAAGAGAGTGGGAAAGAGGGAGTGGGTAAGAGAGAGTGTGGGCGAGAGAGAGACTGGGCGAAAGAGAGATTGGGTGAGAGAGAGTGGGCGAGAGAAAGAAAGAGAGGGCGAAAAAGAGTGTGCGAGAGAGAGAGTGGGCGAGAGAGAGATTGAGGGGGCGAGAGAGAGAGTGTGGGTGAGAGTGAGGGGGGAAGAGGGACATAGTTTGTGAGAAAGAGAGTGGGCGAGAGAGAGAGTAGGAGAGAGTGAGAGAGTGGGCGAGAGAGAGTGGGAGAGAGTGAGAGAGTGGGCGAGAGAGTGTGGGCTAGAGAGTGTGGGCGAGAGAGAGTGTGGGCGAGACAGAGAGTGGGTGAGAGTGAGACTGGGCAAGAGTGAGAGAGCAGGCGAGAGAGAGCGCAGGTGAGAGAGAGAGTGGGTGAGAGAGAATGTGGGCGAGAGAGAATGTGGGCGAGAGAGAGTGGGCGAGAGAGAGAGTGGGCGAGAGTGAGAAAGTGGGCGAGAGAGAGCACGGGCGATAGAGAGAGTGGGCGAGAGAGAGAGTGGGTGAGAGTGAGACTGGGCGAGAGTGAGAGAGTGGGCGAGAGAGAATGGGTGAGAGTGAGTGGGAGAGAGTGAGATCGTGGGCAAGAGAGAGTGAGCGAGAGAGAGTGTGGGCGAGAGAGTGTGGGCGAGACAGAGAGTGGGTGAGAGTGAGACTGGGCGAAAGTGAGAGAGTGGGGAGACAGAGTGGGTGAGAGAGAGTAGGCGAGAGAGAGAGTGGGCGAGAGAGAGAGAGTGGGAGAGAGTGAGAGAATGGGCGAGAGAGAGTGTGGGTGAGAGAGAGTGTTGGCGATAGAGAGTGGGTGAGAGTGAGACTGGACAAGAGTGAGAGAGTGGGCGAGAGAGAGAGTGGGAGAGAGTGAGAGAGTGGGCGAGAGTGAGAGAGTGGGCGGCAGAGAAAGTGTGAGAGAGTGGGCGAGAGAGAGTGTGGGCAAGAGTGAGAGAGTGGGCGAGAGAGAGAGTGGGAGAGTGTGAGAGTGGGCGAGAGAGAGTGGGAGAGAGTGAATGTAGGTGAGAGAGAGTTTTGGCCAGAGAGAGAGTTGTCGAGAGTGAGAGAGATGGCGAGGGAGAGCGGGCGAGAGAGAGTGGGAGTGTGGGAATGTGGGTGAGAGAAAGTGTCGGCGAAAAAGAGAGTGCTTGAGAGTGAGACTGTACCAAAGAGAGAGTAGGCGAGAGAGAGAGTGGGCGAGCGAAAGAGTGGGAGAGAGAGAGAGAGAGAGAGAGTGATAGAGTGAGAGAGTGGGCAAGAGAGATTGGGCGAGAGAGAGTGGGTATGAGAGAGTGTTGGCAAGAGAGAGTGGGCGAGAGAGAGAGTGGGTGAGAGTGAGACTGGGCCAAAGAGAGAGTGGGTGAGAGAGAGTGGGCGAGAGTGTGACTGGTCGAGAGTGAGAGACGGGGCGAGAGAGAGAGTGGGCGAGAGTGAGAGAGTGGATGAGAGAGAGAGAGTGGACGAGGGAGAGAGTGGACGAAAGATTTGGTGAGAGAGTGGGTGAGAGAGAGAAAGAGTGGGCGAGAGAGAGTGGGCGAGGGAGAGGGTGAGAGGGCGAGAGAGAGAATGTGGGTGAGAGTGAGAGGGGGGAAGAGGGTCATAGTGGGCAAGAGAGAGAGTTGGCGAGAGTGAGAGAGTGGGCGAGAGAGAGAGTGGGAGAGAGTGAGAGAGTGGGCGAGAGAGAGTGGGCGAGAGAGAGTGTGGGCTAGAGAGAGTGGGCGAGAGAGAGGAAGGGCGAGATAGTGTGGGCGAGAGAGAGTGTGGGCGATAGAGAAAGAGTTGGCAAGAGAAAGAGTGGGCGACAGAGAGTGGGTGAAGAGAGTGAAGGCGAAAGAGAGAGTGAAGGCGCGAGAGAGAGTGGGTGAGAGAGAGAGAATGGGCGAGAGTGAGAGACTGGGTGAGAGAGTGAGAAGGCGAGAAAGAGAGAGTAGGCGAGAGAGAGAGTGGGTGAGAGAGTGTGTGACAGAGCGTGGGCGAGAGAGAGTGGGAGTGAGAGAGTGGGGGTGAGACAGAGAGGGCGAGAGATAGTGTGGGTGAGAGTGAGTGAGGTGGCAGAGGGAGAGTGGGTGAGAGAGAGTGTGGGCGAGAGAGAGAGAGAGGGAAAGAGTGAGAGAGTGGGCGACAGAGAGAGTGGGCAAGAGAGAGTGGGCGGGATTAAGAGAGTGAGAAAGAGGGAGTGGGTAAGAGAGAGTGTGGGCGAGAGAGAGACTGGGCAAGAGAGAGTGGGCGGGATGAAGAGAGTGGAAAGAGGGAGTGGGTAAGAGAGAGTGTGGGCGAGAGAGAGACTGGGCGAAAGAGATTTGGGTGAGAGAGAGTGGGCGAGAGAAAGAAAGAGAGGGCGAAAAAGAGTGTGCGAGAGAGAGAGTGGGCGAGAGAGAGAGTGAGGGGGCGAGAGAGAGAATGTGGGTGAGAGTGAGAGGGGGGAAGAGGGTCATAGTGGGCAAGAGAGAGAGTGGGCGAGAGAGAGAGTGGGCGAGAGAGAGTGTTGGCGAGAGAGAGTGAGAGATTGGGCGAGAGAGAGAGTGGGCAAGAGAGACTGTGGGTGAGACAGAGAGTGGGTGAGAGTGAGAGTGGGCGAGAGTGAGAGAGTGGGCGAGAGAGAGAGTGGGAGAGAATGAGAGAGTGGGCGAGAGAGAGAGAGTGGGAGAGAGTGAGAGAGTGAGCAAGAGTGAGTGGGTGAGAGAGAGTGGGCGAGAGTGTGACTGGGCAAGAGTGAGAGAGGGGGCGAGAGAGAGAGTGGGCGAGAGTGAGAGAGTGGGCGAGAGAGAGTGGGCGAGAGTGAGAGAGTGGGTGAGAGAGAGTGGACGAGAGAGAGAGTGGGCGTGAGAGAGTGGGCGATAGGGAGTGGGTGAGAGTGAGACTGGGCAAGAGTGTGAGAGTGGGCGAGAGAGAGAGTGGGAGAGAGTGACAGAGTGCGCGAGAGTGAGAGAGTGGGCGACAGAGAAAATGTGAGAGAGTGGGCGAGAGAGAGAGTGGGTGTGAGAGACTGTGGGCGAGAGAGAGAGTGGGCAAGAGTGAGTGGGTGAGATTGAGACTGGGAGAAAGAGAGAGAGTGGGCGAGAGAGAGAGTGGGCGAGAGAGAGTGGGAGAGAGAGAGAGAGTGAGAGAGAGAGAGAGTGGGCGAGAGAGAGAGTGGGAAAGAGTGAGAGTGTGGGCGAGGGAGAGAGAGTGGTAGAGAGTGAGAAAGAGAGAGTGGGCGAGAGAGAGCGCAGGCGAGAGAGAGCGTGGGCGAGAGTGAGAGAGTGGGCGAGAGAGAGTGGGCGAGAGAGAGTGGGCGAGAGAGGGAGAGTGGTAGAGAGTGAGAGATTGGGCGAATGAGAGAGTGGGCGAGAGAGAGAGTGGGCGAGAGTGAGAGAGTGGGCGAGAGAGAGCGCAGGCGAGAGTGTGAATGGGCGAGAGTGAGAGAGGGGGTGAGAGAGAGACAGTGGGAGAGAGTGAGAGAGTGAGCAAGAGTGAGTCGGTGAGAGAGAGTGGGCGAGAGTGTGACTGGGCGAGAGTGAGAAAGGGGGCGAGAGAGAGAGTGGGCGAGAGTGAGAGAGTGGGCGAGAGAGAGTGGGCGAGAGTGAGAGAGTGGGTGAGAGAGAGTGGACGAGAGAGAGAGTGGGCGTGAGAGAGTGGGCGAGAGGGAGTGGGTGAGAGTGAGACTGGGCAAGAGTGAGAGAGTGGGCGAGAGAGAGAGTGGGAGAGAGTGACAGAGTGCGCGAGAGTGAGAGAGTGGGCGACAGAGAAAGTGTGAGAGAGTGGGCGAGAGAGAGTGTGGTCAAGAGTGAGAAAGTGGGCGAGAGAGAGAGTGGGAGAGAGTGAGAGTGGGCGAGAGAGAGTGGGAGAGAGTTATAGTGGGAGAGAGTGAGAGTGTGGGCGAGAGAGCGAGTCGGAGAGAGTAAGAAAGTGGGCGAGAGAGAGTGTAGGTGAGAGATAGTATTGGCCAGAGAGAGAGTTGGCGAGAGTGAGAGAGTGGGCGAGGGAGAGAGAGCGGGCGAGAGAGAGAGTGGGAGAGAGGGAGTGTGGGTGAGAGAGAGTGTGGGCGAAACAGAGAGTGCTTGAGAGTGAGACTGTACCAAAGAGAGAGTGGGCGAGAGAGAGAGCGGGCGAGCGAAAGAGTGGGAGAGAGAGAGAGAGTGATAGAGTGAGAGAGTGGGCAAGAGAGATTGGGCGAGAGAGAGAGTGGGTGTGAGAGACTGTGGGCGAGAGAGAGAGTGGGAAAGAGTGAGTGGGTGAGAGTGAGACTGGGCGAATGAGAGAGAGTGGGCGAGAGAGAGAGTGGGCGAGAGAGAGTGGGAGAGAGAGAGAGAGAGTGAGAGAAAGAGAGAGTGGGCGAGAGAGAGAGTGGGAAAGAGTGAGAGTGTGGGCGAGGGAGAGAGAGTGGTAGAGAGTGAGAAAGAGAGAGTGGGCGAGAGAGAGCGCAGGCGAGAGAGAGCGTGGGCGAGAGTGAGAGAGTGGGCGAGAGAGAGTGGGCGAGAGAGGGAGAGTGGTAGAGAGTGAGAGATTGGGCGAATGAGAGAGTGGGCGAGAGAGAGAGTGGGCGAGAGTGAGAGAGTGGGTGAGAGAGAGTGGACGAGAGAGAGAGTGGGCGTGAGAGAGTGGGCGATAGGGAGTGGGTGAGAGTGAGACTGGGCAAGAGTGAGAGAGTGGGCGAGAGAGAGAGTGGGAGAGAGTGACAGAGTGCGCGAGAGTGAGAGAGTGGGCGACAGAGAAAATGTGAGAGAGTGGGCGAGAGAGAGAGTGGGTGTGAGAGACTGTGGGCGAGAGAGAGAGTGGGCAAGAGTGAGTGGGTGAGAGTGAGACTGGGAGAAAGAGAGAGAGTGGGCGAGAGAGAGAGTGGGCGACAGAGAGTGGGAGAGAGAGAGAGAGTGAGAGAGAGAGAGAGTGGGCGAGAGAGAGAGTGGGAAAGAGTGAGAGTGTGGGCGAGGGAGAGAGAGTGGTAGAGAGTGAGAAAGAGAGAGTGGGCGAGAGAGAGCGCAGGCGAGAGAGAGCGTGGGCGAGAGTGAGAGAGTGGGCGAGAGAGAGTGGGCGAGAGAGGGAGAGTGGTAGAGAGTGAGAGATTGGGCGAATGAGAGAGTGGGCGAGAGAGAGAGTGGGCGAGAGTGAGAGAGTGGGCGAGAGAGAGCGCAGGCGAGAGTGTGAATGGGCGAGAGTGAGAGAGGGGGTGAGAGAGAGACAGTGGGAGAGAGTGAGAGAGTGAGCAAGAGTGAGTGGGTGAGAGAGAGTGGGCGAGAGTGTGACTGGGCGAGAGTGAGAAAGGGGGCGAGAGAGAGAGTGGGCGAGAGTGAGAGAGTGGGCGAGAGAGAGTGGGCGAGAGTGAGAGAGTGGGTGAGAGAGAGTGGACGAGAGAGAGAGTGGGCGTGAGAGAGTGGGCGAGAGGGAGTGGGTGAGAGTGAGACTGGGCAAGAGTGAGAGAGTGGGCGAGAGAGAGAGTGGGAGAGAGTGACAGAGTGCGCGAGAGTGAGAGAGTGGGCGACAGAGAAAGTGTGAGAGAGTGGGCGAGAGAGAGTGTGGTCAAGAGTGAGAAAGTGGGCGAGAGAGAGAGTGGGAGAGAGTGAGAGTGGGCGAGAGAGAGTGGGAGAGAGTTATAGTGGGAGAGAGTGAGAGTGTGGGCAAGAGAGCGAGTCGGAGAGAGTAAGAAAGTGGGCGAGAGAGAGTGTAGGTGAGAGATAGTATTGGCCAGAGAGAGAGTTGGCGAGAGTGAGAGAGTGGGCGAGAGAGAGAGCGGGCGAGAGAGAGAGTGGGAGAGAGGGAGTGTGGGTGAGAGAGAGTGTGGGCGAAACAGAGAGTGCTTGAGAGTGAGACTGTACCAAAGAGAGAGTGGGCGAGAGAGAGAGCGGGCGAGCGAAAGAGTGGGAGAGAGAGAGAGAGTGATAGAGTGAGAGAGTGGGCAAGAGAGATTGGGCGAGAGAGAGAGTGGGTGTGAGAGACTGTGGGCGAGAGAGAGAGTGGGAAAGAGTGAGTGGGTGAGAGTGAGACTGGGCGAATGAGAGAGAGTGGGCGAGAGAGAGAGTGGGCGAGAGAGAGTGGGAGAGAGAGAGAGAGAGTGAGAGAGAGAGAGAGTGGGCGAGAGAGAGAGTGGGAAAGAGTGAGAGTGTGGGCGAGGGAGAGAGAGTGGTAGAGAGTGAGAAAGAGAGAGTGGGCGAGAGAGAGCGCAGGCGAGAGAGAGCGTGGGCGAGAGTGAGAGAGTGGGCGAGAGAGAGTGGGCGAGAGAGGGAGAGTGGTAGAGAGTGAGAGATTGGGCGAATGAGAGAGTGGGCGAGAGAGAGAGTGGGCGAGAGTGAGAGAGTGGGCGAGAGAGAGCGCAGGCGAGAGTGTGAATGGGCGAGAGTGAGAGAGGGGGTGAGAGAGAGACAGTGGGAGAGAGTGAGAGAGTGGGCGAGAGTGAGAGAGTGGGCGAGAGAGAGTGGGCGAGAGAGAGTGTGGGCTAGAGAGAGAGTGGGCGAGAGAGAGGAAGGGCGAGATAATGTGGGCGAGAGAGACTGTGGGCGATAGAGAAAGAGTTGGCAAGAGAAAGACTGGGCGACAGAGAGTGGGTGAAGAGAGTGAAGGCGAGAGAGAGAGTGGGCGAGAATGGGTGAGAGAGAGAGTGAAGGCGCGAGAGAGAGTAGGTGAGAGAGAGAGATTGAGCGAGAGTGAGAGACTGGGTGAGAGAGTGAGAGGGCGAGAGAGAGAGTAGGCGAGAAAGAGAGTGGGTGAGAGAGTGTGTGACAGAGCGTGGGTGAGAGAGAGTGGGAGTGAGAGAGTGGGGGTGAGACAGAGAGGGCGAGAGATAGTGTGGGTGAGAGTGAGTGAGGTGGCAGAGGGAGAGTGGGTGAGAGAGAGTGTGGGCGAGAGAGAGAGAGTGGGAGAGAGTGAGAGAGTGGGCGACAGAGAGACTGGGCAAGAGAGAGTGGGCGGGAGGAAGAGAGTGGGAAAGAGGGAGTGGGTAAGAGAGAGTGTGGGCGAGAGAGAGACTGGGCGAAAGAGAGATTGGGTGAGAGAGAGTGGGCGAGAGAGAGAAAGAGTGGGCGAAAAAGAGTGTGCGAGAGAGAGAGTGGGCGAGAGAGAGAGTGAGAGGGCGAGAGAGAGAGTGTGGGTGAGAGTGGGGGGGGAAGAGGGACATAGTGTGTGAGAAAGAGAGTGGGCGAGAGAGAGAGTGGGAGAGAGTGAGAGAGTGGGCGAGAGAGAGTGGGAGAGAGTGAGGGAGTGGGCGAGAGAGTGTGGGCTAGAGAGTGTGGGCGAGAGAGAGAGTAGGCGAGACAGAGAGTGGGCGAGAGAGAGAGTGGGTGAGAGAGAATGTGGGCGATAGGGAATGTGGGCGAGAGAGAGTGTTGGCGAGAGAGAGAGTGGGCGAGAGAGAGTGGGCGAGAGAGAGAGAGTGGGCGAGAGTGAGAGTGGGCGAGAGAGAGTGGGCGAGAGAGAGAGAGTGGGTGAGAGTGAGAAAGTGGGCGAGAGAGAGCTCGGGTGATAGAGAGAGTGGGCGAGAGAGGGAGAGGGTGAGAGTGAGACCGGGCCAAAGAGAGAGTGGGTGAGAGAGAGTGGGTGAGAGCGAGACTGGGCGAGAGTGAGAGAGTGGGCGAGAGAGAGAGTGGGAGAGAGTGAGAGAGTGGGCGAGAGAGAGAGTGGGAGAGAGTGAGAGTTGGCGAGAGAGAATGGGTGAGAGTGAGTGGGAGAGAGTGAGATCGTGGGCAAGAGAGAGTGAGCGGGAGAGAGTGTGGGCGAGAGAGTGTGGGCGAGACAGAGAGTGGGTGAGAGTGACACTGGGCGAGAGTGAGAGAGTGGGCGAGAGAGAATGGGTGAGAGAGAGTAGGCGAGAGAGAGTGTGGGCGAGAGAGAGAGAGTGGGAGAGAGTGAGAGAATGGGCGAGAGAGAGTGTGGGTGAGAGAGAACGTTGGCGATAGAGAGTGGGTGAGAGTGAGACTGGACAAGAGTGAGAGAGTGGGCGAGAGAGAGATTGGGAGAGAGTGAGAGAGTGGGCGAGAGAGAGTGTGGGCAAGAGTGAGAGAGTGGGCGAGAGAGAGAGTGGGAGAGAGTGAGAGTGGGCGAGAGAGAGTGGGAGAGAGTAAGAGAGTGGGCGAGAGTGAATGTAGGTGAGAGAGAGTGTTGTCCAGAGAGAGAGTTGGCGAGAGTGAGAGAGTGGGCGAGAGAGAGCGGGCGAGAGAGGGGGAGAGTGGGAGTGTGGGTGAGAGAGAGTGTTGGCGAAACAGAGAGTGCTTGAGAGTGAGACTGTACCAAATAGAGTGTGTGAGAGAGAGAGTGGGCGAGCGAAAGAGTGGGGGGGGGGAGAGAGAGAGAGAGAGATAGACTGAGAGAGTGGGCAAGAGAGATTAGGCGAGAGAGAGAGTGGGTATGAGAGAGTGTTGGCAAGAGAGAGTGGGCGAGAGAGAGAGTGGGTGAGAGTGAGACAGGGCCAAATAGTGAGTGGGTGAGAGAGAGTGGGCGAGAGTGTGACTGGTCGAGAGTGAGAGAGGGGGCGAGAGAGAGAGTGGGCGAGAGTGAGAGAGTGGGTGAGAGTGAGACAGGGCCAAATAGTGAGTGGGTGAGAGAGAGTGGGCGAGAGTGTGACTGGTCGAGAGTGAGAGAGGGGGCGAGAGACAGAGTGGGCGAGAGTGAGAGAGTGTGTGAGAGAGAGTGGACGAGGGAGAGAGTGGGCGAAAGATTTGGTGAGAGAGTGGGTGAGAGAGTGAAAGAGTGGGCGAGAGAGAGTGGGCGAGGGAGAGGGTGAGAGGGCGAGAGAGAGAATGTGGGTGAGAGTGAGGGGGGGAAGAGGGTCATAGTGGGCAAGAGAGAGAGTGGGCGAGAGTGAGAGAGTGGGTGAGAGAGAGAGTGGGCGAGAGAGACTGTGGGTGAGACAGAGAGTGGGTGAGAGTGTGACTGGGCGAGAGTGAGAGATTGGGCGAGAGAGAGAGTGGGAGAGAGTGAGAGAGTGGGCGAGAGAGAGAGAGTGGGAGAGAGTGAGAAAGTGAGCAAAAGAGAGTGGGTGAGAGTGAGTGGGAGAGAGTGAGATCGTGGGCAAAAGAGAGTGAGCGAGAGAGAGTGTGGGCGAGAGGATGTGGGCGACACAGAGAGTGGGTGAGAGTGGGAGAGTGGGCGAGAGAGAGCACGGGCGAGAAAAAGAGTGGTCGAGAGAGAGTGTGGGCGAGAGAGAGAGTGGGTGAGAGTGAGAGTGGGTGAGAGTGAGACTGAGCCAAAGGGAGAGTGGGTGAGAGAGAGTGGGCGAGAGTGTGACTGGGCGAGAGTGAGCGAGGGGGCGAGAGAGAGAGTGGGCGAGAGTGAGAGAGTGGGCGAGAGAGAGTGGGCGAGAGTGAGAGAGTGGGTGAGAGATAGTGGGCGAGAGAGAGAGCAGGCGTGAGAGAGTGGGTGCGAGAGAGTGGGTGAGAGTGAAACTGGGCAAGAGTGAGAGTGTGGGCGAGAGAGAGTGGGAGAGAGTGACAGAGTGTGCGAGAGTGAGAGAGTGGGCGACAGAGAAATTGTGAGAGGGTGGGCGAGAGAGAGTGTGGTCAAGAGTGAGAGAGTAGGCGAGAGAGAGAGTGGGAGAGAGTGAGAGTGGGCGAGAGAGAGTTGGAGAGAGATAGAGTGGGAGAGAGTGAGAGAGTGGGCGACAGAGGAAGTGTGAGAGGGTGGGCGAGAGAGAGTGTGGTTTAGAGTGAGAGAGTAGGCGTGAGAGATAGAGTGGGAGAGAGTGAGAGAGTGGGCGACAGAGAGTGTGGGCAAGAGAGAGTGGGCGGGATTAAAAGAGTGGGAAAGAGGGAGTGGGTAAGAGAGAGTGTGGGCGAGAGAGACACTGGGCGAAAGAGAGATTGGGGGAGAGAGAGTGGGCGAGAGAGAGAAAGAGTGGGCGAAAAAGAGTGTGCGAGAGAGAGAGTGGGCGAGAGAGAGAGTGAGGGGGCGAGAGAGAGAGTGTGGGTGAGAGTGAGGGGGGAAGAGGGACATAGTGTGTGAGAAAGAGAGTGGGCGAGAGAGAGAGTGGGAGAGAGTGAGAGAGTGGGCGAGAGAGAGTGGGAGAGAGTGAGAGAGTGGGCGAGAGAGTGTGGGCTAGAGAGTGTGGGGGAGAGAGAGAGTAGGTGAGACAGAGAGTGGGCGAGAGAGAGAGTGGGCGAGAGTGAGAGTTAGGCGAGAGAGCGCGCAGGCGAGAGAGAGAGAGTGGGTGAGAGAGAATGTGGGCGAGAGAGAATGTGGGCGAGAGAGAGTGTTGGCGAGAGAGAGAGTGGGCGAGTGAGAGTGGGCGAGAGAGAGAGAGTGGGCGAGAGTGAGAGTGGGTGATAGAGAGTGGGTGAGAGGGAGAGAGAGTGGGCGAGAGTGAGAAAGTGGGCGAGAGAGAGCGCGGGTGATAGAGAGAGTGGGCGAGAGAGGGAGAGGGTGAGAGTGAGACTGGGCCAAAGTGAGAGTGGATGAGAGAGAGTGGGTGAGAGCGAGACTGGGCGAGAGTGAGAGAGTGGGCGAGAGAGAGAGTGGGCGAGAGAGAATGGGTGAGAGTGAGACTGGGCGAGAGTGAGAGAGTGGGAGAGAGTGAGAGAGTTGGCGAGAGAGAATGGGTGAGAGTGAGTGGGAGAGAGTGAGATCGTGGGCAAGAGAGAGTGAGCGAGAGAGAGTGTGGGCGAGACAGAGGGTGGGTGAGAGTGATACTGGGCGAGAGTGAGAGAGTGGGCGAGAGAGAGTGGGTGAGAGAAAGTAGGCGAGAGAGAGTGTGGGCGAGAGAGAGAGAGTGGGAGAGAGTGAGAGAATGGGCGAAACAGAGTGTGGATGAGAGAGAGTGTTGGCGATAGAGAGTGGGTGAGAGTGAGACTGGACAAGGGTGAGAGAGTGGGCGAGAGAGAGAGTGGGAGAGAGTGAGAGTGGGCTAGAGAGTGTGGGCTAGAGAGTGTGGGCGAGAGAGAGAGTAGGCGAGACAGAGAGTGGGCGAGAGAGAGAGTGGGCGAGAGTGAGAGTTAGGCGAGAGAGAGCGCAGGCGAGAGAGAGAGTGGGTGAGAGAGAATGTGGGCGAGAGAGAATGTGGGCGAGAGAGAGTGTTGGCGAGAGAGAGAGTGGGCGAGAGAGAGTGGGCGAGAGAGAGAGAGTGGGCGAGAGTGAGAGAGTGGGCGAGAGAGGGAGAGGGTGAGAGTGAGACTGGGCCAAAGAGAGTGTGGGTGAGAGAGAGTGGGTGAGAGTGAGACTGGGCGAGAGTGAGAGAGTGGGCGAGAGAGAGAGTGGGCGAGAGAGAATGGGTGAGAGTGAGACTGGGCGAGAGTGGGAGAGTAGGCGAGAGAGAGAGTGGGAGAGAGTGAGAGAGTTGGCGAGAGAGAATGGGTGAGAGTGAGTGGGAGAGAGTGAGATCGTGGGCAAGAGAGAGTGAGCGAGAGAGAGTGTGGGCGAGAGAGTGTGGGCGAGACAGAGAGTGGGTGAGAGTGATACTGGGCGAGAGTGAGAGAGTGGGCGAGAGAGAGAGTTAGGCGAGAGAGAGCGCAGGCGAGAGAGAGAGTGGGTGAGAGAGAATGTGGGCGAGAGAGAATGTGGGCAAAAGAGAGTGTTGGCGAGAGAGAGCGGGGGCGAGAGAGAGTGGGCGAGAGAGAGAGAGTGGGCGAGAGTGAGAGTGGGCGAGAGAGAGTGGGCGAGAGATAGAGAGAGAGTGGGCGAGAGTGAGAAAGTGGGCGAGAGAGAGCGCGGGTGATAGAGAGAGTGGGCGAGAGAGGGAGAGGGTGAGAGTGAGACTGGGCCAAAGAGAGAGTGGGTGAGAGAGAGTGGGTGAGAGCGAGACTGGGCGAGAGTGAGAGAGTGGGCGAGAGAGAGAGTGGGCGAGAGTGAATGGGTGAGAGTGAGACTGGGCGAGAGTGAGAGAGTGGGCGAGAGAGAGAGTGGGAGAGAGTGAGAGAGTTGGCGAGAGAGAATGGGTGAGAGTGAGTGGGAGAGAGTGAGATCGTGGGCAAGAGAGAGTCAGCGAGAGAGAGTGTGGGCGAGAGAGTGTGGGCGAGACAGAGAGTGGGTGAGAGTGATACTGGGCGAGAGTGAGAGAGTGGGCGAGAGAGAGTGGGTGAGAGAGAGTAGGCGAGAGAGAGTGTGGGCGAGAGAGAGAGAGTGGGAGAGAGTGAGAGAATGGGCGAGAGAGAGTGTGGGTGAGAGAGAGTGTTGGCGATAGAGAGTGGGTGAGAGTGAGACTGGACAAGAGTGAGAGAGTGGGCGAGAGAGAGATTGGGAGAGAGTGAGAGAGTGGGCGAGAGAGAGTGTGGGCAAGAGTGAGAGAGTGGGCGAGAGAGAGAGTGGGAGAGAGTGAGAGTGGGCGAGAGAGAGTTGGCGAGAGTGAGAGAGTGGGCGAGAGAGAGCGGGCGAGAGAGTGGGAGAGTGTGAGTGTGGGTGAGAGAGAGTGTCGGCGAAACAGAGAGTGCTTGAGAGTGAGACTGTACCAAAGAGAGTGGGCGAGAGAGAGAGTGGGCGAGCGAAAGAGTGGGGGGGGGGGGGGAGAGAGAGAGAGAGAGAGAGAGATAGAGTGAGAGAGTGGGCAAGAGAGATTAGGCGAGAGAGAGAGTGGGTATGAGAGAGTGTTGGCAAGAGAGAGTGGGCGAGAGAGAGTGGGTGAGCGTGAAACAGGGCCAAAGAGTGAGTGGGTGAGAGAGAGAGTGGGCGAGTGTGACTGGTCGAGAGTGAGAGAGGGGGCGAGAGAGAGAGTGGGCGAGAGTGAGAGAGTGGGTGAGAGAGAGTGGACGAGGGAGAGAGTGGGCGAAAGATTTGGTGAGAGAGTGGGTGAGAGAGAGAAAGAGTGGGCGAGAGAGAGTGGGCGAGGGAGAGGGTGAGAGGGCGAGAGAGAGAATGTGGGTGAGAGTGAGAGGGGGGAAGAGGGTCATGGTGGGCAAGAGAGAAAGTGGGCGAGAGAGAGTGGGCGAGAGAGAGAGAATGGGAGAGAGTGAGAGAATGGGCGAGAGAGAGTGGGTGAGAGAGAGTAGGCTAGAGAGAGAGTGGGCGAGAGAGAGAGAATGGGAGAGAGTGAGAGAATGGGCGAGAGAGAGTGTGGGTGAGAGAGAGTGTTGGCGATAGAGAGTGGGCGAGAGAGAGAGTGGGAGAGAGTGAAAGTGGGCGAGAGAGAGTGGGAGAGAGTAAGAGAGTGGGCGAGAGTGAATGTAGGTGAGAGAGAGTGTTGGCCAGAGAGAGAGTTGGCGAGAGTGAGAGAGTGGGCGAGAGAGAGCGGGCGAGAGAGAGTGGGAGAGTGGGGGTGTGGGTGAGAGAGAGTGTCGGCGAAACAGAGATTGCTTGAGAGTGAGACTGTACCAAAGAGAGAGTGGGCGAGAGAGAGAGTGGGTGAGAGTGAGACAGGGCCAAAGAGTGAGTGGGTGAGAGAGAGTGGGCGAGAGTGTGACTGGTCGATAGTGAGAGAGGGGGCGAGAGAGAGAGTGGGCGAGAGTGAGAGAGTGGGTGAGAGAGAGTGGACGAGGGAGAGAGCGGGCGAAAGATTTGGTGAGAGAGTGGGTGAGAGAGAGAAAGAGTGGGCGAGAGAGAGTGGGCGAGGGAGAGGGTGAGAGGGCGAGAGAGAGAATGTGGGTGAGAGTGAGAGGGGGAAGAGGGTCATAGTGGGCAAGAGAGAGAGTGGGCGAGAGTGAGAGAGTGGGCGAGAGAGAGAGTGGGCGAGAGAGAGTGTTGGCGAGAGAGAGTGGACGAGAGTGAGAGATTGGGCGGGAGAGAGAGTGGGCAAGAGAGACTGTGGGTGAGACAGAGAGTGGGTGAGAGTGAGACTGGGCGAGAGTGAGAGAGTGGGCGAGAGAGAGAGTGGGAGAGAGTGAGAGAGTGGGCGAGAGAGAGAGAGTGGGTGAGAGTGAGTGGGAGAGAGTGAGATCGTCGGCAAGAGAGAGTGAGCGAGAGAGAGTGTCGGCGAGAGGATGTGGGCGAGACAGAGATTGGTTGAGAGTAAAAGAGTGGGCGAGAGAGAGCGCGGGCGAGAGAAAGAGTGTGGGCGAGAGAGAGTGTGGGCGAGAGAGAGTGTTGGCGAGAGAGCGAGAGTGGGTGAGAGTGAGAGTGGGTGAGAGTGAGACTGGGCCAAAGAGAGAGTGGGTGAGAGAGAGTGGGCGAGAGTGTGACTGGTCGAGAGTGAGAGAGGGGGCGAGAGAGAGAGAGTGGGCGAGAGTGAGAGAGTGGGCGAGAGAGAGCGCGGGCGAGAGAAAGAGTGGTCGAGAGAGAGTGTGGGCGAGAGAGAGTGTTGGCAAGAGAGAGAGTGGGTGAGAGTGAGAGTGGGTGAGAGTGAGACTGAGCCAAAGAGAGAGTGGGTGAGAGAGAGTGGGCGAGAGTGTGACTGGGCGAGAGTGAGCGAGGGGGCGAGAGAGAGAGTGGGCGAGAGTGAGAGAGTGGGCGAGAGAGAGTGGGCGAGAGTGAGAGAGTGGGTGAGAGAGAGTGGACGAGAGAGAGAGTAGACGTGAGAGAGTGGGCGAGAGAGAGTGGGTGAGAGTGAGACTGGGCAAGAGTGAGAGAGTGGGCGAGAGAGAGTGGGAGAGAGTGACAGAGTGTGTGAGAGTGAGAGAGTGGGCAACAGAGAAAGTGTGAGAGAGTGGGCGCGAGAGAGTGTGGTCAAGAGTGAGAGAGTAGGCGAGAGAGAGAGTGGGAGAGAGTGAGAGTGGGCGAGAGAGAGTTGGAGAGAGATAGAGTGGGAGAGAGTGAGAGAGTGGGGGGGAGAGAGTGGGAGAGAGTAAGAGAGCGGGCGAGAGCGAATGTCAGTGAGAGAGAGTGTTGTCCAGAGAGAGAGTTGGCGAGAGTGAGAGAGTGGGCGAGAGAGAGCGGGCGAGAGAGAGTGGGAGAGTGGAGTGTGGGTGAGTGAGAGTGTCGGCGAAACAGAGAGTGCTTGAGAGTGAGACTGTACCAAAGAGAGAGTGGGCGAGAGAGAGAGTGAGCGAGCGAAAGAGTGGGAGAGAGAGAGAGAGAGAGAGAGAGAGAGATAGAGTGAGAGAGTGGGCAAGAGAGATTAGGCGAGAGAGAGAGTGGGTATGAGAGAGTGTTGGCAAGAGAGAGTGGGCGAGAGAGAGAGTGGGTGAGAGTGAGACAGGGCCAAAGAGTGAGTGGATGAGAGAGAGTGGGAAAGAGTGTGACTGGTCGAGAGTGAGAGAGGGGGCGAGAGAGAGAGTGGGCGAGAGTGAGAGAGTGGGTGAGAGAGAGTGGACGAGGGAGAGAGCGGGCGAAAGATTTGGTGAGAGAGTCGGTGAGAGAGAGAAAGAGTGGGCGAGAGAGAGTGGGCGAGGGAGAGGGTGAGAGGGCGAGAGAGAGAATGTGGGTGAGAGTGAGAGGGGGGAAGAGGGTCATAGTGGTCAAGAGAGAGAGTGGGCGAGAGTGAGAGAGTGGGCAAGAGAGAGAGTGGGCGAGAGAGAGTGTTGGCGAGAGAGAGTGGACGAGAGTGAGAGATTGGGCGAGAGAGAGAGTGGGCAAGAGAGACTGTGGGTGAGACAGAGAGTGGGTGAGAGTGAGACTGGGCGAGAGTGAGAGAGTGGGCGAGAGAGAGAGTGGAAGAGAGTGAGAGAGTGAGCAAGAGAGAGTGGGTGAGAGTGAGTGGAAGAGAGTGAGATCATGGGCAAAAGAGAGTGAGCGAGAGAGAGTGTGGGCGAGAGGATGTGGGCGAGACAGAGAGTGGGTGAGAGTGAGAGAGTGGGCGAGAGAGAGCGCGGGCGAGAGAAAGAGTGTGGGCGAGAGAGAGTGTGGGTGAGAGAGAGTGTTGGCGAGCGAGAGTGGGCGAGAGTGAGAGTGGGTGAGAGTGAGACTGGGCCAAAGAGAGAGTGTGTGAGAGAGAGTGGGTGAGAGTGTGACTGACCGAGAGTGAGAGAGGGGGTGAGAGAGAGAGAGTGGGCGAGGGTGAGAGAGTGGGCGAGAGAGAGCGCGGGCGAGAGAAAGAGTGGTCGAGAGAGAGTGTGGGCGAGAGAGAGAGTGGGTGAGAATGAGAGTGGGTGAGAGTGAGACTGAGCCAAAGAGAGAGTGGGTGAGAGAGAGTGGGCGAGAGTGTGACTGGGCGAGAGTGAGCGAGGGGGCGAGAGAGAGAGTGGGCGAGAGTGAGAGAGTGGGCGAGAGAGAGTGGGCGAGAGTGAGAGAGTGGGTGAGAGAGAGTGGACGAGAGAGAGAGTAGGCGTGAGAGAGTGGGCGAGAGAGAGTGGGTGAGAGTGAGACTGGGCAAGAGTGAGAGTGTGGGCGAGAGAGAGAGTGGGAGAGAGTGACAGAGTGCGCAAGAGTGAGAGAGTGGGTGACAGAGAAAGTGTGAGAGGGTGGGCGAGAGAGAGTGTGGTCAAGAGTGGAAGAGAGTGAGAGTGGGCGAGAGAGAGTTGGAGAGAGATAGAGTGGGAGAGAGTGAGAGAGTGGGCGACAGAGTGGGTGGGCAAGAGCTAGTGGGCGGGATTAAGAGAGTGGGAAAGAGGGAGTGGGTAAGAGAGAGTTTGGGCGAGAGAAAGACTTGGCAAGAGAGAGTGGGCGGGATTAAAAGAGTGGGAAAGAGGGAGTGGGTAAGAGAGAGTGTGGGCGAGAGAGAGAAAGAGTGGGCGAAAAAGAGTGTGCGAGAGAGAGAGTGGGCGAGAGAGAGAGTGAGGGGACGAGAGAGAGAGAGTGTGGGTGAGAGTGAGGGGGGGAAGAGGGACATAGTGTGTGAGAAAGAGAGTGGGCGAGAGAGAGAGTGGGAGAGAGTGAGAGAGTGGGCGAGAGAGAGTGGGAGAGAGTGAGAGAGTGGGCGAGAGAGTGTCGGCTAGAGAGTGTGGGCGAGAGAGAGAGTAGGCGAGACAGAGAGTGGGCGAGAGAGAGAGTGGGCGAGAGTGAGAGGTAGGCGAGAGAGAGCGCAGGCGAGAGAGAGAGTGGGTGAGAGAGAATGTGGGCGAGAGAGAATGTGGGCGAGAGAGAGTGTAGGCGAGAGAGAGAGTGGGCGAGAGAGAGTGGGCGAGAGAGAGTGTGGATGAGAGTGAGAAAGTGGGCGAGAGAGAGCACGGGTGATAGAGAGAGTGGGCGAGAGAGAGAGTGGGTGAGAGTGAGACTGGGCGAGAGTGAGAGAGTGGGCGAGAGAGAGAGTGGGAGAGAGTGAGAGAGTGGGCAAGAGAGAGAGTGGGCGAGAGAGAGTGTTGGCGAGAGAGAGTGGACGAGAGTGAGAGATTGGGCGAGAGAGAGTGGGCAAGAGAGACTGTGGGTGAGACAGAGAGTGGGTGAGAGTGAGACTGGGCGAGAGTGAGAGAGTGGGCGAGAGAGAGAGTGGGAGAGAGTGAGAGAGTGGGCGAGAGAGAGAGAGTGGGTGAGAGTGAGTGGAAGAGAGTGAGATCGTGGGCAAAAGAGAGTGAGCGAGAGAGAGTGTGGGCGAGAGGATGTGGGCGAGACAGAGAGTGGGTGAGAGTGAGAGAGTGGGCGAGAGAGAGCGCAGGCGAGAGAAAGAGTGTGGGCGAGAGAGAGTGTGGGTGAGAGAGAATGTTGGCGAGCGAGAGTGGGCGAGAGTGAGAGTGGGTGAGAGTGAGACTGGGCCAAAGAGAGAGTGGGTGAGAGAGAGCGCGGGCGAGAGTGTGACTGGTTGAGAGTGAGAGAGGGGGTGAGAGAGAGAGAGTGGGCGAGGGTGAGAGAGTGGGCGAGAGAGAGCGCGGGCGAGAGAAAGAGTGGTCGAGAGAGAGTGTGGGCGAGAGAGAGTGTTGGCGAGAGAGAGAGTGGGTGAGAATGAGAGTGGGTGAGAGTGAGACTGAGCCAAAGAGAGAGTGGGTGAGAGAGAGAGGGCGAGAGTGTGACTGGGCGAGAGTGAGCGAGGGGGCGAGAGAGAGAGTGGGCGAGAGTGAGAGAGTGGGCGAGAGAGAGTGGGCGAGAGTGAGAGAGTGGGTGAGAGAGAGAGTGGGAGAGAGTGACAGAGTGCGCAAGAGTGAGAGAGTGGGCGACAGAGAAAGTGTGAGACGGTGGGCGAGAGAGAGTGTGGTCAAGAGTGGAAGAGAGTGAGAGTGGGCGAGAGAGAGTTGGAGAGAGATAGAGTGGGAGAGAGTGAGAGAGTGGGCGACAGAGTGGGTGGGCAAGAGCTAGTGGGCAGGATTAAGAGAGTGGGAAAGAGGGAGTGGGTAAGAGAGAGTTTGGGCGAGAGAAAGACTTGGCAAGAGAGAGTGGGCGGGATTAAAAGAGTGGGAAAGAGGGAGTGGGTAAGAGAGAGTGTGGGCGAGAGAGAGAAAGAGTGGGCGAAAAAGAGTGTGCGAGAGAGAGAGTGGCCGAGAGAGAGAGTGAGGGGGCGAGAGAGAGAGTGTGGGTGAGAGTGAGGGGGGGAAGAGGGACATAGTGTGTGAGAAAGAGAGTGGGCGAGAGAGAGAGTGGGAGAGAGTGAGAGAGTGGGCGAGAGAGAGTGGGAGAGAGTGAGAGAGTGGGCGAGAGAGTGTCGGCTAGAGAGTGTGGGCGAGAGAGAGAGTAGGCGAGACAGAGAGTGGGCGAGAGAGAGAGTGGGCGAGAGTGAGAGGTAGGCGAGAGAGAGCGCAGGCGAGAGAGAGAGTGGGTGAGAGAGAATGTGGGCGAGAGAGAATGTGGGCGAGAAAGAGTGTAGGCGAGAGAGAGAGTGGGCGAGAGAGAGTGGGCGAGAGAGAGTGTGGATGAGAGTGAGAAAGTGGGCGAGAGAGAGCACGGGTGATAGAGAGAGTGGGCGAGAGAGAGAGTGGGTGAGAGTGAGACTGGGCGAGAGTGAGAGAGTGGGCGAGAGAGAGAGTGGGAGAGAGTGAGAGAGTGGGCGAGAGAGAGAGAGTGGGTGAGAGTGAGTGGAAGAGAGTGAGATCGTGGGCAAAAGAGAGTGAGCGAGAGAGAGTGTGGGCGAGAGGATGTGGGCGAGACAGAGAGTGGGTAAGAGTGAGAGAGTGGGCGAGAGAGAGCGCGGGCGAGAGAAAGAGTGTGGGCGAGAGAGAGTGTGGGTGAGAGAGAATGTTGGCGAGCGAGAGTGGGCGAGAGTGAGAGTGGGTGAGAGTGAGACTGGGCCAAAGAGAGAGTGGGTGAGAGAGAGTGGGCGAGAGTGTGACTGGTTGAGAGTGAGAGAGGGGGTGAGAGAGAGAGAGTGGGCGAGGGTGAGAGAGTGGGCGAGAGAGAGCGCGGGCGAGAGAAAGAGTGGTCGAGAGAGAGTGTGGGCGAGAGAGAGTGTTGGCGAGAGAGAGAGTGGGTGAGAATGAGAGTGGGTGAGAGTGAGACTGAGCCAAAGAGAGAGTGGGTGAGAGAGAGTGGGCGAGAGTGTGACTGGGCGAGAGTGAGCGAGGGGGCGAGAGAGAGAGTGGGCGAGAGTGAGAGAGTGGGCGAGAGAGAGTGGGCGAGAGTGAGAGAGTGGGTGAGAGAGAGTGGACGAGAGAGAGAGTAGGCGTGAGGGAGTGGGCGAGAGTGAGAGAGTGGGTGAGAGTGAGACTGGGCAAGAGTGAGAGTGTGGCCGAGAGAGAGAGTGGGAGAGAGTGACAGAATGCGCAAGAGTGAGAGAGTGGGCGACAGAGAAAGTGTGAGAGGGTTGGCGAGAGAGAGTGTGGTCAAGAGTGGAAGAGAGTGAGAGTGGGCGAGAGAGAGTTGGAGAGAGATAGAGTGGGAGAGAGTGAGAGAGTGGGCGACAGAGTGGGTGGGCAAGAGCTAGTGGGCGGGATTAAGAGAGTGGGAAAGAGGGAGTGGGTAAGAGAGAGTTTGGGCGAGAGAGAGACTTGGCAAGAGAGAGTGGGCGGGATTAAAAGAGTGGGAAAGAGGGAGTGGGTAAGAGAGTGTGTGGGCGAGAGAGAGAAAGAGTGGGCGAAAAAGAGTGTGCGAGAGAGAGAGTGGGCGAGAGAGAGAGTGAGGGGACGAGAGAGAGAGTGTGGGTGAGAGTGAGGGGGGGGAAGAGGGACATAGTGTGTGAGAAAGAGAGTGGGCGAGAGAGAGAGTGGGAGAGAGTGAGAGAGTGGGCGAGAGAGAGTGGGAGAGAGTGAGAGAGTGGGCGAGAGAGTGTCGGCTAGAGAGTGTGGGCGAGAGAGAGAGTAGGCGAGACAGAGAGTGGGCGAGAGAGAGAGTGGGCGAGAGTGAGAGGTAGGCGAGAGAGAGCGCAGGCGAGAGAGAGAGTGGGTGAGAGAGAATGTGGGCGAGAGAGAATGTGGGCGAGAGAGAGTGTAGGCGAGAGAGAGAGTGGGCGAGAGAGAGTGGGCGAGAGAGAGAGTGGATGAGAGTGAGAAAGTGGGCGAGAGAGAGCTCGGGTGATAGAGAGAGTGGGCGAGAGAGAGAGTGGGTGAGAGTGAGACTGGGCGAGAGTGAGAGAGTGGGCGAGAGAGAGAGCGGGAGAGAGTGAGAGAGTGGGCGAGAGAGAATGGGTGAGAGTGAGTGGGACAGAGTGAGATGGTGGGCAAGAGAGAGTGAGTGAGAGAGAGTGTGGGCGAGAGAGTGTGGGCGAGACAGAGAGTGGGTGAGAGTGAGACTGGGCGAGAGTGAGAGAGTGGGCGAGAGAGAGTGGGTGAGAGAGAGTAGGCGAGAGAGAGAGTGGGCGAGAGAGAGAAAGTGGTAGAGAGTGAGAGAATGGGCGAGAGAGTGTGTGGGTGAGAGAGAGTGTGGGCGAGACAGAGAATGGGTGAGAGTGAGACTGGGCGAGAGTGAGAGAGTGGGCGAGAGAGAGTGGGTGAGAGAGAGTAGGCGAGAGAGAGAGTGGGCGAGAGAGAGAGAGTGGGAGAGAGTGAGAGTGGGCGAGAGTGAATGTAGGTGAGAGAGAGTGTTGGCCAGAGAGAGAGTTGGCGAGAGTGAGAGAGTGGGCGAGAGAGAGCGGGCGAGAGAGAGTGGGAGAGTGGGAGTGTGGGTGAGAGAGAGTGGGTGAGAGAGAGTAGGCGAGAGAGAGAGTGGGCGAGAGAGAGAGAGTGGGAGAGAGTGAGAGTGGGCGAGAGTGAATGTAGGTGAGAGAGAGTGTTGGCCAGAGAGAGAGTTGGCGAGAGTGAGAGTGGGCGAGAGAGAGAGAGTGGGAGAGAGTGAGAGTGGGCGAGAGTGAATGTAGGTGAGAGAGAGTGTTGGCCAGAGAGAGAGTTGGCGAGAGTGAGAGAGTGGGCGAGAGAGAGCGGGCGAGGGAGAGTGGGAGAGTGGGAGTGTGGGTGAGAGAGAGTGTCGGCGAAACAGAGAGTGCTTGAGAGTGAGACTGTAACAAAGAGAGAGTGGGCGAGAGAGAGAGTGGGCGAGCGAAAGAGTGGGAGAGAGAGAGAGAGAGAGAGATAGAGTGAGAGAGTGGGCAAGAGAGATTAGGCGAGAGAGAGAGTGGGTATGAGAGAGTGTTGGCAAGAGAGAGTGGGCGAGACAGAGAGTGGGTGAGAGTGAGTCTGGGCGAGAGTGAGAGAGTGGGCGAGAGAGAGAGTGGGAGAGAGTGAGAGAGTGGGCGAGAGAGAATGGGTGAGAGTGAGTGGGACAGAGTGAGATGGTGGGCAAGAGAGAGTGAGTGAGAGAGAGTGTGGGCGAGAGAGTGTGGGCGAGACAGAGAGTGGGTGAGAGTGAGACTGGGCGAGAGTGAGAGAGTGGGCGAGAGAGAGTGGGTGAGAGAGAGTAGGCGAGAGAGAGAGTGGGCGAGAGAGAGAAAGTGGTAGAGAGTGAGAGAATGGGCGAGAGAGTGTGTGGGTGAGAGAGAGTGTGGGCGAGACAGAGAATGGGTGAGAGTGAGACTGGGCGAGAGTGAGAGAGTGGGCGAGAGAGAGTGGGTGAGAGAGAGTAGGCGAGAGAGAGAGTGGGCGAGAGAGAGAGAGTGGGAGAGAGTGAGAGTGGGCGAGAGTGAATGTAGGTGAGAGAGAGTGTTGGCCAGAGAGAGAGTTGGCGAGAGTGAGAGAGTGGGCGAGAGAGAGCGGGCGAGAGAGAGTGGGAGAGTGGGAGTGTGGGTGAGAGAGAGTGGGTGAGAGAGAGTAGGCGAGAGAGAGAGTGGGCGAGAGAGAGAGAGTGGGAGAGAGTGAGAGTGGGCGAGAGTGAATGTAGGTGAGAGAGAGTGTTGGCCAGAGAGAGAGTTGGCGAGAGTGAGAGTGGGCGAGAGAGAGAGAGTGGGAGAGAGTGAGAGTGGGCGAGAGTGAATGTAGGTGAGAGAGAGTGTTGGCCAGAGAGAGAGTTGGCGAGAGTGAGAGAGTGGGCGAGAGAGAGCGGGCGAGGGAGAGTGGGAGAGTGGGAGTGTGGGTGAGAGAGAGTGTCGGCGAAACAGAGAGTGCTTGAGAGTGAGACTGTAACAAAGAGAGAGTGGGCGAGAGAGAGAGTGGGCGAGCGAAAGAGTGGGAGAGAGAGAGAGAGAGAGAGATAGAGTGAGAGAGTGGGCAAGAGAGATTAGGCGAGAGAGAGAGTGGGTATGAGAGAGTGTTGGCAAGAGAGAGTGGGCGAGACAGAGAGTGGGTGAGAGTGAGTCTGGGCGAGAGTGAGAGAGTGGGCGAGAGAGAGAGTGGGAGAGAGTGAGAGAGTGAGCAAGAGAGAGTAGGTGAGAGTGAGTGGGAGAGAGTGAGATCGTGGGCAAGAGAGAGTGAGCTGGAGAGAGTGTGGGCGAGAGGATGTGGGCGAGACAGAGAGTGGGTGAGAGTGAGAGAGTGAGAGAGTGGGCGAGAGAGAGCGCGGGCGAGAGAAAGAGTGTGGGCGAGAGAGAGAGTGTGGGCGAGAGAGAGTGTTGGCGAGAGAGAGTGGGCGAGAGTGAGAGTGGGTGAGAGTGAGACTGGGCGAAAGAGAGAGTGGGTGAGAGAGAGTGGGCGAGAGTGTGATTGGTCGAGAGTGAGAGAGGGGGCGAGAGAGAGAGTGGGCGAGGGTGAGAGAGTGGGCGAGAGAGAGCGCGGGCGAGAGAAAGAGTGGTCGAGAGAGAGTGTGGGCGAGAGAGAGTGTTGGCGAGAGAGAGAGTGGGTGAGAGTGAGAGTGGGTGAGAGTGAGACTGAGCCAAAGAGAGAGTGGGTGAGAGAGAGTGGGCGAGAGTGTGACTGGGCGAGAGTGAGCGAGGGGGCGAGAGAGAGTGGGCGAGAGTGAGAGAGTGGGCGAGAGAGAGTGGGCGAGAGTGAGAGAGTGGGTGAGAGAGATTGGACGAGAGAGAGAGTAGGCGTGAGAGAGTGGGCGAGAGAGAGTGGGTGAGAGTGAGACTGGGCAAGAGTGAGAGAGTGGGCGAGAGAGAGAGTGGGAGAGAGTGAGAGAGTGGGCGACAGAGAGCGCGGGCGAGAGAAAGAGTGTCTGTGAGAGAGAGTGTGGGCGAGAGAGAGTGTTGGCGAGAGAGAGTGGGCGAGAGTGAGAGTGGGTGAGAGTGAGACTGGGCCAAAGAGAGAGTGGGTGAGAGAGAGTGGGCGAGAGTGTGATTGGTCGAGAGTGAGAGAGGGGGCGAGACAGAGAGAGTGGGCGAGGGTGAGAGAGTGGGCGAGAGAGAGCGCGGGCGAGAGAAAGAGTGGTCGAGAGAGAGTGTGGGCGAGAGAGAGTGTTGGCGAGAGAGAGAGTGGGTGAGAGTGAGAGTGGGTGAGAGTGAGACTGAGCCAAAGAGAGAGTGGGTGAGAGAGAGTGGGCGAGAGTGTGACTGGACGAGAGTGAGCGAGGGGGCGAGAGAGAGAGTGGGCGAGAGTGAGAGAGTGGGCGAGAGAGAGTGGGCGAGAGTGAGAGAGTGGGTGAGAGAGATTGGACGAGAGAGAGAGTAGGCGTGAGAGAGTGGGCGAGAGAGAGTGGGTGAGCGTGAGACTGGGCAAGAGTGAGAGAGTGGGCGAGAGAGAGAGTGCGCGACAGAGAAATTGTGAGAGGGTGGGCGAGAGAGAGTGTGGTCAAGAGTGAGAGAGTAGGCGAGAGTGAGAGTGGGAGAGAGTGAGAGTGGGCGAGAGAGAGTTGGAGAGAGATAGAGTGGGAGAGAGTCAGAGAGTGGGCGAGAGAGTGAGTCGGAGAGAGTGTAGGTGAGAGAGAGTGTTGGCCAGAGAGAGAGTTGGCGACAGTGAGAGTGTGGGCGAGAGATGGAGAGCGGGCGAGAGAGAGAGTTGGAGAGAGGGAGTGTGGGTGAGAGAGAGTGGGTGAGAGTGAGACTGGGCGAAAGAGAGAGAGTGTGCGAGAGAGAGAGTGGGCGAGCGAAAGAGTGGAGAGAGAGAGAGAGAGTGATAGAGTGAGAGAGTGGGCAAGAGAGATTGGGCGAGAGAGAGAGTGGGTGTGAGAGACTGTGGGTGAGAGAGAGTGTGGGCAAGAGTGAGTGGGTGAGAGTGAGACTGGGCGAAAGAGAGAGTGTGTGCGAGAGAGAGAGTGGGCGAGCGAAAGAGTGGGAGCGAGAGAGAGAGTGAGAGAGTGAGAGAGTGGGCAAGAGAGAGTGGGCGAGAGAGAGTGGGTGTGAGAGACTGTGGGCGAGAGAGAGAAAGAGATGCCAAGAGTGAGTCGGTGAGAGTGAGTGTGGGCGAGAGAGAGACTGGGTCAAAGAATTGGAAAGAGAGAGTGGGTGAGAGAGAGAAAGAGTGGGCGAGAGAGAGTGGGCGAGGGAGAGGGTGAGTGGGCGAGAGACAGTGGGCGAGGGAGAGGGTGAGTGGGCGAGAGAGAGAATGTGGGTGAGAGTGAGGGGGAAGAGGGACATAGTGGGCGAGAGAGAGTGGGCGAGAGAGAGTGTTGTCGAGAGAGAGTGGACGAGTGTGAGAGATTGGGCGAGAGAGAGTGCGCAAGAGAGAGTGTGGGCGAGACAGAGAGTGGGTGAGAGTGAGACTGCGCGAGAGTGAGAGAATGGGCGAGAGAGAGAGTGGGAGAGAGTGAGAGAGTGGGCGAGAGAGAGTGGGTGAGAGTGAGTGAGAGAGAGTGAGATCGTGGGCAAGAGAGAGTGAGCAAGAGAGAGTGTGGGCGAGAGAGTGTGGGCGAGACAGAGAGTGGGTGAGAGTGAGACTGGGCGAGAGTGAGAGAGTGGGCGAGTTAGAGTGGGCAAGAGTGAGAGAGTGGGCGAGAGAGAGTGGGCAAGAGTGAGAGTGGGCGAGAGTGAGAGAGTGGGCGAGAGAGAGCGTGGGCGAGAGAGAGAGAGTGGGTGAGAGTGAGACTGGGCCAAAGAGAGAGTGGGTGAGAGAGAGTGGGCGAGAGTGTGACTGGGCGAGGGTGAGACAGTGAGTGAGAGAGAGAGTGGGAGAGAGTGAAAGAGTGGGCGAGAGAGAGCGCGGGCGAGAGAGAGAGAGTGGGTGAGAGTGAGAATGGGCCAAAGAGAGAATGCGTGAGAGAGAGTGGGCGAGAGTGTGACTGGGCGAGGGTGAGACAGTGAGTGAGAGAGAGAGTGGGAGAGAGTGAGAGAGTGGGGGAGAGAGAGAGTGTGCGAGAGTGAGAGAGTGGGCGAGAGAGAGTGTGGGTGAGAGTGAGACTGGGCCAAAGAGAGAGTGGGTGAGAGAGAGTGGGCGAGAGTGTGACTGGGCGAGAGTGAGAGAGTGAGCGAGAGAGAGTGTGGGAGAGAGTGAGAGAGTGGGCGAGAGAGAGTGTGGGCGAGAGTGAGACTGGGCGAGAGTGAGATAGTGAGCGAGAGAGAGAGTGGGAGAGAGTGAGAGAGTGGGCGAGAGAGAGAGTGGGCGAGGGTGAGAGAGTGGGCGAGAGAGATCGCGGGCGAGAGAAAGAGTGGTCGAGAGAGAGTGTGGGCGAGAGAGAGTGTTGGCGAGAGAGAGAGTGGGTGAGAGTGAGAGTGGGTGAGAGTGAGACTGAGCCAAAGAGAGAGTGGGTGAGAGAGAGTGGGCGAGAGTGTGACTGGGCGAGAGTGAGCGAGGGGGCGAGAGAGAGTGGGCGAGAGTGAGAGAGTGGGCGAGAGAGAGTGGGCGAGAGTGAGAGAGTGGGTGAGAGAGATTGGACGAGAGAGAGAGTAGGCGTGAGAGAGTGGGCGAGAGAGAGTGGGTGAGAGTGAGACTGGGCAAGAGTGAGAGAGTGGGCGAGAGAGAGAGTGGGAGAGAGTGAGAGAGTGGGCGACAGAGAGCGCGGGCGAGAGAAAGAGTGTCTGTCAGAGAGAGTGTGGGCGAGAGAGAGTGTTGGCGAGAGAGAGTGGGCGAGAGTGAGAGTGGGTGAGAGTGAGACTGGGCCAAAGAGAGAGTGGGTGAGAGAGAGTGGGCGAGAGTGTGATTGGTCGAGAGTGAGAGAGGGGGCGAGACAGAGAGAGTGGGCGAGGGTGAGAGAGTGGGCGAGAGAGAGCGCGGGCGAGAGAAAGAGTGGTCGAGAGAGAGTGTGGGCGAGAGAGAGTGTTGGCGAGAGAGAGAGTGGGTGAGAGTGAGAGTGGGTGAGAGTGAGACTGAGCCAAAGAGAGAGTGGGTGAGAGAGAGTGGGCGAGAGTGTGACTGGGCGAGAGTGAGCGAGGGGGCGAGAGAGAGAGTGGGCGAGAGTGAGAGAGTGGGCGAGAGAGAGTGGGCGAGAGTGAGAGAGTGGGTGAGAGAGATTGGACGAGAGAGAGAGTAGGCGTGAGAGAGTGGGCGAGAGAGAGTGGGTGAGAGTGAGACTGGGCAAGAGTGAGAGAGTGGGCGAGAGAGAGAGTGGGAGAAAGTGACAGAGTGCGCGAGAGTGAGAGAGTGGGCGACAGAGAAATTGTGAGAGGGTGGGCGAGAGAGAGTGTGGTCAAGAGTGAGAGAGTAGGCGAGAGTGAGAGTGGGAGAGAGTGAGAGTGGGCGAGAGAGAGTTGGAGAGTGATAGAGTGGGAGAGAGTCAGAGAGTGGGCGAGAGAGTGAGTCGGAGAGAGTGTAGGTGAGAGAGAGTGTTGGCCAGAGAGAGAGTTGGCGACAGTGAGAGTGTGGGCGAGAGATGGAGAGCGGGCGAGAGAGAGAGTTGGAGAGAGGGAGTGTGGGTGAGAGAGAGTGGGTGAGAGTGAGACTGGGCGAAAGAGAGAGAGTGTGCGAGAGAGAGAGTGGGCGAGCGAAAGAGTGGAGAGAGAGAGAGAGAGTGATAGAGTGAGAGAGTGGGCAAGATAGATTGGGCGAGAGAGAGAGTGGGTGTGAGAGACTGTGGGTGAGAGAGAGTGTGGGCAAGAGTGAGTGGGTGAGAGTGAGACTGGGCGAAAGAGAGAGTGTGTGCGAGAGAGAGAGTGGGCGAGCGAAAGAGTGGGAGCGAGAGAGAGAGTGAGAGAGAGAGAGTGGGCGAGAGAGAGTGGGCTATAGAGAGAGTGGGCGAGCGAAAGAGTGGGAGCGAGAGAGAGAGTGAGAGAGTGAGAGAGTGGGCAAGAGAGAGTGGGCGAGAGAGAGTGGGTGTGAGAGACTGTGGGCGAGAGAGAGAAAGAGATGCCAAGAGTGAGTCGGTGAGAGTGAGTGTGGGCGAGAGAGAGACTGGGTCAAAGAATTGGTGAGAGAGAGTGGGTGAGAGAGAGAAAGAGTGGGCGAGAGAGAGTGGGCGAGGGAGAGGGTGAGTGGGCGAGAGAGAGAATGTGGGTGAGAGTGAGGGGGGAAGAGGGACATAGTGGGCGAGAGAGAGTGGGCGAGAGAGAGTGTTGTCGAGAGAGAGTGGACGAGTGTGAGAGATTGGGCGAGAGAGAGTGCGCAAGAGAGAGTGTGGGCGAGACAGAGAGTGGGTGAGAGTGAGACTGCGCGAGAGTGAGAGAATGGGCGAGAGAGAGAGTGGGAGAGAGTGAGAGAGTGGGCGAGAGAGAGTGGGTGAGAGTGAGTGAGAGAGAGTGAGATCGTGGGCAAGAGAGAGTGAGCAAGAGAGAGTGTGGGCGAGAGAGTGTGGGCGAGACAGAGAGTGGGTGAGAGTGAGACTGGGCGAGAGTGAGAGAGTGGGCGAGTTAGAGTGGGCAAGAGTGAGAGAGTGGGCGAGAGAGAGTGGGCAAGAGTGAGAGTGGGCGAGAGTGAGAGAGTGGGCGAGAGAGAGCGTGGGCGAGAGAGAGAGAGTGGGTGAGAGTGAGACTGGGCCAAAGAGAGAGCGGGTGAGAGAGAGTGGGCGAGAGTGTGACTGGGCGAGGGTGAGACAGTGAGTGAGAGAGAGAGTGGGAGAGAGTGAAAGAGTGGGCGAGAGAGAGTGGGCGAGGGAGAGGGTGAGTGGGCGAGAGAGAGAATGTGGGTGAGAGTGAGGGGGGAAGAGGGACATAGTGGGCGAGAGAGAGTGGGCGAGAGAGAGTGTTGTCGAGAGAGAGTGGACGAGTGTGAGAGATTGGGCGAGAGAGAGTGCGCAAGAGAGAGTGTGGGCGAGACAGAGAGTGGGTGAGAGTGAGACTGCGCGAGAGTGAGAGAATGGGCGAGAGAGAGAGTGGGAGAGAGTGAGAGAGTGGGCGGGAGAGAGTGGGTGAGAGTGAGTGAGAGAGAGTGAGATCGTGGGCAAGAGAGAGTGAGCAAGAGAGAGTGTGGGCGAGAGAGTGTGGGCGAGACAGAGAGTGGGTGAGAGTGAGACTGGGCGAGAGTGAGAGAGTGGGCGAGTTAGAGTGGGCAAGAGTGAGAGAGTGGGCGAGAGAGAGTGGGCAAGAGTGAGAGTGGGCGAGAGTGAGAGAGTGGGCGAGAGAGAGCGTGGGCGAGAGAGAGAGAGTGGGTGAGAGTGAGACTGGGCCAAAGAGAGAGTGGGTGAGAGAGAGTGGGCGAGAGTGTGACTGGGCGAGGGTGAGACAGTGAGTGAGAGAGAGAGTGGGAGAGAGTGAAAGAGTGGGCGAGAGAGAGCGCGGGCGAGAGAGAGAGAGTGGGTGAGAGTGAGAATGGGCCAAAGAGAGAATGCGTGAGAGAGAGTGGGCGAGAGTGTGACTGGGCGAGGGTGAGACAGTGAGTGAGAGAGAGAGTGGGAGAGAGTGAGAGAGTGGGCGAGAGAGAGAGTGTGCGAGAGTGAGAGAGTGGGCGAGAGAGAGTGTGGGTGAGAGTGAGACTGGGCCAAAGAGAGAGTGGGTGAGAGAGAGTGGGCGAGAGTGTGACTGGGCGAGAGTGAGACAGTGAGCGAGAGAGAGTGTGGGAGAGAGTGAGAGAGTGGGCGAGAGAGAGTGTGGGCGAGAGTGAGACTGGGCGAGAGTGAGATAGTGAGCGAGAGAGAGAGTGGGAGAGAGTGAGAGAGTGGGCGAGAGATAGAGTGGGCGAGAGAGAGAGTAGGAGAGAGTGAGAGAGTGTGCGAGAGAGTGTGGGTGACAGAGAGTGTTGGCCAGAGAGATAGTGGGCGAGAATGAGAGAGTGGGCGAGAATGAGAGAGTGGGCAAGAGAGAGAGTGGGCGAGAGAGAGAGTGGGAGAGAGAGAGTGGGAGAGAGAGAGTGGGCGAGAGAGAGCGCGGGCAACGGAGAGAGTGGGCGAGAGAGAGAGTGGGTGAGAGTGAGACTGGGCCAAAGAGAGAGTGTGTGAGAGAGAGTGGGCGACAGTGTGAATGGGCGAGAGTGAGAGAGTGGGCGAGAGAGAGAGTGGGATAGAGTGAGAGCGTGGGCGAGAGAGAGTGGTCAAGACAGAGTGTGGGCGAGACAGAGAGTGTGCGAGAGTGAGACTGGGCGAGAGTAAGAGAGGGGTCGAGACAGAGAGTGGGGGAGAGAGAGAGTGGGCGAGAGAGAGAGAGAGTGGTAGAGAGTGAGAAAGAGAGAGTGGGCGAGAGAGAGCGCAGGCAAGAGAGAGCGTGGGCGAGAGAGAGTGGGCGAGAGAGAGAGTGGTAGAGAGTGAGAGAGTTTGCGAGAGAGAGCGCAGGCGAGAGTGTGAATGGGCGAGAGTGAGAGAGGGGGTGAGAGAGAGACAGTGGGAGAGAGTGAGAGAGTAGGCGAGAGAGAGAGTGGGAGTGAGTGAGAGAGAGGGAGAGAGAGAGGGGGTGAGAGAGAGACAGTGGGAGAGAGTGAGAGAGTGGGCGAGAGAGAGAGTGGGAGAGAGTGAGAGAATGGGCGAGAGAGAGTGGGCGTGAGAGACTGTGGGCGAGAGTGAGGGGTGATAGTGAGACTGGGTGAGTGAGCGAGAGTGGGCGAGAGAGAGAGTAGGAGAGAGTGAGAGAGTGTGGGTGATAGAGAGTGTTTGCCAGAGAGTGAGTGGGCGAGAATGAGAGAGTGGGCGAGAGAGATAGTGCGCGAGAGAGAGAGAGTGGGCTAGAGAGAGAGAATGGACGAGAGAGAAAGTGGGCGAGAGAGAGTGTTGGCGAGAGAGAGAGTGGGCGAGAGAGAGAGTGGGTGAGAGTGAGAGAGTGGGCGAGAGAGACTGTGGGCGAGAGTGAGGGGTGATAGTGAGACTGGGTGAGAGAGCGAGAGTGGGCGAGAGAGAGAGTAGGAGAGAGTGAGAGAGTGTGCGAGAGAGTGTGGGTGATAGAGAGTGTTGGCCAGAGAGAGAGTGGGCGAGAATGAGAGAGTGGGCGAGAGAGAGTGTGGGCGAGAGAGAGAGTGGGCTAGAGAGAGAGAATGGACGAGAGAGAAAGTGGGCGAGAGAGAGTGTTGGCGAGAGAGAGAGTCAGCGAGAGAGAGAGTGGGTGAGAGTGAGAGAGTGGGCGAGAGAGAGTAGGCGAGAGTGTGAGAATGGGCGACAGAGAGAGTGGGCGAGATAGTGGGAGAGAGTGAGAGAGTGGGCAAGAGTGAGAGTGGGCGAGAGAGTGTGTGGGCGAGAGAGAGTGGGCGAGAGTGTGACTGGGTGAGAGTGAGAGAGTGGGTGAAGAGTGGGCGAGAGATAGAGTGGGCGAGAGAGAGTGTGGGAGAGAGTGCGAGAGTGGGCAAGAGAGATTGGGCGAGAGAGAGTGTGGTCGAGAGAGTGTGGGCGAGAGAGTGTGGGTGAGAGAGAGTGGGTGAGAGTGAGACCGGGCGAGTGTGAGAGAGTGGGCGAGAGAGAGTGTGGGAGAGAGCGAGAGAGTGGGAGAGAGAGAGTGGGCTGGAGTGAGAGAATGGGCGAGAGAGAGTGGGCGTGAGAGACTGTGGGCGAGAGTGAGGGGTGAGAGTGAGACTGGGCGAGAGAGAGTGGGCGAGAGACAGAGTCGGAGAGAGTGAGAGAGTGGGCGAGAGTGAGAGTGGGCGGGAGAGTGTGTGGGTGAGAGAGAGACTGGGTGAGAGAGAGAGTGGGGGAGAGAAACTGGGTGAGAGAGAGTAGGAGAGAGTGAGAGAGTGGAGAGAGAGAGAGAGTGGGCGAGAGAGAGTGTTGGCGAGAGAGAGAGTGGGCGAGAGAGAGTGGGTGAGAGAGAATGTGGACGAGAGAGAATGTGGGCGAGAGAGAGTGTAGGCGAGAGAGAGAGTGGGCGAGAGAGAGTGGGCGAGAGAGAGTGTGGATGAGAGTGAGAAAGTAGGCGAGAGAGAGCACGGGTGATAGAGAGAGTGGGCGAGAGAGAGAGTGGGTGAGAGTGAGACTGGGCGAGAGGGAGAGAGTGGGCGAGAGAGAGAGTGGGAGAGAGTGAGAGAGTGGGCAAGAGAGAGAGTGGGCGAGAGAGAGTGTTGGCGAGAGAGAGTGGACGAGAGTGAGAGATTGGGCGAGAGAGAGTGGGCAAGAGAGACTGTGGGTGAGACAGAGAGTGGGTGAGAGTGAGACTGGGCGAGAGTGAGAGAGTGGGCGAGAGAGAGAGTGGGAGAGAGTGAGAGAGTGGGCGAGAGAGAGAGAGTGGGTGAGAGTGAGTGGAAGAGAGTGAGATCGTAGGCAAAAGAGAGTGAGCGAGAGAGAGTGTGGGCGAGAGGATGTGGGCGAGACAGATAGTGGGTGAGAGTGAGAGAGTGGGCGAGAGAGAGCGCGGGCGAGAGAAAGAGTGTGGGCGAGAGAGAGTGTGGGTGAGAGAGAATGTTGGCGAGCGAGAGTGGGCGAGAGTGAGAGTGGGTGAGAGTGAGACTGGGCCAAAGAGAGAGTGGGTGAGAGAGAGTGGGCGAGAGTGTGACTGGTTGAGAGTGAGAGAGGGGGTGAGAGAGAGAGAGTGGGCGAGGGTGAGAGAGTGGGCGAGAGAGAGCGCGGGCGAGAGAAAGAGTGGTCGAGAGAGAGTGTGGGCGAGAGAGAGTGTTGGCGAGAGAGAGAGTGGGTGAGAATGAGAGTGGGTGAGAGTGAGACTGAGCCAAAGAGAGAGTGGGTGAGAGAGAGTGGGCGAGAGTGTGACTGGGCGAGAGTGAGCGAGGGGGCGAGAGAGAGAGTGGGCGAGAGTGAGAGAGTGGGCGAGAGAGAGTGGGCGAGAGTGAGAGAGTGGGTGAGAGAGAGTGGACGGGAGAGAGAGTAGGCGTGAGAGAGTGGGCGAGAGTGAAAGAGTGGGTGAGAGTGAGACTGGGCAAGAGTGAGAGTGTGGCCGAGAGAGAGAGTGGGAGAGAGTGACAGAGTGCGCAAGAGTGAGAGAGTGGGCGACAGAGAAAGTGTGAGAGGGTGGGCGAGAGAGAGTGTGGTCAAGAGTGGAAGAGAGTGAGAGTGGGCGAGAGAGAGTTGGAGAGAGATAGAGTGGGAGAGAGTGAGAGAGTGGGCGACAGAGTGGGTGGGCAAGAGCTAGTGGGCGGGATTAAGAGAGTGGGAAAGAGGGAGTGGGTAAGAGAGAGTTTGGGCGAGAGAGAGACTTGGCAAGAGAGAGTGGGCGGGATTAAAAGAGTGGGAAAGAGGGAGTGGGTAAGAGAGTGTGTGGGCGAGAGAGAGAAAGAGTGGGCGAAAAAGAGTGTGCGAGAGAGAGAGTGGGCGAGAGAGAGAGTGAGGGGACGAGAGAGAGAGTGTGGGTGAGAGTGAGGGGGGGGAAGAGGGACATAGTGTGTGAGAAAGAGAGTGGGCGAGAGAGAGAGTGGGAGAGAGTGAGAGAGTGGGCGAGAGAGAGTGGGAGAGAGTGAGAGAGTGGGCGAGAGAGTGTCGGCTAGAGAGTGTGGGCGAGAGAGAGAGTAGGCGAGACAGAGAGTGGGCGAGAGAGAGAGTGGGCGAGAGTGAGAGGTAGGCGAGAGAGAGCGCAGGCGAGAGAGAGAGTGGGTGAGAGAGAATGTGGGCGAGAGAGAATGTGGGCGAGAGAGAGTGTAGGCGAGAGAGAGAGTGGGCGAGAGAGAGTGGGCGAGAGAGAGAGTGGATGAGAGTGAGAAAGTGGGCGAGAGAGAGCACGGGTGATAGAGAGAGTGGGCGAGAGAGAGAGTGGGTGAGAGTGAGACTGGGCGAGAGTGAGAGAGTGGGCGAGAGAGAGAGTGGGAGAGAGTGAGAGAGTGGGCGAGAGAGAATGGGTGAGAGTGAGTGGGACAGAGTGAGATGGTGGGCAAGAGAGAGTGAGCGAGAGAGAGTGTGGGCGAGAGAGTGTGGGCGAGACAGAGAGTGGGTGAGAGTGAGACTGGGCGAGAGTGAGAGAGTGGGCGAGAGAGAGTGGGTGAGAGAGAGTAGGCGAGAGAGAGAGTGGGCGAGAGAGAGAAAGTGGTAGAGAGTGAGAGAATGGGCGAGAGAGTGTGTGGGTGAGAGAGAGTGTGGGCGAGACAGAGAATGGGTGAGAGTGAGACTGGGCGAGAGTGAGAGAGTGGGCGAGAGAGAGTGGGTGAGAGAGAGTAGGCGAGAGAGAGAGTGGGCGAGAGAGAGAGAGTGGGAGAGAGTGAGAGTGGGCGAGAGTGAATGTAGGTGAGAGAGAGTGTTGGCCAGAGAGAGAGTTGGCGAGAGTGAGAGAGTGGGCGAGAGAGAGCGGGCGAGAGAGAGTGGGAGAGTGGGAGTGTGGGTGAGAGAGAGTGTCGGCGAAACAGAGTGTGCTTGAGAGTGAGACTGTAACAAAGAGAGAGTGGGCGAGAGAGAGAGTGGGCGAGCGAAAGAGTGGGAGAGAGAGAGAGAGAGAGAGAGAGATAGAGTGAGAGAGTGGGCAAGAGAGATTAGGCGAGAGAGAGAGTGGGTATGAGAGAGTGTTGGCAAGAGAGAGTGGGCGAGACAGAGAGTGGGTGAGAGTGAGTCTGGGCGAGAGTGAGAGAGTGGGCGAGAGAGAGAGTGGGAGAGAGTGAGAGAGTGGGCGAGAGAGTGAGAGTGGGTGAGAGTGAGTGGAAGAGAGTGAGATCGTGGGCAAAAGAGAGTGAGCGAGAGAGAGTGTGGGCGAGAGGATGTGGGCGAGACAGAGAGTGGGTGAGAGTGAGAGAGTGGGCGAGAGAGAGCGCGGGCGAGAGAAAGAGTGTGGGCGAGAGAGAGTGTGGGTGAGAGAGAATGTTGGCGAGCGAGAGTGGGCGAGAGTGAGAGTGGGTGAGAGTGAGACTGGGCCAAAGAGAGAGTGGGTGAGAGAGAGTGGGCGAGAGTGTGACTGGTTGAGAGTGAGAGAGGGGGTGAGAGAGAGAGAGTGGGCGAGGGTGAGAGAGTGGGCGAGAGAGAGCGCGGGCGAGAGAAAAAGTGGTCGAGAGAGAGTGTGGGCGAGAGAGAGTGTTGGCGAGAGAGAGAGTGGGTGAGAATGAGAGTGGGTGAGAGTGAGACTGAGCCAAAGAGAGAGTGGGTGAGAGAGAGTGGGCGAGAGTGTAACTGGGCGAGAGTGAGCGAGGGGGCGAGAGAGAGAGTGGGCGAGAGTGAGAGAGTGGGCGAGAGAGAGTGGGCGAGAGTGAGAGAGTGGGTGAGAGAGAGTGGACGAGAGAGAGAGTAGGCGTGAGAGAGTGGGCGAGAGTGAGAGAGTGGGTGAGAGTGAGACTGGGCAAGAGTGAGAGTGTGGCCGAGAGAGAGACTGGGAGAGAGTGACAGAGTGCGCAAGAGTGAGAGAGTGGGCGACAGAGAAAGTGTGAGAGGGTGGGCGAGAGAGAGTGTGGTCAAGAGTGGAAGAGAGTGAGAGTGGGCGAGAGAGAGTTGGAGAGAGATAGAGTGGGAGAGAGTGAGAGAGTGGGCGACAGAGTGGGTGGGCAAGAGCTAGTGGGCGGGATTAAGAGAGTGGGAAAGAGGGAGTGGGTAAGAGAGAGTTTGGGCGAGAGAGAGACTTGGCAAGAGAGAGTGGGCGGGATTAAAAGAGTGGGAAAGAGGGAGTGGGTAAGAGAGTGTGTGGGCGAGAGAGAGAAAGAGTGGGCGAAAAAGAGTGTGCGAGAGAGAGAGTGGGCGAGAGAGAGAGTGAGGGGACGAGAGAGAGAGTGTGGGTGAGAGTGAGGGGGGGGAAGAGGGACATAGTGTGTGAGAAAGAGAGTGGGCGAGAGAGAGAGTGGGAGAGAGTGAGAGAGTGGGCGAGAGAGTGTCGGCTAGAGAGTGTGGGCGAGAGAGAGAGTAGGCGAGACAGAGAGTGGGCGAGAGAGAGAGTGGGCGAGAGTGAGAGGTAGGCGAGAGAGAGCGCAGGCGAGAGAGAGAGTGGGCGAGAGAGAGAGTGGATGAGAGTGAGAAAGTGGGCGAGAGAGAGCACGGGTGATAGAGAGAGTGGGCGAGAGAGAGAGTGGGTGAGAGTGAGACTGGGCGAGAGTGAGAGAGTGGGCGAGAGAGAGAGTGGGAGAGAGTGAGAGAGTGGGCGAGAGAGAATGGGTGAGAGTGAGTGGGACAGAGTGAGATGGTGGGCAAGAGAGAGTGAGCGAGAGAGAGTGTGGGCGAGAGAGTGTGGGCGAGACAGAGAGTGGGTGAGAGTGAGACTGGGCGAGAGTGAGAGAGTGGGCGAGAGAAAGTGGGTGAGAGAGAGTAGGCGAGAGAGAGAGTGGGCGAGAGAGAGAAAGTGGTAGAGAGTGAGAGAATGGGCGAGAGAGTGTGTGGGTGAGAGAGAGTGTGGGCGAGACAGAGAATGGGTGAGAGTGAGACTGGGCGAGAGTGAGAGAGTTGGCGAGAGAGAGTGGGTGAGAGAGAGTAGGCGAGAGAGAGAGTGGGCGAGAGAGAGAGAGTGGGAGAGAGTGAGAGTGGGCGAGAGAGAATGGGAGAGACTAAGAGAGTGGGCGAGAGTGAATGTAGGTGAGAGAGAGTGTTGGCCAGAGAGAGAGTTGGCGAGAGTGAGAGAGTGGGCGAGAGAGAGCGGGCGAGAGAGAGTGGGAGAGTGGGAGTGTGGGTGAGAGAGAGTGTCGGCGAAACAGAGAGTGCTTGAGAGTGAGACTGTAACAAAGAGAGAGTGGGCGAGAGAGAGAGTGGGCGAGCGAAAGAGTGGGAGAGAGAGAGAGAGAGAGAGAGAGATAGAGTGAGAGAGTGGGCAAGAGAGATTAGGCGAGAGAGAGAGTGGGTATGAGAGAGTGTTGGCAAGAGAGAGTGGGCGAGACAGAGAGTGGGTGAGAGTGAGTCTGGGCGAGAGTGAGAGAGTGGGCGAGAGAGAGAGTGGGAGAGAGTGAGAGAGTGGGCGAGAGAGAGAGAGTGGGTGAGAGTGAGTGGAAGAGAGTGAGATCGTGGGCAAAAGAGAGTGAGCGAGAGAGAGTGTGGGCGAGAGGATGTGGGCGAGACAGAGAGTGGGTGAGAGTGAGAGAGTGGGCGAGAGAAAGAGTGTGGGCGAGAGAGAGTGTGGGTGAGAGAGAATGTTGGCGAGCGAGAGTGGGCGAGAGTGAGAGTGGGTGAGAGTGAGACTGGGCCAAAGAGAGAGTGGGTGAGAGAGAGTGGGCGAGAGTGTGACTGGTTGAGAGTGAGAGAGGGGGTGAGAGAGAGAGAGTGGGCGAGGGTGAGAGAGTGGGCGAGAGAGAGCGCGGGCGAGAGAAAAAGTGGTCGAGAGAGAGTGTGGGCGAGAGAGAGTGTTGGCGAGAGAGAGAGTGGGTGAGAATGAGAGTGGGTGAGTGTGAGACTGAGCCAAAGAGAGAGTGGGTGAGAGAGAGTGGGCGAGAGTGTGACTGGGCGAGAGTGAGCGAGGGGGCGAGAGAGAGAGTGGGCGAGAGTGAGAGAGTGGGCGAGAGAGAGTGGGCGAGAGTGAGAGAGTGGGTGAGAGAGAGTGGACGAGAGAGAGAGTAGGCGTGAGAGAGTGGGCGAGTGTGAGAGAGTGGGCGAGAGTGAGACTGGGCAAGAGTGAGAGTGTGGCCGAGAGAGAGAGTGGGAGAGAGTGACAGAGTGCGCAAGAGTGAGAGAGTGGGCGACAGAGAAAGTGTGAGAGGGTGGGCGAGAGAGAGTGTGGTCAAGAGTGGAAGAGAGTGAGAGTGGGCGAGAGAGAGTTGGAGAGAGATAGAGTGGGAGAGAGTGAGAGAGTGGGCGACAGAGTGGGTGGGCAAGAGCTAGTGGGCGGGATTAAGAGAGTGGGAAAGAGGGAGTGGGTAAGAGAGAGTTTGGGCGAGAGAGAGACTTGGCAAGAGAGAGTGGGCGGGATTAAAAGAGTGGGAAAGAGGGAGTGGGTAAGAGAGTGTGTGGGCGAGAGAGAGAAAGAGTGGGCGAAAAAGAGTGTGCGAGAGAGAGAGTGGGCGAGAGAGAGAGTGAGGGGACGAGAGAGAGAGTGTGGGTGAGAGTGAGGGGGGGGAAGAGGGACATAGTGTGTGAGAAAGAGAGTGGGCGAGAGAGAGAGTGGGAGAGAGTGAGAGAGTGGGCGAGAGAGAGTGGGAGAGAGTGAGAGAGTGGGCGAGAGAGTGTCGGCTAGAGAGTGTGGGCGAGAGAGAGAGTAGGCGAGACAGAGAGTGGGCGAGAGAGAGAGTGGGCGAGAGTGAGAGGTAGGCGAGAGAGAGCGCAGGCGAGAGAGAGAGTGGGCGAGAGAGAGAGTGAATGAAAGTGAGAAAGTGGGCGAGAGAGAGCACGGGTGATAGAGAGAGTGGGCGAGAGAGAGAGTGGGTGAGAGTGAGACTGGGCGAGAGTGAGAGAGTGGGCGAGAGAGAGAGTGGGAGAGAGTGAGAGAGTGGGCGAGAGAGAATGGGTGAGAGTGAGTGGGACAGAGTGAGATGGAGGGCAAGAGAGAGTGAGCGAGAGAGAGTGTGGGCGAGAGAGTGTGGGCGAGACAGAGAGTGGGTGAGAGTGAGACTGGGCGAGAGTGAGAGAGTGGGCGAGAGAAAGTGGGTGAGAGAGAGTAGGCGAGAGAGAGAGTGGGCGAGAGAGAGAAAGTGGTAGAGAGTGAGTGAATGGGCGAGAGAGTGTGTGGGTGAGAGAGAGTGTGGGCGAGACAGAGAATGGGTGAGAGTGAGACTGGGCGAGAGTGAGAGAGTGGGCGAGAGAGAGTGGGTGAGAGAGAGTAGGCGAGAGAGAGAGTGGGCGAGAGAGAGAGAGTGGGAGAGAGTGAGAGTGGGCGAGAGAGAATGGGAGAGACTAAGAGAGTGGGCGAGAGTGAATGTAGGTGAGAGAGAGTGTTGGCCAGAGAGAGAGTTGGCGAGAGTGAGAGAGTGGGCGAGAGAGAGCGGGCGAGAGAGAGTGGGAGAGTGGGAGTGTGGGTGAGAGAGAGTGTCGGCGAAACAGAGAGTGCTTGAGAGTGAGACTGTAACAAAGAGAGAGTGGGCGAGAGAGAGAGTGGGCGAGCGAAAGAGTGGGAGAGAGAGAGAGAGAGAGAGAGATAGAGTGAGAGAGTGGGCAAGAGAGATTAGGCGAGAGAGAGAGTGGGTATGAGAGAGTGTTGGCAAGAGAGAATGGGCGAGACAGAGAGTGGGTGAGAGTGAGTCTGGGCGAGAGTGAGAGAGTGAGCAAGAGAGAGTAGGTGAGAGTGAGTGGGAGAGAGTGAGATCATGGGCAAGAGAGAGTGAGCTAGAGAGAGTGTGGGCGAGAGGATGTGGGCGAGACAGAGAGTGGGTGAGAGTGAGAGAGTGAGAGAGTGGGCGAGAGAGAGCGCGGGCGAGAGAAAGAGTGTGGGCGAGAGAGAGAGTGTGGGCGAGAGAGAGTGTTGGCGAGAGAGAGTGGGCGAGAGTGAGAGTGGGTGAGAGTGAGACTGGGCCAAAGAGAGAGTGGGTGAGAGAGAGTGGGCGAGAGTGTGATTGGTCGAGAGTGAGAGAGGGGGCGAGAGAGAGAGTGGGCGAGGGTGAGAGAGTGGGCGAGAGAGAGCGCGGGCGAGAGAAAGAGTGGTCGAGAGAGAGTGTGGGCGAGAGAGAGTGTTGGCGAGAGAGAGAGTGGGTGAGAGTGAGAGTGGGTGAGAGTGAGACTGAGCCAAAGAGAGAGTGGGTGAAAGAGAGTGGGCGAGAGTGTGACTGGGCGAGATTGAGCGAGGGGGCGAGAGAGAGTGGGCGAGAGTGAGAGAGTGGGCGAGAGAGAGTGGGCGAGAGTGAGAGAGTGGGTGAGAGAGATTGGACGAGAGAGAGAGTAGGCGTGAGAGAGTGGGCGAGAGAGAGTGGGTGAGAGTGAGACTGGGCAAGAGTGAGAGAGTGGGCGAGAGAGAGAGTGGGAGAGAGTGAGAGAGTGGGCGACAGAGAGCGCGGGCAAGAGAAAGAGTGTCTGTGAGAGAGAGTGTGGGCGAGAGAGAGTGTTGGCGAGAGAGAGTGGGCGAGAGTGAGAGTGGGTGAGAGTGAGACTGGGCCAAAGAGAGAGTGGGTGAGAGAGAGTGGGCGAGAGTGTGATTGGTCGAGAGTGAGAGAGGGGGCGAGACAGAGAGAGTGGGCGAGGGTGAGAGAGTGGGCGAGAAAGAGCGCGGGCGAGAGAAAGAGTGGTCGAGAGAGAGTGTGGGCGAGAGAGAGTGTTGGCGAGAGAGAGAGTGGGTGAGAATGCGAGTGGGTGAGAGTGAGACTGAGCCAAAGAGAGAGTGGGTGAGAGAGAGTGGGCGAGAGTGTGACTGGGCGAGAGTGAGCGAGGGGGCGAGAGAGAGAGTGGGCGAGAGTGAGAGAGTGGGCGAGAGAGAGTGGGCGAGAGTGAGAGAGTGGGTGAGAGAGATTGGACGAGAGAGAGAGTAGGCGTGAGAGAGTGGGCGAGAGAGAGTGGGTGAGAGTGAGACTGGGCAAGAGTGAGAAAGTGGGCGAGAGAGAGAGTGGGAGAAAGTGACAGAGTGCGCGAGAGTGAGAGAGTGGGCGACAGAGAAATTGTGAGAGGGTGGGCGAGAGAGAGTGTGGTCAAGAGTGAGAGAGTAGGCGAGAGTGAGAGTGGGAGAGAGTGAGAGTGGGCGAGAGAGAGTTGGAGAGAGATAGAGTGGGAGAGAGTCAGAGAGTGGGCGAGAGAGCGAGTCGGAGAGAGTAGGAGAGTGGGCGAGAGAGAGTGTAGGTGAGAGAGAGTGTTGGCCAGAGAGAGAGTTGGCGACAGTGAGAGTGTGGGCGAGAGATGGAGAGCGGGCGAGAGAGAGAGTTGGAGAGAGGGAGTGTGGGTGAGAGAGAGTGGGTGAGAGTGAGACTGGGCGAAAGAGAGAGAGTGTGCGATAGAGAGAGTGGGCGAGTGAAAGAGTGGAGAGAGAGAGAGAGAGTGATAGAGTGAGAGAGTGGGCAAGAGAGATTGGGCGAGAGAGAGAGTGGGTGTGAGAGACTGTGGGTGAGAGAGAGTGTGGGCAAGAGTGAGTGAGTGAGAGTGAGACTGGGCGAAAGAGAGAGTGTGTGCGAGAGAGAGAGTGGGCGAGCGAAAGAGTGGGAGCGAGAGAGAGAGTGAGAGAGAGAGAGAGTGGGCGAGAGAGAGTGGGCCAGAGAGAGAGTGGGCGAGCGAAAGAGTGGGAGCGAGAGAGAGAGTGAGAGAGTGAGAGAGTGGGCAAGAGAGAGTGGGCGAGAGAGAGTGGGTGTGAGAGACTGTGGGCGAGAGAGAGAAAGAGATGCCAAGAGTGAGTCGGTGAGAGTGAGTGTGGGCGAGAGAGAGACTGGGTCAAAGAATTGGTGAGAGAGAGTGGGTGAGAGAGAGAAAGAGTGGGCGAGAGAGAGTGGGCGAGGGAGAGGGTGAGTGGGCGAGAGAGAGAATGTGGGTGAGAGTGAGGGGGGAAGAGGGACATAGTGGGCGAGAGAGAGTGGGCGAGAGAGAGTGTTGTCGAGAGAGAGTGGACGAGTGTGAGAGATTGGGCGAGAGAGAGTGCGCAAGAGAGAGTGTGGGCGAGACAGAGAGTGGGTGAGAGTGAGACTGCGCGAGAGTGAGAGAATGGGCGAGAGAGAGAGTGGGAGAGAGTGAGAGAGTGGGCGAGAGAGAGTGGGTGAGAGTGAGTGAGAGAGAGTGAGATCGTGGGCAAGAGAGAGTGAGCAAGAGAGAGTGTGGGCGAGAGAGTGTGGGCGAGACAGAGAGTGGGTGAGAGTGAGACTGGGCGAGAGTGAGAGAGTGGGCGAGAGAGAGTGGGCAAGAGTGAGAGAGTGGGCGAGAGAGAGTGGGCAAGAGTGAGAGTGGGCGAGAGTGAGAGAGTGGGCGAGAGAGAGCGTGGGCGAGAGAGAGAGAGTGGGTGAGAGTGAGACTGGGCCAAAGAGAGAGTGGGTGAGAGAGAGTGGGCGAGAGTGTGACTGGGCGAGGGTGAGACAGTGAGTGAGAGAGAGAGTGGGAGAGAGTGAAAGAGTGGGCGAGAGAGAGGGCGAGAGAGAGAGAGTGGGTGAGAGTGAGAATGGGCCAAAGAGAGAATGCGTGTGAGAGAGAGTGGGCGAGAGTGTGACTGGGCGAGGGTGAGACAGTGAGTGAGAGAGAGAGTGGGAGAGAGTGAGAGAGTGGGCGAGAGAGAGAGTAGTGCGAGAGTGAGAGAGTGGGCGAGAGAGAGTGTGGGGTGAGAGTGAGACTGGGCCAAAGAGAGAGTGGGTGAGAGAGAGTGGGCGAGAGTGTGACTGGGCGAGAGTGAGAGAGTGAGCGAGAGAGAGTGTGGGAGAGAGTGAGAGAGTGGGCGAGAGAGAGTGTGGGCGAGAGTGAGACTGGGCGAGAGTGAGATAGTGAGCGAGAGAGAGATGTGGAGAGAGGTGAGAGAGTGGGCGAGAGATAGAGTGGGCGAGAGAGAGTAGGAGAGAGTGAGAGAGTGTGCGAGAGAGTGTGGGTGACAGAGAGTGTTGGCCAGAGAGATAGTGGGCGAGAATGAGAGAGTGGGCGAGAATGAGAGAGTGGGCAAGAGAGAGAGTGGGCGAGAGAGAGAGTGGGAGAGAGAGAGTGGGAGAGAGAGAGTGGGCGAGAGAGAGCGCGGGCAACGGAGAGAGTGGGCGAGAGAGAGAGTGGGTGAGAGTGAGACTGGGCCAAAGAGAGAGTGTGTGAGAGAGAGTGGGCGACAGTGTGAATGGGCGAGAGTGAGAGAGTGGGCGAGAGAGAGAGTGGGATAGAGTGAGAGCGTGGGCGAGGGAGAGTGGTCAAGACAGAGTGTGGGCGAGACAGAGAGTGTGCGAGAGTGAGACTGGGCGAGAGTAAGAGAGGGGTCGAGACAGAGAGTGGGGGAGAGAGAGAGTGGGCAAGAGAGAGAGAGAGTGGTAGAGAGTGAGAAAGAGAGAGTGGGCGAGAGAGAGCGCAGGCAAGAGAGAGCGTGGGCGAGAGAGAGTGGGCGAGAGAGAGAGTGGTAGAGAGTGAGAGAGTTTGCGAGAGAGAGCGCAGGCGAGAGTGTGAATGGGCGAGAGTGAGAGAGGGGGTGAGAGAGAGACAGTGGGAGAGAGTGAGAGAGTGGGCGAGAGAGAGAGTGGGAGTGAGTGAGAGAGAGGGAGAGAGAGAGGGGGTGAGAGAGAGACAGTGGGAGAGAGTGAGAGAGTGTGCGAGAGAGAGAGTGGGAGAGAGTGAGAGAGTGGGCGAGAGAGAGTGGGTGAGAGTGAGTGAGAGAGAGTGAGATCGTGGGCAAGAGAGAGTGAGCAAGAGAGAGTGTGGGCGAGAGAGTGTGGGCGAGACAGAGAGTGGGTGAGAGTGAGACTGGGCGAGAGTGAGAGAGTGGGCGAGAGAGAGTGGGCAAGAGTGAGAGAGTGGGCGAGAGAGAGTGGGCAAGAGTGAGAGTGGGCGAGAGTGAGAGAGTGGGCGAGAGAGAGCGTGGGCGAGAGAGAGAGAGTGGGTGAGAGTGAGACTGGGCCAAAGAGAGAGTGGGTGAGAGAGAGTGGGCGAGAGTGTGACTGGGCGAGGGTGAGACAGTGAGTGAGAGAGAGAGTGGGAGAGAGTGAAAGAGTGGGCGAGAGAGAGCGCGGGCGAGAGAGAGAGAGTGGGTGAGAGTGAGAATGGGCCAAAGAGAGAATGCGTGAGAGAGAGTGGGCGAGAGTGTGACTGGGCGAGGGTGAGACAGTGAGTGAGAGAGAGAGTGGGAGAGAGTGAGAGAGTGGGCGAGAGAGAGAGTGTGCGAGAGTGAGAGAGTGGGCGAGAGAGAGTGTGGGTGAGAGTGAGACTGGGCCAAAGAGAGAGTGGGTGAGAGAGAGTGGGCGAGAGTGTGACTGGGCGAGAGTGAGAGAGTGAGCGAGAGAGAGTGTGGGAGAGAGTGAGAGAGTGGGCGAGAGAGAGTGTGGGCGAGAGTGAGACTGGGCGAGAGTGAGATAGTGAGCGAGAGAGAGAGTGGGAGAGAGTGAGAGAGTGGGCGAGAGATAGAGTGGGCGAGAGAGAGAGTAGGAGAGAGTGAGAGAGTGTGCGAGAGAGTGTGGGTGACAGAGAGTGTTGGCCAGAGAGATAGTGGGCGAGAATGAGAGAGTGGGCGAGAATGAGAGAGTGGGCAAGAGAGAGAGTGGGCGAGAGAGAGAGTGGGAGAGAGAGAGTGGGAGAGAGAGAGTGGGCGAGAGAGAGCGCGGGCAACGGAGAGAGTGGGCGAGAGAGAGAGTGGGTGAGAGTGAGACTGGGCCAAAGAGAGAGTGTGTGAGAGAGAGTGGGCGACAGTGTGAATGGGCGAGAGTGAGAGAGTGGGCGAGAGAGAGAGTGGGATAGAGTGAGAGCGTGGGCGAGGGAGAGTGGTCAAGACAGAGTGTGGGCGAGACAGAGAGTGTGCGAGAGTGAGACTGGGCGAGAGTAAGAGAGGGGTCGAGACAGAGAGTGGGGGAGAGAGAGAGTGGGCAAGAGAGAGAGAGAGTGGTAGAGAGTGAGAAAGAGAGAGTGGGCGAGAGAGAGCGCAGGCAAGAGAGAGCGTGGGCGAGAGAGAGTGGGCGAGAGAGAGAGTGGTAGAGAGTGAGAGAGTTTGCGAGAGAGAGCGCAGGCGAGAGTGTGAATGGGCGAGAGTGAGAGAGGGGGTGAGAGAGAGACAGTGGGAGAGAGTGAGAGAGTGGGCGAGAGAGAGAGTGGGAGTGAGTGAGAGAGAGGGAGAGAGAGAGGGGGTGAGAGAGAGACAGTGGGAGAGAGTGAGAGAGTGTGCGAGAGAGAGAGTGGGAGAGAGTGAGAGAGAGGGAGAGAGAGAGTGGGCTAGAGAGAGAGAGTGGGAGAGAGTGAGAGAATGGGCGAGAGAGAGTGGGCGTGAGAGACTGTGGGCGAGAGTGAGGGGTGATAGTGAGACTGGGTGAGAGAGCGAGAGTGGGCGAGAGAGAGAGTAGGAGAGAGTGAGAGAGTGTGGGTGATAGAGAGTGTTTGCCAGAGAGAGAGTGAGCGAGAATGAGAGAGTGGGCGAGAGAGATAGTGCGCGAGAGAGAGAGTGGGCTAGAGAGAGAGAATGGACGAGAGAGAAAGTGGGCGAGACAGAGTGTTGGCGAGAGAGAGAGTGGGCGAGAGAGAGAGTGGGTGAGAGTGAGAGAGTGGGCGAGAGAGACTGTGGGCGAGAGTGAGGGGTGATAGTGAGACTGGGTGAGAGAGCGAGAGTGGGCGAGAGAGAGAGTAGGAGAGAGTGAGAGAGTGTGCGAGAGAGTGTGGGTGATAGAGAGTGTTGGCCAGAGAGAGAGTGGGCGAGAATGAGAGAGTGGGCGAGAGAGAGAGTGGGCGAGAGAGAGAGTGGGCTAGAGAGAGAGAATGGACGAGAGAGAAAGTGGGCGAGAGAGAGTGTTGGCGAGAGAGAGAGTGCGCGAGAGAGAGAGTGGGTGAGAGTGAGAGAGTGGGCGAGAGAGAGTAGGTGAGAGTGTGAGAATGGGCGACAGAGAGAGTGGGCGAGATAGTGGGAGAGAGTGAGAGAGTGGGCAAGAGTGAGAGTGGCGAGAGAGTGTGTGGGCGAGAGAGAGTGGGCGAGAGTGTGACTGGGTGAGAGTGAGAGAGTGGGTGAAGAGTGGGCGAGAGATAGAGTGGGCGAGAGAGAGTGTGGGAGAGAGTGCGAGAGTGGGCAAGAGAGATTGGGCGAGAGAGAGTGTGGTCGAGAGAGTGTGGGCGAGAGAGTGTGGTGAGAGAGAGTGGGTGAGAGTGAGACCGGGCGAGTGTGAGAGAGTGGGCGAGAGAGAGTGTGGGAGAGAGCGAGAGAGTGGAGAGAGAGAGTGGGCTGGAGTGAGAGAATGGGCGAGAGAGAGTGGGCGTGAGAGACTGTGGGCGAGAGTGAGGGGTGAGAGTGAGAGACTGGGCGAGAGAGAGTGGGCGAGAGACAGAGTCGGAGAGAGTGAGAGAGTGGGCGAGAGTGAGAGTGGGCGGGAGAGTGTGTGGGTGAGAGAGAGACTGGGTGAGAGAGAGAGTGGGGGAGAGAAACTGGGTGAGAGAAAGTAGGAGAGAGTGAGAGAGTGGAGAGAGAGAGAGAGTGGGAGAGAGAGAGTGGGGTGAGAGAGAATGTGGGCGAGAGAGAATGTGGGCGAGAGAGAGTGTAGGCGAGAGAGAGAGTGGGCGAGAGAGAGTGGGCGAGAGAGAGTGTGGATGAGAGTGAGAAAGTGGGCGAGAGAGAGCACGGGTGATAGAGAGAGTGGGCGAGAGAGAGAAGTGGGTGAGAGTGAGACTGGGCGAGAGTGAGAGAGTGGGCGAGAGAGAGAGAGTGGGAGAGAGTGAGAGAGTGGGCAAGAGAGAGAGTGGGCGAGAGAGAGTGTTGGCGAGAGAGAGTGGACGAGAGTGAGAGATTGGGCGAGAGAGAGTGGGCAAGAGACTGTGGGTTGAGACAGAGAGTGGGTGAGAGTGAGACCTGGGCGAGAGTGAGAGAGTGGGCGAGAGAGAGAGTGGGAGAGAGTGAGAGAGTGGGCGAGAGAGAGAGAGTGGGTGAGAGTGAGTGGAAGAGAGTGAGATCGTGGGCAAAAGAGAGTGAGCGAGAGAGAGTGTGGGCGAGAGGATGTGGGCGAGACAGAGAGTGGGTGAGAGTGAGAGAGTGGGCGAGAGAGAGCGCGGGCGAGAGAAAGAGTGTGGGCGAGAGAGAGTGTGGGTGAGAGAGAGTGTGGGGTGAGAGAGAGTGGGCGAGAGTGTGACTGGTTGAGAGTGAGAGAGGGGGTGAGAGAGAGAGAGTGGGCGAGGGTAGAGAGAGGCGAGAGAGAGCGCGGGCGAGAGAAAGAGTGGTCGAGAGAGAGTGTGGGCGAGAGAGAGTGTTGGCGAGAGAGAGAGTGGGTGAGAATGAGAGTGGGTGAGAGTGTGACTGGGCGAGAGTGAGCGAGGGGGCGAGAGAGAGAGTGGGCGAGAGAAAGAGTGGTCGAGAGAGAGTGTGGGCGAGAGAGAGTGTTGGCGAGAGAGAGAGTGGGTGAGAGAGAGTGGGCGAGAGTGTGACTGGGCGAGAGTGAGCGAGGGGGGCGAGAGAGAGAGTGGGCGAGAGTGAGAGAGTGGGCGAGAGAGAGTGGGCGAGAGTGAGAGAGTGGGTGAGAGAGAGTGGACGAGAGAGAGAGTAGGCGTGAGAGAGTGGGCGAGAGTGAGAGAGTGGGTGAGAGTGAGACTGGGCAAGAGTGAGAGTGTGGCCGAGAGAGAGAGTGGGAGAGGGTGACAGAGTGCGCGAGAGTGAGAGAGTGGGCGACAGAGAAAGTGTGAGAGGGTGGGCGAGAGAGAGTGTGGTCAAGAGTGGAAGAGAGTGAGAGTGGGCGAGAGAGAGTTGGAGAGAGATAGAGTGGGAGAGAGTGAGAGAGTGGGCGACAGAGTGGGTGGGCAAGAGCTAGTGGGCGGGATTAAGAGAGTGGGAAAGAGGGAGTGGGTAAGAGAGAGTTTGGGCGAGAGAGAGACTTGGCAAGAGAGAGTGGGCGGGATTAAAAGAGTGGGAAAGAGGGAGTGGGTAAGAGAGTGTGTGGGCGAGAGAGAGAAAGAGTGGGCGAAAAAGAGTGTGCGAGAGAGAGAGTGGGCGAGAGAGAGAGTGAGGGGACGAGAGAGAGAGTGTGGGTGAGAGTGAGGGGGGGGAAGAGGGACATAGTGTGTGAGAAAGAGAGTGGGCGAGAGAGAGAGTGGGAGAGAGTGAGAGAGTGGGCGAGAGAGAGTGGGAGAGAGTGAGAGAGTGGGCGAGAGAGTGTCGGCTAGAGAGTGTGGGCGAGAGAGAGAGTAGGCGAGACAGAGAGTGGGCGAGAGAGAGAGTGGGCGAGAGTGAGAGGTAGGCGAGAGAGAGCGCAGGCGAGAGAGAGAGTGGGTGAGAGAGAATGTGGGCGAGAGAGAATGTGGGCGAGAGAGAGTGTAGGCGAGAGAGAGAGTGGGCGAGAGAGAGTGGGCGAGAGAGAGAGTGGATGAGAGTGAGAAAGTGGGCGAGAGAGAGCACGGGTGATAGAGAGAGTGGGCGAGAGAGAGAGTGGGTGAGAGTGAGACTGGGCGAGAGTGAGAGAGTGGGCGAGAGAGAGAGTGGGAGAGAGTGAGAGAGTGGGCGAGAGAGAATGGGTGAGAGTGAGTGGGACAGAGTGAGATGGTGGGCAAGAGAGAGTGAGCGAGAGAGAGTGTGTGCGAGAGAGTGTGGGCGAGACAGAGAGTGGGTGAGAGTGAGACTGGGCGAGAGTGAGAGAGTGGGCGAGAGAAAGTGGGTGAGAGAGAGTAGGCGAGAGAGAGAGTGGGCGAGAGAGAGAAAGTGGTAGAGAGTGAGAGAATGGGCGAGAGAGTGTGTGGGTGAGAGAGAGTGTGGGCGAGACAGAGAATGGGTGAGAGTGAGACTGGGCGAGAGTGAGAGAGTGGGCGAGAGAGAGTGGGTGAGAGAGAGTAGGCGAGAGAGAGAGTGGGCGAGAGAGAGAGAGTGGGAGAGAGTGAGAGTGGGCGAGAGAGAATGGGAGAGACTAAGAGAGTGGGCGAGAGTGAATGTAGGTGAGAGAGAGTGTTGGCCAGAGAGAGAGTTGGCGAGAGTGAGAGAGTGGGCGAGAGAGAGCGGGCGAGAGAGAGTGGGAGAGTGGGAGTGTGGGTGAGAGAGAGTGTCGGCGAAACAGAGAGTGCTTGAGAGTGAGACTGTAACAAAGAGAGAGTGGGCGAGAGAGAGAGTGGGCGAGCGAAAGAGTGGGAGAGAGAGAGAGAGAGAGAGAGAGATAGAGTGAGAGAGTGGGCAAGAGAGATTAGGCGAGAGAGAGAGTGGGTATGAGAGAGTGTTGGCAAGAGAGAGTGGGCGAGACAGAGAGTGGGTGAGAGTGAGTCTGGGCGAGAGTGAGAGAGTGGGCGAGAGAGAGAGTGGGAGAGAGTGAGAGAGTGAGCAAGAGAGAGTAGGTGAGAGTGAGTGGGAGAGAGTGAGATCATGGGCAAGAGAGAGTGAGCTAGAGAGAGTGTGGGCGAGAGGATGTGGGCGAGACAGAGAGTGGGTGAGAGTGAGAGAGCGAGAGAGTGGGCGAGAGAGAGCGCGGGCGAGAGAAAGAGTGTGGGCGAGAGAGAGAGTGTGGGCGAGAGAGAGTGTTGGCGAGAGAGAGTGGGCGAGAGTGAGAGTGGGTGAGAGTGAGACTGGGCCAAAGAGAGAGTGGGTGAGAGAGAGTGGGCGAGAGTGTGATTGGTCGAGAGTGAGAGAGGGGGCGAGAGAGAGAGTGGGCGAGGGTGAGAGAGTGGGCGAGAGAGAGCACGGGCGAGAGAAAGAGTGGTCGAGAGAGAGTGTGGGCGAGAGAGAGTGTTGGCGAGAGAGAGAGTGGGTGAGAGTGAGAGTGGGTGAGAGTGAGACTGAGCCAAAGAGAGAGTGGGTGAGAGAGAGTGGGCGAGAGTGTGACTGGGCGAGAGTGAGCGAGGGGGCGAGAGAGAGTGGGCGAGAGTGAGAGAGTGGGCGAGAGAGAGTGGGCGAGAGTGAGAGAGTGGGTGAGAGAGATTGGACGAGAGAGAGATTAGGTGTGAGAGAGTGGGCGAGAGAGAGTGGGTGAGAGTGAGACTGGGCAAGAGTGAGAGAGTGGGCGAGAGAGAGAGTGGGAGAGAGTGAGAGAGTGGGCGACAGAGAGCGCGGGCGAGAGATAGAGTGTCTGTGAGAGAGAGTTTGGGCGAGAGAGAGTGTTGGCGAGAGAGAGTGGGCGAGAGTGAGAGTGGGTGAGAGTGAGACTGGGCCAAAGAGAGAGTGGGTGAGAGAGAGTGGGCGAGAGTGTGATTGGTCGAGAGTGAGAGAGGGGGCGAGACAGAGAGAGTGGGCGAGGGTGAGAGAGTGGGCGAGAGAGAGCGCGGGCGAGAGAAAGAGTGGTCGAGAGAGAGTGTGGGCGAGAGAGAGTGTTGGCGAGAGAGAGAGTGGGTGAGAGTGAGAGTGGGTGAGAGTGAGACTGAGCCAAAGAGAGAGTGGGTGAGAGAGAGTGGGCGAGAGTGTGACTGGGCGAGAGTGAGCGAGGGGGCGAGAGAGAGAGTGGGCGAGAGTGAGAGAGTGGGCGAGAGAGAGTGGGCGAGAGTGAGAGAGTGGGTGAGAGAGATTGGACGAGAGAGAGAGTAGGCGTGAGAGAGTGGGCGAGAGAGAGTGGGTGAGAGTGAGACTGGGCAAGAGTGAGAAAGTGGGCGAGAGAGAGAGTGGGAGAAAGTGACAGAGTGCGCGAGAGTGAGAGAGTGGGCGACAGAGAAATTGTGAGAGGGTGGGCGAGAGAGAGTGTGGTCAAGAGTGAGAGAGTAGGCGAGAGTGAGAGTGGGAGAGAGTGAGAGTGGGCGAGAGAGAGTTGGAGAGAGATAGAGTGGGAGAGAGTCAGAGAGTGGGCGAGAGAGCGAGTCGGAGAGAGTAGGAGAGTGGGCGAGAGAGAGTGTAGGTGAGAGAGAGTGTTGGCCAGAGAGAGAGTTGGCGACAGTGAGAGTGTGGGCGAGAGATGGAGAGCGGGCGAGAGAGAGAGTTGGAGAGAGGGAGTGTGGGTGAGAGAGAGTGGGTGAGAGTGAGACTGGGCGAAAGAGAGAGAGTGTGCGAGAGAGAGAGTGGGCGAGTGAAAGAGTGGAGAGAGAGAGAGAGTGATAGAGTGAGAGAGTGGGCAAGAGAGATTGGGCGAGAGAGAGAGTGGGTGTGAGAGACTGTGGGTGAGAGAGAGTGTGGGCAAGAGTGAGTGGGTGAGAGTGAGACTGGGCGAAAGAGAGAGTGTGTGCGAGAGAGAGAGTGGGCGAGCGAAAGAGTGGGAGCGAGAGAGAGAGTGAGAGAGAGAGAGAGTGGGCGAGAGAGAGTGGGCTATAGAGAGAGTGGGCGAGCGAAAGAGTGGGAGCGAGAGAGAGAGTGAGAGAGTGAGAGAGTGGGCAAGAGAGAGTGGGCGAGAGAGAGTGGGTGTGAGAGACTGTGGGCGAGAGAGAGAAAGAGATGCCAAGAGTGAGTCGGTGAGAGTGAGTGTGGGCGAGAGAGAGACTGGGTCAAAGAATTGGTGAGAGAGAGTGGGTGAGAGAGAGAAAGAGTGGGCGAGAGAGAGTGGGCGAGGGAGAGGGTGAGTGGGCGAGAGAGAGAATGTGGGTGAGAGTGAGGGGGGAAGAGGGACATAGTGGGCGAGAGAGAGTGGGCGAGAGAGAGTGTTGTCGAGAGAGAGTGGACGAGTGTGAGAGATTGGGCGAGAGAGAGTGCGCAAGAGAGAGTGTGGGCGAGACAGAGAGTGGGTGAGAGTGAGACTGCGCGAGAGTGAGAGAATGGGCGAGAGAGAGAGTGGGAGAGAGTGAGAGAGTGGGCGAGAGAGAGTGGGTGAGAGTGAGTGAGAGAGAGTGAGATCGTGGGCAAGAGAGAGTGAGCAAGAGAGAGTGTGGGCGAGAGAGTGTGGGCGAGACAGAGAGTGGGTGAGAGTGAGACTGGGCGAGAGTGAGAGAGTGGGCGAGTTAGAGTGGGCAAGAGTGAGAGAGTGGGCGAGAGAGAGTGGGCAAGAGTGAGAGTGGGCGAGAGTGAGAGAGTGGGCGAGAGAGAGCGTGGGCGAGAGAGAGAGAGTGGGTGAGAGTGAGACTGGGCCAAAGAGAGAGTGGGTGAGAGAGAGTGGGCGAGAGTGTGACTGGGCGAGGGTGAGACAGTGAGTGAGAGAGAGAGTGGGAGAGAGTGAAAGAGTGGGCGAGAGAGAGCGCGGGCGAGAGAGAGAGAGTGGGTGAGAGTGAGAATGGGCCAAAGAGAGAATGCGTGGGAGAGAGTGGGCGAGAGTGTGACTAGGCGAGGGTGAGACAGTGAGTGAGAGAGAGAGTGGGAGAGAGTGAGAGAGTGGGCGAGAGAGAGAGTGTGCGAGAGTGAGAGAGTGGGCGAGAGAGAGTGTGGGTGAGAGTGAGACTGGGCCAAAGAGAGAGTGGGTGAGAGAGAGTGGGCGAGAGTGTGACTGGGCGAGAGTGAGACAGTGAGCGAGAGAGAGTGTGGGAGAGAGTGAGAGAGTGGGCGAGAGAGAGTGTGGGCGAGAGTGAGACTGGGCGAGAGTGAGATAGTGAGCGAGAGAGAGAGTGGGAGAGAGTGAGAGAGTGGGCGAGAGATAGAGTGGGCGAGAGAGAGAGTAGGAGAGAGTGAGTGAGTGTGCGAGAGAGTGTGGGTAACAGAGAGTGTTGGCCAGAGAGATAATGGGCGAGAATGAGAGAGTGGGCGAGAATGAGAGAGTGGGCAAGAGAGAGAGTGGGCGAGAGAGAGAGTGGGAGAGAGAGAGTGGGAGAGAGAGAGTGGGCGAGAGAGAGCGCGGGCAACGGAGAGAGTGGGCGAGAGAGAGAGTGGGTGAGTGTGAGACTGGGCCAAAGAGAGAGTGTGTGAGAGAGAGTGGGCGACAGTGTGAATGGGCGAGAGTGAGAGAGTGGGCGAGAGAGAGAGTGGGATAGAGTGAGAGCGTGGGCGAGAGAGAGTGGTCAAGACAGAGTGTGGGCGAGACAGAGAGTGTGCGAGAGTGAGACTGGGCGAGAGTAAGAGAGGGGTCGAGACAGAGAGTGGGGGAGAGAGAGAGTGGGCGAGAGAGAGAGAGAGTGGTAGAGAGTGAGAAAGAGAGAGTGGGCGAGAGAGAGCGCAGGCAAGAGAGAGCGTGGGCGAGAGAGAGTGGGCGAGAGAGAGAGTGGTAGAGAGTGAGAGAGTTTGCGAGAGAGAGCGCAGGCGAGAGTGTGAATGGGCGAGAGTGAGAGAGGGGGTGAGAGAGAGACAGTGGGAGAGAGTGAGAGAGTGGGCGAGAGAGAGAGTGGGAGTGAGTGAGAGAGAGGGAGAGAGAGAGGGGGTGAGAGAGAGACAGTGGGAGAGAGTGAGAGAGTGGGCGAGAGAGAGAGTGGGAGAGAGTGAGAGAGTGGGCGAGAGAGAGTGGGTGAGAGTGAGTGAGAGAGAGTGAGATCGTGGGCAAGAGAGAGTGAGCAAGAGAGATTGTGGGCGAGAGAGTGTGGGCGAGACAGAGAGTGGGTGAGAGTGAGACTGGGCGAGAGTGAGAGAGTGGGCGAGAGAGAGTGGGCAAGAGTGAGAGAGTGGGCGAGAGAGAGTGGGCAAGAGTGAGAGTGGGCGAGAGTGAGAGAGTGGGCGAGAGAGAGCGTGGGCGAGAGAGAGAGAGTGGGTGAGAGTGAGACTGGGCCAAAGAGAGAGTGGGTGAGAGAGAGTGGGCGAGAGTGTGACTGGGCGAGGGTGAGACAGTGAGTGAGAGAGAGAGTGGGAGAGAGTGAAAGAGTGGGCGAGAGAGAGCGCGGGCGAGAGAGAGAGAGTGGGTGAGAGTGAGAATGGGCCAAAGAGAGAATGCGTGAGAGAGAGTGGGCGAGAGTGTGACTGGGCGAGGGTGAGACAGTGAGTGAGAGAGAGAGTGGGAGAGAGTGAGAGAGTGGGCGAGAGAGAGAGTGTGCGAGAGTGAGAGAGTGGGCGAGAGAGAGTGTGGGTGAGAGTGAGACTGGGCCAAAGAGAGAGTGGGTGAGAGAGAGTGGGCGAGAGTGTGACTGGGCGAGAGTGAGACAGTGAGCGAGAGAGAGTGTGGGAGAGAGTGAGAGAGTGGGCGAGAGAGAGTGTGGGCGAGAGTGAGACTGGGCGAGAGTGAGATAGTGAGCGAGAGAGAGAGTGGGAGAGAGTGAGAGAGTGGGCGAGAGATAGAGTGGGCGAGAGAGAGAGTAGGAGAGAGTGAGAGAGTGTGCGAGAGAGTGTGGGTGACAGAGAGTGTTGGCCAGAGAGATAGTGGGCGAGAATGAGAGAGTGGGCGAGAATGAGAGAGTGGGCAAGAGAGAGAGTGGGCGAGAGAGAGAGTGGGAGAGAGAGAGTGGGAGAGAGAGAGTGGGCGAGAGAGAGCGCGGGCAACGGAGAGAGTGGGCGAGAGAGAGAGTGGGTGAGTGTGAGACTGGGCCAAAGAGAGAGTGTGTGAGAGAGAGTGGGCGACAGTGTGAATGGGCGAGAGTGAGAGAGTGGGCGAGAGAGAGAGTGGGATAGAGTGAGAGCGTGGGCGAGAGAGAGTGGTCAAGACAGAGTGTGGGCGAGACAGAGAGTGTGCGAGAGTGAGACTGGGCGAGAGTAAGAGAGGGGTCGAGACAGAGAGTGGGGGAGAGAGAGAGTGGGCAAGAGAGAGAGAGAGTGGTAGAGAGTGAGAAAGAGAGAGTGGGCGAGAGAGAGCGCAGGCAAGAGAGAGCGTGGGCGAGAGAGAGTGGGCGAGAGAGAGAGTGGTAGAGAGTGAGAGAGTTTGCGAGAGAGAGCGCAGGCGAGAGTGTGAATGGGCGAGAGTGAGAGAGGGGGTGAGAGAGAGACAGTGGGAGAGAGTGAGAGAGTGGGCGAGAGAGAGAGTGGGAGTGAGTGAGAGAGAGGGAGAGAGAGAGGGGGTGAGAGAGAGACAGTGGGAGAGAGTGAGAGAGTGGGCGAGAGAGAGAGTGGGAGAGAGTGAGAGAGAGGGAGAGAGAGAGTGGGCTAGAGAGAGAGAGTGGGAGAGAGTGAGAGAATGGGCGAGAGAGAGTGGGCGTGAGAGACTGTGGGCGAGAGTGAGGGGTGATAGTGAGACTGGGTGAGAGAGCGAGAGTGGGCGAGAGAGAGAGTAGGAGAGAGTGAGAGAGTGTGGGTGATAGAGAGTGTTTGCCAGAGAGAGAGTGGGCGAGAATGAGAGAGTGGGCGAGAGAGATAGTGCGCGAGAGAGAGAGTGGGCTAGAGAGAGAGAATGGACGAGAGAGAAAGTGGGCGAGACAGAGTGTTGGCGAGAGAGAGAGTGGGCGAGAGAGAGAGTGGGTGAGAGTGAGAGAGTGGGCGAGAGAGACTGTGGGCGAGAGTGAGGGGTGATAGTGAGACTGGGTGAGAGAGCGAGAGTGGGCGAGAGAGAGAGTAGGAGAGAGTGAGAGAGTGTGCGAGAGAGTGTGGGTGATAGAGAGTGTTGGCCAGAGAGAGAGTGGGCGAGAATGAGAGAGTGGGCGAGAGAGAGAGTGGGCGAGAGAGAGAGTGGGCTAGAGAGAGAGAATGGACGAGAGAGAAAGTGGGCGAGAGAGAGTGTTGGCGAGAGAGAGAGTGCGCGAGAGAGAGAGTGGGTGAGAGTGAGAGAGTGGGCGAGAGAGAGTAGGCGAGAGTGTGAGAATGGGCGACAGAGAGAGTGGGCGAGATAGTGGGAGAGAGTGAGAGAGTGGGCAAGAGTGAGAGTGGGCGAGAGAGTGTGTGGGCGAGAGAGAGTGGGCGAGAGTGTGACTGGGTGAGAGTGAGAGAGTGGGTGAAGAGTGGGCGAGAGATAGAGTGGGCGAGAGACAGTGTGGGAGAGAGTGCGAGAGTGGGCAAGAGAGATTGGGCGAGAGAGAGTGTGGTCGAGAGAGTGTGGGCGAGAGAGTGTGGGTGAGAGAGAGTGGGAGAGAGCGAGAGAGTGGGAGAGAGAGAGTGGGCTGGAGTGAGAGAATGGGCGAGAGAGAGTGGGCGTGAGAGACTGTGGGCGAGAGTGAGGGGTGAGAGTGAGACTGGGCGAGAGAGAGTGGGCGAGAGACAGAGTCGGAGAGAGTGAGAGAGTGGGCGAGAGTGAGAGTGGGCGGGAGAGTGTGTGGGTGAGAGAGAGACTGGGTGAGAGAGAGAGTGGGCGAGAGAAACTGGGTGAGAGAGAGTAGGAGAGAGTGAGAGAGTGGAGAGAGAGAGAGTGGGCGAGAGAGAGTGGGTGAGAGTGAGAGAGTTTGGGCGAGAGTGAGACTGGGTGAAAGAGAGAGAGTGGGCGAGAGAGAGAGTGGGCGAGCGAAAGAGTTGGAGAGAGAGAGAGTGAGAGGATGAAAGAGTGGGTGTGACAGAGAGGGCGAGAGAGAGAAAGAGTGGATGAGAGAGAGTGGGCGAGAGAGAGAAAGAGTGGGCGAGAGAGAGTGGGCGAGAGAGAGAGTGTGCGAGAGAGAGAGTGAGTGGGCGAGAGAGAGAGTGTGGGTGAGAGTGAGAGGCGGGTAGAGGAACATAATGGGCGAGAGAGAGATTGGGCGAGAGTGAGAGAGTGGGCGAGAGAGAGAATTGGTGAGAGAGAGATTGGGCGAGAGTGAGAGTGGGCGAGAGAGAGAGTGGGAGAGAGTGAGAGAGCGGGCGAGAGAGAGATTGGGAAAGAGTGAGAGAGTGGGCGAGAGAGAGTGGACGAGAGAGAGGGCAAGCGAGAGAGAGTGGGCGAGAGAGAGTGTTGGCGAGAGAGAGTGTGGGCGAGAGAGAGTGGGTGAGAGTGAGAGATTGGGCGAGAGAGACATTGGGCGAGAGTGTGAGAATGGGCGAGAGAGAGTGGGCGAGAGAGAGTGGGAGAGAGTGAGAGAGTGGGCGAGAGAGAGAGTGGGAGAGAGTGAGCGAGTGGGCAAGAGAGAGAGTGGGAGAGAGTGAGCGAGTGGGCAAGAGAGAGTGGGCGAGAGAGAGAGTGGGCGAGAGAGAGTGTTGGCGAGTGAGAGAGTGGGTGAGAGAGAGTGGGTGAGAGTGAGAGAGTGGGCGAGAGAGAGATTGGGCGAGTGTGTGAGAATGGGCGAGAGAGAGAGTGGGCGAGAGAGAGAGTGGGCGAGAGAGAGTGTGGATGAGAGTGAGAAAGTGGGCGAGAGAGAGCACGGGTGATAGAGAGAGTGGGCGAGAGAGAGAGTGGGTGAGAGTGAGACTGGGCGAGAGTGAGAGAGTGGGCGAGAGAGAGAGTGGGAGAGAGTGAGAGAGTGGGCAAGAGAGAGAGTGGGCGAGAGAGAGTGTTGGCGAGAGAGAGTGGACGAGAGTGAGAGATTGGGCGAGAGAGAGTGGGCAAGAGAGACTGTGGGTGAGACAGAGAGTGGGTGAGAGTGAGACTGGGCGAGAGTGAGAGAGTGGGCGAGAGAGAGAGTGGGAGAGAGTGAGAGAGTGGGCGAGAGAGAGAGAGTGGGTGAGAGTGAGTGGAAGAGAGTGAGATCGTGGGCAAAAGAGAGTGAGCGAGAGAGAGTGTGGGCGAGAGGATGTGGGCGAGACAGAGAGTGGGTGAGAGTGAGAGAGTGGGCGAGAGAGAGCGCGGGCGAGAGAAAGAGTGTGGGCGAGAGAGAGTGTGGGTGAGAGAGAATGTTGGCGAGCGAGAGTGGGCGAGAGTGAGAGTGGGTGAGAGTGAGACTGGGCCAAAGAGAGAGTGGGTGAGAGAGAGTGGGCGAGAGTGTGACTGGTTGAGAGTGAGAGAGGGGGTGAGAGAGAGAGAGTGGGCGAGGGTGAGAGAGTGGGCGAGAGAGAGCGCGGGCGAGAGAAAGAGTGGTCGAGAGAGAGTGTGGGCGAGAGAGAGTGTTGGCGAGAGAGAGAGTGGGTGAGAATGAGAGTGGGTGAGAGTGAGACTGAGCCAAAGAGAGAGTGGGTGAGAGAGAGTGGGCGAGAGTGTGACTGGGCGAGAGTGAGCGAGGGGGCGAGAGAGAGAGTGGGCGAGAGTGAGAGAGTGGGCGAGAGAGAGTGGGCGAGAGTGAGAGAGTGGGTGAGAGAGAGTGGACGAGAGAGAGAGTAGGCGTGAGAGAGTGGGCGAGAGTGAGAGAGTGGGTGAGAGTGAGACTGGGCAAGAGTGAGAGAGTGGGCGAGAGAGAGAGTGGGAGAGAGTGAGAGAGTGCGCAAGAGTGAGAGAGTGGGCGACAGAGAAAGTGTGAGAGGGTGGGCGAGAGAGAGTGTGGTCAAGAGTGGAAGAGAGTGAGAGTGGGCGAGAGAGAGTTGGAGAGAGATAGAGTGGGAGAGAGTGAGAGAGTGGGCGACAGAGTGGGTGGGCAAGAGCTAGTGGGCGGGATTAAGAGAGTGGGAAAGAGGGAGTGGGTAAGAGAGAGTTTGGGCGAGAGAGAGACTTGGCAAGAGAGAGTGGGCGGGATTAAAAGAGTGGGAAAGAGGGAGTGGGTAAGAGAGTGTGTGGGCGAGAGAGAGAAAGAGTGGGCGAAAAAGAGTGTGCGAGAGAGAGAGTGGGCGAGAGAGAGAGTGAGGGGACGAGAGAGAGAGTGTGGGTGAGAGTGAGGGGGGGGAAGAGGGACATAGTGTGTGAGAAAGAGAGTGGGCGAGAGAGAGAGTGGGAGAGAGTGAGAGAGTGGGCGAGAGAGAGTGGGAGAGAGTGAGAGAGTGGGCGAGAGAGTGTCGGCTAGAGAGTGTGGGCGAGAGAGAGAGTAGGCGAGACAGAGAGTGGGCGAGAGAGAGAGTGGGCGAGAGTGAGAGGTAGGCGAGAGAGAGCGCAGGCGAGAGAGAGAGTGGGCGAGAGAGAGAGTGGATGAGAGTGAGAAAGTGGGCGAGAGAGAGCACGGGTGATAGAGAGAGTGGGCGAGAGAGAGAGTGGGTGAGAGTGAGACTGGGCGAGAGTGAGAGAGTGGGCGAGAGAGAGAGTGGGAGAGAGTGAGAGAGTGGGCGAGAGAGAATGGGTGAGAGTGAGTGGGACAGAGTGAGATGGTGGGCAAGAGAGAGTGAGCGAGAGAGAGTGTGTGCGAGAGAGTGTGGGCGAGACAGAGAGTGGGTGAGAGTGAGACTGGGCGAGAGTGAGAGAGTGGGCGAGAGAAAGTGGGTGAGAGAGAGTAGGCGAGAGAGAGAGTGGGCGAGAGAGAGAAAGTGGTAGAGAGTGAGAGAATGGGCGAGAGAGTGTGTGGGTGAGAGAGAGTGTGGGCGAGACAGAGAATGGGTGAGAGTGAGACTGGGCGAGAGTGAGAGAGTGGGCGAGAGAGAGTGGGTGAGAGAGAGTAGGCGAGAGAGAGAGTGGGCGAGAGAGAGAGAGTGGGAGAGAGAGAGAAAGTGGTAGAGAGTGAGAGAATGGGCGAGAGAGTGTGTGGGTGAGAGAGAGTGTGGGCGAGACAGAGAATGGGTGAGAGTGAGACTGGGCGAGAGTGAGAGAGTGGGCGAGAGAGAGTGGGTGAGAGAGAGTAGGCGAGAGAGAGAGTGGACGAGAGAGAGAGTAGGCGTGAGTGAGTGGGCGAGAGTGAGAGAGTGGGTGAGAGTGAGACTGGGCAAGAGTGAGAGTGTGGCCGAGAGAGAGAGTGGGAGAGGGTGACAGAGTGCGCGAGAGTGAGAGAGTGGGCGACAGAGAAAGTGTGAGAGGGTGGGCGAGAGAGAGTGTGGTCAAGAGTGGAAGAGAGTGAGAGTGGGCGAGAGAGAGTTGGAGAGAGATAGAGTGGGAGAGAGTGAGAGAGTGGGCGACAGAGTGGGTGGGCAAGAGCTAGTGGGCGGGATTAAGAGAGTGGGAAAGAGGGAGTGGGTAAGAGAGAGTTTGGGCGAGAGAGAGACTTGGCAAGAGAGAGTGGGCGGGATTAAAAGAGTGGGAAAGAGGGAGTGGGTAAGAGAGTGTGTGGGCGAGAGAGAGAAAGAGTGGGCGAAAAAGAGTGTGCGAGAGAGAGAGTGGGCGAGAGAGAGAGTGAGGGGACGAGAGAGAGAGTGTGGGTGAGAGTGAGGGGGGGGAAGAGGGACATAGTGTGTGAGAAAGAGAGTGGGCGAGAGAGAGAGTGGGAGAGAGTGAGAGAGTGGGCGAGAGAGAGTGGGAGAGAGTGAGAGAGTGGGCGAGAGAGTGTCGGCTAGAGAGTGTGGGCGAGAGAGAGAGTAGGCGAGACAGAGAGTGGGCGAGAGAGAGAGTGGGCGAGAGTGAGAGGTAGGCGAGAGAGAGCGCAGGCGAGAGAGAGAGTGGGTGAGAGAGAATGTGGGCGAGAGAGAATGTGGGCGAGAGAGAGTGCAGGCGAGAGAGAGAGTGGGCGAGAGAGAGTGGGCGAGAGAGAGAGTGGATGAGAGTGAGAAAGTGGGCGAGAGAGAGCACGGGTGATAGAGAGAGTGGGCGAGAGAGAGAGTGGGTGAGAGTGAGACTGGGCGAGAGTGAGAGAGTGGGCGAGAGAGAGAGTGGGAGAGAGTGAGAGAGTGGGCGAGAGAGAATGGGTGAGAGTGAGTGGGACAGAGTGAGATGGTGGGCAAGAGAGAGTGAGCGAGAGAGAGTGTGGGCGAGAGAGTGTGGGCGAGACAGAGAGTGGGTGAGAGTGAGACTGGGCGAGAGTGAGAGAGTGGGCGAGAGAAAGTGGGTGAGAGAGAGTAGGCGAGAGAAAGAGTGGGCGAGAGAGAGAAAGTGGTAGAGAGTGAGAGAATGGGCGAGAGAGTGTGTGGGTGAGAGAGAGTGTGGGCGAGACAGAGAATGGGTGAGAGTGAGACTGGGCGAGAGTGAGAGAGTGGGCGAGAGAGAGTGCGTGAGAGAGAGTAGGCGAGAGAGAGAGTGGGCGAGAGAGAGAGAGTGGGAGAGAGTGAGAGTGGGCGAGAGAGAATGGGAGAGACTAAGAGAGTGGGCGAGAGTGAATGTAGGTGAGAGAGAGTGTTGGCCAGAGAGAGAGTTGGCGAGAGTGAGAGTGGGCGAGAGAGAGCGGGCGAGAGAGAGTGGGAGAGTGGGAGTGTGGGTGAGAGAGAGTGTCGGCGAAACAGAGAGTGCTTGAGAGTGAGACTGTAACAAAGAGAGAGTGGGCGAGAGAGAGAGTGGGCGAGCGAAAGAGTGGGAGAGAGAGAGAGAGAGAGAGAGAGAGATAGAGTGAGAGAGTGGGCAAGAGAGATTAGGCGAGAGAGAGAGTGGGTATGAGAGAGTGTTGGCAAGAGAGAGTGGGCGAGACAGAGAGTGGGTGAGAGTGAGTCTGGGCGAGAGTGAGAGAGTGGGCGAGAGAGAGAGTGGGAGAGAGTGAGAGAGTGAGCAAGAGAGAGTAGGTGAGAGTGAGTGGGAGAGAGTGAGATCATGGGCAAGAGAGAGTGAGCTAGAGAGAGTGTGGGCGAGAGGATGTGGGCGAGACAGAGAGTGGGTGAGAGTGAGAGAGTGAGAGAGTGGGCGAGAGAGAGCGCGGGCGAGAGAAAGAGTGTGGGCGAGAGAGAGAGTGTGGGCGAGAGAGAGTGTTGGCGAGAGAGAGTGGGCGAGAGTGAGAGTGGGTGAGAGTGAGACTGGGCCAAAGAGAGAGTGGGTGAGAGAGAGTGGGCGAGAGTGTGATTGGTCGAGAGTGAGAGAGGGGGCGAGAGAGAGAGTGGGCGAGGGTGAGAGAGTGGGCGAGCGAGAGCACGGGCGAGAGAAAGAGTGGTCGAGAGAGAGTGTGGGCGAGAGAGAGTGTTGGCGAGAGAGAGAGTGGATGAGAGTGAGAGTGGGTGAGAGTGAGACTGAGCCAAAGAGAGAGTGGGTGAGAGAGAGTGGGCGAGAGTGTGACTGGGCGAGAGTGAGCGAGGGGGCGAGAGAGAGTGGGCGAGAGTGAGAGAGTGGGCGAGAGAGAGTGGGCGAGAGTGAGAGAGTGGGTGAGAGAGATTGGACGAGAGAGAGATTAGGTGTGAGAGAGTGGGCGAGAGAGAGTGGGTGAGAGTGAAACTGGGCAAGAGTGAGAGAGTGGGCGAGAGAGAGAGTGGGAGAGAGTGAGAGTTTGGGCGACAGAGAGCGCGGGCGAGAGAAAGAGTGTCTGTGAGAGAGAGTGTGGGCGAGAGAGAGTGTTGGCGAGAGAGAGTGGGCGAGAGTGAGAGTGGGTGAGAGTGAGACTGGGCCAAAGAGAGAGTGGGTGAGAGAGAGTGGGCGAGAGTGTGATTGGTCGAGAGTGAGAGAGGGGGCGAGACAGAGAGAGTGGGCGAGGGTGAGAGAGTGGGCGAGAGAGAGCGCGGGCGAGAGAAAGAGTGGTCGAGAGAGAGTGTGGGCGAGAGAGAGTGTTGGCGAGAGAGAGAGTGGGTGAGAGTGAGAGTGGGTGAGAGTGAGACTGAGCCAAAGAGAGAGTGGGTGAGAGAGAGTGGGCGAGAGTGTGACTGGGCGAGAGTGAGCGAGGGGGCGAGAGAGAGAGTGGGCGAGAGTGAGAGAGTGGGCGAGAGAGAGTGGGCGAGAGTGAGAGAGTGGGTGAGAGAGATTGGACGAGAGAGAGAGTAGGCGTGAGAGAGTGGGCGAGAGAGAGTGGGTGAGAGTGAGACTGGGCAAGAGTGAGAAAGTGGGCGAGAGAGAGAGTGGGAGAAAGTGACAGAGTGCGCGAGAGTGAGAGAGTGGGCGACAGAGAAATTGTGAGAGGGTGGGCGAGAGAGAGTGTGGTCAAGAGTGAGAGAGTAGGCGAGAGTGAGAGTGGGAGAGAGTGAGAGTGGGCGAGAGAGAGTTGGAGAGAGATAGAGTGGGAGAGAGTCAGAGAGTGGGCGAGAGAGCGAGTCGGAGAGAGTAGGAGAGTGGGCGAGAGAGAGTGTAGGTGAGAGAGAGTGTTGGCCAGAGAGAGAGTTGGCGACAGTGAGAGTGTGGGCGAGAGATGGAGAGCGGGCGAGAGAGAGAGTTGGAGAGAGGGAGTGTGGGTGAGAGAGAGTGGGTGAGAGTGAGACTGGGCGAAAGAGAGAGAGTGTGCGAGAGAGAGAGTGGGCGAGTGAAAGAGTGGAGAGAGAGAGAGAGTGATAGAGTGAGAGAGTGGGCAAGAGAGATTGGGCGAGAGAGAGAGTGGGTGTGAGAGACTGTGGGTGAGAGAGAGTGTGGGCAAGAGTGAGTGGGTGAGAGTGAGACTGGGCGAAAGAGAGAGTGTGTGCGAGAGAGAGAGTGGGCGAGCGAAAGAGTGGGAGCGAGAGAGAGAGTGAGAGAGAGAGAGAGTGGGCGAGAGAGAGTGGGCTATAGAGAGAGTGGGCGAGCGAAAGAGTGGGAGCGAGAGAGAGAGTGAGAGAGTGAGAGAGTGGGCAAGAGAGAGTGGGCGAGAGAGAGTGGGTGTGAGAGACTGTGGGCGAGAGAGAGAAAGAGATGCCAAGAGTGAGTCGGTGAGAGTGAGTGTGGGCGAGAGAGAGACTGGGTCAAAGAATTGGTGAGAGAGAGTGGGTGAGAGAGAGAAAGAGTGGGCGAGAGAGAGTGGGCGAGGGAGAGGGTGAGTGGGCGAGAGAGAGAATGTGGGTGAGAGTGAGGGGGGAAGAGGGACATAGTGGGCGAGAGAGAGTGGGCGAGAGAGAGTGTTGTCGAGAGAGAGTGGACGAGTGTGAGAGATTGGGCGAGAGAGAGTGCGCAAGAGAGAGTGTGGGCGAGACAGAGAGTGGGTGAGAGTGAGACTGGGCGAGAGTGAGAGAATGGGCGAGAGAGAGAGTGGGAGAGAGTGAGAGAGTGGGTGAGAGAGAGTGGGTGAGAGTGAGTGAGAGAGAGTGAGATCGTGGGCAAGAGAGAGTGAGCAAGAGAGAGTGTGGGCGAGAGAGTGTGGGCGAGACAGAGGGAGAGTGGGCGAGAGAGAGAGTGTGCGAGAGTGAGAGAGTGGGCGAGAGAGAGTGTGGGTGAGAGTGAGACTGGGCCAAAGAGAGAGTGGGTGAGAGAGAGTGGGCGAGAGTGTGACTGGGCGAGAGTGAGAGAGTGAGCGAGAGAGAGTGTGGGAGAGAGTGAGAGAGTGGGCGAGAGAGAGTGTGGGCGAGAGTGAGACTGGGCGAGAGTGAGATAGTGAGCGAGAGAGAGAGTGGGAGAGAGTGAGAGAGTGGGCGAGAGATAGAGTGGGCGAGAGAGAGAGTAGGAGAGAGTGAGAGAGTGCGCGAGAGAGTGTGGGTGACAGAGAGTGTTGGCCAGAGAGATAGTGGGCGAGAATGAGAGAGTGGGCGAGAATGAGAGAGTGGGCAAGAGAGAGAGTGGGCGAGAGAGAGAGTGGGAGAGAGAGAGTGGGAGAGAGAGAGTGGGCGAGAGAGAGCGCGGGCAACGGAGAGAGTGGGCGAGAGAGAGAGTGGGTGAGTGTGAGACTGGGCCAAAGAGAGAGTGTGTGAGAGAGAGTGGGCGACAGTGTGAATGGGCGAGAGTGAGAGAGTGGGCGAGAGAGAGAGTGGGATAGAGTGAGAGCGTGGGCGAGAGAGAGTGGTCAAGACAGAGTGTGGGCGAGACAGAGAGTGTGCGAGAGTGAGACTGGGCGAGAGTAAGAGAGGGGTCGAGACAGAGAGTGGGGGAGAGAGAGAGTGGGCGCGAGAGAGAGAGAGTGGTAGAGAGTGAGAAAGAGAGAGTGGGCGAGAGAGAGCGCAGGCAAGAGAGAGCGTGGGCGAGAGAGAGTGGGCGAGAGAGAGAGTGGTAGAGAGTGAGAGAGTTTGCGAGAGAGAGCGCAGGCGAGAGTGTGAATGGGCGAGAGTGAGAGAGGGGGTGAGAGAGAGACAGTGGGAGAGAGTGAGAGAGTGGGCGAGAGAGAGAGTGGGAGTGAGTGAGAGAGAGGGAGAGAGAGAGGGGGTGAGAGAGAGACAGTGGGAGAGAGTGAGAGAGTGGGCGAGAGAGAGAGTGGGAGAGAGTGAGAGAGAGGGAGAGAGAGAGTGGGCTAGAGAGAGAGAGTGGGAGAGAGTGAGAGAATGGGCGAGAGAGAGTGGGCGTGAGAGACTGTGGGCGAGAGTGAGGGGTGATAGTGAGACTGGGTGAGAGAGCGAGAGTGGGCGAGAGAGAGAGTAGGAGAGAGTGAGAGAGTGTGGGTGATAGAGAGTGTTTGCCAGAGAGAGAGTGGGCGAGAATGAGAGAGTGGGCGAGAGAGATAGTGCGCGAGAGAGAGAGTGGGCTAGAGAGAGAGAATGGACGAGAGAGAAAGTGGGCGAGACAGAGTGTTGGCGAGAGAGAGAGTGGGCGAGAGAGAGAGTGGGTGAGAGTGAGAGAGTGGGCGAGAGAGACTGTGGGCGAGAGTGAGGGGTGATAGTGAGACTGGGTGAGAGAGCGAGAGTGGGCGAGAGAGAGAGTAGGAGAGAGTGAGAGAGTGTGCGAGAGAGTGTGGGTGATAGAGAGTGTTGGCCAGAGAGAGAGTGGGCGAGAATGAGAGAGTGGGCGAGAGAGAGAGTGGGCGAGAGAGAGAGTGGGCTAGAGAGAGAGAATGGACGAGAGAGAAAGTGGGCGAGAGAGAGTGTTGGCGAGAGAGAGAGTGCGCGAGAGAGAGAGTGGGTGAGAGTGAGAGAGTGGGCGAGAGAGAGTAGGCGAGAGTGTGAGAATGGGCGACAGAGAGAGTGGGCGAGATAGTGGGAGAGAGTGAGAGAGTGGGCAAGAGTGAGAGTGGGCGAGAGAGTGTGTGGGCGAGAGAGAGTGGGCGAGAGTGTGACTGGGTGAGAGTGAGAGAGTGGGTGAAGAGTGGGCGAGAGATAGAGTGGGCGAGAGACAGTGTGGGAGAGAGTGCGAGAGTGGGCAAGAGAGATTGGGCGAGAGAGAGTGTGGTCGAGAGAGTGTGGGCGAGAGAGTGTGGGTGAGAGAGAGTGGGTGAGAGTGAGACCGGGCGAGTGTGAGAGAGTGGGCGAGAGAGAGAGTGGGAGAGAGCGAGAGAGTGGGAGAGAGAGAGTGGGCTGGAGTGAGAGAATGGGCGAGAGAGAGTGGGCGTGAGAGACTGTGGGCGAGAGTGAGGGGTGAGAGTGAGACTGGGCGAGAGAGAGTGGGCGAGAGACAGAGTCGGAGAGAGTGAGAGAGTGGGCGAGAGTGAGAGTGGGCGGGAGAGTGTGTGGGTGAGAGAGAGACTGGGTGAGAGAGAGAGTGGGCGAGAGAAACTGGGTGAGAGAGAGTAGGAGAGAGTGAGAGAGTGGAGAGAGAGAGAGTGGGCGAGAGAGAGTGTTGGCGAGAGAGAGAGTGGGCGAGAGAGAGTGGGTGAGAGTGAGAGAGTGAGCGAGAGAGATTGGACGAGAGTGTGAGAATGGGCGAGCGAGAGAGTGGGCGAGAGACAGAGTGGGAGAGAGTGAGAGAGTGGGCGAGAGTGAGTGTGGGCGAGAGAGTGTGTGGGCGAGAGTGAGGGAGTGGGCGAGAGAGAGAGAGGGAGAGAGTGAGAGAGTTTGGGCGAGAGTGAGACTGGGTGAAAGAGAGAGAGTGGGCGAGAGAGAGAGTGGGCGAGCGAAAGAGTTGGAGAGAGAGAGAGTGAGAGGATGAAAGAGTGGGTGTGACAGAGAGGGCGAGAGAGAGAAAGAGTGGATGAGAGAGAGTGGGCGAGAGAGAGAAAGAGTGGGCGAGAGAGAGTGGGCGAGAGAGAGAGTGTGCGAGAGAGAGAGTGAGTGGGCGAGAGAGAGAGTGTGGGTGAGAGTGAGAGGCGGGTAGAGGAACATAATGGGCGAGAGAGAGATTGGGCGAGAGTGAGAGAGTGGGCGAGAGAGAGAATTGGTGAGAGAGAGATTGGGCGAGAGTGAGAGTGGGCGAGAGAGAGAGTGGGAGAGAGTGAGAGAGCGGGCGAGAGAGAGATTGGGAAAGAGTGAGAGAGTGGGCGAGAGAGAGTGGACGAGAGAGAGGGCAAGCGAGAGAGAGTGGGCGAGAGAGAGTGTTGGCGAGAGAGAGTGTGGGCGAGAGAGAGTGGGTGAGAGTGAGAGAGTGGGCGAGAGAGACATTGGGCGAGAGTGTGAGAATGGGCGAGAGAGAGTGGGCGAGAGAGAGTGGGAGCGAGATGAGTGGGCGAGAGAGAGTGACTGGGCGAGAGTAAGAGAGTGAGCGAGAGAGAGAGTGGGAGAGAGTGAGAGAGTGGGTGAGAGAGAGAGTGGGAGAGAGTGAGCGAGTGGGCAAGAGAGAGTGGGCGAGAGAGAGAGTGGGCGAGAGAGAGTGTTGGCGAGTGAGAGAGTGGGCGAGAGAGAGTGGGTGAGAGTGAGAGAGTGGGCGAGAGAGAGATTGGGCGAGTGTGTGAGAATGGGCGAGAGAGAGAGTGGGCGAGAGAGAGAGTGGGCGAGAGAGAGAGTGGGAGAGAGTGAGAGAGTGGGCGCAGAGCGTGAGAATGGCCGAGAGAGAGAGTGGGCGAGAGAGAGTGGGAGCGAGATGAGTGGGCGAGAGAGAGTGACTGGGCGAGAGTAAGAGAGTGGGCGAGAGAGAGAGTGGGAGAGAGTGAGAGAGTGGGCGAGAGAGAGAGTGGGAGAGAGTGAGCGAGTGGGCAAGAGAGAGTGGGCGAGAGAGAGCGCAGGCGAGAGAGAGTGGGCGAGAGAGAGTGTTGGCGAGAGAGAGAGTGGGCGAGAGAGAGTGGGTGAGAGTGAGAGAGTGGGCGAGAGAGAGAGTGGGAGAGAGTGAGAGAGTGGGCGAGAGAGAGTTGCCAAGAGAGACAATGGGCGAGAGAGAGTGTGGGCGAGAGTGAGAGGGGGTGAAAGAGAGAGAGTTGGCGAGAGTGAGAGAGTGGGAGAGAGAGAGTGAGAGAGTGAAAGAGTGGGTGTGAGAGAGTGGGGGCGAGAGAGAGAGAGTGGGCAAGAGGGAGTGGTTGAGAGAGAGTGTGGGCAAGTGAGACTGGGCGAAAGATTGCGTGAGAGAGAGTGGGCGAGAGAGAGTGGGCAAGAGAGAGTGTGGGCGAGACAGAGAGTGGGTGAGAGTGAGACTGCGCAAGCGTGAGAAAGTGAGCGAGAGAGAGAGTGGGAGAGAGTGAGAGAGTGGGCGACAGAGACAGTAGGCGAGAGAGAGAGTGGGCGAGAGGGAGTGTGGGCGAGATAGAGAGTGGGCAAGATAGAGAGTGCGTGAGATTGAGACTGGGCCAAAGAGAGAGTGGGTGAGAGAGAGTGGGCGAGATTGTGACTGGACGAGAGTGAGAGAGTGGGCGAGAGAGAGAATGCGTGCGAGAGAGTGTGGGCGAGAGTGAGACTGGGCGAAAGAGAGAGAGTGGGCGAGAGAGAGAGTGGGCGAGAGAGAGTGGGAGAGAGAGAGAGAGAGATAGTGAGAGAGAGAGAGATTGGGAAAGAGTGAGAGATTGGGCGAGAGAGAGTTGGCAAGAGAGAGTGTGGGAGAGAGTGAGAGAGTGGGCGAGAGAGACAGTGGGAGAGAGAGAGTGGGCAAGAGAGAGTGGGTGAGAGTGAGTGAGAGAGAGTGAGATCGTGGGCAAGAAAGAGTGAGCGAGAGAGAGTGTGGGCGAGAGAGTGTGGGCGAGACAGAGAGTGGGCAAGACAGAGACTGCGTGAGATTGAGACTGGGCCAAAGAGAGAGTGGGTGAGAGAGAGTGGGCGAGATTGTGACTGGACGAGAGTGAGAGAGTGGGCGAGAGAGAGAATGCGTGCGAGAGAGTGTGGGCGAGAGTGAGACTGGGCGAAAGAGAGAGAGTGGGCGAGAGAGAGAGTGGGCGAGAGAGAGTGGGGGAGAGAGAGAGAGAGAGATAGTGAGAGAGAGAGAGATTGGGAAAGAGTGAGAGATTGGGCGAGAGAGAGTTGGCAAGAGAGAGTGTGGGAGAGAGTGAGAGAGTGGGCGAGAGAGAGAGTGGGAGAGAGAGAGAGAGTGGGCAAGAGAGAGTGGGTGAGAGTGAGTGAGAGAGAGTGAGATCGTGGGCAAGAAAGAGTGAGCGAGAGAGAGTGTGGGCGAGAGAGTGTGGGCGAGACAGAGAGTGGGTGAGAGTGAGACTGGGCGAGAGTGAGAGAGTGGGCGACAGAAAGTGGGCAAGAGTGAGAGAGTGGGCGAGAGTGAGACTGGGCGAGAGTGAGACTGTGAGCGAGAGTGAGACTGGGCGAGAGTGAGAGAGTGGTCGAGACAGAGAGTGGGGGAGAGAGAGAGAGTGGGCGGGAGAGAGTAGGCAAGGGAGAGTGTGGGCGAGACAGAGAGTGGGCGAGAGTGAGACTGGGCGAGAGTGAGAGAGTGGGCGAGAGAGAGATTGGGCGAGAGAGAGAGTGGGCGAGAGAGAGTGGGCGAGAGTGAGAGAGTGGGCGAGAGAGAGCGCAGGCGAGAGTGTGAATGGGCGAGAGTGAGAGAGGGGGTGAGAGAGAGACAGTGGGAGAGAGTGAGAGAGTGGGCGAGAGAGAGAGTAGGAGAGAGTGAGAGAGTGTGCGAGAGAGTGTGGGTGATAGATAGTGTTGGCCAGAGAGAGAGTGGGCGAGAATGAGAGAGTGGGTGAGAGAGAGAGTGGGCGAGAGAGAGACTGGGAGCGAGTGAGAGAATGGGCGAGAGAGAGAGTGGGCGTGAGAGAGTGTGGGCGAGAGTGAGGGGTGAGAGTCAGACTGGGCGAAAGTGAGAGAGTGGCCGAGAGAGAGAGTGGGCGAGAATGAGAGAGTGGGCGAGAGAGAGACTGGGAGCGAGTGAGAGAATGGGCGAGAGAGAGAGTGGGCGTGAGAGAGTGTGGGCGAGAGTGAGGGGTGAGAGTCAGACTGGGCGAAAGAGAGAGAGTGGCCGAGAGAGAGAGTGGGCGAGAGAGAGTAGGAGAGAGTGAGAGAGTGTGCGAGGGAGTGTGGGTGATATAGAGTGTTGGCCAGAGAGAGAGTGGGCGAGAATGAGAGAGTGGGCCAGAGAGTGAGTGGGCGAGAGTGAGAGAGTGGTCGAGACAGAGAGTGGGCGAGAGAGAGGGTGGGCGAGATTGAGAGAGTGGTCGTGACAGAGAGAGAGAGCGTGAGAGAGAGTGGGCGAGGGAGACTGGGCAAGGGAGAGTTTGGGCGAGACAGAGAGTGGGTGAGAGTGAGACTAGGCGAGAGTGAGAGAGTGGTCGAGAGAGAGTGGGCGAGAGAGAGTGGGCAAGAGAGAGAGAGAGTGGGCGAGATTGAGAGATTGGGCGAGAGAGAGCGCGGGCAATAGAGAGAGTGGGCGAGAGAGAGAGTAGCTGAGAGTGAGACTGGGCCAAAGAGAGAGTGGGTGAGAGAGAGTGGGCGAGAGTGTGACTGGGCGAGAGTGAGAGAGTGGGCGAGAGAGATAGTGGGAGAGAGTGAGAGAGTGGGCGAGAGAGAGTGGGCGAGAGAGAGTGATGGAGAGAGTGAGAGAGTGGGCGAGAGAGAGAGTGGGAGAGAGTGGCAGAGAGAGAGAGTGGGCTAGAGAGAGAGAGTGGGAGAGAGTGAGAGAATGGGCGAGAGAGAGAGTGGGCGTGAGAGAGTGTGGGCGAGAGTGAGGGGTGAGAGTGAGACTGAGCGAGAGAGAGAGAGTGGGCGAGAGAGAGTGGGTGAGAGAGAGAGTGGGAGAGAGAGAGAGTAGGAGAGAGTGAGAGAGTGTGCGAGAGAGTGTGGGTGATAGAGTGTTGGCCAGAGAGAGAGTCGGCGAGAATGAGAGAGTGGGCGAGAGAGAGAGGGGGCGACAGACGGAGTGGGAGAGAGTGAGAGAGTGGGAGAGAGAGAGTGTGCGAGAGAGAGAGAGTGGGAGAGAGTGAGAGAAGAGGCGAGAGAGAGAGTGGGCATGAGAGAGTGTGGGCGAGAATGAGCGGTGAGAGTGAGACTGGGCGAGAGAGAGAGAGTGGGCGAGAGAGACAGTGGGCGAGGGAGATTGGGCGAGAGTGTGACTGGGAGAGAGAGTGTAGTTGAGAGAGAGAGTGGGAGAGAGAGAGAGGAGGAGAGAGTGAGAGAGTGTGCGAGAGAGTGTGGGTGATAGATAGTGTTGGCCAGAGAGAGAGTGGGCGAGAATGAGAGAGTGGGTGAGAGAGAGAGTGGGCGAGAGAGAGATTGGGAGAGGGTGAGAGAGTGGGCGAGAGAGAGAGTGGGAGAGAGAGAGAGAGAGAGAGAGTGGTCGAGACAGAGTGTGGGCGAGACAGAGTGGGCGAGGTTGAGACTTGGCAAGAGTGAGAGAGTGGTCGACACAGCGAGTGAGCGAGAGAGAGAGTGGGCGAGAGAGAGTGGGCAAGGGAGAGTGTGGGTGAGACAGAGAGTGGGTGAGAGTGAGACTGGGCGAGAGTGAGAGAGTGGTCGAGAGAGAGTGGGCGAGAGAGAGAGTGGTAGAGAGTGAAAAAGAGAGAGTGGGCGAGAGTGAGAGAGTGGGTGATAGAGAGTGGGCGAGAGAGAGAGTGGTAGAAAGTGAGAGAGTGGGAGAGAGAGAGTGGGCTAGAGAGAGAGAGTGGGGAGAGTGAGAGAATGGGCGAGAAGAGATAGTGGGCGTGAGAGAATATGGGCGAGTTTGAGTGGGTGAGAGTGAGACTGGGCGAGAGAGGGAGTGGGCGAGAGAGAGATTGGGCGAGAGGGAGAGTGGGCGAAAGAGAGTGGGCGAGAGTGAGAGAGTGGGCGATAGAGAGCTCAGGCGAGAGTGTGAATGGGCGAGAGTGAGAGAGGGGGTGAGAGAGAGACAGTGGGAGAGAGTGAGAGAGTGGGCGAGAGAGAGAGTGGGAGAGAGTGAGAGAGTGGGAGAGAGAGAGTGGGCTGGAGAGAGAGAGTGGGAGAGAGTGAGAGAATGGGCGAGAGAGAGAGTGGGCGTGAGAGAGTGTGGGAGGGAATGAGGGGTGAGAGTGGGACTGGGCGAGGGAGAGAGAGTGGGCGAGAGAGAGAGTGGGCGAGAGAGAGTGGGAGAGAGTGAGAGTGGGCGAGAGAGAGTGTGGGTGAGAGAGAGAGTGGGAGAGAGAGAGAGTAGGAGAGACTGAGAGAGTGTGCGAGAGAGTGTGGGTGATAGAGAGTGTTGGCCAGAGAGAGAGTGGGCGAGAATGAGAGAGTGGGCGAGAGAGAGACTGGGAGCGAGTGAGAGAATGGGCGAGAGAGAGAGTGGGCGTGAGAGAGTGTGGGCGAGAGTGAGGGGTGAGAGTCAGACTGGGCGAAAGAGAGAGAGTGGCCGAGAGAGAGAGTGGGCGAGAGAGAGTAGGAGAGAGTGAGAGAGTGTGCGAGGGAGTGTGGGTGATATAGAGTGTTGGCCAGAGAGAGAGTGGGCGAGAATGAGAGAGTGGGCGAGAGAGAGGGTGGGCGAGATTGAGAGAGTGGTCGTGACAGAGAGAGAGAGCGTGAGAGAGAGTGGGCGAGGGAGACTGGGCAAGGGAGAGTTTGGGCGAGACAGAGAGTGGGTGAGAGTGAGACTAGGTGGGAGTGAGAGAGTGGTCGAGAGAGAGTGGGCGAGAGAGAGTGGGCAAGAGAGAGAGAGAGTGGGCGAGATTGAGAGATTGGGCGAGAGAGAGCGCGGGCAATAGAGAGAGTGGGCGAGAGAGAGAGTAGGTGAGAGTGAGACTGGGCCAAAGAGAGAGTGGGTGAGAGAGATTGGGCGAGAGTGTGACTGGGCGAGAGTGAGAGAGTGGGCGAGAGAGAGAGTGGGAGAGAGTGAGAGAGTGGGCGAGAGAGAGTGGGCGAGAGAAAGTGATGGAGAGAGTGAGAGAGTGGGCGAGAGAGAGAGTGGGAGAGAGTGGCAGAGAGAGAGACTGGGCTAGAGAGAGAGAGTAGGAGAGAGTGAGAGAATGGGCGAGAGAGAGTGGGTGAGAGAGAGAGTGGGAGAGAGAGAGAGAGTAGGAGAGAGTGAGAGAGTGTGCGAGAGAGTGTGGGTGATAGAGTGTTGGCCAGAGAGAGAGTCGGCGAGAATGAGAGAGTGGGCGAGAGAGAGAGGGGGCGACAGACGGAGTGGGAGAGAGTGAGAGAGTGGGAGAGAGAGAGTGTGCTAGAGAGAGAGGGTGGGAGAGAGTGAGAGAAGAGGCGAGAGAGAGAGTGGGCATGAGAGAGTGTGGGCGAGAGTGAGCGGTGAGAGTGAGACTGGGCGAGAGAGAGAGAGTGGGCGAGAGAGACAGTGGGCGAGGGAGATTGGGCGAGAGTGTGACTGGGAGAGAGAGTGTAGGTGAGAGAGAGAGTGGGAGAGAGAGAGAGTAGGAGAAAGTGAGAGAGTGTGCGAGAGAGTGTGGGTGATAGATAGTGTTGGCCAGAGAGAGAGTGGGCGAGAATGAGAGAGTGGGTGAGAGAGAGAGTGGGCGAGAGAGAGATTGGGAGAGGGTGAGAGAGTGGGCGAGAGAGAGAGTGGGAGAGAGAGAGAGAGAGAGAGAGAGTGGTCGAGACAGAGTGTGGGCGAGACAGAGTGGGCGAGATTGAGACTTGGCAGGAGTGAGAGAGTGGTCGACACAGCGAGTGAGCGAGAGAGAGAGTGGGCGAGAGAGAGTGGGCAAGGGAGAGTGTGGGTGAGACAGAGAGTGGGTGAGAGTGAGACTGGGCGAGAGTGAGAGAGTGGTCGAGAGAGAGTGGGCGAGAGAGAGAGTGGTAGAGTGAAAAAGAGAGAGTGGGCGAGAGTGAGAGAGTGGGCGATAGAGAGTGGGCGAGAGAGAGAGTGGTAGAGAGTGAGAGAGTGGGAGAGAGAGAGTGGGCTAGAGAGAGAGAGTGGGGAGAGTGAGAGAATGGGCGAGAAGAGATAGTAGGCGTGAGAGAATATGGGCGAGTTTGAGTGGGTGAGAGTGAGACTGGGCGAGAGAGGGAGTGGGCGAGAGAGAGATTGGGCGAGAGGGAGAGTGGGCGAGAGTGAGTGGGCGAGAGTGAGAGAGTGGGCGATAGAGAGCGCAGGCGAGAGTGTGAATGGGCGAGAGTGAGAGAGGGGGTGAGAGAGAGACAGTGGGAGAGAGTGAGAGAGTGGGCGAGAGAGAGAGTGGGAGAGAGTGAGAGAATGGGCGAGAGAGAGAGTGGGCGTGAGAGAGTGTGGGAGGGAATGAGGGGTGAGAGTGGGACTGGGCGAGGGAGAGAGAGTGGGCGAGAGAGAGAGTGGGCGAGAGAGAGTGGGAGAGAGTGAGAGTGGGCGAGAGAGAGTGTGGGTGAGAGAGAGAGTGGGAGAGAGAGAGAGTAGGAGAGACTGAGAGAGTGTGCGAGAGAGTGTGGGTGATAGAGAGTGTTGGCCAGAGAGAGAGTGGGCGAGAATGAGAGAGTGGGCGAGAGAGAGACTGGGAGCGAGTGAGAGAATGGGCGAGAGAGAGAGTGGGCGTGAGAGAGTGTGGGCGAGAGTGAGGGGTGAGAGTCAGACTGGGCGAAAGAGAGAGAGTGGCCGAGAGAGAGAGTGGGCGAGAGAGAGTAGGAGAGAGTGAGAGAGTGTGCGAGGGAGTGTGGGTGATATAGAGTGTTGGCCAGAGAGAGAGTGGGCGAGAATGAGAGAGTGGGCCAGAGAGTGAGTGGGCGAGAGTGAGAGAGTGGTCGAGACAGAGAGTGGGCGAGAGAGAGGGTGGGCGAGATTGAGAGAGTGGTCGTGACAGAGAGAGAGAGCGTGAGAGAGAGTGGGCGAGGGAGACTGGGCAAGGGAGAGTTTGGGCGAGACAGAGAGTGGGTGAGAGTGAGACTAGGCGAGAGTGAGAGAGTGGTCGAGAGAGAGAGAGAGTGGGCGAGATTGAGAGATTGGGCGAGAGAGAGACTGGGAGCGAGTGAGAGAATGGGTGAGAGAGAGAGTGGGCGTGAGAGAGTGTGGGCGAGAGTGAGGGGTGAGAGTCAGACTGGGCGAAAGAGAGAGAGTGGCCGAGAGAGAGAGTGGGCGAGAGAGAGTAGGAGAGAGCGAGAGAGTGTGGGTGATATAGAGTGTTGGCCAGAGAGAGAGTGGGCGAGAATGAGAGAGTGGGCCAGAGAGTGAGTGGGCGAGAGTGAGAGAGTGGTCGAGACAGAGAGTGGGCGAGAGAGAGGGTGGGCGAGATTGAGAGAGTGGTCGTGACAGAGAGAGAGAGAGCGTGAGAGAGAGTGGGCGAGGGAGACTGGGCAAGGGAGAGTTTGGGCGAGACAGAGAGTGGGTGAGAGTGAGACTAGGCGAGAGTGAGAGAGTGGTCGAGAGAGAGTGGGCGAGAGAGAGTGGGCAAGAGAGAGAGAGAGTGGGCGAGATTGAGAGATTGGGCGAGAGAGAGCGCGGGCAATAGAGAGAGTGGGCGAGAGAGAGAGTGGGTGAGAGTGAGACTGGGCCAAAGAGAGAGTGGATGAGAGAGAGTGGGCGAGAGTGTGACTGGGCGAGAGTGAGAGAGTGGGCGAGAGAGAGAGTGGGAGAGAGTGAGAGAGTGGGCGAGAGAGAGTGATGGAGAGATGAGAGAGTGGGCGAGACAGAGAGTGAGCGAGAGAGAGAGAGGGCGAGAGAGAGTGGGCAAGGGAGAGTGTGGGTGAGACAGAGAGTGGGTGAGAGTGAGACTGCGCGAGAGTGAGAGAGTGGTCGAGAGAGAGTGGGCGAAAGAGAGAGAGTGGGCGAGAGAGAGTGGGCAAGGGAGAGTGGGGGTGAGACAGACAGTGTGTGGGAGTGAGACTGGGCGAGAGAGAGAGAGTGGGCGAGAGTGAGAGAGTGGGCGAGAGAGAGCGCAGGCAATAGAGAGAGTGGGCGAGAGACAGAGTGGGTGAGAGTGAGAGTGAGAGAGAGTGAGAAAGTGGGCGAGAGAGAGTGGGCGAGAGAGAGAGTGGGAGAGAGTGAGAGAGTGGGCGAGAGAGAGTGGGCGAGAGAGAGTGATGGAGAGAGTGAGAGAGTGGTCGAGACAGAGAGTGGGCGAGAGAGAGGGTGGGCGAGATTGAGAGAGTGGTCGTGACAGAGAGAGAGCGTGAGAGAGAGTGGGCGAGGGAGACTGGGCAAGGGAGAGTTTGGGCGAGACAGAGAGTGGGTGAGAGTGAGACTAGGCGGGAGTGAGAGAGTGGTCGAGAGAGAGTGGGCGAGAGAGAGTGGGCAAGAGAGAGAGAGAGTGGGCGAGATTGAGAGATTGGGCGAGAGAGAGCGCGGGCAATAGAGAGAGTGGGCGAGAGAGAGAGTAGGTGAGAGTGAGACTGGGCCAAAGAGAGAGTGGGTGAGAGAGATTGGGCGAGAGTGTGACTGGGCGAGAGTGAGAGAGTGGGCGAGAGAGAGAGTGGGAGAGAGTGAGAGAGTGGGCGAGAGAGAGTGGGCGAGAGAGAGTGATGGAGAGAGTGAGAGAGTGGGCGAGAGAGAGAGTGGGAGAGAGTGGCAGAGAGAGAGACTGGGCTAGAGAGAGAGAGTGGGAGAGAGTGAGAGAATGGGCGAGAGAGAGTGGGTGAGAGAGAGAGTGGGAGAGAGAGAGAGAGTAGGAGAGAGTGAGAGAGTGTGCGAGAGAGTGTGGGTGATAGAGTGTTGGCCAGAGAGAGAGTCGGCGAGAATGAGAGAGTGGGCGAGAGAGAGAGGGGGCGACAGACGGAGTGGGAGAGAGTGAGAGAGTGGGAGAGAGAGAGTGTGCTAGAGAGAGAGGGTGGGAGAGAGTGAGAGAAGAGGCGAGAGAGAGAGTGGGCATGAGAGAGTGTGGGCGAGAGTGAGCGGTGAGAGTGAGACTGGGCGAGAGAGAGAGAGTGGGCGAGAGAGACAGTGGGCGAGGGAGATTGGGCGATAGTGTGACTGGGAGAGAGAGTGTAGGTGAGAGAGAGAGTGGGAGAGAGAGAGAGTAGGAGAGAGTGAGAGAGTGTGCGAGAGAGTGTGGGTGATAGATAGTGTTGGCCAGAGAGAGAGTGGGCGAGAATGAGAGAGTGGGTGAGAGAGAGAGTGGGCGAGAGAGAGATTGGGAGAGGGTGAGAGAGTGGGCGAGAGAGAGAGTGGGAGAGAGAGAGAGAGAGAGAGAGTGGTCGAGACAGAGTGTGGGCGAGACAGAGTGGGCGAGATTGAGACTTGGCAGGAGTGAGAGAGTGGTCGACACAGCGAGTGAGCGAGAGAGAGAGTGGGCGAGAGAGAGTGGGCAAGGGAGAGTGTGGGTGAGACAGAGAGTGGGTGAGAGTGAGACTGGGCGAGAGTGAGAGAGTGGTCGAGAGAGAGTGGGCGAGAGAGAGAGTGGTAGAGTGAAAAAGAGAGAGTGGGCGAGAGTGAGAGAGTGGGCGATAGAGAGTGGGCGAGAGAGAGAGTGGTAGAGAGTGAGAGAGTGGGAGAGAGAGAGTGGGCTAGAGAGAGAGAGTGGGGAGAGTGAGAGAATGGGCGAGAAGAGATAGTAGGCGTGAGAGAATATGGGCGAGTTTGAGTGGGTGAGAGTGAGACTGGGCGAGAGAGGGAGTGGGCGAGAGAGAGATTGGGCGAGAGGGAGAGTGGGCGAGAGTGAGTGGGCGAGAGTGAGAGAGTGGGCGATAGAGAGCGCAGGCGAGAGTGTGAATGGGCGAGAGTGAGAGAGGGGGTGAGAGAGAGACAGTGGGAGAGAGTGAGAGAGTGGGCGAGAGAGAGAGTGGGAGAGAGTGAGAGAGTGGGAGAGAGAGAGTGGGCTGGAGAGAGAGAGTGGGAGAGAGTGAGAGAATGGGCGAGAGAGAGAGTGGGCGTGAGAGAGTGTGGGAGGGAATGAGGGGTGAGAGTGGGACTGGGCGAGGGAGAGAGAGTGGGCGAGAGAGAGAGTGGGCGAGAGAGAGTGGGAGAGAGTGAGAGTGGGCGAGAGAGAGTGTGGGTGAGAGAGAGAGTGGGAGAGAGAGAGAGTAGGAGAGACTGAGAGAGTGTGCGAGAGAGTTTGGGTGATAGAGAGTGTTGGCCAGAGAGAGAGTGGGCGAGAATGAGAGAGTGGGCGAGAGAGAGACTGGGAGCGAGTGAGAGAATGGGCGAGAGAGAGAGTGGGCGTGAGAGAGTGTGGGCGAGAGTGAGGGGTGAGAGTCAGACTGGGCGAAAGAGAGAGAGTGGCCGAGAGAGAGAGTGGGCGAGAGAGAGTAGGAGAGAGTGAGAGAGTGTGCGAGGGAGTGTGGGTGATATAGAGTGTTGGCCAGAGAGAGAGTGGGCGAGAATGAGAGAGTGGGCCAGAGAGTGAGTGGGCGAGAGTGAGAGAGTGGTCGAGACAGAGAGTGGGCGAGAGAGAGGGTGGGCGAGATTGAGAGAGTGGTCGTGACAGAGAGAGAGAGCGTGAGAGAGAGTGGGCGAGGGAGACTGGGCAAGGGAGAGTTTGGGCGAGACAGAGAGTGGGTGAGAGTGAGACTAGGCGAGAGTGAGAGAGTGGTCGAGAGAGAGTGGGCGAGAGAGAGTGGGCAAGAGAGAGAGAGAGTGGGCGAGATTGAGAGATTGGGCGAGAGAGAGCGCGGGCAATAGAGAGAGTGGGCGAGAGAGAGAGTGGGTGAGAGTGAGACTGGGCCAAAGAGAGAGTGGGTGAGAGAGAGTGGGCGAGAGTGTGACTGGGCGAGAGTGAGAGAGTGGGCGAGAGAGAGAGTGGGAGAGAGTGAGAGAGTGGGCGAGAGAGAGTGGGCGAGAGAGAGTGATGGAGAGAGTGAGAGAGTGGGCGAGACGGAGAGTGAGCGAGAGAGAGAGAGGGCGAGAGAGAGTGGGCAAGGGAGAGTGTGGGTGAGACAGAGAGTGGGTGAGAGTGAGACTGCGCGAGAGTGAGAGAGTGGTCGAGAGAGAGTGGGCGAAAGAGAGAGAGTGGGCGAGAGAGAGTGGGCAAGGGAGAGTGGGGGTGAGACAGACAGTGTGTGGGAGTGAGACTGGGCGAGAGTGAGAGATTGGGCGAGAGAGAGAGAGTGGGCGAGAGTGAGAGAGTGGGCGAGAGAGAGCGCAGGCAATAGAGAGAGTGGGCGAGAGACAGAGTGGGTGAGAGTGAGAGTGAGAGAGAGTGAGAAAGTGGGCGAGAGAGAGTGGGCGAGAGAGAGAGTGGGAGAGAGTGTGAGAGTGGGCGAGAGAGAGTGGGCGAGAGAGAGTGATGGAGAGAGTGAGAGAGTGGTCGAGACAGAGAGTGAGCGAGAGAGAGAGAGAGGGCGAGCGAGAGTGGGCAAGGGAGAGTGTGGGTGAGACAGAGAGTGGGTGAGAGTGAGACTGCGCGAGAGTGAGAGAGTGGTCGAGAGAGAGTGGGCGAAAGAGAGAGAGTGGGCGAGAGAGAGTGGGCAAGGGAGAGTGTGGGTGAGACAGAGAGTGGGTGGGAGTGAGACTGGGCGAGAGTGAGAGAGTGGGCGAGAGAGAGAGAGTGGGTGAGAGTGAGAGAGTGGGCGAGAGAGAGCGCAGGCAATAAAGAGAGTGGGCGAGAGACAGAGTGGGTGAGAGTGAGTGTGAGAGAGAGTGAGAAAGTGGGCGAGAGAGAGTTGGCTAGAGAGAGAGTGGGAGAGAGTGAGAGAATGGGCGAGAGAGAGAGCGTGGGCGAGAGAGAGAGTGAGCGAGAGAGAGTGGGAGAGAGTGAGAGTGGGCGAGAGAGAGTGTGGGCGAGAGAGAGCGTGGGAGAGAGTGAGAGAGTGGGCGAGAGAGAGAGTGGGAGAGAGTGAGAGAATGGGCGAGAGAGAGAGCGTGGGCGAGAGAGAGAGTGTGCGAGAGAGAGTGGGAGAACGTGAGAGTGGGCGAGAGAGAGTGTGGCCGAGAGAGAGAATGGGCGAGAGAGAGAGTGTGGGCGAGAGAGAGAGTAGGAGAGAGTGAGAGAGTGTGGGTAACAGAGAGTGTTGGCCAGAGAGAGAGAGGGCGAGAATGAGAGAGTGGGGGAGAGAGAGAGTGGGAGAGAGTGAGAGAGTGGGAGAGAGTGAGAGTGGGCTAGAGAGTGAGTGGGCGAGACAGAGTGAGAGAGAGGTCGAGACAAAGTGTGGGCGAGAACGAGAGTGGGCGAGAGTGCGACTGGGCGAGAGTGAGAGAGTGGTCGATACAGAGAGTGAGTGAGAGAGAGAGTGGGCGAGAGAGAGAGTGGGTGAGAGTGAGACTGGGCGAGAGTGAGAGAGTGGTCGATACAGAGAGTGAGTGAGAGAGAGTGTGGGCGAGACAGAGAGTGGGTGAGAGTGAGACTGGGCGAGAGTGAGAGATTGGTCGAGAGAGAGAGTGGGCGAGAGTGAGAGAGTCGGCGAGAGAGAGCGCGAGCATTAGAGAGAGTGGGCGAGAGCGAGAGTGGGTGAGAGTGAGACTGGGCCAAAGAGAGAGTGGGTGAGAGAGAGTGGGCGAGAGTGTGACTGGGCGAGAGTGAGAGAGTGGGTGAGAGAGAGAGTGGGAGAGAGTGAGAGAGTGTGCGAGAGAGAGAGTGGGCGTGAGAGAGTGAGGGCGAGAGTGAGTGGGTGAGAGTGAGACTGGGCGAGAGAGAGAGAGTCGGCGAGAGAGAGAGTGGGCGATAGAGAGAGAGGGCGAGAGAGAATGGGAGAGAATGAGAATGGGCGAGAGAGAGTGTGGTTGAAAGAGAGAGTGGGAGAGAGTAAGAGACTGGGGGAGAGAGAGAGAGTGGGCGAGAGAGAGAGTAGGAGAGAGTGAGAGAGTGTGGGAGAGAGTGTGGGTGAGAGAGAGTGTTGGCCAGAGAGAGAGTGGGCGAGAGTGAGAGAGTGGGCGAGAGAGAGTGGGAGAGAGTGAGAGTGCGCGAGAGAGAGTGTGGGTGAGAGAGAGAGTGGGAGAGAGAGAGAGTAGGAGAGAGTGAGAGAGTGTGCGAGAGAGTGTGGGTGATAGAGAGTGTTGGCCAGAGAGTGAGTGGGCGAGAATGAGAGAGTGGGCGAGAGAGAGAGTGGGCGAGAGAGAGAGTTGGAGAGGGTGAGAGAGTGGTCGAGACAGAGAGTGGGCGAGAGTGAGACTGGGCCAAAGAGAGAGTGGGTGAGAGAGAGTGGGCGAGAGTGTGACTGGGCGAGAGTGAGAGAGTGGGCGAGCGAGAGAGTGGGAGAGAGTGAGAGAGTGGGCGAGAGAGAGTGGGCGAGAGAGAGTGATGGAGAGAGTGAGCGAGTGGGCGAGACAGAGAGTGAGCGAGAGAGAGAGAGGGCGAGAGAGAGTGTGGGTGAGAGAGAGAGTGGGAGAGAGAGAGAGTAGGAGAGAGTGAGAGAGTGTGCGAGAGAGTGTGGGTGATAGAGAGTGTTGGCCAGAGAGCGAGTGGGCGAGAATGAGAGAGTGGGCCAGAGAGTGAGTGGGCGAGAGTGAGAGAGTGGTCGAGACAGAGAGTGGGCGAGAGAGAGTGTGGGCGAGATTGAGAGAGTGGTCGTGACAGAGAGAGAGAGCGTGAGAGAGAGTGGGCGAGGGAGACTGGGCAAGGGAGAGTTTGGGCGAGACAGAGAGTGGGTGAGAGTGAGACTAGGCGAGAGTGAGAGAGTGGTCGAGAGAGAGTGGGCGAGAGAGAGTGGGCAAGAGAGAGAGAGAGTGGGCGAGAATGAGAGAGTGGGCGAGAGAGAGAGTGGGCGAGAGAGAGAGTGGGCGAGAGAGAGAGTGGGTGAGAGTGAGAGAGTGGGCGAGAGAGAGTAGGCGAGAGTGTGAGAATGGGCGACAGAGAGAGTGGGCGAGATAGTGGGAGAGAGTGAGAGAGTGGGCAAGAGTGAGAGTGGGCGAGAGAGTGTGTGGGCGAGAGAGAGTGGGCGAGAGTGTGACTGGGTGAGAGTGAAAGAGTGGGTGAAGAGTGGGCGAGAGATAGAGTGGGCGAGAGAGAGTGTGGGAGAGAGTGCGAGAGTGGGCAAGAGAGATTGGGCGAGAGAGAGTGTGGTCGAGAGAGTGTGGGCGAGAGAGTGTGGGTGAGAGAGAGTGGGTGAGAGTGAGACCGGGCGAGGGTGAGAGAGTGGGCGAGAGAGAGAGTGGGAGAGAGCGAGAGAGTGGGAGAGAGAGAGTGGGATGGAGTGAGAGAATGGGCGAGAGAGTGTGGGCGTGAGAGACTGTGGGCGAGAGTGAGGGGTGAGAGTGAGACTGGGCGAGAGAGAGAGTGGGCGAGAGACAGAGTCGGAGAGAGTGAGAGAGTGGGCGAGAGTGAGAGTGGGATGGCGAGTGTGTGGGTGAGAGAGAGACTGGGTGAGAGATAGAGTGGGCGAGAGAAACTGGGTGAGAGAGAGTAGGAGAGAGTGAGAGAGTGGAGAGAGAGAGAGAGTGGGCGAGAGAGAGTGTTGGCGAGAGAGAGAGTGGGCGAGAGAGAGTGGGTGAGAGTGAGTGAGTGAGCGAGAGAGATTGGACGAGAGTGTGAGAATGGGAGAGAGAGAGAGTGGGCGAGAGACAGAGTGGGAGAGAGTGAGAGAGTGGGCGAGAGTGAGTGTGGGCGAGAGAGTGTGTGGGCGAGAGTGAGAGAGTGGGCGAGAGAGAGAGAGGTTGAGAGTGAGAGAATGGGCGTGAGAGAGTTTGGGCGAGAGTGAGACTGGATGAAAGAGAGAGAGTGGGCGAGAGAGAGAGTGGGCGAGCGAAAGAGTTGGAGAGAGAGAGAGTGAGAGGATGAAAGAGTGGGAGTGACAGAGAGGGCGAGAGAGAGAAAGAGTGGATTAGAGAGAGTGGGCGAGAGAGAGAAAGAGTGGGCGAGAGAGAGTGGGTGAGAGAGAGAGTGTGTGAGAGAGAGAGTGAGTGGGCGAGAGAGAGTGTGTGGGTGAGAGTGAGAGGCGGGTAGAGGAACATAATGGGCGAGAGAGAGATTGGGCGAGAGTGAGAGAGTGGGCGAGAGAGAGAATTGGTGAGAGAGAGATTGGGCGAGAGTGAGAGTGGGCGAGAAAGAGAGTGGGAGAGAGTGAGAGAGCGGGCGAGAGAGAGATTGGGAAAGAGTGAGAGAGTGGGCGAGAGAGAGTGGACGAGAGAGAGGGCAAGCGAGAGAGAGTGGGCGAGAGAGAGTGTTGGCGAGAGAGAGAGTGGGCGAGAGAGAGTGGGTGAGAGTGAGAGAGTGGGCGAGAGAGAGATTGGGCGAGAGTGTGAGAATGGGCGAGAGAGAGAGTGGGCGAGAGAGAGTGGGAGCGAGATGAGTGGGCGAGAGAGAGTGACTGGGCGAGAGTAAGAGAGTGGGCGAGAGAGAGAGTGGGAGAGAGTGAGAGAGTGGGCGAGAGAGAGAGTGGGAGAGAGTGAGCGAGTGGGCAAGAGAGAGTGGGCGAGAGAGAGAGTGGGCGAGAGAGATAGTGGGCGAGAGAGAGTGTTGGCGAGTGAGAGAGTGGGCGAGAGAGAGTGGGTGAGAGTGAGAGAGTGGGCGAGAGAGAGATTGGGCGAGTGTGTGAGAATGGGCGAGAGAGAGAGTGGGCGAGAGAGAGAGTGGGCGAGAGAGAGAGTGGGAGAGAGTGAGAGAGTGGGCGCAGAGCGTGAGAATGGCCAAGAGAGAGAGTGGGCGAGAGAGAGTGGGAGCGAGATGAGTGGGCGAGAGAGAGTGACTGGGCGAGAGTAAGAGAGTGGGCGAGAGAGAGAGTGGGAGAGAGTGAGAGAGTGGGCGAGAGAGAGAGTGGGAGAGAGTGAGCGAGTGGGCAAGAGAGAGTGGGCGAGAGAGAGCACAGGCGAGAGAGAGAGTGGGCGAGAGAGAGTGTTGGCGAGTGAGAGAGTGGGCGAGAGAGAGTGGGTGAGAGTGAGAGAGTGGGCGAGAGAGAGGTTGGGCGAGAGTGTGAGAATGGGCGAGAGAGAGAGTGGGCGAGAGAGTGAGAGGCGGGTAGAGGAACATAATGGGCGAGAGAGAGAGTGGGCGAGAGTGAGAGAGTGGGCGAGAGAGAGAATTGGTGAGAGAGAGATTGGGCGAGAGTGAGAGTGGGCGAGAAAGAGAGTGGGAGAGAGTGAGAGAGCGGGCGAGAGAGAGATTTGGAAAGAGTGAGAGAGTGGGCGAGAGAGAGTGGACGAGAGAGAGCGCAGGCGAGAGAGAGTGGGCGAGAGAGAGTGTTGGCGAGAGAGAGAGTGGGCGAGAGAGAGTGGGTGAGAGTGAGAGAGTGGGCGAGAGAGAGAGTGGGAGAGAGTGAGAGAGTGGGCGAGAGAGAGTTGCCAAGAGAGACAATGGGCGAGAGAGAGTGTGGGCGAGAGTGAGAGGGGGTGAAAGAGAGAGAGTTGGCGAGAGTGAGAGAGTGGGAGAGAGAGAGTGAGAGAGTGAAAGAATGGGTGTGAGAGAGTGGGGGCGAGAGCTTCTCCTTCGATGTGGCCTGAGACTGTAACCCCTCTAAGTCTGCTTTGGATTACAAATATTTGACATACACATGTCAAACCCATCACTTGGCGGCTGATTGGCTGCCTTCCTTGCCGCTCAGTCTACATATTCATTGCCTTGACAAATTGAATCATAATTTTTCCTGTGGCTTCACATGTACATACAGTGATTGATTTAAGCAATCGGACTGCTTTCAGGAGGTCAGAGATCAGGCCAGGGTATGTAATTGGCTTTCCAGTGGAGGTCAAGAAGCCCTTGTTTTTCCACAGGGATCCAAAATTATGTACAACCCCGAATGCATATCGGCTGTCGATGTAAATATTCACTGTTCTTCTTTCGGCCAATTTACATGCCTCAATCAAGGCAATCAGCTCTGCTGCTTGGGCTGACAGATTAGAAGGAAGTGATCCCGCTTTGAATACCTCGTGGGTAGTTGCTACAACATACCAGACACTGGCCTATCTCTTTGCTTCTGAATGCTGACCTATCCACAATAAAACGCCGTATCCAGATTCTAAATTGGTGAATCCTACACGTCTGGTCTCGGGCTTCAAATGTCATTAATTACAGCGACACAATCATGTGGGTCTCCGTCTCCTTCTGTGGGGACAAGACAAGCAGCATGAAGGACGTTCCATCGCTTTATTGTCATGTTAGGCTTCTCCAATAGCATAGCATTTTATGTGAGCCAACGTGCAGCCGACATGTGTGCTGTGTTTTGCTCAGAAAGCAGTAAGGATACTGCATGTGGGACCAGTCGGTTTAATTCAACAAAGCCGACTATATCCCTGGAATCTACAACAGCCATTTCAAATGCAGGCAGGACACGGAGGTATTTATGCAATCCTGCCGTTACGGGATCTAAGTTGAGGTGAAAAATAAGCTACTGGCCTCAATTTTCCACACATAATTCTGCATCAGCACAAATGTCATGCAGGCACGCTTCTCATCCACTGTTTGTACAAAAGGCTTGTTTGGATTTGGAATCCCAGTGTTGGTGTAGTTTGGAGTGCCATTTCAATTCAACAAAGGCACTCTAGGCCTCAGGGGTCACTGCAACGGACTCTAGCTCTGCAAACCTGAACCATGAACTATGTCACTTTTAGGCGCCGAAAGGTTTGTGTAATGCGGGTTAAACATTCTAAGTAGGATTGCATGACCAAAAAGGATAACAATTGTTTCTTCATGTGAGGCTTTGAATTTTGCTGGTTTGCTTGAACTCTGTCTTGACCAATGGCCTTTCCTTGTTCAGATATTAAGTGACTTAAGAACTTCAACTGTTGTTCCACAAGTTGTAGTTCAGCGAGACTAGATGGCAGAGCATCGCAAGCCTTCCTTTCTCACATTGTTTCTCTGTTGATGCTGTGATTAAGCATTCGTTTACATACTGCAGAAACGCTGACCCCCCCCCCCCCCTCCCGGTTAAAACAAGAGTCTCCATACTCCTGTGTAGAACCTCGTTACTTATGGTGAGGACTCAGTAATCTTGAAAATGTCACGTGAAAGTTTACTATTTGCCTTTGAATGGAAAGGTGAACTAGAATTGACTGTCGGCGTGTAACAGTACACAAAACAAGGCATTTGCGAAATCCACAATAGAGAGCCATTTACATCCGGTGGAATTTGAGCCAATATAATATAGGGGTTGGGAACATTTGGGGTGTGCAAAACAACAGCGTTATTGATAACCTGCAGATCATGAACAAACCTCCATTCCCCCGATTCACCTGGAATGTTTGCCTTTATGAACGAATAAAAGGGGATTATTCATGGGGGATTATCACTCCAGCCTATAATAGAGATTCAAAGACAGGAGTAATTCCTTGTACAGCCTCGGGTTTTAACGGCTCTTTTGCTTTGCAAGGACGATACTCAGACTTCAGGGTTATTCTTAAGGATTCGTATGAGCCCCACATCGTGTTTGCCTTTTGTCCTGAAATCAGTTGGGACCCTTCTTAATCTTGGGTCCGAGACATCTACCATAGGTAAACGCCAGACGACACTCCTGCCGGGGATTACCTGGACTGCCCTGTCTGCCTGAGTTAGCCAATTTAGTTTCTTCCGATACGTCCTTATAACTGCATTGAAGCAGATACCCACACCGACCCTGAAGATACAATCTTTCGTTTTTTGTGCCTGTCGTACCCATGGTCCCAAATTCTGACACCTGTCGCTGGATGCCTTTGCCAATGACCCGTGAGGAGAAGAGTCTTCCACATCAAAAAAAGGGTCTATTTACCGTCACAGATACTTAAAAAAGTTTAAAGTAACAGCACATCTGTGATCATTCCAATAAAATTCGCACAATAACAACTGATCTTGTTTAACCAATCTCCTGAACCAATCCTTCTCTTATGATTTGTCAGGACCATCGCGGCGTATGTTTGCTGTGCAGTGCAGCATATCTCCAGCAAGAAAATCGGTGTTAAGGGGATTAACATGGCTACTTACTTCCTGGGTGAGTGAATCGCTCACGGAACCTATCGCTCTCTGACATGCATCAGGGGTTGTGATTCGTATTTTCCAGCATGCATTGTTAAATCTTTTTTTTGTATTACCTGCAAGCCCGTCGGGGTACTGCGCAAATCGGACCCCAGTCTCACTATGAGATCCCGAGACATCAGATTTAAAGTACAGAATTCCGATAACAGAAATGAGAATTGGAATGTTTCCCCATTACTGGTTTTGCACAATAGGGGTGCGGTAAATCTCTCTCGTGTCACGAGTCCTGATGCGTCCATTAATTCAGGAAGCTTCTGTTCATCTTTATTTCGTCGACTCTCTGAACTGCCTTGATTTATGAAGTGAATATGTTGCCCTTGTATCTTCCAAAAAAGTAAGAGTTGCACCTTCCACATATAACATAGCTGTAAGCATTGACTTATATGCATCATCGTTGTACTGAAAATATAGTTCACGTTTCGCAAACTCAGTGCTCAGTATAGAGGTGGGACATGTTTCAGTGCCCATAAGGTTAGGAGTAGAGATGAGCATAAGAAAGTATTCGTTGCCAAGCCTAAAGCAAAGAGGCTTACCTGTAACTTTGGGCCTGCCTACCTCCACCTCAGCCTTCCTCCATTTGTCACCCTGCTGCCCAGCCTCCAGGGCCGATTGAGGCTGTCTGGGCGTGCGCTGCCTCACTCAGTGTTCCAATGCTCTGCAAACAAAGCACCTGCCAGATTTACCTCTGCCAGCCCTTCTTTTCACGCAGCACCTCCTTCCAGCGGCTGGCCGACCATCTGCATCATAGTAAGCTGAGCTTTAAGTGTTTGCTTTTCCATCTTTAATTTCCGTTTTTCCTTCTCTTGGGCCAGAAAGTTTTCAGCATGTAGCTCGTGGAGTTCCATCAAATTCAGGTTTTCCGTGTCCCAGGTAATACATTGGCAAGACGCTTCATGTAATGGGCGCCTGATAGCTTTTACATATTCCCTTTAAAATACAATTCGCTTCTTCTTATCAACACTTCAAGGTCAGTGGCCTGAAACATTCGAGCTCCTTTCCAGATATGGAGTTGTTTTTTTCTAATTCCTTGGCTGTTGATATGGTAGTTTGCTGGCCTTGTAAGTTTGCTATTAGTTCGGTTTAAATATACATAGATTTTCTTTCTGTCTGCAACACTTGCCCTCTGCAAAGTCAAGCCCTTACTTTTTTTGTTTCCCTGTGCTTTTATTGGTTTCAAAAGAAATGTTAATTTTCCATTGCAATGGACATCACATTATTTTCACTGGTCGGTGCAACATCGAGGGCCGAAGTGCCTGTACTCCACTGTAACGGTCTATGTTGTAAGATATTTTTCCTGCTGTTTTCCGATGTCTCTCCTCACTGTGGAAACTTCCAGACACATCTTCCAGTGATTTGTCTGCACTTCATTCAATCCAGAAAACTGTCGTTCCTCCTGAGAATGTGATCTCTCTACAATGGAGAGAGGAAAACAGAGTCGGTGACAAAGCTGAGATCACTTAAGTTCTGTCCAGAATCAACAAAAATTACCCCAGTCTTCCAGTGTCCTGCCACTTTAAGATTGCATTGTGTACCCAAGCCATCACACCAGTCTGTGGTCTGCTGCAGTTCTTCTTCAAGGCACAGCGCAAGCTGGAAGTTCGGGCAACTCATTTTCTACTGAAAGAACATGCAGATTTCAGGACCCAACATCGAGTTCAATCATTTTGGATCCTGTCCGCCCTCTTCCACATTTTTCACCCACCCATGCATCCCATCAGTTCCGAACACGAATCATTGGAATCGAAGCGTTCACTGTCCTTTCTTATCATAGATGGACAAGAGCTGCTGATTTTGTTCAGACATTTTCGCATTTCTTCAAAGAGCATTTCATTTTCCGTTGTAATCGCAAGACTGCAGGAACCGTCTGATTCCAGGAGGAGAAGTTCACAGGAGATGAAAATAATGCCAAGGGCTGGACCATTCCCATTGTGAAGGTCGATGAGCTAAGCTGGGGCTGTGTAACGAAGCACAGAGAAGGCTGAGTGAGAAACTGATTAACATGCACATATTATGAATAGGATAGATATGTATGACAGGAATAAGGCTTTTCGGGAAGGAATAATAAACAGTGATATAGATGAAAAGCAGGAGAAAAGCGGTTTAGAGGAGATTTAGGAAGAACGCTTTCACCCATAGAGTGTTGTTCATCTGGAATTTCTTATTTGATCATGTGGTAATGCTAAGTGTTATGAGGACATTTCAGCGGTATGTAGCCGAACACTTAAAGATCCAGAGCAGACGTGGATAAGGACCAGATACTGGAAAGTGTGACGAGGTCAGACAGACGTGAGATGGGTGTCCCGAACGAAATCGTTCTAAGGCAAACTTTTGTCGTGAAAACTGGGTGAGGCCGCGACTCTGTGGTGCAATGGAAAGCGCGTTGAATTTCTACGCCTTTCTTAAGACTACCATTCAAAAGTTGTGGATGCAAATCTCAGAGTCGAGTTTTAATTTATGGTTTGAAAGGTGTTCAGACCAGACTCGACTGCTCATCTGCAAAACCTATAACATTCATGCAAAAACACAACTGTCTCGAAATGCAACATTTTCCTCACAGCGATGAATAACTTCACTATCTATTTATTGTAGAGATCGATAAATATGTGTTAGCCACTTGGCAACACGATGATATGGATACGCTGGAAAAAGACATAAAAGTGCTGTGTGAGCTATGATGTTACAGAATGGCGTGACTGGGCAGGAGCGGTGTTAAGAATGGCCTACTTCTGCTCCTTTCTGCTTGAGTCTTTTCTGGCCCAGGTTTTTACACAATCACAATGAGAACAATGTGAATCTACACCAATTATTATTTTCTGTCTCACCTCCACTTCACTACCCTCCAAGCTGGAATAGATAGCCCTTGTTTCAGCTTTAGGTCAGACAGTGTAGGATTCTCACAAGTTCTCTGTCAGGCTGAACATTCCTTCATATAGGTTTCCAAGTGGACACATGGAGCAAGCGATTACATGGACGCTGGGGATTGAGGGACAGATTTCCCTCTTGCTGGGCTAGGATTCTGGCCAAGGTAATGAACGTGACTTTCTGACATTTTGAAACTTACTCTGGATTCTTGCGACTTTACTAATTAAACTAAAATTCAATTTGCCCTTGCATAACATGATTAATTTTTCACTATTTATAAAAAACCATGCCACGTGCCCGTGGATGTAGTAATGCAGAAGATTGTTGATGTTGTGTACAGTGTGGTTCATTGTGCCGTATGAACATTCCAAAGGATGCTGGTGAAGTACCAGTAAATCGAATTCTCTGACGAATTGATACCGATAGAAGGAAAATCCCAGCACAGTAGCGACATAACATTGCCTGTGATCAACGCAGGAAGCCACGGTAAACGAACACAGAATTCAATTCTGCCTATTTTCACCACATTTTACTATTCATTTTCCTGAACCTGATGCTCCATAATCGATGATCCATCATCAGTATAACCTCCTCTGCGCTGTGTTTCATTTCAGATCTTCAGCAAAAAAGGAGTAATTGGTTTGAGGGGCCCAGTGGTAAGATCAGTAGCCATTGGTCATCAGTACACGGCAGCTCCAGTGGTGCAATTCGTCAGTTTGATGTAATTGCACGACAGACTGGAAGTGCGTAAGATGCCAAAGTTGCACATTCGGTTCTCGCCAGGTGTTGGTTTTACTGCCAGTGACCAGAGATGATTGCAACTTCAAGCTGAAGAACAGTTCAAACACCAAATATTACACCACAATAAAGTTCATTTTCGCCCTAACGTTGCACCGACCTGTGATACCAATCTGACTAGTATTTTACCATCAAAATCCGCAAGTTTATACAATGACCATTTCATTGCCCTGAAAGTTGTTGAGTCGACGAGTGTTGAAGGCAAGGTGTTCAGCACCCTGACTACTCAGTGATAAAGGAACCTACCTCAGTATCTATCACCCCCAATTTACATCGATGTGCCCTTGTGCCAAAATTACCATTTGAAGAAAAATGCCTTCACTGTCCACCTTATGGTAACCTCTGACCATCTTCTATGCCTCTCTAAATTCACCCCTCAAACTTCTTGTCGCTATCAAAAACCGCCTCAAGTCCCTCAACCGTTCCTCGTAAGACCATCTCTCCATAGAAGGCAACATCCTAGAAAATGTCCTCTGCACCCTTTCCAATGCTTTCACATCCATCGTATAATGTGCCGACCAGAAATGCACGCAGGTCTACGAGTGCGGCCACACCAGTTAACTTCTGGAACTGCAAAGTTATAATTTCACTCTGAAACTGAATCACTCTCCCATGAAAAACTAACACACCGTGCTCCTTGCAAACAAACCTGTCAGCGTGGGTGGTAACTTTCCGAATTTGAGATACATGTGCACCGAGATCGCTCTGCACATCTTCACTTCCAAGAATATAACAATTAGCCAAGAACTCTTTATTCTGACCGCCATGATGTCGATTCGAGCCGAGTTCGCTGCAATCACAACGCAGAATACGAACTACTAAACGGTTACAGCATTCCACAGGCCACACTTGTAAACTACAAGCAGTATGGTAGCAGAGGGAATGTCAGGACGAATGCACAATATCACGACTTGGCGACAGGCATGTGGGAACGCAGAATGAACCGAATCTTTAACTTGAGCGTCCCCAGAGACTGTGGAGGTTCCATGAACGAGAGTACTGGAGAATAGGATTAATGAAACGCTCCAAACACTTGGGAGAGTGCAGAACATTGTTGAAACGTATGCTTCAATAGCATTATAGTTGAACATCGGCTCCTTCATCGCTGTGCCCACACAAGGCAGTACCAACTGCTGCAGGCAATCACACATCATCCCAGTTCCAGACCCGGAATCAGAGAAACTGTAGTTCATATTCTGCGTTGTGATTGCAGCGACCTCGGCTCGAATCGACATCATGGCGGTCAGTTCATTCAAAGTTTTACTTTTGGTGAAACACGGTCAGAAATTGGTAATTTTTACATGATAATATTTTCTGAGGTGATGATCTGTTTTCCATCGAATTTTGTTCTCTGATGTTTCTGCGTTTTATGTATCAGGATTTAAACCCAAAAGTTCTCGAAGATGTCTCTCCCTAGCCCTCTCCCTAACTCTCTTTTCCGTCCCTCGTCCCATTTGACTGAGGCATTGCACAATCAAACATAAACTTTCACTTTGAATCATTCACGATGATCCAATTGTAAACTGGGATGGATTGACGGGAGAGAGGCGCGTGTATTTCCGAGGTTGGGACATCTCCTGGTCAAAAGCGGGGCGGAAGGGAATACTTGCCCCCATTTCTAATATTATGACCATAAATAGTACATGTTGCTGAGACAGCTGATTGGCGCATCTAAAGCGTGTGGAGACTTTAACTTTGAGGTGGCAAGGTTCGAAATTTAATTTTCCTGTTTGGGTCAGTGTTTTTGATATTGGCATCGGCTTTTGTTCGCATCAACTCAGAATCAGCTTCTGGTTCCCAATAAATACTGCAACCTGGAGAAGGTGGTGTTGTGATTATATAATAAATGAGTCATCCGTGGGGACTCACACACGGAACTGGTAATGTTAAAGTTTGACGAATAAAACCTGGAATGGAAGCCTGACCTCAGGATCAGAGAGCATGTCTTTAATTTCCTGCAATCCCAATCATGCAGGGGATGCTACCATCTTTACCCAATCCTGCCTACTTGTTACTCGAGGACCTGAACAACATAGCTGACCCTTAATCCGAGAATGACGACCGTGTGGGAAAGCAGGCCATTCGGCCCTTCCAGTCGATACCATCCCTCCGACGCACATCCTTGCAGACCCACACTCCATATCTATTCCGTTCCCCTTCATTTCCCATTGCTGATGCCAGTAACCCGCACACCTTCAGACTGTGGGAGGAAACTCACACAATCAAAGAGAGAATGTGCAAACGGCACACAGTCACACAAGACTGGGATCGAATCCATGTCTCTCGTGCAGCGAGTCAGCAGCGAATCAGAAAGAACAACATATGTTGTCCTGACCAGCGACATCCACACCCTATGGGTATATCAGGAAGCATAAAAACACGTTCACAACATGGACAACGGGACTTGCGTCTGCGTGGATTTTATTTGAACCAATCGTTCATCCTGGGAAGATACAAGGACACCGATATCACAGAGAAACCAGCGTAATGCGGGATTCAGTTACCTGCTGAAGTGGAAACTCATCCACTCAGTCAAACTGGGGACAGACTATTCAACAACCCCGTGTGTGGGACGGGCTCAATGAGCAGAAGAACCTCGAGATTTACCAGCAAGGTTATATATCCCAGAAGATCAACTAAACTGTCAACGCTGCTGTTAATCCAAACCAGCTGCCAGTTTCATAGCGTCAAAGTCCTAGACTCACACAGCATGAAAATAGGCCTTTCAATCCTACCAGCTCATACTGAACATAATGACAAACTAAACGAGTCGCATTTGATGGCTCTTGTAACTGCTGATGGTTAATAATGCCCTTGTGATATTATTACTGCATTGTTAATATGAATGTCCAGATATAATTCTGTGAACATGGGTTCAAACTCTGGCATGGCAGATGCTGGAATTTTATTTAAATAAATCCCGAGAGTCTAATGATGATGTTGAATCAGTTGTTGTAGATCTGATTCATTAATGCCTGATATGGAAGGAAACTGCCATACCTATCTGGTCTGGCTGGTATGTGACTCCAGATCCATAATATCTTCGTTGATTCTGATCTTCCCTGTGGGCAATGAATTATGTACTAGACACAAATGAATAGCTTTTATTAATCACACTGATACTTTCCAACTCATTTATCGATCCAAATATCCTGTAAATATTGTAAATGTACTTTCATTCATCACTGCCTCAGGAAGTGAATTGCAAACATAAACCATCCTCTGTTTTAAAAAGCCTCTTTTTTATTTTAAATCCCTCTTTTTACTTCAAACATTTGCCCTCTCGTCTTGAAGTGCCCCCTCCTTGGAGAAAAAAACGGTTACAGTTAACTCTCGCTGAACTCTCAATAATTTATACCTTTCTAACAGGACGCCTTTCAAACTGCAGTGCTTGAGTGGAAGTCGTCTCAGCCTATCCAGCCTTTCGTTAGAACACAAACCTTCCCCACTAGCCATGCGCTGGCATACCTGTTCTAAACCTACTCCAGCTGAATAATTTCCTGGCTATTACTGGGCGACATGACCTGGACACAGTGTTCCAGAAGACGCATCACCCAATGTCCAGTTCAACTTCAACATAACGTACCAACTCCTACGCTCAATGGACTGAGCAACGAAGGCAAGATGACATTTTTTAAACCATTCTGTCTATATATGAAGCAAATTAAAATGAATTATGTACTTGCATTCCTGGCCTCTGTGTTCCACAACACATGCAATGCCCGATCATTAATTGTATAAGCCCTACTAATATTTGATGTAGCAAAATGCAATACCTTCCATTTATCCAGATTGAACTTCATGTGACATTTTTCAGCCCAAAGACGCAATGGATTAAGATCCTTCTGGAACCTTAGATCACCTTCTTTAGAGTCTCCAATTCTGCTCCCCTTTGCAAGCTTCTATGAGTTCTATTGTTTTCTCATCCAGGTCAACGATTTTTAATTATTTGTCGTGGCCATCATTTAGCTGTTTGCAAATCAGGTAACAATTATTCATCTCGTTAACCATGAGGAAGACAGCCATAGACTGCAGGGAGATTGGAAACAAATGGCAAGAAAATGTGCTGAAAGGAATTCAATCCAGTGAAGTGGGTGATAATGAATTTGGGGAGGATCAATGATAAAAGTGTGAATACTGAGTGGTTTAAAGTAATAAAAGAGAAATTGGAGTAGACATTCACGAATATTTGAAGGTGATTGGCCAAGGGATCAAGTGGTCTAGAGTGGTTGGAGATACTTTCTGTTCTTGACCGCAGCTGGGAATATAAGAGCAGGGAAACGATGCTGGAACTTTAGCAACGGCCTATTCAAGATCAATAGACAGGGGAATCAGATGGACGGAAGTGCGTACTGCAGGTGCTGGAAATCAGAATCAAGCTTAGAGTGGTGCTGAAGAAGCACAGCAGGTCAGGCAGCATCCGAGTTGCAGAAAAAAATAACGTTTCGGCAAACGCCCTTCATCAGGAAAAAAGGTGGGAGCCTCGTGGGTGGAGCGATAACGGGAGGACTGGGTCTGGGAAGAATTTAGCTGAGAGTGCAAGAGGTGGATAGAGATGGGGTGAAAGGTGATAGTACGGGGAAGAGGGTGGAGCGGATAGGTGGAAAGGAAGATAGACAAGTGAGACAGGTCAGTAGGATGGTGGCAAGTTAGAAAGTTGGAACTCGGATAAGGTGACCGTGGAGAGATGAGGAAACTGGTGAAGACCACGTTGATGCCCTGGGGTTGAGGGTCACGAGGTGGAAAATCTGGCGTCTGGTGGTGAGGGAATGGCGGTGGAGGCGACCCAGGAACTGCATGTCCTTGGGAGAGTCGGGGGACGTGGTAATTGATGTTTTTGGTCATGGGATGTTGGAGTTGAATGTTGCGGGTTCCCTGGAAATGTTCTCTGAAGCGCTCTCCGAGAATGTGTCTGTTGACCCCAATGTAGAAGAGACCACATCGCGAGCAACAGATGCAATAAACGACATGTGTGGAAGTGCACACGGACAATTGATGGATGTGGAAGGCTCATTGGAGCCTTGGAAGGATGTGAGAGGGAAGATGTGGGTGCAGGTTTTGCAATTCCTGTGGTGGCAGGGTAAGGTGCCGTGAGGGGAGGGTGGGTTTTTGGAGGGCGTGGACGTGACTAGGAAGTCGTGGAGGAAAGAGTCTTTGTGAAAAGTGGATAGGGGTAGGGAGGAAAATATAAATTTCCCTGTCACTGCAGGAATTACAAAACCTGCACCCGCATCTACCTCCTCACCTCTGTCCAAGGCTCGAATGGAGGCTTCCACGTCCATCAAAGTTTCTCCTGCACTTTCACACATGCCATTTCTTGTATACGTTCCGCCCGATGCGGTCTCCTCTAGGTTGGAGAGAGGTGATGTGTTCTCACACAACACTTCAGAGAATATCTCCAGGATACCCGCAAGAATCAACCCCAGTGCCCCTTGACTAAACATTTCAACTCCCCCTCCCACTCTCCCGAGGACATGCAGGTCCTGGGCTTCCTGTATCGCCACTGCCTCACAACCCGATGCCTGGAGGAAGAAAGCCTCATCATCTGCCTCGGGACCCTTCAACCTCATGGCATCAATTTGGACTTCACCCGTTGCCTCATTTCCCCTCCCCCTACCTTACCCCAGTTCTCACCTTCCAGCTCAACACCGTCCGCCTGACTTGTCCCACCTGTGAATATTCATTCCCACCTATCCACTCCATCTTCTTCTCTGACATATCATGTTCACCCCCCGCCTGCATCCACTTCCAGCACTCTCAGCTACGTTCTCCCCAGCCCCACACCCTTCCCATTTATCTCTCCATCCCATGTGCTCCCAGTCTCATTCCTGAAACCTTTGCCTGAAACCTTTGTCCATTTTTCCTCCTCCTCAGATGCTGCCGGACCTGCTGTGCTTCTCCAACACCACTCTAATCTTGACGGGAGTCAGTTGATTGAGAGGATTTTCAGATATTTTCTGTTGTTGAGCTGTTGAGCACAGGCTGTGGATGATAGCAGAACTTTAGCAACCACCAGTTTAGGGAACAGCTAAAGGACTGAGCACAAGTCTGGTCATGGCATAAATCAACATTTTTCTTAAAATTGGAAGATTAAAGATGGAAGGCTGAAGTATGCAACTTTGTCCATCAAGACCGTTTCACCAATGATTTTCTCACTGATTCATTTCCAACTCAGGGTGCTATGGGCTTTGGAGGGTAAGTTGAAAATGGTGGCGTTTCATTGCATCTTCCAACCTTGTCCTTATAGTCAGTACAGCTGTTGAGCTTTGAAGTTTGTCAAAAATGCCCGAATGACTTACTCCAGTGCATCTTATAGTTGGTGCACTCTGCTGCAATTGTGCCTTAGCGGTGAAGGGAATGAATATTGCAGGTGTTGAAGAGGGTACACTCAAGTGACTGCATTGTGGTGGACGGTGTCCAGTTCCTTAAGTGTTATTGAAGTTACACCCATCTCGGCAAATGGATAGAGTTATATTAACGTCTCATTTGTGCCTTGCAAACGATGTAGGATTCACAGAACAATGAGTTGAGTTTATAATCAAAACATGTCTCAAGAACATGTTGTTGTTGTCAAAGTGTTTATGTCGCCAGTTTCTATAAGTTTTTTTTTCCCTGAAATAATAGCTCTGTGGACGATTACACGGGGTAATTTGTTTACAGTAAAGTTATTGAATGTCAATGAAATATGATTAGATTCTCATTTGTCGGAGAATTCATTACTCTATTTCGTCCTTGTGTGGACCAATCTGATTCCAGTCGCTGTCTGATTTCAAGTTCCAATTCCTGTCTGTGCTTGAAATTCCAACCGTTTCTTCACATAAATGTCTCCGCCTGCCGTAATAATATGTAAGGATGCTGCAGGGACAGCAGAGGTTAATGAACATGTTGTCAACACTGGAGAAAATGGAGCTTCGTGGAATGATTGGTTAGGCTGGGATTATTCTCCTTGAAACAAAGAAGACGGAGGGGAGCTCTATAATCACAATTATAAACGTTCAACATTCATTGACAAGGTAGTTACGGGCTGGTGGGTCACCCTCTGGTAGGAGGAATTATATATTGCCTGCTTAGTTCAGAAATTAGATGAGTGTGGAAACAGGCCCTTCGGCCCAACAAGTCCACACCAACCCGCCACCTCACACTGCAGCCAATTTAGCATGGCCAATTCACCTAAACCGCACATTTGTGGACTGTGGGAGGAAACCGGAGCAAACCCACGCAGACACAGGGAGAATGTACAAACTCCACACAGTTAGTCGCCTGAGGCGGGAATTGAACACGGGTTTCTGGTGCTATAAAGCAGCAGCGCTAATCACTTTGCCATCGGGCCGCACACGACTGAGGAGCATTTTCTTTGCTCAGGGGCCAGTAAATCGGTGGAACTCCTTGCCGAAATTGTTGTTGAGGCTGAGTTGTTGTGTATTTTCAAACTGTGCCACACAGATATTTAACCAGATAGATGATAGAGCTTTGTCGAGGCAATGCTGGAGAATGGAGTTAAGGATTATCAGATCAGCCATGAGTTCGTTGAATGGTGGAGCAGACTCGATGCGCTGAATGGCCGACTTCCAATCCTACATCATTTGGTCTAACACCTTATTTAATTGATACCTTTAGAATTCAGAGGGGAGGGGATGAAGTGACAGAAAAGGTTTCTCAATCTGATCAGACAGATCAGGAACTAAGCTCATAAGTTCATGAACAGGAAATGTGCTGGGGCCTGGATACAACAAATGGCACTGGGCACACCGCAGATGGGTATGTGCAGATGTTGTGATTGCTAAAGAAAATTGGTGGATCTAATATTGTTGCCAACTTGGTGATCACGCTGGATGATGGATCGCGGTATGATTCACACAGCAAAAGGTTGTGAAAGACTGGAAGATTCATTTCATTGGAAAAGTTTTCTGCGGTTTCAATTCAATTGACTGTTTAAAATACTGATCAGAACTTTGTGTGGAGTATTACATTAAAATTGACAATCCCACTTGATAAACTATTGCACTCGATCTTTCCTTATTTGTTCCCCTTTCATTCGACATAAATTCATAGAATGTCAAGATGGAATGAAAGGAGAAAAGAAACGTTTGCACTCCATTTCATTATCCCAATGTAACTTACAACAGTATCAAATTGCTTTACTTCGACTTTGATGATGTTCCTATTTCTCACAAATCTCCGGTGCAATGAAGGGCAAGAGCAAGATCGTCCACGTTAAATGTTGCATTCAATTTTGCTCCGAATTTATTTCAGCTGGAAGAAAATACTGATGAGAAAACAGAAGGTTGAACTACAAAACAAGATGGCAGTTTTGATGCTCAGTTACTTTGGCAGATTTCAATGGGTATCAAATGAACCCAAAATCATGGCGATCGTCCTCCCATCTTTAAGGCATGGGATTAAAGCAGGAAATCGATCTCTAAGAGACGGGTCACTTCCTATTCATTATGGAATAGCTTTCCTTGACAATATACCAAATCTGCTCAGTTCCATTTATTATGATTCTTGTGGAATATTAATAGAAATCTTTTAAAAAACCACTGAGTTTTTTTGCTGAATCTTACTCACTGCAGACGTTTTCGATATTTCTTTGCATCTGAAGTCGTCCAAATTAGATAATGTTTCCTCGCACCTTCTACCCCCTACACCCTCCTTTACACTTTTACCTGGCCACAGGCTGTCTCTCTCCTGTTGAAACTCACTGATTGTGTGTCTGTCAATGTGCCTTTCCAAATATTTTGGAAACGGATTGTCTGAGTAACAGAAATGCTGCTCCCATTATTTCTTTGTCCTACATCGATGGTTTTGAAATCTTGACTTTCAGAAATTTATGAACTTGAAAAAGTGAATTTGCCACATATTTACTCTCTCCAAACCTCAAATACTCTGGAAAACTTCCATTCGGTTTTCCTTGGTTTAGTTTCAAATTTTCCAAAACACAAATAAATAAAACTCCATCCCCACTAAATGCCGTCAGCATCGTCTCCAATGTCTTAGCAGCACAGTAAACGCTGGCAGTGTCCTCTCTGATAGAATCACAGATTCCCTACAATGCAGAAAGTACAGTTGAGTCAATCGGGTCTGTAGGGAGACTATGAACAGCATCTCAACCAGACCGAGCTCCTGTCTCTATCCCCGCAGGCCTCTGGCTTGTGATTTCAAATAAACCTGGTGGAATAATAACCTGGCAACTTGTGACTGCTGACCTTATCACTGCGTTACCCCTGGCTAATTCACTTAACTTATGAGTTCACTCCCTGGACAGATGAGCGCAATTTAACATGGCCAATCCACCTAACCTACATACTTAAGAGCAATGCGAACCACTGATCAAATGTAACATCACATTGAACACTATCTGTGTCATGTGTAATGGCTTTACACACTGGCAACTCCGCCTAGTCAAAGCAAGCTCCGCCCACCAACCCGAATTCAATGCATCCAAACGCGGTTCTACGCTATACACCCTCAGTAGTTCTGCTGGAAATGTTTCTGCACTCAGATCTGAATGGGTTTATTCTGTTTTCTTCCTCAGATTCCAGCTTTAAATAAACACATCAGTCAGGAACAACTCTATATAATGGTTTTGATTGCAACACAAACACAATGTGCAGTTTGCTGAAGTTACGTGTTTGCACTTTCACTGACACTCTCTCTCCCCAGGAGCTGCAGTCCTTCCCCAAATAATTCAGACAGCACTGTCCCTGCTGTGACATGTCCCATCGAGAATGGAAGGCCAGCCATGAATAACCTTCACTGGGGAACAGAGCGACAGGTTTCAAACCTTTACAATGCCCCCAGCGGATTATTGAGCCCTGTGACAGGTGGGGACACTAACCACAATACTGTGGAGGACAACAACGTCGAAGGAGGCCCTTCAGCCTATTGTGGCCGCACTTGTCAAACACAACTGCTTAACGACCTGAATCAAGGTTTCCATCGTTTAATCCATGATCTTACATGTTTTGGCATCGCAAATCAACATCTCAATTTTTTTTAAGGTTAGAATGATTTCCGCCTCTCTGACCCTTTCCGCAAATCTACTCAAACCTTTCTGCCTTTTCCCGAAAACTCTTGGCCCCAGTGTTCAATCGCTCCATCAATAAGAAACGCTTCTTTCAGTCTATCATATCCATATCCCTCAGTATTTAGTACATCTCAGTCATGTCTTCTCCAATCTCCTCTGTTCGGCGCCAAACAACCCCAGTCTGTCCAATCTCTCCTCACAACTGAAACTCTTCAGCCCAGACAATATCCCAGTGAATCTCTACTGCAACGTTCCCAGTGCGATCACATCCATGCAGTCCTCTGAATTGCAGAACTGCACACAGTAATCTAGCTAGGGCCAAATGAACTTTTTTTCTATTCTGTTACAGTATGAGGGCGTCGCTGGCTCGGCAGTATTGATTGCTGTACCAAATTGCGCAGCGGGTAATTGAGACTCAACCGTATTGTAGTGAGTCTGGAGTCACATGGAGGCCCGAGCAGATAAAAATGGCAGTTTCATTCCTTAAATGACGTCAGATAGTTTTGTTATTTTTTTCATCAATTGAACATGGATATATAGGAGTTATTAGATTCGTAATTCCAGATATTTTTTGAATCCCAATTCTACCACCTAGCATGGTCGGAGTGAAACCCAGGTCCCTGGTGTCTGAATTAACAGTTCTGTGTTCAGTGGTAATAGCGCTCGGCCATTGCAGAAAAGCAGTGAAACTGATCTTATCCAATTAAGTCGATTTTCCCCGATACTGTTCTGTGCCATTTTCCTGAGCTTGACCTCCGCTCCCCACCCCCCACACCCCCAATAATATCTGGTCCGTATCAGTAAAAGCTGCTACATGTGTATTGATCTCACAACAGTGGTAACCAAATGGATCAAATGGTCTGCATGTCCCCATGGTGGGGTTGGGGCATGTTCACCCAGCAACAGTGACCCCAGCCACACAGACTGATCGGTATCAATGGGAGAGTCTGTATTAGATTCTGCGATGCCTTAATGAAATGGGAAATGACTCCACAAACACATGATGAAAAAGCAGCGCTCCAAAAGCTAGTGCTTCAATTAAACCTGTAAGACCATAACCTGGTGTTGGGTCATTTTTAACTTTGTACTCCATAGTCCAACACCGACATCTCCAAATTAATGAAATGGGGGTATGGGATGGAAAGTTCGGTTAGTGATCGTAGGAGGGAAGAAATCTCTGAGAACGGGTGGATTTGAATTCTGACATATGAAACACAGAGATGTGATCGAGCAGAACTTGGAGGAAAAAAATCACCTTGGAGAAAATCATGAATTTAAAACAATTGATTCCTTTGTGTTTCACAAAAGACTGGGACACACAGAACTATTACTGCCGTAACTCGGATTCGAACCGAGGTTACTGCGGCCACAACGCAGAGTACTAACCACTATACGATCACAGCACCCCACAGACGAACACAGCAAGTGCATGCTCTAAGTACAGTATTATAAGGAATGTTAGGCAGAGCACCAAATGCGTACGATCAGTGCTTAGCGAACAGTAGCAGATATGTGGGAACTCAGAATGGTCTGACTGTTTAACATCGGTTCCCCAGTGGCTGTGTTGATTCCATCATTAATGTGTTGAGGGCTGAGATAAATAGATTTCTCCAAAACATCAAGGAATCCGGGTACAGTGCAGCTTTTTTTACCTGCACATCCACCAATATCATTTATTGTATCCGTTGCTCCCGGTGCAGTCTCCTGTACGTTTGGGGACTGGGCGCCTCCTAGCAGAGTGCTTTAGGAACATCTCTGGGACACCCGCACCAATCAACCACACAGCCCTGTGGCCCAACATTTCAACGCTCCCTCCCACTCTGCCGAAGACATGGAGGTCCTGGGCCTCCTTCACCGCCGCTCCCTCACCACCAGAAACCTGGAGGAAGAATGCCTCATCTTCCACCTCGGACCACTTCAACCCAGGTTATCAATGTGGACTTCAACAGTTTCCTCATTTCCCCTTCCCCCACGTCACCATAGTTCCAAACTTCCAGCTCAGCACTGTCCCCATGACTTCTCCTGTGTTGTCCTACCTGCCTATCATCTATTCCACCAATCCATTCCACCCTCCCCCCCCGACCTATCACCTTCATCCCCTCCCCCATTTACCGATTGTACTCTATGCTACTTTCTCCACAAACCCAACCTCCTCTCACTTATCTCTCCACCCTTCAGACTCTCTGCCTTTATTCTTGATGAAGAGTCTTTGCCCGAAACGTCGATTTTACTGCTCCTCGGATGCTGCCTGAACTGCTGTGCTCTTCCAGCACCACTAATCCAGAATCTGGTTTCCAGCATCTGCAGTCATTGTTTATACCAAGCTTTTGTTGAAATGTATATTTCAATAGCAATGCAGTTTAACATCGGTTACTTCACGAGTTTCCCCACACAAGGCCGTAACCACTGCTGCCACATGGGCCCAGTTCCCAGCCCCAGAATCAGAGGAACTGAGTGGCGCAGTCGCGAAGATGCAACTTGAAATCGAGATGGGAATGAGGTCGCAGAGATAATCGTTGGCTCAAGTGAATCAACCGGAGACTGCATGGTTTCTATGATGGTTTAGAGGCGCAAGCAATTCCGAGGTTGGGAGTGCTTCTGGTCAAAGGCGGGGCAGAAGGGAAAATCTGTTCCCGGTTATAACAGCAATCTACAGTGCATCTTGCTGAGACAGCTGAGTGCCACAACTGGAGCGGGGGCAGCTGGTTTGAAGTTTAATTTTGCTTCACTATCACCCACTTCCCTGGAATGAATTGCTTTCACCATTTTTATTTCCAATTGTTTGGTATCTCCCTGCAGTCTGCGGCTTTCCTAAATCACGGCCACTACAAATAAATAGGAATCATTGATCTACATAAGAAAACAGTGGAACTCACAGCTGGCATGCTTCATAGGTTTGCAGGCGACACCAGAATTGTAGACAGTGATGAAGATTATCTAAATTTCAAAAGGATCTTAATCCAATGAGTCGTTGGATAAATGGAAGGTATTGCATTTTGGTACAACATAAAGAGTATGGCTTAAAGTCATGATCTCTGTTCCTGAGGTCAGGCTTGTATTTCAAGTTTTATTTGTCGAACGTAAACATCACCGTTTCCGTGTCCCAACCCCCAAGGATGACTAGTTTAAAATATCATCCCAACACCAACTTCTCCTGGTTGAAGTCTTGACTGTGTGGAAGAAACTGATAATGAGCTGATGCGAGCAAATGTAGCTGCCACCGCCAGTGTTGGAAACACAGATCCAAACAGCAAAATCATCTTTTAAACCCACCATTGCAAAGTTAAGGGCTCAACATACTCCACTTGTGCCACTCAGCTGTCTTAGAAAGATGCACCGGAAATCGCTATGATAGTATAAATGGGGACAACCATTCCTTTGAGCAGGAGCACATTCAACCGAGGAATTTCTTGAGCCTCTGTACCATCACACGCTCACCTCTTGCATCACTGGTAACTCTGCGCACTGATGCCCATCCCTATTTCCGGTTGGATCTGGGCGGCTGTGCCGATGTTAAGCTAAAATGCTATTGAAGCATGCATTTCAACAATATCCTGCCCTGTCCCCCGAGTCTTTGATGTTTTGTCGAAATCGATCAATCTCATCTGTCAACGTTCTTATTCAAGTGATCTCTGCAGCCTCTGAGGACATCGATATGAAAGATTCAGCTCATTGTCAGTTCCCACATGTCTGTCACTGTTCGCTGAGTACTGATATTGTACATGTGCTGTTCTTCCGAACATTTCCTCTGCTAGTATACTTATTGCTGCTTGCAAACATCCTGTTCTGTGGTTACTGTGATCGTGGTTGTCGGTATTTTGCATTGTGACCACAGCAAACTCGATTTGAAACCAAATCACGGCACTAAGTGTTCTCTCCGTTGTCCTTTTTGTGACACATGCTAAGAAATTAATTATTTTACCTTCAAATTCCGCTCTCTTACATCTCTGCGTGTCATATATCAGGATTGAAACACACTCGTTGTCGGAGATTTCTCTTCTTCCCACGATCATTAAACCTCATTTCCGTCCCTCCCCCCATTTCTCTGAGGCAATGCACAATCTATCACTCTCTTTCACATTCATACTGTTCTGTCTGTGCTGCTGCTGCGGTCACTGTTGTTGGGTGAACGTGCCCCAATCCCACCATCGGAGCTTTCAAACAAATCGATCCATTTGGATACTGCGGTTGTGAAATCAATCCCCATGTAGCAGCTTTTACTGATATAGGACAGAGACAATTGGAGCGTCAGGCTCATGGAAAATACCCAGGGCAGTTTTGGTGAAAAGACATTTTATTGGAAAAGATCAGCTTTTGTGGTGTTCTGTGTTGGTCTTGTGGTAATTTCGTAGGACTGATAATCCAGAGACCGAGGTAATAGTCTGGGTACTCGGGCTTGAATCCCACCATGCCAGATTGTAAAATTTGGATTCAGCAAATATCTGCAAGGAAGAATCTAATGATTACGATAGATCCATTGACAATTGTTGAATAAAAAACCATTTGGTTCACTGATGTCATTTCAGGAAGGAATCTGCTGTCCTTACTTGGTCTGGCCTGCATGTGACGTCAGACTCAGAAAAATATGGTTGAGTCTCAATTTCCCTCTGAGCAATTCAGAATGGGTAATAAATTCGGCTTAGCCAGAATCGCCCTCATACTAATCCAGAAATTTTAAAACAAATGCTCATTAGGCTCAAGCAAGAGTGTTGATTGCAGTTTTGCAAGTCACAGGGATGTGATCACACTGAGAAAATCGTAGGAGATATTTACCGGGACATTGTTTGGGATGAAGAGTTTCAGTTGTGAAGAAAGACAGGACAGAGTGGAGTGTTTGTCGCAATGTAAAGGAGATGTAGAGGAGACATGATTGTGTTAGGGTATGGACAGGGTTGACTGAACGAGTTTCCCATTAATGGAGGATTAGCAGGGGGCAGAGATTTAAGAAGAAAGTCAGAAAGGTTTGAGTAGATGTGCAAAAGTGCTTTATAAGCCAGTGGGTGGTTGGAATTTGGAATACACTGTCTGCATTGTTCAAAATGGCAGAAACCCTTAGAACCTGAATAAACATTCAGATGTGAACTTGTGATGCCAAGACATATAAGGCTGTGGGATAAAAATTGTGAAATGGGATTCAGTTCATTAGGTAGTTGCTTTTGACAAGTGTCACCACAATTGGTTGGAGGGCCTCCTTTGACACTCTTGTCCTCGGTAGTATAGTGGTTCGTGTCCCCGTCTGTCACAGGGCTCAATTCTCCACTGGGGACAGTGTAAATATTTTAAAACTGTCGCTCCATTCCCAAGTGCGGGTATTGATACCTATCATTCCATTCTCGATGAGGCATGTCACAGGAAGGACAGTGCTGCCTGAATCAGTGGGGGAAAGGGCTGCAGATCTCAGGGAGGCAGAGTGTCAGTGAAAGTGCAAACATGTGACTTCTGCAAATTGCACCTTGTTACAGTGTTGGAAAGAAAAAAAAACATCTGGCAGACTTGTTCTGGATTGAAGTGTTGAATTTGGGTTGATTTGCTTTGATGTGGCTGAGTTACCAGTGTATAAAACCATTAAAAATGATTCAGGTTTTGCTCACTATAATGGAACATTGGCTCAGTAATTCGCACTGTTGTTTGGTCTGAGGGCTATGTTGATTGGTCAAGTTAAATTGCCCTGCGTATCCAGGGAATGATTTCAGTAAATTAAGTAAATTAAGTAAAGCGGGGACAAGGTCAGAAGTCACAGGATGCCAGGTTATAGTCCCACAGGTTTATTTGACATCCTAATGGGGAGGGTTGCCCCTTCTTCTGGTGAAATATACGGGAATAGGGAGGAGAACTAGGTCTTGGTGAGATGCTTTTCAGAGAGTCGACACCGGCTCGATTGACTAAAATGCCCTTTCTGCACTGTAGGATTCTGTGATTCTATCAGAGAGGGTAATGACGGTGTTTACTGGGGGTGAAGCATCTAGAGTCGATGCTGACGGGGTGTACTGAGGATGAGATTTTATTCACTTGTTGTTTTCGAAAATTTAGAACAGTTATCCCTGAACCAAGAAAGACCTAATCGGGGGTTTTCATGTTATGAAAAGTTTGGACAGAGTAAATAGGTGGAAAATTCCCTATTTCAAGTGAGTAAACATCTAGACGTCAGACATTCAAACCCTTTGATAAAACCTTTGAAGAACAAAGAAAAGATGAGAGCAGAATCGCTGTCACTCCGAGAATCTGTTTTCCAAAATATTTGGAAAGGCACATTTGTTAACATACAAGGAATAAATTTCACAAGAGGGCGACAGCGTGTGTCTCGGTAAAGGTGTAGGGGTGGGGCGTAGTCGGTCAGAAGTTTCGGGGAAACAATGTCGAAATGGGTTGACTTTAAATGTAAAGAAATTTTGTGAACGTGTGCAGCTGAATAAGATTCGGTTCCAAAAACTCTGGATTTTCAAAGATTTGGCATAATATTCTACCTGAAGCATTGTAAATGGAACTGAGTGGATTTTTCTTATTGTGAAGGGAAGATATTACATACCGAATAAGAAGTGACCAGTTGAGATCGACGTCCTGCTTTAATCACATGCGTTAAATCTGTGAGGACAAACACCATGATGTTTGGTCCATTTTATACTCGGTGAAATCTGCCAAAGCAACGAGCAACAAAACTGGTGGGTTTTCTTATGCATTTTAACACTCTGATTTTCTAAGCAGTATTTTCCTTAAGCTGAAATAAAGTCGGAGCAAGTTTGAATACAACATCAATCGTTCCAATGAGATAAATCTAATTCCCTTCCGATTATTACAATGAACATTGTGAGGTTGCAGCAAAGTTAAAATGAAACGAACAAAACAGCGTTTCTAGCGGTTGAATCCAATTCAGGTTCAGCTATATGAGAAAGGCCATTGAGCAACAACATCGCCTTTATTTCCCTCTCCATGGCTCCTTCTTCACGTGAGAGAGAAAGTGACTGAAGAAATTATGCGTCAAATGTAGGTGTGAATATGACGGAAAATTCTTGTTCTCTGATTCATCCTGACACAGTTCTGATCAGAGTGTATCAATGACAGCTATTCATTGTGACGAACATGGTTATTTATTGGAATTTGCTGTTATTATAATTCTGATGCAAGCAGAAACACAATGGTGTGGATTTGATTCCGCTCTGCAAATTTCTCATCCTTTACTTTCACCACATGTCACCTGATGAGGTCACATGTCACCCCTCCACAAAATGTGCAGAGGAGACTGAACGATTATGGTGTTGTGTTATTATACCGCTGTGCTCCACATTCACGAGTTCGAGTCATACTCTGGTTGCTAACTTCACAAACCGCTCCAGCAGATTTTCTTTGCACCTCACAGCTCTGGTATACACTGGATCGAGAATCTTGTTCTTGCCCTTCACTGCACGGGAGATTCAGGAATAATCGACACCACATGAAAGTCGAAATGAAGAGTGAGAGCAGTCATTCTATTCAATTGTACATTAAATTCGTGTAATGAGAAGGAACGCATTTTTCTTTCTGCCCCACATTCCATCTTGTCTTTCTATGAATTTGCATCGAAAGAAAGAGAAACAAATAACAAGAGAACGGGAGCACAAGTTTATCCAGTGGGGTTGTTCATGAGTATTTTAACCTGACACTTCACACAAATATCTGATCAGTATTTCAAACAGTCACTCGGAATTGGAATCGCAGAAAACTTCTCCACTGAAACGAACCTTTCATTCTTTCACAGATTTCTGCTGTGTGTGAATCATACAACGATCCATCATCCAGCGTGATCACTGACTTGCCAACTGTCTAAGGTCTACCAACTTTCTTCAGCATTCACAGCTTCTGTAAACAGCCACCTGTGCTGTGCCCAGTGTCATTTGTTGTCCCCACGTCACAGCACATTTCGTCTTCCTGAGTTTATGAATCTTGTTCCTGATATGTCTCATCTGTTTAATAAACCTTTTCTATCATTTCATGCCATCCCCCCACAATTCTGAAATTATGAATAAAATAAGGCGTTCGACCAAATGTTAAACAAATGGAAGTTTGCCATTCAGCCCATGGAGTCTGCCCCACCATTCAACGAACTCATGATTGATCTAGATTAGATTCTCTACAGCATGGAAACAGGCACTTCGGCCCATAAAGTCCACACCATCCCTGCGAAGAGTAACCCACCCAGACCCATTCCCATCTGACTACGGGCAATTTAACACGGCCAATTCACATGAACGCGCATCTTTGGACTGTGGGAGGAAACCCACGGAAATGCAGGAATGATGTGCAAACTCCACAGTGACAGCTGCCCGAGGCTCGAGTTAAACCTGGGACCCTGGTCCTGTGAGGCAGCAGTGCTAACCATTGAACCACCGTGCCGCCCCAATAATCTGTAACTCCTTTCTGCTCACTTAACTCGACAAATTTTCATCATCTTTCTGATTAACTATCTAGCACAGTTTGGAAATACCCAACAGCACAGATGGCACAGATTGTTTGGCCCCTGAGCAAAGAAACGACTCCTCAATTCTGAATTAAATGGGCAATATGTAATTCTGAGATTTTGTCCTCTGGTGCTCTGCTCACAGCCTAAGGCAAACCACCCGCCCGTATCTACCCTGTCAAGATTCCACGAATATTGAACGTTTATAAATGTTATTATGTAATTATAGAGCTCCCCTCCACCTCCTTTGTTTCGAGGAGAATAATCCCAGCCTAACCAATCATTTCACGAAGCTCCATTTTGTACAGAGTTGGCAACATCCTCGTAAATCTGTGCTGTCCTCTGCAGCGTCCTTCCATATAATGAAGGCATGTGGAGACATTTATGTGAGGAAACGGGTTGAAATATCAGGTGCAGATGGGAATTGGAACTTGAAATCAGAAAGCGATTGTAATCGGATTGATCCACAGAAGGACCAAATACAGCAATGATAACTCTGACAAATGATAATCTAATCATATTCGATTGACATTCAATGGCTTCATTGTAACTGAATTCCTACGTGTAATCGTCCTGAGAGCGAGTATTTAGGAGAATTGGAACCTGACCACCCATATCAAAAAATTGATGACAAAAACATGTCTGTCGGTCGTTTTTGTTTGATTATTAACTCAACTCTTGTTTCCGTGAAGCCTACATCGTCCGCAACGCACACGTTAGATGTTTAACAGGACTCTCTCCATGTGCCTCGGTGGGTGCTGCTGCAATATCACTGAAGGACCAGGACACCCTTCACGACAATACAGTCAATTAACTGTACATTGTAAAACGCCTGAATATTTATTCCCTTAACTGCTGAGGCACAATTGCAGCAGAGTACGCCACCGAGAAGATTCACTGAAGTAAGTCAACCAGGCTTTGTTGACAGAACCTTCAAAGCTCAAAGACTGTACCAACTATAAGGACAAGGTTGAAGATGCACTGAAACGTCACCATTTATGAATTACCCTCCAAGGTACGTACCAGCATGACTTGGAGAGGAAGCAGTGGTAAATTCATTGAGTGGTGAAGCGGTCTTGATGGGCAAAGAGTTATACTTGAACCCTCCACCTTTTATATTACAATTTTAAAATATGTTAATTATTGCAATGACCAGACTTGTGCTCATTCCTTTTGGTGTTTCCTAAACTGGCGGTTGCTAAAGATCGAATATCATTCTCAGACTGTGGTCAACAATAGAAAATATCCAAAAAGCCTCTCGAACAACTGATCTCCCTGTCCAACAATCTTCAGAGATCAGTGAATATCTACTCCAAGATCTCTTTGTTCCTGTTCACCACTCAGAAACCTCACTGTTATTGTTTCCACTCCACAAATTCATTACCACTTACTGGTCTGGATTCAATTCTCCGTTTTTTTCCTTTCCACCTGATTGATACATCCCTGCGTCGCTGGTATTATTCATCACAGTCAACTACACGACCAATTGTTGCATCGTGGGTAAACTTCGAAACATGACTCCTACAACTAAGTTTGAATTATTGATCTACATCAGGAAACAGTGGTACTCCATGGAATCAGGCATCCAGTTCATTGCTGGATGGGATGAACACCTGCAATAACAGCAGAATCGTACTCTTGCTACCATTTTTAAACCTGATGGCAATTCAGCACGTTGCTCTCCTGAATGATTCTTTCTCACATGTGGGAATGGTGAATGAACTGTCCACATTGCGACTGGGGAAGTGAGTTGACATTTCAGTGGGTAATTGAATCCCTTCCTACAGACCCCGCCCCCATGGACCTGACTTCATGGAGGCGTGGGTATCCTTGTGTCTATTTAGTTTGGATAATCAGCTGAATTTGAGACCATGCTGAGACGACTCCCAATTTTCTCCGTCATCCATGTATCTTTTTTATCCTTCCTTGTTCTCCCCAGGAGTGTGGCCATCATAGTCTGAACAGCATTTGTTGTTCATCCTTAACTCTCCTTGAACTGAGTCAGAGGGAATTTAGGGGTGAACCGTACTATTGTGGGTCTGGAGTTATATGTTGGCGGGTCTCTTTAAGGAAGGCAGATTTCCCTGTGGAAGGGACATGAATGAATGGGTTTTCAGCAAATTAAAACTTTTTGTCACTCTTCCTCTGAGCGGGTTTATATTCCAGATTTTATTCATCGAATTTAATTACCAGCAGTTGCAATGTTCCAGTCTCCAAGGGTTGCTAGTCCAAATATTGCCATTACATTTGCAGATGACACGAAGATTGGTGGAGTAGCAGAAAGCATAGGGACTGTCAAAGACTGAAGGAGAATATAGATAGACAGGAGAGTTGGGCGGAGAAGTGGCAGATGGAGTTGAATCCAGGCAAATGTGAGGTGATGCATTATGGGAAGTGTAAATCTAGAGACAAGCATACTGTAAACGGAAGAGCCTTGGGTAAAGTTGATGAGCAGAGAGATCTGGGATTTCAGGTTCTTTGTACCCTGAAAGTGGCTGCACAGCTGGATCGAGTGGACAAGAAGGCAAATGGCATGCTTGCTTTCACCGGACGGGGCATTGATTGTAAGAGCTGACAGGTCATGCTAAAAAATACAAGATTTTAGTTCAACCGCATTTAGAATGCTGTGTACAGTTCTTGTCACCAAATTACCAAAACGATATGGATGTTTCGGAGAGGGTGCAGAGAAAGTTTATGAGGATGTTGCCTGGTATGGAAGATGCCAGGTATGAAGAGAGGTTGAGTTGGTTACGTTTGTTTTCATTAAAAAAAAGAGATTGAGGGGGACCTGATCGACGTCTACAGAATCATGAAGGGTATAGTCAGGATGGATAGAGGTAAGTTTTTCCCCAAGGTGAGGGATTCAACACTGAGAGGTCACGCGTTCTAGGTGAAAGGTGAAAAGTTTAAGAGAGATAGACGTTGGAAGCATTTTACACTGAGGGTGGTAGCTGCCTGGAACGTGTTGCCAGAAGAGGTAGTAGAGGCAATCACAGTAGATTCATTTCAGGTGCGTCTGCACAGATGCATGCGTAGGCGGGGTGCAGAAGGATACAGATGCTTAGCAATTGGGTGATAGGTTTAGACATTGGATTTGGATCAACTCAGCCTTCGACGTCCGAAGGGCGTGTTCCTGGGCTGTAAATTTTCTGTGTTCTTTGTTCTTCTTTGTTCACTAGTCTGCCAAATCATCTCTCCCCCTCTGACTTATCACCTTCTCCCCGGCTCCATCCACCATTCGCTTTCCCAGCTACCTTGCATCCAACCCCAACCCCCTCCCATTTATCTCTCAGTCCCCACTAACAAGACTCATTCCTGATTAAAGATTTATGCCAGAAACGTCGATTCTCCTGCTCCTCGGATGCTGCCTGACCTGCTATACTTTTCCAGCACGACACTATTGCCATGGCGAAGATAGACGAGCTCTGCTCAGGCTCTTTATCTGGGAGCGGAGAAGGCTGAGTGAGGAAGTGATTAAGGGGCACATTAAGGGGATCGGTATGTGTGATAGGAACAAACTTCTTATGGGAAGAGTTAACAACCAGGGATCTCCGTTAAACGCCAGGGAGAGGGTGCTCAGAGGAGATATAGGAAGAACGTTTTCACTCTGAGAGTATTGTATAATTGGAACTCACTGTTTGAACGTGCGGTAAAGCTTTGAGTCATGAAAACATTTCATGAGTATTTAGCCAAATACTTGAGAAGCTAGAGCACACATGGATAAGGACCCGTAATGGAAAATGGGGTGAAGATAAACAGATGTCTGAAGAAAGATCCGAACACCGTACAGAAAATACAGAGCATGAAAACACGGGAAGGATAAAGGCACGGAAACTACGTGAAATCTGTTACAAGGGGTCTGCGGAATGATACACGCGTCAAAAGGTCACTGGGGCAGGATGGGGCCGCTGTGGCAGGATGGGATAAGAATAGTGGAATGCTCCTACACCAATTAGCAGAGTCAGATTGAGGCTGAAAGGTAACAATGGCAGGCTGAGATAATAACAATTAGTCAATTCAGACTCCCTACTAAATATCATCATGGTAGGTTGGGACAAGTCGTGACAATAAATAGGAAGGGCATGACTTTAAATAATTAATTGATAGTAGAGTCAGCCTGCTTGAGACGCTTGTAGCAGGATATGACATTATATACATAATCAGCGGTTAGTTGAGTCAGCTTTGGATAGGAAAACATTGTGACAGATGGGGTAGCTGAATATCTTATCATGACAGGTTAGTCTGGGATGGAAGATCATTGTAGCACAGGTGGCAGTAGAATACCTAATAGTGACAGTAGAATACTATTAAGTAGAATTAGGTAAAATACATTGTGACAGAAGTCGAACAACAATGGGAACTAACACAATTGGTTTATTGTATAGCTGGAGTGAGGTAATTCTGACTAACACAGTTGGACATTCTGATACGCTAACTAAACATGATTAAAGAAAAGTGATGGACGTTAATTCAGATTAATGCGAGGTGCTGCATTTTGAGAAAGCAAACCTTAGCAGGACTTATACACTTAATGGTAAGGTCCAGGTTCTTAGCTCCTTGAAAGTGGAGTCGCAGGTGTCAAATCCCAGTCACATATATGGCTGTTGTTCTTAAAGTAATTGCTTCTCTACGTGTGTAGAAGTAACACAGTGAGTGATCAATTACAATTGGCAAACGTACATAAGGAGGCGTGTGAAATGCTGAAGTTGTGAGATCAGAGCAGTTTGTATTGACATACACCATTCAATGTTCGAATCTGATACTCAGAAATGCGATTTTGAGCGAAATTTGAGCAGGAAAGCTTACCACATGATGTAACACCAGTTTGTGTGGTTACTCTGTTGTTTACCACATTTGTGTGTTTTGCCTCATTGAGGATTTTGAAGTTGTCCCCCTCTACAAAAGTTTCGTGCTTTTGCACCATTATAAAAAAGATGCAGTACAATAACACCCAAGGCTGATTCAGTGTACTTGTACAGATATTGACACCTGGAAACAACACTATGCACTCTCCTCGAGTCTGGAAAATAATTTGCTCGATTCCCACACTTATGGCTCTTTTCATTCAATCGACTCCTGTGCTTCACCGAATCCGATTCAGCAGATCTTGTCACTGAGTCATTTATTTGTGTGTTTTCAGATCATGTGAGCAGAATATCACAGTGGAGGGCCCTGGGCCCATAACCCAAAACCAGACCATACTCAGGGAACCCTCCTCTGCTCTTGCTCATTTCATGAACACCAGGAAGAAATATCTAAGCTCTTCAAAATTTACTAACCGGTTTTTCAGAAGCAAGATAAACAATTCCAGGTTTCTGCTTTTGTTGTCACACGGACCAAGATTGTAAATGCTGGAACCAGTTGAGAATGTCCGCTCATCCACGTCCATGTTCTCCCCAGGAGGTGTTAAGATGATGGTCTCAATCGGATTCTTCGAAAAAGAATAATCTTTTAATCTATTAATTTCTGGTTTATGGGTCCACCAGTTTCCCCTAGGCCTCTGTGTTAGCGCTGACCACAACAGTTTCCCGCAGTCTTCAGCTTTTTGTAGCATGTACCTTCGAGGATGACATCAAAAGATCTTCACTGTTAATGTGTGATGATCTACCAATGGACACAGCTCAGTCCGCGGGGATGGGATAAACACCACCACCCCGCTACTGCTGCTTAGTTCATCTGACCAATGCCTTTTCTTCTTGGTCACCGCGCCATACTTCTGCATTGCATATAAATTGACAAGTTTATGGTACTCTCTCAGATTGGTAATCAGGAGCGAGATTGTTTGAATTGTTGAAAAAGTAAGATAAACTGAGAAAATACAGGATATTAAATGGGGAACCGGAAGGGAAAGAGAGAACAGTGAATGATAGTGTTCTGACAAAATTTATATATCATTGCTGAAGATTCAGAAAATGCTATCATTCACAAACATAGCACAATGTGGAATGTAACTTTTGGTACAAGCAATGCAAGCAGATTGCAAAATCTTAGTCTGAAAATCTTAGTCTTTCTGCAACTGTTTTAGTTTTAATGAACACACACATAGGATTCAGTGCTGTAATGATCTCCTAAACTGTAGAAGGAAATCCTTGCCTTCGAGGATACGGGGGAAAGTTCACTGATTCATCCCTGTAATGGCAGGACTGTCCTCTGCAAGCATATGAGTACAATTATTCAATGATCCATGGAGTTTCGAATAAGAGGTGAAGGGAAAGTCTCCATTCACAAATTAATCATTCAGTCGAACTCAATACAAGGACACATGTAGTGATGGACAAAGTGGGCAAGAGCACAGAAATACGATACACAATAGTTACGATAATTACTGTGTGAAAAGTATTGAATTCAGATCTATGGTGGCCTTTGGTAAAGATATTTACTGTCCAGAACTAGTCTGCACTGGAATATCTATAGTCCTACTATGATGTATTTGAACTTCAGTTACCTTTAGAAATAGCTGAGACTCACTCAGGTCATGGAGATTTAGTGTAATCGTATTTAAAAAGCAAAGAGTTCATCGCGTAACTGTGAAATCGGTCACCCTCAGTGTAATCCTTGACCTCGTTCTCCACCAAAGACATGTGAAGAGTTTATAAAGGGCACAAACGCTGCTTCCTGGATAGCAAGATATTAGGAATCCCGGGGACGGGGTTTACTGAGACATAAAATCATCAGCAAGGATATAAATGGTTTTATCGGTATGATAGAGAATGAAGGAGTTTATTCACGAGATGTGGAATTGCTGCACCAGAAACACGCAAGCTTAAACGGAAACAAAAGAGATTTTCACATAATGTGAGGTTTGAAGTGACTAAATCGGGGAAGCTCCCTCTTTCGAGTGAACCTACCAATTCAGTTAGGGCTTCAAAACCACTAGTGAATGATTAAGGAAAGATTGGATGAGAGTTTCTTCCATTCAACAAAGTTATTGAAATCCTGGATGAATTTCCGAAAATAAAACGTAGATTTCTGATCTCAGAGTGTTTTAAAAGACGCACGAACTGACATACAAGGAGGGAATTTATCATTGAAAGAAAGGAAAAGTATGGGTGTGGATTAATTTCGAATTTGTTTTTTTTTCAGTCACAAAGGCATTTCACGAACACGCACAACTGAATAAGATTGAGTTCATGGACTTGAAAGGTGCAGCGTATTATTCAAGGTGAAGCATTGAAAATGGGGCTGATGTCCTAACATAACTGCAGACAGAAGTTACATCCAAATGAGTAGCAATTGAATCGTCACTTGGAGACGCAACACCTACTCTAAAGATTTGACCACATTCACATCATGTCAGGTGTACTTCATGCTTTCTTATCTCCTCCAAAAACTTTACTCTGTCTTTTTTTGTGTTTTTCAACAGCACACCATTTCACCTGAAAGATGCTCAGACTGAAATTGAATACAATATTCAGACGGTCCTATGCGACCAAGCTTTTTTTTGATTATTATAATGACCTTTGCGAGTTTGCAACAAACTGCATAACATGAAACCAGCTCAACACCTATTTTCCCGGGATTTAACGCAGTGCACATGGGAAACGTCACCATCTGCTGAAAAATCACCTTCAGCTCTTTCTCCACGCATGTCTCTTCACGTTTTAAATATTTGCAGTATGTTTGTTGATCAAGGAGTCATTATCCAGAAAAGGTCGTTATTCAATCATTATATTGAATCATATTATGAAATATATCTGTGTATGTGTGTCTGTCTGCCTGTGTGTGTCTCTGTGCATGTGTCTGTGTGTGTGTCTGTCTGCCTGTGTGTGTCTCTGTGTATGTGTCTGTATCTGTGTGTGTGTGTGTGCGTGTGGTTCTGTGTACCTGTGTGTGTGTTTGCCTAATAGCAGGAGACAGCATTATTGAAGACGGCTATTTTTCAGACTGGAGGCCTGATGTTTTGTTCTAGGCCAGCTCACTCAAAACGTTCTTAAGCAGGCAGGAGAGACCTGCTTAAGAATGCAATTTGTTTCAATAATTGCACAGTGAAAATTACCCAGAGTAACCTAGCTAGGTTGACTATCATGTTTTAATATAGACAAAATGTAATTCACAAAATTATACAATGAAACACAAAGAACAGAATAAAGAACAACTCAGTCTATTCAAACTAGACTTAATTAGCTGTTCTGAACGTACACACCAGTCCCAATAAGCAAACCACCATTAAAAACTGGAAAGGTAGAACATCTGCTCACTGGTTGAAGTTAGAAGTGCACAAGGAGAGAGAGAGAGAGGGAGAGAGAAAGAGATTGTCCACACAGCTGAACTCCATCTGGACTGAACAGCTCACCGAGACAGCTGACCACTCCCCTTTCATTACACCTTTGATCACAACACCGTTTAATCTCTGGACCAAACCAGTCACCTTGGAGCTTAGAGCTACTTACGATACCTCTGAAAAAAAAATCAATAATACAGTATCTTTGAGAAAAGGAAACTTTCAGAGAAAAGGGACAAGCTTTGTGACACTCTGCACAGTGGTGTTCCACAGGGACTTATGCTCAATCCATTATTGTTTGTCATTTATAGAAATGATTCAGATGATAATTATGGAAGGTGTGGTTAGAAAGATGAAACCAAGATTGGCTATATAGTGGACAGTGAAGATTACATAGTTACCTTGATCCAATGTCTTAACGAATCCTAGAGTTGTACAGCGCTGAAGCAAACACTTTTGACGAACTCGTCCATGCAAACTGATTTCCTAAATTAATCGTGCCCTATTTGGGTCGGTGCGGTGGCTCAGTGGTTAGCACTGCTGCCTCATATTACCAGGGTGACTGACTGTGTAGAGTTTGCACTTTATCCCAGTGTCTGATTTGGTTTCCTCTCACAGTCCAAAGATGTGCAGATTGGGTGAATTGGCCATGCTAAATTGAACATAGTGTCAGATGCATTAGTCAAGGTTAAATGGTTCTGGGTAGGTAACTCTTCAGAGGGTTGGTGTTGACTTGTTGGGCAAAAAGGCCTGTTTCTACACTGCAGGAAATCTGATCTATGTGTCAGCAATTTGCCCATATCCTTCGAAATCCTTCCTATTAATATACCCATTTGGGTGCCTTTTAAATGTTGTAATTATACCAACCTCCACCACTTCCTCCGGCATTTTATCATATACACGCTCCAATTTCTGAGTGAAAAAGATGCCACTGAGCTCCCTTTAAAATCTTTCCCCTCTCACATTAAATATATGCCTTCTGATTCTGGACTTCCAAACGTGGTGAAAAGATCTTGACTACTCACCCTATCCATGCCCTTCATGAATTTATAAACCTCTAGAAGGTGCAAATGTGACTCCAAACCAGGGCCTGTGGTTTCAGTCATCCGGAGATTAAATTCTGAAATTGAATACTGAAACCTCTTCCATCTCGATCAAATCACAATTCTAAACTCATTTTAGTCAACGTGTTCAAACATATTATAAAACACCTCTGGTAGGATTTGAACCTCGAGCTTTGCAGCCAGAGGTAGGGACACTACCACCACTCCACAATAGTCCCTAAACTTCGAACACTATTCTCCTGTGTGTTTGTTCAGCAGCCTGTTCTGACATGCTGTGACACACCTCTGCACCTGAATCCAGACTGTCTGGTCTCGAGCTAGGGACATGTTCAGACAAATTCAGGAATTGGAATAGAATCCAGAGCTCTGCATCAGAGGTAGGAACACTACTGACTACACAAGACCTAAACAGTGCCTAAATGTTTAATTTTAAGTGCCAGCTTTCAGTTTGGTATAGATTCATTGAAATCTGGTTCACTTTACTGAATAACACAGTGAGAATAATAACATTGTTTAAAAAATACTAGGTACTTGCCTCAATTGTAGGATGTCGAGTTTATGTGCTCTACTTTCGAGATAAAATATGAACATCTTTAAATACTTGGCTATTATTTCCAGCATAAATGAATATTATCTGTAGTCTGCAATATGAGGGAATGAAGTCATGCTGACACACACTGCACTATGAAGGAACTCGAATAGATATCAATACTGAGCATCTGAGACAAAGAAAGCACATACTTTCTGGCCTCAAACACCGATCACTGTTTCCCACCTCTAACGTGTGACTGCCCTCTTCCTAAAACTATTAAATGATACAGGCAGCTGATTACTTTCCAGCCTTTCTTCCCCAGTACGATCACTCACGAGCTAAAGAATGGCAGATGGAGTATAATGTTGCTAAATGCAAGGTATTGTACTTTGGTAAAACAAACAAAGAAAACACATATACAATGAAAAGTCGAGCCAATAGTAGTGTTGTAGAACAGAACGACTTATGGTTTCAGGCATAATTCTTTGAAGGTTGTATCATGTGTGGGCAGGGTAGTTATGAAGGTGTTTCGCTTGCAGACCTTCATAATAGAGACATAGAGTCATAGAGGGGTACTGCGTGGAAAGAGACCCTCTGGTCCAACTCGTTCATGCCGACCAGTTGGCTTAACCTAATCTCGTTAAATTTGCCAACACGTTGCCCATATCCCTTCCTATTCATATACTGATCCGGACGTCTTTTAAATACTTTAATTTGACCAGCCTCCACAACTTCCTCTGGCAACTCATTCTATACGCGCACCACCCTCTGTGCAAAAACAAAATTGCCCCTGAGGTCACTTTTAAATCTTTCCCCGCTCACCCTAAACCTTTGCCTTCCAGTTGTAGACTCGCCCAACCTAAGGAAAAGACATTGTCTATTTACCCTTTGCATGCCTCTCATGATTTTATGAACCTCTATAATTCACCCACAGAGAAAACTGCCCCAGCCGATTTAGGCTCTCCCTACAGCTCAAATCCTCCAGTCTTGGCAACATCCTTGTAAATCTTTTGTGAACTCTTATAAGTTTCACATCTTTCCAATGGGAATGAGACCAGAATTGCACACAATATTCCAAAAGTGGCCTAGCCAATGTTCTTTGCAGCCACAACATGACCTCCCAACTCTTGGACTCAGTGGTCTGAACAATAAAGGAAAGCATACCAAACACCTTCACTATCGTATCTACCTGCGACTCTACTTTCAAGGAACTACGAACCTGTTCTCCAAGGTCTCTTTGTTCAGCAACATTCTCCGGGACTTTACCATTGAGTGTATCCGTCCTGCTCTGATTTGCTTTCGAAAATGAAGCACCTCACATTTATCTAAATATCTCTCCATCTGCCACTCCTCAATCCATTGGCCCATCTGATCAAGATACCATTTTATTCTGAGGTAACCTTCTTCATTGTCCACTACATTTCCAATTTTGGTGTCACCTGCAAATTTACTAACTATATCTCACATGTTCACATCCAAATCATTTATATACATGACAAGTAGCAGTGGACAGTCCTTTGAGTGCAGGATTTGGGACGGTATGTTCAGGTTGCACAGGACATTCGTGAGGCATGTCTTGGAGGACTGTGTGCAGTTCTGTCCGCCCTGTTATATAAAGGATATTATCAAGTTCGAGAGCGTTCAGAAGAGATATATCAGGATGTTGCTGGGAATGGAGTCTTTGAGTTATAAGGACAGGCTCAATAGACTTGGACATTATCTACTGGAGCGTAGGAGGCTGAGAGGTGACATTATAGAGATTTATAATATCATGAGGGGTATCGATAATGTTGAATTGTAGGCGTCTTTTACCTCGAGTGGGGGATTGATTTTAGATAAGAGGAGCACTTTTCTAAAAAGACATAGCGTCATAGAGATGTATAGCATGGAAACAGTCCCTTTGGTCCAACGCGTCCATGCAGACTAGATAGCCAAAATTAATCTCCTCCCTTTGCCAGCATTTGGCCCATTTCTACCTGAACCCTTCCCACTCATCTGCCCGTCCAGATGCCTTTTAAATGTTGTAATTGTGCCAGCCTCCACACCTTCCTCTGGCAGCTCATTACACACAACCACCCTCTACATGAAAATGTTGCCCATTGGATCCCTTTTATGTCTTTCCCATCTCACATTAAACCTTTGCCGTCTAGTTTTCGGCTGCATTACCCTAGGGAAAAGACCTTGGCTATTCACTATTAACAACCTCTAAAGTCAATCCTCATCCTCGGATGCTCCAGGGAAAACAGCTATAGCCGATTCAGCCTCTACCTGTAGCTTAAACACTCCAGTCCTGGCAACATTGTTGTAAACCCTTTCTGAACCCTTTCAGGTTTCACAACATCCTTCTTACAGCAGGTAGAATAGAATTGCATACAGTATTCTAAAAGTGGTCTAACATTTGTCCTGTACAGATGTAACCCATTCTCCTAACTCACATACACAATGCACTGACCAATAACATGCCAAATACTTTCTTTACTATTCTATCTACCAGCAAATCCACTTTCAAGGAACTATAAACCTATACTCTGAGGTCACTTTGTTCAGCACCTCTCCCCATAACTTGACCATTAAGTGTATAAGTCCTGCCCTGATTTGGCTTTCCCATATGCAGCATCTCACATTTATCTAAATTAAACTCTGTCGGCCACTCCTCGGTCCATTGGCTCATCTGATCAAGATCCTGTCGTAATCTGAGATAATCTTATTTGTTGGCCATTATACCTCCAATTTTGGTGTCATCTGCAAACTTACGAACTATATCTCCGATGTTCATATGCAAACCATTTATATACATGATGAAAAGTAGCAGAACCAGCACCGATCCTGGTGGCACTCCACTGGTCACAGGCCTCCAGTCTGAAAAACAACCCTCCACCACAACCCTCTGTCCTCTTCTTTTAAGCCAATTCTGTATCCAACTGGCTATTTCCCCCTGTATTCCATGTGACCTAACCTTGCTAACCAGTCTCCCATGCAGAACCTTGTCGAATGCCTAATTGAAGTCTGTATAGATCACATCCAGCGTTCAGCCCACATCAATCCTCTCCGTTACTTCTAAACAAAAAATAATCAAGTTAGTGAGACATGATTTTCCAGGCACAACCCAATTTGCCTATCCTGATAAAGTGTTTTTGCCCAATACATCTATTTTCCTGCTCCTCAGATGCTGCCTGACCTGCTGTGCTTTTCCAGCACCACTCTAATCTAGACTCTCATCTCCAGCATTTACAGTCCTCACATTTGTCTATTCCCTAATGTATCTTTCCAAATACATGTAAATCCTGTACCTCATGATTCCCTCCAAAAACTTGCCTACCACTGATATCAGGTTCACTAATCTATAGTGCCCTAGCTCTTCCTTTCCATTTTGTTTAATTGCACAACTTTAGTCAAACTCATGAATTCCAGCATTTCACCTGTGGCTATTCATGATAAAAACATCTCAGCAAGGGGCCCTGCAATCAATTCCTTATCTTCCTACAGAGTTATTGGGTTCACATGATCAGGACCCGTGACGTTGTTTTTTTACACAACATGTGGTTCATGTAGAGAGTGAACTTCCTGAGGAAGTGATGGATTATGGGTAAAGTTACAGCATTTAAAATGCACTTGATTAAGTACAAGAATAAGCGAATGTTTGAATAAATCTGGACCAAGCGCAGGCAGATGGGACTGGTTTAGTTTGGAATTATTGTCAGCATGGACTGTAATGGCCGATAGGTCTGTTTGCAAATACCCTGTATAACTCGATGAATCTATGTGTATTTACATATCCAAGTATGTATCTGCATGTTTCTGTTGTGGTTGTCTATTCCCGTGTGTCTACATATGTCGCTGTGGACCATTATGTGCATGTCTATCTCTCTGTGCTTGTTAGGTGTGTTCCTGCATTAGTGTGTGGATCTCTGTCTCTGCATCTCTGTGGAATTGGAACTCTTGTTGTTTTTGGTGTGAATCACTGAAACGGGGTCAAAAACGCTCTCCCTTCCTCTCCCTTTTTCTCTTTTCTTTAAAGTGATCAATCCCACACTCTGCTGGTCTGGTTTAGGTCTTTTCAATCCTTTCTCACACGTAAGGTTACTTGTAAGAGTAAGACATTAAAAATTGCAAGTTACAGGAAGTGCATTAACATTAATCTCATCGCCTTGCAATGTGGCTACTCGAATTTGCTTGGATATAATTGCAATGGAAATATGCTTTAATGAATATACTGTGTATTAAAAATACTACCCAGTGACAAACCGTTTCCACATTAGAGAAGGAGAGCAGACATTTGTGCACATGAAACTGTTCCACTCTGAGGGCTTCAGTCCAATGACAATCCTGTCCACACCAACCTAGTGTGTGTGTGTGTGTGTGTGTTTGGTGCAATCAAAATTTAGATTGGGTTGTGCTGTGAACTGCTGCCCTCTCTCTCCCTCCCAAACTGAATCCCTGATGGTTTACACACTTTACCATCACGATTACAGTGACGTCGAAGGTGGGAGGTGGGGGATGGGGTTTGGAGTGCAACAGAGATTGACAACAACAGAAAGCTCAGCAGCTCTGGCAGCCATATTTGGACAGAAATGGATGTTGACGTTTTGGATCGAGTGACCCTTACTCAGAACTCGTGTCGGGGGACATTACAGCACTTTAAACACCACAGAGACTGCCAGATTCGCCACACACAGATACACACACGAATATACACACATAGAGGCACTTGCTGTTCATTGACACTACAGACATGGAGAGTGTCAGTATTTCTCACGCTCCATGGTAACCTTGTCAATATTTCAGTCGTTCTGTCTGGTGTGTGTCAGTATTTCTGTGTGGAGTGTGACTGTAGGACAATTTCAATCTTTGCAGATATCAAACTTGGAAGAATTGTAAAGTTTGTTGAGGACAGCATGGAAGTCCATCAGGAAAGTTATATTTTGGTGTAGTGATCAGGCGTATGGCAAATGCTGATCAAAGCAGAACAGTGTGAGGTGATGCTCTTTGGTAGGAAGGACATTGAAAGGTAACATTAAACAGGCTATACTGTTATAAAGGAGGTGCAAGAGCAGACGGTGCTGGATGTTTGAGCACAGATTATCGAAGAAGTCAGGATAAGTGGGGGTAGCGGAAAATCTCACAAATTAGTGTCAGTATCTGAGCTGTTTACAGGAAGAAGGAGTCACCGGGCCCGCTTCCTGGGAGGTGGTGGAGATGGTGTGTTGTGAGTCCACCCTCATGCCCACCGAAACTGTGGGGATTCTATTTGTAACAGCTCAACACAAAAGGGAGATGGCATCAGGGCCATGGCTTCCAAGTTTTGCCGGGGGGAAAAGGAGTTGCCAGTGAGTTTAAAGTGAGAATTTCCCTTCACTGAACATTGCTCCTTACTCGATCGGTGGGACGTGGATGTTTCAGAATCTCCACACGAGGCATCCCGGTCCTCTCCGGCTCCTACAAGGGTCCTCCCCACATGGCGGGGGGAGCGGGGTGAGGGAATGGATATCGGGCACTCCACCACACGGCTTAGCACTTTCTGTCCTATTCCAGGCTGTTTCTCCTGGAATGGGAGAAGGGGAGGGAGGGAGGGTAGGAGTGGGTGGCGCTGTTGTTAGTGCTGGTGTAGGTAGGGGGAGATATGGTGAGGTGTCTGGAGGGAGTCAGTCCATAGTGTTGTATCCATGCAGTGTTATTTGTGTTGGGGGGGGTGGATAGTGGGGGGAGAGAGAGGGGGTGAGAGAGAGAGAGAGACGGGGGAAGGTGCTGCATGCAGTAGTGAGAGTGGTGGGCCATGAGCCTTGTTCGGGGTCGGTGCTATAACAGATATACAGTGAGTGTGAGGGAGCAGAGGGAATGGAGTGACACTGACCCTGGCAGAGCGGGGAAGGTTTTGGATGCTTGTCCTGTATTGCTGGGCATTTCTTCAGACCGCAGATACTGCACTGAGCTGGGTGGAGAGCTCCGACCATGCTTGGTGGGTCTGGTGGTGTGGCCCCCTCTGGGAAGAGTAAGGCCCCCCTCTGTACTAGTCCATCCAGTAGGACCTCCATTCCCCTGTCGACAAACTGTCTTGTAATTTCCAATTATCTGCAATACTCGGGGTAAACTGTGCAGGGCAGCTCCAAACTGAGAAAGCTCAACCGTGTGCCTATTGCCTTTTAAAGATGGCACCAGTGCCAGGGATCACGGAATATCCAGGGGTATCTGGGCGATGGTGAATACCTCCAGACATGATGGGTGGGAGAATAGGGCTGGCATTGAATGAGAAGGACACCATGGGGTGGGGGTTAATGAGAAAAGTTTTATAAGATAGCACCAGGAAACTAGCTCGGCTTTGTGCAGTCGATCCCTCTGTCACACTCAGTGAAAATGGCTAGGAGACGAATTATTGTTAGATTCAATCCAATGAGTCGAATACATTGCTGACCCCACAAACAGTAACAAAGCTGCATTTGCTTATCCAATACTCTCCATCACAGAGAACGAGCTAAACATGAACTACGCTTGGGAAATAAGGCAGGTCAGGTGACTGAGATATCAGTTAGGACGCACCTTTGGACAAATAATCATAATTCCGTTAGTTTTAAAATAGAGATGGAAAAGAATGAACTGGGTCTAAAAGATAATGTTCAAAATTGGAGTAAGGCCAATTTTGATGATATTAGCAAGAACTTGCAAACTGGATTTGGACAGATATTCGCAAATAACGGGCCAACTGTGAAGATTGAAGCCTTCAAAAATGAGATGTCAAGAGCCCAGACACAGTATGTCCCTGTTAGGGTGAAGGGTAAGGCTAGTAAGTGTAAGGAATGCTGGAGGACTGGAGAAATTGAGGGTCTGGTCATGGATAAGAGGGAAACATATTTCAGGTAGAGAGAGGAGGAATCGAGGGTTTTCAGTATTCATTCACGGGATGAGAGTATCGCTGCTTGGGCCTGCATTTATTGCCGAATACTAATTGCCGAGAGGGCAGTTAAGAGTCATACACATTATTGTCGATCTGGAGTCACGTGTAACCAATGACAGGTGAGGGTGGCAGTTTACTGACTTCAAGAACGTCAGCGAACCAGTTGGGTTTTTTCCAAAAATCGAAAATGTCTTTGTCATCATCATTAGCCTCTTAATTCCAGATTTAAAGTCAATGTCCAGTGAGTCTAAAGCCAGTAGGAGTATACTTAAGCGGGATATAAGGAGGCCATGATGGGGACATGAGATAGTTTTGGCAAAAAGGGTTAAGGAGAATCCAAATGTACTCTACCCATACATTTAGGAGAAAAGAATAACTCCGGAGAGTTTTGGGCCCTCTAAAGATTAGCAAAGCTGCCGATGTGCGAAACCACAGGAGATGGAGGCGACACTGAACAAGCATTTTGACTGTGCAGAAGGATATGGAAGCCAGAGAACTTAACAGTGGTATCGTGAAAAGTGTCTGCATTACCAGAGGAGGAGATGCTGGACTTCGTAAAGCCTGTAAAGGTGGGAAAATCCCCAGGACCTGATCAGGTGTACCCGAGAGCTCTGTGGGAGCGAGGGAAGTGATTGTTGGGCCCCTTGCTGGGATATTTGTATTGTCAATTGCCACAGGTGAGGTACCGGGAGATAGGAGATTTGATAACTTGGTGGAATTACTAAAACCATTTAAGAAGGATGGTAAGGAAAAGCCGGTGAGGCTGACGTCAGTGGAGGGCAAATTGTTGGTGAGGATTATGTGGCACAAGGTTTGCATGTATTTTGAATGGCAAGGACTGATAAGGGACAGGCAACATGGCTTGAAGCATGGGGAATCGTGTCTCACTAAATTGACGGAGTTTTATTTTGATGAAGTGACTAAGAGGATTCATTGAGGCCGAGAGGTGCACCTTGTCGATATGGACTTCAGTCAAACATTTGACCCTTTCCACATGGCAGACTGGTTAACAAGTTTAGTTCACATGGAATACATGGAGAACTAGCCATGTGGATATAAAATTGGCTCGAAGGTAAAAGACAGAGGGTGGTGGTGAAGGGTTGCTTTTCCAACAGGAGGTCTGTGACCACTGGTGTTCTACAAATATCCGTGCTGGGTCCACTATTTTCACGATTTATGTAAATCATTTGGATGTGAACATAGCAGCGATAATTGGTAAGTTTGCAGATGACACCAAAAATTGATGGTTGAATGGACAGCAAGAAGGTTTACCTCAGAGTAAAATGGGATCCTGATCAGATGGGCTGATGGGCTGAGGCGTGGCAAATGATGTTTAATTTAGATAAATGTGAGGTGCTGCATTTTGCAAATGCAAATCAGGGCAGGACGTATACAATAATGGTAAGGTTCTGCGGGGTGTTCCTGATCCATGAGACCTTGCAATCCAGGTTCATAGTTCATTGAAAGTAGAATCGCAGGTTGGTAGGATAGTGAAGAAGGCATTTGGTATGCTTGCCTTTACTGGCTAGTGCTTTGATTTGGGAGGTCACGTTGCTGCTGTACAGCACCTAGTTTGGCCACTTTTGCAGTATTGCATTTAATTCGCGTTTCCCTCCTCTCGGAAAGATATTATGAATATTGAAGGGAGTCAGAAAAGATTTACAAGGTCGTTGCCAGGATTTGAGCTATAGGGAGAGGGTGAGCACGTTGGGGCGATTTTTCCTGGAGCGTGATGGGCATGTATAGGATGAATCGCCAAGGTCTTTTCCCCAAACCTAGAGGACATGTATTTCCGGTGAGAGGGGTAAGATTTAAAAATGACCGAAGCAGCAACTTTTTCCAACAGAGGTTGGTGCATGTTTGGAATGAGCTGCCAGTGGAGATGGAGGAGGCTGTTACACTTACAACATTTAAAAGACATTTGAATGGGTACATGAAGAGTAAGGGTTTACAATGATATGGGCCAAATGTTGGCAAATTGGACTCGTTTAATTTGGGATATCTGATCGACATGGACGAGTTAGACTGAAGGATCTGTTTCCGTGCTGCATATCTCCAAGACTCCATGTCCCTGTCTGACCTCACTCAAATATCCCATTAATTATTCATTCCCGGAAATACCAGTTTATGTTGTGAGATGCCATCCAAATGCCTTCACTTCAGCATTCTGAAACCTGTGAACACATCCTCCAATAGCACTGTATCTAAGTCTCTCTCTCTCTGTCTATTTCCCAAATCCCTCCCATTTGTTGCTATTTAAAACTGTTGGTATTTAAACCCTGACATCCAATTTTAATTGTCCAGTTTTAATGTGAATAATTGTCCCATATCTTCCTCTTACCTTGAACGTTGCTCACCCGAGAGCATCAGTTTCCAACATTAAGATGCTTAAAAACAATGTGCAAAATGCATAGCTTGCATTTTCTTTGACTTCCAAGTATCCTGCCCTGTGCTCCATTTTGAATAGTAGGTTTCGAGCAGTTTTCAGGAACATCTTTGAAACATGCTCTGTGCCTATCCATTGAAGTGCCTGTGTTAATCACTCGCTGCTGATCGTGTGCTCAGTAACATGAGGAATCCCCTCAATTGTTACTGATTCAGACCAGGTTTCCTACTTGCAGTTGAGTGTCATTTGACTTAATTCTAATTTTGGGACATTCGTGGAAATGTTGAGCACCGTTTCCTGGAGACTGTGCTTTAAACTGCTGTGGGACATTCAGGAAGACCAGAGACTTTGGTGACCTACTGTGGATGGGTCAAGGGGGCTGCAGTTAGGGCATCTGGGTCTGCAACATGAACAACGAATGGAGCAGAGGCTGCAGAGAGCGGAATGAGGAAATCACAATCACATCAGCCGTGGTCTTAGAGAATGTTGGAGCAGGATTGAATGGCTCGCTCATGCAACTTTTTCAGATATTTCTGTCTGAAACAAGACAATTCCCCTTCTCTCCCAGTGACCCATACTGATGGGGAGTGAGTCAACTCCTTGTGTTCCTGCGTAACAGGACCCTGGGGCCTCACTCGCCCTCTGATTTCTCCCGTTCCAGTCCTGAGCAGTTGAGTGACTGCCTCTTGTTCCTGTGTCCCAGTATTAAGCAGTTGAGTGACTGCCTCCTGTTCCTGTGTCCCAATCTCGAGCAGTTGAGTAATTCCATCCTGTTCCTGTGTCCCAGGCTCGAGCAGTTGAGTGACTCCCTCCTGTTCCTGTGTCCCACTATCGAGCAGTTGAGTGAATGCCTCCTGGTCCTGTGTCCCAGCGTCTAGCAGTTGAGTGGATGCCTCCTGGTCCTGTGTCCCAGCCTCTAGCAGTTGAGTGAATGCCTCCTGGTCCTGTGTCCCAGGCTCGAGCAGTTGAGTGAATGCCTCCTGTTTTTCCCTGTTTCTGAGCAGCAGTTTCAAAGCTCTGATATTTTTGTCTGAAACAAGACAATTCCCCTTCTCTCCCAGTGACCCATACTGATGGGGAGTGAGTCATCTCCTTGTGTTCCTGCGTAACAGGATCCTGGGGCCTCACTCGCCCCCTGATTTCTCCTGTTCCAGTACCGAGCAGTTAAGTGACTGCCTCCTGTCCCTGTGTCCCAGTCTCGAGCAGTTGAGGGACTGCCTCCTATTCCTGTGTCCCAGTCTCGAGCAGTTGAGTGACTCCCTCCTGTTCCTGTGTCCCAGTTTTGAGCAGTTGAGTGACTGCCTCCTGTTCCTGTGTCCCAGGTTTGAGCGGGTGAATGACTGCCTCCTGTTCTTGTGTCCCAGTCTCGAGCAGTTGAATGACTCCCTCCTGTCCCTGTATCTAAGTCTCGAGCAGTTGAGTGACTCCCTCCTGTTCCTGTGTTCCAGGCTCGAGCAGTTGAGTGACTGCCTCCTGTTTTTCCCTGTTTCTGAGCAGCAGTTTTAAAGCTCTGAATGATGTCTCAAGGTTATGCAAGGACTTGATAACAGGGCATTTCAAACTAGGAGCAGCGTTACAGAAAGGTATCTAGAATCTTCCCCACCAGACATCTTTTGCAGCCGGTATGTCATTGTATCCCAGTCCCATAAAGAAACAGGACAAAACATATACAATCCAGCTGTGTTCCGGCAATACTCCCACATTCAGGGAAGAAAGATTTAAAAATTGAAAGATTTATAATCGATCCCTCAGCAAACTTTATCCATTCCATTCAAACTGAGTAGATTTTTCCTTTCATTGTGATATGTAACATGATGTATGGAATTGGTTAACTGAATGTGATTGTTTATTGATTGTGATTAATGTCAGTCTACGTTGATTATAACTATCTCAGTGGAGGGTTTCTATCTTTGAATGATAAATGGGCTCTGTTCAATATGTTATCCCATGGTATGAGTGGGAGCAACACGGACAGCACTAACAGGGATCACCAGCTCCAGAGAGAAGGGGAAGAGAGGTCAGAATCTGAGAACATTAAACTGGAATGTTCCAACAACGAACGGGAGTTTATCCAGTTATGTTTCAATTCTTTCTACATATTATTGGTAGCTATTATCACCGCGGATCAAATATGCACTTTACATTATTCAATATTTTTATTATCCTATCCTGGCTATTGTTGGAGTCCCTGGTAAGTTTCGCTGTCCATTTATTATTTGCATTAACCATGTGCGACTGTATTACTCTTGTTTTCAATTACTCTACTCTGTAAACATTCACTCTCCAAACCCCCAGGAACAACAACAGTGAACTTGTTTCAGTCTTTCTCTCTGTCTGTAGTTCTGACTGCGCCTTGTGGGGTGACCTACTCAGTTTCAGCAATGAACCAGGATTCATTGCATCACTGCCCTTGCTATTTAAATATTGAAAGCTTGGAGGTCACTATCTTCTGTTCTGGATACAAATTCCATTTCCTTCCTCTGACTCCATCTTACCCCTGGACAATAACTGAGGCTGAAACAGATGAGACACATCTATGGTGATGCTTTTAGCCACGAGCTGATTACAGACACCATATCCTGACCATTTCTAATTTTAACTATCAACACCTGCAGAATATACTTCACTGGTTCATCCCATCTGCTATTTTAACTTTGAGCTATGAAATACAGTCTTAATGAAGCCAATAATCTGCTGCTGACTCTCCCAGCTTCAAACTTGCCAAAGCAAATTTGAGTCTGATACTCCATGGCTTGCATTTAAACGCAGACCAAAATCCCATCATTCCTGTACGGATTGATTTATATTGTTGTTGGTTCTGGCAATGCCTTTCCTTTAATATTCACAAGCACGACGTCACCTCTGTCTATGACACTGTTCTCAGTCTCCCTCTATTAATTACACAAACTCCTGTCAGTTGTTCACATTTAATCTGATTTCCTCCATGTCTGTTCTCTCTCAAACAACAAATGCCATATCTACTGTAGCCAATACACACACACATATACACACGCGCGCACACACACACACACACACACACACACACGCACACACGAGCACACACACAAAATCTCTCGCCTTATACTGTTGCAGTGGAGATACAGAACCATATATTTGTCATTAACTGCATGGGTTGCAAATCTTCCTGTGCAAGTCTTATATGCATTGCACGTATAGTAGTAATATACTGGCAAAGATTTGCAAGGCTCCCCATGCCGGGCATGTATTCGAGTTTATAGAGTAGTCCACTTGCATGCTAGGCACAGCTCTCCATTCTGGCTGGTACCTTGTTCCAGTTTATGGTGTCTGGGATAGTTCTGTGAGGCAGATTCAGAATTTGATGTAACTAACCATTTCAACTAATCTGGCAATAATTCTGCAATCATCTGGCTATAATGAATGTTTCGATTCTTGTAATTGGACCCACAATTGTCTCACTTCCCTGTCTCCTTATCCGTATTTTCACAACATGTTACCAGTTAAATCATTGTTTGTTTTCCTGTGCCTTTCCCTGGTGTTGTTTTGTGGCTCCCGAATGTATCGAGTGTTGGTATTGTGAAGCTCAGAAACAATGAAATGGTATGTGGGGGGCTGTTGTTCCATGTTGTGTAGTGGGATCCAGCAGCTTTAAGACATGCCTTTGAAAGTTGGTCTGTGCCTGTCCACTGAAAGCCTGTTGGTCACTCTCAGATGATCATGTGGTCAGTAACATGACGAAGCCCCTTGGGTATTATTGTAAAGGACCAGGCGTCTAACTTGTAGCTGTGGGGCTTCTGACTGACTCCTCTTACTGAAAGGTTAGTGGAGGTGCTGCGGATGGTTCGCTGGAGGTTGTGCTGTGAGCTGGCTCAGACATTCAGGGAGACCTGAGGATTTGGTGACCCAACTCTGGATGGAGGAACGGGAGTGTATTGACAGCATCTGGGTCTGTAACATGAACAACAAATGGAGCAGAGGCTGCAGATAGGGGAAGCTGTGAAACCATGGTGCGAGTGTGTGTGGGGAAGTGGATCTATCAAATTTGTCTGTGTGTTAACAAGGACACAGGCATCCTCTCGCTCTACCCCTTAAATACACCCATGCACTCTCTCCCTCTCCTCCCACCACACAAACACACCACCCCTCTCTCACACGCAGGCACACCCTGTCTCTCACCCCCTCACGTAGACACTCCACCTCGCTCTCAAACACACACATCTGCTTGAACGCAAACACACGCACACACACACACATCTGAGCTGAATTTGCATTTGCCGATTTGTATTTGCAGATACATTATATTTTGTCAAAAAATATACAATTTGTATACAGTCAGTCAATGCGGTATTTTATAAACTCCTACTTTGGACATAAACCCAGACTGACTCCACGTGAAGACACAGACACACTCCAAACAAGACCTCACCGTAAAATACATTGCCTGACTGGAGGGGTCACCTCCTTTACATCGATAATACCTGAAGGTGTCTCCAGGCAGTGACTTGAAATAAATTCTCGGCTTTGCATATTAAACAATCAAAACCTTAATCTCGATTCTAACTGATTAAATATTTAGGAACCATCTTCGATGTGTTCAATTCATGCACATGACTTGTACAACCTTTTGATCTTTCCTCATAAATTCTGTTTCTAAGATCTTCTCTCTCTCACACCTGATGAATGAGCAGCGCGATGGAAGCTTGTGTTTTTAACTAAACCCGTTGGACTATAACCTGGTGCCGTGTGATGTTTGACCTTGTCCAACTCAGTCCAAAGCCAGCACTTCCATGTCATGGTTTTTTATTGGTTAGCCAATATTTTCTCCAAGCAAATAAATTTCCTAACCCCATGTGCTCTTGTATTTTATATTAATCCTTTGTCAGGCACTTTATGCATTGCCTTCTGAAAGTCCAGATAAAGTACATCATTCGGATCCCCTTTGTTCACCTTGTTTGTCGCATTTTTTAAAAAAGTTAAACAAACCATTCAAACATGATTTACCCTTAATAAAACCATGTCGACTGTGATGGATTGTGCTTTGACTTTGAAAGTCTCTTGTTAATTTCTTAATAACTGAAATAAACAACTTGCCTTCAGTCCCAATCGTTTACTCATACCTTTCCATTCCCGAGTGAAGTTGGTTATTTGAAGTTGTTCCATTTCCATAACCTCGACAGTCCCTTTCACAATTCGTGTGTGGCAGGAACGAGGCTGTAAAAGATCGGCTCCAATTGCTGTTTAAGAGGCATGAGTGGCTGGTTAGACTCATTCTGTTCCTGCTTTACTCACTCGATGGGCTGAATGTCCTCCTGGTGTTCCTACATTATAAACTCGATGGATTGCATGCCCTGCGCCTATTCCTGACCAAACGGCTCAAGATCTCAATGTCCTCCTCTTGTTGCTCAATGACAGGTTTGGAGATGTATGGAAGCTCCCTTCTGTTATGCCACGTTTCGAGGGTTGAATTGTGCAGGCAGGCTGTATTGCCCACAGAGCTAGCTAAATGGTTAGCACTGCTGCCTCCCAGCACTAGATATATGGGTTCAATTTCAGTCTCGGTCACTATCTGTGTGGAGTTTGCACATTCTCCCTGTCCCTGCAAGTGTTCCCATCGGGTACTCCAGTTTGCTCCCGCAGTCCCAAATTGTGCAGGTTAACTGGATTAGTCGTGGAAAATGTCAGGCGTGCAGAGATTGTGCTGGGGGGATTAGGGTTTGTATGGGATCGTTTTCAGCATATCAGTGTGGAGTCGATGGGTTAAATGGCCTGTTTCTACACTATAGTGATTCTATGAATAACACCTTTGTTCCAGAAATCATTTGAGGTAATAATCTCTGAGTTAATTCCAATGTCGTTTCCTCAATGAGGAGATTAATTCTAAGCACATTACTCCAGATGTGATCTCACTAACTTCCTGTACAGCAACAGCAACACATTACCAGCCTGCTGTAATGTTCCCACTAAAGTTAGAGCAGGCTCAACTGTCTGGGGGAATACACAGCATTGTTGAAAATATATGGTGTGTTGACCTTCATTTCAAAGGGGTTTGAGTCCTGGAGTAAGTGTGTTTTACCACAGCCTACATGGCCTTGGTGAGACTCAATCTCGAACAATATGCAATAGTGTGTGCAGGTTTGGTCTCCTTACCTCATAATGGGCAAAACTGACATTGAGGAAGTGCAGCAAAGAGTGACCAGACTGATCTCTGGGATGACAGGCTTGTTGTGGGAGCAGAGTTGAGTTGGCTGGACCTGTGTTCCATAGAGTTTAGGAAAATGGGTGAACTATGTACACGTCCGACAGGACGAGACAGTATGAAAGCAAGGATGATAATTCCCCTGGCTGGGATGGCTTAAACAAGGGCCCACATCATTAGGTACAGACAGGCCAAAGTGCATTGAGATGAGAATAAATGTCTGAACTCAGAAACCAGTGACCTGGGGTCTCCTCGACCACATTAGACTGTGGAAGCCGAGGCGCTGAATATAAATAAGGATTTCTAGACACTAAAGGAATGGGAAGAGAGCAGGAGTATCGTGTGAAGATAGAGGATCAGTGATTATTACAGGTAGTTCTCCGATTATGCGGCAGCTGCATTCCTGTGGAACACTGTACTATAGAAAACGGTGCAATATAAATAAGGAGACCAATTGGAAATAAAGGATAAGCGGCGAACTTCCAATAATATCAGTAAAAATCAAAACAAAAATAATAATCAGTCTAACACAAACGATAGCGCAGTCTACACAAATCTTTAAAACATATGTTGTAATGAATTAGTACAGTAACACTACAGTCACTGACTATAGCAGTGTGCCTTTCACCAAGCTTTTCACCAGAAAGCGCGTGATCTGACTGACCACGTGATTCCGACGCAGAATTCCAGTTCTCTCCAAGATTCTCCTCCAGTTTGAAATAAAGTTCATTTTAAATGTAGACTACAAATCCCACTTTCAGGCTCAAGTTCAAGGCTTGCAGAGTAGATTACTTACCTGTTTTAGCTGAACTCACTGAGGGTACATTTTGCAGACAGAGGACCCTGAAACTGGGTTTTGTTGTTCAGCGGGTGCTTGAAATGGAATCACGTCACAGTGAGCGGGAGCTCACTTGATGAAGAAAGGTGGGCAATGAAGAATGCTCAGTGTGTTGAATGACTTGCTCCTTTCCCGATGTTTCTGTGCAGTCTGTGGGAAAGCTCTGTAAATGTTGCCAACAGCTCTCAGATGTTAGGAAGGAGGCCGCAGTAGGGTTAACCGGACTGTAAATCCCGTTCTGATACTGAGGCTGGGGCCGGGGGTTCTGTCCGGTTTTACCATTTAAGACCTTGGAGCAGTTTGATATAATTGAGTGTCTTGCTTGACCATTTCAGAGACCATTGAATAATTTATCACGTGTCTGTGCGGTTGGAGTCACTTTTAGGCCCGACCAGGAAAGCACTGGAGATTCAATTCCTGAAAGTACATTGGGGAAGGAAATTGATGTTTACAATCGACTCTGGCTTCAAGGTCACTATTACTGACACGAGCCTTTAGATCTCGATATTTTATTAATTGTTTTTAATTTCCACCAACTGCCAGAGCATTACCCTGGTCTGGATTAGTAATCCAGTGACATTTCCACAACAGCACTATCTCCACATGGGGACCTACCGGAAACTACACTGAGCGGGTTATTTCTGTGCTAGTTGCCAGCGATGTCAAAAAGGATCTCCCAACAATTTCGCTTTTGTGATGGGACTGAAGGTGTGGTAATTGGTCAGATGGTAATTATTCCTCTCATAGGGAACTGGACATAGTTGAGTAATTTTCCAAATTGCCAGGGAGATGTCAGAGTAGGAGCTGGAATGAAACAGCCTTCCCAGGCTTGTTGTGCAGCACAAGCCTTCAATCCTATTGCAGAAATGGGGTCAGGGTCCATTGCCTTTATCGTATCAACTTTGTTCAGCTGTTTCTTCATGTCACGTGCAGCGAATCAGATTGAGAAAAGACTGGCATCTGTGATTCTGTGGGCATCATGGCGAGGGTGAGGTGGATCATCAACTGAACGCTTCTGGCTGAGGACGGTGAAGATACAACATCCTTGTCTTTTACACTGATGTAAGGGCTATTCTGTTAAGTAGGATGAGGATATTTGTGGAGTTCTCTCCTCCAGTGAGTTGTTTAATAGTCCATCGACATTTATGCCTGGATGTGGCAGGACTGCAGAGCTTCGATATGATAGGCTAGTCTCGGGATCATTTCGCCCTCTGTATCAGATGTTAGTTCTGCTGTTTAGAATGTAGCCAGACAAGTGTGGTATCTTTAAGGGGTGGTCATCAGGATTCGGTACAAATGATTCTGGCCCTGTCATGTTCACCCACACTCGTCACTGAACCATAGATTGGCTTGATGGTAATGGTAGACTGAGGGTTGCCCTGGGGAAAAAAATTACAGACTGTGATTGAATACTGTTCTGCTGCTGCTGTGATTCTATAGCACAAGGAAGGTTGCTAAATCATTCAAATTATCCTAATGGGAGTAACTAACTGAAACTAGAGAGACATTGTGATCAGAGACCTCAGACCAGTGGTGTGCTCCTCTTGCACAATGTGGAAAATAAGGGACACTTCCAGTGTCCGTGACGGCTATGTGTGCAGGAAGACTGCCTATCTGCAACTACTGGGAAACTGCTTTTCAGACCTGGAGCTGAGAGTGAACTCACTGTGGAGCAATACTGAGAATGTTATGGACAGCACGTTTAGTGAGTTATTCACACTGCAGGTGAGAGTTACACAGGCAGATAGGGAATGAGTGATCATCAGATCAAGTAAGAGGCTCAGGAAGGAGGTGCAGGACTCTCCACTGATCGTTCCACTTCTCAAACAGATATTATGCACCGCTTGGGATTCTATAAGGGGAGAATAGGTGGGGTGGACTCTCGGGAAATCAGCAACAGCCTGGTTCATGACACCACGGATAGCTCTGCTGAACAGAACGGGAGGAAGGAGAATAGCAGAGCCATCATGACAGGGCATCTAGTAGTCAGTGTCAGAGACAGGCGTGTCTGTGGCCACAGACATGAATCCAGAACAGTGGAATTGAACCCAGGTCCATTTACTGATAAGTGCACAGACCAATGAAGGTCAGCGCCCCAAATGCAACCTTCAGCACTTGACCACCCTGAAGCTCTACTTTCCAGGGACTGTACACTTGTTCTGAGCCCTTCAGAGGGATTGAAGGGGATATGAAGGGGTTGTGTTATAATCTACAAAATAACGGTCACCCTCCCCCCTTGGTCTCCCCCCTCTGTCTCCCATCCCCCATCGTGCCTCCTCCCCACCACAGGGAAATTACCTTGTGTATTTCCCCTATCCATGCCCCTCCTGATTTTATAAACCTCTATAAGGTCACCCAACAGCATCTGATGCTCCAGGGAGAACAGGGAAATCCTCTCCCTGTAGCGCAAATCCTCCAACCCTGGCAACATGCTTCTAATACTTTGCTGACCCCTTTCAAGTTTCACAATATTGTCTTAATAGGAAGGAGACCAGAATTGCATGCAATATTCCAAGCGTGACCTAACCAATGTCCTGTGCAGCCGCAATATTACTTCCCAACTCCTATACTCAGTGCTCTGACCAATAAAGGAAAGCATACTAAACATCTTCTTCACTATCCTATCTAACTGCGATTCTGCTTTCAAGGAGCTATGAACCTGGACTCCAAGGTCTCTTTGTTCAGCAGCACTCCCGAGGATCTTACAATTAAGTGTATATACCCTGCTAATATTTGCTTTTCCAAAACTCAGCACCTCACATTTAACTAAATTAAACTCCATCTGCCAGTCCTCAGCACATTCAACCATCTGATCAAGATCCCGTTATAATCTGAGGTAATCCTCTTCACTGTCCACTACACCTCCAATTTTGGTGTCATCTTACTAACATTACTTCCTATATTCACATCCAAATCATTTATATAAATTATGAAAATTAGTGGATCCAGCACCTATCCTTTGTGACACCCCACTGGTCACAGGTCTCCAGTCTGAAAAGCAACCTTCCACCATCACCCTCTGTCTTCTACCTTTGAACAAGTTTTGTATCCAAATGGCTAGTTCTCTCTGTATTCCATGAGATCTAACCTTGCTTATCAGTCTCCCATGGGGATCCTTGTTGAATGCCTTGTTGAAGTCCATGCATATCATTTCCACCGCTTTGCTCTCATCAATTCTCTTTGTTGTTACTTCAAAAAAATTGACACAAGTTCATGAGACGTGTTTTCTCACATACAAAGCCGTTATTAATATCCAGGACTAAACTCTGTACATTGGGGTCTGTGTCACCCAGATATGGGTGTTAATATTCTGAATAAAGTTAACGTACACCAGATTTGTGTTAATGACTGTGTATTGAGTCTTGTTGATATCACCAACACAGGTGATTTCCTTTTGAAACGCAGTCCCAATATTCCTAATCCACCTTCCATCCGCTCTGTCTCCTCCATCCCCACCGTAGACATTAAGTGGGAGGAGCTCATGGAGTTTCCATGTGAGTGAGATTGAGAAATTCTTCCCTTCTTTCCACTAGCCCACCAAGAAATGGTGGTAATGTCCTTACCTCTGGACCAGGAGGATCGGGTTCAGAGTTGAGTAACAGCATCTTTGAAGAGGCTGATTGGAAAACGTGCCCAAGCCACCAGGCCATACTGTCTCCCAGCTGTTCTTGCCTGAGCCTCTAAACAGAACCATCCTGTAGTTTCTCTCCTGTCAGACTCTCCCATTGATCAGTTTGTCCAGGATCCCGTCCTGCTGCTGCACTGCTCCTGTCCCTCACTGACCTATCCATCCCCCAGTATCCTCCACATTCATTCATTGTTTACAATCCCATTATCCCAGTCCTCCATCCCCGCCACCCCCACTCTATTGGGCAGCAGTTGCTGTCAATCACCCAGGCACCTGTGTGATCTGGAGCATGTGATGTAGGAGGGGAGGCCAGTGCATGGGCACAGTGCTGGCCAATTGTTGGCGTATGTGCAGCATGGGTCAGTTCCATGGAGGCTTTAGGTGTGTGGGATTAATCTGTCATTGGCAGCGTCCTCCCTCTGAAAACAGGACCCAGGTGAATGGTCCCTCCCCTGGTATCCTGACAAGTGGTTAAAGTATCAATGGGGAAGCATTTTGCAGAAAGCTATCAGAACTCTTGTGAAGATTCAGGAATGTTATGGAGAGGGACAGGGGTCTGCCTGTAATTAGAGTTCTAATTTGGTTCATCTTAGTTCAACCAGATATGATTTGGCCAGTGTGTACAGGATGGTTCTCATCAGAGGTCTGTGGGGTAAATAAATAAGAGGTTCCAGATTGGGGAAAAAAAGTAATGTTGGTCCTACGCGGAAGGAAACCGTAGGACATGGGGGGAGGATTCATCAACACCCAGGAGGATCTGAGTCAGACTCATTGATTTGATTAGATTAGATTTCCTACAGTGTGGAAACAGTCCCTTCGGCCCAACCAGTCTACACGACCCTCCGAAGAGCAACCTCCCCAGAACCATTTCCCTCTGAATAAAGCACCTTACACTATGGGTAATTTAGCATGGCCAATTCACGAGGTCTGCACTGTCAGTCTTTGGATTGTGGGAGGAAACCGGACCACCCAGAGGAAACCCACACAGGCAATGAAAGAATGTGCAAAGGTTTGTATTTTGTCCATCGGTGAATATTTCAAATCTCAGTGTGACTGGCAAAAGTACTGAGACAAAGCCAAGTCCATGTTAGCGTGGTGAATTTGGAGAGAGATCTCCTTTGTTTTTAATAATTTGAAAGAACATGGCTCATTTCCCAGGAACAATTAAGCTACAGATTTGTTTTGTATGAGGACAAGTTTTAATTAATCATGCAACCTGAAAGAGACAAGGATACCTGCACCATGGGAAACACTGTGAAAACGGGATTGTTGTAAAGGAGTTCATTCTCGATCATGGATTGTAATCAATTGGCATTGTCATGTCGGTTCCAGCGCCGTTGGGAAATACTGGAAATGTGATGAATGTAATGTAGGTTTCACTTATTAACCTGGAAAAAGTGTAGAAGAAATTTACAAGAATTATTGCCAGGGCTCAGGGGTCTGAGTTATAGGGAGAGGTTGGACAAGCGAGGATTTTTTTTGTTTAGAGCAGATGAAACAAAGGGGGGATCTTTTCTAGAAGTGTATAAGACCATGAGAGGCTTTGGTAAGTTGAATGCACTCAGTCTTTGGCCCAGGGAATCAAAGAGTGGAGGGCATCAGTTTAAGGTTAGAGGAGAAAGAGTGAAAAGGAACCTGAGGGGCACCTGTTTTACCCACAGGGTGGTATGTATATGGATTGAGCTGCCAGTGGAAGTGGTTGAGGTGGGTACATTAACAACATGTAAAAGACATTTGGACAAATACATGGATAGCAAAGGTTCAGAATCAGATGGACCAAGTGCAGGGAAATGGGGTTCGCGTGGATGGACATTTTGGCCGACATGGGCCAGTTTTGGCCAAAGGGCTTGTCTCTGCTGTAGGATTCTGACTCCAAGTATATTTACTATTTCTCCCTCTATCTCCGGTAGCATCCTGAGATGTATTCCATCAGGGCAAGGAGACTTGTCTACCTTTCACTTCATTAGCTTGCCCAGCTCTAACGCTTCTAGGTCCTCACCTTCCTCAGTCTCCTTATCAATTACTGGCATGTTCTTCGTATCCTCCACTGTGAAGACTGACTGCTGTGTACTCATATTCCTGAACTCTGCTGGATAGGAATAACTGGGCACAGAACTCTGAAAGGTCTTCGTTGAGGCTTTATTGATAAGACATGGCAGTTACCTGGATAGTGTACATGCAAAACACCTCCAGGCAGCATCAGGTAACTCCCCGCCTGTCCGATGTGCCGCTCCCACTCTTATACCTTTGTGGTTTGTGGTTTTCAATGGATGCTGTCTCTCAATATTATCTCCATGGCAATGGCAGTTAAAAAGTAGAGTTCAGCTCAGCACCTTGTGGTTAAACCACATACCCCTCCCGCACGGCCCTGTGGCTCAGTCAGGTATCTGACAGGCACTTCAGTTTCAGTGGGGCTGTCTGTCAGAATTCTGATGTGGAAGAACTGGTGTTGGCGCGGGGTGGACAAAGTTAAAAACCACACATCAGTTGTAGTGCAACAGGTTTATTGGGAACTACAAGTTTTTAGAGTGTGCTGTGATTTTTAACTTGATCAAGATTATCTCTATGGTAACAGTTAATGCTTCAACAATTACAGAGGTCATATGTTCCCCACACAATAGGTTCCCCTCTAGCAGTGTAAACTGATATTCCGGCCCTGAGGATAGCTACTCATCACTCTTCTCCCCCAATCCCATCTAGCTTTCTGTTGATCTGTAAAGATTTCTAATCTCCTAGTTTCTCCTTGGTCTTTCTCCTTGTATGCTTTCTATTTCAGTTTGATAGACTCCCGTATTTCCTTAGGCACCCATACAGATTATTTCATTTCCTACAGTTCTTCCTTTTCACTGATATAAACTTTAGCTGAGCACTTTGAAAAATTCTTTGATGTTTCTCCACTGTCTGTCAACTGTCCCACCCTAAAGTCTTTGCTTCCAGTTTACATTAGCTAACTCCTGCCTCATCCTATTGTAATCTCCTTTGTGTCAGCACAGAATCCTGGGATTGAATTTAATCTTCCCGCTTTCAGCTGCATTCTAAATTCAACCATACTTATCACAAGTCTTTTATCAGATTACGAGGTGAGGTGATGTTACCTGGGTGTTTTGGTTTTCATTGTCAGTGACCTTGGCTTTGTAATATAGTACAGGATAGATATTCACAACAGATTATTCTGGACGCTGCGAATATACTACACAGTCTAAAACCATAAATCACTGTCTTCCCTCAATTTACATGATTTGCAGATGCCGGTGTTGGACTGGGGTGTACAAAGTTAAAAATCTCACAACACCAGGTTACAGTCCTTCAGGTTTAATTGGAAGCACTGGCTTTCGGAGCATTGCTCCTTCATCATGATCAAATTAAACCTGTTGGACTATAACCTGTTGTTGTGTGATTTTTAAGTCACCTCAGTTTAAAATTGCAAAATAATTATCTCCCGCATGCTTCCTCACTATCTAAGTTTGGAATGCTAATCCACCTTACTATCCTGCATTTTCCAAAAATCTCCTTCGGTGAAGCTGGTGACTTTTGGGTTCAGCTTTCCAGTTATTACCGTAAGAAGATAAGCCCTGGTCACAGGAGAGGCAATGCAGATCTTCGAACCAGCTCCCCAATTTAATACCGTGATGATTGAGTTCACCTCGGTCTCAGCTGGATTTTCCCACCTGCTCCCTCTCACCCTTCATCTCATTGCAAATTCAACATCTGTACCTCTTCATTAAATTTGCTCATTGTCCTGGCATCCACTGCATTTTGAATAGGCAATTCCATAGATTCACAGCACATCGAGATAGGTACATTCTTCTTCATGATAATAGAATAGACTGCCTACAGTGCAGAAACAGGGTAATCATCCATGGAGTCTACACCAATCCTATAATGAGCATCCCATTCCGACTCACTCATTCCCTGTATTTCCCATGGTTAATGGCTTCACCTGCACAGGCATGGACACTGTGGGAATTTAGCATCGCCAATCCACCTAACCTGCACATCTTTGGACTGTAAGATGAAACTGGAGCACCCAGAAGAAACCTGCACAGACACAAGGAGACCGTGTAAGCTCCACACAGTCGCCTAAGGCTAGAACCAAATCAAGGTTCCTGACACTGTGAGTCAACAGTGCTAACAATTGAACCACCTCTGTTTAAAATCTCCTTTTCCTATTAACCACCCCACACCCCAGTTGGCTGAATCTATATTCCTTACATCAGAAAATTAGGTTGTGGAAGCAGGTGTCTGAGTAAAACCCAGTGACAGTCCATATGTTCTGTGTCTGAATGGGGATCCTATACACAACACCCTCCAGCCTACACTTTTCAATCACTTTCGAGAGACAGGGCTCCAGTGGTTTCATATGGGCTACAACTCCCACAATCCCTGAGGCAGGGCCCACACGTGTGTGGAGAAATCCGGCCCTGTACATGTACAGAATGTGGGCGAGTTTTGGAGCATGTGCTTTGGGTAAGTATACTTTGCAGAAAGTATTTCACACTGTGGTTGGCTGGAGGAGGAATACATCTGCTTATAGTATTCATCAGTTGGGGTGTCAAAGTGTCACCACATCCAAGTAGGACCACTCTCCATACACAATTCATTGTAATGCTGGGAATCAACTAATGGAAAACAAAGAAAGATCTGACCAATTCTCACAGACTAAAGGTTCCTCTTCTGTCCAAGATCTGCCACCTCCCTTTCTGTTTCCTTTTGTTTCATTCTGCTGTTACATTATTGACTTGCAGGAACTGAAGGGAAAGGAAGTGAACCCAGAAAGTATGCAGAGTCGAACCAGGGACGGGAAGTGGTGCCATGGATCTGTTTAAGAGCAACTCCATGAGAATCTGGGGGGTGCACATTAGGGAGTAGCAGAGTCAGAATGGTGGGAGAGAGTAAGTGGGCTGGAGGGGTACAGCTTCAGGGGAAGAAGGGGAAAAAAGATATTCCAGAGAAACTAGAATTGTCTGTTCTGAATTTCTAATCTGTACATATTCTTTTACACAGGGTGCTAGATGGTGAAAATTTGCAGACTGAAATCTCAATATCACGTGCACGTCGTGATTAGGTTACCCAGCATTTGAAGAACTCTAGATAGACAATCACTCTGCCAAAATCCTGCAACACTCTCCCTCCCAGCATTGTTGGTCTATCTGTGCCAAATGGACTGTGAATGGTTCAAGACAGCAGTTCACTACCATCTTCTCAAGGGTAACTAGAGATGGGGAATCAATGCTGGCTGAGCCAGTGATGCCCATATCCTGGAAATGGGTTCTGTCTCTAGTTGCTGGAACCCAGTTGGTTACTGCAGGATGATGAGGGATGCTGAGTGCATCCTCCAGGAGGCAGCACCATCACATTACCCCTGCCTACACCCACACAGTAACACCGCAACATCACTGGAACAAAAGGCAGTGAAGCTAAAGGAGGACTTAGATATAGTTCTTCAAGGTAAAGTCATGAAAGGGGATTGGAACACAGCAGGAACAGGAGACTGAGCTGGATGGTCAGCTGTTTCCCATTGAATGGTGGAGCAGGATTGAAAGGCTGAATGGTCTCCTGCTGCTGCTATCTTCCAGGTATGTACATAGTCATGGAGCCCGGGTAGGAAGGAGTGGGCAGGGATTCTCCAGGAGATTGCACTTCCACAACAGTTTTCAGTGAGGGATGGTTTGATGGATTTTATTTAACATTTATCTTTAACACAAGCTTTGTAAATTTTGGTTGTAAAGTGTTGTAAAAGTATTTTGCACAGCAAATAAAATTAAAGAAAATAAATTAAACTGTCTGAATATAACAGTTTTAAAGCTTTCAACCTTTGTAAAACAAAATCCTGTCTATTCCCATACACCATCACTTTCCAGCTACTCAAACAGCAGGGAAATATTCCCTCCCTGTCTGAACCTTTGGTTTGATTTCACTGCTTTTCAGTTCTTGTTCTGTGAGCTGTGAAGTGTTCTTTTTCCCCGACCCAGAAATGTGATCACAGCAACATTTCCACCATCAAAATCATCATTACGCCATTTTACTTTTGGTGAGCATATAATTACCAGTAGTGCAATAGTGTGGACCGCAGATGCTGGAAAACAGAGCCTAGATTAGAGTGGTGCTGGAAAAGGGCTTTTGCGAAAACGTTGACTTTCCAGCTCCTCGGATCCTGCCTGACCTGCTATGCTTTTCCAGCACCACTCTAATCTAGACATTTAATCGCCAGCAGTAAACCATATGTGAAACCAATTGAATATTTCAAATAAAGCCCATTATGGGCCAAGCAAACTTTTACAAGTGACAGAGTGAGAAGGGACTAAATCAAAGTAGAGTTGTGGGGAGGGGACAGCGGTGGAGATAAAGCACGATATCCCCTATGGTGCCCACCTCTACCAAAAGGCATCCAGAGCACTGATGCACACCACATGCTCCTTCTCCAGGGACACACTGCTGTGTAGCCTTCATCCTCAATCATAGAATAAAACCCTTACAGTGTGGAAGGAGAGCATTGGCCCATCAGACCCCACCGACCATCCGAAGAACATCACGCCCAGAGTACTCTGTCACTGTAACACTGCATTTCCCATGGCTGATCCACCTAGTCTGCACAATCGTGGATACTGTGGTCAATTTAGCACGACCGATCCACCTGACCTGCACATCCTTGGACTATGGGAGGAAACCAGAGCACCTGGAGGTGACACACACTATCTTGGGGAGAATGTGGGAACTCCACACAGGCTGATGGCCAAGGCTGGACTCCAACCTTGTACCTGGTGCTGTGAAGCAGTCGTGCTACAATCACAATTTAAATCAAAACAGATGATCCCTGCTCCTTGTCAGATTGGTTTTTGTGGAGACATACTGCCCAGAGAGACATCCTGAGGTTCAGAAAGTGGCAATGTAAGTTCAGTCACCTCCAGCCCAGTTAATGTGGTGAACAACAACAACATCAATACTCCAGCAGTTTCATCATGTACAAGGTCCACTCCTGACTCTGATGGACAGTAACATCAGAATCAGAGTCCTGCAGGGGGATGACCACTTCCCTGTGAGCACTCACTGTTCTCTCAATCGTGATGAAGATGCAGCAAATCCCTTGTCACACAGACGGGTGAACAGCTCCTTCCCAGTGTGAACCCGCTGTGGTCTCAGGGGATGGGATGAATCACTGAATCCTCTCTCACACTGACCATCTGAATGGCCTCTCCCCTGTATGGCCTCACTGGGGTCTCAGTGGGGCAGGATGAATCACTGAATCCCCGCTCACAGAGTGACCATCTGAATGACCTCTCCCCCTGCGTGGGCTCACTGGGGACTCCGCAGGTCCTGTATTTGAGTGAACCTCCCCCCACACTGGGAACAAGTGAATGATCTTTCCCCAGAGTAAGCTCCCTGGTGTTTAAGCAGGTCAGAGGACTGATGAATGCTTTCCCACACACTGAGCAGGTGAATGGCCTCTCCCTGGTGGAAATGCACTAATGTCTCCGCAGGTGAGAGATTTGAATGAATCCTTTCTCACACATGGAGCAGGTGAAAGGTCTAAATCCACTGTGCTATCTCTGTTGTCTCAGCAGATTGTAAGTTCGAGTAAATCCCTTCTCATACGTCGGGCAGGTGAATGGCCTCTCCGCAGTGTCACTGTGTCAGTGAGTGTCCCACTTCGAGGGTTAAGTGAATTCCTTATTCTGATTGAGCCCGTCCTCCTGTTTCTCTCAGTTATTATTGACAACCTCATTCCCCTCGCACCAGAACCTGTTCCAGAGAGTGTTCCAAAACAGGCAGAATGGTCAGCTGCAGCTGGTCACCTGACCGGTCACTGGTGCTTAAAGGTGCACTCTCCACAGATGCTGCCAGATCTGCTGAATTTTTCCAGCAATTTCTGTTTTTTTTTCTGATTTCCCAGCATTTGCAGATGTTTAGTTTTCCAATACTCATCTTGTCTGTTGCAGAGGAGTTTTTTTGATGAAATTAGAGAGTTTTGAAAATTGTACGTTAGGTAACACATCAGCTATGATCATCATGAATGGCAGAGCAGAGTTGAGGGGCTGAATGGCCTCCTGCTTTTCCAATGAAAGTTATCCATCGTCAGCTTGTGGAAACATTTCCCCTCACTGCTCACTTCACCTCCATGTCTAACACACTGTTATTCACTGAACAAACCTCCTGTGTTTGAACTAAACCTGTTAATGTTCAGTGGCTCCCTCTCCTGCCAGCCGGGTTTAACTCTCATCATGGAATGCTGTCTCGTATGACTGCAGAAATGCCCACAAGGACTAATCCTGGAGTCTGTTTGCCCTGGGATCCACAATCACCGTTTATTTCCTTCTTCCTATTTCATTCTGGCTATTGAACTCTCGGTTTCAATCCAATCTCCTGTCATGCTCTTCAAAATGTCCATGTGGGTGGACTAGAGGCAGCTGGGATTTAATGAAGGGATGTGGGGATTAGGCGGAAGTACGAGGAGCGGTGACAGCAAATAAAGCTCTCATTGTAACGGCAGAGTTTCTCCATGAACGAGTGAATAATGAGGCACCTACGTTTGTGAGCGGAGACAGATTCAATCAGGGATTTGGTAAGACACTCAGACATTGTGCTGTCCATCTGATTGTTAACTCAGACAGATAGAAAGAAAGATGCACATTGAGATAGCACCTTTGATGATCTGGGGAAATGAAACATATTTCCAACCCAAAGATTTCAAAGTCAAATCTCTGAAAACACAGACACAAAGCTTTCTACTTATAATAGGTTGTCTCTGAGCCTCCTCTGTTCTTGGAAAAGCGTTTTGAGCTGTTCAGCCTTTCCTGGTGATTTTAATCGCTATGTTCCTGTAAGGTTTGTAACTGAACCTTTATTTCCCAGTTGCTTGTGAGTGATGAAAGTCGCAGAAACAGTCCCTGAACTGTGAGGGGTTTCGTTTGGAGTATTCACATTTACAAATCCATTCCCACCCTCTCACACAGTGTGAAATTGATGTAAAACTGAAGGAAATGAGTGGGTGAGCACCCACAGAACTATAAAGGAAGCATATGTATCTGAGTTGAATGAACCTGGCTTGAGGAAAACATGACAACAATCTCAACTCGTTAGAATCACAGAATCCCGTGGATGCAGAAAGAGTCTATTCAGACTTTCGAGTCTGCAATGATCTGCTTACCCACGCTACCACAATAACCCCACATTAACCATGGCTAGCCCAACCCACCGAAATTGCACACTGTGACCATGTTAGCATGGCCAAACCAGTAACATTACACATCTGTGGGAGGGTCACAAATTATATCCAAATGCTGGGAATTGTGGATGAAGGCTCACAAATACTTGACTCTGACACAAATGCTCTGCTTTTCAAAATAATATCTGGGGGACACTGCAACCGGAAAAAATTCTGATTATCTCAGGAGGAAGTGAATTCAAAACTCGTGCCATTGACCCAGGGGGTGCAGTGAAAGTTACAGATGCCTGGTAACCATCAGAAATTTAACAGGTTGTGAGCAAGGTGGGGGTGAGACAAGGACATAAAGACACTCTGTCACATGGGGGAAGGCAGGAGAGATTAAACAGCAGAAATGGTCATCCCTCAAGGCCACGGGGAATGGAGTTAGAGCTGGGAAAGAAATAAATAAACAAGGTGTGCAGCTGCCAAAGAAATATGTTAAAAAACAGATTATAAAAGCATAGAGGGCAGAGATCAGTCTGATTTATTTGCTCTCAATGGTGAGTATAAAAAGCTGTAAAGACTGGGGAGTTCTATGATATTCTCGATTAGTGGTGCTGGAAGAGCACAGCAGTTCAGGCAGCATCCAAGGAGCTTCGAAATCGACGTTTTGGGCAAAAGCCCTTCATCAAGAATAAGGTTTCCAGCATCTGCTGGTTTCCAGCATCTGCAGTCATTGCTTTTACCTCGAGAACTATTACAGCCAACACATCTCCAGGATTGGTCAAGTGTGCTGCAACTTTCTGATAATTTTTTTCTGACATTTGTAGTTCAAGTCTGATGACGCTAGTAACTTTTCAAATTCGACTGGAGTTTAATATTCTGGAGAAATGTCAAATACATCACATTGATCACATTCTGCAGATCTTAGTCCTTTACCCTGCATGTTCTAGCATTTCAGTGACATCCATGTCCTGCCGGTGGGACAGGACATACAGGGGTGGTGACGATGGTGTGTCGGACATTGTAAGCTATGATTCTGTGCGTATGACTGTGTCAGCTTATTGCTTGACTAGTCTGCGTTCCAGCTCACCCAATAAGATGCTGGCAGGGTGAGGCACTACAGTTGGAGCTCCTCTGCTCACCAGTTCATTTCCTTTCTGCTTTTTTAGAATTTCATTCTCTCTCACTCTCCCCTTTGCAGACTCTGACACAAGTGTCTCAACTTCGAATCATGACAATTAAAAAAAAACATGTCTCTACAAGAAAGCCAATGGAGGAAAATATATTATTCTCCCATCAACTGCATTTTTAAAGAAAAACAATTCTGTGCAATTAACACTGTCTCATTTTTTCCTTCAATTCTATCAAGCGATCTATTATATTTTGTCCCTCAGTTTACCGATCTTAATAAATATCCAATCAATTTCAGAGCAACACCCTGACAAAGTATTGAACCAATTTATCTGTTAAGGTTTTAGCATTATTTACCAAGTCATTACCATTACAATAATTGCATAATAATTGGTCTGGGTAACAAGTATACTGAGGTTCACAACATAATTTATTGACTGTTTGAAAAATGGAACAATATATCATTTATTCAAGATTCTAGCAGTAATTGTTAAGGCATTTGAATGACAATAATTATAGTATGCCTTAGATTAGTCTTGCTAACAACTACAGTGAAGTGTACATTTGAACATAATCCAATCTTCCCTAGTACCTATACAGTAATATAAATATCCGTTTTCTTTCCAATCAACACACCTACAAAAGAATCCATTATTTCTGATGCAACGCTCACTGATAAAATATATGACTTTTGCTCATTTGAATGATCTATGTAATCCCAGCCATATAAATTTAGAAAAACTGAACTACTTTTCCCTGCAACAATTCCTGTTCATTTTTGCAGATAGCACAGTCAAATGGCAAGATGAAATTTATCATTATTTGTAAGTAAGCTAATAGAATTTTGAAAATCTATATGTTGCTAATATATAATAATTGTTCTTTCAATCCATAGAATACAGAACAGTACAGGACAGTACAGGCCCTTTGGCCACGATGTTGTTCCGACCTTTTATCCTACTCAAAGATCAAACTAACCAACATGCCCTTCATTTACTATCATCCATGTGCCTATCCAAGAGTCGCTTAGATGTCCCTGATGGATCTGAATGGACGACCACCACTGGCAGTGCATTCCACACACTCACCACTATCTATAAAGAAACTATCTCTGACATCTCCCTGCAACTTCCCCCATTCATCTTAAAATTATGCCACTTTGTAGGGAAAAGTCTTTCATTATCCACTCTATCTATGCCTCTCATCATCTACACATAGCTATCAAGTAAACTCTTTCACTGCAATGACCAAAGCCCCAGCTCTGTCAACCTTTATTCATAAGACATGCCTTCCAGTCCAGGCAACACCTTGATAAATCTCAGCTGCACCTTTCTAAAGCTTCCGCATCCTATGTCTAATCAGGTGATCAGAACAGAACAAATATTCCAAGTGTAGTCTCATCAGTGATCCATACAGCTGCAGCATAACCTCGTGGCTCTTAAACTCAACCTCCCCGCTAATGAAAGCCAACACACTATGCACCGTCTTAATAACCATATCACCTTAGATGTCAGCTATGAGGGAGGTATGGATGTGCACCCCACGATCCCTCTGTTCCTCACATTGTCAAGAATGCTGCATTTAACCTGAAAATATGCATTCAAATTTGAAATTGCAAAATGAATAACTTCACATTTTCTCAGGTTGAACTCCATCTGCCACTTCTCAGCCCAGCTCTGCATCCTGTCAATGTCCGCTCGCAACCTACAAAAGCCCTCCACACTATCCACAACTCCACCAACCCTCGTGTCATTGGCAAACTTCCTAACCCACCCTTCCACTTCCTCATCCGAGTCATTTGCAAAAATCACAAAGAGCAGAGGTCCCAGAACTAATCCCTTCAGAACACCATTGGTTACTGGCTCCAAGCTGAAAACTATCCATGTAATCTCACCCTATCTTCTATGGGTCAGCCAATTTATTATCTAACCAGGCAGGTTAGATAATAAATGTCCCATGCCTCATTATTTTCTAAATGAGCCTACCATGGAGAACCTTATCAAACACCTTGCTAAAATCCTTATACACCACACCCACTATTCTGTCCTCACCAATGTGTTTGCCACAACCTCAAATAATTCAATGAGGCTTGTGAGGCATAACCTGCCGCTCACAAAGCCATACTGTCCATCTCTAATCAATCTATGCTTTTCCAAATAATCATAAATCCTGTCTCTCAGAATCCTCTCCAATAATTTGCCCACAACTGATGTAAGACTGACTCATCGATGATTCCCAGGATCATCTCAATTGCCTTTCTTCAATAAGGGAATATCTTTTGCCACCCTCCAATCATCTGGTATGACTCCAGTGGACAGTGAGGATGCAAAGATCATTGCCAAAACACAGTAATATCTTGCCTCCCTTCTCATAACAACCTAATTGCATCATTTCTGGCCCAGGGGACTTATCTATCCCCATGAATGTTCAATATTTTCAGCACATTCTCTGTCTTAACATCGACCTGTTCGACCATATCAGCCTTTTTCACGTTGTCCTCACAAGGAACAAGGTCTCACTCACTCGTGAACACTGAAGCAAAGTACTCAGTAAAAACCTCCCCAACCGCTCAGACTCCTGGCACAAGTTTGCTTCACTATAAGGGGTATAAATGTGGAATTATGTCTCAGCACTGAATTAATGTAAAGAGATTGCAGTGTACAATCACTCGACTACTTTGAATATTGAACGCTATTTTAACTGAGAAAACACAGTTGAATTGATTTGATTATATTTCACTTCATGTTAATGTTTATTGTATTTCGAACCACAATAAGAGTTTCCTTTTTACATATAAGAAACTTACTTAAATTAATCACACGTTTATGTGAAGGAAGTAGAATTAACATCTGCTTGTTCCTTTCTTTATCAATGACTGTTCATTTTGAAATTGTGGAAGTTGTACATTGTTGAAAGGAAGGGAACTTGTCTTCGGCTGAATATTCACATGGAATGACTGATGCATTTTTAAAATTAAAGTACAATGATCACGCATTTTTGTCAATTTGTCTTTCAAAGAATTATCATGAGATTCCTGTTTATTTAAATCCACCATTCCATCATTCTATTGTTATTGTAAAATATTGTTTAATTTCCAGTCCAATACACACAGAAACGACCTAATTAATTCCCATTTGAATTACTACAATAAACAGCTGATTAGTTTTCATTTGTGTAGCCACTTTAAACATAATATTGCAGTCCTACCGTCCTGATTGGGAACATTATGAAAGGAGCCTGTGGAGCTGTGGCAGTGTCTCTGTTACAAGACCAGAGGGAAGGCTTCAAATCACGCCTTCACCAGAAATATATCAAGAGCTGTCTGAATGTTGATTAGAGAGCACCTAAGCACAGACTGAACTGCTTTTCAATCCAACATTAGACCTGCTTTTATCTATTATATCAATAATCACAAAATCTGATACTTACTTGTGTCAGGTTACCAATAAATATGTGTTGGAAAATTCGCTTTAGCCACTTTGCTTTTACAAAAGACTTACATCTGTCCCTTTTTCCTCTAACTGAATGAAATCTAAAGGGAATTTTCACTTTTACAAAAAAAGGGGAGGTGTTTCCCATATAAATTAATGCTTCTTCGATCTACGCCTTTTCAGTTTATGTAAGATTTCGTAATAACGCTCTACTTTCGGCTAGTGGGGATACCAGTATCTAATTCTGTTGCTTATAGGTTCCTGGAGAATATTTGAAAATGTTGCAGAATTAAAGATTACGATGTCTAAATAATGAGAATGATCTTTTTTTGTTGTAAAGGGGCAAGTCCAAAAAATTGAAACACATTAAACATTATTCTCTCGTGCTATAACTTTGAAATAAAGTTGATATCTTCTTCAGTAAACTAACAAATGCTACCACCTATTACTTGTCAGTCAGCTGATTGCCTACTTTGTAACTAAATGTTGTGATTCATCTAAATATTACTCTGTCCTTTGGTCTAAGTGAATTTGTAATTGTTGTTCAGTTTATGAATTGTCAGAAACTTGTTTTTATTTTTCCATTCACCTGTTCATTTCAACAGTAAGATTGAAATGCTTTGAAAATATTGGAGTTTGTTCATTTAAAAATAAGGTTTGCACATCTCTCACATATCTCACTTCTTATAGTAAGATTCAAGAATGTTTCCTGGTGGAATTCAAGTAAATTCCAAACATTTGTTCACTTCAAATAAGGTCTTTAACACCCAGTTATCAATCTGTTGTTAATGTTTCAGCTGTTACATTGATATTGATTAGGTACTCATTCAGTGAGATCAACTGGCAATTATAAACTACTTGCAGGATTATTGAATTGAGCAAAAGATACAGACGTGGAAACATTTTTTAGAAGGAATTGCTTTGTCATTTAAATGTGTAGGCTGTTCAAGAATTCTATATCGCCTTCCATTGGTTCTCTTGTCGAGAATGCAAATTTATAATTCATGTGAATTTTAATGTGTTCTGTATTTTGAAATTTGTATCAGATTTAAGAAGAAAAAGAGGAGCAAATAACATGAAAACTTCATTGAATAGAAAGCACAGTAAATTAAATAGACAGAGGTAACTTTTAGTATTGTCTCTGAATACTTAGTCAAATATTACTAATGGCAAGAGCGTTGTGCCAGTAAAGCATAGCAGGTCAGTCAGCATTCAAGGAGAAGCAGAATCGTCGTTTTGGGCAAAAGCCCTTCCTCAGGAATCTTTTCGATACTCCTGCTCTTTGAATGTGCCTGCACTTTTGCAACAACACAGCTTTCCTCACTTTCTCCAAATATGCTTACTGAACATGAACTGAAAATGTTAGCATCAGCAGTTGAACAAGACCAAATAAACACATTTTTTGTAATATTTATATTGAAAACTTGTTTGAGAACATGCAACAAATCAAATGGAACAACAACTCTTGCCGTTAGAACCCTTGGCCATTCATAATACAGAATAACCATGCTTTGAACAACCAGTATGGTTATAACGACTGAGCTGAAATACCAGATGACAACGATTGCATTTATTGAAGGGAATGACAACCAGATCCTTACTGTGATAGTGGGGATTGATCTCAGAAACAGTAAAATTTTACTGTGATTATTCCACTGAACAGTAATTAGATGGTCATGAAGATCTTTGTGCGGCTTTATGTGCAGTGTTTTGTTTGAACATTGATTTCAGAAACATTGAGATATTTTACAAGATTGACAATTGACAGTTAAAGATAAGTTTTAAATGCAACATTTAAAAAAATGTCAGTTTTGTTTAGCGAAACACAATTCTAAATTTATGGAATCCCTACTATGTGGAAACAGGTCATTTAGCCCAACAAGTCTACACTGACGTTCCAAAGAATAATCCACTCAGCACCATTCTGCTCTCAGATTACTGGACATTTACTCCTGACTAATGCCTACAACCTACACATCCCTGAACAGAACAAGCAGCTAAGCATGGCCAATTTACCTCACCTGCATATCTTTGCATTGTGGGAGAAAACCAGAACATGCAAACTTCACACAAACATGTGACTGAGGATGGACTCAAACCCAAGTGCATAACACTGTAAGACACGAGTGCTAACCACTGATCCTCTGTTCTCAATACCCAGCCCCCATCTTCAAGAGGTCTATGTAGCTGTTCATTGGTTCTCTTGTCCAGATACTAATTTATAATTCATATCGCTTTTATTGTGCCCGGAATTTTGAGATTTGTCTCAAAGTTAAGAAGAAAATGAAGAGCAATTAATATAAGAACTTGAGAGAATAGAAAGTACAGTAAATTCAAATTACAGACTGTGAGAATCAAAGCTCACTCACTTCAATAATTTCAGCCCAAGACAAGATCTGAAGCAATCAGTTTGTTTATTAGACGCTTGCAAGCGTGGTGCCTGAAATAAGGCACACAGAGTTTAGCAAATACGTATCTTATATTGGACTCACTACTCCAAACCCGGTGCCCATTACTATTGTTTCTCGCTTGCCTTATCCGGCCTTGTGCTTAACAAATGACAAGCTTTACTTGGCCATTTCACCACATCCTGCTGTGGTCCATTGTTAGGTATATCCTCCATCACTTCTATCTAAATCCCCGACTTGTGACATTTCCTCCCTTGTCCCAACCATATTGATCCTTATGACTTTTTAATAGTGGTTTGTTTTTGTGTTTTTGCAAAAGTGGGAAACAGATGCTTATAACTACTGTTTGTACAAGCAAATCTCGCTTAACCTACATCCTCACAGCACCTTCTCTTGTTGTCTGTAACATCTACCATTGTTTGCAGGCACGTTTCGTTCTTGTATGCACATTTTAGTTAATACAAAAACAATTATATATTTCCTTCGCATAGTTTTCATTCTCGTTGACTCAGCTCTTGGTTGAAACAATTATGCACTGGTGTGAGTGCATTAACCTTACATAAATAATGACGATTGCAGAAGTGACACTACTTTACCTATATCCCAAATTTCCCCCTTTTTCTTTAATTACCATTTGTTATCTTCTGAATTTTTCTTTTAAGTATTGCTCCCAAGATTCGCAAGCATCAATCTGGATATTTCATCCATCTGGGTCTCACTCATCCCCTCATTATTTAATCGACAAAGTTCCTCTGCCTGATTCCATTTTAGGGGTATCTGTTTTATTAAGGCTGATTGAATCAGCCTTTGGTTGAGTCCTCGTATACAGGGCATGATACAACAGCCAATGGCTACCAATACCCCGGCTACTACTATCAGGGAAGTAAGGATCAAAACCACCACCCGCTTCCATTTTCCAAACCATGATTCACGCCATCCCGTGAGAGATGTGTCTACTCCTGAATTCTCAGCTAGTTCCTCTGCTAAGGTCGTCAATCCGCTTAATGCCCGAGTAATAGAACCATCAGGTGCAGTGTTATTAGGAATAAAGGTGCAACAGCTTCCTCCTAACATCACACACACACACACACACACACACACACACACACACACACACACACACACACCCTTTTTCCGTTAAAACCATATCAAGGGCCATTCTGTTTTCCCATGCCATCCCACTTGTCACATCAAGCTGTTCTGATATTCTTTTAACCGCATCTCTTGTATAATTTATAAATCGCTGTTGATTATAGAAAATGTAATTTATCCAATCTATATTTTTATTAATTGTTACCCATCAATAGAATGCTGACTCAAGCCTTCTGTAATCTGATTACGAGGCTTGAACTCATCATGTACCCTCCTAGGGACTCATTCAGAATCGAGATAAATCCTGCCATTGAAAGAAGTATCTAACAGTGATCTCTTACTCCTTCCCTCTTCCCCCACTATCTTTCCCTTCTCAAATGCCAGGGTAAATGGAATTACCAATTGTACAATTGCACATATCCCTCTCCAATCCGATGGTAGGGTGGGTCTCAATATTTTGCCTCCACAGTTCGACCACAGATCCGCTCGGGGAGGCTTTGGTGCTGAGTAGTTCCCTGCCTTGTTCATTTCGGTGATATTCTTAATCTCTGTACATACTTTCAGCTCCCCCAAATCTCGAGAGCGATTTGCACCTTATCTACGCACACACGTCGTGTGATTTCCGACTGCAGCTAAAAACGTGGGCGGTGTGGGAGCTTTTGAATCTTTCTTCTCCAAGGGAGCTTATGTCAGAGATAGGGAGGTACAATTCCTATCATTCCATGCAGTCTTATCCTGTGACAGGGTTATTATACATTTCATGCCCTTCCTGTCTCGCTTACACCCGAGTGGAAAGGGAACCTTGGTCACTGGTCTCCTGGAGACACATGCATAGCAATTGCTCTTGTTCAGACTTTTTACAGTACACTTTACCCATTCAACCCAGGCATTTGCATCCCAATATCCAGTTTCTATTTTGATGATCTGTTTCAAGTCCTTTATCACTATAATTTTTACTACTGTAGGATCATCGGGAGGGGTGAAAGGTTGTACCTTATTATCCAATAGTTCTGCCCGTTTTCCCTGTCCTACACTAATTTGAAAACAACAGCCCGAGAAATCCTTCCCGTTTGCTTACATTTCTATCCCAAATGTTTCATCTAATTGTATCTCATAGGTGCCCCCCCCCCACCCCGAGAATTGCTTTGTGCCATGTGGTTTTCTTTATCATTAGGTATATTGGGTTACGCTCTTTATCGGGACAATGGAGAGGTGATCGGAAGGTGGCCCAGTATATTGTGACAAGACCATTATACCAAGTACCATCCCCAAAGGACTTAAGATGTATCTCTGAGCTGTGGTACTGTCTCTGATTATCTACATCACCACAATTTACTAAACTGCATGCATCAGGTCTATTACGTATGGGTTATCAGACTCAGGGACCGTTAATAATACATATGAAATTATATTTGACAAAATCCCAATACTTACAGAACTCGCATCATAACTCTAAGATCCCCAGCATTCTAAAAATTCTGCTGAAGCACAAAAAAACTTAATACACAATCCTACAGAAATAATCCCGCACTCGAGTCGCCACTGTATAATCAGTTACTCTAAGTCTCTTCAGCCTGAGTTTCAGCGGGTCTTCCGTTGATTCGGCTGTCCAGACTTCTTCCTCAACTGGAGATTTCACTGGCCCTTTGATCCGAGTGTAGTGAGTCCAGCCTTTCTCTGCTGTCCTTATTGTCGTTTCGGTAATCAAAGGATCCTGATACGGCCTTCCCAGTCCGGCTGCAATTTAGTTTCTGTCCATGATTTTACTAAGGCCCAACCTCCTGGCCGGATGGGATGAACGGTGAATTCAAGGGGTGGAGTCTGTGCCAATAAACCCTGTTTCCTGAGGAGAGACAAAGAGGCCGACAAGCCCAGTATATATTTCTTTAGAACAAGTCTTTAGTTTCGGGAATTGTCAATTCTCCGTTCGTTCCCAGATAAGGTAATCCAAGTATAATTTCATAGGGGATAGTCCCAAATCTTTCCTTGGGGCTGTTCGTACTCGTAAGAGAGCGATAGGTAATCATTTGGTCCAAGGGAGTCTGGTTTCTATTATCAATTTAGAGAGCTGTCGTTTGAGTGTTTGGTTCATTCTCCCAACCTTTCCTGATGTTGGCGGGTGCCATGGAGCATGGAACTCCCAGGAAATTTCCAACCCTTTCATTATCTCCTGTCACACTTCAGAGGTAAAATGAGTTTTTGGTCGGAATCTATACGGTTCACTAGCCCATATCGGGGAATTATATGCTCGAATATTGTTTTAGACACCGCACTCGCAGTGGCAGTAGCTCGGGGGTATGCCTCAACCCAACCAGATAGATGATCTACTATGACCAGCATATACTTTAGTCTTCCTACCCTGGGTAGTTCAGTATAATCTACTTGTATACTCTGGAAGGATCTCAATCCCGGGTCTCTTCCTCCCGGGGTCTGTTTTCTCAAGACTTTATTATTTACCTTTGTGCACATTATACATCCCTCACATATGTGTTTAGCAATTGTATATATTCCTTTACATCCATATTCCCTAAGAACTAAATCACACATTGCTTGTACTCCCCAATGGCTGCTTTGGTGTTGCATGGCCATAATTTCTCTCATCATCATTTTGTTTAACATTTCTCTTCCATCGGGTAACATCCAATCTGCTGTGTTTGAACCTCCTAAATCTTTAAATTCTTTTTTTTCTCTTTCAGTAAATATAGGAGCTTCTGGGGATCAGGGACAGTAGGTATTAGGGAATGAATCAGCACGCCCTGTGGGTCCAAGGCCTGCTTCCTTAGCCACTTCATTGTCTAATCTATTCCCCCTAACTTCTGGTTCATTTCCTTTCTGATGACCATTTACATGCACCACTACTATTTCTCAGGGGAGTAATAGGGACTCCAAGACACGTTTAACCAACTCCTCATGTCCTAATTCCTTCCCCGGCTATTTATCAGTGCTCTTTCCTGCCATATCTTTCCAACAGTGTGCCCAACACCAAATACATATTTAGAGTCACTGTATGCTGCTCCCTCTTTATTTTCTAACGCCCTTAGAGCTCTTTCCAATGCGTAGAGTTCGCAGGTCTGAGGTGACCACCCATTTGGCAACCTTCCTGCCTCTACCACACTACCTTTCGTCCTGTCTACAACTGCATACTCATTATGTCTTTTCCATTCAGTCACCCGGGATGATCCGTCTCTAAAAAGTTAGGCTCCTGCATGAAGTGGAACATCTCTCAGGTCCATGCAGACCTAGTTTGGTATTCTATAATGTCAAGGCAGTTGTGCTCTGGATTCTGAGGAGATTCTCCTTCCTCTTTCCAAAGAAAGGCAGCTGGATTTAAACAATTGTACGTGACCAACACTCGATCATCATTTTCTATTAATATTTCCTCAAAGTTCAGAACCCGCGAGTCTGTCAACCATCTCCCAGCTTTTTGTTTTATGATCAGTCTCACTTGGTGTGGGGTGCTTACTATTAGGGCTCCCCCAAGTGTAAGCTTCCTGCTTTCCCCCACCAACAGTGCAGTGGCAGCCACGGCCTGCACACACTCAGGCCACCCTCGGGATACTGGATCCAATAGCTTCGAAAGATATGCTACTGGCTGTCTCATTCCTCCCCATCTCTGGGTTAATACTCCTAAAGCCGCTCCCTTATCTCCAGTAGCAAAGAGGTGGTAAGGTTAATCTAGAGAAGGTAAAGCTAACATGGGGGCATGGATCAAATCTCTTTTGAATACTCAAATAGTTATTTTTCATCTTCTTCCCAACTCAGACACTTTGGTTCCTCCTCCAATAGTTTGAGATATAAGTTATTTGTCTTTTCAGCATAAGAATCAATCCACAATCTGCAATATCCCGTTAAACCCAAAAAATTACGTAATTCCCGTTTAGTCCTGGGCAGCGGAATCCCCACTATACCCTCTTACCATTCCAGTCTGATCTTTCAATTTCCCTCACTAACTAAATGTCCCAAGTATTTCAATTCTCGCTCCATATATTGTATTTTGCTTTTAGATACTCACAGTCCCTGCTGACCCAGGAAATTCAATTTTTTTTTAGTGGCTTCTACTGCTCTTTCCCTTTTCTTTCCTGTTACTAAGATGTCATCGACATACTGCAAAAGTGTAGTTCCCTTGGGGCTGCTAAATTGCTCCAATATTTGTTCTAACACTTGTCCAAATAAATTCGGGGATTCTGTAAACCCCTGGCGGAGCGCGGCACACTGGTATTGCTGTTTCTGTCCTGTCTTGGGATCTTCCCGTTTAAAGGCGAAAAAAATCCTACTTTCCTCCGCCAAGGGACAAGCCCAAAAGGCATCCTTTAAATCTATCACACTCAACCATTTGTGGTCATGAGGGATCTGACTTAATAACGTATAGGGGTTTGGCACCACTGGATGCCTCATTTGTTCTATTCGATTCAATATTCTCAAATCCTGCACCAATCGATAAGTTCCATCGGATTTTCGCACTGGTAGAATTAGGATATTATAAGGAGACATACGTGGCTCCAACAGTCCATCTCTAGCCCCTCAATTACTGGCTGTAGTCTTCGTTTACCTTCTGTGGAAATGGGATATTGTCGCTCATAAACAACGTCCCCTTTCTTTTTTAAACTTATTTCTCGGGGACGGATCTGTTTTTTTCCATGATTCCCTTTTCTAGCCCATTTAATAGGGTCTATCTCTCTCTCTCCACATCTTCTGTCAACATTGCCATTTGTACAACTAATTCTTTTTCCTGAATTCAAATCTTCAGTCCTAAAAGGATAATTAAATCTCTCCCTAGTTAGTTACTTCCTATATCAGGGATATGCAACAGTTCCCCTGTGACTGTATACTTAGGACCTTCTGTCATCATAGGTTCAAATACTGGAACAGTAAATCCTTCCCCTTTTACCCTGGAAACAGTAATTGACCGTGTTGACATTCCGACTTCTTTGGTTTAAAATTCAGCGATGACTGTGCTGCCCCCGTATTTACGAGGAAGACGACCTCTTCCCCACAGGGTCCCACCTTCAAGTTTATCAAGAGTCCTAGTGGCTCCCCGGGGGCAGGAACCCCTGACACCCCTATTCTTCATCAAAATTCATAAGCGGAATTGCCCTTTCTTCCCTTTGTAGATGAGGACACTCCCGCTTAAAATGTCCGAGTTTGTGCAATAACAATATCCTGCCTGTGGAGACTTCCATCTCTGGTCCTGTCGCCCGAACCTTCTCTCAAATGCTCCCCCTTTTTCTCTCCCTCTCCCTCTTCCTCTATGTCCTAAATGCTGCCACCCACCGCTCTGGTTGCTCACTATTGGTTCCATTCTTTTCTTAACTACATCATCAACCGTAGCTACCATCATTTTTGCCTTCTGTTTGTATCTCATCCTCTCTCTTTGCAAACACTTTCTGTGCCTCTCTTAACAATTCATCTAATGGTGTTTTACTCCTCCCTTCTATCTTCAGTATCTTTCTCTGTGTCTGGCCATGCCTTTGTCACAAAATATACTTTCAAAAGACCCTGTGCCACTGGGTCCTCAGGGTTCATTCCAGAGTATTTCCGCATTGAGTCTCTTAATCTTTGCAAGAAAGCTGAAGGTATCTCATCTTTCTCCTCTTTAATTTCAAAGGCTTTAGTCAAATTCTGCGACTTCGGAACTGCCTCTCTTATTCATTTTAGTATAAGTTCTTTCAATTCCATCATCTCTTCCCTATGCTCCGGGTTTTGATTTTCCCACTGGGTGTCTCTGAGGGGAAACTCCGTCTCTCCCTGTCCAGTATCCCCATCGCCAATGGGAAGTTCCCTGTCCCATATTTTAATGGCTGCTCCTGGTATAAGTCCCCTTTCTTCCCCAGTAAATAGTATATTCAAAATAGACATTAACTCAGTCCACGTATACAGACTGGGCCCCAAAAATTCATCAATTTGTTCAGACAGTCCTACCGGATCCTCTACCAGGACGTTCATCTCATTTTTAAATGTTCTGCCCTCCCCACTGGTGAGGGGGGAACTTACAAACCCAATCTCTTTGTCCCCTATTGGTACTTCCCGAAGGGGATAAGTCTTTATATTCTTCCCCTTTTTTTGTTTTTGTTTTCACCCCTTTGGCTTTCGTTCAGATACTCCAGAGGCCTCCTCTACATCTACTTTATCTTTCCTTTCTTTAGTTGCGGATTGATGGTGGGGAACAACACCATCCCCGTCCACCGCCCCTTCGTCCTCCTCTTGTGGGTCATCCGTTCTCTGTCCCTGTCTGTCTGTCTCTCCTCCTACCCCATTTTCACCTAATCTGATTTTATGGTACGGGGGTGGGATTGCAAACAGGCAAAAGGATCCCAGGGACTGGGTGGGGTAGAGGGGGAATCCTTTGTCTTTACTACCATCATTCCCAAACTGCCTTTCCATCAGGACGCATACTCCGCCTATTCTTGACTAAAAGGTTGTTTTTTATTCACATACAAATTTCAATACTGACAGACCCAATCCTCGGCCGAAGCATACTTTGGCCAGAAGACAGCTGGACGAAGGATTGGTTCTTTGGTCCATAATAAACAACAATATTTAATCATTTTCTTTTTATCTTTTTCCCTTGTACAAGTGTTACTTGTCCATTCCCTCAACATCCTCCCCAAAGGACTTTTAGAAGGAATGTTACCAGGGACTTTTTCTTCCTTTACTCCATGACAGTTCGACTTACTCTGCCTACCCGCCATTTCTTGGGGCCCTCACCAGTCCCTCAGCGATTAAATACCCCTTTACCCGGCCACCAAGTTAATACTTAAAAGTCAATTTTCTGACGTTCGTCTGTGCACAGAGTTGCCTGGCCGCTTTTTTCCCTTTTTTTTATTGACCTCCTTTCACTGTCTGACTCAGATGTCTCTCTTGTGGGATTCATACCAGTCTCCCAAGGGAGTGGGCAAAACAGGGTCAAGAAACCGCTCCTCAATTGTGAATGGGAGGCATCTTCCCAGTGTCCAGGGCAGGCCACTCCCCCCGGCGATGGAAGAATATCCCGGATGATCCCCCAATTGTGAGAAACTAAGGCCACTCACATCAATAATTTCAGTGCAAGACAAGATCTGAAGCAATCAGTATCTTTATTATACGCTTGCAAGCGTGGTGCCTGAAATAGACTCGGAGAGTTTTGCAAGTACATAGGATTCGCTACTCCAAACCCAGTGCCCATTACTATTGTTTCTCTCTTGCCTTATCCAGCCTTGTGCATAACAAAGTGCAGGTTTTGCTTGGAATTTTCACCACATCCTGGCTGTGGTCAACTGTTAGGTATATCCTCCTTCACTGCGATTTATTTCCCCCACTTGTGACATTTCCTCCCTTTCCGTTTACTGTATACTTGGCTCTGGAATTAGACTTTCCCAAATCATCACCTCACATTTGCTTGGATGGAACACCATTTGCCACTTCTCCGCTCAACTCTTCTCTCTATCTATATTCCCCTTCATTCTTTGACAGTCCCCTCTGTTTTCTGGCTACTCTGCCAATCTTTGTGTCATCTGCAAATGTAGTGGCGAGTTACTGGGCTAGCAACCCTTGGAGATTGGAACATGGCAGTTATTCATCCCATGCAGCAAGGAACCATGTTTGGACGCTTGTTCCCAGTGAGGTACCACTGTCTCCTGATGTAGATCAATAATTCACACTTTTTTATTCGGAGTCAAGATGTAGAAATTTACTGACGATACATAGTCGTGTCGTTGACTATGATGAATAATGTCAGGGACCACAGGGATGTATCCAGCGGGTGGAAAGGAAAAATGGCGAATGGAATTGAATCCAGACCAATGAGTGGTAGTGAATTTGGGAAGTTGTAACAATAAAAGTGAGGATTCTGAGTGGTGCACAGGAACAAAGAGATCTTGGAGTGGACATTCACAGATCCCTAAAGATTGTTAGGCAGGGAGATCAGTCGTTCCAGAGGATTTTGGATATTTCTATTGTTGACAACAGAAAGTGGATGATATTCGATCTTTAGCAACCGCCGGTTTAGGAAACAACGAAAGGAACGAGCACAAGTCTGGTCCATGCAATAATCTACATTTTTAAAAATTGAAAGATGAAAGATAGACGGCTGAAGTGTAACTCTTTGCCCATCAAACTACTTCACCGCTCAATGAATTTACCACTGATTCCTCTCCAGGTCATGCTGGTATGTGCCTTAGAGGGTAATTTGCAAATGGTGAAGATTCAGTGCATCTTCAAACTTGTCCTTATAGTCGTTACAATTTTTGAGCTTTGAAGATTCTGCAAACAAAGCCTGGATGACTTACTCCAGTGAATCTTCTATGTGGTGCACTCTGCTGCAATTGCGCCTTAGCAGTTAAGGGAATAAATATTCAGGTGTTGAACAATATACAGTTTAGTGACTGCATTGTAGTGGAGGGTGCCCAGTTCCTTCAGTGGCATTGAAGCTGCACCCACCGAGGCAAATGGAGAGAGTTCTGTTTAACATCTAATTTGTGCGTTGCGGATGATGTAGGCTTCAAGGAGACAAGAGTTGAGTTAATAATCAAACTAAGTCCACCCAAGGACAGGTTTTTGTCGTCAACTTCTTTATATGGGCGGTCAGGTTCCATTTTTCCTAAATACTAGCTCCCAGGACGATTACACGGAGGAATTCAGTTACATTGAAGCCATTGAATGTCAATCGAATATGAGTAGATTCTCATTTGTCAGAGTTATCTTCGCTGTAATTGGTCCTTCTGTGGGTCAATCCGATTCTAATCGCTTTCTGATTTCAAGTTTCAATTCCCATCTGCGCCTGATATTTCAACCCGTTTCCTTGCCGAAATTTCTCCACCTGTCTTAATAATATGTAAGGACGCTGTAAGGGACAGCACAGACTTACAAACATGTTGCTAACTCTGTATACAGTAGAACTTCGTGAAATGATTGGTTAGACTGGGATTATTCTCCTTAAACAAAGGAGGAGGAGGGGAAATCTATATTCACATAATAACAATTATAAACTTCCAATATTCGTGGGATCTTGACAGGGTAGATATGGGCAGGTGGCTTGGCCTATGCTCTGAGGAGAGCACTAGAGGACATAATCTCAGAATTAGATATTGCCCATTTAATTCATAAATGAGGAGTAATTTCTTTGCTCAGGAGTCAAAGAATCTGTGGCATTTTCCAGTAACCGCTGTTGAGACAGTGTGGTTGGGTATTTTCAAACTGTGCCAGATAGTTAATAAGAAAGATGATGAAGCTTTGTTGATCTAAGTGAGCAGAAAGAAATTCAAGATTATCAGATGAACGATGTTAAAAATCACACAACACCAGGTTATAGTCCAACAGGTTTAATTGGAAGCACACTAGCTTTCGGAGTGACTATCACCTGATGAAGGAGCATCGCTACGAAATCTAGTCTGCTTCAAATTAAACCTGTTGGACTATAAACTGGTGTTGTGTGATTTTTAACTTTGTACACCCCAGTCTAACACCGGCATCTCCAAATCAGATCATCCATGAGTTCGTTGAGTGGTTGAGCAGACTCCTTGGGCTGAATAGCATACTTCCACTTGGTTTAACATTTCGTCTAACGCCTTATTTTATTCATAAGTTCAGAAATGTGAGGGGATGGGAAGAAGTGACAGAAAAGGTTCATTAAACAGATAAAACAGATCAGGAACAAGCCTCGAATACTCAGGAAGAAGAAATGTGCTATGACCTGGGGGCGACAAATGACACTGGGCCCCAGCACAGGTGGCTGTCCAGAAGCTGTGATTGCTGAAGGAAGTTGCCAGATCTTATACAGTTGGCAAGTCAATGATCACTCTGGATAATGGATCCTTGTATGATTCGCACACAGCAGAAATTTGTGAAAGAATGAAATGTTTGTTTCATTGAAGAAGTTTTCTGTGTTTCCAATTCCGAGTGACTGTTTGAAATGCTGATCAGATCTTTGTGTGAAGTGTTAGGTTAAAATACTCATGAACAACCCCACTGGATAAACTTGTGCTCCCGATCTCTTGTTAATGTTTTCTCTTTCTTTCGATGTAAATTCATAGAAAGACAAGATGGAATCTAGGGCAGAAAGAAAAATGCGTTCCATCTCATTACACCAATTTCATTTACAATTGAATAGAATGGCTGCTCTCACTCTTCATTTCGACTTTAATGTGGTGAAGATTATTTGTGAATCTTCCGTGCAGTGAAGGGCAAGATTCTCGATCCAGTGTATACCAGAGTGTGAGGTGCAAAGGAAAACTACTAGAGCGGTGTGTAAAGTTAGCAACCAGAGTGTGACTCGAACCCGTGAATGTGGAGCACAGCGGTATAATAACCCAGCACCGTAATCTCACAATCTCCTCTGCAAATTTTGTAGTGGGGTGACATGTGACCTCATCAGGTTATATGCAGTGAAAGTCATGGATGAGAAAGTTCCAGAGCGGAATCGAATCCACACCATTGTGTTACTGCTTTCACTAGAATTATAATAACAGCAAATTCCAATAAATAGCCATGCTGGTCAGAATGAATTGCTGTCATTGATACATACTGAGTCAGAACTGAGTCAGAATGAAACAGGACAAGAATTTTCCGTCATATTTACACCTACATTTGACTCATTTCTTCAGTCACTTTTTCTCTCACGTGAAGAAGCAGCCGTGGTGAGTGAAATAAAGGCGATGTTGTCGCTCAATGGCCTTTCTCATGTGGCTGAACCTGAATTGGATTCAATCGCAAGAAATGCTGATTTGTTCCTTTCATTTTAATTTAGCTGAAACCTCACAATTTTCAGAAGTGAATTAGATATATCTCATTGGAACGATTAATGTATTCAGATTTGCTCTGACTTTAATTCAGCTTAAGGAAAATACTGCTTAGAAAAACAGAGGGTTAAAATGCAAAAGAAATCCCACCAGTTTTGTTGCTTGTTGCTTTATTAAATGTTGAGTATTAAATGGACCAAACATCATGGTGTTTGTTCTCACATCCTTCAAGCATGTGATGAAAGCAGGAAGTCGATCTCCAAGCAACTGGTCACTTCCTATTCATTATGTAATATCTTCTGTTCACAATAAATAAAAATCCACTCAGTTCCATTTACAATGCTTTAGGTGGAATATTATGCCAAATCTTTCAAAATGCGAGTTTTGGAAGCGAATTTATTCAGTTGCACACATTAAAGAAATTTCTTTACATTTAAAGTCAAGCAAATAAGACATTGTTTCCCGCAACTTCCGACCGACTACACCCCACCTCTGCACCTTTACCTAGCCACACGCTGTGAAATGTATTCCTTGTATTTCACCAAATGTGCCTTTCCAAATATTTTGAAAAACAGATTCTTGGAGTGACAGCGATTCTGTTCTCATCATTTCTTTGCCCTTCCAAGGTTTTATCAAAGCTATTGAATGCCTGACATCTAGATGTTTACTTACTTGAAAGAGGGAATTTTCCACCTATTTAGTCTGTTCAAACATTTCATAACCTGAAAAAACCCCATTAAGTTTTCCTTGGTTCAGGGATAACTGGCCTCAATTTTCCCAGAAGACAAGTGAATAAAATCTCATCCTCAGTACACCCCCATCAGCATCTTCTCTAATGGCTTTACACCCCAGTAAACACCGTCATTATCGATTCATAGAATCACGGAATCCTACAGTGTAGAAAGAGCATTTCAGTCAATCGAGCCGGTGTCGACGCTCTGAAGAGCATCTCACCCAGACCTAGCTCCCCTCCCTATTTCCTTATATTTCACCTGAAGAAAGGGAATCCCTCCCCCATATGATTTCAAATAAACCTGTTGGAGTATAACCTGACGTCCTGTGACTTCTGACCTTATCCCCACGTTACCCATGGCTAATTCACCGAATTGACTTAATTCACTCCCTGGACATGAGAGGGCAATTTAACTTTGCCAATCAACCTAACCCTCCCTCTGAACAGCAATGCGAATTACTGAGACAATGTTCCATCATACTGAGCATATGCTGTATCATTTCGTAATGGTTTTCTACCCTGGTAACAGCCTCATCAAAACAAATGAACCCAAATTCAATGTATCTAAACGCTACTCTGTCATTTACAATTTCATTCGTGCTGCGGGAAATGTTTCTGCACTCATATTTGAATGCGTTCATGTTGTTTCCTCCTCTGCTTCCTGCTTCTCTTTAACACTTCAATCCGGAACAAGTCTGCCAAATGCTTTTCATTCCAACACAGTCACAAGGTGTAGTTTGCAGAAGTCACGTGTTTGGCCGTTCACTGACACTCTGCCTCCCTGAGAGTTGCAGTCCTTCCCCAACTTTAGGGAGAAAGTGAGGACTGCAGATGCTGGAGATCAGAGCTGAAAATGTGTTGCTGGAAAAGCGCAGCAGGTCAGGCTGTATCCAAGGAGCAGGAGAATCGACGTTTCGGGCATAAGCCCGTCTTCAGGAATCAGGATTCCTGAAGAAGGGCTTATACCCGAAACGGCGATTCTCCTGTTCCTTGGATGCTGCCTGAACTGCTGCGCTTTTCCAGCAATACATTTTCACCTTCCCCACATTTATTCAGGCAGCACTGTCCTTTCTGTGACATGCCCCATCGAGAATGGAAGGACAGGTATCAATACCCGCCCTTGGGAATGGAGCGACAGTTTTAAAATGTTTACATTGTCCCCAGGGGAAAATTGAGCCCTGTTACAGGCGGGGACATTAATCATTATACTACCAAGGACAAGACTGTCAAAGAAGGCCCTTCAACTAAATGTGGCCACTCTTGTCAAAAACAACTGCCTAATGAACTGAATCCCATTTTACAATGCTAACCCCACAGCCTTATATGTCTTGGTATCAAAAGTTCGCATCTGAATATTTATTCATGTTATAAAGGTTTCTGCCGCTCTGAACAATGCAGACAGTGTATTCCAAATTCCAACTACCCACTGGCTAATAAAGCTTTTTCTCACATCTTCTCAAAACTTTCTGTCTTTCTCCTTAAGTCTCTGGCCCCTGCTGATCGATCCCTCCATCAATAGGAAACTCGTTCAGTCAACCCTGTCTATACCCGAACTCAATCATGTCTTGTCTACATCCCCTTTACGCTGCGACAAACACTCCACTCTGTCCTGTCTTTCTTCACAACTGAAACTCTTCAGCCCAAACAGTATCCCGGTAAATAACTCCTGTAATGTTCTCAGTGTGATCGCATCCCTGCTATAATGTGACTTGCAAAACTGCACAACGACACTCTTGTGTGAGTCTTATGAGCATTTGTTTTAAAATTTCTGGATTAGTATGAGGGCGATTCTGGCTAAGCAGAATTTATTACCCATTCCGAATTGCCCAGAGGGCAGTTGAGACTCAACCATATTGCTATGAGTCTGGAGTCACATGCACCCCAGACCAAGTAAGGATAGCAGATTCCATTCTGAAATGACATCAGTGAAACAGATTTTCTTTCAACAACTGTCAATGGATCTATTGTAGTCATTAGATTCTTCCTTGCAGATATTTTTTGGATCCAAATTTGACAATCATGGCATGGTGGGATTCAAGCCCGAGTACCCAGACTATTACCTCGGACTCTGGATTATCAGTCCTATGAAATTACCACAAGACCAACGCAGAAAGCCATAAAAGCTGATCTTTAACAATAAAATGTCTTTTCACCAGAACTGTCCTGGGTATTTTCCATGAGCCTGACGCTACAATTGTCTCTGTCCTATATCAGTAAAAGCTGTTACATGGGGATTGATTTCACAACCGCGGTATCCAAATGGATCGATTTGTTTGAAGGTCCCGATGGTGGGATTGGGGCACGTTCACCCAACAACAGTGACCGCAGCAGCAGCACAGACAGAACAGTATGAATGTGAAAGAGAGTGATAGATTGGGCATTGCCTCAGAGAAATGGGAGGAGGGATGGAAAGGAGGTTTAATGATCGTGGGAAGGACCGGAATCTCTGACAACAGGTGAGTTTAATCCTGATATATGTAACGCAGAGATGTAAGAGAGCGGAATTTGAAGGTAAAACAATTAATTTCTTAGCATGTGTCACAAAAAGGACAACAGAGAGAACACTTAGTGCCGTGATTTGGTTTCAAATTGAGGTTGCTGTGGTCACAATTCAAAATACCGACAACCACGATCACAGTAACCACAGAACAGGATGCTTGCAAGCAGCAATAAGTATACTAGCAGAGGAAATGTTCGGAAGAATAGCACATGTACAATATCAGTACTCAGTGAACAGTGACAGACATGTGGGAACTGAGAATGAGCTGAATCTTTCAGTTCCATGTCTTCAGAGGCGGTGGAGATCACTTGAACGAGAATGTTGAAAAATGAGATTGATTGATTCCGACAAAACATCAAAGACTCGGGGGACAGTACAGGATATTGTTGAAATGTATGCTTCAATAGCATTTCAGCTTAACATCGGCACAGCCGCTCATCTCCAACCAGAAATGGAGATGGGAAAAAGTGCACAGTTACTCTCTGGCTCCAGTGATGCAATCGGTGAGCGTGCTGTCCTTCTATGATGGAATAGAGGCGCAGAAAATTACGAGGTTGAGTGTGCTCCTGCTCAAGGGAATGCTTGTCCCCGTTTATACTATCATAGCGATTTACACTGCATCTCTCTAAGACAGCTGAGTGGCACAAGTGGAGCGTGTTGAGCCCTTAACTTGCAAACACCAAAGAAACTGCGTCGTTCGGGAGCAGAAAGAACCACACTGATCGATTACAATTCAAATGCATTTGGCTTAAGGTTCGTAGCAGTTTATCAGCAGCACATAACCCTGACTCCAAAAGTCTGCGAGTCTCCAGAAGAACAGTGAGCGATCGTTGAAGGTACGTTTCTCCAGACGATATTTGTCAACGTTACAAGCTGCAGCTGAGCTGGTGTTGTTGCGATTGAAATTGCATGCGTCCGGACATTGTGCTTAATTTTGGATATCAGAGCAAATGGTTAAGTCGAGTATGCGCGTTTGGAAAAGTAAATGCTTTTTTTGTTGAAACCCTTTGCAACGAAAGGAAATACTTCAGACTGTCGTGCGATCGATAAGAAGCAGAAAATGCACAGCAGCCGTGGTTGTGTGCACCGGCAATATAGGCATTTGCTTTCGCCAGCCCGCAGGCATTGGTTGTTAAGCTCTGCTGGTTCGAGCGTGGTGCAAATGACGCCAAGGTCGTGGCTTCAATCACCACACTGAGCCTGTGCAGTGCTTGTGTTGTCAGCAGCGCAGTGTCACGGTTCACTGTCTGCAAGCGTTTGTCACATGATCAGTTGAGACGTGTATTCATACGAAAGCCGACAATCGCTGTCGTGGAACATGAATTCCCCGCTCCCATACCGGATCTCAGCTGTGTTTCCAAACAACGTGCTCCACGAAGCAGGAAGCGTCCCCTGCTCAATAAAACATTTAACAAGGATAGACGCACGACTTGATCGCCGTACCCGTGATGGCTGGTGGATGTTGTCTGTAGCAAAACAACCAGTCTCAATTGTTTTCACCAACAAATGCAAAACATGAAATATGTGCAGTATGAGGCAGACCTGGCACCGTCTCGGAGGAGAACCAGAGTTCAGGCTTCAATTCAAATCAAAGATTCGTTCATGTTATTTGCCTGGATCTCTGTTAATACTCGTCACACGACTTCCAGAGGGAATTCGTTCGCTTGCTCACCTCTCATGCATCGACACTGGAGTTATCATATCACCAGCAATATCATAGAGCCATTAATAAAAGCAAATTACTGCGGATGCTGGAATCTGAAACCAAAAGAGAAAATGCTGGAAAATCTCATCAGGTCTGGCACCATCTGCAAGGAGAGAAAAGAGCTGACGTTTCGAGTCTAACTGATTAAAGATAAAGATAAAAACAAAGGGGGAGTATTATGGAGCTATTTATACCACGCTGAGAGAAGGTGAGTCAAGGCTCCAGATGCAAAGGTGACAATGACAGTGCATGGAGAGATTAAAGGGAGATTAAGAGACGTGAATGACCCAGGCTGAAGCCAGCGCTATGTGACAAAATATGTGAGGGATGGGTGAAGCAGAGACAAAATGGAAAACAGGGGAGAAGGGTAGCAAAGCAGGAAGAGGAAAGGTATAATGTATTGAGAGAGTGGGGAGCGAGAGAAAGAGAGACAATCAAGAAATAAGAGGTACAGAACAGTGAAAAAAAACACAAATAAAAAAGATAAATAAAACAATTGAAATAAAATTACCTGAAGTTGTTTGAATTCAACAACTTCAGACAATTTTACTTCATTTTTTTATTTATCTTTTTTATCATTGCACCTGCACTATCATAGAGCCATTAGATATGGACAGCACTGAAAACACAGTCTTTGGACGAACTCGTCCATTCCGAACAGATATCCTCAACTGATCCAGCCGCGATTGCATGCACTTGACCCATTTCTCTCTAAACCTTTCCTATTCAAGTACACGCCCAGATTCCTTAACAGTATTGGAATTATACCATCCATCACCAGCTCGTCTGGTACCTTATTCCAGAAACGCACTACCCTCTGCGTGCAGCCGTTGCCCCTCACTGCCTTTCGAATTCTCACCCTCCCACACCAGATTTATACCCTCTAGTTCTGCACTGCCCCACCTGAGCGAAAGGAACTTGTCTATTTACCCGATTCATTCCCCTCATGATTGAAAAACCTCCATAAGATTAGCTCCCAGCTTCTGACGCGCCAGGCGAAATAGTGAGCGAGTGTTCAGCCTGTAAACGTTTGCACCTTTTCCATTTTCAAATGTAGGATGTAGCATGCTGTCTGAAGCAATCATTTTAGCAGCTGACCTGTCGCTGACAAACTCTGCAGGAAGGCCTGATAACCTGCTAAATATGCTGTCAAACGAAGATTTCATAAGCAACATGAGTCATTGAGCAAAACGTGCAATTGACTTCTGAGCTGTTGCTGACACCAAAGCAACTGTGTGGTTCGGGAGCAGAAAGAACCCCACTGATAGATTACAATTCAAATGCATTTGGCATAAGGTTCGTAGCAGTTAATCAGCAGCACCTAACCCTGACTCCAAAGGTCTGTGAGTATCCAGAAGAACAGTGAGCGATCGTTGAAGGTACGTTTCTCCAGACGAAATTTGTCAACGTGACAAGCTGCAGATGAGCTGGTGGCGTTGCGATTGAAATTGCATGCGTCCGGACATTGTGCTTAATTTTAGATATCAGAGCAAACGGTTAACTCGAGTATGCGCGTTCGGAAAAGTCAATGCTTTTTTTGTTGAAAAGCTTTGCAACGAAAGGAAATACTTCAGAATATCGTGCGATCGATTAGAAGCAGAAAGTGCACAGCCGCATTTGCTTTCATCACACCAGCTGCACTCCTCAGTTAGCTCAGCTCTAACCAGCACACAAACGCTGCACATCGTCAGTGTGGGGATTGAACCCACATTCTTCGCGCTACTCATAGCGCGCTCTAACCAGCTGAGCTAATCGACCAACGCCTGCAAACTACCGAAAGCAAATGCCTATATTGCCGGTGTTCACAATCACGGTATCAGGGGTTTTGCCCCGCGGAGCCACCGGGAACTCTTGATAAACTTGAAGGTGGGACCCTGTGGGGAAGAGGTCGTCTTCCTAGTCGATACGGGGGCAGCATGGTCGTCGCTGAATTTTAAACCAAAGAAAGTAGGAATGTGAACACGGTCAATTACTGTTTCCAGGGGTTCAAGGGGAAGAATTTACTGTTCCAGTATTTGAACCTATGATGATAGAAGGTCCGAAGGATACAGTTACAGAGGAACAGTTGTACATCCCTGATATAGGAAGTAACTTAGTAGGGAGAGATTTAATTACCCTCTTAGGACTGGAGATTTGAATTCAGGAAAAAAGAATTAGTTGTACAAATGGCAATGTTGACAGAAGATGTGGAGAGAGAGGTAGACCCTATTATATGGGCTAGAGAAGGCAATCGTGGAAAAATACAGATCCGTCCCTTAGAAATAAGTTTAAAAAGGTAAGGGGATGTTGTTTATGAGCAACAATATCCCATGTCCACAGAAGGTAAACGAGGACTGCAGCCACTAATTGATGGGCTAGAGATGGACTGTTGGAGCTAAGTATGTCTCCTTATAATATCCTAATTCTCCCAGTGCGAAAATCTGATCGAAGTTATCGATTGGTGCAGGAGTTGAGAATATTGAATTGTATGTTATTAAGTACGATCCCTCATGACCACAAATGGTTTAGTGTGATAGATTTAAAGGATGCCTTTGGGAGAAAAGTCGGAATTTTTTGCCTTTGAATGGAAAAATCCCCAAAAAAGGACGGAAACACCAATACCAGTGGACCGTGCTCCCCCATGGGTTTATGCAATCGCCAAATTTATTTGGCCAGATGTTAGAACAAATTTTGGAGAAATTTAGCAGCCTCAAGGGAACCACCCTGTTGCAGTATGTAGACGACCTCTTAGTAACAGGAAAGAGAAGAGAAAGAGTAGTAGAAGCCACGAAAAAAAAATTGCATTTCCTTGGTCAGCAGGGACCGTGGGTATCTAAAAACAAATTACAATATGTGGACCGAGAAGTGAAATACTTGGGACATTCAGTTCGTGAGGGAAGCGAAAGGGAAGCCTGGAAGGGTTAAAGGGAATAGTGGGGAATCTGCTGCCAGGAATAAACGGGAATATCATAATTTTGCGGTTTAACGGGATATTGCAGATTGTGGGTTGATTCTTATGCTCAAAAGACAAATAAATTATATCTCAAACTATTAGAGGAGGAACCATAGTGTCTAAGTTGGGAAGTAGAGGAAAAGGAACTACCTAAGAATTCAAAAGAGATCTGATCCATGCCCCCGGGTCAGCCTTACCTTCTCTAGATAAACCTTTCCATCTCTTTGCTACCATATATTAAGAGTGCGGCTTTGGGAGTATTAACCCAGAGGTGGGGAGGAATGAAATAGCCAGTAGCGTATCTTTCAAAGCTATTGGATCCAGTATCCCAGGGGTGGCCTGAGTGTGTGCAGGCCGTGGCTGCCACTGCACTGTTGGTGGAGGAAAGCAGGAAGCTTACACTTGGGGGAGCCCTTATAGTAAGCACCCCACACCAAGTGAGAACGATCATAAACCAAAAAGCTGGGCGATTGTTGACAGACTCGCGGGTTCTGAAATATGAGGCAATATTAATGGAAAAGGATGATCTAGTGTTGGTCACGCATAATTCTTTAAATGCAGCTGCCTTTCTTTGGAAAGGGGAAGGAGAATCCCCTTAGAATCCAGAGCACGACTGCCTTGACATTATAGAATACCAAACTAAGGTCCGCATGGACCTGAGAGATGTTCCGCTTCATGCAGGAGCCTGACTCTTTATCGACAGATCATTCCGGGTGACTGAAGAGAAAAGACATAATGGGTATGCAGTTGTAGACGGGATGGAAGGTAATGTGGTAGAGGCAGGAAGGTTGCCAAATGGGTGGTCAGCTCAGACCTGCGAACTCTATGCATTGGAAAGTGTCCTTAGGGCGTTAGAAAATAAAGAGGGAGCAGCATACAGTGACTCTAAATATGTATTTGGTGTTGGCACTTTCGGAAAGATATGGCATGAACGAGGGCTGATCAATAGCCGGGGGAAGGAATTAGCACACGAGGAGTTGATTAAACGGGTCTTGGAGTCCCTATTACTCCCCTGAGAAATAGCGGTAGTGCATGTAAATGGTCATCAGAAAGGAAATGAACCAGAAGTTAGGGGGAATAGATTAGACGATGAAGTGGCTAAGGAAGCAGGCATGGACACACAAGGAGTGCTAATTCATTCCCTAATATCTCCTGTTCCTGATCCCCGGAAGCTCTTATATTTACTGAAAGAATTGAAAAAGAATTGACAGATTTTGGGGCTGAAAAAAAAACAGCAGACGGGCATTGGATGTTACCTGATGGAAGGGAAATGTTAAACAAAATGATGATGTGAGAAATTATAGCTGTCCTACATCAAGTCAGCCATTGGGCCGTACAAGCAACGTATCTTTTAGTTCTTAGGGAATATGGATGTAAAGGAATATATACAATTGCTAAACACATATGTGAGGGATTTATCATATGCAGAAAGGTAAATAATAAAGTCTTAAGAAAACAGACCCCGGGAGGAAGAGACCCAGGATTGAGACTCTTCCAGAGTATACAAGAAGATTATACTGAACTACCCAGAGTAGGAAGACTAAGATATATACTGGTGATAGTAGATCATCTATCTGGTTGTGTTGAGGCATACCCCCGAGCTACTGCCACTGCGAGTGTGGTGTGTAAAACAATATTGGAGCACATAATTCCCCGATATGGGCTAGTGAACCATATAGATTTCGACCAAGGAACTCATTTTACCTCTAAAGTGTTACAGGAGATAATGAAAGGGTTGGGAATTTCCTGGGAGTACCATACTCCAGGGCACACACCATCATCAGGAAGGTTTGAGAGAATGAACCAAACACTCAAACGACAGCTCTCTAAATTGATAATAGAAACCAGACTCCCTTAGACCAAATGATTACCTATAGCTCTCTTGCGAGTCCAAACAGACCCAAGGAAAGATTTGGTACTATCCCCTATGAAATCATATTTGGATTACCTTATCTGGGAACGAACGGAGAATTGACAATTCCCGAAACTAAAGACTTGTTCTAAAGAAATATACACTGGGCTTGCCCGCCTCTTTGTCTCTCCTCAGGGAACAGGGTTTATTGGCACAGACTCCACCCCTTGAATTCACCGTTCATCCCATCCGGCCGGGAGATTGGGCCTCAGTAAAATCATGGACAGAGACTAAATTGCAGCCGGACTGGGAAGGGCCATATCAGGCTCTTTTGACTACCGAAACGGCAATAAGGATGGTGGAGAAAGGCTGGACTCACTACACTCGGATCAAAGGGCCAGTAGAATCTCCAGTTGAGGAAGAAGTTTGGACAGCCGAATCAACGGAAGACCCGCTGAAACTCAGGCTGAAGAGATTTAGAGTAACTGATTATACAGTGGTGACACGAGTGCGGGATTATTTCTGTAGGATTGTGTATTAAGTTTTATTGTACTTCAGCAGAATTTTTAGAATGCTGGGGATCTTAGAGTTATGATGCTAGCTCTCTTAGTATTGGGATTTGGTCAAACAGAATTTCATCTGTATTATTAGCGGTCCCTGCATCTGATAATCCACAAGAAATATACGCTGATGCATGCAGTTTAGTAAATTGTGGGATGTAGATAATCAGAGACAGTACCGCAGCTCAGAGATACATCTTAAGTCCTTTGGGGATGGTACTTGGTATAATGGTCTTGTAACAATACACAAAGCCACCTTGTGGTTTTCTCCCACAATCAAAAGATATGCAGGTTAGGTAAATTGACCATGCTAAGCTGCACGTTCTGTTCAGGGATGTGTAGGTTATATGCATTAGTCAGGGGTAAATGTCCAGTAATCTGAGAGCAGAATGGTGCTGAGTGGATTATTCTTTGGAACGTCAGTGTCGACTTGTTGGGCCAAATGGCCTGTTTCCACACAGTAGGGATTGTATAAACTTAGAATTGTGTTTTGCTAAACAAAACTGACAATTTTTTTAACTGTTGCATTTAAAACTTACCTTTAACTGTCAATTGTCAATATGTAAAATATCTCAATGTTACTGAAATCAATGTTCAAACAAAACACTGCACATAAAGCCGCACAAAGATCGTCATGACCATCTAATTACTGTTCAGAGAATAATCACAGTAAAATTTTATTGTTTCTGAGATCAATCGCACTATCACAGTAAGGAACTGGTTATCATTCCCTTCAATAAATGCAATCGTTGTCCTCTGGTATTTCAGTTCAGTCGTTATACACCATACTGGTTGTTCAAAGCATGGTTATTCTTTATTATGAAGGGCCAAGTGTTCTAACGGCAAGAGATGTTGTTCGATCTGATTTGATGCATGTTCTCAAACAAGTTTTCACTATAAATATTGCAAAAAATGTGTTTATTTGGTATTGTTCAGCTGCTGATGCTAACATTTTCAGTTCATGTTCATTAAGCATGTTTGGAGATAGTGAGGAAAGCTGTGGTGTTGCAAAAGTGCAGGCACATTCAAAGAGCAGGAGTATCGAAACGATTCCTGATGAAGGGCTTATGCCCAAAATATCGATTCTGCTTCTCCTTGAATGCTGTCTGACCTGTTGTCCTTTACCGGCACAACGCTCTTGCCATTAGAAATATTTGACTAAATATTCAGAGACAATACTAAAAGTTACCTCTGTCAATTTAATTTACTGTGTTTTCTATTCACGGAACGTTTGATGTTAATTGCTCCTCTTTTTCTTCTTAGATCTGATACAAATTTCAAAATACAGAACACATTAAAATTCACATGAATTATAAATTTACATTCTCGACAAGAAAACCAATGAAAGGCGATATAGAATTCTTGAACAGCCTACACATTTGAATGAAAAAGCAATTCCTTCTAAAAAATGTTTCCACGTCTGTATCTTTTTCTCAATTCAATAATCCTGCAAGTTTATAATTGTCAGTTGATCTCTCTGAATGAGTACCTAATCAATGTCAATGTAACAGCTGAAACATTAACAACAGATTGATAACTGGGTGTTAAAGATCTTATTTGAAGCCAACAAATGTTTGATATTTCCTAGAATTCCACCAGAAAACATACTTGAATCATAATACAAGAAGTGAGATGTGCAAACCTTATTTTTAAATGAACAAACTCCAATATTTTCAAAGCATTTCAATCTTACTGTCGAAATGAACAGGTAAATGGAAAAATAAAAACAAGTTTCTGACAATTCATAAACTGAACAACAATTACAAATTCACTTTGATCAAAGTACAGAGTAATAGATAGATGAATCACAACATTTAGTAACAAAGTAGGTAATCAGCTGACTGACAAGTAATACGTGGTAGCATTTGTTAGTTTACTGAAGAAGGTATCAACTTTATTTTCAATTTATACTACGACAGAATAATGTCTAATGTGTTTCAATTTTTTGGACTTGCCCCTTTGCAGCAATAAAAGATCAATCTCATTACTTAGACATCGTAATCTTTAATTCTGCAACATTTTCAAATATTCTCCAGGAATTTATAAGCGACAGAATTAGATACAGGTCTCCCCACTATCCGAAAGTAAAGCGTTATTATGAAACCTTACATAAACTGAAAAGGCGTTCGTCGAAGAAGCATTAATTTATATGGGAAACACCTCCCCTTTTCTTCGTAAAAGTGAAAATCCTCTTCAGATTTCTTTCAGTCAGAGAAAACAGGGACAGATGTAAGTCTTTTGTAAAAGCAAAGTGGCTAAAGCGAATTTTCCAACACATATTTCTTGGTAACCTGGTAATCTGATAAGTATCAGATTTTGTGATTATTGATATAATAGATAAAAGCAGATCTAATGTTGGATTGAAAAGCAGTTCAGCCTGTACTTAGGTACTCTCTAATCTCCATTCAGATAGATCTTGATATATTTGTGGTGAAGGTTTGATTTGAAACCTTCCCTCGGGTCTAGTAATAGAGACACTGCCACAGCTCCACAGGCTCCTTTCATAATGTTCCGACTCAGGACGGCAGGACTACAATATTATGTTTAATGTGGTTACACAAATGAAAACCAAACAGCTGTTTATTTTAGTAATTTGAATGGGAATTAATTAGGTAGTTTCTGTGTGTCATGGACTGGAAATGAAACAATATTTTACACTAACAATAAAGAGAATCTCATGACAATTCTTTGAAAGACAAATTGACAAAACTGCGTGATCATTGTACTTTAATTTTAAAAATGCATCAGTCATTCAATATGAACATTCAGCCGAAGACAAGTTCCCTTCCTGTCAACAACGTACAACTTCCACAATTTCAAAATGAACAGTCATTGATAAAGGAAGGAACAAACAGATGCTAATTCTATTTTCTTCACATAAACGTGCGATGAATTTTAAGTAAGTTTCATATATGTAAAAAGGAAACTCTTATTGTGGTTCTAAATACAATAAGTGTTAGCATGAAGTGAAACATAATCAAATCAATTTAACTGTGTTTTCTCAGTTAAAATACCGTTCAATATTCAAAGTAGTCGAGTGATTGTACACTGCAATATCTTTACATTAATTCAGTGCTGAGACATAATTCCACATTTATACCCCTTATAGTGAAGCAAACTTGTGCCAGGAGTCTGAGCGGTTGGGGAGATCTTTACTGAGTACTTTGCTTCAGTATTCACAAGTGAGTCGGACCTTGTTCCTTGTGAGGACAACGTGAAACAGGCTGATATGGTGGAACAGGTCGATGTTAAGACAGAGAATGTGCTGAAAATATTTAAAAATCATGGGGATAGATAAGTGCCCTGGGCCAGAAAGGATATAACCTAGGTTGTTATGGGAAGGGAGGCAAGTGATTACTGTGTTTTGGCAATGATCTTTGCATCCTCACTGTCCACTGGAGTCATACCAGATGATTGGAGGGTGGCAAACGTTATTCCCTTATTGAAGAAAGGCAATTGAGATGATCCTGGGAATCATTGATGAGTCAGTCTTACATCAGTTGTGGGCAAATTCTTGGAGAGAATTCTGAGAGACAGGATTTATGATTATTTGGAAAAGCATAGATTGATTAGAGATGGTCAGCATGGCTTTGTGAGCGGCAGGTTATGCCTCACAAACCTTATTGAATTATTTGAGGTTGTGGCAAACACATTGGTGAGGACAGAGTAGTGGATGTGGTGAATAAGGATTTCAGCAAGGTATTTGATAAGGTTCTCCATGGTAGGCTCATTCAGAAAGTAATGAGACATGGGATATAGGGAAACCTGCCTGGTTAGATAATAAATTGGTTGACCCATAGAAGATAGTGTGAGATTAAATGGATAGTTTTCAGCTTGGAGCACGGTGACCAATGGTGTTCTGAAGGGATCAGTTGTGGGACCTCTGCTCTTTGTGGTTTTTACAAATGATTTGGATGAGGAAGTGGAAGGGTGGGTTAGGAAGTTTGCCAATGACACGAGGGTTAGTGGAGTTGTGGATAGTGTGGAGGGCTTTTGTAGGTTGCTCGAGGACATTGACAGGATGCAGAGGTGGGCTGAGAAATGGCAGGTGGAGTTCAACCTCGGAAAATGTGAAATTATTCATTTTGGAATTTCAAATTTGAATGCATATTTTTCAGATTAAATACAGGATTCTTGACAATGTGAAGGAACAGAGGGATCGTGGGGTGCATGTCCATACATCCCTCATAGCTGACATCTAAGGTGATAGGGCTATTAAGACAGTGCATAGCGTGTTGGCTTTCATGAGTAGGGAGGTTGAGTTTAAGAGCCACGAGGTTATGCTGCAGCTCTATGGATCCCTGATGAGACTATACTTGGAATATTGTGTTATGTTCTGATCACCTCATAAGACATAGGATGTGGAAGCTTTAGAAAAAGTGCAGATGAGATTTATCAAAATGTTGTCTGGACTGGAAGGCATGTCTTATGAATAAAGGTTGACAGAGCTGTGGCTTTGGTCATTGCAATGAAACAGGATGATAGTTTACTTGATAGCTTTGGGTAAGCTGATGAGAGGCATAGATAGAGTGGATAATGAAAGACTTTTCCCTACAAAGTGGCATAATTTTAAGATGAATGGGGGAAGTTGTGCGGAGATGTCAGAGATAGTTTCTTTATAGATAGTGGTGAGTGTGTGGAATGCACTGCCAGTGGTGGTAGTAGATTCAGATCCATCAGGGACATCTAAGCGACTCTTGGATAGGCACATGGATGATAGTAAATGAAGGGCATGTTGGTTAGTTTGATCTTTGAGTAGGATAAAATGTCGGAACAACATCGTGGACAAAGGGCCTGTACATTGCTGTACTGTTCTATATTCTATGGATTGAAATTAACAATTATTTTATATTAACAACATATAGATTTTCAAAATTCTATTACCATACTTAAGAATAATGAAAAATTTCATCTTGTTATTTGACTGTGATATCTGCAGAAATGAACGGAATTATTGCAGGGAAAAGTAATTAGGATTTTCTAAATTTTTAAAGCTGGAATTACACAGATCATTCAAATGAGCAAAAGTCATATTTTTGACAGTGCGCATTGCATCAGAAATAATGGATTCTTTTGTAGGTGTGTTGATTGGAAATAAAATGGATTTTTATATTACTGTATAGGTACTAGGGAAGATTGGATTAAATTCAAATATAAACTTCACTGTAGTTGTTAGCAAGACTAAACTAAAGCATACTATAATTATTGTCATTCAAATGCATTAACAGTTACTGTTAGAATCCTGAAAAAAGGATATATTGCACCATTTTTGAAAAAGTCAATAAATTAAATTGTGAACCTCCGTACGCTTGTTACCCAGGCCAATTATGATGCAATTGTTGTAATGGTAATGACTTGATAACTAATGCTAAAACCTAAACAGATAAATTGGTTCAATACTTTGTCAGCATGTTCGTCTGAAATTGATTGGATATTTGTGAAGATCGGTAAACTGAGGGACAAAATATTGATCGATTGAATTGAAGGAAAAAATGAGACAGTGTTTACTGAGCAGGATTGTTTTTGTTTAAAAATGCAGTTGATGCAAGAAGAGTATATTTTCCTCCATTGGTTTTCTTGTAGATACACTTTTTTTAAATTGTCATGATTCAAGGTTGAGACACTTGTGTCAGAGTCTGCAAAGGGGAGAGTGAGAGAGTAAGAAATTCTAAAAAAGCAGTAAGGAAAGGAACTGGCGAGCAGAGGAGCTCCAACTGTAGTGTCTCACCCTGCTAACATCTTATTGGGTGATTTGGAACGCAGACTAGTCAAGCAACAAGCTGACACAGTCATACGCACAGAATCATAGCTTACAATGCCCTAGATACCATCGTCACCATCCCTGTATGTCCTGTCCCACCGGCAGGACATGGATGTAACTGAAATTCTGGAACATGCAGGGTAATGGACTAAGATCTGCAGAATATGATCAATGTGATTTATTTAACATTTCTCCAGAATATTAAACTCCAGTACAAATTGAAAAGTTACTAGCGCCATCAGACTTGAACTACAAATGTCAGAAAAAGAAATATCAGATATTTACAGCACACTTGGCCAATCCTGGGTATGTGTTGGCTGTAATAGAACTCCCCAGACTTTACAGCTTTTTGTACTCAACATTGAGAGCAACGATTTCAGACTGAACTCTGCCATCTATGCTTTTATAATCTGTTTTTAACATGTTACTTTGGCAGCTGGACACCTTGTTTCCTTGTTTCTTTCCCAGCTCTAACTCCATTCCCCGTGGCCTTGAGGGACGACCATTTCTGCCATTTAATCTCTCCTGCCTTCCCCCGTGTGACAGACTGTCTTTATATCCTTGTCTCACCCCCACCTTGCTCACAATCTGTTACATTTCTGATGGTTCCCAGACCTCAGTAACTTTCACTGCACCCCCTGGGTGAATGGCGCGAGTTTTGCATTCTCTTCCTCCTGAGATAATCAGAAATTTTTCCGGTTGCAGTGTCCCCCAGATTTTATTTTGAAAAGCAGAGCATTTGTGTCAGACTCAAGTATTTGTGAGCCTTCATCCACAATTCCTAGCATTTGGATGTAATTTGTGACCCTCCCACAGATGTGTAACGTTACTGGCTTGGGCATGCTAACATGGTCGCAGTGTGCAATTTAGGTGGGTTGGGCTAGCCATGGTTAATGTGTGGTTATTGTGGTAGCGTGGGTGAGCAAGTCATTGCAGACTTGATGGGCCGAATAGATCTTTCTGCAACCAAAGGATTCTGTGCTTCTAACTAGTTGTGATTGTTGTCATGTTTTCCTCATGCCAGGTTCATTCAACTCAGATACATATGCTTCCTTTATGATTCTGTGAGTGCTCACTCACTCATTTCCTTTAGTTTTACATCAATTTCACACTGTATGAGAGGGTGGGAATGGATTTGTAAATATAAATACTCCAACCAAAACCCCTCACAGGTCAGGAACTGTTTCTGCAACTTTCATCACTCACAAGGAAGAGGAAAATATAGGTTCTGTCACGGATCTTACAGGACCATAGCGGTTATACTCACCAGGAAAGGCTGACCAGCTCAAAACGCTTTTCTCAAGAAAAGAGGAGGCTCAGAGACAAGCTGTTACAAGTAGAAAGCTTTGTGTCTGTGTTTTCAGAGATTTGTGGTTGAAATCATTGGTTTGGAAGCATGTTTCATTGCCCCAGATCATCAAAGGTGCTGTCGAAATGTGCATATTTCTTTCTATCTGTCTGAGTAAACAATCAGATGGACAGGTCAATGTCTGAGTGTCTTACCAAATCCCTGATTGAATCTGTCTCCGCCCACAAACTCAGGTGCCTCACCACTCACTGGGTCATGGAGAAACTCTGCCGTTACAACGAGAACTGTCTTTGCTGTCACCGCTCCTCGTACTTCCGCCTAATCCCCACATCCCTTCATTATATCCCAGCTGCCTCTCGTCCACCCACATGGACACGTTGAAGAGCATGACAGGAGATTGGATTGAAACCGAGAGTTCAATAACCCGAATGAAATAGGAAGAAGGAAATAAACGGTGATTGTGGATCCCAGGGGATACAGACTCCAGGATTAGTCCTTGTGGGCATTCCTGCAGTAATACGAGACAGCATTCCATGATGAGAGTTAAACCCGGGTGGCAGGAAAGGGAGCCACTGACCATTAGCAAGTTAATTTCAAACACAGGAGGTTTGTTCAGTCAGTAACAATGTGTTAGACATGGAGGTGAAGTGAGCAGTGAGGGGAAATGTTGCCACAAGCTGACAACGGTTAACTTTCATTGGAACAGGAGGAGGCCATTCAGCCCCTCAACTCTGCTCTGCCATTCATGATGATCATAGCTGATGTGTGACCTAACGTACAATTTTCAAAACCCTCTAATTTCATCAATAAACTCCTCTGCAACAGACAAGAGGAGTATTGGAAAACTAAACATCTGCAAATGCTGGGAAATCAGAAAAAAAAACACAGAAATCGCTGGAAAAATTCAGCAGATCTAGCAGCATCTGTGGAGAGTGAACCTTTCAGGACCAGTGACCGGTCAGGTGACCAGCTGCAGCTGACCATTCTGCATCTTCTGGAACACACTCTGGAACAGGTTCTGGTGTGAGATTGTCAATAATAACGGAGAGAAACAGGAGGACGGGCTCAATCAGAATAAGGAATTCATTAAACCCTCCCAGTGGGACACTCACTGACACAGTCACACTGCGGAGAGGCCGTTCACCTGCCCCACGTATGGGAAGGGATTTACTCGATCTTACAACCTGCTGAGGCACCAGAGATGGCACAGTTGGTTCAGACCCTTCACCTGCTCCATCTGTGAGAAAGGATTCATTCAAATCTCTCACCTGCGGAGACATTGTTGCATTCCCACCGGGGAGAGGCCATTCACCTGCTCAGTGTGTGGGAAAGCATTCATCAGTCCTCTGACCTGCTTAAACACCAGCGAGCTCACTCTTGGGAAGGATCATTCACTTGTTCCCAGTGTGGGGAGATTCACTCAAATACAGGACCTGCGGAGTCCCCAGTGAGCCCACACAGGGGGAGAGGCCATTCAGATGGTCAGTGTGTGAGAGAGGATTCGGTGATTCATCCTGCCCCACTGAGACCCCAGTGAACCCACACAGGGGAGAGCTCATTCAGATGCTTAGTGTGGGAGAAGGGATTCAGTGATTCATCCCACCCCCTGAGACCCCAGCGTGTTCACACTGGGTAGGAGCTGTTCACCCCTATGTGTTACAAGGGATTTGCTGTGTCTTCAACTCGACTGAGAGCCCAGTGAGTGCTCACAGGGAAGTGGTCATCCCCCTGCTCCATGTGGACTGCAGGACTCTGATTCTGATGTTACTGTCCATCAGAGTCAGGAGTGGACCTTGTACATGATGACACTGCTGGAGTATTGATGTTGTTGTTAACCACATTAACTGGGCTGGAGGTGACTGAACTTACATTGCCACTTTCTGAACCTCAGGATGTCTCTCTAGGCAGTAAGTCTCCACAAACAGCAATGTGACAATGAACAGGGATCATCAGTTTTGATTTAAATTGTGACTGTAGCACGGCTGCTTCACAGCATCAGGTACAAGGTTGGAGTCCAGCCTTGGTCAACGGCCTGTGTGAAGTTCCCACATTCTCCCCATGATAGTGTGGGTCCCCTCCAGGTGCTCTGGTTTCTTCCCACAGCCCAAAGATGTGCAGGTCAGGTGGATCAGTTGTGCTAAAATGACCACAGGATCCAGGATTGTGCAGTCTAGGTGGATCAGCCATGGGAAATGCAGTGTTACAGTGCTCTGGGCATGATGTTCTTCGGATGGTCGGTGGGGTTTGATGGGCCAATGCTCTCCTTCCACACTGTAGGGATTTTATTCTATGATTGAGGATAAAGGCTACACAGCAGGGTGTCCTTGGAGAAGAAGCATGTGGTGTGCATCAGTGCTCTGGATGCCTTTAGATGGAGGTGGGCACCGCAGGGGATACAGTGCTTTATCTCCACCACTGCCCCCTCCTCACAACTCTGATTTAATCCCTTCTCACTCTGTCACTTGTAATGGTTTGCTTGGCCTGTAATGGGCTTTGTTTGGAAATATTTATTTGGTTACACAAATGGTTTACTGCTGTTAATTATATGTCTAGATTAGAGTGGTGCTGGAAAAGCACAGCAGATGAGGCAGGATCCAAGGAGCTGGAAAATCAACGTTTTGGCGAGAGGCCTTTTCCAGCACAACCCTAATCTAGGCTCTGGTTTCCAGCATCTGCAGTCCTCACTTTCGCACTGCTGGAGATTATAGGTTAACCAAAAGCAAAATGGCACAATGATGATTTTGATGGGGGGAAGTTTGCTGTGATCACATTTCTGGGTCGGAGAAAAGGGGAAAAAGAACACTTCACAGCTAACAGAATGAGAACTGAAAAGTAGTTCAATCAAACCAAAGGTTCAGATAGGGAGGGAATATTTCCCTGGAGTTTGAGGAACTGGAAAGTGATGGTGTCTGGGAATAGACAGGATTTTGTTTTACAGAGGTTGAAAACTTTAAAACTGTTATATTCAGACAGTTTAATTTATTTTCTTTAATTTTATTTGCTGTGCAAAAAGCTTTTACGACATTTTAAAACCAAAATTTACAAACCTTGTTTTAAAGATAAATGTTAAATAAAATCCATCAAACCATCCATCACTGAAAACTGTTGTGGAAGTGCAATCTTCTGGAGATTCCCTGCCCACTTCTTCCTACCCGGGCTCCATGGCTATATACATACCTGGGAGATAGCAGCAGGAGGAGACCATTCAGCCTTTCAATCCTGCTCCACCATTCAATGGGAAACAGCTGACCATCCAGCTCAGTCTCCTGTTCCTGCTGTGTTCCAATCCCCTTTCATGACGTTATCTCAAAGACTATATCTAAGTCCTCTTTTGGTTTCACTGTCTTTTGTTCCAGTGATGTTGCGGTGTTACTGTGTGGATGTAGGCAGGGGTAATGTGATGGTGCTGCTTCCTGGAGGATGCACTCAGCATCCCTCATCATCCTGCAGTAACATCAATTGGGTTTCAGCAACTAGAGATAGAAACCGTTTCCAGGATATGGGCATCACTGGCTCAGCCAGCATTTATTCACCATCTCTAGTTACCCTCGAGAAGATGGTAGTGAACTGCTGTCTTGAACCATTCACAGTCCGTTTGGTGCAGAGAGACCGACAACGCTGGGAGGGAGAGTGTTGCAGGATTTTGGCCGAGTGATTCTCCATCTTTGGTTCTTCAAATGTTGTTTAATCTAATCACAATCTGCACATGATTTTGAGATTTCAGTCAGCAAATCTTCACCATCTAGCACCCTGAATAAAGGAATATGTACAGATTAGAAATTCAGAGCAGACAATTCTAATTTCTCTGGAATATCTTATTCCCCTTTCTTCGCCCGAAGCTGTAACCCTCCAGCCCACTTACTCTCTCCTACCATTCTGACTCTGCTATCCCCTAATGTACACCCGACTCATTCTCATGGAGTTACTGGTAAACAGATCCATGCCACCACTTCCCATCCCTGGTTACAGTCTGCACCCTTTCTGGGTTTACTTCCTTTCCCTTCAGTTGCTGCAAGTCAATAATGTAAGAGCAGAATGAAACAGACGGAAACAGGAAGGGAGGTGGCAGATCCTGGTCAGAAGAGGCACCTTCAGGCTGGGAGAATGGGTCAGATCCTTCTTCGTTCCTCATTAGTTGATTCCCATCATTGCAATGAGTTGGAGATGGAGGATGGTCCTATATGGATGTGGTGACACTGACCCCCAACAGATCAATACTATGAGCAGATGCATTCCTCCTCCAGCCAATCACAGTGTGAAATACTTTCTGCAAAGTATACTTACCCAAAGCACATGTTGCAAAACCTGCCCACTTTCTGTACATGTACAGTGCCAGGTTTCCCCACACACGTGTGGGCCCTGCTTCAGGGATTGTGGGAGTTGTAGTCCCCATGAAGCCACTGGAGCCCCGTCTCTGGAAAGTGAATGAAAAGTGTGGACTGGAGGGTGTTGTGTATCGGATCCCCATTCAGACACACAGAACATATTGACCGCCACTGGGTTTTACTGAGACATCTGCTTCCACAACCTGATTTCTGATGTAAGGAATATAGATTTAGCCAACTGGGGAGTGGGGTGGTTAATAGGAGGAGCAGATTTTAAGCAGAGGTGGCTCAATGGTTAGCATTGCTGACTCACAGCGTGTAGGACCTGGATTTGATCCCTGCCTTAGGTGACTGTGTGAAGTTTACACGTTCTCCCCGTGTCTGTACGAGTTTCCTCTGGGTGCTGCAGTTTCATCCCACAGTCCAAAGATGTGCAGGTTAAGTAGATTGGCGATGCTAAATTCCCACAGTGTCCATGCCTGTGCAGGTTAAGCCATTAACCATGGGAAATACAGGGAATGGGTGAGTCTGAATGGGATGGATTATAGGGTTGGTGTGGACTCTATGGACGATTACCCTGTTTCTATTCTATTCTCATGAAGAAGAATGTACCTATATCAATGTGCTGTGAATCTGTGAAATTTCCTATTCAAAATGCAGTGGATGCCAGGACAATGAGCAAATTTACTGAAGAGATACAGATGTTGAATTTGCAATGAGTTGAAGGGTGAGAGAGAGAGAGCAGGTGGGAAAATCCAGCTGAGACCGAGGTGAGCTCAATCATCACCGTATTAAATGGTGGAGCTGGTTCGAAGGGCTGCATTGCCTCCCCTGTGCCCAGGGCTTATCTTCTTCCAGTAATAACTGGTAAGCTGAATCCAAAACTCACCACCTTCACCAAAGGAGATTTTCGGAAAAAGCAGGATAGTCAGGTGGATTAGCGTTCCAAACTGAGATAGTGAGGAAGCGTGTAGGAGATAATGATTTTGCAATTTTAAGCTAAGGTGAGTTACAAAATAACACAAGTTATCGTCCGACAGGTTTAATTTGATCATGATGAAGGAGCAACGCTCCGAAATCTAGTGTGCTTCCAATTAAACCTGAAGGACTATAACCTGGTGTTGTGTGATTTTTAACTTTGTACACCCCAGTCCAACACCGGCATCTCCAAATCATGTAAACTGAGGGGAGACGGTAATTTATGGTTTTAAACTGTGTAGTACATTCACACCGTCCAGAATACTCTGTTGTGAATATCTATCCTGTACTTTATTACAAAGCCAAGGTCTCTGACAATGAAAACCAAAACACCCAGGAAACATCATCTCACCTCGTAATCTGATAAAAGACTTGTGATAAGTATGGTTGAATTTCGAATACAGTTGGAAAGCGGGAAGATTAAATCCAATCCCACGCTCCTGTGCTAAAACAATAGGATGAGGCAGGAGTTGGCTAATGTAGACTGAAAGTAAAGACTTTAGGGTGGGACAGTTGACAGACAGTGGAGGAATATCAAAGAATTTTTCAAACTGCTCAGCAAAAGTATATATCAGTGAAAAGGAAGGACTGTAGGAAAAGGAGTAATCTGACACGGGTGGCTAAAGAAATAAGGGAGTTTATCAAACTGAAATAGAAAGCATTCAAATTGGCAAAGACCAAGGAGAATCGAGGAGATGAGAAAAACTTTAAAGATCAACAGAAAGCTAGATGGGATTGGGGGAGAAAAGTGATGAGTAGCTATCCCCAGGGCCAGAATAGCTGTTTATACTGCTAGAGGGGAACCTATTGTGTGGGGAACATATGGCCTCTGTAATTGTTGAAGCACTTAACTGTTACCATAGAGATAATCCTGATCAAGTTCAAAATCATAGCACACCCCAAAAGCTTGTACTTCCAAATAAACCTATTGGACTATAACCTGGTGATGTGTGGTTTTTAACTTTGCCCACCCCACTCCAATACCTGATCTTCCACATCAGAATCCTGACAGACAGCCCCACTGAAACTGAAGTGCCTGTCAGATATCTGACTGAGCCACAGGGGCGTGAGGGAGGGGTATGTGGTTTAACCACAAAGTGTTGAGCTGAACTCGACTTTTTAAACTGCCGTTGCCATGGAAATAATACTGAGAGACAGCGTCCATTGAAAACCACAAACCACAAAGGTATAAGAATGGGAGCCATACATCGGAAAGGCAGGGAGTTACCTGATGCTGCCTGAAGGTGTTTTGCATGTACACTATCCAGGTAACTGCCATGTCTCATCAATAAAGACTCAAAGAAGTCCTTTCAGAGTTCTGTGCCCAGGTATTCCTATCCAGCAGGGTTCAGGAATATGAGTACACAGCAGTCAGTCTTCACAGTGGAGGATACGAAGAACATGCCAGTAATTGATAAGGAAACTGAGGAAGGTGAGGAGCAAGGAACAATAATTATCACGAAAGTGTTAAAGCTGGGCAATCTAATGAGCTAAAGGTGGACAAGTCTCTTTGCCCTGATGGAATACATCCCAGGGTGCTACCAGAGATATTGGGAGAAATAGTAAATATACTTAGAGTCAGAATCCTACAGCAGAGACAGGCCCTTTGGCCCAAACTGGCCCATATGCTAACCAGAATGTCCATCCATGCTAACCCCATTTCCCTGCACTTGGCCCATCTGCTTCTGACCCTTTCCTATCCATGTATTTGTCCAAATGTCTTTTACATGTTGTTAATGTACCCACCTCAGCCACTTCCACTGGCACCTCATTCCAAATATACATACCACCCTCTGTGTAGAACTGTTGTCCCTCAGGTACCCTTTCATAATTTCTCCTCTGACCTTAAACTGATGCCCTCCACTCCTTGATTCCCTGGGAAAGAGACTGAGTGCATTCACCTTACCTCAGCATCTCATGTTCTTATACACATCCAGAAAAGATTCCCCTCTCGGTTTCCTCTGCTCTAAACAAAAAAAAATTCCTCGCGTGTCCAACTTCTCCCTATAACTCAGACCCGAGCCCTGGCAAAAATTCTTGTAAATTTCTTCTGCACTTTTTCCAGTTTAATAACTGAAACCTACACTGCACTCATCACGTTTCCAGTGTTTCCCCATGGCACTTGAACCGACGTGACAATGTCAATGGATTACAGACCATGATCGAGAATTAATTCCTTTACTACAATCCCGTTTTCATAATTTTTTCCATGGTGCAGGCATCCTTGTGTCTGTCTGGTTGTATGGTTAATTAAAAAATTGTCCTCATACAAAACAAATCTGCAGCTTAATTGTTCCTGGGAAATATGCCATGATTTTTTTTTTCAGACTTTTAACAACAAATGAACTCTCTCTCCACAGTCACCACTCTAACATGGATTGGCTGTGTCTCAGTACTTTTCCAGTCACACTGACATTTGAAATATTCGCCCACGGACAGAATACACACCTTTCCTTCCATATGAAAAGGCCAATGATATTCAGATCGGCACGTATCAAGTAACTATCAAAACTGAACATGGAGTTCAATTTGAATTTCTCATCCACAAATCCGCCCTTTCAGTACACACAACAGAGAAAACAAGTCGCCACCGTTAACACAGGATGGAAATTCATAAGACAATTATATAGTATTAAATATTAGTTTCTTTGTTCCCCCAAAGCTTTAAATCTCAGTCTCACAATTGCTCTCTTCTGTGAACTGAAATCCAAACCAATCTCCTCACCCTTTTTCCTCCACAACCAGTTCTCACACACTCTCTCTTCTCTTTGAAATCAGCTACCTAGCTCCTGCCTGCAGACTCAGAACCAAAAAAAAGGTTTCCTCCCAAAATCCAAAGATGCGTAGGTCAGGTGAATTAGCCATGCTAAATTGCCCATCGTGTTTCGTGCATTAGTCAGAGGGAAATGGGTCTGGGTGGGTTACTCTTCCGAGGGTTGGTGTGGATTGGTTGGGCCGAAGGGCCTGTTTCCACACTGTAGGAAATCTAATCTAATCAAATCAATGAATCTGACTCGGAGCCTCCTGGATGTTGGTGAACCCTCCCCCCACCTCCCAGGTTTCCTTCCTGGTCAGAACCAAACTGATTTTTTTCCCCCAATCTGGAACATTTTATTTATTTCCCCCACACAGACCCTCTGATGAAAGCCATCCTGTACATACTGGCCAAATCATATCTGATTGAACTAAGATGAACTAAATTAGAACTTTAATTACAGGCCCTTCTGTGTTCCTTTCCATTATATTCCTGAATCTTCACCCGAGTTCTGATAACTTTCTGCAAAATGCTCCCCCCACTGATAGCCGACCACTTGTCACGATATCAGGGCAGGGGCCATTTCCCTGGGTCCTGTTCCCAGAGGGAGGAAACTGCCAATGACAGATTAATCCCACACACGCACAGCCTCCCTCCTGGCACTGGCCCGCCCTGCACATACACCAACAATTGGCCAGCACTGCGCCAGTGCACTGTTCTCCCCTCCTGCCGCACATGCTCCAGATCACACACGAAGCTGGGTGATTGACAGCAGCAGCTGTCCAATAGTGTGGAGGGGGCAGGGCTGGATATTGTAAACAATGAATGAATGTGGAGAACACTGGGGGATGGACAGGTGAGTGAGGGACAGGATCAGTGCAGCAGTAGGAGGGGACCCTGGACAAAGTGAGCAATGGGAGAGTCTGACAGGAGAGCAATGGGAGAAACTACAGGAAGGTTCTGTTGAGGCTCAGGCAGGGACAGCTGGGAGACATTATGGCCTGGTGGCTTGGGCACGTTTTCCAATCAGCCTTTTCAAAGATGCTGTTACTCAACTCTGAGGTCGATTGTCCTGGTTCAGAGGTCAGGGCACAATTTCGTGGTGGGCTAGTGGATAGAAGGGAAGATTTTCTCAATCTCTCTCACATGGAAACTCCATGAGCTCCTCCCACTTACTGTCTATGGTGGGGATGGAGACAGAGCAGATGGGAGCGAGGTTAGGGATATAGGGACTGCCTTTCAAATGGAACTTACCTGTGTGGGTGGTATTAACAAGACTCAACACACAGTCACTAACACAAATCTGATGTACTTGAACTTTATCCAGAATATTAACACGCATAACGACACAGATCCCAATGTACAAAGTTAAGTCCTGGATATTAATAATGGCTTTGTGTATGAGAAATCACGCCTCATGACCTTGAGTCATTTTTTTTGAAGTAACAAAGAGGATTCATGAGGGCAAAGCAGTGGAAATGATCTACATGGACTTCAATAAGGGGTTCAATAAGGTTCTCCATGGGAGACTGGTTAGCAAGGTTGATCTCATGGAATACAGGGAGAACTAGCCATTTGGATACAAAACTTGTTCAAAGGTAGAAGATAGAGGGTGGTGGTGGAAGGTTGCTTTTCAGATTGGAGACCAGTGGGGTGTCACAAAGGATCGGCGCTGGATCCACTAATTTTCATAATTTATATCAATGATTTGGATGTGAATATAGGAAGTAATGTTAGTAAGGTGACACCAAAATTGGAGGAGTAGTGGACAGTGAAGAGGATTACCTCAGCGTATAACGGGATCTTGATCAGATGGTTGAATGTGCTGAGGACTGGCAGATGGAGTTTAATTTAGATAAATGTGAGGTGCTGCATTTTGGAAAAGCAAATATTAGCAGGATGTATACACTTAATGGTAAGGTCCTCGGGAGTGCTGCTGAACAAAGAGACCTCGGAGTGCAGGTTCATAGCTCCTTGAAAGCAGAATCGCAGGTAGATAGGATAGTGAAGAAGGTGTTTAGTATGCTTTCACTTATTGGTCAGAGTACTGAGTATAGGAGTTGGGAGGACATATTGCAGCTGTACAGGACATTTGTTAGGCCACTCTTGGAATATTGCGTGCAATTCTGGTCTTCTTCCTATCAAAACAATATTGTGAAAGTTGAAAGTGGCCAGAATAGTATTACAAGCATGTTGCCAGGGTTGGAGAATTTGAGCTACAGGTAGACACTGAATACACTGTTTTCCCTGGAGCGTCAGAGGCTGATGGGTGACCGAAAAAGAGGTTTATAAAATCAGTAGGGGCATGGATAGGTCTTTTCCCTGCGGTTGGGAGGAGACACAATGGGAGGTGGGAGATAGAGGGGGAAGACCGAGAGCGGAGGGTGACCGTTATTTTGTAGGTCCACAACACAACCCTGTTCCTGTTCTCTCCCTATCCCCTTCAATCCCTCTGTAGGGCTCAGAACAAGTGTACAGTCCCTGGAAAGTGGAGTTTCAGGGTGACCAAGTGCTGAAGGCTGCATTTGGGACACTGACCTTTATTGGTCTGTGCACTTATCAATAAATAGACCTGGGTTCAATTCCACTGTCGTGGATTTATGTCTGTGGCCACAGATGCGCCTGTCTCTGGCCCTGACTACTGAATCGCCTGTCACTATGGGTCTGCCATTCTCCTTCCTCCAGTTCTGTGCAGCGGAGCTATCTGTGGTGTCATGAACCTGGCTGTTGCTGATTTCCCCAGAGAGTCCACCCCACCCTGAGGAATCCCAACCGCTGCACAATATCTGTTTGAGAAGGGGAATGATCACTGGGTTGTCCTGCACTTCCTTCCTGAGCCTTTTACTTGATCTGATGGTCACCCATTCCCTTTCTGCCTGTGTAACCCTCACCTGCAGTGTGACTAACTCACTAAACGTGCTGTCCATAACATTCTCAGTATCGCAGATTCTCAACAGTGAGTCCACTCACAGCTCCAGGTCTGAAAAACAGTTTCCCAGTAGTTGCAGATGGGCACTCTTCCTGCACAAATAGCCGTCACAGACACTGGAAGCGTCCCTTATTTCCCATATTGTGCAAGAGGAGCACACCACGGGTCTGAGGTATCCTGTCACAACGTCTCTCTAGTTTCAGCTTGTTACTCCCATTAAGAGAATATAAATGATCTAGCAACCTTCCTTCACTTCAAACATGTCCTTTATAATCAAAAGCCCCGATCTTTACTTAAGCTGACATTTTACACTTTTAGAATCTGTTTTAAAGTAAACTTAGCAGGTATCACTTACAACTTGGCAGTTCCCATTGGGAACATGTGAATTTCTGAACAGCCTGAACTAAAACTGAAGCTGAGCTTCACCTTCTCCCTGTCTCCCCTCCCTCTGTTTACACCCAACTCCAAAACGCACTCATTGAGCCAAGCAACCCTCACAGTGCAGCCCTGTCATTTTCATGGTCTTCTCACACCTACACTGCCCTCAGCCTCCTGTACTGTTCCAATGCACCTCAATGGGAGCTCAGGGACAGCACCTCATCTTTCAATTCAGCCCTTTGTAACCCCAGAGTCAACATGGACTTCAGCAGTTTCTGAATGAACAGACAGTTGTCAGAACCTGGGACATTTCACCTGAAATGGTGCTGGAATTTGAGTCCACAAGGAATTTTAATGAGAAGTTTGCAGGGAATTGAAAATAAGGAGTTTACAGGCTAACATCATGAAGTGGGTGACTGGGACAAAATCTGACATCTCTGAAAAAGAGACGAAGTGTAATTTGGATAAATCTGTGCTCCCTCTCAGGGCAATATCACCTTCCACAGCTGCAGGGCCCAGAAGAGAGCACAAACCCAAAGGGTGATCCAACCACAAATCTTTCTGATTTTTGCTCGAAAATAAAAGATACTTTCCCACAGACAGAACAGACAAACCTTTCTCCTTTCCACAGTTAAATATCAATGGTATTCAGATTCTGATGACCCTGCTGATTATAGAAAATTGCTTTTGAGATCCCTGTCTCAATTATTCTCAATTAATATCCTGTAAAATGAATTCAGAAAACAAAGCTCACAGTCAATGCAAGATGAATAGTGAAAGCAAACACTTCTCTTGGTATGTGTTTGATGTGTAAATGTTCCTCTTCAAATCACCCCTTCCCCACCCAGGAAGAGGACATGTCCATGTGCCTCGCTGTACCTTGCCCTAAGTAAAGATGGCGACCATAACCCAGGACCTATCACTGACTGAGGCCCACAGCCGTTTTCCCATTTGCTGTAAACATGGGACCAAGAGTTTCTAATTCAGGCCTAACTACCTGTACAGAGTGTAATTAAACCCTCCCAGTCTAAACTGGATCCAACTCCCCTTTCCCGTTTCCTCCTCCTATACACACCAAGGGTCATTCCACGTCCAGTGACCCTCCCTCAGAACATATAGCAGCTGGGAAAATTAGAATCCCTAGAGTGTGGTAACAGACCATTTGGCCCAACAAGTCCACACCCACTCTCTGAAGAGTTTCTCAACCAAACCCATTCCCTGACCCTATTCTTCTACATTTCCCCTGACTAATGCACCTAACCTATACATCCCTGAACACTACGAGAAATTTAGCTGGGCCAATTCACCTAACCTGCATATCTTTGGACTGCAGGAGATAGGGATTAAAGAGTAAATAATAGGTGGGGACAGAGCCCAAAGAGAGACAGGAACATTTGGAAAGACAAAGGAGTGGACAACAATCTGGCTGGGAGGGTGCATAGCTGTTAATGGAGGGGACAGGAACCTGTGTCTGGCGGCATCTCAGTGGAGGTGCTGGAAATGGCAGCTGATGATCTACATTCTGCTGCAAAACAGACCCTGAACTTCCAGTTGCCTATCACTTTAACACACGAGTCTGTTCCCTGTCCAACATCTCAGTTTCATACTTACTGCAGTGTTCCAGTGAAGCTTGATGCAAGCTGGCAGAACACTCTAGAACACCCCATATTTCAAGGACTGCAATTTCCCCTTCCATGTGGTCAACAATACTCTCCAGTGTATCTCCACAACTTCCCACACCTCTGCCATTGAACCACACCTCTCCAACTGCAACAAGGATAGACCTCCCAGTCCTCACCTTCCACCCAGATACAACACATCATCCTCCACCATTTCCACCACCTAAAATCAGATCCCACCAAATATATTTCCCTCTCCATTCGTTTCAGCATTCCACAGAGACCATTCCCTGTGAATTCCTAGTCAGATCCATGCTCCCCACTAACCCACCCTCCACTCCCAGCACCTTCATTTGTCAATGTAAGAAGTGTAAAACCTGTGCCCACACCTCCCCCCTCACCTCCAAAGGACCCTTCCACATCCAGCAGAGATTGTCCTGCACATCCAAACACCCCACCTATTATGGCCTTTGCTTTCGATGTGGCCTCTTGTCCACTGGGGAGTCAGGACACCAACTTGCGGAATGTTTCAGGGAACATTTCTGGGACACATGCACCAACCAACCCCACCATCCTGTGGCCGACCACTTCAACTTCCCCACCCACTCCGCCAAGGACATGCAAGTCCTGGGCCACATCCACCACCAAATCCCAGCCACCCGACGTCTGCAGGAAGAAAACCTCATCTTCCACATTGGGACCCTTTCACCACAGAATCAAGGTTTCCTCATCTCCCTTCCCCTGCCTTATCGCAGGTCCAACCCTCCAACTCGACACCACCCTCTTGAGCTGTCCCATATCTTCCTTTCCAATTATCCACTCCACCCTCTCTCCATTACCATCCACCTACATCTACCTATTGCCCTCCTAGCTCCCTTCTCACCAACCCCACACATCTCTCTTATTTATCTCTCAGCCCTCTTACTACTCCCCCTCCCCCTCTAATCCCGGCATTCCTGATGAAAGGAATATGCCCAAAACGTTGATTCTCTTGCTCCTGAGATGCTGCCTGATCTGCTGTGCTTTTCCAGCGCCACACGTTAACGCAAGCTGGAAGACAACACCTCATCTTCTACTTGGGGACCCTGCACCGCTCGAGCCCCAGTATCAAATTCAATAATTTTAGGTCCTGAACTCTCCAATGTCCTAGTGCCCTAGCCTCTTAACCCACATGCCAGGCCTTGTTATTACAGCCAACCATTACACATTAACTATGGTTAGTCACTAACAGTCCCCATAAACAGGTATTCACCCTCCCCCAGCCAGATCATTATCCACTCCTTTGTCCAATTGCTCCCATCTCTTTGGACTCTATCACCACCTATCATTTACTCCTTAACCCCTACCTTCTGCATATAAACCGACATTTCTTTTCAGTAACATCTGTTCTGAGGAAGGGTCAGCTGACCAAAGTTTTAACTCTGATTTCTCTTCACAGATGCTGCCAGACCTGCTGAGCTTTACCAGTCCCTTTTGGTTGTTGTGTGAGATTGACAGCATCCGCAGTTCTTTTGGTTCTAATTTACCAGGAATTTCTAATTCAGGTCTAGCAGCCTAAAACCGTGCATTTATAAACCCTCCCAGTCCACAATCGCTCCTTTTCTTCCCCAGACTTTGCAGACTCTCCCACTCTCTTCACATTCACTAGGTTCCCCCCTCACCGTGACACTGCGCCTGCACAGATCATGGCCACGTGTTGGCCTGCTGGACCCATCCCAATTCACTCCCATTGGCTGGAGGATCACGCCAATTCTCCTATTCGTCTGAAGCTGCTGTCAATCACCCGAAACCCATTGTGACAAGCTCCTCTCAAGAGCATCGGATGCTGAGGGGATAGAGCTTTATAAAATCATGAGGAGTATAGATGGGAAAAATAGACAATGTCTTTTCCCTGGGGTGGGGAAGTCTAGAAGGAGAAGGTGTAGGTTTAAGGTGAGAGGGGAAAGATTTAAAAGGGACCCTAGATGCAACTTTTTTCACACTGAGATTGGTGCGTGTATGGAATCTTCTGTTCAGGGAAGTGGTGGAGGCTGGTACAATTACACCACTTGGCATCTGGATGGGTATGTGAATAGGAAGTTTGTAGAGGGATATGCGCCAAGTGTTGGCAAATGGGACTAGATTAGGTTGGGATATCTGGTCGGCATGGACCAGTTTGACCAAAGAGTCTAATTCTATGCTGTAGGTGTCTATGACTCTGCCCTGGGATGAGCTTCATCATTCACAGTGAATGGTGCAGTAACACAAAGCACAGGGGTTTGGAGCTATTCAGCCCATTGGGGCTGTACTCTCTCCCTCTGGAGATGGTGCCAGTCTATCCCATCTCACCTCCCATTTGCCTGTAGCCCTCCAAATCCTTCATTAAAAAAGTTAAATCCCAAATTTATTTTGACAATAACTACTGAATCTGCATCCAGCTGTCGGTCAAACTGTTCCAGATGCTCAGAACTTAGTGAGTAAAATAATCTTCACATTTTTAACCTGCATTATTTGCCAGTTACCTGAAGGTAGTTACTAAAAATTGTGACGTTAATAATTTCTCCCTCTGTCTCTCTGTAAATTAAATATACTGGATTCAAGTCTGCTCCTGGTCAAAATCACTGCCTAGCCTTCTCAACTCCAAGGAGAATTATCTGACCTTCTGCTAACTCTCCATAAAAGAGATACCCATCCTAATTTTAGTAGTGCCATAAAGATGTACAGCAGAGAAACAGAACCTTCGATCCAACTTGTCCATGCCAACCAGATATCCTAAATTAATCTCATCCCTTATGCCAGCTCTTGGCCTATATTCATCTAAACCTTTGCTAATCACGTACAACATCTCAAAAGCATAATTTGGTAATTGTACCAGCATCCACACTTCTTTTGGCAGCTCATTCCATACACATACCATGTTCAGCTGAAAACATTGCCCCTTAGATCCCTTTTAAATCTTTTCCCTCACACCTGAAGCTTGTGCCCCCAAGCATTGGACTCACATATCCTGGGAATAAGACCCTGGGATTTCACCCTATCCATGCCCCTCACAATTGTATCTGATGCTCCAGGGAAAACAGCCCCAGCCTATTCACCCTCTACCAATATAGCTCAAACCCTCAACCCTGACAACATCTTTGTGGATCTTTTCCGAACCCTTTCAAGTTTCACAATATCATTCTGATAGCAGAGAGACCAGGACTGAAAGCAGAATTCCAGAAGTGGCTGAATCAATGTGCTGTGCAGCCGCAAAATGATGTCCCAACTCCACTGCTCAATGCTCTGACCAGTAAAGGCAAGTACACTAAACACCTTCAACACTACCCTGCCTATGATTCCACTTTCAAGGAACTATGAACCTGAACTCCAAGGTCTCTTTGTTCAGCATCACTCCCCAGGAGCTTCCCATTAAGTGTATAATTCCTGCTCTAATTTGCTTTTCCAAAATGGAGCACCTCACATTTATCTGAAATAAAAACGATCTGACACACCTCAGCCCATTTGATTGAAGTCCCATTGTACTCTGAGGTAACCTCCTTCGCTGTCCAGTGCGCCTCCAATTTTGAAGTCCACTGTAAACCGACGATCTATACCTCATATATTGACATAGAAATCATTGATATAAATGATGAAAAGTAGTGGACCCAGCACCGATCCTTACACCATATTGCTCATCACAGGCCTCCAGTCCGAAAAGCACTATCCTCCGTCTCCAACCTTCCAGCCAATTTGTATCCAAATAGCTGGTTCTCTCTGTATCCCATGGTGTCTAACTTGCTAACCAGGCTGTTATGTGGAACCTTTTTGAAAGTCTTTCTGAAGTCCAAGTTAGTGATTTATGGACAAAGCCATGCTGACTATCCCTAATCACTTCATGCCTTTCCAATTACATATAAACCTGTCCTTCAGAATTCCTTCCAACACCTTGTCTGCCACTAACTTTAGGCTCACCAGTGTATTGTTCCCTGGCCTTTCCTCATCACCTTTCTCAAATAATGGCGCCTGTCTTGCAGCACCTCACCTGTGGCTGTCGGTGATAGAAATATCTAAGCGAGGGGCACGGCAATCACTTCCGTAACTTCCCACAAAGATTTGGGATACACCTGATCAGTTCCCACAGATTTACTCAGCTTTATGTATAAGACATCCAGTACAACCTACTCTAATATGGATAGTTGTCAAGTTATTACTCTTTATTTCTCCAAAGTCTCTAGCTTCCATATCCTCTTTCAGTAAAAGCTGACATGAAATCCTCAGATAGCTCTCTCACCTTCTGTGGTTCCAGAGACAGCCTTGTTGATCTTTGAGGGTCCGTACTCTCTGCCTGGTTACTCTTTCGTCCTTAAGTGTTTTGTAGAATCTCTTTGGATTGTCCTTAAACCTCTTTCCCCCCAAAGCTATCTCATGTATCCTTTTTGCCCTCCCGTTTTCCCTCAAGTGTACTCCTACTGCCCCTATAGTCCGAGGGATTCACTCAAACTCAGCTGTCTGTCCGTGCCATCTCCCTCCATCATCCTTTTGACCAGACCGTCAATTTCTCTAGACACACAGCATTCTCTACATCTACCAGACTTGGCCGTAACAGGAACAGACTGTCTATGTACTCTTGTTGTCTCATTTTCACAGGCCTATGGAGTCAATGGCAAATGAGGACATGGAAACTGTCATTCTCAGTAAAGAGGTAGTGTTGGGAAAGATAACAGCCCAAAGGTACATGGGTCTCCTGGTCATAATGGAATGCATCCCAGGGGACTAAAAGAGATGGTGAAGAGTCTACTGTCCTTCCTTGCTAGAGGGATGGTTATGCTGCAGCTGTACAGGATGCTGGTGAGGCCACACCTGGAGTACTGTGTACAGGTTTGGTCTCCTTACTTCAGCAATGATGTACTGACACTGAAAGGGGTGCAGAAGAGGGTCACTAGTTTGAGTCGGGAGTTGAGAGGGTTGTTCTATGTGGAGAGACTGAATAGACTGGGACTATACTTGTTGGAATTTAGAAGAATGGGAGGCTGTATTGGAAAAAATAAAATTAAGAAGGGAATAGATAAGATAGAAGCAGGGAGGTTATTTCCATTAGGGGGCGGGTCAACCTCAACAGCATGACGTCAAAATAAGAGGTTATCTGATTTAGGACAGAGTTGAGGAGGAACCTCTTCAGTGAAAGGGTTATGAATCTGTGGAATTCCCTGTTGAGTGTAGCAGTTGACATTATCAACTTGAATGTCTTTAAGGCAAAATGTAGATTTGCAAACAGCAAAGGAATTAAGGGTTATGGTGAGAGAGCAGGAATGTGGAGCTGAGGCCATGGAAAGATCAGCCCTGATCTTATTGAATGGCAGTGCAGGCTCGAGGGGCCAGATGGCCTACTCCTGCTCCTATTCCTTCTGTTCTTATGTTCCCACTTTCCAGCCGTCCCTTCACCTGGGGGTTGCAAAAAAATATTGAAAGTTCTCGCCTTGTACCGTCGTAATTCATCATTGTCCAATTTTGAACACCAACTTTTAGATCTGGTCTATTATTTTCTGCAACTATTTTAAAAATAGTTGAATTATCGTCAGAGAATCCCAAGTGTGGAAGCAGGCCATTCGGCCCATCACATCCACAATGACCCTCAGAGCCTTTTATCTTACCCCTGTAACGCTGCATTTCTCATGGCCAATCCACCTAGCCTGCACATCCCTGAAAACTATGGGCAATTTCACATGGCCAATCCACCCAACCTGCACATACCTGAACAATATGGGCAATTCAGCCTGGATTATCCACCCAATCTGCACATCGTTGAACCTTGGGAGGAAACCAGAGCACCCGGGTGAAACCCACACAGACAATCTCAATAAGGTGATCATCCTGTCCTTATTTCCCAGTTCCACCCAAGTAATTTCAACGGGCGAACTCCCATGAATATCTTCCATAAGCACAACAATGTTATCCCTAATCAAAAACACCATTCCAACTACTCTCTTACATCTCTTCCCTGGAACATTAAGCTACCTGTCCTGTCCAAACTAAGCCACGTTTCTGTAGTACCTACTATATCCCAGTCCCTTGTTCAAAACCTTATCTTAAGCTCATCTGCTTTCCCTGTCAAACCTCTTGCATTGAAATAACTGCAGTGCAGTGCTATCAAAAGGACAGACTGATGGGCAGAGGGGGTGGAATGGCCCTGTTGGTGAGGGATGACATTCAGTCCGTTGCGAAGGGGGAGACACAGAATCAGGAGACGTAGAGTCAGATTGCAGGGTGGCTAATGTTGTCCCACTTTTCAAGAAAGGTGGGATAGAGAAAACAAGGAATTATAGACCGGTTAGCTTGATGTCAGTGGTGAGAAAGATGCTGGAGTCAATTATAAGATATGAAAGTATGGCTCCTTTGGATAGCAGTAATAGGATTCGTCAGAGTCAGCATGGATTTACAAAGGGGAATATATTGACTGTGATTGAAAATCGGCTGGCTGACAGGAAGCAAAGAGTAGTGATAAACGTTTCCTTTCGGAATGGCAGGCAGTGACTAGTGGGGTATGACAAGGTTCGGTGCTGGGACCGCAGCTGTTTACAATATACATTAATAATATAGATGAACATATTAAAAGTAATATTAGCAAATTTGCTGATGACACAAAGCTGGGTGGCAGGGTGAAGTGTGAGGAGGATGTTATGAGAATACAGGTTAACTTGGACAGGCTAGGTGAGTGGACGGATGCATAGCAGATGCAGTTTAATGTGGATAAATGTGTGGTTATCCACTTTGGAAGCAAGAACAGGAAGGCAGATTACTATCTAAAAGGAGTCATGTTTGGTAAAGAAGAAGTACACCGAGATATAGGTATTCTTGTACATCAGTCAATGAAAGCAAGCATGTAGGTACAGCAGGTAGTGAAGAAAGCTCACTGCATGCTGGCCCTCATATCAAGAGGAATTGAGTACAGGAGCAAAGAGGTACTTCTGCAGCTGTACGGGGCCCTGTTAAGACCGCACCTGGAGTATTGCGTGCAGTTTTGGTCTCCACATTTGAGGAAGAGCATTGTGGCTATTGAGGGAGTGTTGGTAGGGTCACAAGGTCAATTCCCGGAATGGCGGTATGATCATACGTTGAAAGATTGGAGTGACTGAGCTTGTATACACTCGAGTTTAGAAGGCTGAGAGGGGATCCGATTGAGACCCCCAAGATTATTAAAGGGTTGGACATTCTGGAGGCAGGAAGCATGTTTCAACGGATGGGTGAGTCCAGAACCAGAGGACACACTTTAACAATAAGGGAGAGGCCATTTAGAACAGAGTTGAGGAGAAATGTCTTCACCCAGAGAGTAGTGGGTTTATGGAATGCTCTGCCCCAGAAGGCAGTGGAGGCCAAGTCTCTGGATATTTTCAAGAAAGAGATGGATAGAGCTGTTAAAAGATAATGGAATCAAGTGTTACGGAGATAAGACAAGAACAGGATACTGATTGTGGATAATCAGCCATGATCATAATGAATGGTGGTGCTGACTCAAAGGGCAGAATGGCCTATTCCTGCACCTATTATCTATTGTACCTTGTCAGTCCTACCTCATTCTGTACCTTGCCCTTGCCTGCCTTGCCTGTCTAACTTCTCAACTGTACCCGCCTCAGACTTACCTCCTTTCTCACTATCTCTTTAGGCTTACCCCCATGCCCTCACTGGTTTAATGTCTCCCGAGTAGCACTAGCAAATCTCCCTGCTTGGATATTAGACACCTTCCAATTCAGGTGTAATCCATCTTTCTTATGCACGTCAATTCTACCCCAGCAGAGATTCCAGTGATCCAAAAACTTGAATCCTTCTCCCCTGTATCAGATCCTTGGCCACGCATTCATCTGCTCTACCCTGCTATTCCCACTTATGTCATTGGTACCAGTGTACAGCGACCTCCCACTGATCATTCTCCCCTTTCAGAATATTCTGCACCCTCGGAGCCATCCTTCACTCAGACAGTAAGGAGGCACCACCCCATTCTGATGTCTCACTGTTAGCTACAGAAACTGCAGTCTGTGCTGCAGACTAGAGAGCCCCCTATCACCATCGATCGCGTGGAACCTGATATACCTCACATTACACTCGTAACTTGGCTGTCAGTGCGATATTCCCCTGAGAGTCTGTGACCCCTGACGCTTCCCAAAATAGTACACTTGTTTGAGATGGAAATAACCACAGGAGACTCCTGCAATACTTGCCCTCCACTCCTCCCTTACCGAGAGGAAACCCATCTACCTGACTGGATCGGCAGTTTTACTACCTTTCTGATACTGCCACCTATCACACCCCCCGGCTCCTGTAAATTCTTCATTACCTTTAACCATCGCTCCATCTGATCCATGAAATCCTACAGGATTTGCGTCCTCACTTCCTGCAGACAATCAGGATCATTGAAACTTTCCTTAATCTCCTATGTCCAACTGGAAGAGCACATCACTGTACAAATGGCCATCTCCGCACCTGAACAGTCCACAGACTCAGAAAAAGGCACACAGTCTTACAGCTTTACAACACACAACTCGAGAATAAATTAGGACCAATATTTTGTATTTAAAAACTTAATCAAAGTATAAGATGTGTATTTAAAGAAATAAACCGTCGCCCTACTGAATGTTGTAGCTCTACTAAAATAAAACAGACGAAGATTTATCTTTGAAGAGACTGAAACCTACCGAGCTGTGAGTCACAGATGAACAGCACTAAACAGAACCTTCGGTCAAATTTGTCCATGCCGACCAGATATCTGAACCTAATCTTATCCCTCTTGCCATCACCTGGGCCATATGCCTCTAAATCTTTCCTATTCATGTCAAGTATCCAAATGCCTTTAAAATGTTATAATTGTCAGCCTCCACCACTTCTTCTGGCAACTTATTCCATACACGCACCACTCTCTGCGTGAAAAAGTTGCTCCTTAGTTCCCTTTTATATCTTTCCCCTCTCACCCTCAACCTATGCTCTCTATTTCTGGACTCCCCTACTCAGGGAAAAGACCTTGTCTGTTTACCCTATCCATGCTACTAATGATTTTATAAACCTCTACGGAGGTCATCCCTCAGTCTCTGATGCTCCAGGGAAAGTAAGCCCCAGCCTTTTTGCTCTCTTCCTGCAGCTCAAGCCCTCCAACCCTGGCAATATCCTTCTAAATCTTTTTTGAACCCTTTCAAGTTTCACAACATCCTTCCGAATGGCGGAGAACAGAATTGCACACAATACTCTAAAAGAGGCCTAACCAATGTCCTATACATGACCTTCCAACTTCTGTACTCAATGCTCTGATCAATAAAGGAATGTATTTCAAACACTTTCTTCAATATCCGATCGATCTGCAACTCTACGTTCAATGAAAAATGAACCTGCACTGCAAGATATCTTTGTTCATCAACACTATCTAGGAATTTGCCACGAAGTGTATCAGTCCTGTTAAGGTTTGTTTTTCCAAAATGCAGCACGTCACATTTATCTGAATTAAACTCCATCTGCCACTTCTCACCCATCTGAACAACATCCTGTTGTAATCTGAGGTAACCCTCTTCACCGTCAACTATACCTCCAATTTTGGTATCATCTGCAAACTTACTAACTATACCTCCTATGCTCATATCTAAATCATATATATGTAAACGACGAAAAGTAGTGGACCCAGCACCGATCCTTGCGGCACTCTACTGGTCACATGCCTCCAATCTGAAAAACAACCCTCTACCACCACCCTGACTTCTACATTTGAGCCAATACTGTATCCAAACTGCTAGTTCTCCCTGTATTCCATGAGATCTAACCTTGCTAACCAATCTTCCATGGGGAACCTTGTCGAGCGCCTTACTGAATTGCATTGATCATGTCCACCTCTCTGCCCTCATCAATCCTCTTTGATACATCTTCAAATAACTCAATCAATTTTGAGAGACATGATTCCCACGCACAGTCATGCTGACTATCACGAATCAGTCCTTGCTTTTCAGAATACATGCGCATCTTGTTCCTCAGGATTCCCTCCAACAACTTGCCCAGCATCAATGTCAGGCTCACCGGTCGATCGTCCCCTGGCTTGTCCTTACCACCTTTCTTAAATAGCGGCACCACGTTAACCAACCTCTCGTCTTTCAGCATCTCACCTGTGATAATCAGGGATACAAATATCTCAGCAAGAGGCCCAGCAATCACATTCCCAGCTTCCCAGAGTTCTCAGGATCACCTGATCAGGTGCTGGGGATTAACCAAGTTTATGGGTTACAAGACACCCAGCACGTCCTCCTCTGTAAGATGTCGACATCTATTTCCCCACTTTCTATATTGCCCATGTCCTACTCCACAGTAAACACTGATGCAAAACATTCAGTTAGTATCGCTCCCATTTCCTGCAGCTCCATGCGTAGGCTACCTTACTGATCTTTGAGGTGCCCTATTCTCTCCCCAGTTACCCTTTTGTTCTTAATGTATTTATAAACACCCTTGGGATTATTCATATCCCTATTTGCCAATGCTATCTCATGTCCCCTTTTTGCCCTCCTAATTTCCCTCTGAAGTATACTCCTACTGTCTTTAATGCTCAGGGTTTTTTTGGGATTTTTGGATTGAAATAAATGCAAAATATTACATATTGATAAAACAAACGAGGGTAGACTTACACTAATTAAAAACAGGGCCTCGAGTAGTGATATGGAACAAAGAGGCCGAGGGGTTCGGGTCTTTCAAGTCTGTGTCACATGCAGACAGGGTGGTTAAGAAGGTGCTTAGCACACTTGCCTTCATTGCTCAGACCTTTAAGTACAAGAGTTGGGACGTTATTTTGGATGTTGAGTAGGCCTTTTCTGGAATTCTGTGTCCAGTTCTGGTCGTGCTGATATCGGGAGGACATTACGTAGTTGAATCGGATTCAGAAGAGATTTACCAGGATGTTGATGGGAATGGATAGTTTGAATGATAAGCAGAGGCGGGGTGGCTGCGACTTCTTTCACTGGCGCGCAGGAGGCTTAGCAGTGACCTTATTAGACGTTTCTCAAATCGTGGAGGGTTGGTATCAGTAATGTGAACAGGCGTCCTTACCAGGAAGGGACACGATTCAAGACTGGGTACATACATTTTAAGGTGACAGCAGAACAGCTTTAAAAAGGCGTTTGGAATTTTTTTTTAATTTTTCTTCACATAATGGTTTGTGTGAGGAATGAACTATCAGAGGAAGTGGTAGTTGTGAATCAAATTACAATTTTAGGGTGACACAGTGGCTCAGTGATTAACACTGCTGCCAGGGCCCCAGGTTCGATTCCAGCTTTGGTCAACTGTCTCTGTGGGCCTTGCACATTCTCCCAGTGTCTGCATGGGTTTCTTCCAGGTCCTCCAGTTTCCTCCCTAATGAGAGAGCAGCCCTTTGGTCTGGTAGGACAATGCTGCCTTTACCTTTTACACAGTGATGCCACTGTGTCTCTGGGATGGGAAGAGGGAATGCCGAAGGTGGTGGATGGGACACTACTCAGGCACAATGCTTTGTCCTGGAGGATGTTCACTTTCGTTAATAGTGTTGGGTGCTGCACTGATGCAGGCAAGTGGAGAATGTTCAAACACAATCCTGACGTGTGCCTTTTCGACAACAAAGAGACATTGGGGAATCAGGGGTTTGGGGAAACTGAGATTGTTCTCCTTGTAGCAAAGGCAATTAAGAGGAGCTGTGAAAGAGTGGTTTAGAAAAGTTACATGTTGGAATAATAAACCTTATACCCATCAGCTCATTATACAAGGATTACAGGACACACATTAAAGGTTTGGGAAGATTCAAAGGAGAACTTTTATGCATCAAATGGGATTCAGATGGAATACAATATTCACACACAATGTAAATATCCAGGTCCTGATGAATTGACTAATTCAATCAGAGTTAGGTGTTACAATCACTGAGATTACAATCTGAATGTCCACCTGTAGTATCCTGTAATACAAGTTTATGAAATCCATCACTGTCAGTTCAGGTTAGAAACTCACACCATCCCTTCCTCCTGGCCCAGGATGACTGGACACATTACCCCTTGTGGAGGTCAGCAGTCAGTTCAGGTGGAAATCTATGTGGGTTTCTAGGAGTTTCCACCTTGGAATTTCATGTGATTGAACAGGGCAGATCATTGACACATGGGACTGAATATTCCAAGAGTCAGTGAGATGTGTAGAGCAGGATTTGCTTCATTTTTACCCTTCGGTGTTGCTGCTGTGGTTCATCAATAAGACATGGGGGGTGAAAGGCTCATGCAGCTCGATGGGTAAGTTGCCTCCATGCTGACCAATGGGCAGCAAACTCCTCCCATAGAGTATCTCTAAAAACAGAGCAACTCTGCATGCTTCACACTGCCCAGTGCTCCCAGTAAATGTTTAGAAGAATGGGGGAGGGGGGGGCGGCGGCTCCTGGAAACGGCATAACTGTAAAGTTCTAAGAGGATTGTGAAGAGGGAGAGATGCACAGGAGAAGGGGGCAACAAGTTGTCAGATGAAGTATAATTTGGGAAAAAGTGAAGTCGGTCATTTTGGAGGGGAGAATAGGAGAACAGAGTGCTATTTACATGGTGAAAACTGTAGAAAACCGCACCACAAGGGATCGGTGGGGGGGGGGGGGGGGGGTAATTGTGCAGAAAACACTGAAAGCTAGCAGATTCTGTGTCAGTCATGAAATCAAGGGTTCATTTCAGATTCATCAAGTTTAAGGTAACACTGACACGGGTATGGGGTTTCAGTCGCAATGGAGGTGGGGTGAGGTGGAGACAACCAACATTTTAGAGATTGGATCCTGGTGTTTGTGATTGCGTAGATGTCTGATCAGAAGGTCACCTTGGGGTGACAGATATGACAGCAATGTTGTGAAGAGTGTAGTTCTGCCTCAGACTGCACCCAGTGAGAGGGAGGGGCTCAGCAGTAAGGGAAAGGAATTTGTAATAACAACTGAAAATAATGGGTTTAACCATAACATTGTTTCATTGGAGGAAATTGCAGCTAATCGAGTAGTGAGAATGTGATAAGCAGTTTGGTAACTGAGTAACAGTGGAGCAAAGGAGAGGGATGGTGGGGAGGGAGAACAGGACATCGTCAGTGTACATGTGAAATCTCACACTGTGCTTTTGGACGATGTCACCTCCTGGTAGTGCGTAGGTGAGAAACAGGAGGGATCAAGGATAGATCCTTGAGGGACACCAAATACAAGGAATTCAGAAAGGAAAGGGAGAGTGGAGATGGAGCAGGATTTACAAACGACGGCGAGATCAAATGTTAGTTTTTTTGCAGAATGGATGAGAAGGACATAACCAGAAAAGACAGACAGACATAACAAGGAACAATACCTGTGAATTGGCGAAGGGGAGTGATGAGAAGGAAAATGAGTTGGAATGTCTGTAGTTTTGCGAGACTAGTAAAAGATCAAGATGAGCTCTGATAAGGCTTGAGAAGAGACTGGAGAAAGATGTAAGTTTGGGACAAAAATCAGGAACACCACGTGAGGCAGTTTGTCTCGGTGGGCTAGTGGGAGGGAGGGAAGCAGCAGAAGCAACTGATCGGATTGTCTCAGTCTTAGTGACAGAGAAACTCAATGTGCTCCTTGCTCTTCTTGTTGGACGGAAGGATGAAGGAGACAGGGTGATGGACACAGGATGATGGACAGTTTTACAAAGAAACAAAACCAGGGTTAGTGATATTTAAAATGAGTGAACAAACCTAATGTATTTAACTTTTATCCAGAATATTAAAATGTACAAATGAAGTCCTTGTTCGAATCCCAGCTCGGCAGATGGTGGAATCTGAATTCAAGAAAAAAATAACTGGAATTAGGAATCTCCTGATCTCCATGGAACTATTGTCAATGGCGAAAACATTCCTGCCAACCTGACAGTCGCCCAACAAGCTACTCACTGTATTAATCACTGAAAAGTCTCAACAAAGGAATGAAACTGGATGGACCACTTGGCATTTAACAAGGCATTAGAAAATACAACCACAGAATCAGCCCTCTCGACTCTGCAACATCCTGCTCACTAACATCTCTTTTTTTTGTGCCAAAACGTGGCAAGTTGTCTCACAGACTAGTCAAGGAACAGCCTGGCATAGTCATACTCACAGAGTAACCCCTTACAGATAATGGCCAGACACCACAATAACCATCCTTAGATATCAAGAGTGTGATGATGGAAAAGCACAACAAGTCAGGCAGCATCCGAGGAGAAGGAAAATCGACGTTTCGAGCCTAAGCCCTTCATCAGCCTGACCTGCTGTGCTTTTCCAGCACCACACTCTTGACTCTGATCTCCAGCATCTGCAGTCTTCACTTTCTCGTGAAATCTCTGGATATGTCCTGTCCCACCAACAGGACAGACCAGGCAGAGGTGATGGCACAGTGGTGTACACACAGAAACCATTTGCCTTGGGAGTACTCAGCATTGACTTTGGACACCAGGAAGTCTCATGGCTCCTGCTGAGTACCACGTACCGTGCTCCCACGGCTGATGAATCAGTGCTCCGCCATGTTGAACAACACTTGGAGGAAGCACTGAGGCAATAAAATGGTGACAAGCCTACTCTGAGTACAGGATTTCAATGTCCTCTACCAAGAGTAGCTCAGCAGCAGGATGACTGACTGAGCTGGTCGGGTCCTCAAGGACAAAGCTGCTCAACTGGGTTTGCAGCAGGTGGTAACGGAACCAGCAAGAGGGAAAAACATACTAGATCTTATCATTAAGAATCTGCCAGCTGCAAATGCATCTGTCCATGACCATATCGGTAAGAACGACCATCCCACAGTCTTGTTGGAGACAAAGCCTCACCTTAAAGTTGAGAAAAACCTCCATTGTGCTGAGTGGTACTATCACTGTGCGAAATGGGACAGATGTAGGAACTCAAACTGGATCTCTCTGAGGTACTGTGGGATAACATTACAGCAGCAGAACTGTACTCCAGCACAATCTGTAATCTCATGGGTTTGTACATCCCACACTCACCCATCACAATGGACAGGAAAGGACGGCATGCCATGAGCAGCACCAGGCATACTTAAAAATGAAGTGCCAACCTGGTGAAGCTACCAAGCAGGACTACCTGCATATCATAAAACCATAAGACATAGGAGTGGAAGTAAGGCCATTCGGCCCATCGAGTCCACTCCGCCATTCAATCATGGCTGCTGGGCACTTCAACTCTACTAACCCGCATTCTCCCCGTAGCCCTTAATTCCCCGAGACAACAAGAATCTATCAATCTCTGCCTTGAAGACATTTAGCGTCCTGGCCTCCACTGCACTACGTGGCAATGAATTCCACAGGCCCACCACTCTCTGGCTGAAGAAATGTCTCCGCATTTCTGTTCTGAATTTACCCCCTCTAATTCTAAGGCTGTGTCCACGGGTCCTAGTCTCCTCACCTAACGGAAACAATTTCCTAGCATCCACCCTTTTCAAGCCATGTATTATCTTGTACGTCTCTATTAAGTCTCCCCTTAATCTTCTAAACTCCAATGAATACAATCCCAAGATCCTCAGCCATTCCTCATATGTTAGACCTACCATTCCAGGGATCATCCGTGTGAATCTCCGCTGGACACGTTCCAGTGCCAGTATGTCCTTCCTGAGGTGTGGGGACCAAAACTGGACAGAGTACTCCAAATGGGGCCTAACCAGAGCTTTATAAAGTCTTAGTAGTACATCTCTGTTTTTATATTCCAACCCTCTTGAGATAAGAGACAACATTGCATTCGCTTTCTTAATCACAGACTCAACCTGCATGTTTACCTTTAGAGAATCCTCGACTAGCACTCCCAGATCCCTTTGCACTTTGGCTTTATGAATTTTCTCACCGTTTAGAAAGTAGTCTGTGCTTTTATTCTTTTTGACAAAGTGCAAGACCTCGCATTTGTTCACATTGAATTCCATCAGCCATTTCCTGGACCACTCTCCCAACCTGTCTAGATCCTTCTGCAGCCTCCCCACTTCCTCAGTACTACCTGCCTGTCCACCTATCTTCGTATCATCGGCAAACTTCGCTAGAATGCCCCCAGTCCCTTCATCCAGATTATTAATATATAATGTGAACAGCTGTGGCCCCAACACTGAACCCTGCGGGACACTGCTCGTCACCGGCTGCCATTCTGAAAAAGAACCTTTTATCCCAACTCTCTGCCTTCTGTCAGACAGCCAATCCTCAATCCATCCCAGTAGGCCACCTCGAACACCATGGGCCCTCACCTTGCTCAGCAGCCTCCCATGTGGCACCTTATCAAAGGCCTTTTGGAAGTCTAGATACATCACATCGACTGGGTTTCCCTGGTCTAACCTGCTTGTCACCTCTTCAAAGAATACCAACAGGTTTGTCAGGCATGACCTCCCCTTAGTAAATCCATATCAAACAGCATCAGCAGCAAGCAACAGAGCTAAGTAATCCCAACAATCAATGGATCAGATCAGAGCTCTGCAGTTCTGCCACATCCAGTTGTGAATGGTCATGGACAATTAAACAACTCGTTGCAGGAAGCACTACAGATATCCCCATCCTTACTAATGGAGGGGTCTCACACATCCATGCAAAAGATAAGATGACAGCATTTGCAGAAATATTCAGCCAGATGCAAAGTGAGATGATCCATTTCAGCCTTCTCCAGTGGTTCCTAACGACACAGGTGTGAACTTTAAGCCATTTCAATTTAGTTCGAATAATACCCAGAAATGGTTAAGTAGTGTAAAGGCTATGGGCCCTGCTAACATTCTGGCAATAATACTGATGGTTTGAGCTCCAGAACTAACCACCCACCAAGCCAAGTACCGCTCCAGCACTGGCATCGACTGACAATGTGGAACATTGCCCAGGGATGTTCAACAGAAAAACACAGGGCAATCCAACCCAGGAAATTTCCCTCTGTCAGTCCACACTCGATCAGCAGTAAAGTGATGGAAGTATTCATCAACAGGGCTATCAAGCAGCAGCTGCTCAGCAACAGCCAGCTGAGCGACACTCATTTTAGGCTCCACCAGGGCCACTCAGCTCCCAATTGTGTTACCGCCCTGATTCACAACCTGACAACCAGCTGAATCCCAGAGGTGAAGTGAGGGTGACAGCCCAGTCCCACTCCAAGATCACTAATTCTAGCTGATTCTACCCTCATCTCAGCTCATATACTGAAACTCTCATACATCGTGTGTTATCTCCAGACTTAATTATCCAAACACACTCCTGGCCAGCCTCCCAAATTCAACCTCCCTGTCATCTCAAGAAAAAAATAAAAGCTCTATCGCCCACGTGCTCACTTCTCCCCAAACATGTTCATCCATCAAAAGGCTCATATTCATAAGCGACAACAATTTAAAATTCTCATTCTTGATTTGATTCCTGGCTGTGATCATCCCTAGCTCCCTGCACCACACATCCTTTGAGACCTCAACAACACATTTTCTTTGAGACTCCCAATGATTTGTTAATTCATTACTTCAACTGTGTGGCTGATTCTACAGTTGCTAAAGCAACATGGTCTGGAATTTGCAGACAAAACCTCACAGGTCTGCTTTCCACCTTTAAGACATCCCTCAAAACCTGCTTTTTGGCAATGTTTTTGATCACCTGACCTAATATCTCCATCTCTGGCCTTATATCTAAAACTCTCAATAGTATTTTTGTGAATTTATAAGCATGATAATAAAACTACAAACCGTTCTTGATTTGGACATTATCTTCAAATAATCAATGTTGCTGTAATGAACACTCTGTAATGTCTCTTACCCAACCACATTGTGGGAGCACCTTCACCACACAAACTGCAGCTGTACAAGAAAGTCAAACATCACCCTCTCCACAGACAACAGGGCTTTGGCATTAATCACTGGTTTCTGTGGAAGGAGAAACACAGTTGATGTTTCAGGGAGTACAAAATAGATTACAGGGAATGAAAATGGTGCAGAATTTGATAGTCAGAAATGGAAGGAAAATCCACTCGCTTATTGGAAAAAAAGAATTCTTGACTGTCAAAAGTATTCAAGAAGAAAGTAATCTGATAATAGAGCAGTACATGGTCAGGGGCTGGGCCGCAGTGAAAAACTCATTTACAAAGGGTCTGTAAAAGTAGTAATACAGTACTAAACAGACCAACAATACACCCATGGTTCGATACTGAGGAAGCTTGATATTGACAAAGTGGTCATGAGGGAGCCCAGAGGTGAATCAGAGCAGTATTGGCTGCTATACTAGAGAAAGGCTGCACATGCGCCTGACTGCACCTTGCCCCCTACAAAGATGGCGGCTCCGCACGTGTCCAGTGAATCTTTGTCCCGAATAAAGATGGCGGCGCACACTCAGGCCTGCAGCCGCTGAGGCAACTCTCTATTTACTGAAAACACGGTACTGGGGCGTTCAAGTTTGTCTTTTCCGACGTGCACAATTTGCATAACGTCTCCGCTATTAGCGACACAGTTTTTCTCCCGTTTCCCTGTTTATTTCTTTCCTTACCGTAACCTTTCTCTCCATAACTTCCCGAGCATTCATTATGGCGAATCTGCGCCACGCGCGAGGGTGATCACATGGTTTAGTTTAGCTCCGCCCTTCATTCCCTTTGATTGGTTGGAGGACCGACCGCCCCTTGGTCCTCCAGTCCCGCCCGCCCCTTGGTCCTCCAGTCCCGCCCGCCGTCCTTTCATTGGTCCGGTGTAGATATCAATCCCCGAGGGCCCTTTGTTGGATAGAGCATGCGCAGTGTGTCCTACTTTTGCTGATGTGTTGGGTAAAGTGATAGGGGGGTTTACTGAGGGGAAGGATCCCTTTGTGTGAGCGCTGCAGTAGATTTCCTTTATTCATGGAGGGAATTCCCTTCCTACTCATGACTGCATAGCTGTGATTGATGAGTCAATGCCATCTGAATCAGTACATAAACACCCCATTTTCACAACATCTGAGATCTTTAGCACATTGTATCGCACTCTTCTGTGGAGACAAGAAAAACATGAAACGGAGCCTCAAGGAATCGGAGCAGGAGAAGGCAATTTACCTCTTTCAGCTTGTTGCCCCATTCTATCAGATCATGGCTAGGCCAACCCAGGCATCAACACCTCTTTTATGCTTGATCCGCATAGCCCTCAACTTCTCAATATTTCAAAAATCTATCTGCCCTCTTTTAAAATAATTTGAGATAGAATCATAGATTCCCTACTGTGTGGAAACAGGCCCTTCATCCCAACAAGCCAGAACAACCCTCCGAAGAGTAAGCCAACCATTCCCCTCCCGCATTTAACTTTCACAAAAGTTCGGGCGAGAAAATTCTAGCCATTCAATGAGAGAAAAAAAACTTACTTTTTCTAAAATCAATGATCCCTTCTGTAAAGTCCCCTGGTTTGAGACTTTACTGGTGCTAGAAGATCTAGTCAACATCCACCCTGTCAAACTCTTCAGAATCTTGTTTCCATAAGATCACACCTGCTTATCTATTCTTGGTAGGTCAACCCTTTCGTCGTCGAAGTAGCTAAGTGAATCTTTTTTGAATAGTCTCCGATGTTGGTTTATCCTTTATTAAATATGGGAGCTAACATTGTATGCAGCACTGCAAGTGAGGACTCAGCAACAACCAGTGTGGTTAACCAATCCTCATTCCATTCTAATACATTACCCTGATACCATGAGCTCCGAAATTGTGCAATTAACTTTTATGTAACACCTTATCATTTGCATTTTAAAAATCCAAATACAGAACATCATTGGATTGCCCTTTATCAGCCCTGCTTGTTATCTCCTCAATGAATTGTCATAAGTTTGTCAAATATAGTTTCTCTTTCACAAAACCCAGTCTACCATGTTTATTGATAAGCTTTTCTAATTGTCCTGCAATTTCTTAATTTAATATTCAACTCTGTAGATTCTTTCAGTAGATTTGCTAAGCATGATTCCCCTCTCTTAAATCCATGTGGACTCTGTCCAATCCTGTCACAGTTCAGTAAGAAACTTGACTGTACTCCAATATAGTTAGTAAATGTATCTGTATTTATTTTTAAAAATTGATTACTTATAAATGCTGGACCCATGCAATATCAATGAATTAGTGACTCTGAATTTGTGTTATAATGTTTTTTTTTGTTAATTCCTCTTCATATTGTGTTATGCAGACAGCACCAAATGATCACTCTTAATTGTGAGTAACTTTGAAAATAATATATTTTAAAAATGACATCCCAAAATTCTGCCTCATTACTGTGCAAGGAGGATTTTGCATTCAATAGTTTGCAGATAAAAGTGAACACATTTTTGCTGCAATTTGGCCAGACTGCAAGTTACACTAAAGTGGCAACTCTGTTGTCAAATTCTTACTTGACACTGCCCAAGGCGATACTGATGGGACTTCACTTTGCCATTCTTGTTCACCAGCTTTATTTCCAAGTATAATCGTAAAATCATTCTAGAGCTTGTAATTTTAGACAACTTCTCTTTTAGGTACATATGTAAATATCATATTGAAATGTTGCACTGAATGGTACCAAATCTGAAATTAGTCTCTAATCTGATAGTAACATGGTCTGACCCGTGTACATATGTATTGGCATCAGTCTATGCCAGTTATTTTTCTGAAGCCTGTGATGCCTGATGAAGGGCTTATGCCCGAAACATCAATGCTCCTGCTTCTCGGAAGCTGCTTGACTTGCTGTGCTTTTCTAGCATGACACTTTTTGACTCTGATGTCTAGCTTCTTTGGTCGTCACTTTCTCCTTTGAGTAGATTCAACCAAGAATAATTTTTGTTGATCAAAGTGCGATAGGAACCAATTCATGAAATTCAGATATCTCACATTTACCTTAACTATGTGAAGGCTAAGACATTACTAAATTGTCAGTAATTGAAACTGTGCTGACAAACTTGTGCAGTATCAGTGCCTCACCTTTAGAGTGTTCCCAGATATCGCGCAGCTGCAGTATTTTGTTTTGCACTCAGCAATATGCTGTCCTCACTTGTTTCTTTGTGAAAGATTACAAAATTAACTTGGATGAACGAACTTATGATTTCTTTAACCAATGTTGGGAGAAAAGAAAATTTCAGTATTTCAAGTGCTGATAAAGTAAAACAAACTGATAATCAGTAGAAAGGGTTTAAGATGGATATGGAACAAATGCTGGCAAATGGGACTAGATTAATTTTTGATATCTGTTCAGCATGGGCAAGTTGGACTGAAGGGTTTGATTTCGTGTTGTAAAACTGTGACTTCATTCTCTCAATTATTCAAGAAGTTGAACACTTCGAGGAGGAAAAGGAGGATTTATGCAGAGAATGCACTTGAAATGATGATTGAGGTATATCAAACTCACATTATTTCATGACCTTTTCCTCTAGGTTCTTCAATGAACAAACTTGTTTTGTTATCTGAATAACTATGTATCATGTGATTTGTTTCGCACCAAATATTTCATTAGGATCTAGTGAACTATTAAGAAGTGTTCATGTTTAAAATTTAGACAGCATGATTGTTAAGCAAGAACAGGATTTACTCCCACTGAATCATTGCTCTATAAAAGGTAACAAGCTTTTTATCTGTTCTGGGCACTGATATATGGGAAAAAAATCCTCGTTGGCAATGTTCTCACATATGTGGAGTAATTGCTTCTGGTCGCTCTTCAGGTTATAGAGGCTCGGAAAGAAATGAGTTGGCCAAAGTTAGCAACATCATTTGGATGGACTATGCTCATTGGGGAAACTTGCAGGATCTGTAGAAGAAACACGTGTTTCAGAGTGTATGCAATAAACCTGAACATTGTTATTTTTTCACAGAGCTTGGGACCAGACTGGAGCAGCAATGAAGCTCGTATAGTTTTTTTAAATTTCCGAGCTTGCCAAATTATTGTTGGTAAATGCAGGTGACTTTATCAAAGCACATTTCACACGCCCCAGCTAGGAATTTGGTCCCAATTCTGTCAGTCCATCTATTCCAATGGATAACAGGTATTTTAAATGTGAGCACTCCATTTAACTATTTGAATTGGATACTTCAGTGGTTACGTCCTCTTAGATTCTTAATTTCAAATTACTCAAATGTTATTTTTTGTCCCCCCTGAATTTGCCAAGCACTGGGCAGTTCTGGAATATTCCAAATATTTACAATAGTAACATTCGCACTATTGAAGGCAACCTGGCAGATTTGAATACCATTCAGGTAGTCAACAACAATACATAAGTAACTTTATGAATTGCTTACTGTACGCCAACAACGCAAGCCAAGTATTAGTGAAACCACAGATTCTCTCCCAAGGATTCCAAAATCTAAACAGTGCATTCCAGATGTGCTCACTATCACCATCTGGGAGCAGTCTCCCAAAGTGCTCCCAGAATTTAGAAAGCACACACACTGCCCTCCAAAGATAAATCTGCTGTCACAGGCTTCACTCTTATTGTATACAATGACATTTATTGTCCAGTTCTTTAATGTGACAAATTAGTTTACAAAAAATTTATAAAATACTTTAAATCCTGAAGAAATGTGATGTCAGCCCTTTGGAGAAGTGAATGGAAAGTGTGATGTTTGATTGACCTTTGGCTCTATGTATCAGACTGAACTGAACCTTTAGCAAGATGTGGGATGTTTCCCACACACTTTGTTTTAAAAAGCAAAGATTATGCTCTGAGATTTAAATGTTCAGTTTTAATAAAAATTCTTCCAAAAATTGAGAGTTTGACTTCAGCTCCTTTAAAGAGACATGTTCTCGGCCTTCAATTTTGTGACATGTGATCATTCTTAGGTAAAGGTGGCTATGTGCAACACTGCAGGATGTTGTGCTGAAGTGTCTCATTGGGTGGAGGAGCTTTATTACTGGTGTAACTTGGCTAATTTTGAGATGGAAAGTCACAGAGTTAAATCTTGTTTTTAAACTGAGGCGTGCTTGTGTAACTCAAATGTGGACACTATGCTCATGTTTACAATGAACCTTTCACTTTTGCAGATTAGTATTTTCCGATCTGTTTTGTTAATAATTTTCACTATAGAAAGCACAATGTTGGAGAACCGCAGGTCCAGCAGCATCTCTGAGGGGAAAAAAACTTTGTAAGTTCAAAGTCTCATGATCTTTTGTCCGTTCAGACAAAGAGTCAGTGAACTTGAAATGTAACATGTTTTTCTCTTCACCGATGCCCTCAGAACTGCTGCGTTTCTCCAGCACTTGGTTTCTGGGGTTCAGATCTCCAGCATCTGCAGTGTATTGTTTTGTTATAGATCCTCTGATTTGACTTCGGGAGTGAGGCAGCAACTGTGATCAACGAGGATAAAACTCCCCAACCATGGAAAAAAAACAGTTCTTTATACTTTGCAAAACACGACTGTAAATAAGAAATGCAGTTAACCTAACTGTAAGAAGGCATAGCACCTGTCTTGTCTCAAACTTGCTACTCATCTCTGAGAACTAATCTGTCAGAATTGTGTATACTCATTTCCTTTGAGATCACAGTTTTGAGTCACAGTTCCAGTTCCTGGGCTGGGCCTAGTTACCACATTGCAGTGGGGAGTGGAGCTTTGTGTCAGCCTGAAGTTTTTATTAAGAGCATCATTGCAGGTTGAAGTTGACGGTTTTGACTAAAATTGCATCATCAAACATGGAGGAAATCCTTTCAAATGTATTGATTAACTGGACTGAGCCTGTTTACATGCAGTCCTATTAGTAGTGCTGTCATATTCTAAGTTACGAATCACACAACACCAGGTTATAGTCCAACAGATTTAATTGGAAGAACACTAGCTATCAGAGCACCACTCTTTCATCAGGTGATTGTGGAGGGCACAATTCGAAGGCAGAATTTATAGCAAAAATTTATAGTGTGATGTAACTGAAATTCTCCATTGAAAAATAGCTTGATTGTCTGTTCAGTCTTTCATCTGTTCAAATACCATGATAGTTTCACTTCTTTCATGTGTAAATCACAAATACTTTTTTTTAAAAGTTGCATTCCTGACAGTGGCCCACCAAATCACTCATTGTATTAATCACTGCACAGTCTCAACAAAGGAATGAAACTGGATGGACCACATTACATCTACCAATGCACTGGAAAATACAATAACACAATCAGCCCTCTTGACCCTGCAACTTCCGCCTCACTGTGGGCCAACAACAGCAACAGAACTGTACTCCAGCCCAATCTGAAATCTCATGGCCTAGTATATCCCCATTCAACCATAAACATCAAGGCAGGGGATCAACACTCGTTCAATGGAGAGTTCCACAGGGCATGCCAGGAGCAATACCAGGCATACCTAAAAATGTGCCAACCTGGTGAAGCTACCCAACCTGCATGCCAAACAGTGCAAACAATACCAAATAGAACTATGTGATCCAACAACTAATTGTTCAGATCTGAGCTCTGCAGTTCTGCCACACCTAGTCAGGAATGGTGATGGACAATTAAACAACTCACTGCAGGAAACATCACAGATATCCCCACCCTTACTGATGGAGGAGTCTCACACATCCATGCAACAGACAAGACAACAGCATTTGCAGCAATCTTCAGCCAGCAGTGCCAAGTGGATGAGCCTTCTACATTGGTCCCTGACATCACAGACGTGAAATGAATTGGTTGAAGCTTATTTCAAATCAGATCAAGAAATGGAGAAATAGTGTAAAGGCTGTCGACCCTGCCAGCATGGTGGCAATAATACTGATGGCTGTGCTCCAGAAATTGCTGCCCACCAAGACAAGTCCAGCACTGGCACCTACTGACATTGTGGAACATTCCCAGGGATGTTCAACACAAAAACGCAGGACAGAGCCAACCCAGCCAATTTCCCTCCATCAGTCGACACTCGCTCAGCAGTGAAGTGATGGAAGGTGTCATCAACAGTGCTGTCAAGCAGCTGCTCAGCAATAACCTTCTGTGACACCCAGTTCGGTTTCTGCCAGGACCACTCAGATCGTGGTCTTGTTACAGACTTGATTCACAAACTGACAAACAGCTGAATTCCAGAGGGGAGGCGAGGGTGATAGCCCAGTCCCACTCCATGACCACTGTTTCGACTTCAGTAATATCACCTGACCTCACCACAGTCTCAGCTCATTTACTGAAACACTGATTCATTCATTTTGTTAACTCTAGATTTCATTACCTAAACCCACTCCTGGCCAGCATCCCACAATCACCCTCCCTATAATCTCCAGAATATTGAAAACTCTACCGCCCAAGTGCTCACTTGTACCAGAACTTGCTGATCCATCAAAATGCTCCCATTTATAAGCAACAGCAATCTACTTTCACACCCTGGGTTTAAAATTCCTGGTTGTAATCATGCCTATCTTCCTGCACCACACACCCTTTCAAATCTCAATAACTCATTTTAGTTTAGACTCCCAATGATGTGTTTATTTTTGAGTTCAGCTGTGTGACTGTTTCTATAGATTCCAAGGCAACACGGTCTGGAATTCCCACCCTAACCCTCTAAGATCTGCTTTCTTCCTTTAAGTCGTTCCTGAAAAAATGCTTATTTCGCAAAAGTTTTGTTCACCGGACATAATATTCTCCATCTGTGGCCTTATGTCAAAAGTTCAATATTTTTGTGAAATTAAAAACGTATTGATTTGTACAGATATCTTTAACTCTGCACTATCTTTGAGTGAATAATTTGTAATGTCTCCTACCCAACCAAGTTGTGGGAGCAACTTCACCATACCAACTGCAGCAGTACAAGGAAATCAAACATCACCTTCTCAACAGGTAACAGAGCTTTGGCCTTGATCACTGGTATCTGTGGAAGGAGAAATACACATCATGTTTCAGAGAGTGCAATATGATTTACAGGGAATGAAAATGGTGCAGAATTTGACTGTCAGAAATGGAAGGAAAATCCACTCATTTATTGGGAAAAAGAACTCTTGACTGTCAAAGATATTGTGGAAAAAATAACCTGATAATGGAGCATATGGTCAGGAGCCAGGCAGCAGGGGACAATTCATTTACAAAGAGGTCTGTGAACGTAATAGTAAAATATTACACCGAGCAAAAATACACACGAGAGACTGAGGAAGCTAGATAACAAACAAATGGACATCAAGGAGCCCGGAGATTAATCAGAGCAATGTTCACTTTTATGATCCCACAGTCAGAGGTGTCTAGCACAGAAACAGACTCTTCAATCCAACCCATCCATGCCAACAGATATTCTAACCGAATATATTCTCATTTGCCAGCACTTGGCCAACATTATGTAAACCTTTCCTATTCAAATGCCTTTGAAATGTGACAATTTTACTTGTCCTTTAGGCTCCTTTTGAATTCCCCCCTCACCTCACCCTAAAACTATATCCTCTAGTTCTGGGCTCCACCAACCCTTGTCTATTTATGCTATCCATGTCCCTCACGACTTTATAAACCTCTATAACATCACACATCAGCCTATGACACTCCAGGGAAAATGACCCCAGCCTATTATGCCTCTCCCTGCAGCTCAAATCCTCCAACCCTGGTAACATCCTTGAAAATCAATTCTCAAAACTTTCAAGTTTCGGTGCCTCCTTCTGAAAGGAGGGAGACCCGAAATGCACAAAATATTCCAAAAGTGACCTAACCAATGTCCTGTCCATCTCCTCTACTCAATGCTCTGACCAAAAAAGGGAAACATACCAAATGCCTTCTTCACTGTCCTATCTACCTGCGACTCTACTTTCAAGGAACTATGAACCTGCATTCCAAAGTCTCTTTGTTCAGCAAGATTCTCCAAGATCTTACAACTTAGTGTGTGAGTCCTGCTCTGATTTGCTTTTCTAAAATGCAACACCTCACATTTATCTAAATTAAACCCTATCTGCCACTCCCCAGCCCATTGATCCATCCGATCAATATCCCATTGTACCCTGAGACAACCTTTATCACTGTCCACAATACCAATAATTTTGGTGTCACCTGCAAACTTACTAACTGTACCACCTCTATTCACATTCAAATCATTTAAATGAATGACAAAACAAATCCAGAAAAAAAATCCATTTCTCTGGGTGTGAATATGCTCTATGTAAATCCTGCCCTATGACTGTATACCAGAGAAGGCTGCACATGCGTCCCCCTGAACTTTGCCCCCTACAAAGTTGGCGGCTGCACGTGCCCAGTGAATTGTTGCCCCGAATAAAGATGGTGGTGCTTACTCGCGTCAATCGCTAGATGAGGCATTTTCCCGTGTACTACAAAAACGGGACTGTAAGTTTCAAATTTGTAGTTTCCGATGTGCACCAAATGTCTGTAAACCCTCTCGTCCCATGCCAACACCATTTCCCTCCCGCTTCCTGCTGTTTATTTCTATCTTTACCAACAGCTCTCTGTCCACACATCCCGAACCGACCCCGAGAATGATCACGTGGTATAGTCTACTCCCGCCCCTCATTCATCCTGATTGATCGGAGGACCAACTGCCCCGCCAGGTCCTCCAGCTCTGTCCTTGCCTTTCCATTGGTCCGCCTCTGACATCAATCACCCGGGACCCATTGTTGGCTGGAGCATACGGATTGCGTCGTGGCTTTTGTTGCTGTTCATGAGTTACAAGAGTTAAAAATGACACAACAGCATCTCAAAACCACCTGATGAAGAAGCAGCAAACCCAGTGCTTCCAAATAATCCTGTTGACCAATAATCATCTGTTCTGTGAATTTTACTTTTGTCCATCCCAATCTAACACTAACACCTCCAAGTCACGAATGTGGGAGGGATGTATAACAGAAGAACTAGGAACAGTAGAAGGCCGCCCTGCCCTTCGAGCCTGCTCTGCCATTCAATAAGATCATGGCTGATCATTTCATGGACACAGAACCATTTTCCAACGTTCTCACCGTGTCCATTAATTAATTACGTTTTTAAAAATCTAACCCAGCTTTAAAAACATTTACTGAACTAGCATCAACTACTTCCCGGGGCAATGAATTCCATCGAGGTCAAGAAGTTCCTGCTCAATTCAGTCTTAAATTTGCTGCCTCTAATCTTGCGGTGATGCTCTCTTGTCCGTGCTTCACCTGCCAGTGGAAACATCTCTCTATTTCTATTTTATCCATTCCATTCATTATTTTATATCTTTCCATTCTTCTGAATTCCAATGAATATAATCCCAATCTACTCAGTCTCTCTTAAGCCAAACCCCACAACTCCGGGATCAACCTAGTTAACCTCCTTTGCACCCCCTCTCGTGCCAGTACATCCTTTCTCAAGTCAGAAGACAACAACTACATGCAGTACTCCAGGGGTGGCCTCACCAGCACCCAAATACAGCTGGAACATAACCTCTGCCTTTAAACACATTCCTTTCAGCAACGAAGGACAAAATTCCATTTGCTTTCTGAACTGATTGTTGTACCTGGTGACCAACCTTCATGCAGAATGATGCTCAGCTCACTCTGCAGAGCAAATGATGCAACTTTTTAACATTCAAGTTATTTTATTTTTAAATGTTACTACAACCAAAGAGTATAAACGTTATACTTACAAACATTCTATTTAATTTGACAGACCATTACCCACTCACTCAATGTATCTATGTTGCTCTGCAAAGTTTCACAGTCCTCCGCTCACTTTGTCCGATTAATCATCTTAGTGTCACATGCAAACATTGACACCCTACATGTAGTTCCAACTCCAAATCATCTGTATCAGTTGTAAATAATTGCAGTCCCAACACTGATCCCTGAGGCACACGACTTGTCAATGATTGTCAGCAAGAATAATACTCATTTGTCCCCAACAGTTTGCTTCCTATTAGTTTACCAATCTTCTATCCATGCTAATACTCTACCGCTAACGCCATGCACCCTTATATTGTGCAACAGCCTCTTGCACAGCACCTTGTTGATGGTCTTTTGGAAATCCAGGTACACCACATCCACTGGGTCCCCGTTGTCCACCTTGCTTGAAATGTCTTCATAGAATTCCAAAAGATTCGTCAAGCATGACCTGCCCTTCATGAACCCATACTGCATCTGTACAAGGGACAATTTCTATTGAGATTCCCTGTTATTTCTTCCTTGATAATAGACCCAAGCATCTTTCCCACTACAGAGAATAAACTAACTGGTATATAATTCCCCACTTTTTGTCCACCTCCTTTTTAAAACAGTGGTGTCACTTTTGCTGTTTTCCAATCTGCTGGGACTGCCACAGAGTCCAGTGAATTTTAGAAAATTACTGCCAGTGCATTTGCTATTTTTCCTGGCATCTCTTTTAGAACCCTGGGAGGCATTCCATCAGGGTCAGAAGACTTTTCTATCATTAGCTCAATTACCTCCAAAAAGTCTAAAACTAGCTGTTCCGTAATAATGATAGTTTCCAAATCCTCACCTACCTTTGTCTCTTTGCTAGTTACTGGAAAGATATTAGTATCCTCCACTATGATATCCCATAACTAAATGCTTCTTCTCATTTTCCAAAGGACCAACATTTACTTTAGCCATCCTTTTCTCATCATATATATTTATATAAACTTTTGCTCTCTGTCTTTATAGTCTGTGCTAGTTTATTTTTCTCATGTTCTATATTACTTTTCTTTGTAGTTTTTTTGTGGCTTTCAGTTGACCTTTAACGTTTTCCCAGTTCTAGTTTCACGCTGTTTTTGGCCACTTTGTACACCTTCTCTTTCAATTTGATTTTCCAGAATAGCAACCCGATTCTCCAAGCATTTCACATACTCTTTCTTCTTGCGACGGCACTCTCGAGCTGCTTCCCTGTTTTTCATGAGGCAGATTTCACATTTATGAGTGATTTCTTCAGCATTCTGGGACTGGCTTTGCAGGACTGGTGAAGATGCCATAACCATTCCCTGGCCAGCAGTGGAGTTAGGAGTTGTACAGATCTGATAGGTTTGGACATCTTCAGCAGCACCTCGTACAAGCACTTGGCTGCCTGGCACAGAAGGGCTTATGCCCAAAACGGATTCTCCTGTTCCTTGGATGCTGCCTGATTCCGGAAGAAGGGCTTATGCCCGAAACGTCGATTCTCCTGTTTTATGGATGCTACCTGACCTGCTGCGCTTTTCCAGCAACACATTTTCAACAAAGATTTGCTGTCCATCAGGGCTCTGTGCATACTGTACAATGGCTGCTCCAACCTTGGCTGTAGCTGCGTTGGTCATTGTTAGTGTCTGGAGTCCTTGCACTCCATCTGTACCATTGTTGGCCAGCTGAATTGCTCCCCCGCTGTGTGATAGCAATGTATTGTCTGCTGATAGTCTGATGGATGGGTGTCTGTATCGTCATTGTAGTAACAGTTGAGACAGACTCTTCTTCTGATTTTTCCTCATCAATTTCTTGGCATACCGGGGTATCAGAAGCAAGTTCATTCAGGATTTTCCTGAATGAAGGCCGTCTCGATAGAATTTCTCTGTGTTTCTGAGAGTCAGTCATGCTATCCACAGATTCCTGGGAGTCCTCACATTCAGATATAGTAGAGATCTGAACAGTCTGAACTTGAGGGGACTGTATGACTGAGGACTGAGCTGCTTCGATAACTCCTTGCACTTGAACAGTCTGCCCATTCAGCAAATGCACTGAAGTTACTGCTGGACATGTCGTTGAATGGATCCCAGGCATGGTTACCTGCATGGTCATGTTATATATTAATTATTCGGATGTAGGGACTGGGGGCATTCTAGCGAAGTTTGCCAATGATACGAAGTTAGGTGGACAGGCAGGTAGTACTAAGGAAGTGGGGAGGCTGCAGAATGATCTAGACAGTTTGGGAGAGTGGTCCAGGAAATGGCTGATGAAATTCAATGTGAGCAAATGCGAGGTCTTGCACTTTGGAAAAAAGAATACAAGCATGGACTATCTCGTAAACGGTGAGAAAATTCATAAAGCCAAAGTACAAAGGGATCTGGCAGTGCTAGTCGAGGATTCTCTAAAGGTAAACATGCAGGTTGAGTCCATGATTAAGAAAGCGAATGCAATGTTTTCATTTATCTCAAGAGGGTTCGAATATAAAAGCAGCGATGCGCTACTGAGACTTTACAAAGCTCTGGTTAGGCGACATTTGGCGTACTGTGTCCAGTTTTGGTCCCCATACCTCAGGAAGGACATACTGGCACTGGAGCATGTCCAGCGGAGATTCACATGGATGATCCCTGGAATGGGAGGTCTAACATACGAGGAACGGCTGAGGATCCTGGGATTATATTCATTGGAGTTTAGAAGGTTAAGGGGCGATCTAATAGAACCTTTCAAGATAATACATGTTTTGGACAGGGTGGATGCTAGGAAATTGTTTCCGTTAGGTGAGGAGATTAGGACCGGTGGGCACAGCCTTAGAATTAGAGGGGGTAAATTCAGAACAGAAATGCGGAGACATTTCTTCAGCCAGAGAGTTGTGGGCCTGTGGAATTCATTGACACGGAGTGCAGTGGATGCTGGGACGCTAAATGTCTTCAAGGCAGAGATTGATATATTCTTGATGTCACAAGGAATTAAGGGCTACGGGGAGAATGCGGGTGAGTGGAGTTGAAATGCCCATCAGCCATGATTAAATGGCGGAGTGGACTTGATGGGCCAAATGGCCTTACTTCCACTCCTATGTCTTATGTTCTTAGGGTCTAATTTGATCACTTTCCTTAGATACCCATTGCCGAGTATACCTTTTCATACAGTCCTTCCTTTTCACTGGGATATATCTTTGCTGAGCACTTTGTAAAATGTCTTTGAAAATCTTCCACTGCTCATCAACTTCCCACCATAAATTTTTTGTTTATAGTCTACTTTATCCAGATTCTCTCTCATTCAATTGTAGTTCCAGGTGTTCAAGCACAGGACCCAGTTATTAGATTTTACTTTGATTTAAAAGTGCAGCCGGCATTCAATGTGAATATTCAGCTGAAGACAATTTCCCTTCCTTTCAACAATGTCCAACTTCCACTATTTCAAAATGAACAGTCATTGAAAAAGGAAGGAACAAGCAGATGATAATTCTATGTTCTGTACATAAACGTGCGATGAATTTTAAGTATGTTTTATATATGTAAAAATGAAACTCTTATTGTGGTTCAAAATACAATAAACGTTAGCTTGAAGTGAAATATAACCAAATCAATTCAACTGTGTTTTCTCAGTTAAAATACAGTTCAATATTCAAAGTAATCGAGTGATTGTACACTGCATTATCTTTACATTAATTCAGTACTGAGGTGTAATTCCACATTTATACCCATTATAGTAACGCAAGCTTGTGTCAGGACTCAGAGGCGGTGGGGGAGGTTCTTTGCTTCAATATTCACGAGTGAGTGGGATGTTGTTCTTTGTGAGGACAGTGTGAAACTGGCTGATATGGTCGAACAGGTCGATGTTAACTCTGAGAATGTGCTGAAAATATTGAAAAGTCATGGGGATAGATAAGTCCCCTGGGCCAGAAAGGATATAATATAGGTTGTTATGAGAAGGGAGGTGAGCGATTACTGTGTTTTGGCGATGATCTTTGCAACCTCACTGTCCACTGGAGTTATACCAGATGATTGGAGGGTGGCAAATTATTCTTATTCAAGAAAGGCAATTGAGATAATCCTGGGAATCATCGATGAGTCAGTCTTACATCAGTTGTGGGCAAATTATTGGAGAGGATTCTGAGAGACAGGATTGATGATTATTTGGAAAAGTATAGATTGATTAGAGATGGTCAGCATGGCTTTGTGAGTGGCAGGTTATGCCTCACAAGCCTCATTGAATTATTTGAGGATGTGACAAGCACATTGGTGAGGACAAAGTAGTGGATGTGGTGTATATGGATTTTAGCAAGGTGTTTGATAAGGTTCCCCATGGTAGAAAGTAATGAGGCATGGGATACAGGAAAACCTGCCTGGTTAGATAATAAATTTGCTGGCCCATAAAAGACAGGGTGAGATTATAGACATAGTTTTCAGCTTGGAGCACGGTGACCAATGGTGTTCTGAAGGGATTAGTTCTGGGACTTCTGCTCTTTTGTGATTTTTACAAATGACTTGGATGATGAAGTGAAAGGGTGAGTTAGGAGGTTTGCCAATGACACGAGGGTTGGTGGAGTTGTGGATAGTGTGGAGGACTTTTGTAGGTTGCTGGAGGACATTGACAGGATGCAGAACTGAGCTGAGAAGCGGCAGATGGAGTTCAACCTGGGAAAATCTGAAGTTATTCATTTTTGAAATTCAAATTTGAATGCATATTTTGAGATTAAATGCAGGATTCTTGACAATGTGGAGGAACAGTGGGATCGTGGGGATCACGTCCATAGATCCCTTATAACCGACATCCGGTGGCACAGTGGTTAGCGCCAGAGACCCGGGTTCATTTCCTGCCTCAGGCGACTGACTGTGTGGAGTTTGCACGTTCTCCCCGTGTCTGCGTGGGTTTCCTCCGGGTGCTCCGGTTTCCTCCCACAGTCCAAAGATGAATTGGCCATGCTAAATTGCCCATAGTGTTCGGTAAGGGGTAAATGTAGGGGTATGGATGGGTTGCGCTTTGGTGGGTCGGTGTGGACTTGTTGGGCCGAAGGGCCTGTTTCCACACTGTAAGTAATCTAATCTAATCTAAAAAAAAGGTGATAGGGTTATTAAGACTGTGCATGGTGTGTTGGCTTTCATTAGCAGGGAGATTGAGTTTAAGAGCCATGAGGTTATGTTGCACCTCTATGGATCCCTGGTGAGATTACACTTCGAATATTGTGTTCGGTTCTGAACACCTCATTACACATTGGATGCGGATGCTTAAGAGAAGGTGTAGATGAGATTTATCAAGATGTTGCCTGGACTGGAAGGCATGTCTTATGGAGAAAGGTTGAGGAAGCTGGGGCTTTGATCATTGCAGTGAAAGAGGATGAGAGTTTACTTGATAGCTTTGTGTAAGATGATGAGAGGCATAGATAGAGTGGATAATGAAAGACTTTTCCCCACAAAATGGCATAATTTTAAGGTGAATGGGGGAAGTTGTGGGGAGATGTCAGAGATAGTTTCTTTATAGGTAATGGTGGGTGCATGGAATGCACTGCCAGTGGTGATAGTAGATTCAGATCCATCAGGGACATCTAAGCGTCTCTTGGATAGGCACATGGATGATAGTAAATGAAGGGCATGTTGGTTAGTTTGATCTTAGAGTAGGATAAAAGGTCGGAACAACATCGTGGCCAAAGGGCTTGTACTGTGCTGTACTGTTCTGTATTCTATGGACGGAAATGAACATTTATATATTAGCAACACATAGATTTTCAAAATTGTATGAGCATACTTACGAATAATGATAAATTTCATCTTGCTATTTGACTGTGCTATCTGCAAAAATGAACAGGAATTGTTGCAGGGAAAAGTAATTAGGTTCTTCTAAATTTATAAGGCTGGGATAGCACAGATCATTCAAATGAGCAAAAGTCGTATTTTTAACGGTGCGTGTTGCATCAGAAATAATGGATTATTTTGTAGGTGTATGATTGGAAATAAAATGGATTTTTATATTACTGTTTAGGTACTAGGGTAGTTTGGATTAAATTCAAATATAAACTTCACTGTGGTTGTTAGCAAGATAAACTAAACTATATAATAATTATTGTCATGCAAATTCTTTAATAACTACTGTTAGAATCCTGAAAAAAGGATATACTGTACCATTTTTCAAACAGTCAATAAATTAAATTGTGAAACTCAGTATACTTGTTACCCAGACCAATTATTATGCAATTATTGTAATGGTAATGACTTAACAACTAATGCTAAAACCTAAACAGATACATTGGTTCAATACTTTGTAAGCATGTTGCTCTGAAATTGATTGGCTATTTATTAAGATCGGTAAACTGAGGGATCAAATAGCTCGTTTGATAGAATTGAAGGGAAAAAAATGAGCGTGTTAATTGAACAGGATTGTTTTTGTTTAAAAATGCATTTGATGCAAGAAAAATATATTTTCCTCCATTGGTTTTCTTGTAGAGACATGTTCTTTTAAAAAAAATTGTCATGATTCAATGTTGAGACACTTGTGTCAGAGTCGGCAAAGTGGAGAGTGAGGGAGAAAGAAATTTTTAAAAAGGAGAAAGGAAAGGAAATGGCGAGCAGAGGAGCTCCACCAGTAGTGTCTCACCCTGCTAACATCTTATTGGGTGAGCGGGAACGCAGGCTAGTCAAGCAACAAGGTGACACAGTCATACGCACAGATTCATAGCTTACAATGACCGAGACACCACCGTCACCATCCCTGTACATCCTGTCCCACCAGCAGGGGACATGGATGTAACTGAAATGCTGGAGCATGCAGGGTAAAGGACTAAGATCTGCAGAATTCCATGGCAAACAGTAGATTCTTCATTCCATTTATTTTTTCTTGACTTCAGAGCCATCCTCTACCGATTTGGGATTCAAACCTGAACTTCAGTTGTATATTTTAATATTTTTGATAAATGATAAATACGACAGGTTTGTTCACTTATTTTTAGAATTACTATCACAGGCTTTGTTTATTGTTTTGGAAATAAAAAGAAGTCCATTACCCTGTCTCCTCCATCCTCCCCTCCAACAACAAGAGTGCGGAGCACATGGAGTTTCTCTGTCAATAACATTGAGACAAACCCATCAGCTGCCTCTGCTTCTTTCCTCCCTCTCCACTAGCCCACCGAGCCAAACTGCCTCACAAGAGTGCTCCTCTTTTTATTCCTAAACTTGCATTTCCTAGAGTCTCTTCTCAAGCCTTGTTAGAGGTCATCTTGACCATTTACCCTAGTGTAGCTAAATCATGGACATTCCAAATCTCTGTCTCATCCCCCTGCTTGTCACCACCATCCTCACACCCCCCCCCCCGCCCCCCACCTCCCCACCTTGCAATTCACAGATATTGTTCCATGATCTGTCTGTCTGTATTTTCTGGTTGTGTCCTTCTCTCCCATTCGGCTAAAACCTAATATTTGACCTCACCGTTGTTGGAAAATCCTGCTCCATCTCCACTCTCCCTTTCCTTTCTGAATTCATTTTATTTGGTGTCCCTCCAGGAACTATCCTTGGCCCGTCCTGTTTCTCACCTACACACTGCCAGGAGGTAACATCGCCCAAAAGCACTGTTAGGTTTCACATGTACACTGACAATGTCCAGCTCTCCCTCCCCATCATCAGTCTCCATTACTCCACTATTACTCAGTTATGAAACTGCTTACCACGCTTCGATTAGCTGCAATTCACTCCAATGGAACACTGTAATTGTTAAACCCATTGCCCCCCAGTTGTTATTCCAAATTCATTTCCCTTACTGCTGTGTCCCTCCCTCTCACTGGGAAGTGTCTGAGGCAGAACTACATTCTTCACAATATTGCTCTCACATCTGACCCCAAGGTGACATTCTGATCAGACATCGACACAATCACAAACACCAGGAATTCCAATCTCCTAAAACGTTGCTTGTCTCCTTCTCAGCCCAGCTCCATTGCTACTGAAACCATAACCTGTGTCAGTGTTGCCTTTAACTTGACAAATCTGAAACAGAATCCTTGATTCTGCGACAGACCCAGAATCTGGTTCAAGTCTCACCCGTAATGGGACACATCCTCTCCATATGTACCCTGTCAAACCTTGACAGAATCCTGTATGTTTCAAAGAGATCACCTCTCATTCTTCCAAAGTCCAGTGAGTATATTCCCAACTTATTCAGCTTTTGCTTACAGGATAATTCCTATAAAACAGGAATCATCCCAAAGGATCTTCTCTGAAATGCCTCCAATAAACTGCTCTATTTCATGAACTAAAGTGACCCAAACTGTTCAGCTTACTCCAGATGTGGTCTCACTTGTCATTTGTTTAGTTGCCCTAAGGTATATACTCCATACCCTTATATTGCAAACTCTTTGAAATAAGGGACAGCATTCCATTCCCCTTCCTGATTCCCTGTTGTAACTGTGTGCTCGCTTTCTGTGTTTCCTGCTCATTTTCCCCCAGTCCCTTTGTGGTGCAGCTTTCTACAGTTTATCCCAAGTTATACTCTATTTGCCAACTTGTTGCCCACTTTTCCTGTGAATACCTCTCTGCAAAATGATTATAATTGTCTTGGCAACATTCCTGCTATGCCTTGTCTTGATTTTCCCCGCTCATTATTCGAAAGATTTACTGGGAGCACTGGGCAGTGGGAAGCATGCTCAGTTGCTATCTATTAAGGGATACTCTGTTTCATGACTGGGAGGAGCTTGCTGCCCATTGGTCAGAATGGAGACAACTTGCCCATCAAGCTGCATGAGCCTTTCACCCCCCATGTCTTATTGATGAGGCACAGCGGCAACACGGAAGGAAAAAAAGGAAGCAAGTCCTGCTCTCCATATCTCACTGAATCTTGGATCATTCTGTCCCATGTTCAGTCACATGAAGTCCCAAGGTGGAAACTCATAGAAACCCACACAGATTTGCCCCTGAATTGCCTGCTGACCTCCACCAGGGGTAATGTGTACAGTCCTTCTGGGCCAGGAGGAGGGGATTGTATGAGTCTTAAACTTGAACTGACAGTGACGGATTTTATCACCTTGTATTACAGGCAGATATTCAGATGGTAATCTCAGTCATTGTAACGCCAAAACTGACAGAATTACTCAATACATCAGGACCTGGATATTCATATTGTGTGAGAGTATTGTGTTCCAGATCAATACCATTTGCTGCATAAAAGTTCTTCTTTGAATCAAACCATCCTATCAAGAGATCTTCCCAAATCTTCAACATGTGTCCTGGAATCCTTGTATAATGAGCTGACGGGTGTAAGGTTTATTATTATAATATGTAACTTTTGTAAACCGCTCTGTCATAGCTCCCCACAATTTCCTTTGCTACAAGGAGAATACTCTCAGTTTTTCCAAACCCCTGATTCCCCAATGTCTGTTTGCTCTCTATAAGGTACACATCAGGGTTGTGTTGGAACATTCTCCACTTGCCGACATCAGTGCACCCCCACTCACCCAACAATATTAAAGAAAGTGAACATCCTCCAGGGGAAAGCACTGTACCTGAGTGGTTTCCCATCCACCACCTTCAGCATTCCCTCTCCCCACCCCCGAGGGACAGTGGCATCACTGTGTGAAAGATCAAGTCAGCATTGTCCTCCCAGACCATAGGACTGCTCTCTATTAGAGAGAGATGTCTGGTGGTGGTTAACCTGAAGGTTACCACAGCGCAGGCAAGAGGCAAGGTTGAAAAGGACAGTCTATTAATTGTGGATGGTTATTCTTGATGTGTATTAGCAACACACATGTCACATGAGTAATTAATGTTAAAAAAAGCCCCACAAATTCTGTAACTAAAATCCCTCATTCCTTGAACTATCCTGGTAAATCTCCTGTGCCCCCTCTCTGTGACCCTGCCATCCTTCCCAGTGTATGGGCGATCTCTGGTTTGCACAGACCCAGCTGCTCTGTGTTCCTGTGGGTGATGTCAGAGTGCAACAGTTGCACTAAACCTCACTATCTGGAAGTGAGTGAGAGACAGAAATCTCGATGGCATTTCAGATATATTTAGGAACACACTTGCAATGCCAAGTCTGACAGGTCTCTGGGCTCAGTGCTGGAAAATGGGATTAAAATAGTTAGCTGGGAGATTCCTTTACAGCAAAAACCTGATGGACCACAAAACCGTTTTCCATCATGTCGACCACAGACGCGTAATATAGAAATATGACAAGCCACAATAGAAACCAGGTCAGAGAAGGTGATATTAGAATAGATGATACGGAATTGATTAATATTTTATTGCAGGAAAATGTGACAGATGTTAAGTGGGACATTGTGGAGCTCAGGGTTCAAGAATAAAAGTGGGTTATCCTGAAGGTTGGAATTAAAGAAAGGCAAATCACAGAGATTTGTGAGGGTGGACAAGATTAGAGATAGGGTGTGTGTTGAGACTAGAGGAGATTAGAGATTGGAGGATGTTGCAGAGATTGAGATGTTTTTGATACCAGAGATAGTGATAGTTCTGAGGCTAGAGAGGAATTATAGAGATAAGGATGAGTTGTTCCCTTTCCCAACCCGACCTCTTTACTGATAATGATTGTTTCTCTGTCCTCATTTGCTATTGCCTCCATAGGCCTGCAGCAATGAGAGAACGCAGATAGTATGTTCCCGTTAAGGCCAAGGCTGGGAGGCGTCGAGAATGCTGCATGACCTGAGAAATTGAAGCTCAGATCAAGAAAATGAAGGAAGGATATGGCAGGTACTGACCACGGGGTTTGAGTGAGTCCCTAGAGGAATAATAAGGGTAGAAGCAGTATACTCGCGGGAAACCAGGAGGCAGAAAAGGAGACATGAGATAGCTTTGGGAAATAGGTTTAAGGAAAAACTAAAGAGAATCTACAAATACACTAAAGGCAAAACAATAACTAGGCAGAGAATAGCGAGCCTCAAAGATCAACAAGTCTGTCTGTGGAACAGCAGGAGGTGGGAGAGATTCTGTAATCATTTCATGTCAGTTTTTATTGAAAGGGGATATAAAAGTTAGAGATGTTGGAGAAATAAATAGTGATAACTTGGCAAGTGTACATATTACAGAGGAGGAGGTACTGGATGTCTTAAAATGCATAAAGGTGGATAAATCCCTGGAATTTAATCAGGTATATCCCAGAACTTTGTGGTTAACTAGGGAAGCTTTTGCTGGGCGCCTCGCTGCAATATTTGTATCATCGATCGCCACAGTTGAGGTGCTGGAAGATGAATGCCATTAATTGAGAAAGGTCGTAAGGAAAAGCCAGGGAACTATAGACCGGTGGGCCTGAAGTCAGTGGCAGAGAGGTTGTTGGAAGGGATTCTCTGGGACAGGATTTACAAGTCATTGGAAAGGCAAGAAATGATTAGGGAGAGTCAGCATGGCTTTGAAATCATTAACTTGGACTTGAGAAAGACACAAGGTTTCACAAAACACACTGCTTAGCAGGTTCAGTACCATAGAATTCTGCCGGAACTAGCTGTTTGGATTCGGAATTGGCTGGAAGATCAAACAGTCATAGATGGACAGCACAGAAACAGAGACCCGTCAGTCCAACCAGTACATGCTGAACAGATATCCCAATGTAATCTAGTCCTACCTGTCAGCACCCGGCCCATATCCTTCCTATTCATATACACATGAAGATGCCTTTTAAATGTTGCAATCGTAATGGCCTCCACCACTTCCTCTGACAGCTCATTCCATACACGTACCACCCTCTGTGTGAAAACGTTGTTTCTCAAGTCTCTTTAAAGTCTTTCCCCTCGTACCATAAACCTATGCCCTCTAGTGCTGGGATCCCCCATACCAGGGAAAAGACTTTGTCTATTTATCCTATCCATGCACCTCATGTTTTGATATGCATCGATAAGATCATCTCTCAGCCTCCGACATTGCGGGGAAAACTGCCCCAATCTATTCAACGTCTATTCAACCCCCCAGCCTAGCTCAAATCCTCCAATCCTGGCAACGTTCTTGTAAATCTTTCCTGCACCCTTTCAAGTTTCACAAAATCCTTCCAATAGGAGGGAGACCATATTTGTATGCAACGTTCCAAAAGTGGCCTAACCAATATCCTATACAGCCACAACATGACCTCACAACTCCTGTACTCAATACTTTATCCGATAAAGGAAAGCATACCAAATGCTGCCTTCACTATCCTATCTACCTGCACTCCAAGGTCTCTTTATTCAGTAACACTCCTCAGGACCTTACCATTAAGTGTATAGTCTTGCTAAGATTTGCTTTCCCAAAATGCCACTCCTCAGCCATTCACCCATCTGATCAAGATCCCATTGTACTCTGAGGTAACCTTTTTCACTGTCCACTACACCTCCAGTTTTGGTGTCATCTCACTAACTAAACCGCCTATGTTCACATCCAAGTCATTGATATAAATGACGAAAGGTAGTGGATCCAGCACTGAACCTTGTAACACTCCACTCGTCACAGGCCTCCAGTTTGAAAAGCAACCCTCCAACACCCTCTTCTGTCTTTGAGCCAGTTCTGTATCCAAATGGTTTGTTCTCCCTGTATTCCAAGAGCTCTAACCTTGCTGAGCAGTCAGTGTCATAGTGGAGGGTACTTTTTGGACTGGAAGCCTGTGATGAGCAATATGCTGTCAGGCTGGGTGCTGGGTCCACTGCTTTTTGCCATTTATATAAATGATTTCTATGTGAATATAGGAGCTATGGTTAGTAGGTTTACAATAGACACCAAAATTGGAGGTGCAGTGTACAGCAAAGTTACCTGAGAGTACAATGAGATTCTGATCAAATGGGCTGAGGAGTGGCAGATGCAGTTTAATTTAGATAAATGTGAGGTTCTGCATTTTGGAAAAGCAAATCAGGGCAAGACTTCTACACTTAATGGGAAGGTCCTGGGGAGTGTTGCTGAACAAAGAGATCTTGGAGTGCAGGTTCATAGTTCCTTGAAAGTGGAATCATAGATAGGCAGGGTAGTGAAGAAAGTGTTTGGTGTACTTGCCTTTATTGGTCTGTGCATTGAGTACAGGAGTTGTAACATCATTTTGCGGCTGTGCAGGACATTCATTCAGCCACTTCTAGAATTCTGCTTTCAGTTCTGGTCTCCCCGCTATCGGAATGATATTGTGAAACTTGAAAGGATTCAGAAAAGATGCAAAGGTGTTGCCAGGGTTGAGGGATTGAGCTATAGGGAGAGGCTGAAGAGACTGAGGCTGTTTTCACTGGAGAATTGGATGCTGAGAGGTGACCATAGAGGTTGATAAAATCGTTAAGGACATGGATAGGGTAAACAGCCAGGGTCTTATTCCTGTTTAGGTGAGTCCAAAACTAGAAAGCACAGGCATGAGGGAAAAGATTGAAAAGGGATATTAGGGGCAAAGTTTCAAGCTGAACGTGGCACGTATATGGAATGAATGCCAGAGAAAGTGTGGAGGCTAGTACAGTTACAACATTTAAAAGGCATCTCATTGGGTATGTGATTGGGAAAGGTTTAAAAGGTTATGGGCCAAGGGCTGGCATGTGGGACGAGATTAATTTAGGATATCTGGTCGGCATGGACAAGTTGAACTGAAGGGTCTGTTTCTGTGCTGTACATCTCTATGACACTAATAAATTAACATTAAGATGGGTTTCTCTTTTATGGAGAGTTAGCAGAAGGCCAGACAATTCTCCTTGGAGCTTAGAAGGTTAAGCAGTGATTTCGACCAGGAGTTGATTTGTTTCCAGGGTATTTCATTTACAGAGAGACAGAGTGAGAAATTTTTAACGTCACAATTTTTAGTAACTATTTTCAGGTAACTGGCAAATAATGCAGAGGAAAAATGTGAAGATTATTTTAATCACTAAGTTCTAAGCATCTGGAACAGTTTAAAAGACAGCTGGATGCAGATACAGTAGTTATTGTCAAAACAAATTTGAAATTTAACTTTTTTACGGAAGGATTTGTCCAAAGGGAGGTGAGTTGGAATAGACTGGCACCATCTCCAGAGGGAGAGAGTACAGCCCCAATGGGCTGAATAGCCTCCAGCCCCTGTGCTCTGTCATACTGACCCATTCACTGTGAATGATGAAGCTCATCACAGAGCAGAACCGTAGAGATGTACAGCATGAAAATAAACCCTTCGGTTTAACTGGTCTATGCTGACCAGATATCCCAACCTAATCTAGTCCCATTTGCCAACACTTGGCACATATCACTCTACACCCTTCCTATTCATATACCCATCCAGATGCCAAATGGTTTAATTGTACCAACATCCGCCACTTCCTGACAGAAGATTTCATACACACACAAACCTCGGTGGGAAAAAGACTGCCCCTCAGATCCATTTTAAATTCTTCCCCTCTCATCTTAAACCTATGCCCCCTCATTCTGGACTCCCCGACCCCAGGGAAATGACCTTGTCTATTTATCCTACCCAGGCCCCTCATGATTTTATAAACCTCTATGAGGTCACCCCTCAGCCTCTGATGCACCTGGGAGGATCCCACCACTCAGGTCACAATGGGGCTTGGCTGATTGACACAGCTTCAGACCAATAGGAGAGTTGGTGTGATCCTCCAGCCAATGGGAGTGAATGAGGGGTGGGTCCAGCAGGCCAACACATAACAATCAGCTTTGCAGGCGCAGTGTCACTGTGAGGGGGGACTGAATGTGAAGGAGTGGGAGAGACAGCAGATACTGGGAGAGAGATGGAGTTAGCGTGGACTGAGAAGGTTGATAAACACTGTTTCAGTCTGCTGGACCTGAATTAGATACTCCGAGTAAATTAGAACCAAAAGAACTGCGGATGCTGTAAATCACACGCAACAACCAGAAGGTGCTGGAAAAGCTCAGCAGATCTGGCAGCATCTGTGAAAAGAAATCAGTTCGCATTTTCGATCCAGTGACGCTTCCTCAGGAACTGACGTTACTGAGAAAAAAAGTCTGTTTTTATGCAGAAGGTTGGGGTTAAGGAGTAAATGATAGGTGGGGATAGAGTCCAAAGAGAGAGATAGGAGCAGTTGGACAAAGGAGTGAATAACGATCGGATGGGGGGGGGGGGGAAAGGTGAATGCTCTTTATGGGGACTGTTAGTGGCTAACAATAGGTAGTGTGTAATGGCAGGCTATGTAACAACAAGGCCTGGTATGTGGGATAGGGGGCAAAGACACTAGGATGTGGGAGAGTTCAGGACCTAAATTTATTGAATTTGATGTTGAAGCCAGAGGGTTGCAGGGTCCCCGAGTGGAAGATGAGGTGTTGTTCTTCCAGCTTGTGTTAAAATGTGATGCTGGAAAAGCACAGCAGGTCAGGCAGCATCCAAGGAGCAGGAGAATTGACGTATTGGGAATGTCAGCACTTCATCAGAAATGTGGGTAGTGGAATACGGCTGAGAGATAAATAGGGAGGGGTGTTTGGGGCTGGGGGAAGTGAGCTAGGGAGGCAATAGGTGGTTGTAGATGGAGGGTAGTGGTGAGAGGGTGGAATAAATAATTTGGAAGGAAGATGGGCAGGTGGGACTGTTCAAGGGGCCAGTGCCGAGTTGGAGGGTTGAATCTGAGATAAGCTGGGGGAGAGGAGATGAGGAAACCTTGATGCCGTGTGGTTGAAAGTTCCCAAAGTGGAAGATGAGGTGTTCTTCCTCCAGATGTTGGGTGGCTCGGATTTGGGGATGGAGGGCTTGCATGTCCTTGGCAGCGTGGTGGCGGAGGGAGTGGGGGGTAGCCGAAATGGTCGGCCACAGGGCGGTGGGGTTGGTTGGTGCATGTGTCCCAGAAATGTTCCCTGAAATATTCCACAATTTGGCGTCCCAAGACCAAGGGACACACTAGGTGAGGTGTTTGGGTGGGCAGGGAAATCTCTGCTGGATGTGGGAGGATCGAGTGGTGCCTTGGTGGAGTTAAAGGGAGGGTTTGGGCAAAGATTTTCCATCTCTTGCAGTGGCAAGCGAAGGTGCTTGGAGTAAAGAGTGGGTTGGTGGGGACTGTGGATCTAAAGTGGAAGTGACAGAAGGTATGGTCTCTGTGGAATGCTGAAAGGGGTGGGGAGGGAAATATATCTCAGGTGTTTGGATCTGATGGTGGAACTGGGTGGAAGGTGAGGATGTTGGGATTCCATCTTTGTTGCATTTGACGGGGTGGGGTTCAAGGGCAGTGGTGTGGGAAGTGGAGGAGATACAGTGGAGGGCGTTGTTAACAACATGTGAGGGGAGATTGCAGTCCTTGAAATAGGAAGCCATTTGGTATGTTCTGAAGTGTTCTTCCAGCTTGCATCAAACTTCACTGGAACACTGCAGTAAGCATGAGACAGAGATGTTGGACAGGGAACAGTCTTGTGCGTTAAAGAACAGGCAACTGGAAGCTCAGGGTCTTTTTTGCAGGCACAATGTAGATCATCAGCTTCCATTTCCACCACCACCACTGAGATGCTACAAGGTTCCTGTCTCCTCCATTAACAACTTTCCAACTTCCCACTCCTTTATCTTTCCAAATGTTCCTGTGTCTCTTTGGGCTCTGTCCCCACCTATTATTTACTCTTTAACCCCTATCTCCTGTAGTCCAAAGATCTGTAGGTTCGGTGAATTGGCCCAGCTAAGGTTCCTGTAGGGTTCAGGGATGTGCATTAGTTCGGGGGAAATGGAGAGGAATAGAGTAGGAGAATGGGTCTGGGTGGGATAAACTTCGGAGGGTGGGTGTGGAATTGTTGGGCCAAAGGGCCTGTTTCCTGAAGGGATTCTAATTTTCCCAGCTGTCATCGGTTCTGAGGAAGTGTCATTGGACCCGTGATGACTCATGGTGTGTGCAGGAGACGGAAAGGGGAGAGTGGCAGCAGAAACCGGATGAAATGTATCAGTGTAGACTGGGAGGGTTTAGTTACACTCTGGGCAGGTAGTTAGTCTGAATTAGAAAGTCTTGGTCCCACGTTTGGAGCAAAGGGGAAGATGGCTTGGGCCTCAGGCAGTAAGAGGTCCTGGGTTATAGCCGCCATCTTTATTTGGGTCAAAGTACAGTAAGGAGCATGAACGTGTCCTCTTCCTGGGTGGGGGCGGGGTGATTTGAAGAGGAGCATTTACACATCAAACACATACCAAGAGAAGTGTTTACCTTCACTGTTCATCTTGCACTGACTGTGAGCTTTGTTTTGTGAATTCATTTTATAGAATATTAATTGAGAATAATTGAGACTGGGATCTCAAAAAACATGTTTCTACAGTCAGCGGAGTCATCAGCATCTGAATATCATTGGCATTTAACTGTGGAACGAGAAAGGTTTGTCTGTTCTGTCTGTGGGAACATATCTTCAATATTTTATTCAAGCCAAAAGCAGAAAGATGTTCAAGTTCACGGTGGGATCACCCTTGGGGTATGTGTTCAATTCTTGGCCCTGCAGCTGTGGAAGGAGGTATTGGCCTGAGAGAGAGCACAGATTTATCCAAATTACACCTCGTCTTTTTGCAGGAACTGTCAGATTTAGTCTCAAACATCCACTTTATAATGTTAAACTGTAAACTCCCTACTTCCAATTCTCCGCAAATTTCTCATTGAAATTCCTTGTGGACTCAAATTCCAGCACCATTTCAGGTGGAATGTTCCAGATTCTGACAAATGTCTGTTCATTCAGAAACTGCTGAGGCCCATGTTGACTCTGGGGTTACAAAGGGCTGAATTGAAAGATGCGGTGCTGTCCCTGAGCTCCCATTGAGATACATTGGAACAGAACAGGAGGCTGAGGGCAGTGTAGGTGTGAGCAGACAATGAAAATGACAGGGCTGCACTGTGAGGGCTGCTTGGCTCAATGAGAGTGTTTTGGAGTTGGGTGTAAATAGTGAGGTGAGACAGGGAGAAGGTGAAGCTGAAACTCCGTTTTAATTCAGGCCTTTCAGAAATTCACAGTCCCAATGGGAATAGCCAATTTGTCAGTGATACCTGTGGAGTATTTAAGTTTTTAAAGTATGACATATCAGCTTAAGTAAAGATTTTTTTTGTTATTATAATGGACATGTTTGAAGTGAAGGAAGGTTACTCACTCATTTAAATTCTCTTAATGGGAGTAACTAGATGAATGTAGAGAGACGTTGTGACAGGAGCCCTCAGACCCGTGGTGTGCTCCTCTTGCACAATGTAGGAAATAAGGGCCGCTTCCAGTGTCCCTGACGGCTATTTGTGCAGCAAGGGTTCCCATCTGCAGCTACTGGGAAACTGCTTTTCAGAGCTGGAGCTGAGAGTGGACTCACTGTGGAGCATCTGCGATACTGAGAATGTTATGGATAGCACGTTTAGTGAGTTAGTCACACTGCAGGTGAGGGTTACACAGCAGAAAGGGAATGGTGACCATCAGATCTAGTAAAAGGCTCAGGAAGTGAGTACAGGAGTCCCCCGTTGTTATCCCCTTTTCATACAGATACTGTATACCGCTTGGGATTCTGTAAGGGCAGGAATGAGTGGGGTGGCTTCTCGGGAAATCAGCATCAGCCAGGTTCATGACACCACAGAGAGCTCTGCTGATCAGAACAAGAGGAATGAGAGTGGCAGGGCTATAGTGACAGGGGATTCAATAATCAGGGGTACAGCCAGGCACTTCTGTGCCCACAGACATGAATCCAGGATGGTATGTATTCTCCCTGGGGCCAAGACCCGTGATATCATGGAGTGGCTGCAGGACATTCTGGAGCTGGAGGGTAAACAGGCCGTGGTGGTGCAACACACAGATACCAACGATATCGCTGAACAGAGGGATGAGGGCCTGAAAGATAGACATAGGGAGAGCAGAGATACATTACAATGTAGCTCCTGAAACGTAATAATGCCAGACTTTCTCCCAGTGCCATGTGCTAATGAGAGCAGGAATGAGAAGGTAGATCAGCTGGATGTGTGGCTGGGGATATGGTGTACCAGAGAAGGGTTCAGATTCTTCAGGCACTGGGACTGTTTCTGGGTGAGACCTGTACCAGCCTGACCGGTTACCCCGGGCAGAGCTGAGACAAATCTGGTGGGGGCTTTTGCCAGTTCTATTGGTGAGTTTGTAACTAGTCTGGCAGGGGGATGGGAACGAAAGTGTAGGCTTATATGAGTCAGATTCAGGACAGGGAATGGGAGGTAGAATATTAGTGATGTAGTTAGCGGCTCAGAAAGCCAAAGGAAAGAAGGATTAAACGAAGATTGAGTCCCTCTTCATCCATCAGTCCTGACATCCCGGGAATGTGAGTCAACAAAATATGGAGCTGTGTACATGTCTATGACTCTGTGCTTCAGCAAAATGGTGGAAATCTGCAATAAAAACAAAAAGCGCTGGTGATCCTCAGCAAGTCTGTCAGCATCTGAAATGGTGACAGATGCAGGAAACATTGCAGCCTTGAAGAAGTGTTTAGATGATCACACCAAGCACTACAATATCGATTACATGCTGAGTGCCAGAACGTGGGACTAGAATAAATAGGTGCTTGATGACCAGCATGAATATGATGGGGCTGGAAAGGTGAAGTTTCGGGTTAGGGCTATTTATCAAGACTGACAAAGGGTCCCGACCCAAAACATCAACCTTCCTGCTCCTCTGATGCTGCCCTGACCTGCTGCACCTCCCCAGGTCCACATTGTACAGACTCTGACTTCCAGCATCTGCAGTCCTTAACTATCTTCACATCCCAGGACTCATCTGGTGATCCTCCTTTACACTCTCTCAATAACCAGGAGAGCCTTCCTTGGAAAAGGGGAACAAAGGTGTATACAGTACTCCAGGTGTGGTCTCACCAAGGCCCTTCCAGAAAGGGATCCCTGCCCCCATCTTAGCCATAATGGTCATCAAGCACACATGCCTGGTGTGATCATCTCAACACTTCTTCAAGGCTGCAATGTTCCCTGCATCTGTCACCATTTCAGATGTTGCCAGACCTGCTGAGGATCTCCAGCACTTTCTGTTTTCTCTGTTATAGAGTATTGAAAGGGGAGATTTGCAGTTGAGCAATTCAAATTGAACTTTATGTTACTGGATCCGTGCCGATCTGAATATCATTGACCTTTTCATCTGGATGGAAAGGTGGTGCATTCTGTCCGTGGACGAATATTTCAAATGTCAGTGTGACTAGAAAAACTTACTGAGACAGTGAAGTCCATGTTAGCGTGGGGACTGTGGAGGGAGATTTCATTGGTTTTTGAAAGTCTAAACAATCATGGCACATCTCCCTGGAACAGGTAAGCCACAGATTAGTTTTGTATGAGGACAATTAACCATGAAACCAGAAAGACCAAAGGATTCCTGCATCATGGAAAAAGCTATGAAAATGGGATTGTTGTAATGCAGTGAGTTATCCATCATTGATTGTAATCCATTGGCGTTGTCACATCGGTTCCAGTGCCGTGGGGAAACAGGAAATTTGATGAGTGCAGTGTAGGTTTGTTATTCAACTGAAAAGGTGAAGAAGAAATTTACAAGGATGATGCCAGGTCTCAGGGGTCTGAGGTACAGGGAGAGGTTGGACAAGTGAGGACTTCTTTTGTTTAGAGCAGAGGAAACCGCGGGGGAATATTTTACAGAAGTGTATATGATCATGAGAGGCATGGGTAAAGTGAATGCACTCAGTCTTTTTCGCAGGGTCTCAAGGATTGGAGGGCATCTGGTTAAAGTTAGAGGAGAAAGAATACATGGGAAACTGAGGGGCAAGTGTTCTACACAAAGGTGGTATGTATATGGAATGAGCTGCCAGTGGAAGTGGTTGAGGTGGGTATATTAACAACAAGTAAAAGACATTTGGACAAATACATGGAAAGGAAAGTTTCAGAAGCAGATGGGCCAAGTGCAGGGAAAAGGGGTTAGTGTGGATGGACATTCTGATTGGCATGGGCCAGTTTGGGCCAAAGGGCCTGACTCTGCTGCAGGACGCTATAACTCTAAGTGCATTTGCTATTTCTCCCACTAACTCTGTTGGTATCCTGGAATGTATTCATCAGGGCAAGGAGACTTGTTTACCTTTAGCTCCATTAGCTTGCCCAGCTCTAACTCTTTCGTGATAATGGTTGTTTCTTGGTCTTCACCTACCTCAGTCTCCTTATCAATTACTGGTATGTTCTTCGTATCCTCCACTGTGAAGACTGACTGCTGTGTACTCCTATTCCTGAACTCTGCAGGATAGGAAAAACTAGGCACAGAACTCTGAGAGGTCTTCTTTTGAGTCTTTATTGATGAGACATGGCAACTCCCTGGATAGTGTACATGCAAAACACCTTCAGGTAGCTCCCCTTCTTATACCTTTTGTGGTTTGTGACTTTGAATACAGACTGTCTCTCAATATTATCTCCATGGCAACGGCAGTTCAAAAGTCTAGTTCAGTTCAGCACTTTGTGGCTAAACCACACACCCCTCCCCCACGCCCCCGTGGCTCCCTCAAGTATCTGACAGGCACTTCAGTTTCCGTGGGGCTGTCCATCGGGATGCTGATGTGGAGGAGCCGGGGTTGGGGTGGGGTGGACAAAGTTAAAAACCACACATCGCCAGGTTATAGTCCGACAGGTTTATTTGGAAGTACAAGCTTTTGGGGTGTGCTGTAATTTTTAACTTGATCAGGATTATCTCTATGGTAACAGTTATGTGCTTCAACAATTACAGAGGCCATATGTTCCCCAAACAATAGGTTTCCCTCTAGCAGTGTAAACTGCTATTCTGTCCCTGGGGAGAGCTACTCATCACTTTTTATCCCAATTCCATCATGCTTTCTGTTGATCTTTGAAGTTTTTCCAATCTCCGATATTTCTCCTTGGTCTTTGACAGTTTGTATGCCTTCTACTTCAATTTCATAGACTCCCTTATTGCCTTAGACATGGCAGATTACTCCTTTTCCTACAGTCCTTCCTTTTCACTGATATATACTTTTGCTGAGAAATTTGAAACATTACTTTGATATTCCTCCACTGTCTGAGAACTGTCCCACAGTAAAGTCTTTGCTTCCACTCTGCATTCGCCAACTCCTGCCTCATCCTATTGTAGTCTCTTTTGTTTAAGCACAGGATCTTGGGATTGGATTTAATCTTCCCGCTTTCCATCTGTGTTCAAAATTCAACCAGATTAATGACAAGTCTTTTTATCAAATTACGAGGGGAGGCGATGTTTCCTGGGTGTTTTGGTTTCATTGTCAGTGACCTTGGCTTTGTAATAAAGTACAGGATAGATATTCACAACAGAGTATTCTGGACGGTGCGAATGTACTATGCCGTCTAAAACCATAAATCACTGTCACCCCTCAGTTTAAAATTGCAAAACTATTATCTCCTACATGCTTCCTCACTACCTAAGTTTGGAACACTAACCCACCTGACTATCCTGCTCTTTCTGAAAATCTCCTTTGGTGAAGATGGTGAGCTTTGGATTCAGCTTTCCAGTTATTACCGTAAGAAGATAAGCCCTGGGCACAGGAGAGGCAATGCAGCCTTTCGAACCAGCTCCACCATTTAATACGGTGATGATTGAGCTCACAGCTGGATTTTCCCGCCTGCTCTCTCACACTTCAACTCATTGCAAATTCAACATCTGTATCTCTTCATTAAATTTGCTCATTGTCTTGGCATCCACCGCATTTTGAATAGGAAACTCCACAGATTCACAACACATTGAGATAGGAACATTCTTCTTCATGAGAATAGAATAGAGTCCCTCTCGTGCAAAAACAGAGTATTCATCCATCGAGTCCACACCAACCCTATGATGAGCATCCCATTCAGACCCACCCATTCGCTGTAACCCTGCATTTCCCGTGGTTAATTGCCTAACCAGCACATGCATGGACCCTGTGAGCAATTTGGCATGACCAATCCACCTAACCTGCACATCTTTGGACAGTGGGAGGAAACTGGAGCACCGAACAAAACCATGCAGACATGGGGAGAATGTGTAAACTCCACACAGTTGCCTCACGCTGGAATCAAACCCGGGTCCCTAACGCTGTGAGGCAGCAGTGCTAGCCACTGAGCCACCGCTGCTTAAAATCTGCTGCCCCTTATTAACCTCCCCACCCCGTAATTGGCTGAATGTATATTCCTTAAGTCAGAAATCGAGGTGTCTAAGCGGATGTCTCAGTAAATCCCAGTGACAGCTCACATGTCCTGTGTGTCTGATTAGATATCCTACACACAACACCTTCCAGCCCACACTTTGTTTCACTTTCCAGGGACAGGTCTCCAGAGGCTTCATGGGGACTACAACTCCCACAGTCCCTGAGGCAGGGACCACACGTGTGTGGGGAAACCCACCACTGTACATGTACAGAATGTGGGCGGGTTTTGGAGCATGTTTTTTGGAGTAACTACCGGAAAGCATTTCACACTGTGATTGGCAGGAAAAGGGACGCATCTGCCTATAGTATTGATCACTGGGGGGGGGGGGGGGGGGAGTCAAAGTGTCACTGCGCCAAGATGGGACCAAGTTCCATTCGCAACTTGTCATAACACTGCGAATTGACCAATGGGAAACAAGGAAGAATCTGACCCATTCTCTCAGACTGAAGATTCCTCTTCTGTCCAGGATCTGCCACCTCCCTTTCTGTTTTATTTTGTTTCATTCTGCTGTTACATTATTGACTTGCAGCAACTGAAGGGAAAGGAAGTGAACCCAGAAAGGGTGCAGAGTCTAACCAGGGACGGGAAGTGGTGGCATGGATCTGTTTATCAGTTACTCCATGAGAATGAGGAGGGTGTACATTAGGGGATAGCAGAGTCAGAACGGTGGGAGAGAGTAAGTGGGCTGGAGGGTTACAGCTTTGGGGGAAGAAAGGGGAAAAGGGTATTCCAGAGAAACTAGAATTGTCTATTCTGAATTTCTAATTTGTACATATTCCTTTATACAGGGTGCTAGATAGTAAAGATTTGCAGACTGAAATCTCAAGATCACGTGCAGATTGTGATTAAGTTAACCAGCATTTGATGAACCAAAGATGGAGAATCACTCGGCTAAAATCCTGCAACACTCTCCCTCCCAGCAATGTCGGTCTATCTGCACCAAATAGACTGTGAATAGTTCAAGACAGCAGTTCACAACCATCTTCTCAAGGGTAACGAGAGATGGGGAATAAATGCTGGCTGAGACCGTGATGCCCATATCCTGGAAATGGGTTCTATCTCTAGTTGCTGAAACCCAGTTGATGTTACTGCAGGATGATGAGGGATGCTGAGTTCTTCCTCCAGGAGGCAGCACCATCACATTACCCCTGCCTATACCCACACAGTAACACCACAACGCCACTGGAACAAAAAGCAGTGAAGCTAAAGGAGGACTTAGATATAGTTCTTCGCGGTAAAGTCATGAAAGGGGATTTGAACACAGCAGGAACAGGAGACTGAGCTGGATGGTCAGCTGTTTCCCATTGAATGGTGGAGCAAGATTGAAAGGCTGAATGGTCTCCTCCTGCTGCTATCTCCCAGGTATGTATATAGTCATGGAGCCCGGGTAGGAAGAAGGGGGCAGGGATTCTCCAGGAGATTGCACTTCCACAACAGTTTTCAGTGAGGGATGGTTTGATGGATTTTATTTAACATTTATCTTTAACACAAGGTTTCTAAATGTTGGCTTTAAAATGTTGCAAAAGCTTTTTGCACAGCAAATAAAATTAAAGAAAATAACGTAAACTGTCTGAATATAACAGTTTTAAAGCTTTCAACCTCCTGTAAAACAAAATCCTGTCTATTCCCAGACACCATCACTTTCCAGCTACTCAAACTACAGGGAAATATTCCCTCCTTGTCTGAACCTTTGGTTTGATTTAACTGCTTTTCAGTTGTCATTCTGTGAGGTGTGAAGTGTTCTTTTTCCCCATTTCTCTGACCCAGAAATGTGAGCACAGCAACCGTCCCACCATCAAAATTATCATTACACCATTTTGCTTTTGGTTAACCTATAATCTCCAGCAGTGCAAAAGTGAGGACTGCAGATGTTGGAAACCAGGGCCTAGATTAGGGTGGTGTTGGAAAAGGCCTCTCGCCAAAACGTTGATTTTCCACCTCCTAGGATCCTCCCTGACTAGCACCACTCTAATCTAGACATATAATCACTAGCAGTAAACCATTTGTGTAACCAATTGAATATTTCCAAACAAAGCCTATTACGGGTCAAGCAAACCATTACAAGTGACAGAGTGAGAAGGGAATAAATCAAAGTAGAGTTGTTGGGAGAGAGCAGCGATGGAGATAAAGTACTGTATCCCCTACGGTGCCCACGTTTATCTAAAGGCATCGAGAGCACTGATTCACACCACATGCTCCTTCTCCAAGGACACCCTGCTGTGTAGCCTTTATCCTCAATCATAGAATAAAATCCCTACAGTGTGGAAGGAGAGCATTGGCCCATCAAACCCACCGACCATCAAAAGAGCATCACGCCCAGAACACTCTATCACTGTAACACTGCATTTCCCATGGCTGGTCCACCTATTCTGCACAATCCTGGATACTGTGGACAATTTAGCACGAGTGATCCACCTAACCTGCACATCTTTGGACTGTGGGAGGAAACCAGTGCAACTGGAGGGCACCCACACTATAATGGGGAGAATGTGGGAACTTCACGCAGGGCGTTGACCAAGGCTGGACTCTAACCTTCTACCTGGTGCTGTGAAGCAGCCGTGCTACAATCACAATTTAAATCAAAACAGATGATCCCTGCTCCTTGTCACATTGCTGTTTGTGGAGACTTACTGCCCAGAGAGACATCCTGAGGTTCAGAAAGTGGCAATGTAAGTTCAGTCACCTCCAGCCCAGTTAATGTGGTTAACAACAACAACATCAATACTCCAGCAGTGTCATCATGTACAAGGTCCACTCCTGACTCTGATGGACAGTAACATCAGAATCAGAGTCCTGCAGTCCACACGGAGCAGGTGGGTGACCACGTCCCTGTGAGCACTCACTGGGCTCTCAATCGTGTTGAAGACGCAGCAAATCCCTTGTCACACAGAGGGGTGAGCAGCTCCTACCCAGTGTGAACCCGCTGGAGTCTCGGGGGCAGGATGAATCACTGAATCCCTTCTCCCACACTAAGCATCTGAATGGCCTCTCCTCTGGTGGGCTCCTTGAGGTCTCAGCAGGAGGGATGAATCAGGACTCCTCTCTCACACACTGACCATCTGAATGGCCTCTCCCCCTGTGTGGCCTCACTGGGGTCTCGGGGGGGCCGGATGAATCACTGAATCCCCTCTCACACGCTGACCATCTGAATTGCCTCTCCCCTGTGCGGGCTCACTGGGGTCTCAGCAGGAGGGATGAATCAGGAATCCTCTCTCACACACTGATCATCTGAATGGTCTCTCCCCCTGTGTGGGCTCACTGGGTACTCTGCAGGTGCTGCATTTGAGTGAATCTCCCCCCACACTGGGAACAAGTGAATGACCTTTCCCCAGAGTGAGCTCGCTGGTGTTTAAGCAGGTCAGAGGACTGAGTGATTCCTTTCCCACACACTGAGCAGGTGAATGGCCTCTCCCCGATGGGAATGCCCTAATGTCTCCGCGGGTGAGAGATTTGATTGAATCCTTTCTCACACATGGAGCAGGTGAAGGGTCCAAATCCGCTGTGCCATCTCTGGTGCCTCAGCAGGTTGTAAGATCGAGCAGTTCCCTTCCCATACGTGGGGCAGGTGAACAGCCTCTCCCCAGTGTGACTGTGTCGGTGGGTGTCCCGCTGGGAGGGGTAAGTGAATTCCTAATTCTGATTGAGTACGTCCTCCTGTTTTCTCGTTTGTTATTGACAATCTCATTCCCCTCTCACCAGAGCCTGTTCCAGTGTTACAGAAACAACAGAATGGTCAGCTACAACTGGTCACCTGACTGATCACTGGACAGGAACGGTTCACTCTCCACAGATGCTGCCAGGCCTACTGAATTTTTCTAGCAATTTCTGATTTCCCAGCATTTGCAGATGTTTAGTTTTCCAATACTCATCTTGTGTGTTTCAGAGGAGTTTATTGATGAAATTAGAGGGGTTTGAAAGTTGTACGTTAGGTCACACATCAGCTATGATCATCATGAATGGCAAAGCAGAGTTGAGGGGCTGAATGGCCTCCTCCTGCTCCAATGAAAGTTAACCATCTGCAGCTTGTGGTAACATTTCCCCTCACTGCTCCCTTCCCCTCCCTGTCTAACACACTGTTACTGACTGAACAAACCTCCTGTGTTTGAACTAAACCTGCTCATGTTCAGTGACTCCCTCTCCTGCCACCCGGATTTAACTCTCATCATGGAATGCTGTCTTGTATTACTGCAGGAATGCCCACAAGGACTAATCCTGGATGTTCAAAGTTTGGGAGAAGATTTGTAGCTCGGGTGCTCGTTGTTGGGGTTCTGTTCGCCGAGCTGGGAATTTGTCTTGCAAACGTTTCATCCCCTGTCTAGGTGACATCCTCAGTGCTTGGGAGCCTCCTCTGAAGCGCTTCTGTGCCGTTTCCTCCGGCATTTAAAGTGGCCTGTCTCTGCCGCTTCCGGTTGTCAGTTCCAGCTGTCCGCTGTAGTGGCCGGTATATTGGGTCCAGGTCGATGTGTTTGTTGATAGAGTCTGTGGATGAGTGCCATGCCTCTAGGAATTCCCTGGCTGTTCTCTGTTTGGCTTGCCCTATAATGGTAGTGTTGTCCCAGTCGAATTCATGTTGCTTGTCATCTGTGTGTGTGGCTACTAAGGATAGCTGGTCGTGTCGTTTCATGGCTAGTTGGTGTTCGTGTATACGGATCGTTTGCTGTCTTCCTGTTTGTCCGATGTAGTGTTTTGTGCAGTCCTTGCATGCAAAACCAATGTAGTGTACAAAATCCCATGCAACGACTGCACAAAACACTACATAGGACAAACAGGAAGACAGCTAACGATCCGTATACACGAACCCAACTAGCCACGAAACGACACGACCAGCTATCCTTAGTAGCCACACACACAGATGACAAGCAACATGAATTCGACTGGGACAACACTATTATTATAGGACAAGCCAAACAGAGAACAGCCAGGGAATTCCAAGAGGCATGGCACTCAGCTACAGACTCTATCAACAAACACATCGACCTGGACCCAATATACCGGCCACTACAGCGGACAGCTGGAACTGACAACCGGAAGCGGCAGAGACAGGCCACTATAAATGCCGGAGGAAACAGCACAGAAGCGCTTCAGAGGAGGCTCCCAAGCACTGAGGATGTCACCTAGACAGGGGACGAAACGTTTGCAAGACAAATTCCCAGCTCGGCGAACAGAACCACAACAACTAATCCTGGAGTCTGTATCCCCTGGGATCCGCAATCACCATTTATTTCCTTCTTTATCTTTCATTCTGGCGATTGAACTCTCGGTTTCAATCCATTCTCCTGTCATGCTCTTCAACATGTCCATGTGGGTGGACAAGGAGCAGCTGGGATTTAATGAAGGGAAGTGGGGATTAGGCAGAAGCACGAGGAGAGGCGACAGCAAAGACCGTTCTCATTGTAAGGGCAGAGTTTCTCCATGACCTAGTGAGTGGCGAGGCACCTGAGTTTGTGGGCAGAGACAGATTCAATCAGGGATTTGGTAAGACGTTGACTCAGACGTTGACCTGTCCATCTGAGTGTTAACTCAGACAGACAGAAAGAAAGATGCACATTAAAATTCACCTTTGATGATCTGGGGCAATGAAACATGCTTCCAATCCAATGACTGCAACCTCAAATCTCTGAAAACACAGACACAAAACTTTCTACTTGGACCAGGCTGTCTCTGAGCCTTCTCTTTTCTTGAGAAAAGCGTTTTGAGCTGTTCAGCCTTTTCTGGTGATAATAACCAATATGTTCCTGTAAGATTTGTGACTGAACCTTTACTTTCCAGTTCCTTGTGAGTGATGAAAGGAGCAGAAACAGTTCCTGACCTGTGAGGGGTTTCGGTTGGAGTATTTATATTTACAAATCCATTCCCACCCTCACATACAGTGTGAAATTGATGTAAAACTGAAGGGAAGGATTGAGTGAGTGTGCGAGATAAGTGGCTGTCCAGCCCCATCTACGGCACTTTTTATTTCCCTTCCCAGGAACAAAGACACGGAGGAGTCTGTCCAAAACTTTTTCATTCAACTTTGCAAAGTCGGGTGCTGTTCCCAAAGGTACACACACACAAGCATAGTAATCTCCACACATTATATACATGTATATGTGGGCTGGGTTTACTACTGCTGCCTTGACCAACGAGTGCTCGGATTCCGCACTGTTTTCCTTATTTGGGTTCTGGTGCCTGGGATTCTTTTATCATTCACTTGGCCAATCAGTGTTTGAGCTTCCCATTCTTCCCTTATATGGATGATGTTGTACAACTGTGGTTAAGGGCGGCCTCTCAACTATCGAGGAAAGCTGTTACAACTGTTTCATTCATATAAACGTGGGGGAGGTCCGGCAACAGTTGAGTGTCTGCTTGTGTTTACTATGAGGTAGAAAAGACTAAAAGGCAGCTAACCGTTTAAAAATTACACTACCCCCTACAAATCCCCCGTGTCTTTTCTTACGGCCTGTAATTTTTCAACCGTAAGTTTCTTCTCCAGGGCATTTAATAACTCCCGAGCTTGTTCATCAAACTGCCCTTCTCTAATACTACCCCCGGCCAAGCCGGATTCACGTTGTTCCATCTCGAGATTTATTCGTTCAACCTGCCCATAGGGAACATCCTTCTTAGTAAGGGCGGTTTCGATCAGTCGTTGAGTTAATCCCCGGACACAGGGAATAACGCAACACCCAAGGGCAGTGAGTACCCCTGCCACCACTATGCATGAGACAAGAAAGGGAACGACCACCCCTGTCCATTTACCGAACCAAGCTTCCAACCAGTCCGTGAGGCCAGAGTCGATGCCCGAGTTTTCGGCCAGTTCGTCCGCCAATGTGGTGAGTCCATCCAGGGCGCGGGTGATGGACCCATCAGGGGCTGTGTTGTTGGGGATGAAAGTGCAGCACTGAGTGCCTATCATGACACAAACACCCCCCTTCTCTGCCAACATCATGTCTAAGGCCAACCTATTTTCCCACGCCATCCTACTAGTGGCGTCCAGTTGTTCTGCTATTCCTTTCACTGCATACCGGGTATAATTAATGAACCTCTGCTGATTGTAGTAAATATAATTAATCCAATCCACATTCTTATTGATGGTAACCCACCAGAACAGTGACGACTCAAAACCCGCCGCTATCTGGTTCCTAGCCTTGTATTCGTCAGGAACACCCCTGGGGACCCCTATGGCATCTAAATATATGTTATCATCGAAAGAGGTCCCCAAAGCTCTCTCAGTTCTTCCACTAGAACGGGGTTGCTCTTGTTTTTCGAATGCCAGGGTGAATGGGATGGCCAATTGAACGATCGCACAAGTGCCCGTCCATTTTTGGGGCAGGGTCGGTCGCAGAACCCTCCCACCACAGTACCACCAGAGGTCTGCCCTAGGTACATGAATGTGGGAGTAATTCCCGCCCCCGGTAGTTTCATTGACCAGCCGGATTGATCCGCTGCACTTGTCAAATGTCCCCACATCGTCGTCCCACTGAGGTCCCGTCCGAGAGACGCAGGCCTGGTGCGTACCCGTTACCCCTGAGAATGATGGCGGGCGGGGCGCCCCCTCAGGCCTGACGGGGGGAAACTTCAAACTCAAGGGTCGACAAGTGGGGTCGTTCCAGGCCTCTCCGTCCTGGTACAGCCTTATCATGCAGTCCATGGCTCGTGGGTGTTTCTCCCATCCCAGCGGGAATGGGACCACCTGAGGGTTAGGGCGGGCACTCGTGCATGCGTAGCAATCACTCTTTTTCATGCTCCTCACAGTATATTTGACCCATTCCATCCAGGCATTCGCCTCCCCGTATCCCGTTTCTATTTCAAAGGTCTTTTCCAAATCCGTTGTCTCAATTATTCTAATCTTTTCCTGCTGACCAGTGGTGGATGAGCCCCCAGACTCAGCTTCAATGACCGTGATATACGTGCAGCACAGCTGCATTCCTCCCCCATCCTGCCTGGCCCCCAACTCTAATACCCAGTATTGTTCTATTAAGTCTCGCCTCGTTCTTTTCCAAGTTCTTTATGGTCAGATAAAGCGGATTGCAACGATTATGCCCACAATCTCGTCCAGGGGTGATGGGATCACGGACAACTGACACCATAGCCTGGACCCCGGGGGCTGGAGGCCTATTTAGGCCTTCCCTACCATACAATTGTAATACTAACGTCTGACCCTGGAATCCCCTTTCTCTCTCGAGATTCTGCTTAGTTTGATTCAGTTGACTTTTAGTCCTACAGGGCACCAACTCACATAGGTCTAAGCTAAGTGTCTGTGTTGATTGGTTGGCAAGCACGGAGATGGTGAACCACTGACGGTCCTCTATTTGTTTCATCCGGAGGCCAAATTGGGTAACACGCACACTATGACCCAGCCCAAGGACAATGGCATAGCAAGTTAACAATACAATTGACCGCATTTTGTCGCGACACCCGTAGCCCGAGGGCACAGTTCCTTTAGACTCGCCAAAGTCCGATTAGTTCGTTCTCAGAGTCTCTGTTCCTTAGATGCCTTTGTCAGAGAGGTTCGTTCGTCCTCCGTCGGTTGTGGCACTGGTCCCTTGACTCGAGTGTAATGTGTCCAGCCCTTTTCGGCCGTACGGACAGCCGTTTCGGTCGTCAAAAGTACCAGGAAGGGACCGTCCCAAGTTGGTTCGAGGGTACGTTGCTTGCAGCTTTTAATCAGGACCCACTGACCCGGCTTGACGGTGTGCACCGCAAACTCGAGGGGCGGCGTCTGTGCCAAAAGTCCCTGTTGGCGTAAACGAGATAGAGCAGACCCCAGAGCCACCACATATTTTTGCACAAACATATCCCGAGACTCAAATACAGGAGGTTCCCCCTTCGGCCCATGGAACGGGAGGCCAAATAACATTTCGAAAGTGGAGACGCCCAAATCCCGCCTTGGTTGGGTGCGAATTTGCAACAGGGCAAGGGGTAGGCATTTGGTCCAAGGCAGGCCGATTTCACTAGTGAGCTTGGTTAGCTGCTTTTTGATGGTCTGGTTCATTCTTTCGACCTTGCCCGAGGAGGAGGGATGCCAGGGGGTGTGCAAATCCCAGTCAATCCCCATTGCTTGCACTACATTCTGGAGGACGGTCGAGGTGAAGTGGCTCCCCTGGTCAGAGTCAATAGCGCGGGGTAGCCCAAATCGTGGGATGATTTGCTCGAGTAGAATCTTGCTAACCTGAGTTGCCGTTGCCGTGGTAGTGGGGAAAGCTTCCACCCATCCTGTCAGGTGATCTACCACTACTAATAGATACTTCAGGCGACCTATGGGGGGGAGCTCAGTGTAATCTACCTGGATATACTCAAACGGCCTATAGGCCGGACTCCTACCTCCTTGTCTTGTATGCTGCCGCAGCCCCCTTTTGTTAATCTTTCGACATGTTATACAATCTCCTGTGACCTGCTTGGCTACCGTGTACAGACCAGGGTGAGCATATCGGCGCAGGAAGGCATCACACAGTGCCTGGGCGCCCCAGTGACTCCCTTGGTGTAAACGGGCAATAATGTCCCGCAAACGGTCGATTTAGTAGCTGGCGGCCATCGGGTAAGGTCCACTTGCCTTCCCTATCCTTTGTACCCCCCAGAGACGCGAGAAGAGTTTCTTCTTTGTCAGTAAACGTGGGCACTTCGGTAATTTCGGATATCTGTGGAATCCTTACCAGGCAGTTTATTACTTCCTTCCCCATCCCAGCCAATTTTGCCTGTTCATCTGCCAATTGATTCCCCAGGGTCTCTATTTTATCGTCTTTCTGGTGTCCTTTCACATGTACTACAGCAATCTCTTGTGGCAGCAACAAATCCTCCAAGATCATGGCTACTAGTTCCTCGTGGACCAACTCCTTTCCTCTACTATTTATCATTCCCCTTTCTTTCCAGATCTTCCCAAAGGTGTGTACTACCCCAAAGGCATACTTAGAGTCAGTGTAGATTGTCCCGGCTATTCCCTTTAAATTCCTCAGAGCCCGGTGCAAGGCGTACAATTCGCACGTTTGTGCGGACCAGGCATTCGGTAGCCGTCCACTTTCCACTAATTCCCAACCAGTCTCACTAATGACTGCATAACCGTTGTGTCTCTTCCCATCTATCACTCGAGAGGACCCATCAATGTACCACCGCCTACCTGCATGTAAGGGGGTATCCCTCAGATCTTCCCTCACTTTACTCTGGTACTCTATTATGTCTGAACAGCAGTGTTCCAGTTCCTCCTCGCCTTCCCCTTTCCAAAGAAAGTCCGCCGGGTTGTGACAGCCCCCGACTTCTATTCGGAGGTCTTCTCGGTCTCACAATATGGCTTCATATTTCAGAATTCTCGAGTCAGTCAGCCACCTCCCGGCCTTCTGATTCAGGATAGTTCTAACCTGGTGGGGAGTAGTGACTGTCAAGGGGGCCCCAAAAGTCAACTTCCTGCTTTCCTCTACCAGCTTTGCCGTGGCTGCCACCGCTTGGACACACTCCGGCCACCCTCGGGAGACTGGATCCAGAATTTTTAACAGGAAAGCCACGGGCTTCCTTTTACCCCCCCAGTCCTGGGTCAATACTCCAAGAGCGGTTCCCTTTCTGGAGTTCACAAAGAGGCGAAATGTCTTACTAAAATCCGGCAAGCTTAAAACAAGTGCGGCCATCAATTTTCCTTTTAGGATTTCAATTAACTTTTTCTCCTCCTCCTCCCATTTTATTCTGTTGGGTGCCTCCTCAATGAGTTTTAGGTACAAGTCTTTAGTAAGGGGGGCATAGTCGTCTATCCATAACCGACAATAGCCTAAGAGTCCCAAGAACTTCCGCAACTCCCTCTTGGTCGTTGGGAGGCCTAGTTCGATTATTGCCCGCACTCTTTCCGGACTTATTCGTTTCTGTCCCTGGCTTATCAAGTGTCCTAGGTACGTAACCTCTTTCTCGACATATTGGAGCTTCTTCTGACTCACTCTTAACCCCTTCTCAGCTAGGTAATTTAACAGGGCATTAGTCCCAAGTAGGACGTCCTCCTCCGCCGGTCCGGATAAAAGGAGATCATCCACGTATTGTATAAGATTAAGGGCCGGGGACAAGGTTAGTCCCTCCAATAATTGTTCCAGAATCTGCCCGAACAGAGTCGGGGACTCAGTGAATCCTTGGGGGAGTACGGTCCACCTGTACTGTTGTTTTCTGCCAGTATCAGGATCCTCCCATTCAAAAGCAAAAGGATCCCTACTGTCCTTGCCTAGGGGACACGCCCAGAAGGCATCCTTTAAGTCTATAACACTAAACCAGCCGTGGTCCGGGGGGATTCGCCCCAGAATAGTGTATGGGTTCGGTACCACAGGGTGCCGTACTTGGACAATTTTATTTACTTCCCTTAGGTCTTGGACCATTCGGTAGCTCCCATCCGACTTCCGGACCGGCAGGATGGGGGAATTGTATCGTGACATACAGGGCTCTACCAATCCATCTTTTATTAGGTCTTCCATAACTGTCTTCAGGCCCTGCCTCCCTTCCCAAGAGATGGCGTATTGGCGCACTCTGACGTCGGGGCTCTGGGGCTTTAATTTTACCTCCACAGGTCGAATTGCGAGTCCTCCCCGGTTCCCTTTGGCGACCCAAACCCTAGGGTCTATCTCTGTCAATCGGGACTCACTAAGGTATGACATGGTAACGGCTAATTCTTCCTCTCTCACTTCTGCCCCGTCTCGCTTCTCTCCCTCTCCAACTTTTCTTCGACGTTCCTCTTTCCACCCCATAATCTCCCTGCCCCATTCCAGTGGACTTACAAGCTTCCCGTACGGCTGCCACCATCATTTTTGTCTTATGTTTCTCCCTTATTACATCCCTCTGAACGTACACCTTCTGTGCTTCCCGTAATAATTCTGCAACATCCTTTTCAGCCCAATCCTCCACTTTCTGTAATTTCTTCTGAATGTCAGGCCATGACTTAGTCACAAAGTGCACCTTAAGCATGCTCTTGCCTATTTCCCCATCGGGGTCTAAACCTGAATACTTTCGCATGGACTCCCGCAAACGGTCTAAAAACTCACTCGGGGATTCATCCTTTTTCTGTCCAACTTCAAATGCTTTTGCTAAATTCCGCTGATGGGCACGCAGGTTTGGATTCCCCTGATTATAAGGCTTCTGAGGTCTGTCATATTGGCCCTTCCCCCCGCGTCGTTATGATCCCACCGGGGGTTCTCTAAGGGGTACTTCTGCTCTCCACGCTGAGGGCCGTCCTGATGCTCCCTATCCCAAATGGCCATTGCACTATTCCGGATCATAACAATTTCATCGTAATTAAATAGTATTCTCATCATGGCCTGCAGTTCAGCCCATGTGTATATACTGGGCCCCAGAAATTGGTCCAGTTGTATTCCCACACTGACGGGGTCGTCCATTAGACGGGGTCGTTCATTACGGAGTTGCCGGATATCCCCAGAATTTAAAGGTTGTACTACGAAGCCGGTCCGTTCGTTCCCAAACGGCACCTCTCGTAAGGGGTTCAGCTGTTCAATATTGTCACTCCTCCCAGCTCTCAATCCCTCTTCTCGACCTCTCCGCATCTCGAGTCGGACTGATTTCCTAATGCCTGGGGTGAGTTCTGTGCCCCCTCCTGTGCCCCCCCCAGCAGTCCCTTCCTCACTGGTCGTAGCCTGCTGGGACTCGGAATTATCCGTCGCAGGAGGGAGGTCCGCGCTGGACGCCTGGTCGTGCGCGGGTGGTATATACGGGGGCGGGGAAGACGGTGGCAAACCGTCGGTGAGGATGTCCCAAGACTTCTGGGGCTTCCTCGGGTCTGTTTGGGGAATCAGAGGATAGAGACGCGTGGGACTCTCGCCGTCGCCCGCCAACCAGGCGGCGGCATATTTGCTCTCCTCTGGGTCAAACGGTTGTTTTCTGTTAACATATACATTTAGGATTTGACACACCCAGTCTTCACCAGACCCATACTCGGGCCAAACTACCGAGGGGGCGCGGATAGGTTCTTTGGTCCATATAAAACAACAATATTTTATCATGGTCTCTTTCTTTAAGTCCTTCGTTCTACTACTGTCCGTCCATAGACTTAACTTCCGACCTAATGGACTATCGGGGGGTATTTCTTTCCCATTTGCAGTCTTCCCTGACTTTTCCTTAGTAAATCTAGAAGTCTGATTTCCCATGGTTTATCTTCGGTCCTGGTCTTAAACGCCCAAAGCGTTTTCACAGATGACCGTCAAAACCACAATTTCCCGTGGTTTATCTTCAGTCCTGGTCTTAAATGCCCAAAGCGTTTTCACAGATGACCGTCAAAACCACGCGGCCAACAAGGAAGAACAAAAGAATCTCTTACCTTGATCCGTGCACGGAGTTGTCTGGCCTTTTTAAATGTGTGTACCCCCGTGTATAGTCACTAACCGGTGGTCCCAGCACTCGTCCGTGTGTTCCTTTTCCAGGATTCAAAATTATTTTTAAATGAGCCGGGTAACATCCTCTCTTGGCCGACGGCCAACGGACCAAGCTGATCAGTGAGAAGTAGAAATATATACTAGACGCGTCTTTGTTGTAATCAGGCTTGATCCGTGAGCCGAAGAGACTGCCCCCCCCGGCAATAATTATTTCATCCCGGAGGAGCCCCCAATTGTGCGAGATAAGTGGCTGTCCAGCCCCATCTCCGGCACTTTTTATTTCCCTTCCCAGGAACAAAGACACGGAGGAGTCTGTCCAAAACTTTTTCATTCAACTTTGCAAAGTCGGGTGCTGTTCCCAAAGGCACACACACACAAGCATAGTAATCTCCACACATTATATACATGTATATGTGGGCTGGGTCTACTACTGCTGCCTTGACCAACGAGTGCTCGGATTCCCCACTGTTTTCCTTATTTGGGTTCTGGTGCCTGCGATTCTTTTATCATTCACTTGGCCAATCAGTGTTTGAGCTTCCCGTTCTTCCCTTATATGGATGATGTTGTACAACTGTGGTTAAGGGCGGTCTCTCAACTATCGAGGAAAGCTGTTACAACTGTTTCATTCATATAAACGTGGGGGAGGTCCGGCAACAGTTGAGTGTCTGCTTGTGTTTACTATGAGGTAGAAAAGACTAAAAGGAAGCTAACCGTTTAAAAATTACACTACCCCCTACACCCCCTCTCTCACCCTCCCTCGCACTTTCCTCTTCCTCCCCCTCTCTCGCCACGCCAGTCTCCCCTTCTCACTCTCCTCTCTCTCTCTCCCACTCTTTCCCCATCTCTGTCCCCTCTCTTTCCCCCCGCTCTCAACCTCTTTCTGTCCCCCTCTCTCACCCTCCCTCGCACCTTCCTCTCCCTCTCCCTGTCACTCTCCCCATCTCTCGCCCTGTCTCTCTCCCCCTCCCTCTCCCGCTCCCTCTCCCCCCTCTCTCCCCCTCTCCCCCTCTCTCACCCTCTCTCTCCCCCTCTCTCTTCCCCCACTATCTCCCCCTTTCTCTTGCACTCCCCGTCTCTCTTCCCCCTCCCTATCTCTCTCTCTCTGCCGCCTCTCTCTCTTCCCCTCTCCACACCCCTCTCACCCCTCTAACCCCTCTCACCCCTCTCCCCTCCTCTCTCGCCTTCTCTCTACCGTCTCTCTCACCCCCACTCTCTACACCTCTCTCTTTCACCCACTCTCTCTCTCTACACCTCACTCTCTGTCTCCCCCCTCTCTTCAAAAACTCTCCCCCTACTCTGTCACCTAAATCTCTCCCCTCTCTCTCACTCCCTACCCTCCCTAACCCTCTCCCTCCCCCACTGTCTCCCTCACTCTCTCTCTCTGCACTCTCTCTCCCCACTCTCTCTCCCCACACTCTCCCCCACTCTGTCCCCACACTCTCTCTACCCCTCCCTCTCTCCCCCCTCTCCCCCTCTGACTCCCTCCACTCTCTGTAACCCTCCCTCTATCACCCTCCCTCTGTCCGCCTCTCTCTCCTCTCTGTCCCCCACTCTCCCCCTCTGTCCGCCTCCCCTTCTCTCTCCCTGCCTCTCCCCTCTCTCTCTACCCTGCTCACCCCTTCTCTCGACCCCCAATCTTTCTCTCTCCCTTTCTCCCTTCACTTCCTCTCTCTCCCACTCTGTCGCCTAAATCTCTCCCTCTCTCTTCCTCTCTCACTCCCTGCCTCTCATGCTCTCACTCTCTCCTCCCTCTCCCCCACTCTCTTTCCCCACTCTCTTTCCCTACTCTCACATCATCTCTCTCCCCTCTCTCTCTCTCCCCTCTCTCTCCACCCCTCTCACCCTCCCTCTCTCACCATCTCACTCTCCCCTCTCTCTTTCCCACTCTTTCTCCACTGTCTCCCCCAATCTCACTCCCCTTCTTTCTCTCCCCTTTCTCTGCCCCCTTCTTAATCCACATCCCCCTGTCTTTCCCCTTTTCTCAACCTCCACTCTCCCCCTCTCTCTCTCCCCCCTCTCTCTCAACCTCTCTCTCACACACTCTCTCTCCCCCTCACACTCTCCCCCCTCTCCCCCTCTCTCGCCTCTCCTTCTCACCTCTCTCTATCACCCTTTCTCTCCCCTCCCACTCTCTCTCCTCTCTCTCCCCACCTCTCTTGCCCCTCTCCCTCGCCTCTCTCTCTCCCCCCTCTCTCCTCCAGTCTCTCCCCCACTCTCTCTCCTCCACACTCTCTCTCACTCCATCTCCAGCCTCTCTCTCCCTTCTCTCTCCCCCCTCTCCGCCTCTTTCCCCAACTCTCTCTCTACCCCCTCTCTACCCCCTCTCTCTCGCCCCCCTCTCACACCCTCTCTCCCCCCACTCTCGCCCCCTCTCTTGCCCCCCACTCTTGTCCCCACTCTCGCCCCCTCCCTCGCCCCCTTCTCTCCCCCTCTCTCGCCCCCACTCTCGCCCCCTACTCGTCTCCACTCTCTCCCCTCTCTCTCCCCCCTCTCTCACAACCTCTCTCTCACACCCTCTCTCTACCCCCTCACACCCCCCCCGTCTCCCCCTCTCTCGCCTCTCCTTCTCACCTCTCTCTATCACCCTTTCTCTCCCCTCCCACTCTCTCTCCTCTCTCTCCCCACCTCTCTTGCCCCTCTCTCACGCCTCTCTCTCTCTCTCCCTCTCTCTCCTCCACTCTCTCCCCCACTCTCTCTCCTCCACACTCTCTCCCCCTCGCTCTCCAGCCTCTCTCTCCCTTCTCTCTCCCCCTCTCCGCCTCTTTCCCCAACTCTCTCTCTACCCACCTCTCTCCCCTCTCTCTCGCCCCCCTCTCGCACCCTCTCTCGCCCCCACTCTCGCCCCCTCTCTTGCCCCCCACTCTCGCCCCCACTCTCGCCCCCTCCCTCGCCCCCTTCTCACCCCCTCTCTCGCCCCACTCTTGCCCCCAACTCGTCTCCACTCTCTCATTTCTCTCTCAACCCCTCTCTCACCCCCTCTCTCACACCATCTCTCTCCCCCCCTCTCACGCCCCTCCCCCCCCACTCTCCGACCTCTCTCGCCCCCCCTCTCTCTCTCTCCCCTCTCTCTCCCCTCTCTCTCTCTTCCACTCTCTCTACCCCCTCTGTCTCTCTCTCCCTCGCTCTATACCCCTGTTTCTCTACCCTTTCTCTCTCTCCCCTCTCTTTCCACCCCTGTCTTTCTCCCCTCTCTCCACCTCCACTCTCTCCATCTCCCCTCTTTTTCACCCCACTCTCTCTCGACTCTCTCCTTCCCCTCTCTTTCTCCCTCCCCTCTCTCCCTCCCCTCTCTCTCTCCCCAGCCTCTTACCCTGCTCTCTTAACCCAATCACTTACGCAAGTCTCTCTCCCTTCTCTCCCAACGCAATCTCACCCCCACTCTCCCCATCCACTGTCCCTCCCCCACTATTTCCCCCCACTCTCTCCACACCACTCTCTCCCCCCCACTCTCTCTCCCCCACTCTCTCCCCTCACTCTCTCCCCCTCACTCTCTGCCTCCTCTCTCTCCTCTCACTCTCCCTCCTCTCTCTCGACCCCTCTCTCTCCCCCTCTCTCTTCCCCATCTCTGTACACCCTCTCCCACCCCTCTCTGCCCCCACTCTCTACCCCCACTCTCTCTCCCTCTTTCTTTCCCCCTCTCTCCCCCTCTCTACCCACTCTCTCCACCTCTACCCCCTCTCTTCCCACCTCTCTCGCCTCTCTCTCTCTCGCCTTTCTCTCTCACCCCCTCTTTCTCCTCTCACTCTCTCCCCTCTCTCACCCTCTCTCTTCCCAGCTCCTTTGCCCCTCTTTCTCATCTCACTCTCTCACCCCCTCTCTCTCTCCCCACACTTTCCCCCATTCTCTCTCTCCCCACTCTCTCCCCCTCTCTCTCCCCCTCTCTCTCCCCTCTCTCTCTCCACCCTCTTTTCCCAAAACTCTCTCTATCCCCTCTCTGCCCCTCCCCCTCTCTCCCCTCCGTCCGCCCTATCTCTCGCCCCCATCTCGCACCCATCTGTCGTCCCCTGTCTCGCACTCCTGTCTCGCCCCTCCTCTCTCTCCACCTCTTTCGCCCCACCCTCGCCCCCCCTCTCGCCCCCACCCTCGCCCACCCTCTCGCCCCCCACTCTTGCACACCCTCTCACCCCCCACTCTTGCCCCCACTCTTGCCCCCACTCTCGCCCCCCCATCGTCTCCACTCCTGCCCCTCTCTCTCCCCCCTCTCTCTCCCCTTTTCTCTCGCCTCTCTCTACCCCTCTCTATCACTCTCTCTCCAACCCTCTCCCCTTCTCTCTCCCCCAATTCTTCACCTCTCTCTCCCCAGTCTCTCTACTCTGCTCTCTCTACCCCCTCTCTTTACCTCCCTCTGTCTCTCTCCCCTCTCTCTCTACCCTCTCTTCCGATCCCTCTCCCCTCTCCAACTCCCCTCTTCATCTCCCCTCTCCCAGTCTCCACTTTCTTCCCTTCTCCCCCTCCCCTGTCACCCCCTCTCTCCCCCACTTTCTCCCCACTCTCTGTCTGTCCCCGCGCTCTCTGCCCTCTCTCTCACCCCTCTCTCACCCCCTCTCCCCCTCTCTCCCCTCACTCCCTCCCCTCTCTCGACCCCTCTCTTACCCCCTCTCTCGCCACCTTCCTCGATCCCTCCCTCTGCCACCTCTCTCTGCCCCTCTCTCTGCTCCCCTCTCCCAGCCCCCTCTCCCTGCTGCTCTCTCTCTCCCCCTCTCTCTCCCCCTCACCCTGTCCAGCTCACTCTCCCCCCTCTCTCTCCCCTCTCCCCCTCTCGCTCCCTCGCCCCTCCTTCTCCCCCGCTCTCCAGCTAGCTCTCTAACCCCTCTCTCACTTCCCCTTCTCTCTCCACCCTCTCTCTCCTTGTCTCACTCTCTATCCTATCTCTCCTCCTCCCCCTCCCTTTCATCCTCTCTCAGTCTCTCTACCCCTCACTCTCTCCCCAACTCTCTCTTCACTAACTCTCTCCCCCAACTCTGTCACAGAACTCTCTCCCCTCTCTCTTCTTCTCTCACCCCTTCCGTCTCTCAATCCCTCCCTCACTCAACCTCTCACTCTCCCCATCTCTCCCTCCCCCGTCTCCCCCCTCATCTCCCCCGCTCTCACCCCACTCTCTCCCCTCCTCTCTCTCGCCCCTCTCTCCCCCCTCTCCCCCTCTGTCTCCCCCTCTCACTCTCTCCCCACTTCTCTCCCCTCCTCTCTCTCCCCTCGTCGCTACTCCCCCACTGTCTGTCTCCCCCTCTCTCCACCACTGTCTCCCCCGTCTCTTTCCTCTCTCTTGCCCCCCTCTCTGTGTCCCCCCTCTCTCTCTGTGCCCCACTCACACTGTCCCCTAACTCTGTCCCCCTCGCACTGTCCCCGCGCTCTTTGTCCCTCCTTTCTCTCTGTAACCCCACTCTCTGACCCCTCTCTCTGCCCCCCTCCTCTCTAACACCCCTCCTCTTCTCCCCCTCCTCTCTGTCCCCGCTTCTCTTTGACCCCCTCACTCTCTGTTCCCCTCTCTCTGTCCCCCCTCTCTGTGCCCCCCTCTGTCTATTCCCCTCTCTCTGTCCCCCCTTCTCTGTGTCCTCTCTGTCTATTCCCTTCTCTCTGTCCCCCCTCTCTGTGCCCCTTCTGTCTATTCCCCTCTCTCTGTCCCCCCTCTCTGTGCCCCCTCTGTCTATTCCCCTCTCTCTGTCCCCCCCTCTCTCCGTTCCACTCTGTCTGCCCCTCCTCTGTTGTCCCTCTCTCTCCATTCCCCTCTCTTTGTCCCCCTCTATCTGCCCCCCTCCTCTCTGTTCCCCCTCTCTCTGAACCCTCCTCTCTCTCTGTCCCCCCACTCACTGTCCCCTCTATGTCCACCTTCTCTCTTCCCCCTCTTTTACCCCCCTCCTCTCCCCATCTCTCCCCTCTCTCTCTCCCCCCACTCTCTTGCCCCCTCTCTCTGTCCCTTCTCTCTCTGACCGCCCCTCTCTCTGTCACCCAATCTCTCTCTCTCCTCTCTCAGACCCTCCATCTCTCTGTCCCCTTCTCTCAATGCCCCCTCTCTCTCCGTTGCCCTCGCTCTGTCTCCCTCTCTCTGTCCCCCACTCTCTGTCCCCATCCTCTCTGTCACCCTCTCTTTGTCCTCCCTCCCTCTGTCTCCCCTCTCTCCATTCCCCTCTCTCTGTCCCCCCTCTCTGTCCCCTCTCTCTCATCGTTCCCCTCTTTCTGTCCCCTCTCTCTCTGTCCTCCCTCTCTGTCCCCCCTCTCTCTCCGTTCCCCTCTCTCTGTCCCCCTATCTCTGTGCCCCCCCCCCCCGGTTCCCTCTCTCTGTCAACACCCTTTCCGCTCCCGTCACCCCTCTCTCTCTGTCCCCCCTCTCTCTGTCCCTCTCTCTCTGTCCCCCCTCTCTCTGTCCCCCTCTCTCTGACCCCCCTCTCTCTGATCCCCTTTCTCTGTCCTTCTCTCTCTGTCGCCCAAATGTCTGTGCCCCCTCTTCCTCTGTCCCCATCTCTCTCTGTCCCTCCCTCTGACACTCCTCTCTCCATCCCTCCCCTCTACGTCCCCCCTCTCTATCCCACTCTCTCTCTCCCTTCTCTCTGTTCATCTTCTCTCTGTCCCCCTCCCTCTGTCCCCCTCTCTCTGTCCCCATCTCTCTGTCCCCCTCTCTGTCCCTGTCTCTCTGTTCCCCCCTCTGTCGCCTCTCTCTCTGTCCCCCCTCTCAATCCCCCCTCTGCACCCGCTCTCTCTGTCCCTCCTCTCTCTCTGTTCGCCCTCTCTCTGTCCCCCTCTCAATTCCTCCCCTCTCTGTCCCCCCTCTCTGTCCTCCCCTCTCCCTGTCACCCTTCTGTCTGTCCTCCCTCTCTCTGTCAACCTCCTCTCTGTCCCCATTCTCTCTCTCCACCCCTCTCTCACTGTCCCCCTCTCTCTTTCCCCCTCTCGCTGTCCACCCTCTCTCTCTTCCCCCTCTCTTTACCCCCTTCTCTCTCCCCATCTCTCCCCTACCTCGCTCCTCCACTGTCTTGTCCCCATCTCTCTCTGTCCCCTCCCTCTCTGTACCCCCCTCTCTGTCCCACCCTCTCTGTCCGTCCCCTCTGTCCCCCTCTCCCTTTCACTCTCTTTCTTTCTCCCGGTCTCTTAGCCCCCTTCTTTCTGTCCCCCCTTTCTTTGCGCCCCCTCTCTCTCCCCCCCCTCTCTCAATGTCCCCCCTCTCTCTGTCCCCACTCTCTCTCGGTCCCCCTCTCTTTGTCCCCCCTCTCTGTACCCCCCGCTCTGTCACCCTCCTCTCTGTCTTCACTCTCTCTTTCACCCTCTCACTCTGTGCCTCCCTCTCCCCCTGTCCCCATTTATCTGTCCACCCCTCTCTCTCTGTACCCCCTTTCTGTTCCCCTCTCTCTGTCCCCCCATTCTCTTCACCCTTCTCCCTGTCCCCCTCTTTCTCTTCCCCCTATCTCTACCCCCCTCTCTATCTGCTATCACTCCACCCTCTCTCTCCTCCCACTCTCTTCTTCCCCTCTCTCTCTGACCCCCCTCTCTCTCTGACCCCGCTCTCTCTCTGACCGCCCCCTCTCTGTCCCCACTCTCTCTGTCCCCCCGCTCTCTCTGTCCTCTCTCTCTCTGACCCCCTCTCTCTCTCTGTTCTCCCCCCCCATCACCCCACTCTCTCTGTCCTCTCTCTGTCCCCCTCTGCCGCCCTCTCTCTGTGACCCCCACTCTCTCTTTCCCCCACGTCTCTCTCTCTCTCCCACTGTCTGTCTCCCTATCTTGGTCCCCTGTCTCTCTGCCCTTCCTTCTCTCTGTCCCCACCTTTCAGTCCGCCCCATCTCCCCCTCTCTCTCTTTCCCCCTCTCTCTATTCCCCCCTCTCTCTGTCGCCCTCTCTGTCCCCTTCTCTCTCTTCCCCCCTCTATCTCCGCTCTCTATCCCCCCTCTCTCAATCCCCCCCTCGGTCCCCTCTCTCTCTGTCCCCCCTCTCTCTGTTCGCCCTCTCTCTCTGTTCGCCCTTTCTCTGTCTCACTCTCGGTCCCTCCCCTCTCTGTCCCCTCTACTTCTCTCCACTCTCTGTCCCCCCTCTCTCTGTCCCCCTCTCTCTGTCCCCCTCTCTCTGTCCCCCCTCTCTGTCCCCCTATCTCTTTCCTCCCACTCTCTATCCCCCCTCTCTGTCCCCTCTCTCTGTTCCCCTCTCTCAGTTCACCCGTCCGTCCCATCTCTCTCTGACCCCCCTCTCTGTTCGCTCCCTCTCTGTCCTGCTCTCCATCCCTCCCCTCTCTGTTCCCCCCTCTGCCCCCTCTCTCTCTGTCCCCCCTCTCTCAATCCCCCCCTGCACCCCCTCTTTCTGTCCCCCCTCTCTCTCTGTTCACACTCTCTCTGTCCCACTCTCCGTCCCTCCCCTCTCTGTCCCCCCCTCTGTCCCCCTCTCCCTGTCACCCTTCTCTCTGTCCCCATTCTCTCTCTGTCACCCTCTGACTCTGTGCCTCCCTCTCCCTCTGTCCCCATTTCTCTGTGCACCCCTCTCTCTGTACCCCCTCTCTGTCCCCCCACTCTCTGCACCCTTCTCTCTGTCCTCCTCTCGCTCTTCCCCCTATCTCTACCCCCCTCTCTATCCCCTATCACTCCACCCTCTCTCTCCCCCCACTCTCTTGTCCACCTCTCTCTCTGTCCTACACTCTCTCTGCCCCCCTCTCCCTCTGTCTCCCTCTCTCTCTGTCCTCTCTCCCTCGCTGTCCCCACTCTCTCTGTCCCCCTCCTCTGTTCCCCCCCCACTGTCCTCTCTCTCTGTCCCCCTCTGCCGCACTCTCTCTGTGACCCCCACTCTCTCTGTCCCCCACCTCTCTCGGTCTCTCCCGCTGTCTGTCTCCCTCTCTCGGTCCCCTCTCTCTCTGCCCCTCCTTCTTTCTGTCCCCCCGCTCTCAATCCGCCCCATATGTCCACCTCTCTCTTTCCACACTCTCTCTAACCCCCTCTCTCTGTCCCCCTCTCTGTCCCCGTCTCTCTCATCCCCCCTCTGTCCCCTCTCTCTCTGTCCCCTCTCTCTCTGTTTGACTTCTCTCTCTCTGTTCACCCTCTCTCTCTGTCCCCCTCTCCCTCCCTCCCCTCTCTGTCCCACCTCTCTGTCCCCCCTCTCTCTGTCACACTCCTCTCTGTTCCCATTCTCTCTGTCCAACCCTCTCACTCTGTATCCTCCTCTCCCTCTGTCCCCCTCTCTCTGTCCACCCCTCTCTCTGTCCCCCTCTCTCTGTCACTTCTCTCTGCCCCTCTCTCTCTGTCCCCCCACTCACTGTCCCACTCTGTCTGTCCACCCTCTCTGTCTTCCGCCCCTCTATACTCTCCTCTCTCTCCCCATCTCTCCCCTACCTCGCTCCACCCACTCTCTTGTCCCCCTCTCTCTGTCCCCTCCCTCTCCGTTCCCCCTCTCTCTGTCCCACCCTCTCTCTGTCCCACCCTCTCTCTGCCCGTCCCCTCTGTCCCCCCTCTCTTTCCTCCTCTTTCTTTCCCTGCTCTCTCTGCCCCCCTCTTTTTGTCCCCCTCTCTCGTCGCCCCCATCTCTCTGTCCCCCTCTCTCAATAGCCCCCCTCTCTCTGTCCCCACTCTCTCTGTGTCCCCCTCTCTCTGTCCCCCCTCTCTGTACCCACTGCTCTGTCACCCTCCTCTCTGTCCCCACTCTCTCTGTCACCCTCTCATTCTGTCCCTCCCTCTCCCTCTGTCCCCATCTCTCTGTCCACCCCCCTCTCTCTGTTCCCCTCTCTCTGTCCCCCCATTCTCTGCACCCCTCTCTCTGTCCCCCTCTCTTCCCCCTCTCACTACCCCTCTCTCTCCGCTGTCACTCCACCCTCTTTCTCCCCCCACTCTCTTGTCCCCTTTTCTCTTTCTGCCCCTCTCTCTCTGATCCCCCAACTCTCTCTGACCGCCCCCTCTCTGTCCTCCTTCCCTCTGTCCCCCTTCTATCTGTCCCCCCTCTCTCTGTCCCCTCTTTCTTTGCCACTCCCTCTCTCTGTCCCCCCCCTCTCTCTCTCCTTCCCCCCTCACTCTCATTCTCCCCTCTCTCTGGCACCCCCTCTCTCCGTCCCCCTCTCTCTGTCCCCACTCTCTCTCTGTCACCCCTCTCTCTTCCCCCTCTGCCCTCCATCTCTGACCCCCTCTCCCTCCGTTCCCTCCTCTCTCTGTCCCCCTTTCTCTGCCTCCCCATCTGCCCGCTCTCTGTCCCCCTCTGTCTGTCCCCCTCGCTTTGTTTCCCTCTCTCTGTCCCCACTCTCTCTGTCCCCTTCTATCCTTGTCCCCCTCTCTCTCTCTCCCCCCTCCCTAATTGTCCCCCCTCTCTCTGTAACCCCTGTTCCCCTCTCTTTGTACACCTCTCTCTACCCCCTCTGCCGCCCTCTCTCTTTGAACCCCACTCTCTCTTTCCCCCCACCTCTCTCTGTCTCTCCCGCTCTCTATCACCCTCTCTCGGTTCCCTCTCTTTCTGCCCCTCCTTCTCTCTGTCCCCCCACTCTCAGTCTGCCCCCTCTGTCCCCTTCTCTCTGTCCCCTTCTCTCTTTCCCCCTCTCTCTGTCACCCTGTCCGTCCCTCTACTGCATCCCCGTCTCTCTGTCTCCCATCTCTTACTGTCCCCACTCTCTCTGTCCCCTCACTCCCTCCGTCCCCCCTCCATCCCTCTCTCTCTGTCCCCCTCTCTGTCCCCATGCTCTCTCTGTCCCCCCCCTCCCCCGTGTACCCATCTCACTCTGTCCTCTCTCTATTTCCTCCCTCTCTGTCCCCCCGTCCCGCCCTCTGTCCCCCACTCTCTCCATCCCCCACTCTCTGTCCCCCTCTCTTTGTCCCCCACTCTCTCCATCCCCCACTCTGTGCCCCCACTCTCTGTCCCCCACTCTCTGTCCCCCTGCTCTCTGTCCCCCTCTCTCTTACGTTCTCTCTGTCCCCCTCTCTCTCTGTCCCCCACTCTCTGACCCCCCCTCTCTCTCCCGTTCTCTCTGTCCTCATCTCTCTGTCCCCCTCTCTCTGTCCCCCTCTCTCTCTGTCCCCCACTCTGTCCCCACGTGCTCTCTATCCCCCCTGACCCTGTGTCCCCCTCTCACTCCCTCCTGTCTCTCATCTCCCTCTCTGTTTTCCCGTCCCCCCTCTCTCCCCGTCCCCCCCTCTGTCACCCACTCTCTCCATCGCCCTCTCTCTGACCCCCTCTCTCTGTCCCCCTCTTTCTCTCCCCCAGTCTCTGTCCCCCTCTCTCTGTTCCCCCTCTCTTTGTCCCCCTCTCTCTGTCCCCCTCTCTCTCGGTCCCCCCTCTCTCTCTGTCCCCCACTCCTTGACCCCTCTCTCCACCCCTCTCTCTCCCCATCTCTCCCCTACCTCGCTCCCCCCACTCTCTTGTCCCCCTCTCTCTCTGTCCCCCCTCCCTCTGCCCCCACTCTCTCTGTCCCCCTGACTCTGACCTCCCTCTCTCTGCCCCCCCTTCTTCTGTCCCCCTCACGGTCCCCTTCACTCTCTCTGCACCCCCCAAATCTGTCCCCCCCCTCTGCCCCGTCTCCCTGTCCGCTTCACTCTCTGTCCACCTTCTCCCTGTCCCCATTCTCTCTGTTCCCCCTCCCTCTGCCCCTATCTCTTTCCCCCATCTCCGTCCCTCCCCTCTCTGTCACACTCTCTCTGTCCCCCCTCTCTCTGACCCCCCTCTCTGGCCGCCCCTTCCCGCTTTCTCGGTCCCAGCCCTCTCTATGTACCCCATCTCTCTGTCCCCTCACTCTCTCTGTCCCCCCTCTCTCTCTATCCCTCTCTCTCTGTCCCCCTCTCTCTGTGTCCCCCTCTCACTCAGTCCCCCTCTCACTCCGTCCTCTCTCTATCACAGCCCTCTCTGTCCCCCCGTGCCCCCTCTGTCCCCCACTCTCTTCATCCCCCACTCTGTCCCCCTCTCTCTGTCCCCCCTCTCTCGCCCGTTCTCTCTGTCCCCCCACTCTCTGTCTCCCACTCTCTGTCCCCCTGCTCTCTGTCCCCCTCTCTCTTACGCTCTCTCTGTCCCCTCTCTCTGTCCCCCACTCTCTGTCCCTCACCCTCTGTTCCCCACTCTCTGTCCCACTCTCTCTGTCCCCCACGCTCTCCATCCCCCACTCTCTGTCCCCCACTCTCTGTCTCCCTCTCTCTATCCCCCTGCTCTCTGTCCCCCCTCTCTCGTCCGTTCTCTCTGTCCCCTCTCTCTCTGTCCCCCTCTCTTTGTCCCCCTCTCTCTGTACCCACTCTCTCTCTGTCCCCCATCTCTGTCCACCTCTCTCGCTGTCCCCCTCTCTGTCCCCACGTGCTCTCTGTCCCACCGTCTCTGTGTCCCCCTCTCACTCCCTCCTCTCTCTGTCACCTCCCTCTCTGTCTACCCGTTCCCCCCTCTGTCCCCCACTCTCTCCCTCGTCCCCCCCTGTCCCCCACTCTCTCCCTCATCCCCCCCTGTCCCCCACTCTCTCCATCACTCACTCTCTGTCCCCCTCTCTCTGTCCCCCACTCTCTGTCCCCCTCTCTCTGTCCCCCACTCTCTGCCTCCTCTCTCAGTTCCCCGTCTCTTTGTCCCCATCTCTCTGTACCCCCTCTCTCTGACCCGTCTCTCTCTCCCTATCTCTCTGTCCCCTCTCTCTGTTCCCCACTCTCTGTCCCCCACTCTCTGTCCCTCACTCTCTGTCCCCCTCTCTCTGTTCCCCCTCTCTTTGCCCCCCTCTCTCTGTACCCCCCTCTCTCTGTCCCATCTCTCTCTGTCTCCCACTCTCTGACCCCTCTCTATACACCCCTCTCTCTCCCCATCTGTCCCCTAGCTCGCTCCCCCTACTCTCTTGTCCCCCCTCTCTCTGTTCCCTCCCTCTCTGTCCCCCCTCTCTCTGTCCCACCCTCTCTGTCCCCACTCTCTCTGTCCGTCCCCTCTGTCCCCGTCTCTCTTTCCTCCTCTTTCTTTCCCTCGCTCTCTCTGCCCCCCTCTTTCTGTCCCCCTCTCTCTTCGCCCCCATCTCCCTGTCCCCCTCTCTCAATATCCCCCCTCTCTCTGTCCCCACTCTCTCTCTGTCCCCCTCTCTCTGTCCCCCCCCGCTCTGTCACCCTTCACTCAGTCCCCAATCTCTCTGTCACCCTCTCACTCTCTCCCTCCCTCTCCCTCTGTTCCCATCTCTCTGTCCACCCTCTCTCTGTACCCCTTTCTCTCTCCCCTCTCTCTCTTCCCCCTCTCACAACCCCCTCCCTCTCCCCATTACTCAACCCCCTCTCTCCCCCCACTCTCTTGTCCCCACTCTCTTGTCCCCCCTCTCTCTGTCCCCCTCTCTCTCTGACTCCCTCTCTCACTCTGACCGCCCCCTCTCTGTCCCCTTCACTCTGTCCCCCCTCTCTCTGTACTCTCTTTCTTTGCCCCTCCCCCTCTCTGTCCCCCCTCTCTCTCTCCGTCTCCCCTCTCCCTCTTTCTCCCCTTTCTCTGGCACCCCCTCTCTCTGTCCCCAATCTCTCTCTGTCCCCACTCTCTTTCTGTCACCCCTCTCTCTTCCCCCTCTGCACCCTCTCTCTGACCCCCTTTCCCTCTGTTCCCTCCTCTCTCTGTCCCCCTTTCTCTTCCCCCCAGTCACCCCAGTCTCTGTCCCCCTCTCACTGTCCCCCTCTCTCTGTTCCCACTCTCTCTGTACCCCCCACCTCTCTCTGTCTCTCCCGCTCTCTGCCCCCCTCTCTCGGTCCCCTCTCTCTCTGCCCCTCCTTCTCTCTGTCCCTCCGCTCTCAGTCCGCCTCCTCTGTCCCCTTCTCTATTTCCCCCTCTCTCTGTCCCACCTCTCTCCGTTCCCCTGTCCCCCCTCTACTGCGCCCCCCTCTCTCTGTCTCCCCTCTCTTACTGTCCCCACTCTCTCTGCTCCCCTCTCTGTCTCCCCTTCTCCCTGTACCCCCCTCTGTTCCCCCTCTCTCTGTCCCCCTCTCTCTGTACCACCTCTCGCTGTCCTCCCTCTCTCTCTGTCCTCCTTTCTCTCTATCCCCCTCTCTCTATCCTCCCTTCTTTCTGTCCCCCTATCTCAGCCCCCCTCTCTGTCCCCCCCTTCTCGGTCCCAACCCTCTCTCTGTCCCCCCCTCTCTGTCTCCCCTCTCTTACTGTCCCCACTCTCTCTGCTCCCCTCTCTGTCTCCCCTTCTCCCTGTACCCCCCTCTGTTCCCCCTCTCTCTGTCCCCCTCTCTCTGTACCACCTCTCGCTGTCCTGCCTCTCTCTCTGTCCTCCTTTCTCTCTATCCCCCTCTCTCTATCCTCCCTTCTTTCTGTCCCCCTATCTCAGCCCCCCTCTCTGTCCCCCCCTTCTCGGTCCCAACCCTCTCTCTGTCCCCCCCTCTCTGTCCCACTCTCAGCCCCCCTCTCTATCTCTGTCCTCCCCCCTCTCTGTATCTCCCACTCTCTGTCCCCCTCTCTCGGTCCCCCTCTCTCTCTGTCCCCCTTCTCTCTGTCCCCCTTCTCTCTGTCCCCCCGCTCTCAGTCCGCCACCCCTCTCCCCCGTTTCTCTTTACCCCTCTCTCTGCCCCCCTCTCTCTGTCCCCCGGTTTCTCTGTTCCCTTCACTCTCTATCCCCCTTCTCCCTGTCCCCACTCTCTCTGTTCCCCCCTCTCTTTGCCCCCATCTCTGTCCCTCCCAGCTCCGTCCCTCCCCTCTCCGCCCCTGTCTTCTCTGTCCCCCCTCTCTCTGACCTCCCTCTCTGTTCCCCACCCCCGTCCCAGCCCTCTCTATGTACCCCCATCTTTCTGTCTCCTCACTCTCTCTGTCCCCCCCCCCACTCTATCCCTCTCTCACTCTGTCCCTCATTCGGTCCCCACGCCCCCCCATCCCCCACTCTCTCCATTCCCCACTCTCTGTCCCCCTCTCTCTGTCCCCTACTCTCGGTTCCCCTCTCTCTGTCCCCCTCTCTCTGTTCCCCTCTCTCTGTTGCCCTCTCTCTGTCCCCCTCTCTCTCCCGTTCTCTTTGTCCCCCTTTTCTCTCTGTCCCCCTCTCTTTGTCCCGGTCTCTCTGCCCCCCCTCTCTCTGTCCTCATCTCTCTTTCCCCCTCTCTCTGTGTCCCCCATTCACTCCTTCCTCTCTTTGTCACCTCCCTCTCTGTCCCCCCGTCCGCCCCCCGTCCCCACTCTCTCTATCCCCCACTCTCTGACCCCCACTCTCTCCGTCCCCCAGTCTCTGTCCCCCTCTCTCTGTCCCCCACTCTCAGCCCCCCCCTCTCTGTTCCCCAGCTCTTTGTCCCAATCTCTCTGTTCCCCCTCTCTCTCTGTCCAACTCTCTCTGTCCCCCACTCTTTGACCCCTCTCTCATTATGTCCTCCCCTATTTCTCTCTCTCTTCCTCACCTTAGCTCTACCTTGCCTCTCTCTCGCTCTCCCTGTCTCTCCCTGCTCCTTCACTCTCTCTTCACTTCTCTCACTCTCGATCCCCCTACCTCAGTCTCTCTTTCTCCCCACCTCCCTCTGTTTCTCTCTGACTAAATCTCTTTCCCTCCTGCCCCCCCTCCCTCTCTGATGCAATCTGTCTCCCTGACGCGTCTCTCTCCCTCTGATCCAGAGATTGGGGAGGGGGTTAGTCCACTCATGCCAGGAAATGGGGAGTCCAGCCTGCAGTGGTGGGACAGAGGGAGTTAAACCCAGCTCCTGAGCTCAGGGTGCGGTGCCCTCCCCTTCCCTGAGGACCAGGACTTGGGGCTGAGTCTCTCTCTCTCCAGTTCAGCTTCTCCAACACAAAGACACACAACAACCTCGGTCACTCTGCTGCTCGGCACGCTTTAATCAACATTGTTATTGGTTACAAATGGAAGTGATGGATACAGTCAGTGGGATGGTGCCTTTTCTCACTGGCTCCTGAGTTGTGAGAAACATTGAAATGTTTCCCTGTAACCCCCCTGGGGGATAAGGATGGACAAACCAGCGCTACCCTCAGTCTGTTACCATAGCGACAGGCTGCTCCATCACTGCAACACTGAACTGAAATGAGAAAATCCCGGATGGATTGATTAATGAGGGAATTTGATGGATGGATGGATTTGGGTGAAGGGATATTTCAGCACATTCTTCAGCTGCTGCCTGAACTTAGTCTGGGTCACGGCATAAATCGCGGTGTTTGTGCAGCAACTGAGGAGCTGCAGCATGAAGCCCAATTCCCCCACAAAGGGATCGAGATTCACAGACCGATACCCAATATACCACATCCGGGTCCATATAGAATACAGCATTAACGTTGACCATAACAGGATGAAATTGGCCGAGATCACAAACAGTAAAATGATGGATTTTTTTCGGTTTCTCATTTCAGTGTCAGACTGAGCGTCCCCATTGGGGTGAGCGCGGAGTCTCCTGCGGGCTCTGCTGGTCACTAAAATGTGTCTGACAGTGAGAACATTGAGCAGCAGAATCAGGAGAAATGGGACACACGGGGTTAGAATGTGGTGGAGGAACTCGATTGTGCCCCAGACAATGGAGGAATAAACAGACTCTGTTACCTCACAAAACCAGGGGAGGTTCACCAGCCGATACCGAGCCGTGAGCATAAAATACCAGGAAATGTTCTTTAAACAGCTCAGCACAGTCACTGCTCCCAGAACCACAGCCGCCGTTTTCTCACTGCAATATTTACTTTTCAGCTTCTGGCAACAAATGGCCACAAACCGATCAAAGGTGAAAGTGACGGTGAACCAGACAGAGCAGTCAGTGGCTGCATAAAGCAGGACCCCGTGGATATTACACACGGGGACGGAGTACACCAGGAAATAAAACTGTTCCCAATAAACAATGGGAATGTGTCTCAGGATCAGGTCGAGGATAATGACCAGGAGATCCGCCGCTGCCATGGCCCCCAGGTAACGTCTGACACATGGAGACAATCCACAATCTTTATAAAGCAGGACGTAGATGGTCACTACGTTAACTGTGAGGAAGGAAAACAAACCGATTATCCATCAGCCTGGAGGCAAAGGGACCCGTTTGATCGGGGACCCAGTGAGATTTTCAAATGTGTCCCTGTATTCAGGGATTTATTAAAATAATTGGAGCTGGAAAAACAAATGGGAAGGTCGGAATTACTGACAAAAATGTGACATAAATCACAAGAACCCCTCCCTCCCCAAACACACAGAGACACATCCATCAGGACAGATGGTTTCCAGAACATTCCCACACACTCGATCAATCGAGAGCAGATACAGGTCACTCCTTCCCAGTTCCTAATACGGAGGGTGGGAACGTTGCTGTCCTGAAGGATTCTCTCCCAGTTTCCGAAGACAAACGGAGTTTGGGAATTCCTGTATTTTGGTCTAAATTGTGGTCGATCCTGTGTTGTGGAGAAATGTAAACGCAGGGAAAACGTATTCACCCCTTTAACTGCCTGAGGGTCCTTCGGAACAGTGTCTCCTTCCCCCTGGAACGGGATCTCTTCCCTCGGGATCTTATCGTTTGTTCAATTCACTGACGTCCGGCCGTTCACAAACAATGTCAGGGACAGAACGTTCTGGGGAATGGCAGTTATAGAATGTCGGGGACAGAACGTTCCGGGGAATGTCAGTTATAGAATGTTGGGGACAGAACGTTCCGGGGAATGGAAGTTATAGAATGTCAGGGACAGGAAATTCCAGGAATGTCAGTTATAGAATGTCAGGGACAGAACGTTCTGAGGAATTCCTTGACCTGTCCATGACCTTTCCCCCTTATCCACCCCACCAACATGATGTACTGAGCAAAGGCCACATATCCATCCAGCGTGGGGAGCTACACTGACCACATCATTGCATTATCTATAAACCACAGATAGTCTGACCAGCACAGCAGGATGTGCAGTGATCGCACGGGAATTAATCTGTAAACCAGGAGCAGTTACCCTCCCAGCATGTAGGATTGTGTACCCCCCCCCCCCCCAGTGCATTGATCTGCAACACAGGAGCAGTTACCCTCCCAGCATGTAGGACTGTGTTCCCCACCCCAGTGCATTGATCTGTAACACAGGAGCAGTTACCCTCCCAGTATGTAGGACTGTGTACCCCACCCCAGTATATTGATCTGCAAACCAGGAGCAGTTACCCTCCCAGAATGCAGGACTGTGTACCCCACCCCAGTGCATTGATCTGTAACCCAGGAGCAGTTGCCCTCCCAGCATGTAGGACTGTGTACAGCACCCCAGTACATTGATCTGCAACCCAGGAGCAGTTACCCTCCCAGAATGTGGGACTGTGTACCCCACCCCAGTACATTGATCTGTAACCCAGGAGCAGTTACCCTCCCAGAATGTAGGACTGTGTACACCACCCCAGTGCATTGATCTGTAACCCAGGAGCAGTTACCCTCCCAGCATGTAGGACTGTGTACTCCACCCCAGTGCATTGATCTGTAACCAAGGAGCAGTTACCCTCCCAGCATGTAGGACTGTGTACCCCACCCCAGTACATTGATCTGTAACCCAGGAGCAGTTACCCTCCCAGCATGTAGGACTGTGTACTCCACCCCAGTGCATTGATCTGTAACCAAGGAGCAGTTACCCTCCCAGCATGTAGGACTGTGTACCCCACCCCAGTACATTGATCTGTAACCCAGGAGCAGTTACCCTCCCAGCATGTAGGACTGTGTACCCCACCCCAGTGCATTGATCTGTAACCCAGGAGCAGTTACCCTCCCAGCATGTAGGACTGTGTACACCACCCCAGTGCATTGATCTGTAACCCAGGAGCAGTTAACCTCCCAGCATGTAGGACTGTGTACTCCACCCCAGTGCATTGATCTGTAAACCAGGAGCAGTTACCCTCCCAGCATGTAGGACTGTGTACACCACCCCAGTACATTGATCTGTAAACCAGGAGCAGTTACCCTCCCAGCATGTAGGACTGTGTACACCACCCCAGTACATTGATCTGTAAACCAGGAGCAGTTACCCACCCAGCATGTAGGACTGTGTATCCCACCCCAGTGCATTGATCTGTAACCCAGGAGCAGTTACCCTCCCAGCATGTAGGACTGTGTACCCCACCCCAGTACATTGATCTGTAACCCAGGAGCAGTTACTCTCCCAGTATGTAGAGCTCTGTGCACCAACCCACTGCATTCCTCAGTAACACTGTGTTATATCCCTGCCCAGTGTGAGGAAACATGCTGCCCATGCTGGAAGTGACAGGATGTGCAGCTCCCACCCATTTCCAGCTCCATATCCCCATTGTTGCCCTGACAAGGGGGTGCTGTGGGTATGAACCTCACTGCCAGAGAGAGATGGCGGCAGTTTAAATATCACCACATGGGAGGGATTTGGGGTATGGACAGGGAGGGGATGACTGAGAGACAGTGTCATGGAAGGCTGTGTTCCCAGGTTGCAGAATACTGAAATGTCGACACTTCGATAGCATCCTGTAACATGAGCCTGTCTTCCCAGGAAAGATGGGAAAAAGGGATATTGGTGTGAGGCCAGATGAGCACTTGTTCTGCATCTTTGTAACTGCAATTAGTTTCAACAGAGTCTATGACTCATTGGGCAGATCCTAACAATAATTTATCTTTGTTTGATTTTCCTTCAGTGTGCCGGAGGGATTGTCCACACGAGGCTGAGCTAGTTTCCTGGTCCTATCTTATCGGACTCACCTCATTAACTACCCAGCCCACCCCATGGTATCTCTCTCATTCAATATCCGCCTGATTCTCCCACCGATCATGGCTGGAGATACTCACCATCACCCGCGTGCTCCTGGATATTTGGTGATCCCAGACACTGGGGCCATTTTTAAAAGCCCAATGGAAACAAGGTTGAGTTTTCTCAGTAAGGAGCTGCCCTGCATAGTTTACCCCGAGCATGGCAGATAAGCGGCAATTATACCATAGTTTGTTGACGCTGCATGGTGTGCATAGTGGATGGGCTAGTACAGTGTGGGACCATTGCCTTCCCAGAGGGGGCCTTTCCACCAGACCCACCGAGCATGGTCTGTGCTCACCACCAGACTCGGTGCAGTATCTGCTGTCTGAAGAAATGTCCATCAAAACAGGACAAGCATCAATAACCTTCCCCGTTCTGTTAGGATAAGGGTCACTGTATTCTCTCTCCTCCCTCACACTCACTGTATATCTGTTATAGGACCTATCGCCGAACAAGGCTCATGGTCCACCACTCTCACTGCTGCATGCAGCACCTTTCCCCCACATCCCCATCTCTCTCTCTCTCTCTCTCTCTCTGTGTCACCCCTTCCATTACACTAATAACACTGCATGAATACAATACTGTGGACTGACTCTCCCCATCCCTCACCTACACCAGCACTAACAACAGGGCCACACACTCCCACCCTCCCTCCCTTCCCCCCTTTCTCCCATATCCGTTCCCTCCCTCCCCCCACCCCCCTCCCCCCCCCTCCCCGCCATGTGGGGAGGACCCTGGTAGGAGCCGGAGAGGACGAGGACACCTCGTGTGGAGATTCTGAAACATCCACGTCACACCAACCGAGTAAGGATCAATGTTCAGTGAAGGGCAATTCTCACTTTAAACCCACTGGCAGCTCCGTTTCCCCCCGGCACAACTTAGAAGCCGTGGCCCTGATGCCATCTCCCTTTTGTGTCGAGCTGGTACAAATGGAACCCCCACGGTCTCGGTGAGCAGGAGGGTGGGCTCACATCACATCGTCACCACCACCTCCCAGGAAGGGAGCAGGGAGACTCCTTCCTACACCTCCTCCTGTAAACAGCTTAGATACTGAAACTAATCTGTGAGAGTTACTGCTCTCCCCACTTGTCCTGATATCTTCAATAATCTGTGCTCATATACACCCAGCGCTCTCTGCTCCTGCAGCCCCTTTATAATGGTACAGCCTGTTTCAAACTGCCTTTCAATGTCCTTCCTACCACAGTACATCACCTCACACTGCTCTGCACTGATCCCCATCTGCCCGAAAACTACTCCAACGTATCACTGTCCTGTTACAGTTCCACACTGACCTCCATAGACTTCAGAGTTCTTCCAGGTTCGGTGCCACCTACAAACATTGAGATTGTCATAGCGTCACAGTTCCCATGAAACAACTGAAATCCTGCCCCACACTCGCGAGTGTGAGCAAGTGAAATACTGATATATTCCCACGGATGGAATCGAATAATGACGTGCTATCAATGGAGCAGCAAAAATCCTGACACACACCAGACAGAGCGAATGAAATATTGACAAACCACAGAGCAAGAGAAATCCGGTTAGGTCCCACTTATCGATATTCATCAGGGTATAATGTAATGAAGTTGAAAGTGTGCACTGTACCTTTAAGAGAGAGGGTGAATGCTGTTCTGAACTGAGAGCTAACAAGCACCTATGGTATGAGAGGATAGAAGACCCAGAAACAATATATTGCTATAGAGCTGGAGTCAGGTAATAAGCAGTTAAGAGAAAGGGGGGTCCCAGAGTTGTGAACAGTTCATGTAAAATGTTCACTTTCAGAGTGAAAAAATAAATTGATGATTTTATTTAAACTGTGGAATTTGGGAGTTCTCTGTCCCTCATAATTTAACAGTTTACGAGGCGAATTGAGCATTTTTAAATGTTTAGTTTAAGTTACCAGATGAGCGTCACGCCGTGTCCTAACCATCCCCGTGTGTGTATCTGTGTGTCTCTGTGTGGGGCAGGTCTGGCAGGCTCTGTGGTGCTTAAAGTGATGCAATGCCACCCTCTGCTGGCCTCCACACGCCACTGCACAGGCATTGGCAGAGGGTGAAAACCAACAGGGATACATTCAGAGAGGGAGAGGGAGTGAGCAGCTGCTCACAGCACCATCCAAACTGATGTCTTATCCATGTACTGATCTAAATGTCCTTTAAACATTGTAACTGTCCCTGCTTTCACCACTTCCTCTTGAAGTTCATTCCACACACAAGCCAGATTCAGTCTAAAATAATTACCTCTCATGACTTTTGTAAATCTTTTTCCTCGCATCTTAAAATATCCCTCAGTTTTGAATCCCCAACTCTAGGGAAAAAATATCAGCCCTTCAGCTTATCTGTCCCCCTCACGATTTTGTAAACCACTGTAAAGTTACCCCTTAATCTCATCCTCTCCAGTGAAAAAAGTCCCAGCATACCCAGCCTCTCCTTATAGCTCACTCCTTCCAGTCCCAGCAACCTCCAGGTTAATCTCTTTTGAACTCTCTCCAGCTTAATAATATCAAGGTCAGTAATATCAAAGTGAATAGTCAAGGTGTTTCCTAAGGGTACGGAGACACCAAAACTAGAGGACATAGGGTTAAGGTGAGAGGGGAAACATTTAAAAGTGACCTAAGGGGCAGCGTTTTCACCCAGAGGGTGGTGAGCTGATGGAATGAGCGGGCAGGATGACCAGGCTGGACACAGTATTCCAGAAGAGACCTCACCAATGTCCTGTCCAACCACAATATGACATCCCAATTCCGATACTCAAAGGTCTGTCCTATGAAGACATGTGTGTTAAACACCTTTATAACCACACTATCTACATGAGATGCAAATTTTAAAGGATTAAACCTGAGGGCCTAGGTTTCTGTACTACAACACTGCCAAAGGCTCTACTTTTAATTGTATAGGTCCTGCTCTTATTTGATTTACCAAATCCAATTCCTCGCATTAATCCAAACTAAACTCCATCTGCCACCCCTCAGCCCAGTGAGTGATATTACTGCCACCTCCCCCTCCCCCTTCAATTTTAAAATGCCCATCCCTCTCCAGGAGGCCTGCACACTCAGGCCTTGTTTTTCACAAAGACCCTGAGCTTTGTTTGCCTTCTGTGGTTAGAGGGAGGATGGACAGATTGCTGACACAGTCAGTGGGGAGGAGAGGCTGGACAGTAATCATCGGCCAGGAAAAGGGCAGTCACACGTTGGAGGTGGCTAAGAGTGATCGGTGTTTTGTGATCAGAAATTAAGCTGTTCTTCCGTCTCTGGTGTTCAGTAATAAATATCTATTTGAGACCCTTCATTGTGCAGAGTGTGTCTGCAGAATTTCTTTTCCCAATGTTGCAGACTACAGATAACAGCGATTAAAGATGGTCATAGTTCATTTCGATGGCACAGCACGTGCACTCAATATCATACAGTTGAGACAAATATCTTGCATTTGTTTAACAATACAAAGTGTTTTTTTGTAATTCAGTAATGGTAACCTGATTATAATAAATCCACACCAAGCTGAAAGCTGACACTTAAAATATGACCCAAAATCTGGGTATGGTAGTGTCGTGGGTAATGTGCCTGTCTCTGAGCCAGAGGTCTGGATTTGATTCCAATTCCTGAACTTTTGTGGTAGTGTTACTAGCTCTGGACTAGAAGTTCTGGATTCAAGTCATGCCTGTTGCAGAGGTATGTCCCAGCATGTCAGGACAGTCTGATGAACAAACACACGGGAGAATACTGTTACAGCTTTATGGGTATTGCTGAGTGATGCTAGTGTCCCTACCTCCGGGCACAAAGGTCTAGGTGTAAAGCCCACAGAGATGCCTCAGGATACATCTGAACAAACTGATTAAAATGGATTTAGAATTGTGACTTGATGGAGAAGGAAGAGGTGTCAGCATGGCACCTCAGAATTTAGGCCCAGGATTACTGAAAGTACAGCCATTCGTGTTGATTGGAGTCACATTTCGCAGCAGTAAAGGTTTATAAAATCAGAATGGTCATGGGTAGGGTGAGTAGTCAGGGGTTTTTCCCCAGGTTAGGGGCGTCCAAAACTAGAGGGCATTGGTGGAAAGTGAGAGGGGAAAGGTTTTGATGCAGCCTAAAGAGCACCTTTTCACGCAGAGGGTGGTGTGCGTATGGAATGAGCTACCAGAGGAAGTGGTGGAGGCTGGTACAACTACAGCATGTCAAAGGCTTCTGGATGCTGACAGACCTGCCGAGCTTTTCCAGCAATTTCTGTATTTAAAAATACATGCATTTCAACACAGACATTCTGAATACATTAAATATTTTATTTTTTTAATGACGCAGGGCCATGTAAACATATTTCAAATCCGCCGAGACCATTTTTCTGCTAAGGATATGGCTCTGTGTATGACAGCAGCAATGATGCACCTACATGGAACAGGGAATGTGATGGAGACACAGTTTGGACAATGTACAAGGAGACCTCACATGGTCCAGTTTGGGAATCCAACATTACTGCATGATTCAACTCAGTGAGGGAGACAATGTAATCTGCCTGAGAAGGAATGGTCTATTGCACTCTCTCTCCTTCATTGTTCCTCATCACAGCAATGTGTGCGAGCTAAAAAAAAAACCCTCTACAGTCATCGTTGCCGTTCTTATTTTTATGGAATCCCTGCAGTGTTGAAACAGGCCCTTCGACCCAACAAGTCCATACCAACCTTCCCAACCCATTCCCCTAACTAATGCACCTAACCTAGAATTCCCTGAACACTACGGACAATTTAGCATGACCAATCCACCGAACCTACACAGTTTGTGGCAGGAAACTGGATCACCCATTAGAAGCTCACACAGGAAAGTGGAGAATGTGCAAACTCCACACAGACAATCACCCAAGGCTGGAATCGACCCCAAGTCCCTGGTGTTGTGAGGCAGCAGTGCAAACCACCGTGCTTCCCTTTGGGTGCTCCCTGACCAGAATTCATTGGAATCTACTCACTGCCTCAAGCAAAGGGAATTCAGCCAAATCCAACTCTCCCAGGATGAAATCCCATTGCTAGCAGCTTGTGTGAGTACAATATCTTCAGAAGCAGAATAACGGTTTGGACAATCTCAATTTTTACTTTTGTCATGAGTTCCATTAATAAAGTTCTTTCAAATTAAAATTGCAAAAATTTTGTTAATCTGTGTGTGTGTGTGTGTGTGTGTGTGTGTGTGTGTGTGTGTGTGTGTGCATTTGTTTGTGTGCGCGCGTGTGTGTGTGTGTTTGTTTGTCTGTAAGTGTGTGTGTGTGTTTAGAAAGGGAAGTATTAGACCATAAGACCATAAGACATAGGAGTGGAAGTAAGGCCATTCGGCCCATCGAGTCCACTCTGCCATTTAATCATGGCTGATGGGCATTTCAACTCCACTTACCCACATTCTCCCCGTGGCCCTTAATGCCTTGTGACATCAAGAATTTATCAATCTCTGCCTTGAAGACATTGAGCATCCGGCCTCCACTGCACTCCGTGGCAACGAATTCCACAGGCCCCACCACTCTCTGGCTGAAGAAATGTCTCCGCATTTCTGTTCTGAATTGACCCCCTCTAATTCTAAGGCTGTGCCCACGGGGCCTAGTCTCCTCACCTAACGGAAACAGTTTCTTAGCGTCAATCCTTTCCAAACCATTGATTATGTATTTGCAATACCCAAACAGTTTGCCATTCATCTTTCCACCATAGTTTGAGTAACATTGCTCTGGATCATAAACGTGTTGTTTTAGCAGATTAAAGAAATGAGCCTGACTTGTTGCTAAAACTGACCCTGACCTAGTCAGAGACTGATATCATCGGCCATATCACCAACCTGGTGACATTTAACATTTGTTGTGAGCAATGGGGGAGTGGGACTAGAAAAGGAAACAGTGACCCAAAAAGCTGGGGAACGATAGACTGCTGAGCCTGATGTCAGTGGTGGGTAAGTTGTTGGAGGGGATTCTGAGGTATAGCATTTACATACATTTGGGAAGGCAAATTGATAACTTGGGGTAATTGATTGGAGTAGACAATGTGGCTTTCTGCATGGGAAATCATGTCGTATTAATTTGATTGAGTTTTTTGAAGAGGTGACAAAGAAGATTGATGAAGCCAGTTTGGTGGACATTGTCTATATGGACTTCAGCAAGGTGTTCATTTAAACAACAAAGAGCAAAGAAAATTTACAGCCCACGAACAGGCCCTTGGCCCTCCAAGCCTGAGCCGATCGAAATGTACTGTCTAAATCTGTTGGTCAATTCCTAAGCATCTGTATCCCTCTGCTCCCCACCTACTCATGCATCTGTCCAGATGCATCTTAAGTGAATCGACCGTGCCTGCCTCCACCACCTCTGTTGGCAACACGTTCCAAATGCCCACCACCCTCTGTGTGAAGTACTTACAGCGTATATCCCCCTTAAACATTCCACCTCTCACTTTGAAAGCACGACCTCTCGTTACTGAATCCTTGACTCTGAGAACAAGCCCCTCTCTATCCACCCTGTCTATACCCTTCATGATTTTGTAAACCTCAATCAGGTCCCCCCCCCCCCAGTCTCCTTTTTTCCAGTGAAAATAAACCTAACCTACTCAGCCTCTCTTCATAGCGAGTAATTCATTCCGATTGGTAGACAGATTAGTAACTTTCTGTCACATGGGACACAGAGGAAGCTCGTCACAATTGGTTTGAAGGAAGAGGGATATTTTTCAGCCTGGAGGCTTGTGAGCAGCACTGTGCTGTAAGAATCAGTACTGAGTTCACTGCATTTCATCATTTATGTAAAGGATTTAGATGTGAATATCAGGGCCATAGTTAGTAAGTTTACAGATGACATCAGAAAGGTGATGTAGCAGATTATCTCAGAGTACAACAAGACCACAATTAGATGGGACAAAGGGACAAGGGGGTGACAGATGAAGTTTAATTTAGATAAATACGAGGTTTTGTATTTTGGGAAGGCAAACCAGGGCAGGAATAGTACACTTAATGGTAAGGTCCTGGAGAGTGTTCTGAAACAAAGGGACAGAGGGCTGCAGATACATAGTTCCTTGAAAGTGGAGTCGCAGGTAGACAGAGTGGTGCAGAACACATTTGGCACATTTGCCTTAATCAGTCAGAGCATTGAATATAGGAGTTGTGGTGGCATGTTGTATCTGTACAGGATGTTGGTGAGGCCACTTTAAGAATACTGCGTACAACTCGGTTTTCTGCAGAAATGACTTACACGGGAGTCCCAGGACTGGGAGTTTGAGCTGTTGGGAGAGGTTGATTAGTTTAAGGTGTTTCCCCCTGGAGTGTCAGAGGCTGAGGGGTGACATTATAGAGGTTTATAAAACCAACAGGGGCATGGATATTCTGAACAGCCACGTTCTGCTCCCCAGGGTAGGGGAATCCAGAACAAGAGGGCATAGGTTGGAGGGGAGAGGGCGAATGATTTAGAAGGGACCTGAAGATAACATAGAACATAGAACATAGAACAATACAGCACAGAACAGGCCCTTCGGCCCACGATGTTGTGCCGAACTTCTATCCTAGATTAAGCACCCATCCATGTACCTATCCAAATGCCGCTTAAAGGTCGCCAATGAATCTGACTCTACCACTCCCTCGGGCAGCGCATTCCATGCCCCCACCACTCTCTGGGTAAAGAACCCACCCCTGACATCTCCCCTATACCTTCCACCCTTCACCTTAAATTTATGTCCCCTTGTAACACTCTGTTGTACCCGGGGAAAAAGTTTCTGACTTTTTCTAAATGTTTCACACAGAGAGTGGTGTGTGTACATAAAGTGCTGTCAGAGGAAGGGCTAAAGGCGGTTACAATCGCACATTTAAAAAGTGTCTGAAAGAGGAGGGATATTGGCCAAATGCTGGCAAATGGCACTGGATCGGATTTCATGTCTGATCGAAGTGAAAAGATCGGACTAATGGGTCTGTTTCCGTTCTGCATGACTCTCTGATTCGATAAGAAGGATGATAAAAAATTCTGTAAGGTCCTTTCAAGTGGGAATTCTCTTCAGTGGAAGTTTATCGTGCCTCTATGTTCACATTGATTGAAAGCTGCTTTAGTTAAATATTTGACAGAGAAGTGAGTCATGCATAATGGGATATAGACAGGAAAGTGGGGCTGAGACCCCAACCTGATCAGCCACAATCTTACTGCCAGGTGGAGAAGGCTCAAAGTATCTAATGACCCTCTCCTGCTCCTCAGTCCCATGTTCCTGTGTTCCATTCAGCCCCTCAAACCTGCTAGTCAGGAGCAGTTGGAGGCCACTTACTCCTATAACCTGGTGCACAGAAACAGAGGAGACCATTCGGCCCTTCAAGCCTGTCCCACACGCTTTGAAGTGATTTGTGAAATGTAATTGGAAAACCCAGGCACGGGTATGAAAGAGGTCCCTCATCTCTTTTTACAGAGCTTCCCCTCTCTGCAACTTGTGCTTCATTTGTTGGTCATGTTTAGACCCAAGTTCACTGAGAATACAGCCCACATACCTCTCCCAGAGATGGGTCAAAAAATCATCTGGTCTCCCTGACTGCAATATGCAATACCAGAACATCCATGAAAATAACACCCACTAACTTCCCAATAACAGAATGTGAGAACATCAGAAACAGGGACAGGTCGTTCACTCCCCAAACCTGCCTTGTCCTTCACTAAGATTGTGGCTGATCTGCTCTTGGTCTGAAATCCTCTTTCATACCCAATTCTTCATAGCCCTCAACTCTCTGACAGGTCAATATCCATCTGCCTCCTCTTCAAATACTTTCAGTCATCTCGCTCCCCGAACACTCTTGAGAACAGAAATCCTGACATTCAATCCCACCTGTTTGAAGAAAACACGTGCTGCTCCTATATCATGGCTTATTGATATGAACAAAAGAGGTTGAGACAAGGGTTCAGATAAAATGGACTGGCCCAGATATCAAGGCAGTGGTTGAGTTCTGTTGACATCAAGGAGCTTAACAAAACTGGACTGTAATGGGAATCAGAGTAAACTCTCCAGTGTTTGGAGTCAAACATGGCACAAAGGAAGATGTTCATCATCTCAGTCTTGGGTCACCTCTGTGCGAGATCCTCAGGGTAGCTTCCTCTTCACAAACATGTTCAGCTGCTTCATCAATGTCTCCCCGCCCCCACCCTCCCCACCATAAGATCAGAAGTGGGGATGGTCACTGAAGATTCCACAAGGTTCAGAACATTTTGTACCCCCGTCAGCTCCTGAACTGGTCTGTGTCCATGTGCAGCAAGGCCCAGACTTCATTGAGAGTTGTGCTGTTAACGTGTGAGTAACATTCATGTAACAGCACTGCCTGACACTGCCTATTGCCACAGTAAAGCAAGAGTTCATTCAGCACCTCCCGCTGGTTTCACAGGAATATGCGGAAACTATTCAGCCCATTGACACTATTGGAAATGAACAGGGACAGCCCATTCAGTGCCTCCGGACTATTACTCAGGAAGGGAAGGAGTCTAGTGTGATGGAGCTCACCAGAGCCCCTTGAAAATATTTGAAGGCGGTAGCCTAGACTATAATGTTTTCTTATTTTAAAGGGAATGTAAAACGTCTGTTCCAGTTGCAATGTGACAGCATCAAGAGAAAATTCAGAGAGAGTAGCAGCCAGGAAACATTCCCTGAAGCTTCCAACTCTGTGGAGACCCCTATAGTTTTTGATGTTACTGAGAAACCAAAACCCAGTGATCCTAATCTGTGAGAGCTGGTCACACCCATTCAGGCTGCATTAAAATAAACCTAAGCATCCCTCGCTGTTTACCCAAGTGGTCTTAACTAACCAGCTTGGTAACGATCGTTCAATCTCTCTCATAAAAGTAACCAGGACAAAATAACCTCTTAAAGCTACAGCATCATCACACTTGTCAGCACATCTAGCTGTTAAACAGGAACCAGGGGTAACCAGTCAGGCCGTTGGCTCTGTCCAATCAGACGAGGAAGAAGCCAGTCAGTCCCTTGAGTCACTTATACAGGAACAGCAGGAGGCCATTCCCACCTCAATGCACTTACACGGGCGCAGAATGAGGTAATTGATGCTGATTCCTGATCAATGTCTTATTCCCGAAACGTCGATTCTCCTGCTTCTCGGATGCTGCCTGACCTGCTGTGCTTTTCCAACAATCGACGCTCTACTCTGATCCTGGATTAGTGGTGCTGGAAGAGCACAGCAGTTCAGGCAGCATCCGAGGTGCAGTAAAATCGATGTTTTTGGCAAAAGCCCTTCGAGGAGCAAAACTTCTTCAAAGCAAGTAAAAAATCACACAACACCAGGTTTAGTCCAACAGGTTTAATTGGAAGCACACTAGCTTTCGGAGCGATGCTCCTTCATCAGGTGTTTAGAGCATCGCTCCGAAAGCGAGTGTGATTCCAATTAATCCTGTGGACTATAACCTGGTGTTGTGTGATTTTTAACTTGGTGCACCCCAGTCCAACACCGGCATCGCGGAATCATTCTTTAAGGCAGGCATCCTTGCAAGAGGATTCGCAGTAGGGTTAAAATCAACGAGGTAAAAACAATGACTGCAGATGCTGGAAACTCTGATCACCAGCATCGGCAGTCTTAAGGGTCTCCAGATTGATGCACTAACATGATGAACAAGTGGAGCAGAGGCTGCACAGACAGACTGCTCCACGTTGTTCCTCTTGGCTCCGTTGTTTATGTTACACATGTGGGACTTTAACGTGGTTTTCTAGTGGTGAGCAGGGAAGCCATATGTCTTGTGTGAAGTCTCAAGAAGGCACCTTCCATCTCCAAGAAGACAGTCTGGTGTTCTCTATGTAAGGCGGAAGCTGGTGGGAATGGCTACCTGTTTCCGATGGAAGGTATTGTGGCTGCTGTTGGGGATTGTGAATAACCTGATGTTCAGTACAGGGTTCACACGCCAACTGCACAATAACGTGGGGAGAGTTAATTTAGGCATATAAACTATTAGGAAAGTCACGTTAGACTGATGGATGGACTCTCTAATATCAAATAATGCTGATCTTGTTCATGTTGACCTTGTCGCGTGCACGCCCTGTTCAGTGTAACCTGTATGCCTTACTCTGTCCAAGTCTATTTCCACCCTATAATCTGTCTGGCCATGCTTACTATGACCTATCTCCACTGCTCATGAATAAAGTGTTTCCCTGTACTGAGGTACACGTGACAATATATCAAACCAATCAATCCTGGGTAAAGTATGGAATTTGTCTCCCTGTCAATGTCTGTTTTGGAAATAATTGATCGCTGCCACTCCTCGTGTTTCAGCGTCACCATTTCTTCATCTCTCACAGCTCGACAGATTACACACTCAGCTTCTTCACTCTATCCCCATGTTACCATCACCCGTGTCTGTGGTAAGGAGATCATTCCTTACAAAGGAGATCAAATCTGTAGAGTGCCCCAATGCTCTCTCAGCAAGGCTCTACAACAGCAGGAAGATGGCTTTACTTATGTACTCGAATCATCTTTCAATGAAGGACAGCATACCTTTGACTGTACCCATTACTTACACAGGGTTTGATTCGGACCGGTCAGCATAGACTTGTGAGTGGGAGATCATGCTTGCCAAATTTCTTAGAGTTCTTTGATGAAGTGACCAGGAAGATTGACGACGAAAGAGCAGTAGACGTAGTCTCTATGGATTTCAGTAAGGCCTTTGATAAGGTTCCATACGGCAGGCTGCTCAGGAAGGTTACATCGCTAGGAATGCTGTGGGAACTGGCCAATTGGAAACACAGTTGGGTTGTTGATAGGAAACAGAGCGTTTAGTGGAAGGATGCTTGTTAGACTGGAGGCTGGGTCCATTGCTGTTTGTTATCTATGATTATCTATGATTATCTGTGACTGCAGACACATAGACATGGGATAAAACTTTTCAATGATCTCTGAATCAGCCAAGCAAGACACTCTATTGTATCAAATTGCTCTGAGGTCTTAAAGGATAAACCTGGACAGATCACCCAGCCCCAGCTCAGTATGGGAAAAAGGGAACGGGAAACACAGTCCTGTTGACACTGCAGAGAACTCCTTCCTAACATCTGAGAGCTAATGACAACAATAGACAATAGACAATAGGTGCAGGAGTAGGCCATTCTGCCCTTTGAGCCTGCACCACCATTCAATATGATCATGGCTGATCATTCCTAATCAATATCCTCTTCCTGCCTTATCTCCATAACCCTTGATTCCACTATCTTTGAGTGCTCTATCCAACTATTTCTGGGGTAGAGCATTCCACACAGTCACCACTCTCTGGGTGAAGAAGTTTCTCCTCATCTCTGTCCTAAATGGTCTACCCCGTATTTTTAAGCTGTGTCCTCTGGTTCGGCACTCACCCATCAGTGGAAACATGTTTCCTGCCTCCAGAGTGTCCAATCCTTTAATAATCTTATATGTCTCAATCAGATCCCCTCTCAGTCTTCTAAACTCAAGGGTATACAAGTCCAGTCGCTCCAGTCTTTCAGTGTAAGGTAATCCCACCATTCCAGGAATTGACCTCGTGAACCTACGCTGCACACCCTCAATAGCCAGAATGTCTTTCCTCAAATTTGGAGACCAGAACTGCACACAGTACTCCAGGTGTGGTCTCACCAGGGCCCTGTACAGCTGGAGAAGCACCTCTTTGCTTCTATACCCAATCCCTCTTGTTATGGAGGCCACCATGCTATTAGCCTTCTTCACTACCTGCTGTACCTGCATGCTTGCCTTCATTGACTGGTGTACAAGAACACCCAGATCTCTCTGTAGTGCCCCTTTACCTAAATTGATTCCATTGAGGAAGTAATCTGCCTTCCTGCTCTTGCCACCAAAGTGGATAACCATACACTTATCCACATTATACTGCATCTGCCATGCATCTGCCCACTCACCTAACTTGTCCAGGTCACCCTGTAATCTCCTAACATCCTCATCGCATTCCACCCTGCCACCCAGCTTTGAATCATCAACAAATTAGCTAATATTATTGCTGATACCATCTTCTATATCATTAACATATATTGTAAAAAGCTGCAGTCCCAGCATGGATCCCTACGGTACCCTACTAGTCACTGCCTGCCATTCTGAAATGGAGCCGTTTATCACTACCCTTTGTTTCCTATCAGCCAACCAATTTTCAATACCAAGCTAGTACTTTGCCCCCAATACCATGCGCCCTAATTTTGCTCACTAACCTCCTATGTGGGATTATATCAAAAGCTTTCTGAAAGACCAGGTACACTACATCTACTGGATCTCCCTCATCCATCTTCAGAGTTACATCCTCAAAAAAGTCCAGAAGATTACTCAAGCATGATTTCCACTTCATAAATCCATGCTGACTCTGTCCTATCCTGTTACTACTATCCGGATGTGTCATAATTTCATCCTTTATAATGGACTCCAGCATGTTTCCCACCACTGAGGTCAGACTAACTGATCTATAATTTCCTGCTTTCTCTCTCCCACCTTTCTTAAAAAGTGGTATAACATCAGCCACACTCCAATCCATAGGAACTGATCCCGAATCTATCGAACTCTGGAAAATAATCACCAATGCATCCACAATTTCCCGAGCCACCTCCTTCAGTATCCTGGGATGTAGACCATCAGGCCCCAGAGACTTATCAGCCTTCAGACCTAATAGTCTCTCCAACACCAATTCCTGGCAAATATAAATTCTCTTACGTTCAGGTCCTTCAGCCACTGTTACCTCAGGGAGATTGCTTGTGTCTTCCCCAGTGAACACAGATCTGAAGTAACAATTCAATTCTTCTGCCGTTTCTTTGCTCCCCATAATATATGCCCCTGTTTCTGTCTTCAAGGGCCCAATTTTAGTCCTAACCATTTTTTGGCCTTGCACATACCTAAAAAAGCCATTACTATCCTCCTTTATATTATTGGCCAGTTTACCTTCGTACCTCATTTTTCCTCTGCGTATTTCCTTCTTATAATCCTCTGTTGCTCTTTAAAAGCTTCCCAGTCCTCCGTTTTCCCACTTATCTGTGCTATGTTATACTTTATCGCTTTTAACTTTATATGTTTCTTAACTTCCCTCGCCAGTCACGGCCACCCATGCCTCCTCCTGGGATCTTTCTTCCTTTTTAGAATGAACTGATCCTGCAACTTCTGCATTATACGCAGAAATATCCGCCATTGTTCCTCCACGGTCATCCCTGCTAAGGTATTGCACTATTGAACATTGGCCAGCTCCTCCCTTATAGCTCCATAGTTCCCTTTATTCAACAGAAATACTGTCACTTCCAACTATACCCTCTCCCTCTCAGACATTTGCAGAGCTTTCCCACAGACTGCACAGAAACATCAGGAATGGAGTAGGCCATACCGCACATTGAGCCTTCCTCATTGTTGTTCATGTTCAAACATCTCCTCAATGCACTTATCCCACAGAATGAATATATATGTTAATGTGATTAACCTTGGGAAGCTATAAAATAGGAAGTGCAGTAGTCCCTTTGGTCCATCGAGTTTGCTACCCAATTCAATTTAATGATGGCTTGCTCTTTATTTCCACACCGTTCTCCTTCTCTCCCACCATTCCTTTACTGTCTCTAAATCCTTATTTATATTCAGTGGCTTGGCTTCCAGGTTCGAATGCATTCCCCAGGTTCACCAGTCGCTGAGTGCAGACATTTATTGTCATCTCATTGCAGAATGGCCTGTCTGTACCTAATACTGTGACCCCTTGTTTTAGACACCACAGCCTGGGGAATTAGCATCCCTGCTTCCAATCCGTCTCACCCTGTCAGAGCTTTATATATCTCACTGAGATCTCCTCCCATTTTCCTAAACCCCATAGAATCCAGGCCCAGTCGCCCCAAACTCTGCTCCCACAACAAATCTGTCATCCTAGAGATCGGTCTGGTCATCCTTCACTGCTCTCCCTCAATGTCAGGTTTGTCTTTTATGAGGTACAGAGACCAAACCTGCACACAATACTGGACAGTGTTTGAGATGGGGAGTCACCAAGGCCCTGTATAACTGCAGTAAGACACGTTTACTTCTGGACTCAAATCCCCCTGAAATGAAGGTCAGCACTTCATTGATCTTCCTAACTGCTTTCTGCTCCTGCAATATTGCTTTCAGTGACTGGTGTACAGGGAGATCCAGATCCTTTGCAAAGTTACAGCTCCCCACTTAGTGGGTCTATGCACACTGGTAAGTGTGTCAGTGCCATTCCCAGTATTGCCTTCTGGGTTCAGACCTCACTACGCTGCAGAGACCTCAGAGGACTGTGCAGAAGGAAACAACTAAAAGGAGCAAGCGCCCCTTTGTAGATCGACATGTTTCAAACAATCTCTTTTCAAAGGATAGGCTTCTAGTCTATTGTTTCCAGCAAAGGGCACACCGTCACCTCTACCCACATTGTTCTCCATCTGCCACGTATTTACCCATTCAGTCCACTTGTCTTAGTCACCTTGAAGCTTTTTTACAACCTCCTCACCCACTCACAATCCACCATCCTTTAGTTCTGTCAGCAGGTTGGGATATACTGAATTTGATTCCCACAACCAAATGTTTAATGGGTATTGTGAACAGGTGGGGCCTGTGCACCGATCTCTATGATATCCCAGCAACCTTCCTCTGTTATTTTATTTAAAAATAATATTTATTTCGTGAATCTGGGTGTGACTGGCTGGGCCAGCATTTATTGCCTGTCCCTGGTTGCCCTTGAGAAGGTGGTGGTGAGCTGCCTTGTTGAACCACTGCAGTCCACTGTGGATTCAGTGACAGTAACACCATTGAATGCCAAGCAGCAGTGGTTAGATTGTATTTTATTGGTGATGTTCACGGTCTGGCATTTGTGTGGCGTGAATATTACTTGCCACTTGTCAGCCTGGATACTGTCCAAATCTTGTCGCATTTGGACATGGCCTGCTTCAGTATCTGAGGAGCAACAAACATTGCTGAACATTGTACAATCATTAGCGAACGTCCCCACTTCTGACCTTATAATAGAGGGAAGGCCATTGATGAAGAGGTCCTGAAGATGTATGGGCCTAGGCCACTGCCCGAGGGACTCCTACAGACTTGTCCCGGAGCTGAGTTGACTGACCTTTATCAACCATGACCACCTTCCTGCGTGTCAGGTATGATTCTAACCAGCGGGGAGTTTGCCCCTGATACCCATTGATTCCAGATTTGCTAAGGCCCCTTGATAACACACTTGGGCGAAGGCAGCCTTGATTTAAAGGGCTATCACTCTCACCCCACCTCTGGAATTCAGCTCTTTTGTCCATGTTTGAATCAAGGTAATGAGATCAGGAGCTGAGTGGCCCTGGTGGAGCCCAAACTGGGCATCATTGACCCCGTTATTGCTGAGTAGATGCTGCTTGAAAGCACTGAGACCTTCCACCACTTTACTGATGATCGAGAGTAGACTAATGGGGTTGTAATTGGCCGGGTTGGATTTGTTCTGCTTTTTATGCATAGGAGATACTTGGGGTAATTTTCGACGTAATCGGGGAAATGTCATTGTTGTAATGGTTTTGGAACAGCTTAGCTAGGACAGTGACAAGGTCTGGAGCACAACTTTTCAGTACTATTGCCAGAATGTTGTCAGGGTATTGTACCCTCTGGGGTATCCAGTGTCTCCAACTGAATCTGGATATTGCGTGGAGTGAATCAAATTGGTTGATGACTGGTAACTGAATTGCTGAGGATGACTAAAGGAGGCTGAGATGGATCATCCAATCAGCACTTCTGACTGAAGATTGTTGCGAATGTGTGAACGCTATCTTTTGCACTGAAGTGCTGGTCTCTTCCATCATTAAGGATGGGGATACTTGTGGAATGTCTTCCTCCAATGACTTGTTTAATTGTCCATAACTATTCTCAACTAGAAGTGGAAGGACTGCAGAGTTTAGATCTGAACCGTTGCTTGTGGGATCACTTCGCTCTCTCTATCACTTACTGCTTATGCTGTTTGGCACACAGGTAGTCATGGTAGTCACCTCATTGTCAGGTATGCCTGGTGCTGCTCCTGCCATCCTGCACATTCCATTGAACCAAGGTTGATTCTCTGGTTTGATGGTAATTGTTGTGATGGGGATATGCCAGGCCATGAGGTTGTGCTGGAATACAATTCTGCTGCGATTGATGACCCACAATACCTTATGGAAACCCAGATTTGAGCTGCTCGATCTGTTCGAAATCTGTTCTATTTAGTACGGTGATAGTGCCACCCAAAATGGTGGAGGTTATTCTCAATGTGAAGGTGTGACTTTGTCTCCACAATGACTATGCGGTGGTTACTCTTACCCGATACTGTCATGGACAGGAACTTCTGCAACTGGCAGATTAGTAAGGCTGTGGTCAAATATGGCTTTTCCCTCTTGTGGGTTCCTTCACCACCTGCCGCAGACCGAGTCGAGAAATTATATCCTTTAGAACCTGACTAGCTCAATCAGCAATGCTGCAGCTGTGCTACTCTTCTTGTGAAATCCCCCACCCAGAGTACATTTTGTGCCTTTGCCACCCTCAGCGCTTCCTCCAAATGTTGGTCAGCTTGGAGGAGTACTGACTCATCAGTTGAGAGAGGATGGTACATGGTAATCAGCAGGAGGTTTCCTTTCCCATGTATAAACTAATGCCATGAGACTTCATGGGATACAGAGTCACTGTTGAGGACTCCCAGGACAATTCCCTTCCAATTGTATTCACACTGTGCCACCACTTCTGCTTTGTCTGTCCTGCTGGTGAGAGAGGAGATATCCGGGGAAGGTGATGGGGTGTCTGGACATGGCCATACTCACAGAATCATACCTTAAATACAATGTCAGGCTGTTGTTTCACAAGTCTTTTTATTTCTATTCACTGTTTCCTGCCAGCTGTCCCATTCTAGAAACATGACCATATATTTGCCCCAATCCACTAAGATTTGAATTTGCAAACTAGGCTGGGAGCTTTACCAAAATCTTTCTGAAAATCCACGTGTTTTACATCCATTGCTTCTCTTTCGTTTGTCTCCCAGTCTGTTTCTCATACATAATACCCATTTCATAAATCTATGTTAGTGTTGTCTACGACCATTACTTTCAGCCCCAATAATTTCTCCCAAACCATTTGCTTATTATGTTCTGTGTTCCATGTACTATTTCGTTTTCCATACCGGACTTGGTTTTCCTGGTATTGTCAGAAAGTTCTGTGAAGACAGAACTGAAGCAGTGGATTCATAGTTTTGCCATTTCCCTGTTTCCCATTCTCCATTCTCTGGTTTCAAACTAGAAGGAACCCGCACTGTGTTTTTTTATACTTCACAATTTGACAAGCTATAACAGTTCACTCTTATAACCTTTGTGAACATTATCTTCAGAAACCTATCAATTCCAGTCTTAAGCTGCTCAGCTCCACATCATACACGCACAGGAGCATAGTCTCTGTGCCAACAGAAATACAGCACGATCTATATTAGTCCCACTTTCCAACACCAGGCACATAGCCTGGAATATTATGACACTTCCAAGTGCTCGTCCAAGTACTTTTAACGGTTGAGAGATTAGCCGTGATAACTCCCTTCTCAGGTAGTACATTCCAGACGTCAACACACTCTGGGTGAAAAAAGTAATCTTTAAATCCTTGCTGAACTTCAAACTCTTCACATTAAAAGTGTGCTCCCTTGTTCTTGACTCTCTGACTAAAAGGAACAGCTACGGTCTATCCACCCTGTCCATGCCCCTCGTTACCTTATCCTTCTGAATCACATCTCCCTCAGCCTTCACTGCTCCAAAGTAAACAACCTGAGCTTATCCAGCCTCTCTCCATAGCTGATATGCTCCATCCCAGGGAACCTCCTGGTGAATCACCTCTGCAACACCCTCCAGTACAATCACATCCTTCCTTATAATGAGGCTCCCAGAACGACATACAGTACTCCATCATGGACTAAACCAAGCCCTGTATAACACTTATAATCTATTCCCTGATTAATAAATGCTCCACCCAAGGCTCAATTCTTACCTAGTCCATTACCCTGTTCAGTCACATTCAGGGATGTGTGGAGAAACACCCTCTGAGTTCCCTAGCGTGCTGCCAATCATTGTGTACACCCCATGTCTGGTTCCTCCTTCCAAAGTACATCACCTCATATTTATCAGGATCACATTCCATCTGCCATTGATCTGCCCGTCTGATCATTCCACTTGTATTTTCCTGTAAAATCAGACCTTCTTCCTCACTGCCAAACACCCGGCCAATCTTTGTGTCAAACACAAACTTACTTATCACAACTCCCACCCCTCCACCCACTCCCCCTCCAGATTCACATCTATACCATTTATGAATGCTACAAACAATAAGGGACACAACACTGATCCCTGTGGTACACCAGGGGACACTGGTCTCCGGTCACACAAACAGCCTTCTCCCATCACCCTCTGCCTCCTGACACTAAGACATTTTTCGCTGTAACTTTTCAAGTTATCCTTGATACTCTGAGATTTTACATTTTTTTTCCAGTTTCCCATGCGGAACTTTGTCAAAGGCATTGCATCAAAACTAAATAAGCGACCTCCTCAAACTAATTCAATCAAATTCATTAGTGTGACTTCACTCTGATAAAGTCATGATGATTATCCCTGATCAAACCTTGCCATTCTGATTGGAGTTCAATTTTCTCCTTCTCTATTTTCTCCAGTAGTTTCCCGAACAGTGATTTAATACTCGCTCGTCTATAGTTTCCTGGTCTATCTCTACCACTCTTACTGTGAAGTGCAATCATAATAGCTGTTCTCCAGTCCTCTGGCACCTCCCCTATTGTCAGATTCTAATTAAAATTTCCAATCAGCGTCTTTCCTCCTTTGACTCCAACATTATCCAGACCTGCAGATTGGTCCAATTTTATACCAGAAAAAGCCTCAAACCGCCGCTCGTATTTTACATCAAACTCTTTTCAGATGGATTTCCAGTCCATCTTCTCGAATTCTATACCTGCATCCTCCTTCTCCCAAGTAAAACAGCTGTGATGTTTACATATAACAATCTATCAATGTACTCCGGGTTGACACACTGGTTGCCCCTTTGGTTTCTAATGGACACTAACTGTTGCTGATTATTCTGTTCTACTTGTCCTTGTAGAATATCATGGGATTCTCCCTCATCTCTCCTGCTTGCACTTCTCCATGTCCCTCGGTTATTCTCTCCCCTCTATGTTTCTAATTTTCACTAAAATCACCTCTCATCTTTTGAAACTCGAGATCACAGGCTGAGTTTCCACATCAGACAATCTTGCCATTTTAGGGATTAATCTGGAGAATACCTTTTGCAATTCGTCTGTAGTATATTCTATCTTAGATTGGGACTCCAAACGGTACACAATACTCTCAGTTTAGTCTCAGTAACACTCAGTGCAGCTGGCGCATGGCATCTTCTATATTTCAATTACATTCACATGAATGTAAACCTAATTTTTCGTTTCCTATTTGCTTGTGTTTAGATTACATTGCGTTACAGTGTGGAAACAGGCCCTTCGGCCCAACAAGTCCACACAGACCCGCCGAAGCGCAACCCACCCATACCCCTACATTTACCCCATACCTAACACTACGGGCAATTTAGCATGGCCAATTCACCTGACCTGCTCATCTTTGGACTGTGGGAGGAAACCGGAACACCCAGAGGAAACCCACGCAGACACGGGGAGAATGTGCAAACTCCACACAGTCAGTCACCTGAGGTGGGAGTTGAACCAGTGTCTCTGGCGCTGTGAGGTAGCAGTGCTAACCACTGTGCCACTGTGCCACCCAATTCTTCCCAATTCCTTTCACTTTAACTTTTCTAATGATGTTAGTTGGAGAGTTCTTAAAAAAGATCCTCTTGAATATCCAACGATACGTTATCCATTAGCTCCTCATTGCCTACGTCCACAAGAATCATCTTCAAACCATTCCAAAAAATGTTTGCCACTTATGGTTTTCATTTCATCGATGCATTATCATCCTCCCCAGTTTTCCCATTACCTTCAATATATCCAGTAACACGTTCTTTATAATCGAGGCCAACAGACCCCCGACCGCGGATGACAAGTTACTGGTCTGTATTTCACCAGTCTCCATCTTCATCCTTTCTTAAACTGTTGGATAATATTTATCAGCTTTGCCTTATCCAGATTGGCTAAATATCTTTCGGGAATGTCTTGGAAAACAACGTAATAATCTGCGATGCAATCAATATGCCTATTGCTGCTTCCTCTGAAATTCTTGTATCAAGTACATCTGATCTGTCAGATTTATAAATACTCAATCCAGCATTCTTTTAAAACATGACCTCAACACTTATAAGAATAATCTTAGACTTTACTTACACAAGCCCCATGGTCACTTGGTATTTCTGGGAGAATTTCTGGATATTCTGCCTTGAAGATAGGCACAAAGAAACTGTTTCTTTTCCCTGCGATTTCTCTGTTGTCTTCAATAAATTATTCCACACACCCACTGTTCCATATTTGACCTTGTTTTTACTTTTGTTTCATACACTGATGTACTTTTTTTTAGCAGTCTTTATGTTTTTCTTTTGTTTGTATGTGTTTTCGCTTTTTGATTTTCTTTTCTTGGTCATCCGTTGCTGGGTCCTATATTTCTCCGAATCCACTGGCTTACTACGGTACTTGGCATTTTTCTAAGCTAATTCCTGTGATCTAATAGATACTTGAAGGTTTGGCCGAAAGGGTCAGGTCGGAGAGGCGGGTGGACCAGATTGATCAGAAGGAAGATGAACACATAGGAACATTCAAAAGGGGGGAGGATGCTGAGTTGGAAGATTGGACTGGGATAAGGTGGAGTTAGGGTAAATGGGGAAACGGGTGAAACCTACATTAATCCCATGTGGTTGGAGGGTCCCAAGGTAGAAGAAGAACCTTTCTTCATCTATGCTTCGGGTGGTTAGGGTTTGGCGATGGAGGAGGCCTAGGACTCTCACGTCCTTGGCAGAGTGGAAAGGGGAGTTAAAGTGTTCAGCCACAAAGCGGTGGAGTTGGTCAATGTGGCTATCCCAGATATGTTCTCTGAAATGATCCACCTGCCTTACCAATGTAGAGAAGACCACACTGGCTTTAATGTATGTAGTAGATGAGGCGTTCTGTCTCCCTTCATCACCTTTCACTTTCAACCCCACCTTCATCTACCTATCGCATACCTAGCTACCTCCCTCCTGCCACACCACCTTCTCATTTATCTCTCAGCCCCCTTCATCATAAGCCTCATTCCTGATGAAGGGCTTATGCCCAAAACGTCAATTCTCCTGCTCCTAGTACGCTGCCTGACTGTGCTTTTCCAGCACCACACTCTTCGACTCTGATCTACCAGCACCACACTCTTCGACTCTGATCGCCTGCATCTGCAGTGCCCACTTTCTCCTCACACCTCAGGGCTTGCACGATTCAGATTTATGACAGTTACTTCAAATAAAACGAAACGACCGTGTACTCAAACAGCATAAAAGAAAACCAATGCATTGTGGTCACTGTTCCCAAAAGGTCCTTTACAGCAAAGTTTTCAATTAGTTCTTTTGATCATTCAACACCAATTCCTAAATAACCTTATCTCTAGCTCAGTGCTCGACAAAATGTTAATGCCAGATATCTAACACATGCTCATGAAATCCATTTTTCCCAGCATTAGCATTCAGTTGGGTTAACACAGTTTAGATATAATGTAAACAGGACATTATTACTGCAGTACCCGCAAATGTGTATATCTCATTTCCCGTTTTTAAACATGTCCAGCATTTGTATAGCAGCTTTCACTTTGATATATGACTCCCATCAATGTTTCCTTCTCCTTGCTGTTTTTGCACTCCACCTTACTAGATTCTGGAGAATCTGAGCGATGTGGGATTTGGGGAGATTAATGGTAGAGATCATCTCGCCACATCATTTATGATCTTCTTAAGCATCATTGTGACATTTTCTCCAGATCTCCCGTTATGCTGATGGAGTAGAGAAGGACAATTATCGTTCATAACTGCTCTGTATTTCCCCCAGAGAGCTGAGACTGCTCTAACCTGGGTGGGAACCTTACAGCAGACTGGTAAAGCATTGCTGCTGCTGTACAGGATCTTAGTGAGATCACATCTGGAGTAGTGTGTACAGATTTAGTCTCTTCAATGAAGAAAGGATGTTGTTATATTGGAAGCAGCTCAGAGATGGTTCCCTCAGCTGATTCCTGCAATGAAGTTGCTAGCTTATAACTAAAGGATGATCAGGTTGATCCAATAGCCATTGGAGTTTACAAAAATAAAGGATGATCTTATTTCAACATAGATGACAGGAAGGAGTCAACAACTGAAGAGAATTACACAGATAGTGGGGGAATCCATTCCGTTCTCCAGCTTGTTACACAGGAACAACAGGAGGATATTCAGGCCTTCGAGCCTGTTACACCAGAATAGGACGAGGCTGTTCAGCCCCTCGAGCCTGATATGTATTCGAGGCCAATCAGCCCCTCGAATCTATAACACTGGACCCAGAGTCGGCCATGCTGCAAGAGTATCCTGTTACACAGCAACAGGATCAGTCCATTCAGCCTCCTCAAGTCTGTAACATAGGAACTGGAAGTGGTCACACAGTGACTGGAGATTGTTACACTGGGATAACAGGAGGCCATTCAGACCAACCGAGTCTGTTGCAAGGGAAATGTATTAGGATAAAAACTATCTGAGACTTTTTTCATGAGAAAGGAGGAGGTAATTCAGACACGTGTCTGTTGTGTGGGAACAAGACAAGACCAATCGCTGCTTTCGTCCCATCTCTGGGATACATGAGGAGACCGTTCAGTATCTCCACCGATTATGGAGAAATATGAGAAGACCCATCAGCCCCTCAAAATGTTACACAGTAACGGGAAGATTCCATAATCCCCCACCTCTCTAATGCATCAACAGGAGGTGGTCATTCTGGCCTTGGAGATGACAACATGCGAATGCCAGAAAGACTTCATCCCATCGATTTTGTACACCAGCAGGATGATGAGTCCAGTCAGCCACACATACCGCTTATACAGCAATTGGAGCACATCTCTTAAAACCCTTTTGCCCATCAAACAGGAATTCAAAGAAAACGTCAAGTTTTTAGAAAGGGAAGAACTTATAATAACTGAATACATCAGGGAGTAAAATGTAACAATAAAGTCTTGTAATTTAAGGCAAATTATTAGAATCCATTGTTGATGACATTTGCAAACGTAAACCACAATCCATCGGACTCAACATGGTTTTACAAAAGATAAACTATGATTGAAGTGTTTTGTTGAGATATTTAAAGATGTGACAAACAAGGTGGATAGTGGGAATCCTGGAGATGGAATATATCTGGTCTTCGTGAAGGCATCGGATATGTCCCTTCTCCAAAGAGTGAGTGGTAAGATCAGACAGCATCAGTTTAGGAGTAATTTATTGGCTTGGATGGAGGCTTGGTTAACCAAATAAATGCACTCAAATGAATTAAATGTATCGTTTTATATTGGAAAATGCAATTTGTTGGGTGCCATAGATTTCAGTTCTCATGCCTCAACCATTTGGGATCGATATTATTACTCGGTTGACAGGATAGAAAATACTATAGCTACATTTTCAGATGACACTAACATTGGTGGGAAATTACTTCGGAATGATGATGCAAGAGATTTAAAAACTATATGTATAGATTGGGTGAATGGGCAAACATTTGGCAATGAAAACTAAAGTGGATAAATATGGGGTTATTCAAGTTGACCAGCCTAATAAAAAGGCAAATTTTATCGAAATGGAGAGAAACTTCAAAGTGCTTAAGTGCAGAGGGATCTGGGTGCCTGCTTGCATATCACAGAAAACTTGCTTGCGGGTACTTCAAATACTGAGGAATGCAAGCATGACTTCATCGTTTATTTGTAAAAGGATAGAGTAGAAAGGTAGGGAGTGTTGCTGTAGCTATGCAAGGCATTAGTGAGGCTGTAACTGGAGTACAGTTTGGGTGTCCTGCAGAATGAGGTATTTACATTGGAGGCAATTCAGAAGAGCTTCATTAGAATGATTCCATATTTGAAGTGTTTGTCTTATGAAGCGAAATTGAGCAGTTTAGGCCTATACTCTCGATTTTATAAGAACGATAGGAGAGCTCATTGAGGTCTGTAAGATGTGAAATATAATTGAAAGTGTAGATGTGGAGTGGATATTTTTTTCATCAGCCACAATCTCCAACAAGAGACTAGAGTTTGACGATGGAGAGATAGCAGGGATGTGGAACAGAGGCCGCGATGACATCAGCCATGATTGTATTCCATGGCGGAGCAGATTCGAGAGGTTGGATTCCTGACTGATTCTCCTCGTTCATATTCAGCTTTTCCACTGTGTTACACAGTAATGGGAGAGGACTGTGTATCAAACAGGAAGCAGGCACTCCAGGTACATCAGTCTTAATCAGTTTGACAGAATGTCACCAGTGGAGTCACACAGTGACCAGTGCTGGGTCCTCAAATATTTACAATCTATATCAATGATCAGGAGGATGGAACAGATATAGCGATACTGAGTTTGGTCATGTTGCTGTGATAAGCAAGAGATTAAATTATCAAGAGAGGTAAAGGAAATGGATAATAATTTCGCAGGTGCAATATAACATGATAGAAGCTGTCATTTCATTTACAGGAATAATGGAAGGCAGTATGTTACTGAAATGGAGAGGGATTACAGGGATTAATGATACTGTGTACTGGGGGGTTCACTCAGACCTGTTCAAACATGGGAGGTTTTGCTCCATCCCTGATCGTCTGCTCCCAGACACTCCAAGTGACCCCATTGCTCTCCGTACACATGGAATGTTTTGAAGTGTTTGGTTGGTGATGGGGATGCTGTTTTCAAACATGTATTAAGGGGACGGCCTTTATCCAAGATACATTCATTCATTTCTACATGGAGACCCGAAGACGATGGGAATGCTGTCTGCTTGTGAATGAAGGAACTGTGGCTGCTGTCAGGACAGAGGTATTCACCAACATAGTGTATTGTGCATGGACACACGGTAACATTAATAGAGAGAGAGCTCCTTCAGTTCCTCTACCTCTCCCCTTTGACATGGGTACTCTGCAGATGCCATGTACACCATCGGGAATCCCACTATACTGGATACACCCGGCAGCTCCCTGCTGTGGGGGAAACGATGTATTTACCTCATCCATCATATATATCCTCCATCACCGAATGGTTACATTGATGGCAACATACTGGGAGATGATGGCTATGTCACCCAGTCCTGTTTGGAAAGTTCCAGAACATAGAAGCTGAATGAAACTGTGACCCGAACAGCCACTGGCAGCACCTTCCTTTCCCCTGGGGTGAAGCTGCAGGACGCGTTAAAGGAGGTGACACTGCTCTCTGACCAGCTTCTTGTTTAATCAGTGTCCCCTCACGCTCTGCTCCTGGATCAAGTGTAGCTTGCGAGGCTGTTAATGGAAAACTCGGGTGGGTCCAACAAATCCCTTTCCACACATACACTAACTCTGTGTTTTCAGAGTTTCCCCACCCTGTAACCTTTGCTCCATTTGTTGCTCATGTTACTGACCCAGGTGCTGTAACTACAGTCCCCAGGCTCCACCCAAAGATGGGTCAACAAATCCTCATGTCTCCCTGAATGTCTCAGGCAGCTAACAGCACAACCTCCAGCAAACCATCCCCAACCCCTCCACTACATTTTCAATAAGAGTCAGTCAGAAACTCCTCATCTCTAAGTGTTGTGGACCAGACCAGATCCCTGCAAAATATTTTAAGAAGGTCGCTTAGACCCAAACCTTTCCTTACTTTAAAAATAGATGTGAAGTTTGTGTTCCGGATATGTTGTGACTGGTCAAACCACTCGACATTAAGCAAAATATAATCTATTCAAATGCTTTAGTTAAAGTACAATTAAGGAAAAGAACATTTTGAAATAGCTTATATGTTTGAACACTTACACAAACAATAGATACCGTACCTTCTTGGTATACACCGCTTGCCACAAAGATATATTCAAATACAGATCCTTACATGCAGTTTTCCGATCGAAGACATATCAACATCAACAGAGATCTCAGAGAGAAAAGCAGCTGGGGATCATGTATTGAAACTTCCAACCCTTTCCGGGATCCCCAACAGCTTCTGAATGCTGCAGCTAAAAGCAAAACGAGAAAACCTGGTCTGGGAGAGCTGGCCGCTGCCCTTCCATTGTTACCAATGTTTTAATAAAACCTAAAGGCTTTCTCATTTATTAACTTAAACTGTTTTCAGACAGCAGTTCTGCACCTCTATCTTTATAACCTCTCTTCAAAAAAAATCCCAAAATAAAATAACCTTTCTTTAGTGAAAGTATACTCACATCCCCACCTTTAATAAAATGATCCATCAATGTACAAAAAGGGATTCATTTTAGACCTCCTATTCTTCCTCGATGAGTAGACTGGCGGGAATGGCGGGATTACCTTACACTGAAAGACTGAAGTGACTGGGCTTGCATACCCTTGAGTTTAGAAGACTAAGAGGGGATTTGATTGAGACATATAACATTATGAAAGGATTGGACACTCTGGCAGCAGGAAACATGTTTCTGCTGATGGGTGAGTGCCGAACCAGAGGTCACAGCTTAATAATACGGGGTAGACCATTTCGGACAGAGATGGGGAGAAACTTCTTCACCCAGAGAGTGGTGGCTGTGTGGAATGCTCTGCCCCAGCGGGCAGTGGAGGCCCAGTCTCTGAATTCATTTAAGAAAGAGTTGGATAGAGCTCTCAAAGATAGTGGAATCAAGGGTTATGGAGATAAGGCAGGAAGAGGATACTGATTAGGAATGATCAGCCATGATCATATTGAATGGTGGTGCAGGCTCAAAGGGCAGAATGGCCTACTCCTGCACCTGTTGTCTATAGTCAATTGACTGCAATGCATATATATTACATTGACTCTGAGCATACAAATGTTCACAACGAGATTCGATTTCAGTCATTTTACTCCTGCCACAGAATGCCTTTGTCTTTCTTCACTCAAGTTTCCACAACGTGTCAAAACTTAGGTTTTCTAACCCTGTCACATGTATAATTTCATATTGAATGGCGGAAATAATAAGCTGAGTCGACACAGACTGGTATTTTTCTCCCAAAACTTCTCCAAAAACTTTAAGGGGTCACGATCAGTGAAAACGATTTGTCTCAGATACGTTATTTGCAATTTAAATGCTGAAATGTTGTAACACCAACACCAAGCTCAAGGCCCCCTTCCCCATTGTGGAATAAATCTGTTGATGTTTCCATTAGACACTCCAACCACACGTTACATAATGGAGCACTTCTCATCTCTCCAATCGTCCCTCTGAATGACATAGCTCCTCATGTCTCAGCATAAAAGAGTTACATACTTCTGTACGTCTTAATGCTGTAACCTCTTTACCTGCTACTCCTGGCCTATGCCAATAAACCTTACTCTCACAGGGATATGTTCTAAGAAAATCTCACACATTCTTCTCAATCTCTCACAGAAACCAAACTTTGATTTCTGAACTCAATCATCATCATCAGCCATTTTAGCTTCTAACCTTCCCATTGTTACTCTCTGCTCTTCCACATGAGTTCTCATGACTGCAGGAAGTAAATTGTTGAACTTCTCGAAAATAAGAATCTCTCTAAGGGTCATACGTTTGCTCTGTTTTAATACCCTTCCCCACCTTTCAAAATTTGTTTGATCCTTTCAAACACAACGTGCATTTCAGCAGGCATGCAATTTTAGATTCCTGAAACACTGTCTGTCAGCTTCTGGCACAAGCTCATGTGCACTTCAAATGGCTTTCACTATATCCTTATACTCAGCAGATACCTCCTCTGATAGGGATGCAAATGCCTATCAGCTTTGTTTGAATCAACTAAATCCACATGTTCTCTGGCAACTGCATTTGTTTAGCCACTTTCTGAAATGATAGTAAAAAGGATCCCTCCACCATTCTCATCAAATTTAGATAATACCAGGATGTATTTAAACAGATCCCCATCAGACCTTTGGCTATATAGGGTTGCTCATCCTCACTATCCTCCTTATCCAGCCGACTGTATGCCTTCATCTCCACCTTCTATGTCAACTTTCCTCTCCAATTACTAACGTTTGAAGTTGAAACTCTCTGCTTTTCTTCTCTCTTTTTCTCTCATTCGTCTTCATTTCCTTTTCTTTTATTTCTACTTTTCATCATAATTCAAACTGTTTCAATTCCTTTTCATGTTCAAGGTGCCTCATTTGAAATTGAATTCCAGCCATTTCCAAAGATTCTGATGGCGGTTCCACCAAACGTAATTGCTGAGCTATAGCTGTAATATCTCTCATTTTCGCACAAACAAACGCAACCCCAACTCCAGCTTGTCTGCCAATTCCTACAGCTTCCCTTCATTACCTTTTGTAAAACCCCTAACTTTACTTCTTCCACACCCAGAGAACTCTTAGTGTCTTTATACTCAACACACTGTTTAAACCAACCGAATTCAACATCCAGAACCAAAGACACTAACAACTACCATACGCGACCTTTGAACCCAATAGCCTCCCAGTGCATACTCTCCAGTGTTTGCATGAGCTTATTCTGGATTCTCTAGTTTCCTCCCACAATCCAAAAGTGTGCATGTTAGGTGAATTGGCCATGCTAAATTGTTTGTAGTTTTCAGGGATGTGTGGGTTAGGTGCCTTAGTCGGGGTAAATGTGTAATAATAGGGTAGAGGAATGGGTCCGGGTAGGTTACTCCTCGGAGGGTTGGTGTGGACTTGTTGGGTCGAATGGCCTGTTTGCACACTGTAGGGATTGTAATTCTAAACCCAATTTGGCATTGTCGAGTTAGAACCAGACAAGAGTCCCTTGTTTGCTATAGACCAACCAGACTGACTCAAACTAGTTTAAGGAGGCAGTTTGGATGCGAACCTTTTCTTATTTTAAAGGAAGATGTGAAGTGGGTGTTCCAGATGTGATGGTACTCGTCAAACCACTCACCATTAAGCAAAACACAATGTATTTAAACACTGTAATCAAAATACATACACAATGAAGAGGAATTTAGACTAACTTAACTATTGGAAACCATAACAGAATAATGGATACAGTACCTTCCACAAATGAACTGTTCCAATATACTACAATCACCTAAACACACCCCTTCGCAAAAAGGAACATTCAAACATGCATTCTTGCATACAGTTCTCCAATCCAGGAGGAAAGAGCATCAAATGAGCTTCCAGAGAGAATAGCAGCGAGGGATAATTTACGAAAACTTACACCCGTTCTGGGACCCCAAGCACCTGGTGATTATTATTGCTACAATGAAAAGAAACCTAGAAAGCCTGGTCTATGCGAGCTGGCCATTGTTGCTACTATTTATTAAAAACCCTAAAATCCCCGGAAATTATTTACTTGAGCCGTTTTCAGTAGGAAGTTTGGCCTTTAAGACCTCTTACTAAAAATAAGGAGAAAATAACCTTTTATTTAAAAAAAGTGACAGCATTGTCAGGCAATTTAGATGCCTGGTCCTTTACTCAGTGGTCTTCCTCGTGTTACTGATTGCAAGATCACCTGAGAGGGACAGCCACAGTACACACCAAGTTACAAGGATGTGTCTCATAACTTCTGAAACACACCTGTCCATGAACCATCACATGGGACACACCGGGAAGAGAACAACAGACTGACACACGCCATTTCATTATTTCTGAGCTACACAATGCCAGCACTCGATACACCAGGGAGACAAAACCCAAGGCCAGGGAAAGATACAGAGGGACAGAGAGATTCACATTAAAGACAGAAACAGGCAGTTAATTAACTGAAAAGATGTTGTGGAAATATGGGGAAAAAGACAGGGCAGTGGGACTAACTGCTGAAGTGAGATATTCGTGAGTAAAATTACAAGAATGAGAACATTGAATAAAGGCATTGTCAGATCAGCTGGAATGGTTTGTTACATCAAATTCTGAATCTGCTTCACAGAACACCACAAACAAACATAAACTGGGACAAGATGACAGCCCAGCGTGGAGAGCTGTGCACACCATGCTAGTGTGTTGCTCAGTGAACTGCACTATCTGGCGAGTATTGCAAACTTTACTAACATATGCTAACTATACTCCCATCAGATTACTGCCTATAATGGGAAGGTTTGTTCTCTCTGTGTGGTCATCAGAGACTGAGAGAGTGTGCGTGATAGGCGTGGTTGAATGCGACACTCATTGTTTGAGAAGGAACGCACATGGAGAAAACAATTATAATGATTTGGATGAGGGAACCGGGGGCATTCTAGCGAAGTTTGCCGATGATACGAAGTTAGGTGGACAGGCAGGTAGTACTGAGGAAGTGGGGAGGCTACAGAAGGATCTAGACAGGTTGGGAGAGTGGTCCAGGAAATGGCTGATGGAATTTAACGTGAGCAAGTGCGAGGTCTTGCACTTTGGCAAAAAGAATAAAAGCATGGACTACTTTCTAAATGGTGAGAAAATTAATAAAGCCAAAGCACAAAGGGATCTGGGAGTGCTAGTCGAGGATTCTCTAAAGGTCAACATGCAGGTTGAGTCTGTGATTAAGAAAGCGAATGCAATGTTGTCTCTTATCTCAAGAGGGTTGGAATATAAAAGCAGAGATGTACTACTGAGACTTTATAAAGCTCTGGTTAGGCCCCATTTGGAGTACTGTGTCCAGTTTTGGTCCCCACACCTCAGGAAGGACATACTGGCACTGGAACGTGTCCAGCGGAGATTCACATGGATGATCCCTGGAATGACAGGTCTAGCATATGAGGAACGGCTGAGGATACTGGGATTGTATTCGTTGGAGTTTAGAAGATTAAGGGGAGATCTAATAGAGACGTACAAAATAATACATGGCTTGGAAAAGGTGGATGCTAGGAAATTGTTTCTGTTAGGCGAGGAGACTAGGACCCGTGGACACAGCCTTAGAATTAGAGGGGGTCATTTCAGAACAGAAATGCGGAGACATTTCTTCAGCCAGAGAGTGGTGGGCCTGTGGAATTCATTGCCATGGAGTGCAGTGGAAGCCGGGACGCTAAATGTCTTCAAGGCCGAGATTGATAGGTTCTTGTTGTCTAGAGGAATTAAGGTCTACGGGGAGAATGCTGGTAAGTGGAGCTGAAATGCGCATCAGCCATGATTGAATGGCGGAGTGGACTCGATGGGCCGAATGGCCTTACTTCCACTCCTATGTCTTAATTTTAAATAAGAACAACTGGCAGGCTTTTTGTTTATCAACAGAGAGAACGAGGGACGTTTCATGGACAAGTGAGGTAAAGTGTTTGAGAATGTTAAAACAAAGGCATTGCCAGACACAATAGCAATATACATCCGCATGCACATGAATGACAGATGGATGGGAGTTTGGTGTGAGTTCGAATCAGATTGGCTTCAGCAGGTTTGAAGCTGGGACCGTCAGCAGCAGATTATTGGCTTCATTAAGCCTGTACTTCATAGCTCAAGGTTCAAACAGCAGATGGAATAAACCAGTGAGATATATTCTGGAGTGGTGAGTATTTCAAGTTAGAAATGTCAGGGAATGGTGTCAAGAATCAGCTCATTGTCAAAGGGGTCTCCCACAGTTGTGACTTGTCTGCTTCAGCTGCAGATATTGGCCAGGGATGGGATGGAAACAGTGGAAGGAAGTGGAGTTTGTAACCAGAGCAGTAAACAGTGACCTCCATGCTCTTAACAGCAAAGTCAATGATACAATGCATTATGATTCTCCCCTGAAACTGAATAGTTCAACATAGAGATCCGTGAGTAACACTGCCAGAGCAGAGAGCGAGACAGTAATTGAACACCTTCATTGATGCAGTTAGCAGTGGTCTGTAGAGTGAATATCTAGATTGAGAGATTGGATTGGATTGGATTGGAACAATAATAGTGGCAGGAAGTGTAGACGATATGAAATAACAATAATACAGTCATTACTGGTTTATAGAAAACAAAATCTGGATAGTTACACTCACCAGGAACACCAACGATAGCCAGGAAGGGATAATAAAAATATTGAATAATGAGAAGAGCGTAACAGATCCGCATTGATAATGACATCCAATCAAATGCAGAAAGATACCAAACATAATCGGCTAAGTTCCTGTCTATTGTTGGAATATTCCAGTCTAATGTTCTCAGATTCTGATCGATTGTTGAAACATTCCAGTCCCATGTTCTCAGATTCTGATCTCTCCTCCCCTTCTCTCTGGATCTGCTGATCCCTGTCAGTGCTGTCGGTGATGCTCCTCTCATGTTATGGGATGACACATTGAACGGAGCCCATTTATCATTAAAAGATGGAAACCCTCCACTGGGATAATTAGAATCCATGGAGATTGGCATTAATCGCAGTCACTGAACAAATAGGCTCAGTTAACCAGTTCAATAAATCACTTTTCATCTTCTGGTTTTGGATGGAATGGATGAGGGTTGCTGAGGGATGGACCATAAATCTTTCAATATTTTATATCTTTTTTTCCTTGTATATGAGAGTATTAAAAGAACACTGCAGGGGTCTATCTATGTTCCATTCTGTTTATGAAAGGAGGCAGTTATAAAATAACAGATCGACTGCATAAAAAAGGGGAGGGTGGGCAAGTTTCGAGAAACCTGAACACAAAGTACGGTGCTTATTGACCAGGTGCGGCCACTCCTGGTTTTAATGCCCTGTTATCAAATCCTTTCATAACCTTCAGATAGAGCATTGAGACTGCTGCTCAGGAACAGGCCGAAGAAATTCTCTCCCAATGGGCCTCTTACAGAGGGAGAAGAGAAGACCATTCAGCCCATATTAGCCTGTTGCTACTTGAAAAGGGGGAAAGCTGAACATTGGCACATTTTGTCAACAGAATCATTCAGAACAAAGAGATGTGTTGCTGCAACTGCGTAAAGTGTAACTGAGAGGGCACCTGCAGTACATTGTGTTGTCTGTGTTTCTGTATCTGAGAAAGGATGGACCTCCATCAGATATAGTTTAATGGCTGCTAGTAATCCACGGATTACTGTGTCTCAGATCTGTTACACAAGGACAGGAGGAGGCCGTGCAGCCCCTCAAGTGTGTTTAGAGGAACTGGAGGAGGCCATTAAGCCTCTTGAGTCTATTACAGAGGGACAGGAGGAGCCTAGTCAGACTTTCGAGCCCATTATAGAGGGGCAGGAAGTGTCGATTTAACTTTCATGTTACGCATAAATATTTGTTTTAAATTAGTTGTGGAATAGGAAATATCTGATGTCAACATTAAAGTTCTAACTTTGAACAAGGCCAATTTTGAAAATGTTAGGCGAGCCCTGTGAAAGGTTGATTGGGGTACCCTATTCACAGGTAAAGGGATGGTAGGTAAATGCAAAGCCATCAAACCGTGGTTTCAGAGAGTGAGATGGGAAAGGCTGGTGGGTGCAGGGAGTGCTGGATGGTTAGATATATTGATGCTCTGGTCAAGGTAAGGAAGGAGGCATATGTCCGGTAAACAGAGCTGAGATTAAGTGAATCCTGAGAGGAGTATAAGGGCAATAAGTGTATAGTCAACGGGGAATTCGGGCCAGAAAAATGTGGACATGAGATGGCTTTAGAAATAGGGTTAACGAGGCATTTGAAGAAATTCTAGAAATCCTTTAATGGTAAAAGATTAACTAGGGAGAGAACAGGGCCCCTTAAAGATCAGTAAGTCTACCTATGTGTGGTACCACCCGAGATTGGAGGGATATGAAACAAAAATTTCTCCTCAGTATTTAATGAGGAGGAGGTTACAAGAGCGAGAGAATGAATAAATATACAGTGATACATTGAAAGGTGTCTATATTACAAGGAGGGGTTTGACATTTTAAAACACATAAAGGTGAACTAATCCCTGGGACCAGATCTGTTGTATCCCAAATGTTTGTGAGAAGCTCGGAAAGAAATTGGTCAGCATTTTGCTGATACATTTGTATCATTGATTTCCACAGGTGAGGTGTCAAAAGACTGGAGGGCAGCAAACACAGTGTCATTATTTAAAAAGTAAGGAAAACAAAACAGGTAACTATAGATTAGTGAGCCTGACGTCAATGGTGACTAAATTGATGGAGGGGACTTTGTTGGAAAGGATGTAAATGCATTTGAAAAGACAAGGACTAAGAGGGCTTTGTACATTGGAGATCACGTCTTACTGACTCGGTGTAATCTTTTGAGGAAGTGATGAAGATGATTGATGAAGACAAGCCAGTAGATGTTGTCTTTATGGAATTCAATAAGATTACCAAAATGTTCTACATGATAGACTGGTTAGCAAGGTTAGACTGCCTGGAATCCAGGGAGAGCTCGCCTGTTAGATCCAAAATTTTCTTGAATATTGGAAACAGGGCGTGATAGTGGACATTTGTTCATTAAACTTGGAGACCTGTGACCAGTAGTGTGCCACAAAGATCAATAGTGGGTCCACTGCATTTTGTCACTTATACAAATCATTTACATTTGAGTATATGAAGTATGGTCAGTATATTTGTAGATAATTCCAAATTTGGTGCGGGAGACGACAGTGAAGAATGATCTCTCAGACTATAATGGGACCTTTTTAGGTGAACCGAGGAGTGGCAGATAGAGTATATTTTAGTTACAAGTGAGGTGTTGCATTTTGGCAGACAAATCAAGGTAAGACTTACAGGTAGTGCCCTATCGAAATCTGCCAGTGAAGGAGAACTCCATTGAAATTATCGAATCCCTACAGTGAGGAAACAGGCTTTTCAGCCCATTGAGGCCACACCGAAACTCTAAACAGTATCCCACTGGACAAACACCTGCCCTACCCCTCTGAGCCTGCATTTCCCATGGCTAATCCACCTACCCTACACATCCCTGGGTACGGTGCGCAATTTAGCTTGGCCAATCTACCCTTATCTGTATATCTTTTTACAGTTGGAGTAAAACATAGCACCCGCAGGAAACTCAAGCAGACACGGGGAGAATGTACAAACTCCACACAGTGAGTCATTCAAGGATGGAACTAAATCCAGGTCACTGCCCTGTGAGGCAGCAAAGCTAGACTAGTGGTGCAGGTTCTCCGTTCCTTGAAAGTACTGTCACAGGTAGACAGCGCAGTGAAGAAGGCACTTGGTGATCTTCTCTGTATTGGTGCGTGCTTTGAGTCGAAGCATTTGCATGACATGTTAAATCTGTACAGGACATTGGTTTGGCCACTTTTGTAATATTGCCTTTAACTCTGGTCTCTCTACTGTCGGAAATATGTTGTCAAACTTGAAAGGGTGCAGAAGAGATTTAAAAGAATGTTGCAGGTGTTGGAGGGTTACAGCTACAGGGAGAGTTTGAATAGGCTGGGGCTATTTTCAAGTGTTGAGGCTGGGGGGGTGGGATTCTTAAAGGGGTTTATAAAATCATGAGGGGAATAGATAAGGTAAACAGTCAATGTCTTCCCAGGATAGACGAGTCCAAAATTAGAAGACAAAAGTTTAAGGTGAGAGGAGAATGATTTAAAAAGGGACATGAGGGACAACATTTTCACACAGAGACTGCTGTCTGTATGGATTGAACAGACAAAAGAGGTGGTGGAGGCAGGTACAGTTACACCATTTAAAAGGCATTTGGATGGATACATGCATGGGAAGGGTTTAAGAGGGAGATGGGCCAATGGCTAGCAAGGGGGACGAGATTAATTTAGGTTATTTGGCGGTATGGATGTCCAGACCGAACGATCTTTTTCCGTGCTGTACATCTCTGAGAGTCTATTGACTCTTCAGTGTATAACACGGGAACAGGAGGAGGCTATTCAGCATCTGAATTCTGCCAGTCGGCTTGTTTGCTCAATTACTGAGAGTCAAATACAAAAATACATCATTCAGAATTTGATGATGTTTTACAGAAACGGGGAAACGCCTTTAGTCAAGAAAAGCTGTAAAGAATGTGAAGAGGCCATTCAGTCCCTCACCTCCATTCCACAGGAGCAGCAGGTGAGCACAGAGCGATTGGAGCCTGTTACTCTGGAGCAGGAGGAGGACATCTACTTTCACAAACTTGGGATCAGGAGGGAGTCATTCAACTGCTTGAAACTGGGGCACAGGGACTGGAGACAGTCATTCAACTGTTCGAGGCTGGGACACAGGAACAGGAGCCAGTCACTCAACTGCTCAAAACTGGGGCACAGGGAAATCTGGAAGCTAGTGAGGCCCGAGGATCCTGTTACGCAGGAACAGGAGGAGGTGACTCACTCCCCACCAGGATGAGGCACTGGGAGAGAAGGGGAGTTTGCTTGGAATAAACAGAAATATATGATAAGTTGCATCAGTGGTCCATTCAATCCTACCCCACCATTCACTAAGACCACGGCTGATCTGATTGTGATTCCCTCATCCCATTTTACGGAGACTGTCCTCTCTGCAGCCTCTGCTCCATTGTTGGTCATGTTGCCGATACAGATACTGTAACAACAGTTACCATGACTCATCAAGAGGGTCGGGTCTAACTGGATGAGTCAGGATTTGAAGAGTTCAATCACAATAATTAAAACAAAAATAAAGGCATAGCCAGATATTTAGTTCTCTCACATTCGCAATCCAACTCACATATTCAGGATGGAGCACTGTGTAGATCCGGCTCGTGTCTGCTGAATGCAACCCAGCTCTGTGCAGAGTGAAACTCTGTGCAGCCCACACCAATGCTGGATCTATAATCCTGGGCTAAATGTCCAGAGTGGGGGGGGGGGGGGGGGGGCTGTGCAGTCCGCACTGGTTCATTCATATATAAACCCAGACTGTTGCATTGTTCGGTAACACTGTGTTAGATCGCAGCTCAGTGTGGGGAAACTTGCAACCAATGTTGGAACTGACAGGATGTGCAGCTCCCATCCATTTGCAGCTCCATATCTCCACTGTGCCTTGACAAGGGATGCTGCGAATGTGAAAGTCACTGCGAGGAAGAGATGTAAATTGAAACAATTTAAATACCAATAGTTCTGATTAAGGCACGTATCACTCTAGTATTTAAAGATGAAATAACTGAGGTAATATCCAATGAGATTTTGTAAATTATGCAAACAATAAGAGGGGTTGGTAACGTTATAGTGGTTGCACTATAAGCCTTCAAATAATCAATGGGAATTAGAGGAACAAATATGCAGGAAGACTGGCGAGACTTGCAGGAGCAATAGGGTTGTCATAATAGGTGATTTTAATTATCCTAACATAGACTGGGACTTCCAGAGGGTTAAGAACTTAGGTGGAACGTAATTTGTTAAGTGTGTTCAGGAAAGCTTCCACAAGCAGCATGTACAGGGTCCTACTCGGGAAGGGAAAAACTCGACCTACTCTTGGGAAACAGGGCAGGATAGGTGACGGAGGTAAAGTGGGGGAGCATTTTGGGAAAAGTGACCAGAGATGTATTAATGTTAAAATAGGTATGGTAGGGAAAAGAATTGACCCACAGATTCAAGTTCTAAATTAGGGCAAGGCGAATTTTGTTGAAATTAGACAGGGGATTTCAGGGCTTGATTGGAGTAGTGTGTTTCCAGATAAAAGGATCCAGGGCAAGTGGGAGGGCTTCAAAAGTGAGATAGCTCGATTTCAAGGTCTGCATGTTCCTGTGAGGGTGAAGGGAAAGTGAGGCTGGAAGAGAGAACCCTGGATGACAAGAGATATTGAGGCTCTGACCAGAAAGAAAGGAGGCGTCACTTACGTACACGCAGCTGGGACCAAGGGAATCTCTGGAGGTACACAGGGGATACAGGAGTTTACTAAAGAAGGAAATCAACAGGGCTAAAATGGGGTATGAGATAGCCTTGGCTGAGCAGATTAAGATGAATCCAAATTCAGTATAGTAAATAAAAAGAACAACTAGAGAGAGATAGGACGCCTTACAATCCAAAATGGACATGCATGTGTAAAACCTCAAGAAATGGGTGAGGTCCTCAATTTCCCCTCTGTGTTTATCATGAAGAAAGACATGAAGACCTGTGACATTTGGGAGGTTAGTTGTGATATCTTGGTACAGTCAATATCACATTAGAGGTGCTGATGGACATATTAGAATGCAAAAAGTCTGATAAATCTCTTGGTCCTGACTAGATATATCAAAGAGCACTGCACAAGGCGAGAGATGGTAGTTCAGGGGCAAGGTCTCGGAAGACTGGGCAGTAGCAAATGTAGTGCCCTTATTCAGAAGGGCTGCAAAGAAAAGCCTGGGAAATATAGACCAGTAAGCTTCACATCTGTTTCTTGAAACCACTTGAGAAGGTTCGGAGATATAAGATATGGATGTATTTGGGAAGACAGAGTTTGACTTGGAGCAGTCAGCATAGCTTTGTGCGTGGCAGATCATGCCTGACAAATTTTGATAAAGATTTGTGAGGAAGTGACCTGGAAGGTTGACGAGGAAAGATAGTGGACAAAATCGACATGGATTTCAGTAAGGCCTTTGATAAGGTTTCACATGGTAGGCCGCTCTAGAAGGTTAGATCGCATGGACTCCAATGTAAACTGGCAAATTGGCGACACAATTGGCTTAACGTTCTGAAACAAATGGAAGTATGCTTGTCAGACTGGAGGCCTGTAACTAGTGGAGTGCCTTAGTGGTCGGTCCTGGGCCCATTGCTGTTTGTTATCTATACCAATGATTTGGACCAGAGTGCACAATGCAACATTAATAGGTTTGCAGATTACACTAAATTAGGAGATATCATTTACAGTGAGGAACGTTATCAGAAATTGCAGCAGTACCTTGATCAGCTGGGGAAGTGGGCTGAGAAATAGCAAATGGAGTTTAATTTAGATAAGTGTGACGTCTTGCATTTTGGAAAGTCAAATCCAGGTAGGAGTTTAATGACGAATGATAGTGCCTTAAGGAGTGTAGTGGAACAAAAGGTCGTTGGAGATCAGGTGCACGGCTGACTGAAATTTGAGTCACAGATACACAGGACAGTGAAGAAGGTTATTGGCACATTGGCCTTCATCAAAGCATTGAGTATAGAAGTTGGGACGTTATGCTGCAATTGTACAGGATGTTGGTAAGGCTGCAGTTGGAGTATTGGGTTCATCTTGCTCTAGAAAGGATATTATTGAACTAGAAAGTATGCAGAACAAATTTCCAAAGATGTTTCCTGGGCTTAAAAGCTCTAACTTATAGGCAGAGGTTGGACAGGTTAGAACTTATTTCTTTACAGCTTAGGAAACCGAGGGGGTTCTTTTGAAGTGTAGCTCTTATAAAATCATGAGAGGCGTGCATGGGGTGAATACTTCAAACTTTTTTCTCAAGTGGGTGAATTGATGACTAGACGACACCCATTAATGTTTGGAAATGATACAAAATATAAAAAGGAAACTGAGGGGCAAGCTTTTTACATAGAGTGTGGTACTCATATGGACTGAGCTGTCAGTGGAAGTGATTGAGGTGGGTACAATAACAACATTGAAAAGGCATTTGGACAAATACACAGAAAGGAAAGGATTAGAGGGATACAGAACAAGGGCAGTGACAAGGGGTGAGTCTGGATGTACATTTTGGTTGCCATGGACCAGCTAGGCCAAATGACCAGTCATACTGGCAGTCTCGTGCAATATGACTGTAAATGAGTGTGTTTTGGGGTGGAGATAGGATGCGGAGGGGGGGGAGACTGAGATAAAATGTCATGGAAGGATATGTTCACAGGTTTCAGAATGAAGACATTTCGATAGTATCATGCAACACTGGTCAGTATTTCGAAGAATTATGAGTGAAAGGGATAATGCTGTGAGTTCAGGCGATGGAGAGTTTTGGATGAGCATTTGTTCTGCAGCTTGGTAACTGCGAATGAGGACAGCAGAGTCTTCGCCTTACTGGGCTGAATCTAACAAAAACCTGTCTCAGTGACATTTTCATTAAGTGTGACAGGGATTGTCTGCACAAGGCCGAGCTAGTTTCCTGGTGCTATCTTACCAAACTCATCTCATTAACTAGCCACCCCACTCCATAGTGTCCCTCTCATACAATGCCAGCCGGATTCTGCCACCCATCATGACTGGAGGTACTCACAATCGCCCGGATGCCCCTGGATATTCTGTGATCACTGACACTGGTGCCATCTTTAAAAGGCCGATGGGCACACGGTTGTGCTTTCTCAGTTTGGAGCTTCCCTGCACATTTTCCCCAAGCATGGCAGCGAAGGGGAAATTACACCACGGTTTGTCGACAGCAACATGGAGGTCCTGGTGGATGGGCAAGTACAAAAGAGGACCATTCTCTTCCCAGAGGGGGCCACACTACCAGACCCACCGAGCATGGTCTGCTCGCACCACCCAGCTCAGTGCAGTATCTGGGGTCTGAAGAAATGCCCCGCAATACAGGACAAGCATCAATAACCTTCCCCACTCTGTCAGGATAAGGGTCACCGTATTCTCTGCTCCCTCACACTCACTGTATATCTGTTATAGCACCGACCCCCGAACAAGGCTCATGCTCCACCACTCTCACTACTACATGCAGCAACTTCCCTCTCTTTCTCTCTTGCCTTTCTAATGCCCCCAACATAGTTATAGAATATTCTGGGGAATGCTAATTATGGAATGTTCCAGGTATTGTTCCAACTTATTCCCAGTTTCAGGAAAACGGCTGTGCCCCAGTGTGTAACACGTAAGAGGATGGAATAGAGATGTACGTTTTTCAAATCACACACAATTAAAATCCATCATGAGGCCATTCAGTATTTCAAATATGCTCCAACATTCAATACGTTTAGGGGTGATCTGATGGTTTTCTCAGCTCCATGTTACAGGAACTTTCAGTCATTCAACGCCCAGGTTCCTGTTACCGAGCAGACGATTCTCAGACACTTCATACCTCGGGTTTCTTCCACCATGTGTTCAGAAGGCTTTTCCCATGGGGACGGACTATCCTAACAATATATTTCATCTGATTTATAAATTTATGCAACAGTCAGCATGCTTTCCACAGACCAATCAAAAACATGCACTTATTTTATGGTTATCGGTATTCAACCACAATTAGTCATTCTGGTTATTTCATTTGTCTCACCTTATTGTATTCATCCAAAGACAGCTTCCAAACACTTGTCTCATAATAAAATACAATTTCGAGCAGAGAACGTTTTTGTATCAAATACACCTTTTTCCTTGTCATTAAATTTTCTCTTGCCCTTTTTCTGCGGCTGATTCTGTGTATAGCAGTTACACAGTCTCCCACTCAGTTGGTTGGATGGTTGGTTTGTGATGCAGAGGGAGGCCTCCAGCGGAGTTTCAATTCCCCACAATTCCCCAGAGCCTACCATGAAGGGGATCCTCTCTCAACCTCACCCTATTACCCGTGTGGTGACCTTCAACGTAAACCACCACGAGTGGGTCTCTAATGAGAGTTATTTCGGACTCTAATCTATCCATATTAGCATTTCAATTTTTAGCAAATTTTTTTATTGAAAAAGATATTTTTATTATTATATTAAACCAATAACAAAACAACTCAAATAACTGAACAAAATTACACCCATGTGCATGTATATACAAAATAAGTTAAAGTCTCTAAACGGACAGAAGAAAAACAAAAATAAACAATAAATAATAAATAAATAATAACAAAGTGATAGCTCTCGTTCTTCGAGAGCATCAACTGATACACATTCATACGTTCATAATCCCTCATATCTGATTCATTAGACAATATCGTCATGGCTATATAAAAGACCTTTTTAGAGTGGTAAGTAAGCCTGCATCGCGGTAATCCAGAAAGAGTTGCCATATCTTATATAAATCTCTGCTTTTCGGTGCACCATACTAATGAGAACGTCCAAAGGGATATTCTCCATGACGAGCTTACAACGACCCAATAGACACTGGGGTTTTTCAGACATCCAAAACAACAGAGTATTTTTCCTAGCACAGTAAGCATGGGGGAGATACTAAAGGAGTATTGTGCATCAGTATTTACTGTGAAAAATGATATGGAAGATATAAATTGTAGTGAAATAGATGGTGACACCTTTCAAAATGTCGATATTACAGACGAGGAAGTGCTGGATGTCTTGAAGCGGATAAGGTGGATAAATCCCCAGGACCTGATCAGGTGACCCCAGAATTCTGTGGGAAGCTAAAGAAGTGATTGCTGGACGTCTTGCTGAGTTATTTGTAATATGGATCGTCACAGGTGAGGCGCCGGAAGACTGGAGGTTCGCTAACGCTGTTTTATTGTATAAGAAGGGTGTTAAGTACAAGCCAGGGAACCATAGACCAGTGAGCCTGACGTTGGTGATGGGCAAATTGTTGAAGCGAATCGTGAGGGCCAGGATGTGCTGGCATTTGGAAAGGCAAGGACTGATTAGGGATAGTCAACGTGGCTTTGTGCATGAGAAATCATGTCTCACAAACTTGATTAGTTTCATGAGGAAGTTACAAAGAGGATTGAGGAGGGCAGAGGGGTAGATGTGCTCTATATGGACTTCAGTAAGGGTTTTGATGAGGTTCCCCATGGGAGACTGAATGGCATGGTTAGATCTCATGGAATACGTGGAGAACTAGCCATTTGGATACAGGACTGGCTCAAAGGTAGAAAACATAGGGTGGTGGTGAAGGGTTGTTTTTCAGACTGGAGGCCTGTGACAAGTTCAGTGCCACAAGGATCGGTGCAGGATTCACTACATTTTGTCATTGACATAAATGATTTGGATGCAAGCATAAGAGGTACAATTAGTAAGTTTGCAGATGACACCAAAATTGGAGGTGTAGTGGAGAGGGGAGAGGGTCACCTCAGATTGATCAAATGGCCAATGGGCTGAGAAGTGGCAGATGGAGTTTAATTCAGATAAATGCGAAGTGCTGCATTTTGGGGAAGAAAATCTTAGCAGGATTTTACACTTAATGGTAAGGTCGCAGAGTGTTGCTGAACAAAGAGACCTTGGAGTGCAGGTTCAAAGCTCCTTGAAAGGGGAGTTGCAGGTAGATAGGATAGTGATGAAGGCGTTTCCTTTATTGGTCAGAGTATAGAGTACAGGAGTTTGTAAGATCATGTTGCGGCTGTACAGGACACTAGTTCAGCCAGTGTGGAATAGTGCGTGCAATTCTGGTCTCCTTCCTATCGGAAAGATGTTGTGAAACTTGAAAGGGTTCAAAAAAGATTTCAAGGATGTTGCCAGCGTTGGAGCATTTGAGCTACAGGGAGAGGCTGAACAGACTGGGACTGTTTTTCCTGGAGCGTCGGAGGCTGAGTGCTGACATTATAGAGTTTTAGAAAGTTATGAGGGGCATGGATAGGGTAAATAGGTAAAGTCTTTTCCCAGGGGTCGGGGAATCAGAACGAGAGGGTATAAATTTAGGGTGAGAGGGGAAAGATATAATAGAGAACTACAGGTCAACTATTTCATACAGAGAATGGTACATGTATGGAATGAACTGCCAGGTGATGTCAGGGAGGCTAATAAAAGTGCAACATTTAAGAGGCATTTGGATGGGTAAATGAATAAGAAGGGTTTGGAGGGATATGGGCCGGGTGCTGGCAGGTGGGTTTAGATTGGTTTGGGATATCTGGCCGGCATGGTCGGGTTGGACCAAAGGGTCTGTTTCCATGCTGTACATCTCTATGACTCTATGACTTATATTAATCTCTGTGTTTTTGTTGCACCATGCTGGTGTGAAAGTCCAAAGGGATATTCTACATGATGAGTTTACAAAGTCCCAACAGATCCGGGGTGTTTTCAGACATACAACACAACATAATATTTTCCCTCGCCCAGAAAGTAAGGATATATTTTTTTCCTAAGTGCATCTGTGTAAGATACTCTGGGCAGGCCCAGGAAAAGAGAAACCAGGTTCACCTCCAATTCGGTCTCCATGACCCACTCTAGCACAACTAACGCAGAGCTCCAATATATACGAAGCCTGCAGCAGGACCACATGCAATGAGTAAGAGTGTCTGTAGTCATTCTGTATTTAGGAAACGATGAAGATAATCCCACTTTGAATTTTGAGGGAAAATCTGGGGTCAGATAGACCATGTGAAAAATTTTCAACTGCATGGAATGGGTACTATTTCAGATCAAAATCCTTCGAGCATTTTCACAAATATCCTCCCATGTCTCCGAAGAGATCTAAACCCCCAACTCTCTCGCACAGACGTCACGAAGCTGCACAGTCTTGTCTGAGTGGACACTATCCAACTAATGATAAAGGGTACTAACAGAGAGCGTATTCTTAGCAGTAAGAACCCACTTCTCTGTGTCGGACCTATAAGTGTCTGTTCAAAGTAATTTTTTAATCAAGTCTCTAATTTGGAAAAAAACAGAAGGAGTCTCTCCTAGGTAGCCCATATCTACGAATTATTTGACCAAATGATATAATTGTTTCTCCCTCAAGTAACACGTGGTGGCTCAGTGGTTTGCACTGCTGACTCACAACACCAGGGTCATGGGTTTGGTTCCAGTCTTGGGTGAGTGGCTGTGCGGAGTTAGGAAATTCTCAACCGTGTCTGCATAGGTTTCCTCCCACAGTCACGCAGATGTGCAAGTTAGATGAATTGGTCATTGCTAAATCGCTCATAGTGTTCCAGGATCTGTAAGTTGGGGCATTAACCAGGGTAAATATAGCATGGTAGGGGAATGGGTGTGGGTGGGTTACTCTTCAGAGGGTCGAAGTGGAGTTGCTGGGCCCAAGGACCTGATTCCACACTGCAGGGCTTATACTAATTCCATATCACCCAAGCAAGGTATCCCCCTCGCTGCCCATAGTTTACACCTGGAATCCATTATCCCTGGTTGACAACCTGGTATACCAATTATAGGGGTTAAGAAACATGGTTTGGGCTGTATTGCCCTCAATCTGACGGATTGTCCTTCATGCTTTAACAGTATTGATCATCATTAGTTTCTGACAATACTCCATAAACGTTGTCAATTTATCTCAGAACGGCAGACTAAAAGGGTTCACTTTGTCTGAGAGGGCTCAATGTCTAGCCATATTGACGCCAAGAGCACAGCGGCCAAGCATTCAAATACGTTGAAAAAAAACTTAATTTATTGCTATTAATCAGGGAGATCAACTCCCCACAATCTTTGGGGCAGTTGCAATTTTGCTAGCTTGATAAAGAATCGCTTATGGTGCCAAATAAAAGAGCTAAACCAGCCATTTTTTTCAAAAAAAAACTTTGATTAGATTACTTACAGTGTGGAAACAGGCCCTTTGGCCCAACAAGTCCACACTGACCCGCCGAAGCACAACCCACCCACACCCATTCCCTTACATTTACCCCTTCACCTAACACTATGGGCAATTTAGCATGGCCGATTGACCTAACCCGCAAATTTTTCTACTGTGGGAGGAAACCGGAGCACCCAGAGAAAACCCACACAGACACGGGGAGCATGTGCAAACTCCACGCAGTCAGTCGCCTGAGGTGGGAAGTGAACCGGGTCACGGGCAGTATGAGGCAGCAGTGCTAACCACTGTACCACAGTGCAGCCCACATGCCTCATCTGTCTGGGAAACATCAAAAAAGCATTCACACGGGGTGTAGGAAATGAAGAAGGACATTCATTTTAATAACAGCTATCCGACCTAGCCAGGATTTTGGAAATGCCTCCCATCTTTGAAGGTCTTGTTTAATTTTGTCCAACAAATGCACATAGTTCACGTTAAATAAATGATCAAAGACAGATGTAATGAATATACTGCAAGAGGGAAACCACCCCATTGACCTTTTAAAAGGAAACCAGGATTTAGCCTCAGTATCAGGTATTTCCCTAAGACCTCCCACAGGCATGGCCTCCAACTTTGTGAAATTAATTTATCGCCCGGAAAGGCAACAAGCGAATTAATGCATTGCATCACACGACCTACCGAAATTGCGGGATTTGACAAAAAACATAACACCCTCATCTGCATACAATGTAATCTTTCGTGACTTATATCTCACCTTTGGGGCAGATATGTTGCTATCCTACGGATGGCCTCCGCCAGTGGCTCAATCCCCAACGTAAACAACAATGGTGAAAGGTGTCAACCTTGTCGGCTGCCTGGAGAAATATTACTATTACTGGTTGGCACACCATTAGTGAGAACTGCAGCCAGAGGATCACGGTAAATGACCCTCACCCACTTGATAAAAACTTTGCGTAGACCAAACCAAACCATTCTAATGTACAGAAGAGATCCGGCCACTGAACCCAATCAAATGCCTTCCCTCATCTAAAGAGATCAATAATCCCTGGGCAGATTGATGTTGACACTCTTGGATCATATTGAGTAACCACTTAACATTGTAGGAAAATCTGCCGCCCTTTATAAAGCCTGTTTGGTCCTCTTTGGTAATGGAAGGCAGCAAAGTTTCCAGCCTTAATGCACGGGTTTCAGACGGGATTTTGAGACCAACATTTAAAAGTGAGATTGGCGTGTAAGAAGCACAATCCTCCGGGGTCTTCATTTCTTCAGCATCAGAGAGAGATGAGCCTCTCGATGGAGGGAGGGGTTCATGACTGTATGAGTGACAGAACATATTAAACATCAGCCCTGACAATAGATTTATAAATTATTTATAAAATTCACTCAGAAATCCGTCAGGAACGTGTACCTTTACATTCTGAAGTTGCTTCACATCCTCCCGTGCTGACAATGGTGCATTAAGGCACAACACCTATTCAGGGGTTACTTCCGGAAGACCCAGGTTCTTGAAAAATGACTCCATCTTAATCCATCTATCCCCAAATTATTTCAGGCTGAAATAATTTGGTGAAAAGTCTCGGACAGGAGGCATTAATCTTTTTGGAATTGTAGGTAAGGATCCGAGTACCTTTCCTATTTGAGGTAATGGCTGAAGAGGGGCGTTCGTTTTCCTGGCAAGATAGACTAAATACCTGCCTGGCTTATCACCATGTTCAAACAGCCTTTGTTTAGCAAAAGTAAGTACCTTCCTGGCTGTCTGTGTGAGCGTGGAATTCACTGTGGACTGAAGCATTGTGAGGGTATATCACAGTATGCCCTCTTGGCTGGCCTCAGCTCTGCCTCAAACCAGCGTTCCTGCTCCCCCTTCTGCGACATCCTAAGGATTAATTAATCCCTCGGCAGAAGCCTTAGCAATTTCCCATCGAATGGATGGCTTACTGGTTAAATCTGAATTAATGGCTAAGAAAGATCTGAATTCATTGCAGTGGGTGGCACGGTGGCACAGTGGTTAGCACTGCTGCCTCACAGGGCCAGAGACTCCAGTTCAATTCCTGCCTTAGGTGACAGTTTGTGTGGAGTTTACACATTACCCCTGTGTCTGCGTGGGTTTTCTCCGGGTGCTCCGGTTTCCTCCCACAGTCCAAACATGTGCAGGTTAGGTGAATTGGCCATGCTAAATTGCCTGTAGTGTTAGGTGAAGTGGTAAATGTCAGCGAATGGGTCTGTGTGGGTTGCTCTTCGGCGGGTCGGTGTGGACTTGTTGGGCCGAAGGGCCTGTTTCTACACTGTAAGTAATCTAATCTAAATACTCAATTAACCAACTAGTCTTAATACGAAAGAGATTGATTCGCTAGTGTCTCGAAGCTGTTATATTGCCCTTAATCTTAATCAATAAGTATACTGCTTCATGGTCAGAAATGGTAATATTCCTAATTGTGCAGGATGCCACCGAATCTAAGATTGTTGCAGGAATGGGGAAGATATCAACCCTCGTGTGGCATTTATGCCGGTTAAAGAAGAAAATAAAATCCTTACTTGTGATGGGGATCTGCCTCCAGATATCCACCAGCTCTCTTTCTGCACACAAATCCATTAATTGTTTACATTATAACGGGGGTATTGGGGCACCTTAGGACATTCTGTCCACCGTGGGGTCCATAAGACAGTTGAAATCTTCTACAATAATGTGCACAATGCAAGATAACTGAATTTGGAAAATGCATCTACCAGGATTTTAAGAGGGTGCGCCTGGGGTGGGGGTGGGTGGGGAGGGGGTGCAATAAACATTCAAAATACTGTATTATTTACCATAGTTCAAGGCTTTGGGGATTATGAGCCTCCCGTGAGTATCAAATACAATCTAGTAGGTTAAATGGAAGATTCTTTTTATCCATTATGGCTTCTCCCCAACTCGTAATATTAAAAGAGGAGAAATAAACCCGATCAAACGCGACCTGCTGGAAAGTCAAATGTTCTTTGTCATCAAGGTGCATCTCCTGCAATAGGACAACATCCATCCTCTCTTTTTAAGACTAGAAAGTAAATTTTTCCTCTTTTCTGGCTAATGGCTCCCCTTAATGCTCCAGGTAGACCATTTAAGCACATCATTTACCCAGAATACACTGTAGCAACATTTGAACTCGAGAGACGAAGAACTCGAATTACTGATCATTAATAAACAAAGTCTCATAGAGCTTAAAAACTACACAAACTAAAACTACTAAAACTGCCAAATTTCAAATCTTTCCAAAAATAAGCATTTTAAGTAAATGGCTGTGATGGAGTGGGTTAGGGAACCCCTTTGCCCGTGCTGTGATGCAGAGCCCAACAAAGCAGACCTTCCAGATCAACACCATCTTGGATTTCCCCTTATCATTTTATCGATATTATCATTTCATTTTGCATTATATTCCTGGATGTGCTGGAGCAGTGTGATTTTTTACCACTGTCAGCATTTCCCCAACACTGCACATTCCTGCCATTCCTCGATAATCCTTGACTCCGTTATTCCTAATGAACCTTCTGTCTGCGCCTCAAAAATATTCAATATTCCTGCCTCCAATGCTCTGCAGGGAAGTGAGTTCCAAATACTATCACCACTGAGAAAACTATAATTAACTTCATCTGTGTATGAGATTATTTTTGTCTCCTTACCTGAGAAATGATATAATTAAATTCGAAGCAGTTCATAGATATTTCACTTCATGTATTCCAGGGATGAGGATCTTATATTATGAAGGCTTTAACAGGTTACTCTTGGAATGAGGGGTGATGTTATTGAAACATACAAAACCTAGATGAGAGTGATCAGATAGATACCCACTGGGTGTTTGTATTTTAAAACTTCTTGTTTTTATAGAATCTCTACATTGTGGAAGCAGGACATTCCGTCCATCAAGTCCACATTGACTCTCGTAACAGTATCCCCCCACCCCCCGGACCTGTCCCCCTACTCTATCCATGTAACCCTGCATTTCCCATAGCTAACCTATCTAACCAACACATCCCTGGGCGCTATAGGCAATTTAGCATAGCCAATCCGCTCTAAGCTGGATACCTTTGGACAGTGGGAGGAAACTGGAACACTGGGAGGAAACCCACACAGACATGGGGAGAATGTTAAAAATCCACATCGAGGGTTGCCCGAGGTTGGAATTGAACGCAGCTCCTTGGTGAGGGGAGGTAGCAGTGCTAACCACAGATCCACCATGCACATTAGTTAGTTATATTAGTTCCTTGTGGCTGACTAAAGAAATCTTCCTGACTTGTTCCTGTCACTGAACCCGACTCAGTCTGAGAACCTTATCAAGGCCATATCATCAACCTGGTTACATTTAAAATTATGTGTCAGCAGTGGAGGAATGGGACGAGAAAAGGAAACAGTGATACCCTCCAACCTCCATCAGAGCAGGAATTAGGAGAAATACACAAAGTAGGATTTCAGTCAAGTGGGAATTCTCTTACCCAGAAGTTTGGGATGGCTGGATCTTTAAATTATATCTAAGTTGGCTTTGTCTGGTTCTCCATGGACAGGTGAGTCAGGGATAATGGTGCATGGAAAGAAAAGTGCAGCTGGGACCACAATGAGATGAGCCATGTCCTTATTTACTGGTGGAGTAGTATCAAAGGGCTGAATGGCCCACTTGTGTCCCTCAGCCCTATGTTCTGATGTTCCATTCAGCCCTCGGACATGTTAAACAGGGGCCGATCGAGGCCACTCCGATGGTTAGGTGTAGTTTTGGAAATGTACTTGGAAAATCCAGGCTGGATCAGAAACTGGCCACCACCTCCACCCCCCAGTCCCTGTTTCCAGGCTTCCGTTCTCTGTAACTTCTGCTCCAGATGTGAGTCATTTTGCAGACCCAGATACGCTGGGAATACAGCCACATATCCCACCCAGGGTTAAAACAACAAATCCTCTGCTCTCCCTGAATGCAACATTGTACAACACGATTTCCAGCAAAATAACCCGTTACTTTCCAAAAGCATTACATGTGAAATTAATAAATAGGAACAGGAGTAGGTCAATCGGCCCCTCAAGCTAACCCTGTCATTTCATAAGAACATGGCTGATCTACTCCAGGGCTCAACTCCACTCTCTTGCCGACTCCACTCTCTTGCCGACTCCTTGTATCCCTCCACACCTCTCTGAGTTAGGAAATTCCAGACATTCACTAGCTTCGGAGACAAGACATTACTCTGCATCTCAGATTGAAATCGATGTTCCATATTCGGTATCTATATCATCGAGTTCGACACTTTGCTCAAGAATGGAAACAACTTCTCAACATCTACCTACTCCAACCCCTCTGTGTCTTGTAGGTTCCAGCAGTATCACTATTCATTCATTTAAACTCCAATGAATAATCGCCTCACCATCTTAGAGATTCTCAATAACACAACCCTTCCTTCCCAGGAAACCGCCTAATGTACCAAACGAGTTACTTGCTGCATCATCGAGCTGACTTTATGTTTCATACCCAGGAAGACTCCAATGTCTTTACTGTTCCTTTTCTGGAAGTCCTCTCCATTAAATAACAGCCTGCCTTTTGATTCTCAGTGTTATCCTCAAACTTGGATGTATATTGCACTCAGCTCCCTCCTTCAGGCTGTCAGTATAGATTGTAAATAACTGATGCCATCAGACTGATATTTGTGGTACTCCAGCAGATAACCCTTTACTATAAAGATCCATTATCCCTGACTCTCCTATTTCTGTGTTAAACAATCATCATCCCATTTTTCTACTGTATCCGACGTCCTGGAGCTTCTGTTTTGTGTAAGAACTTTTGTTTTGTGATACCTTGTGGAAAATCTCTGGAAAGCCTGGTGTCCACCAGATCCCCTTTATCAAGTCCGTTGTTACATTTTCGGGCATCTCCAGAAATACTTCGCATGATTTTACACCGCAAAATATCATTTCCTTTTCACAAAACCACCCTGACTCTGCGTGAAGCTTTTCTAAATGTCCATGCTGGCATTGTTTTCCAAACTATATTAGTCCCATCTGTTTTCATTAGGTCCATGTGCCTCTAAATGTTTCCCATTCATATGTTTGCCTAAATGTGTTTTAAATGTTGTAGCTGTCATTGCATCTCCCACTCTTCCTCTGGAAGCTCATTCCATACCCCCACCATCCTCTGTGTAAAAACGCTGCCCTTTAGTCCCTTTTAAATCTACCCTCTTACACCATAAACCTATTCCCTCTATGTTTGGATTCCTCTATCCTGTGGAAAAGACCTTGGCTATTCACCCTATCCATACCTCTCATGATTTTATAAGCAGCTATAATGCCATTCCTCAACATCCTACACTCCATCTGATACTAACTTCAAGAACAAGTGTTTAAAGATAAGCACTGCAAAGTTGAAGCAATATTAAAAATGACAGGTAACCATCACTCAGCCCAAATGTCATGCTGTGATTTGTTTTTCTCCATGTTACAATACTAAGGCAGCATGAAACGCTTGCTAGTGCTAATAAGAAGTTAAGCACCTGAATTCCTTTGTCTAAAAGGGGTAATGATCATGACAGTGAAAACGAATCTGTGGCCAGATCTATATATTACCACATGGTCAACATTCTCCCTCCTGGCCTCCGTATGACTTTGTGTGGTTGTGTCTTCTTTATCTTGCATTCAATAGAGAATTCACACCTTAAATTAGACCCGTTATACAGAATCTTTTCTTTCACCACTGCTAAAAGCGCGTTTTTCCTTTGCCACACCCTCTTTTCTCTGTCACCCATGCTCCACCTCTGGCAAGGGAATAAAAGACCATTTTGCAATTGTATTCTGTTTTGAAGAATTGTCACATTGGACTGGAACTCTGTTTCTCTCTCTCTGCAGATGTTGAGAGACCTGTTGAGTTTCTCCAGAAATGAATAGGCACAGAACGATTTTTCAATTAAACAAATAATTATGGATACTGGAAATAAAAATAAAAAACCTTTGTAGAAGGTTCACTGGACCTGAAAGGTTAACTCTGTATTCACTCCAGAAAATTCTGCAACATCTTTCGCAATTTCTTCAGCAATTTCTGGTTTTGAACAATTTCCAACGACATATTGTCAAAGATGCCCAAACATCCTGTCCAACATGGAGCGTTGTACACTGGGAACTGAACAGTAACGCATGGTGACAAGTTCCTTGACTCTGAAACTGCATAAGGCTGGCATCACTGATATTGCAGAGCTCTGATTCATGGTCAGGGAGAAAAACAGAAGGAAACATATTCACTTCAAATACAGAAGATGTCATTACTGAAAGGAAAAGATTCAGATTAGTACCTTAAATGAATATTGTTTATGTAACAAATTGGAGGCGTGACACCAAGGAAAGACTTCCAGCAGAATAAGAAAATGAAAATGGAAGTATTTCTGCATCAGAAACCAGAGTAGGTCACTGAATACACGGCTGAGGGGTGAATGGGTCTCGGTTTGAACTGGGCGTGGGGGGGTGGGTGGCATTCAGTAGAATTGAATTGTAGATGTTGCAGCTAAAACTCGGTTATCATCTGATGCTGTAGATTTCAATGACAATCTGTAGCTGTCCCCCAGGGTAGTCCACCCGTCTACCACTTCCATCAAGCCGATCCATGGGTCAGTGAAGAGTGTGGGTGAACATGGTCGGGTCGGAATCACGTGCACCTAAACCTGATGACAATCCATTAAAGCTACCACATTTGACTGGTTACACTACGAACAGCAGGACTAACATCTGATAGAGAGAGAGATGATCGCAAGACTAACGAATCAGATCTAAGCTCTGTCGTCCTGTCAAATCCATGCATAAAAGTCGATGGACCATTAAACTACTTACTGAAGGAGAGAACTCCACAAATATCCCCATCCTAAATAATGGAACAGCCCTGTGCATCCATGTAGAAGATGCAGTATCTGCACCATCCTCAGCCAGAAGTTTCAGTCGATTACCCACCTCACCCTCAATATGATGCCCTCAGAATCACAGATGCCCGTCTTCAACCAATTCAATTCACTGCACGTGACATGAAGCAACAGCTGGACACTGTAGATATGACAAAGGCATTTGGTCCTGACCCCATTCCTGCAATAGGACTGAGGACATTTGCTACAAAACAAGCCGTGTCCCTGAGGAAGCTGTTTCATTCCAGCTCCAACTCTGTCATCTCCCTGGCAATTACTCAACTATGTCCCATCCTCTAAGAAGGGAATAATTACAATCAGACCAATTGCCACGTCCTCAGTCCCATCACGATGGTCAAATTGGTTGGGGTTTTTTATGATAGAGCTGTCAATCAGCACAGAAATAATCAGTTCAGTGTGGTTTCTGATAGGCCCCCATGTGGAGATGGTGCAGTTGTGGAATTGTCATTGGATTGCTAATCCAGACCAGGATAATTTTCGGGCAACTGGTGCAAGTTAAAAACAATTAATAAAATATCGAGATCTAATACTTGGTGTCAGTAACAGTGATCGTGTATTCAAGGTCGATTATAGATGTCGATCTCCTTCCGCAATGTACTTTCAGGAAGTGAACCCCCAGTGCTTTCCTGTCTGGCCTAAAAGTTACTCCAGACACATAGACATGTGATACACTCTTCAATGGTCTCTGATTCGGCCAAGCAAGACACTCTATTGTATCAAACTGCTCCGAGGTCTTAAAGGATAAACCCGGAGAGAACACCCGGCAGCAGCCTCGTTATCAGAAAAGGGAACTGGAAACACAATCCTGTCGACCCTGCAGAGACCTAATCCTAACAGCTGAGAGCTTGTGACAACATTTACAGAGCTTTCCCATACACTGCACAGAAGCATCGGGAAAGGAACATGTCATACAACTCATTGAGCTTTCCCTATTCTAATTAATGACCGAACATCTCCTCAACGCAGTTTTCCCCATACAATATACATAACCCTTAATATGTTTAAACATTGTGAAACATAAAATGAGAACTACTGTCGTCCATTCAGGCCATCAGTTGTGCGCCTCCATTCTATGTACAGGCAGTTCACCAATAACACGTGTTGATTAAATATATTTCGGCTGCAATGCAGTTCATGAACATTTTTCTATAAATTGAACTGGCGTTCACTGTGAAGCAATTCCTTGGCGGGCACCAGCTGAACAGCATATCCAGCCTCAGAAAGCCTCAGTCTGCAAAAGTTACAATCACCGTGTTCAGCTAAAACAAGAATGCAATCGACTCTGCAGGCCTTGACACTGAGCCTGAAACTGGGAATTGTAGATTATTTTGAAAGAACTTTATTTCAAACTGTGGGGAGAATCTTGGAGAGAACTGGAATTCGGCATCGGTATCACATGGTCGGTCAGCCCCCGCGCGCTTTCTGGTGAAGATTGTGGTGAAAGGTACAGTGCACCAGTGAGTGATTGTAGTGTGAAAGCGTTAGATTTACAGCACTGTTCCATTACAACATGTCATTTAAAGATTTATTTAGACTGTCCTATTTTGTGTTAGATCAAATTTAATTTTTGGTTTTTACTGATATTTTTGGGAGTTCGCCACTTACCCTCTTTTTTCCATAGACCCCACCATTAATATTGCATGATTTTGTACACCACAGTGTTGCACAGGAACACAGTTATTGCGTTATTGGAGAACAACCTGGAATGATAATTGATTTTCTATCTTCACACCATACTCCTGCTCTCTCCCTATCCCTTTAGTTTCCAGAAATCCTTATTTATATTCAGCTCCTTGATTTCCACAGCCTGATCTGGGAGAGAGTACCCCTGGTTCGCCAGTCTCTGAGTGCAGGCATTTATTCTCATCTCAAGGCAAAGTGGCCTGTCTGTACCTAATATTGTGGCCCCTTGTTTTAGAGGGGAATTACCATCCCTGCTTCTAATCTGTCTCGCCCTGTCAGAGTGTTATATATTTCACTGAGATTTCCACTCATTTTCCTAAACCCCATTGAATACAGGTCCAGTTACCCCAAACTCTGCTCCCACAACAAGTTTGTCATCCCAGAGATCAGTCTGGTCATCCTTTGCTGCTCTCCCTCGATGTCAGGTTTGTCATCTGTTAGGAAAAGAGACCAAAACTGCACACAATGCTGCACAATGTTCGAGATGCGGTCTCACCAAGGCCCTGTACAGCTCCAGGAAGATACATTTACTCCTGTACTCATATGCCCCTGAAATGAAGGTGAATACAGCATTTATCTTCCTTCCTGCTTCCTGCTCCTGCAATATTGCTTTAAGTGATTGGTGTAGAGGGAGACCCAGATTCCTTTCAAAGTTTCAGTTCCCTACGTGCTGGGCCTGCATACAATGGTCAGCGTGCCAATGCCATTCCCAGTATTGACTTCTGGCTTCAGAACGCATTGCCATACATGGACTCGGAGGGCTACGCAGAAATAAACAAAAATGCAGCTTAAGTTCATTTATAATGCAACATTTTTCAACCAATCCGTTTTCAAATGACAGGCTGCCAGTCCATTGTTCCCATCAAATTACACAACATCTCATCTCCCCAATTACTCTCCACCTGCCACGTATTTGCCCAGTCACTCCACTTGTCTCAATCACCTTGGAACTTTTTTACATCCTCCTCATCCACTCACAGGCTGACATCGTTTAGTGCTGTCAGCAGACTTGGGAATATTGCATTTGCGCCCCTCACCCAAAGGTATGATGGGCATTGAGAATAGCTGGAGCCCAAAACACGATCCTTACAACATCCTCCAAGCCTTCCATATAAAAATAAAACATTTTTTTATTCCTACTCCCTGTTTCCTGCCAGCTCTCCCATTCTAAATCTATGACCATATATTAGCCCGATTCCCACAGGATTCGAATTTGCACAATAGGCTTGGGGCTTTATCAAAACTCTTTCTGAGATTCCACTCGTATGGCATTGGTACCTCCAACATAAATTTACGAAAAGCCACTTTCTCAAATATGATTCCCATTTCATAATTATCTGTTGACTTTCAATACTTTCTCTAAACTGTTTAGTCGCTATTTTCATTCTATTCCCTTTTTCTCACAAGACTGAAGTTTCCTAGTATGACTAGGAAGTTTTCTTTTTGATTTTGTTTTCTTCTGTGAAGGCATTACTGAAGTATTTGCTCCATCGTTCTGCTATTTCCCGGTCCTCAATTATCTGGCATCAGACTGTAAGAAATCTGCAACTTTTTTCTCTTAATTTTGCCATTGACATGTTTCCAGAAAATATTACAAGTTCTCCCTTATCGACTTTGTTAAGATAATCTTCAGAAACCCATCAATTCCTACCTTAAGCTATTCAATGATAGACCTTCCACAGCCATACAATCACATAAGCACAGACTCTGTACTACCAGAAATACAGCACAGTCTACATTCGGCCCACTTTCCGACACAAGACCTTAGCCGTGAATCTTAAAACATTTGAAGTGCACAACCGTGTCGTTTCTAATGGTTTGAGGTTAGCATGACAACTCCACTCTCAAGAAGTGCATTCCAGACCCCAACACCCTCTGGTTGAAAAACAATTTTCAAATCTTTACTAAACCGCAAACCCTTCACTTTTAAAGTGTGGCCCTTTGAGTAACAGCAACAGTTGCTGTGTATCCACCCTGTCCATGTACCTCGTAATCCTATCCTTCTGAATCACAGACCTCGCAGCCTTCTCTCCTCCAAACTAAACAATCTGAGGTTATCCAGCCTCTCTCCATAGCTGATATGCTCCATCCCAGGGAATATCCTGGTGAATCTGCTTTGCACCCCCTCAACGACAATCACATCCTTCCTGTAATGTTGTTCCCAGACCTACACACAGTATTCCATCTTGCCCTCACCACAGTTCCGCATAGTTCGTATAATCTATGCCTTGATTAATAAAGGCTATGTTTACATTCCCCTAGCCTTTCCCAGATTGTGTATTAACCTGTACAATCACATTCAGCGATGTCTGGAGAAGCACCCTCTGAGCTGTCTCGTGTTCTGCCATTCAATGAGTACTCCCCTGTCTGGTTCCTTCTCCCTGGCAATGTGGGTAATTACTCAACTATGTCCCATCCCCTAACAAGGGAATAATTACAATCAGACCAATTACCACGCCCTCAGTCCCATCACGATGGTCAAATTGGTTGGGGTTTTTTATGATAGAGCTGTCAATCAGCACAGAAATAATCGGTTCAGTGTGATTTCCGATAGGCCCCCATGTGGAGATGGTGCTGTTGTGGCATTGTCATTGGATTGCTAATCCAGACCAGGATAATTCTCTGGCAACTGGTGCAAGTTAAAAACAATTAATAAAATATCAAGATCTAATATCTGGTGTCAGTAATAGTAATCTTGTGTTCAATGTCGATTCTAGACGTCGATCTCCTTCCCCAGTGTACTTTCAGGAAGTGAATCCCCATTGCTTTCCTGTCTGGCCTAAAAGTGACTCCAGACACACAGACATGTGAAACACTCTTCAATGGTCTCTGAAACGGGCAAGCAAGGCACTCAATTGTATCAAACTGTTCCGAGGACTTAAAGAATAAACCTGGAGAGAACACCCGGCACCAGCCTCGTTATCAGAAAAGGGAATGGGAAACACAATGCTGTCGACCCTGCAGAGATCTCATTCCTAACAGCTGAGAGCGTGTAACAATATTTACGGAGCTTTCCCACACACTGCACAGAAGAATCTGGAAAGGAATACATCATACAGCTCATTGAGCTTTCCCTATTCTATTTAATGGCCGAAAATCTACTCAACGCAGTTTTACTCATAGAATATACATATCCCTTAATATGTTTAAACATTGTGAAACATAAAATGAGAACTGCTGTAGTCCATTCAGCCCATCAGTTGTGCGCCTCCATTCTATGTACAGGCAGTTCACCAATAACGTGTGTTGATTAAATACAATTAGGCTGCAATGCAATTCATGAACCTTTTTCTAAAAAGTGAACTGGCGTTCACTGTGACGCGATTCCTTGGCGGGCACCAGCTGAACAGCAAATCCTGCCTCAGACACCCTCTGTCTACAAAAGGTACAATCAATGTGTTCAGCAAAAACAGGAATGCAATTGAATCTGCAGGCTTTGAAACTGAGCCTGAAACTGGGAATTGTAGTCTATATTTCGAAAGAACTTTATTTCAAACTGTGGGGAGGATCTTGGAGAGAACTGGAATTCAGCATCGGTATCACATGGTCAGTCAGCCCCCGCACGCTTTCCAATGAAGATTGTGGTGAAAGGTACGTTGTTCCAGTGAGTGATTGTAGTGTGAAAGCGTTACATTTACAGCACTGTTCCATTACAACATGTAATTTAAAGATTTATTTAGACTGTCCTATTCTGTGTTAGATCAAATTTAATTTTTGGTTTTTACTATATTTTTGGAGGTTCACAACTTACCTTCTTTTTTCCATAGACCCCATTATTAATATTGTACGATTTTGTACAACACAGGTTGCACAGAAACACAGTTATTGCCGTATTGGAGAACAACTTGGATTGATTTTCTATCTTCACACCATGCTCCTGCTCTCTCCCTATCCCTTTAGTTTCCAGAAATCCTTATTTATATTCAGTCCCTTGACTTCCACAGCCTGATCTTGGAGAGAGTACCCCTGGTTCTCCAGTCTCCGAGTGCAGGTATTTATTCTCATCTCAATGCAAAGTGGCCTGTCTGTACCTAATATTGTGGCCTCTTGTTTTAGAGGGGAATTACCATCCCTGCTTCTAATCTGTCTCGCCCTGTCAGAGTGTTATATATTTCACTGAGATTTCCACTCATTTTCCTAAACCCCATTGAATACAGGTCCAGTTACCCCAAACTCTGCTCCCATAACAAATCTGTCATCCCAGAGATCAGTCTGGTCATCCTTTGCTGCTCTCCCTCGATGTCAGGTTTGTCATCTGTTAGGAAAAGAGACCAAAACTGCACATAATGCTGCACAATGTTCGGGATGCGGTCTCACTAAGGCCCTGTACAGCTGCAGTAAGATACGTTTAGTCCTGTACTCAAATGCCCCCGAAATGAAGCTGAATGCAGCATTTTGCTTCCTTTCTGCTTTCTGCTCCTGCAATATTGCTTTAAGTGGTTGGTGTACAGGGAGATACAGATAACTTTCAAAGTTACGGTTCCCCACTTGCTGGGCCAACATAAAATGGTCAGCATGCCAATGTCATTCCCAGTATTGACTTCTGCCCTCACAACTCACTGCCCTACATGGACTCTGAGGGCTACGCAGAAATAAACAAAAATGCAGCTTAAGTTAATTTATAGTGCAACATTTTTCAACCGCTCCTTTTTCAAATGAGAGGCTGCCAGTCCATTGTTCCATTCAAAGTACACAACATCTCACCTCTCCCATTGCTCTCCATCTGCCACGTATTTGCCCAGTCACTCGAATTATCTCAGTCACCTTGGAGCTTTTTATATCCTCCTCATCCACTCACAGGCTGACATTGTTCAATGCTGTCAGCAGACTTGGGAGTGTTGCATTTGTGCCACTCACCCAAAGATATGATGTGTATTGGGAATAGCTGGAGCCCAAGACACGATTAGTACAGTATCCTCCAAGCCTTCCATTTAAAAATAAAACATTTTTTTATTCCTACTCCCTGTTTCCTGCCAGCTCTCCCATTCTAAATCTATGACCATATATTCGCCCGAGTCCCATAGGATTCGAATTTGCACAATAGGCTTGGGGCTTTATCAAAAATCTTTCTGTTAATCCACTCGTATTGCATTGATACCTCCTACATAATTTTCTTAAAAGCCACTTTCTCAAATATGATTCCCATGTCATAAATCTCTGTTGACTCTGTCTATGCCCATTAATTTCAGTCCAATACTTTCTCTAAACTGTTTAGTTGCTATTTACATTCTATTCCCCTTTTCTCACAAGACTGAAATTCCCTAGTATTGCTTTCTTTTTTGTTTTGTTTTCTTCTGTGAAGGCATAACTAAAGTATTTGCTCCATAGTTCTGCTATTTCCCGGTCCTCAATTATCTGGTATCAGACTGTTAGAAATCTGCAACATTTTTATCTTAATTTTGCCATTGACGTATTTCCAGAAAATATTACAAGTTCTCGCTTATCAACTTTGTTAAGATAATCTTCAGAAACCCATCAATTCCTACCTTAAGCTACTCAATGATTGACCTTCCACAGCCATACAATCACATAAGCACAGACTCTGTACTACCAGAAATACAGCACAGTCTACATTCGGCCCACTTTCCGACACAAGACCTTAGCCGTGAATCTTAAAACATTTGACGTGCACAACAGTGTCGTTTCTAATGGTTTGAGGTTAGCATGACAACTCCACTCTCAAGAAGTGCATTCCAGACCCCAACACGCTCTGGTTGAAAAACAATTCTCAAATTTTCTCTAAACCGTAAATCCTTCACTTTTAAAGTGTGACCCTTTGAGTAACAGCAACAGCTGCTGTCTATCCATCCTGTCCATGTACCTCGTAATCCTATCCTTCTGAATCACAGACCTCGCAGTATTCTCTCCTCCAAACTAAACAACCTGAAGTTATCCAACTTCTCTCCATAGCTGATATGCTCCATCCAAGGGAACATCTCTGCACCGCCTGCACTACAATCACATCCTTCCTGTAATGTTGTTCCCAGACCTACACACATTTTTCCATCTTGCCCTCACCAAAGTTCTGCATAGTTCTTATAATCTATGCCTCGATTAATAAAGGCTATGTTTACATTCCCCCAGCCTTTCCCAGATTGTGTATAACCTGTGCAGTCACATTCAGCGGTGTCTGGAGAAGCACCCTCTGAGTTTTCTACTGTTCTGCCATTCATTGAGTACTCCCCTATCTGGTTCCTTCTTCCAAAGTGCATCATTTCATATTTGTCAGGGTTGCATTCCATCTGCCATTGATCCACCCATCTGACCATTCCATCAGTATCTACCTGTAACATAAGGCTTTCCTCCTCATGCCAACCACCCGGCCAATCTTTGTTACAAATATAAACTTATTTATTACACACCCCACCCCTCGTCCATATTCACAGCTGCATCATTTATGAATACCACAAATAATAAGGATAAAGATCTCTGAACATCAGTTACATCACGTGGTTGTGCACTTTGATGAAGCAGCAGTATTTCGAAAGCTAGTGCTGCTGAATAAACCTGTTAGACTATGGTCTGACATTATGCTATTTATAGATTTGTCCAACGCAGCCCAACACTAGCACCTCCGATTCACAAATAATAAGGGACCCAGCACTGATGTCCGTGGTACAGCATTGGACACTCGCCTCCACTCACACAAACAGCCTTCTACCACTCCCCTCTTTCTACTACTACTAAAGTTGATTTAGATGCAACTTGGCAAGTCACTAATGAGTCCTACGTGTTCATTGGTTATTCTGTTCCGCTTGACACACTTGTAGGTTATCTGGGGATTCTCTGTAATCTTGTCCATAAGACCATAAGACCATAAGACATAGGAGCGGAAGTAAGGCCATTTGGCCCATCGAGTCCACTCCGCCATTCAATCATGGCTGATGGCCATTTCAACTCCACTTACCCGCATTCTCCCCGTAGCCCTTAATTCCTTGTGACATCAAGAATTTATCAATCTCTGCCTTAGCGTCCCAGCCTCCACTGCACTCTGTGGCAATGAATTCCACAGGCCCACCACTCTCTGGCTGAAGAAATGTCTCCGTATTTCTATTCTGAATTTACCCCTTCTCATTCTAAGGGTGTGTCCACGTGTCCTAGTCTCCTCGTCTAACGGAAACAATTTCCTAGCATCCACCCTTTCCAAGCCATGTATTATCTTGTAAGTTTCTATTAGATCTCCCCTTAATCTTCTAGACTCCAATGAATACAATCCCAGGACCCTCAGCCGTTCCTCATATGTTAGACCTACCATTCCAGGGATCATCAGTGTGAATCTCTGCTGGACACGCTCCAGTGCTAGTATGTCCTTCCTGAGTGTAGGGACCAAAACTGGACACAGTACTCCAAATGGGGCCTAACCAGAGCTCTGTACAGTCTCAGTAGTACAACGGTGCTTTTATATTCCAACCCTCTTGAGATAATTGACAACATTGCATTCGCTTTTTTAATAACGGACTCAAACTGCATGTTTACATTTAGAGAATCCTCAACTAGCACTCCCAGATCCCTTTGTACTTTGGCTTTATGAATGTTCTCACCGTTTAGAAAGTAGTCCATGCTTGTATTCTTTTTTCTTTATTTCTTATGTCCTGCCTTGCCCTTGTTTTTGTCAGTCGCCTCCATGCACAGAATTTCCTTCTTATTGCAGTCTTCAATAGTTTTTCCCTTATCCTATCATTATTTGCCTTGAATATGGATTAGACAGCCTGATAAATTTCCTGTTAATTTCCAACTTACTGTATGTTTTGTGAGTTTTATAAGTTCACAGTGACCCACCGCTGATTCGTTGAAACTCTAGAGAACACAGGCCGAGTTTCCTCATCACGCAATCTGAGGGATTTATCTGGATAATGTCCATCACACTTCCTTTATGGTCAGTATATTCTTTCTCAGATTTGGTCACCAAAACTGTTCTCAATACTCCAGGTACAGTACTCACCAACACTCTGTGAAACTGCTTCAACATATCTTTACATCTATGTTCTGACTCCCTTAAAGGAAGGCAAACAAACTTTAAGGTTCCACTTACATATATTCCTCCAAATACCATTCACATCATTGTATTTTCGAACTCACTGTGCGAGTTCTTATAGAAAGCCTTCTGATAATCTAAAATATGTCAATTCGTCTGGATCCCCATTATCTATTCTGTAAGAATCAACTTCAAACAATTCCAAAGTTTGTCAAGTATGATTTCCCTTTCAGAAATGCATACTGAGTCTCTCCAATGTTGCTAATAATGTCAAAATATCCAATATCACATCCTATATAATAGATTCCAACAGTTTCCCGACAAATGTCAAGTTAATTTGTCAGCAGTTCTCCACACTATTTCTTCTTCCCTTTGTAGATGCTTGGATCCCTACCATTCATACATAGTGCTTGGATCACGGTTACTAATGTACATTTATCTACACCAGCTTCCAGACACTGCAGAATGTACAGGAAAATAGAACGCAGTCATCGACAATTCAATCAATACTTCTATTCGTGATTTATTTCTGAAGATTTTGGTATGAAGTACATTTGGTTTGTCAAGCTTAGCAATGCTCAATCCAGCTGCATGTTCAATATTGCCTTGTTACTGATATGAATTGACTATGTCTTTACCTCCACAAGTCCTATACGATCACTTCGTATTTCTGGGTGATTTTCTGGATCTTACTCCATTAAGACAGATGTAAAGTAACTGGTCATTTGCTTTCCCATTTCCCTATTATTCACCATAATCTCGTCTCTCCCGATTGCAAATTTCCACATTCGACTAATTTTTTTCTTTTGAAATATAGATCGTAGATTTTTGCAGTCTTTGTGTTCCTGTTTGTTTGCATGCATGTTCGCTTTTTGATTTCCTCATCAGTTTCATGGCCCTCCTTTTCTGGATTGCAATTTTCTGAGAATTCTTAGGATTCCACAATGTCTGGAATTCTTTTGAAGTCACTTCCTGTGATTTATATATTCTTTAATTTGTTATGTTAGTCATCATTAAGTCACTGACTCACCCTTTGGTGTTTTCACCTGAAATAAGTAGACATATCTTTCAGACTATGCTGTATTTCTATAAATCTCCTGGTCCTGGCCAGATATATTCAGGAAGACTACACGAGGACAGAGAAGTCATAGCGGGGGCCGTGGTTGGTACTTTTGTATCATCGGTCTCCAACGGGTGAGGTCCTGGAGGACTGGAGGGTGGCGAATGCTGTGTCTTTATTCAAGAAGAGCTACAAAGAAAAACCTGGGCCCTATAGACCAGTAAACCTAACATCTCTAGGAGGTAGGTTTCTTGAGAAGATTCTGAGAGAGACGATATACATGCATTTGGAAAGGTAGGGTGTGATTATGAGCAGTCAGCACGTCTTTGTTCATGGGGGATCATGGCTTAAAATTTGTGAGAGTGCTTTGGTGAAATGACCAGTAACTTTGACAAGGGCATGGTGGTACACGTAGTGTGTATGGATTTCAGTAAGGCCTTCAGTAAGGTTCCACATTGTAGGCTACTCTGTAAGTTTAGATCATATGGAATTGAGGGTGAGCTGGCAAATCAGATCCAAAATTTGCTTGATGGTAGGAAACGTAGAGTAATAGTGGAAGCATGCTTATCGGACTGAAGGCCTGTGATGAGTGGAATGCCTCAGGAGTCGGTTCTGGGACTATTACTGTTTGTTTCAAGAATGTGTATTGTATATATATTTACAGATAAATGTCAGTTCTTGCATTTTAGAAAGTCAAATCAAGGTAGGAGTTTCATGGTGAATGACAGGGTCTTAAGTAGTGTATTGAGACAAAGGGACCTTTGAATTCAGGTTCACGGTTCTCTGAACGTGGAGTCACAGGGAGATAGGGTAGTGAAAAAAGCATTTGGCACACTGGCCTTCATCAGTCAAAGTAATGAGTATCGAAATTAGGGAGTTATGCTGCAGTTATACAGGATACTGGTGAGGCAATACTGGTAGTGTTATGTTTATGTTGTTCACTTTGCTATAGGAAGGATGTTATTAAACTGGAAATAGTGCAGAAGAAATTTACAAGGATGTTGCCCGGACTCAATGGTCTGAGATATAGTGAGAGGTTGGGCAAGCTAGGAGTTTTTACTTTAGAGTGTATGAGACTGAGGGGGATCTGATAGAAGTGTATAAGATCATGGGAAGCATGGATAGAGTGAATGCACTCAGTCTTTTTTTGCCACTGGATTGAGCAACCACGGACTAGAGGGCATCAATTTACGATCCGAGGGGAAAGAGTAAAAGGGAACCTGAGGGGCAATTTCTTTTACGCACATGGTGGTGTGCACATGGAATGAGATGCCAGCAGAAATGGTTGAGGGAGGTACGTTCACAAAATTTAAAATGCATTTGGACAAATACACGGATAGGAAAGAATAAGAAGGATATGGGGCAAGGGCAGGGAAATGGGGTTAATGTGAATGGACATTTTGTTCGGAATGGACCAATTTGGGCTGAAGGGCCTTTCTCCGTGCTGTCGGACTCAATGACTCTCACAATCATTGAATGTTATATTGTACTTCCCCAATTCATTGGAGCGTGTTGACCCTCCAGCCTCCGGGCTTCCATGATGCTTAACCAGAATGTTCAAATATTCGATATTGTATTCAGACGCGGTGTAAAAATGTAACATATTGATGTCACTATTCCTCCAAAGCTACTTCAGAGCAAGGTTATTAAGTAGTCCTCCTGACAATACAACACCAAATCTGAAATAACCTGCTCTCTAGTTTGGTTCACAACATACTGTTCACCCTACCTAATCCACACTTACGGAAGTTTATCTTCACAGTATTAGTAGTCACTGCAGTTTCGGTGCAACTGGAGACCATCCATTATCACTGCAGCAAACACGATTATTTGTTGCTCGTTCACAGGATGAGGGTGTCGCTGGAGAAGCAGCATTTATTGTCTATGCCAGAGGGCAGTTAAGAGTCAGTAGCGTTGTCTTGAGTCTGGAGTCACATGCAGGTTACACCAGGTAAGGACAGCAGTATCCTTCCCTCAAGGGTATCAGTGAACCAGATGAGTTTTCCCAACAATTGACAATGGATTCCTGGTCATCATAAACCCTTGATTCCAGATACATATTGAATTCAAATTCCACCATCTGCCTTGTCAGGATTTGAATTCATGTCCTCAGAATATCACCTGGGTCTCTGGGTTAAGACCTCAGTGATAATATCACTGTGTCATTGCTCCCCCTTGAATATACTTGCATACCTAATTTCCAGAGCATATGTTGTAAAGTATTTACGTGACAGATTTGGTTTTGATATATTATACATTAATGTTTGCTTCACCAAGATCCACCCAAACTGATTCTGTGAGAAGTGATGGAAAGGGTCTGAGGCGTTATTACTGATAGACTTGGACAAGACGGTCAGGGAGACTCACCTCAACGCTGAGATGATCTGAAGAATTGGTCAGCAATACAGGACAAGTATCAATATTCTTTCACCCCACTTTGCCAAAATAAGTGTCACCATATTCTTCTGCTCCCTCACACTCACTGTATATGTGTTATAACACCTACCCCCGAACAAGGCTCACACTCTACCTCCAAATAAGGCTCAAGCACGACCACACTCACTGTTGAATTCAGCACCTTCCTTCCCCCACTTTTTTCTGTCACTGACGCAATAGCCACGCACACTCATACCACTGCATGGATACAACACTGTGGTCAGACTCCCTCCGGACATCTCACCCTTCACCCTTCCCCCTTCCCCTATACCAGCATTAACAGCAGGGACACCCACTCCCACCCTCACTCCGTCCCTCCTCTTCTCCCATTCCAGGAGAAACATCCTGGAATACGACATAAAATGCCAAGCCGGGTGTTAGAGTGCCCGATATCCGTTCCCTCACCCTCTACCTTGACATGTGGGGAGGATCCTGGAAAGAGCTAAGAGGATCAGGACACCTTGTGTGGAGATTCTGAAACATCGACGTCCCACCAACCAAGTAAGCTGCAATATTCAGGAAAGAGGAATTCTCAATTTAAACCTGCTGGCATTTCCAATCTCATCTCTCTCACTTTTCAGGCTTAGTTAAAAACATTAATGAAAGACTAAAAATATAAATAATGTTTATTCTCTTCAGTAAAAATGTTAAAAAGAAAAATATAAATGATATAAGTTCATTACAAAAAATCTAAAACATGACGTTCATTCAAAATTATGGGCAATCCTCGTAAATACTCGACATCATTTCTCTCACTAAATCTTCTTACCAGTGTTTGTATTCTAGCATCTGCTTCTTTAATTTCAAAGGAATATCGTGCCCTGCTATCAGATGCTCATCGTAAATGTCCCTTCCTCTCTGAACTTTTCGTAAACTCTCAATATATTTCCACATCAAGTTCGCATTGTCATCTCCTGTGGGCAGCTTCTGCATTATTGTTTGTTTTGTCCTCATTGTTTAAAGTTCTTTCATGTAAATTCCACATTCCAACTGGAAAAAGCAGTGGACACCGACCATTTCCTCTGCTTAATCTTCTACCTCCATAGTTATCCTCGAACCAGTCCAGCAGTGGTTGCAATTCATCTGGAAGGGCATCAGTCAAATGTTCAATAGCTTCATGAATGTTTTCAATCGGAATAAATGAAAAACCAATAATCATTTTAGCTCTGAAAGAAAACTCTGAGTCAGTGTTATACTTACTCAAGTGTCTTTTTAACATTTTTACTGAAGGCAATAAACATTATTTTTATTTTTATTGCTTTGATTAATGCTTTTATCTCAGCCTGAAAAGGAATAAATATGAGCTGCGCTGAAATAGTTCTGCGCCTAAATTGGTCTGCGGCAAAATGGGCTGCACCAAACTGACCGCACCAAACAGAATGAAGTATTCAGTCAATTACACAGAACAGGGGGACGTCATATAACCATCCCAGGCTGTTATGCAGAAGCAGGGACACCCTGGGGAGCTGTCAAAAAATGCAGAGTAGAGATCATTACTCATTTTGTGTTTGGAAAGCTGTAACGAGTGGAGTTCTTCAGGGATCTGTATGAGGTCATCAACAAATTACAATCTATTCTAATGAAACGGATGAAGGAGATGGAGCTCAGTTTGCTCATGCACCAGGATAATCATTCAATAAGATGTCAAATGGAGACAGAGTGTCTGCAATGGGATACAGACAGGAGGAGGGCAGAGCATCTGCAATGGGATACAGACAGGGGACGGCAGAGCGTCTGCAATGGGATACAGACAGGGGACGGCAGAGCGTCTGCAATGGGATACAGACAGGGGACGGCAGAGCGTCTGCAATGGGATACAGAGAGGGGGGAGGGCAGATCATCTGAAATGGGATACAGACAGGGGGAGGGCTGCGCGTCTGCAATGGGACACAGACGAGGAAGGGCAGAGCGTCTGCAGTGGGATGCAGACAGGGGATGGAGGAGCGTCTGCAATGGGATACAGACAGGCGAGAGCTGCGCGTCTGCAGTCGGACACAGACAAGGAAGGGCAGAGCGTCTGCCGTGGGATGCAGACTGGGGGCGGCAGAGCATCTGCAATGGGATACAGACAGGGGGAGGGCAGAGAGTCTGCAATGGGATGCAGACGGGGGAGGGAAGACTGTCTGCAATGGGATACAGACAGAGGATGGCAGACCGAGGGCAGTACATCGAAAATGGGACACAGACAGGGAAGGGCAGAGCCTCTGCAATGCGATACAGACGGCTGAAGGCAGTACGTCTGTAATGGGATACAGACAGGGAAGGACAGATCGTCTGTTATGGGACACAGACTGGGGAGGGCACAGCAACAAGCAATGGCATGCAGACAGAGGATGGCTGTGAGCAAAGCTTCAGCAGAAAAAAAAACAGTGCAATATATATGTGATGGAAATTTTCTGTTTTGGGTAAGATGAAACAGCAGAAATGTATTTAAATGCAAGGAGAATGCAGAACTCAATGGTACAGAGGGATTTGTGTGTCTTAGTACATGAATCACATCAAATTAACCTGAAGATGTAGCAAGTGATTTGGAAGGTAAATGTCATGATCCTGTTTCGTGCAAGGGGTGTTGGGTATGATCTTAGCGATGTTTTCTGCATCCGTACAGGGCATTGCTGAGATTGCATCTGTTGTATTATGTGTAGTTATACTGCCTAAACTGAAAAAAAAACAAAATTGCTCTCGAAAGATGTTTCTCTTTATGCATTCTTGGGCTGAAGGCATTACGTTATGAAGAATTAAAGTTCGTCCTGAGAATGAGAGATGTTTTATTGACCATATAAGATCTTGAGAAGAGTGTAGTTGGTGAATACCGGATGGATATTTCTTCTTGTGTGGAAGAATAAAACTGGGGAAATACTTTAAGAATAAGTCAGTTCCAAAGGAAAAGTCATTGGACAGAAAAATTGAATTCTGAATTCTCTTCTTACATGCTCACGGACAGGCTGTAATTACTGCAATTACTGTATATGTTTTAGAATATTCATTTTAACACAGATATTGTGAAGACATGAAACGCTTCTTTTTACATTATGCAAGCACATATTAATACATCTTCAAAACAAGTATGACCATTTATTGTGAATGAATTGATTGTGCAATAACGCACTGACCTGGAGTCGAGAATGTAATGGAGTCATATAGTTTGAACAATGTTCAAGAAGAGCTCACGGAGTTCAGTGTGGGACTGATAACGTTATTGATTTAACTTACAGATGGAAAATGTAGCCTATCTGTGGAGAAACATTCTATTGCTCCCTTTCTGTTTCTCTATCGCTCATCACAGCAATGTTTGGGAGTGAAAAAAGCCCAGTCGTCTTTCCCACTTATGGAGGATTCCTGATGAGGATTCATTGGAATTTCCCCATTGCCGAAGCAAAACAATTAAGCCAAATTCAACTGTTTCATGAAGAATTCCCATTATCAGAAGGCTGTGCAAGTAGAATAACTACAGAAGTAATTATCCGATTCGATAGTGAGGGGAACAGACAGGAGATTTGGTGGCAGCAAATGGGAATCCAGAATGGAGTATAGCGTCCCACATGCCAGGGTCCAGGATGTCTCAGAGCTGCTGCAGAATGTTCTCACCGGGGGTGGGGGTGGGGGTAAGCAGCCAGAAGTCATTGTGCACATTGGTACAAAGGAAAGAGTGACACAGGTAGAAATCGTGATGACATCCTGCAGAGTAATTATAGAGAGCTAGGGAAAAGGAGAAAAGACAGTGGTAATATCCACTTTACTTCCAGTTCTCCGTGCTCATGAGGGTAAGAACAGGAAGATATGGCAGACAAAGGGGTGGCGAAAGAATTGGTGCAGAGGGCAGAGATTTGTGGATTACTGGGATCTTTTGTGGGGCAAGGTGACGTGTCCAGGAAGGACAGGTTGTACCTGAACTGGAAGGGGACCAGTATCCAAGCAGGCAGGTTTGCAACTGCTGCAAGGGAGGGTTTCAACTTGATTGGCTGGGGTTGGGGAGTGGTGGGATCCTCAACAGCAGGGAGGCAAGTGTGAGGCTGGAAGGAGATACAGTAATCAGAAACAGTAAAATAAAGAGACAGGTCAGGCTAGACAATGACGAGGAGCAAGGAATGCCTGTTGGATTAAATTGCAACTGTTTCAATGCAAGATGGCTGACAGGTAAGGCCGATGAACTCAGGGCGTGGATCGGTGCATGGGACTGGGATATTATAGCCATTACTGAAACATGGTTCAGGGAGGGACAGCACTGACAGCTCAATGTACCAGGGTACAGGTGTTTTATACGGGACAGAGATGGTGGAAAGAGGCGACGGGGAGTTTCATTTTTGATTAAGGTGAGTAACACAGCAGTAATCAGAGATAAAATAACTGATGGATCATCCTGTGAGGATTTGTCTGGGGACCTAATAAATAAGAAGGGAATACTGATAGTATTTGAATTGTACTATAGGCCCCCAAATAGTAAATGAGGAATTAGGGGAACAAAAATATGCAGACAGACTGGGGAGACTTGCAGGGCCAATAGGATTGCATTACTAGGAGATTTTAATTTTCCGAACATAGACTGGGAATGACAGAGAATTAAGGACTGAGATGGGGTGAATTTATTAAGTGTGTTCAGAATAGTTTCCTCAAGCAGTAAGTAGAGGGTGCAACTCGGGAAGGGACGAAACATGACCTACTCTAAGATCTAGGGCAGGACAGGTGACTGAGGTGATAGTCGGGGAGCACTCTGGGACCCGTGACGATACTTCTATTAATTTTTAAATAGTTACAGAGAATGACAAAACTGCTCCACATGTTCAAGTTCCAACTTGGGGCAAGGCGAATTTTGATGGAATTAGACAGGAGCTTGTAGGGGTTGGTTGGAGGTGTTTGTTTGCAGGCGAAGGGACCTCCTGCAAGTGGGAGGCCTTTAAAAGTAAAATGTCTACAGTTCAAGGTCGATATGTTCCTGTGAGGGTAATAGGCAAGGTTGGTAGGAAGAGGGAACCTCGGATGTCAGGAGATAATGAGGCTTTGACGAGCAAAAAAGAGGCGTGGCTCAGGTCCAAGCAGCTGGGATCGAGGGACTACCTGGAGGTGTACACGGGATACAGTAGTTTACTGAAGAAGGAAATCAGGTAGGCGAAAAGGGGGCACAAGGTAGCTTTAGCTGAGAAGTTTAGGGTGAATGCAAAGAGGTTCATTAAGTATATTAAAGTAAAAGGAATAACTAAATGAGAATATGACCCCTCAAGATCCAAAGTGGACATGCATGTCTAGAACCGTAGGAGATTTGCGAGATTCTCAATGGATATTTCTCCTCTGCCTTTACCGTGGAGAAATACATGAAGACTTGGGAGGTTAACAAAGGTCGTAAGGTTATTTGGGGGTGAGTCAATATCACAGGAGAAGACGTGTTGGATACATTAGAATGTATGAAGGTGGATCAATCTCCTGGTCCTAAACAGATGCATCCAAGAACACTGCAAGAGTCTACAGAGGAAACTACGGGGACCCTGGTTGATATTTTTGCATCAGTGGTAGCTACAGTTTAGGTTCCAGAATATTGGAGAGTAGCAAATGTCGTACCATTATTCAAGAAAGGAAGCAAAGAAAAATCTGGGATCAATAGACCAGGAAGTCTAAATCTGTGGTACGTAGGTTACTTGAGAAGACTCTGAGGGATGAGATATACATGCATTTGGAAAAATAAGGGTTGATTAGAAATAGTCTTTTTCACAGATTCCCTACAGTTTGGAAACAGGCCATTTGGCCCAACAAGACCACACCGATCCTCCAAACTAACACACCCAGTCCCATTCTCCTACTCTATATTTACCCCTGACGAATGCACATAACACTATGGGTAACTTAGCATATGCAAATTCACCTGAATTATATATCTTTGGATTGTAGAAGGAAAGTGGAGCACGTAGAGGAAACCGGCACAAACACAGTGAGAATGTGCAAACTCCATACAGATAGTCACCCGAAGCTGGAACCAATCCCGGATCCATGGCACTATGAGGCACCAGTACTAGCCACTGAACCACCATGCCACCCTTGCTTTTTTCAACACAGTTCAATGACACAGGGACAAAATTTATTCTGCCCTTCACCAATGATGCACGTTCCAATATCACATACCATGGATAATTTATTTTCCACTGAAAATGTCATCTTATTATTATTTATTATTTAGTTTGTTATTATTAATAATTATTATTAATACATGTTTTTAGACTGGAAATATTGCATGGCTTTGTGAGTGGGAGATCATGCCTCTCAAATTTGTTTGAGTTCATTGATGAAGTGACCAGGAATGTTGATGAGGGCAGGGCAGTCGACATAGTCTGTATGGTTTTCACGGAGGCCTTTGACCAGGTTACCATTGATAGGCTGGTCTGGAAGGTTAGAATCGCATGGAATCCAGAGGGAGCTGGCGAATTGGACACACAATTGGCTTCATGGTAGTAAACAGAGGGTAATAGTGGAAGGATGCTCTCGGACTGGAGGCCTGTGACACATGAAGTGCCTCAGGGGTCGCTGCTGGGCCCGTTGCTGTTTGTTATCTGAATCAATGATATTCTTGCGAATGTACAAGGCATGATTAGGAAACTTGAAGATGACACTAAAATAGGTGGTATCGTGGACAGTGAGGACATATATCAGAAATTGCACCAGGACCTTGTTCAAACTGGAGAAGTGGGCCGAGGAATATTTTGGCAGTGCTAGATCAAGGTAGGAGTTTCATGGTGATTGGTAGGACCTTAAGGAGTGTAGTTGAGCAGAGGGACCATGGAGTTTAGGTCCACCGTTCTCTGAAAGTGGGGTCACAGTCAGACATGACATTGAAGAAGGCTTTTGCCACACGAGCAACCATCGGTCAGGACATGGAGGAGAGCAGTTTGGAAGTTATGTTGCAGTTATACAGGATGTTGGTGAGGCTGCACTTGTAGTGTTGTGTTCAGTTTTAGTCACATTGCGATCGGAAGGATGTTTTTAATTTGGAATGTGTGCAGACGGAATTCATAAAAATGTTGCCAGGACTCAACAGTATGAATTATAGGGAGAGGTTGGACAAGCGAGGACTTTTTTCTTTCGAGAATAGGAGACTGAGAGAGACCTTATAGAAGTTTACACAGTTAGGGTGAATGGATCCAGCCTTTTTTTCCTAGAGTTGGGGAATTGAGGAGGAGAGGGCATCAGTTTAAGGTGAGAGGGGAATGAATATAAGGGAAACTGATGGAAACTGTTTCACACAGAGAGTGGTACACAAAGGGAATGAGCTGCCAACGGAAGTGGTTGAAACATTTATATTAACGATATTTAAACGGCATTTGGGCAAGTACATGGACAGGAAAGGACTAGAATGCTATTGGCCAAGTGCTGGGAAATGAGGTTAGTGTGGTTGGATATTTGGGTCAGCATGGACAAGTTTGGGCCAAAGGGCCTCTCTGCCTCTCTCCCTGCTGTAGGACTTGATGACTCTGCAAATAGAACAGCATTTGAGTCAAACTGTCATTTTTCCTTTGGTCATGAGTTTGAATCATATTTGGACAATGTTCTTTCAAGTTAACTTTGCAGATATTTTGCTTTTCAGTTTGTTATCAACACTACGTGTGTGTAGCCGTGCGTGTGCATCTGTGTGTGTGTGTGTGTGTGTGTGTGTGTGTGTGTGTGTGTGTGTGTGTGTGTGTGAGAGTGTGTGTCTGCATGTATTTCTCAGTATTTTTCAAAGAAAAATATCAATGTACATATTTGCAATATCCTCTCGTCATTCCTCTTTCCATCATAGTTTGAGCAACTTTGTTTTGGTCATAAACGTGTTGTTTTAGCAGATTAAAGAAATCTGCCTGATTTGTTCCTAACACTGACCCTGAAACACTCTGAGAACTATATCATTGGCCATATCACCAACATAGTAATATTTATTTTTTATATCAGTATCAACCAACGTTAGTGTCAAGGAGTTCGTTGGAGGAGAGTCTGAGGGATAGGATTTACATCTATTTAGAAAGACAAGGACTGATTAGGGATAGTCAATATGGATTTGTGTGATGGAAATCATGTCTAATTAATGTGATTGAGTATTATGAAGAGGTGACAAAGAAGATTGAAGAAGATACTGTGCTATAAATTGTTTACACAGACTTCTGCAAGGCATTAAATAAGGTTCCCCATCGTAGACAGATTACTAAAATTAGGTTATATATAATCTAGGAAAAACTGATCAATTGGATACAAAATTGGATTGAAGGTAATGGATTGTTTTCCAGACTGAAGACCTGTGGCCAGCGGCGTGCTGAAAGAATCAGTACTGAGCTCACTGCTTTTCATCACGGATATAAACAACTTTGAAGTGATTATCGGAGGCATGGTCAGTAAGTTTACAGATAACATCACCAAAGTGGTGCAGTGGACAGTAAAGAAGATGATCTCAGAATATAACGGGATCCTTGACCATCAATGAGCCATGAACTGGCAGATGGATTTTAATTTAGATATTTGTGAGGTTTTGCATTTTGGTAAGTTAAAGCAGGGTAGTGCCCTGGGGAATGTTGCTGAACAAATAGAACTACGGGTGAAGATTCATAGTTCCCTGTAAGTAGAGTTTAGGTCGGTAGAGTGGTGAAGAACGTAGTTGGCATGCTTGCCTTAATCGGTCAGAGCATTGAGTATAGTAGTAGGGGTAGGGTGTTGCGCTTGTACAGGACGTAGGTGAGGCCACTTTAAGAATACTGCGTACATGTCAGTTGAGTCTTCTAAAGGATGGATTTTGTTAAGCTTGAAAGGGTGCAGAAAAGATTTACAAGGATTTTCTGGATCCTGAGGGTTTGAGCTACAGGGAGATGATGAACAGGTTGCGGCTTTTTCCCCTGGCCTATCAGAGACTGAATGATGACATGACAGAGGTTTACCAAGTCCTGAGGGGTATGGATGGTCTGAATGGGCAAGATCTTTTTCCCAGTGTAGGTGCATCCAGAACTAGACGGCATAGTGTGAAGGTGACAGGGCAAAGACTTAGAAGGGACCTGAGGGGAAACATTTTCATACAGAGGCTGGTGGGTGTACTGTCAGAGGAAGTGGTGAAAGTGGGTACAATTACACTTTTAAAATGTCTCTGGATAGGTACATAAATAGAGGGATGTGGGTCAAATGCTGACAAGTTGGACGAGATCTGATTAAGATGCCTGATTGGCCTGGACAATTTGGACAAAAGGATCTGTTTCCACGCAGTATGACTCTCTTATTCTCACAACAGGATGAGGGAAAATTCATAAAGGGCCATTCAAATGGGAATTCTCTTCCCCAAAAGTTTGTGGTGTCTCTCTGATTACAAGCATTCACAGCTGAGTTAGCTAAAGTTTTGACAGAGAAGTGTTTCATGGATAATGGGACACAGGCAGGAAAATGAGGCTGAGACCACAATCTGATCAGCCACTATCTTAATGCCTGGTGGAGAAGGCTCAAATTCTCTAATGACCCACTTCTGCTCCTCAGTCCCATGTTTCTGCATTCCATTCAACCCCTCAAACCTGCTATCAGGTAACTTGTGCTTCATTTGTTGATCATGTTGTAGACCCAGATTCACTGTGAATACAGCCCCCAAATCTCACCCAGCGATGGCTCACAAAATCCGCTGGTCTCACTGATTGCAACATTCCATAAAAGACCTTCCAGGAAAATAACACCAACTAACTTTCCAAAAACAGAATGGGAGAACATCAGAGACAGAGGCAGGTCATTCACATCCGAAGCCTGTCTTGCCCTTCACTAAGATCAATCTGACCTGCTCCAAGTCTCAAATCTTCCTCAATGTCTAAGTCTTCTTGAGAACTTCCATAGAACACAGAACAAAGAACAGTACTGATTTGAAGATGCCGGTGTTGGAATGGAGTGTACACAGTTAAAAAACACACAACACCAGGTAATAGTCCAACAGATTTCTTTGGAAGCACACTAGCTTCCTCAGTGTCGCCCCTTCATCAGGTGATAGTGGAGGGCTCAATCCTAACACAGAATTTATAGCACAAATTTGCAGAGTGATGGAACTGAAATTATGCATTGAAAATTTGATTGTTAAGCCTTTCATCTGTTAGAATACCATGATAGTGTCTCTTCTTTCATATGTAATCACAAAACCTTTTTTTTTAAAGTTGCATTCTCAGGTTAACTGTTAACAATGGTGATGCCTAGACAATATGGTGAAAGTGTTGCCTCCCTGTGTTCTCTCTCTATGCCATGATGTTTACATTGATTCTAATCTAAAAAGTGAGATAACGGTGTTTTACATGAATTCATGCAGTTTTTGAGCTCAGAGTTCTACATGAATGCATACAGTTCGGACCTTCATCACTCGACGTTGTGCCATTTATCCTACTCTAAGATCAGACTAATCTACATGCTTCCATTCACTTTGTTCTATGTGCCTATCCAAGAGTTTCTGAAGTTTCCCTCACGTATTTGACTCTACTATCACTGCTGGCAGTGCATTTGACTCACCCACCACTCTCTGTGTAAAGGATCTACCACTGATATCTCCCCTAAACCTTCCTCCAATTGTCTTAAAATTATGCCACCTGGTCATAGATATTTATGCCCTGGGAAAATGCTTCTGGCTATTCACTCTCTCTATGACTCTCATCATCTTGTACACCTCCAGTGAGAAAAGCCCTCGCTCCTCATTGTTTCCTGCCCTCCAGTTCAGGCAACATCCTGGTAAATCTCCTCCTGGTAAGTCGCACTTAATTAGAATTAATTATGACCTCTCCACTTTTTAGAGTCATTCATGGCACAAGGGAAGATGATTATCATTGGTGGGCATCAATAATCTCAGCCGTGGGATACATCTGCAGTAGATCCTCAGCGTGGCTTCCTCAGCCCAGGCATCTCCAGTTTGTCATCACATATTCCCTACAGTGTGGAAGGAGGCTATTCAGCCCACTGAGTCCAAACTGAGCTGTTTGGATTCCCGACCGTGTGGTTACAGGCACTGCGGCCCAACCAGTCCACAACGACCCTCTGAAGAGTAACCCACCCAGACACATTTCCGTCTGACTAATGCACCTAACATAATGGAAAATTTAGTATGGCCAATTCACCTGGCCTGAACATCTTCGGACTATGGGAGGAAACCGGAGCACCCGGAGGAGACTTATGCAGACAAGTGGGGAACGCGGAAACTCCACACAGACAGTTGCCCACGGCCGGAATCGAACTTAGGATCCTGGCGCTGTGAATCAGCAATGTAAGCTACTGAGCCACCGTGCCAGCAGAAAAGGGGGCATTCACTGAAATTTATAAACTTTCCAGGACTAGTTGTCCCTCTTCAACTCTTGAAACAGTCTGTGACCATGTGCTGCAAGACCTGGACAACATTCAAGATGGTACTGTTAAAGTCTGGGTAACATTTATGTAACAGCACAGTACATTTCCACAGAAAAACAAGGAGTTTATTCAGCACCTCAATCTGGTTTCAGAAGAATATGGGAAGCCATTCAAACCATCAAAACTACTGCGCAAGAAGAAGGATGGACCATTCAGTCCCTCCTGCCTGTTGCACAGGAAGACAAGGAGTCTGTTCTCTCCCACATGTGACGTAAATGGGATCAGAAAGAGCCATTTCATACCCGGAGTCACTTACAAAGGAACAGGAAGAGGTTATTCAGCTTGTCAAACCGCTAACACAGGAACAGGAAAGTGTCAGAGATGCTCCAACATCACAAACAAATGGAGCGGGGTCTGCACAGACAGACTGCTCCAAATTGATCCACATGGCTTAATTACTCATGGTACATATGTGTTACTTTAACATGGGTTTGTGGCAGTCGGAATGGAGCCAACATTTTTTAGCCATTCTCCAAGTTTTCTTCCATCTCCAAGAAGGCAGACCCATGGTCTCCGTGGAGGTCAGAAACCGGTGGGGAATAACTAACTGTTTCAGAATGAAGGTATTTTGGCTGCTGACAGGATTGTGTACAAAGTGACATTCAATGCAGTGTTACACAGTAACTGTGCATTAAAGTGTTCAGAGTTCATTCAGAGCCTACACCTCTCTGTCAATCGACATGGCAGCTCTGCAGATGCACATAAACTGTCGTGAATCAAACATCCAATGAAAAGTATGACATTGTCACCCCATTCAGCTGTTTGGGACATCATGAGTTTCTGTCCATACCCATCAAGCTTCAACTTCTTATTCTCTCACAGCGCTAAAGATTAAACACATAGTTACTGCGCTCTCTCCTCATGGTAACATCATGCCAGTGTTTCGTCTGGTCAAACTCCAGTACACTCTCTCAGTTACAAAGGGATCATTTTTTATAAAGCAGACCAAACCTTTACACAATGCACCAAATACTCTCTCAACAAAACACAATCAGTGGGAAAGATATTCTAACTTTTATACTTCAATCATTTTGCATGAAGAGCCACATATCATTTACTTCCTGCCCCTGTATGAATTCGGTCAGTGACTTATGACCAAGGACATACAGGTCCTTTTCAACAAAAGCACTCGCCAACCTCTCTAACATTTAATAAATATAAATGTACATGATGATATTTGTTGTTCACACCTGAATCATTTTTATACCTTGTGAACAGCTATTGCCCAAACACTGATCCTGCTGGCACCCATCAATCCTTCAGTCCAGAGAAAAACAGTATTCTTCTCTATTCTCCATTACCCAATATTTAATCCATGTGGTATATATTCCACCCCTACCTACCCATGGACTCGAACATTCCCCACTCACCTGTATTCAAACATGTCAAACGTCTTCTAAAAATACAAATACTCCACTCCCATTGGTTCTCAACTGTCGATGTCACAACGGACAATCTCCATCAACAGGTTTATCAAAGATCATTTCCCTTTCCTGAATTTAGGCCGAATGTACCAGATTATATAATTATTCTCCAAGTTTCTAATTATCACATTCCTTATAAAAGGTTTCAATATTTTTTTCCCTCAGCTGATATCAAGATATTTAGTTTTCTGTCTTCCCTCTCCATCCTGTTTTAAACAATGAAGTTTACAATAGTTGTTTTCCAGTCTGCAGCATCCTTTCCAGAATCTCACTAGCTTTGAAGAATAATCAGTAATTCTTTCACTAGCTCTGATCTCATCTCAATCACTCTGAGATGGAGCTCATCTGATGCAGCAACTTAAAAACTTCAATTCAATTAGATTTTCAATAACATACTCTTCATTAATTCTGATTTCCTGCAGTTTTCCTTTTTTACCAGTCACTCTTCTCCCCAATATTTCTGGAAATTAGTTTCTGTACCTTCCTCTGTGGAAATGGAAACAATGCATTCCTCTCAGCAGGGAGATGGCTGCAGTCAGCTCGTGAACATATTGGAGGACTGCACTTCAGAGATGGTGGAGATATTACCCACTGCTGCCTGCAATGTTCCAGTATCAATCCAGTTTAATTCATCGTGAGTGCCAGCACAGTCTTGTCCCTGGTATGAGACTACAGGTTATAATGAAGGAGGGGATACAGCTCAGTGACAACCTCAATTTTGAGACAAGCTGGTATTACACTTTACACCTGAATGGGTGCAGCTTAGACAAATGTTCCTGGAAATCCCAGAGAGTATAGTACAGTGCCCTGCTCCTCCCTGTTTGCACAGCTTCCCTTCTTTGTAGTCGTCGCTCCATTTGTTTGCAATGAACCCAGACACAGTGCAAATGCAGTATTCAGAGTGGGGTCCACAGACCCTCGGGGCTCCCTGAATGAACCCAGTAGCTGACATCACAATCCTGAGAACACCATCCACAGAACCTCCACTGACTTTCTAGATGACAGCAGCAAGTCAATTCCCCACACCCACAGTGCATTCACTCAGTGTTGAAAATGCCTCGGGCTCCTCAGTTTCGCTTCCTGGCTGAGAAAGCTCTTACATCTCCACACAGTCGCACAGTAACAGTTCCTCTCTCCAAAGAAGCAGTTGACAATGTAACATTATGTTTCTCTATATCTCAGCAATTACAAGTATTGCTGATGGAGTTGATCACCACACTCAGAGATGAGAGATAGAGGGAACATAACTCACGGTAAGCAGGGACATCCCATAATAAATGCGATATTCAGGAATATGTGAAAAGGGGAAATATTAGAATAACTTCCCGTTGTGTTTTCCTTCTAGTCCATCGTCAGCAATCCTTTTGTTTGCTTTACCTTTCTCTCTCTCTCTCTCTCCCCCACACACACACACGCACTCTTTCTCTCTCTCTTTCTCTCTCTCTTGCTGGACATCATCCACTCAACACAAACCTCCCGCTCACCGTTCCAACCATCTCTGATATCATAATATTATTTCTCAGTTGCATTCAGTTTTGATAGGTTTACTCAACTCGAAACGGTATTTGTGTTTCTTCCGACAGACTGCCATACCTGCTGAGATTCTCCAACATTCTTTCAGACGGTGGTGAATTTTATTTCAGATCGCCAGCATCCACATTTCCTTGGTTATTTCACCTTTAATGATGTTGTTTCGCGGAATGCCAGCATCACTGGTAAGGGCAACATTTGTTGTTCATCACAACTGCCCTTGACAACGCGGCCATTTGTCAAGGCAATATGGAGGCAACCATATTGTTGTGGGTCTGAGGTGACACTAAGTTCAGACAGGGCAAACATGTTAGGTTTCTTTACCAAAGGTTATCAATAAAATAAGAAAAGAAATCCTGATGTTTTATGGTTACCATGTGTGAAATTAGGTTTCAGTCCAATTTTTGCCATTGGAATTTAAATTTAGTCATCGACTGTGGTAGGATTTCAGGCAATGCTGCTGGATTCATATCCTGTGTCACTGAATTACACCGTCAGTGACATTATTACTCTATTTAAGAGTCCCTGTTGTGAAGTAACTGTAGAGACAAGAACATGTTTGTGGTCAAACTCTTTGGAACTGGAAGAGAGGTCAGAAGAGAACTGGAGCCATAAAATCTGTTGTTAACGAAGGGGTAGGTGATGGCGAAGTCAGCAACAGAACTCAGGCAGAGCTGGAGATTGGGGATATTATGAAGGGGGTGTCAGCAGGTTTGATGACACAGAGAATATGGAGACATAAAACAGTTCACGGTAAAAAGGAGAGTCAAGGTTCCGAACATTCTTATTCCTTCTCAGATGTTTATGTGTAAGTAGTTTGGAAATGCATGAGAAGGAAGTGGCGTTTGTGACGGAAAGTTTATGTATTTGTTAAATATAATCAACCAGAATAGCAATAACACTCAGCATCATTTATAGAATTGACAGAGATAGTCTTACCAGGAACACCAATAATAGCGAGGATGGGATAGTACCCAGCTTGAATAATGTACAGTACAGATCGTATCCACAAATGTAACTTCGGCGAATCCCGAGAAAGATAGTAAAGACCCCAGGATACACTCCTGTTCATTGTTGGAACATTGCAGCCTAATGTTCTCAGATTTTGATCCATTGTTGGAACATTCTAATGTTTTCAGATTCTGATCTCTCTCTCTCTTTCTCTGTAGCTGCTAATCCCAATCTTGTTGAGGTTGACTCTACCCCGAATACTATGTCATAACAAGGTGAAGTAAGTCCCTCATTATGGAACGAGGGAAATCCTCCAGTGACCCAGTTAGGTCCAGGAAGACTGATATTAATCACAGTCACTGAACAAAGAGCTCCAGTTAACCCATTTCACGGCAACTCTGATATATCACAATAATACTTGGTGTGGGTGGGATTTTGATATCACTGATTATTGGTCTAATGGCATATCTCCAGTTGTAAACTTAGAGGTGAGGGAGCGAGATGATTCTTTCCCATCACAAGCTCGATGATTCTGCTGTGTTTTGGTAGAGTCGGAATTGCTGGGCTCCCGAGGCCGTCTGTGTCTGATCATCAGGCCTGCTGCATCTTTTCATTTTATTTATTTATGTTTAACTTTGACTTTTGTCTGTCCAGCATTTAACGGCTCAGGTGGGTTTAAGCATTTTTGAGAGACACCTACAGAGCCATAGACGATGTAGATACAGTCCATTCCTTGTGTTCTTGCAGCCGCGGCCTGGTCCTGTGCAGTGATGGTCAAACTCTCACAGAACCAGGATTCTTCGTTTTACCTTTTTGCCAGTTATTGCTGGGTTCTCAGCAGGGTTGGAAGGCAGGAAATCCCTCCCGGGTGCTACACATTGTCTCTGTGATTTCTCTTGGAACTGTCTTTTAATGTTCTTTCCTCCTGGATTGGGGAATTGCATGTCAGTTACCTGCATATGTTTTTTGACATTTGTGTGCTATTGGATGATGCCATATTGGAGCAGTTACTGTATAGTAGTTAAATAAACTATTATTCTGCTAAGACTTCCAACAGAATTATGTTATTGCAAGTTCCTCTTCCTTTTGTTGTTGTCTTTTATCAACAGTTTTCGAATAAATTGTGTTTTGCTTAATGACGAATATTTTGATCATGTAAATTCTATCTCAAACATAGCACCTCATATATACCAGGGGAATGGGCCGAGCTGGAGGAGTGATAATCATGTCAGGAATTATATCAGATACTTAATCCATCTCTCAGATCCAGCCCGGACATGTATAAGCCCAGATGAGATACCTGCTCAGCATGAAGCATTGCGTAGACCAGGCTAGTGTACGACTTAGCAATCCGTCGAGGATCGAACATTATTTAGAGCTCACCAGTTCACCATTATCTATAAACTTGTACGAGATGATCTGTTCAGCACAGGGTGCTGTGCAGAACATACAAAGGCATTGTTCTATACACACGGACTGGATATCTGTGCAGTATGGGGAGCTGTGCAGTGAATAGCAGTGAATTTATCTATTAATCTGGAGCAGTTACCTTCCCAGCATACACAGCAGTGTACACCAATCACAGCATTGCTGAGTAACACTGTGTTAGATCACTGCCCAGCGAGGGGAAACGTGCAGCTCATACTGGAAGTGACAGGATGTGCAGCTCCCTCCATTTCCAGCTCCATACCTCCATTGTGGCATGACACTGGAGTGCTGTGGGTGTGAAACTCACTGCCAGAGAGAGATGGCGGGGGAATCAGTTTAAATACCAACAAATGGGATGAGCTTGGTTAAAAGACAGGGGGAGATTGAGAGAGAATTTCAGAGAAGGATCTGATGGTAGGTTTAAAAATTGTGAAAGGAAAACATTTCGATAGCAGCTTGTAATATAGGCCACTGTTTACAGGAATGGTGGGTGAGCAGGATTTGGTGTAAGTTAAGATGATGAAGTGTTTTGGATAAGCATTTGTCCTGCAGCTTTGTAATTGGGAGTAGGGTCAGAAGAGTCTTCGACTCATTGGGCAGAATCTGACAATAATTTGTCTCAGTGCCATTTTCATTGAGTGTGACAGAAGGAATGTCTGCACGAGGCAGAGCTCGTTTCCTGGTGTTATCTTATCGAACTCACCTCATTAACTATCCACATCACGCCATGGTGTCCCTCTCATTCAATGCCAGCCCGGTTCTCCCACACATCATGGATGGAGGTACACATCATCTCTCGGATGCCCCTGGATATGCAGTGATCCCTGGTACTGCTGCCATCATTAAAAGGCCAAGGGGCACACGGTTGAGCTTTCTCAGTTTGGAGCTGCCCTGCACAGTTTACCGCGAGCATGGAAGATTAGGGAAATTACACCACAGCTTGTCGACAGGGGCACAGAAGTCCTGGTGAATGGTCTAGTACAGAGGGGGACAATTCTCTTCCCAGAGGGAGCCACACCATCAGACTCACCGAGCATGGTTTGAGCGCACCACCTAGCTCAGTGCAGTATCTACGGTCCGAAGAAAAGTCCAGCCACACCGGAAAAGCACCTTCCCCGCTCTGTCAGGATAAGGGTCACCGTATTCTCTCTACTCTCTCACACTCACTGTATATCTGTTAGAGCCTTCCCCAGAATAAGGCTCCATGACTCTCACCACCGCAATACAGCACCTTCTCTCTCTCTCTCACCTACGCAATACCCCCACATGGTTATAAAATGTTGTTATGAGTACAGTTTCTAGAATTCTCTGGATGATATCGTTTGTACAATGTTCCAGATAATTTTAAAAATAATTCAACTTGAGAAAAATATTCATCCCCCAATATGTAACGCATCAGAGGAAGTAGCAGAGTTTTAATTTTTTTTTAAAATCACTCAGGATGAAAGTGCATCATGAGGCCATTAAGCCTCTCAAATATGCTCCACTGTTCAGGCAAAGGGAGCACCTAAACACTTGAAGACTCACTCTCTTCTTGAAGACAGGCGCCACTTTGGGGTTTCGCCAGTTTCACTGCAGCACTCCTGTAATCCCGAGAGTTATGGAATATTTCACACAATGCTACCAGTCACTCTGTAACCACTTCTATAAAAGCAAGCTATGAATTACTGATGAGGTGTTTACCCTTGGTCTTTTCTGTTTGAGAAAAGCCTTCTTCGTTTTGTTAAGATAGTGCAAAACTTTCATCTGACTACAATTTTGTTTATAATATTGAAACACTTTGTGCCTTCCCCGTGAGGTACGATGTAAAATACTGTTTTAAATTCTCTGCCTGTTCCCTGAAACCAGTTCCCCAGTCACATCTTCCAGGTGTCCCACATATTCTCTCCTGCCTTTCTTCTAAGGGTCACACGCACATCATGAACTTTTTTTATTCGATATGGGAAAACTCTTGTGGTTAGTTTTTTTTTCATATTTCTTACCAGTTTTGGAATATATTTCTTTGTACTTTGTTTTGTACAATCTGCTTCTGGTTCCAAAAGTAAACTTCCCAAATGTGGCCGACGCTAGAGCTCACGAATTTGAATTCATTAGTTTGTGATTGATTAGTATCCTTCACAGCCTTTGTGTATCATGGGTGGTTCATCTTCACATCTTCATATCATCTTCTTTTTGACCAGAGTCAATAATAGCTGAGCGTTAATAAGCAGTATCTGCTTAAATGTTCCCCCACCCCCCACACATCTGCTGACCTTCACCTGTGTCTATTTTCACACTCCGTATTTGACCAGATATATTACATAAATCTGCATTTGAAATGCCTGGCTCTTATCAGTCATTCAGGGGGAACCTACGTATGTAGCTGAACACATGGAGAGTGACTCCATTCTGTCAGTTTTTCTGGCTCTGTGATTTCTGTTCAATGATGTCACATCCCAGTGGGAAGCTTCCTACATGACATCCTTTACTCTCAAACTAGAAATGCCCTCACTCTGAAGTACTGAGCCTTCAGCTGGGACTTTCCCGTCTCCCTCACTTCTGCCCTCACTCCATCCCCTCCTTCCCAGAACAATGATAGATCTCCCCTTGCCCTCACTTCCTACTGCACTAGAAGCTGCATTCACAGAATCATCCTCCGCCACTTCCACCACCTCCAGCAGGACAGCACTATCAAACATATTTTCCACTCCCATCCACTTTCAGTATTTCACAGAGAGTATTCCTTCTGTGGCACGCTCCATCACCCCGAACATTTCCTCACAACCCCATGGCACATTCCCATGTAAATGCAGAAGCTGCGACATTTGCCTATTCACCTCTTCCGTCCTCACTGTCAAAGACCCTAAACACACCTTTAAGGTGAATTAGCATTTCAGTTGTACTCTTTCAATCCAGTCTCCTGCCATTGCTGCTCACAGTGCAGTCTCCTTTACATTCGTCAGCCAAACAGAAACTGCTTTGAGGAACAAATCCACTTTGTCTGTAGGAATGACCATTTCCTTCTGATTGCTCCCCATTTCAATAACCTACATTTCTGACAGGATAATGAGAATACTTTGAGGAGGTAACGACGTGTTGAACCAGAGAAAGTTACATATCTGAACTTCCAGAAGGCCTCTGATGTGGTACCGCACAGGAAGCTGCAGAGTAAGATAAGGACCCATGGTGTCAGAGGCCAGGTACTCGCATGGATAAAAGGTTGGCTGTCTGGCAGGAGGCATAGTGAGGATAACATTGTCCCTGTCAAGATAGCAGCCTGTGACTACCAGTGTTCCACAAGAGTCAGTGTTTGGACCACAACATTTCACCTTACAGGTTAATGATCTGAGTGGTGGGACAGACGGCATTCTGACTGCGTTTGCAGATGGTGCAAAGATAGGTGGACGGGCATATAGTATTGAGGAGGCAAGGAGTCGGCAGAAAGATATCAACAGTTTAAGAGAGTGGGAAAAGGGGTAGCAGATGGAATACAATGTGGGGCAGTGTCAGGTAATGCACTTTGGTATGAAGAATACAGGCATGGACTATTTACTAAATGGGAAAAAATTCAGAAATCTGAGTAACAAAGTGACTTGGGATTCCAAGCGCAAGATTCGCCTTAGACACACTTGCAGGTTGAGTCAGTAGTTAAGAAGACAGATACAATGTTGTCATTCATCTCGAGAGGAGTAGGATGGATACCTCAGGAAGGATGGATTAGCCTTGGTGTGTGTCAAGAGAAGGTTCAACAGAAATGAAAAACTTAACACATGAGGAACGTTGGAGAACTCTCGATGGAGATTAGAAGGATGAGGGGGGATCCAAATTAAAACTTACAGAGTACTGAATTACCTGGATACAGACAGAATTGTGAGGACGTTTGCACAGGAGGACACAGGCTTAGAGCAAAGGGAAAACCCGTCAGAACGGAGATAAGATGAAACGTCTTTAACTAGAGAGTGGTGAAATTGTGGAATTCCTTACCACAGAAGGCTGTGGAAACCAGATCATTTGGCACCAACGATATAGCCAGGAAAGGGACTGAGGGTCTGAAAAGTGACTCCAGAGAGTTAGTTTCGAAGCTGAAGAGTAGGACGAGTAGAGTAGTGATCTCAGGTTTGCTACGTGCCACGAGCGAGTGAGATGAGGAACAGTCGGAGAATGCACTTTTACACGTGGCTGCGTGGCTGGTGCAGGAGGGAGGGCTTTAGATACCTAAACCATCGGGATATCTTTTGGGTAAGGTGGGACCTGTACATGAAGGACGGGTTGCACCTTAACTGGATGGGCACAAATGGCCTGTTTGGGAGGTTTGCTCGTGTGATTCTGGCCGGTTTAAATGAGTTTAGCAGGGGTGTAGGAATAAGACCGCATGTCTGAGAGGGGGTTAGTTGCAGACGGGAGAGTGACAGGATATATTGAATCTATCAGGAAGGTTTCTCACGCGATGAAACAAAGGGATCAGATAAAGTGCGTCTGCTTTAATGCAAGGAATGTCTGAAATAAGAGTGATGAACGTAGAGCATGGATCAGTACGTGGGGCTACGATGTCGTGGCCATAACGGAGACTTAGGTTTCACAGGGGCAGGGATGGTTGCTTGATGTTCCAGGGTTTAGAACGCTTAAAAATGTTTCGGGGCAGCACGGTGGCACAATGGTTAGCACTGCTGCCTGACAATGCCAGAGACCCGGGTTCAATTCCCATGTCAGGGAGCGAACTGTGCGGAGTTTGCAAATTTCCCCCGTGGGTTTCCTCCCATGATCCAAAGATGTGCAGATTAGATTAATCGGCTATGCTAAATTGCCCATAGTGTTCATTGAAGGGATAAATGTAGGGGAATGGTTTTGGGTGGGTTGCTCTGTGGAGGGTTGGTGTGGACTTGTTGGGCTGAAGGGCCTGTTTCCACAATGCAAGTGATCTAATCTAATCTAAAAAAGAATAGGCTGGGTGAAAAATGAGGAGGGGGTATAAAGTTGCTAATCAAAGAGTGCGTCACAGCTACAGCAATGAAGGTTGTTGCGGAAGGTTTGTCGATTGAGTCAGTATGAGTGGAAGTTAGGAATAGCAAGGGAAGAGTCACCGCATTTGGGGTTTTCTACAAACCACCTAATAGCAGTAGAGAGATTGAAGATCTCATAGGCGGGCAGATTCTGGAAAAATGCAAAAGTAGCAGGGTTAATGTTATGGGTGATTTCAACTTTTCCAATATCGACTGGAACCTCCTAAGTGCAGATGGTGTGGATGAAGCCGTTTTTGTCAGGTGTGCTCAAGACGGCTTCCTTGCTCAGTATGGAGACAGACCGATGAAGGGAGAGGCTAATTTGGATTTGGTGCTCGGCAAGGAGCCAGGACAGATGTCAGAACTCACGGTGGGAGGGCACTTTGGTGAAAGTGATCACAACTGCCTCAAATGTAGCATAGTCTGCGAGAGTAAAAGGAGCAGTTTCCGAGGGAAGATATTTAATTGTGGAAAAGGAAATTAGGATGCTGTCAGACAGGAATTGGGAAGGACAGACTGGGTAAAAACAATGACTGCAGATGCTGAAAACCAAATACTGGATTAGTGGTGCTGGAAGAGCACAGCAATCGACGTTTCGGGCAAAAGCCCAGACTGGGAGCAATTGTTCCACAGAAAGGGCACAGCAGACGTGTGGAGACTGTTTAAGGAGCAGTTGTTGTGAGTGATACACAAATTTGTCCCTCTGAGACAGGTACGAAGGGGTAAGATGAAGGAACCTTGGATGACGAGAACAGAGGAACGTCTCGTGAAAAGGAAGCAGGCAGCTTACGTAAGATGGAGGAAGCAAGGATCTAGCACAGCTTTTGAGGATTACAGGCTTGCTCGAAAGGAGATCAGAAAAGGACTGAGGCGAGCGATGATGGGGAACGAAAAAGGCTTGGCAAGAAGGATTAGGGAGAATCCAAAGGCATTTTACTCATATGTGATGAATAAGAGAATGATCAGGGAGAAGGGAGGGCCAACCAGGATTAGCGTAGGGAACTTATGCGTGGAGTCTGAGCAGATAGGGGAAGCCCTAAATGAGTTTTTTGATTAGCTTTTCACCAAGGAAAGGGAACTTGTTGTAAATGAAACTTAGAGGAGCTGGGCCAGATCAGTCTTGACCAGATCAATATTGATGAAGTTGATGTGCTAGCAATTTTGGAAAACATTAAGATGGATACGTCCCTAGGGCCAGACCAGATTTATCCGACACTGCTCTGGGAAGCAAGAAAGGAGGTTGCTAAGCTGCTGGTGAGGATATTTGCCTCCTCACTCTTCACAGGAGTCGGACCAGAGGATTGGAAGGAGGCGAATGTTGTTCCTTATTTCAAGAAGGGTAATAGGGAAATCCCCGGCAATTAGAGACCAGTCAGCCTTACGTCTGTGGTCAGAAAAGTTTGGAAAAAATTCTGAGGGATAGGATTTATGACTATTTAGCAAAGCATTGTGTGATTAAAGCAGTAGGCATGGCTTTGTGAGGGGCAGGTCATGCCTCACAAATCTTATTGATTTCTTTGAGGAGGTGTCAAGACAGGTCGACGACAGTCGAGCAGTGGACGTGGTGCATGTGAACTTCAGCAAGGTATTTGATAGGGTTCCCCATGGAAGGCTCATTCATAAAGTCAGGAAGTATGGGATACAGGGAGATTTGGCTATCTGAATTCAGAATTGGCTGGTTGGCGGAAGGCAGACAGTGGTTGTAGATGGAAAGTATTCTGCTTGGAGGACAGTATTGAGAGGGATCCCACAGGGCTGTGTTCTTGGGCCTCTGCTCTTTGTAGTTTTTATAAATGACTTGGATGAGGAGGTTATGGTGTGGGTTAGCAACTTTGCTGATGACACAAAGGTTGGAGGTGACGTCGATAGTTTAGAGGGCTACTGTAGGCTGCAGCGCGACATTGACAGGATGCAGAGCTGGGCTGAGAAATGGCAGATGGAGTCCAACCTGGATAAATGTAAAGTGATGCATTTTGGAAGGTCAAATTCGAATCCTGAATATAGCAATAAATACAGGATTCTTGGCAGTGTGGAGGAACAGAGTTATGTGGGTGCACAAGTGCATAGATCCGTCAAAGTTGCCACCCAAGTGGATAGGGTGTCAAGAAAGCATATGGTGTTTTGGCTTTCATTAACAGGGGGATTGAGCTTAAGAGCCGCGAAGTTTTGCGGCTGCTCTACAAGTCCTGGTGAGACCACACTTGGAATATTGTGTCCAGTTGTGGACGCCCTACTATAGGAAAGATACAGAGGCTTTGGAGAGAGTGCAAAGAAGGTTTACTAGGATGCTGCCTGGCTTGGAGGGCTTGCTTTATGAAGAAAGGTTGAACAAGCTTGGATCTTTCTTTCTGGAGACAAGGAGGAGAGAGGAGAGCTGATCGAGGTGTACAAAATAATGAGAGGAATAGATAGAGTCAATACCGGGAGACCTTGCCCCAGGGCAGGATTGACTAGTAAGAGAAGTCATAGTTTGAAGGTATTAGGAGGAAGGTAAAAGGGAGACGTCAGAGGTAGGTTCTTTATGCATAGATTTGTGAATGCATGGAATGCGTTGCCAGCTCTGGTGGTGGAAGCAAAGTCATTGGGGACATTTAAACGACTGTTGATCATGCACATGGATAGCAGTGAGCTGAGGGGTGCATAGGTTAAATTACTACATTTTAAATTAGGATTAAAGCTCGGGACAACATCGTGGCCCAAAGGGCCTGTTCTGTGCTGTACTGTTCTATGTTCTATGTTCCGTTTAGTATACTTAAAACAAACTCAGATAAGGTTTGATTGACAAGGGGATCAAAGATTACTGAGAGGAAGCAGGAAAATCGGGTTGGAAATCTATCATTCGTGATCGAATGGCAGAGCAGACTTGATGGTCCGAATGGCTTCATTTCTGCTCGTATAGACTTGTGGCCTTATAATATTTCGGCCCTGGATGGCACGGTGGCTCAGTGGTTTGCACTGCTACCTCACAACACCAGGGAACTGGGTTCGATTTCCTCTGGGTGTTCTAGTGTCCTGCCACAGTTCAAAGTTGTGCAGGTTAGGTGAACTGGCCATGCTGAATTGCCGATTTTATTCAGGGATGTTGATGTTAGGTGCAATAGTCAGGGGTCTATGTATAGTATTAGGGTAGAGAATGGATAGATTCGCATATTCTTTGGAGGGTCAGTATAAACCTGTTGGGCTGAAGGGCCTGTTTTCACATTCTAGGGATTCTAAGAAAATGCATTTTCTTAGAATCCCTACAATGAGAAAACAGGCCCTTTAGCCTAACAGGTTTATACTGACCCTCCAAAGAGTATGCGAACCTATCCCATGAACACAACCCAAAGAGTATGCGAACCTATCCCATGAACACAATCGGCAATTCAGCATGGCCAATGAAGCACAACCCAAGCTCAAGTAACACCTCACTTTACACTTTGGTACGTTACAGTCTATAGGAGTTAATATTCAATTCCATAACCTCACATCCTGCACCCACTATGGCTGTTCTTCATTTTCCGTCCACGCTCCCTCTGTGCTCCCTAAGTTCGTGTCTTGTTTATGTTGCATTCAACAGAGGAAATCAATTTCTAATATTTACACATTAATTTACACCCATTACATAAGTGTGTCTCTTTCACCACAATTTAAAGCCCATTTGTCTTTTACACTGGGCCTCCAAACACTCTTTCCCACCTCTGCCAAGATACTAAAACACTCACTTTCCAATCATTTGCACTTCTGAAGAAGAATTACACTGGACTTGAAACATTAACATTGTTTCTATGTCTCTGAGATGTTGCCAGACACACTGAGTTCCTTCAAAAATGAAAAGTTACAGAATACATTTTAAATAAAGCAAAGATCATTGGATACAGGAAATCTGAATCAAAAACAATAATTGTTGGACTTCCTGGGTGCTTTGCGGAATAGTCACAGAACCCGAAAGATTACCTCTGCTTTCACTCCACAGATGCTGTCAGACTTGTCAGTGTCTTCAGCAATTTCTGTTTTTGAACAAGTTTCAAACATGTTTGTCAAAGCTGCTCACACGCCCTGACCAACATGGAGCGCCATACACCGGGAAGTGAATGATCACGCAAGGTATACAATTTCATTTGTTCTGAAACTACATAAGGCTGTCATCACCGACACTACAGAGCTCTTAATCATGGTCATGGAGAGAAACAGAGGGAAACACATTCACTTTAAAGAGAAGATGGCATTACCGGAGGGGAAGAGATTCAGGTGAAAACGTTAAATGCTTTTGAGGAATGTGACAAATTGGATGCATGGCATCATGAAGATACCCTAACAGGATGAGAATTTTTCAAAAAGGAAGTGTTCCCACATCAGAAACCAGGATAGGGCACTCTGTACAGGGGAGAAGGGTGACCGGGTCCCCGTGCGAATTGAGGACAGGCAGCAGAATTATATTGCAGAAATTGCGGCTCAAACTGGGCATTCATGTGATGCTGCACATCATCGCAGCTTTAGTCGCAGCAGCAGTAGTAGAATTATATTCAACCACAATATAATCTCTCAGTCTACCATTACCATAAAGCCGATCTCCGGTTCAGTGATGAATGTGGGTGAACATGCCATGGTCAGAACTATGTGTACCTAAACATGAGGACAACCCATTCAAGCTACCACACTTACTGCTTACATTAACAAACAGCAGAACGAACATCTGATAGAGAGGACGCCATGATCCCAAAACTGTGACCATTTCTTTTAAAATCAGATATGATTTACTGCTGGCCTGTCTACTCTTAATCTGTTGAAAAATCCTTGTTTCTTTTGTTTGAGATGTTTCAAGAATTTCCCTCCTATTACAATTTTGTTTGCATCATTGATATACTTACTGTGCCTTCCCCTCTGAGGAAAGATGTAAAACATGGGTGTAAATTATCTGTCTGCTCCCTGTAGCCAATTCTTCAGTCACACCCTCCAATTATCCTCAGTATACTTTCCTATATAATTTCACCTGAAGTCACAGATTCATCTTGAACTTTTGTATATGCTCGGAAAAGCTCGTGCTGCTTGTTTTTGTATTTCTTGCCAATTGACTACATCTTGTCTATTCTCCCCTTTTCCTCGCTTTCTAGATTGATACAGCCATATAGCGCACAAACAGACCCTTTGGTCCAACTTATCCATGCTGACCAGGTTTTCCAAACTAAACTAGTCCCATCTGATTGCATTTTGTCCATATGCCTCTCAGCGTTTCCCATTTATATGTTAGTCCTAATGAGTTTTAAATTTTGTAGCTGTACTTGCACCTCCAACTCATCCTCTGACAGCCCATTCCATATACACACATCACCCTCTGTGTGAAAATATTGACCCCTCGTCCATTTCAAATCTCCCCTCTTTCACCTTAAACCTATTCCTTCTATGGTTGAACTCCCCCATCCCGTGGAAAAGACCTTGGCTGGTCACTCAATTCAAACCTCTCATGATTTTATAAACTTCTACAATATCATCCCTCAACCTCCTACGCACTATCTGACACTAACTTCACGAACAAACATTTAAAGATACGCACTGCAAATTTGCGACAGTATTCAAATGACAGGTAAATAACACTGAGCCCAAGCTTCCTACTGTGATTTATTTTTCTCCATGTTACAATACTAAGGCAGCAGGAAACTGTGACGAGTACCAATAAGAGGTCAAACACCTGAATTGCTTGGTCCAAATCTGTGGCCTGAACCATATAAGAAGGGGAATTCTTGTACCACACAGTCAGCGTCGACCTTTAGCAGAGTGAGATGAAGGCTGAGTATACGTTTTGAAATTTGGATCACAGTGTGAATTCAGTGCAAAGGGGGAGAGGTGTTTTTAATAAGGTTTATTCCAAGAATGATACTTTCCGGAGTGAGATGTGAGTGGGAGGGTGTAAAACAGCATGAATGGAGAGGTCGAGCCACACTGAGACCAGAGCAAAGTGGCATCACAAAACGCAGCTTGATGCGACATCAGAGTAGGTAGACTTGATCAAAGACTTTCAGGTGAAATGGGTTGGGGACCATAATGTGAGAGAATGTACTCTGTAATTTGAGAGGAAGAACCTGGAATCAGGAAGGGGAGATGAGCAGGGAAGAGGATGGAGCAGCAATGGCAGGGTTTTCTGTGGGGTAAATCAGGAAGCACCGCTGAAATTCATGCCTAACATCAGCTTATGGTCCCTGAAATAAATATTATAAATTTGGCCCTCCACTAATGCTTATCAATAATATCCTTGAGAGCTTTTGTCAACCATGTGTGGTTCCTCTGCTTACCGAATTCCTCTTTTTGAACAGAAACAATAATTACTGAGCGGTTTGGGATATCTGCTTGAATGTCTGCTCATGTATACTCACTGACCTTCCTCTGGGTCTATTTTCACTTCAGACCAGATGTGAGGCAGAAATCCTCAATTTAGATGCCTGGTTCTTTTCAATCATTCAGGGGGAATTTCTGCATGTGGCTGAACACATCATCAGCGGAGGCTGACACAATTCTCCCAGTTTGTTCATCTCTGTTATTTCTGTTTGATGATGCCACATTCCTGTGACCTGTGTCTAATGTGACCTAATTTTCCTTCAAACCAGAAATCCCCTAACTCTGGTGGCCAGGGCCATCATCTGTCACTGTCCCATCCCCCACGGTGTTGCCCTCAATCTGTCCCCTCTATCCCAGAACAATGATAGATTCCTTTCTGTCCACACTTCTTCCTGCACTAGAATCCATGTTCACATAGTCATCTTACGCCATTTCCACCATCTCCAGCAGGACAGCACCATCAAACACATCTTCACCTCCGCCCACTGTCAGTATTTCGCAGGAACCGTTCTCTCTCAGTCCCCTCCATCACCCAGAACACTTCCCCACTCCCCCATTCTACCTTCCCATGCAATTGCAGAATTACAACACCTGTCATTCACCTCTTCCCTCCTCACTGTCCAAGGCCCCAAACATACCTTCCAGGTGAAGCAGCATTTCACTTGTAACCTTTCAATCTGGTCTCCTATCATTGCTGCTCATAATGCAGTCTCTCTCTATTTTGGCGAGACCAAACAGAGATTGCTTTGAGGAACACTCCCACACCGTCTGTGGAAATAATCTTGACCTTCTCATTGCTTCCCATTGCTTCACATTTCAATAACCTACCTTGCTCTCATGCTAACATTTCGGCCCTGGGCTGCTGCAATGTTCCAAGAAAGCACAACCCAAGCACGAGTAACAACTCACTTTACACTTTCGTACGTTACATACTGTAGGAGCAAATGTACAATTTCACAACTTCACAGTCTGACCCCATTATAACTGTTCTGCAGTTTCCGTACATTCTCCCTCCTGGCCTCCCTACGACCTTGTGTGGTTGAATCTTCTTTATCGTTCACTCAATACAGAGAACCCCTTTTCCCCATTCACATTTTAATTATTAGGCTACTTCACATGATCTTCTCGTTCTTCACGATGAACAGCATGTTTGTCTTTTGCCACACCCTCTTTTACCCGTCAACCCACTCCCCACATCTGTCAATGGATTATAAAGCTCATTTTTCAATCCTTTTCAGTTCTGAAGAAGTGTCATACTGGACTTGAAACGCTAGCTCTGTTTCTCTGTCTCTGCAGATGATACCAGACCTGTTGAGTTTCTCTAGAAATGAATAGGCTCAGAACAAATTTTCAATTAAACAAATAACTATGGATACTGGAAATGAAAATGCAACAATGGCTGGAGAAAATGGGAGCTTTGTGGGTGGCACGGTGGCACAGTGGTTAGTACTGCTGCCTCACAGCACCAGAGACCTGCGTTCAATTCCCGCCTCAGGCGACTGACTGTGTGGAGTTTGCACATTCTTCCCGTGTCTGCGTGGGTTTCCTCCGGGTGCTCCGGGTTCCTCCCACACTCCAAAAATGTGCAAGTTAGGTGAATTGGCCGAGCTAAATTGCCCGTAGTGTTAGGTGTAGGGTAAATGTAGCAGAATGGAGTCTGGGTGGGTTGTTCTTCGGTGGGTCAGTGTGGACTTGTTGGGCCGAAGGGCCTATTTCCACACTGTAAGTCATCTAACCTAATGTAGAAGGTTCACTGGCCCTGAAAGATTAACTCTGCTTTCACTCCACAAGATGCTGACAGACTTGCTGAGTTTCGTCAGCAATTTCTGTTTTTGAACAAGTTCCACAGACGTGTGTTAAAGCTGGTCAAACGCCCTGTCCAACACAGAGCACCGTGCACTGCGAAGAGACTGACAATGCAAGATGCACAAATTTCTTGGTCTGAAACTACATAACGCTGGCATCTCTGACACTGCAGAGCTCTTAATCATTGTCAGGGAGAGAAACAGAGGGGAACACATTCACATCAAACACAGAAGATGGCATTGGGTGAATGAAAAAGATTCAGATGCAAACGTTAAGGGGTTTGAGTAAAGTAACAAACTGGAGGCGTGACACCAGGGAGAGCAGAATGAAAATAGGAAAAATGGAAGTGTAACCACATCAGAAAACAGGTTAAGACACTGAGTACATGGCTGATGGATGAATGGGTCTTGGTGCGAACTGGGGGATAGTCAGGAGAATTGAATTGAACGTATTGGAGCTCAAAGTGGGCATTCATGTGGTGCAGTACAATCACAGCAGCATCAGAATTGTAATCAACAATAATCCGTAACATTTTCCCCAGGATAATCCCTCAGCCTACCATTACCATCAAGCTGATCGATGGTTCAGCAACGAGTTTGGGTGAACATGATAGAGTCAGAACCATGTGTACCTAAACCTGATGCCAATCCATTAAAGCTACCGCACTTGACTGGTTACATTCGCAACAGCAGGACTAACATCTGATACAGAGGGTGAAATGATCCCATAACTAACAGGTCAGATCAAAGTCCTGCAGTGCTGCCACATCCAGACATAAATGTCGATGGACTTTTAAACAACTCACTGGAGGAGAGGACTCCGTAAATATCGCCAGCCTATATCACGGGACAGCCCTGTCCATCAGTGTAAAAGACATGGTTGTATTATCTGCACCGTCCTCAGCCAGAAGTATTGAGTTGATGATCCACCTCACCCTCGCCATGCTGCCCACAGAATCACAGATGCCAGTCTTTAATCGATCTGATTTGCTGTATGTGACATGAAGAAACAGCTGAACACAGTAAATATGACAAAGGCAATGGGCCGTGACACCATTCCTGCAATAGGACTGAAGACTTGTGCTGCACAACAAGCCGTGTTCCTGGAGAAGCTGTTTCATTCCAGCTCCAACTCTGACATCTCCCTGGTAATGTGGAAAATTACTCAGCTATGTCCAATTCCATAACAAGGGAATAACTAGAGTCTGAGCATTTACCACGCCTTGAGTCCCGTCACGATAGTCACATTGGTGGGAGTTATTTTTGACAGAGCTGTCAAGCAGCACAGAAATAACCAGCTCAGCGTGGTCCCCATGTGGAGATGGTGTTGTTGTGGAAATGTCACTGGATTACTAATCCAGTCCAGACTAATGCTGTGGCAGCTGGTGGTCGTTATAATTACTAAAATATCGAATAAAAAATAAAATAAAATAAAAATAAAACCTGGAGCCAATGTCGATTGTAAACACCAATTTCCTTCCTCAATGTCCTTTCAGGAAGTGAATCTCCCGTGCTTTCCTGGTCTGGCCTAAACCTGACTCCAGACATACAGACATGTGAAACACTCCTCAATGGTCTCGGAAACGGACAATCAAAACACTCTATTGTATCAAACTGCTCTGAGGTCTTAAAGGATAAAACCGTACAGATCACCGAGCACCAGCCTCAGTATTTTGAGAATGGGAAATACTACTGCGTTGACCCTGCAGAGACCTCCTTCCTAACATCTGAGAGCCGGTGGCAGGATTTACAGAGCTTTCCCACAGACTGCACCAAAACATCGGGAAAAGAGTAGGTCATTCAACACACTGAGCACCCTCCATTCTCGTTCATGGTGAAAAACTCCTCAATTCAGTTTTCCCCACACAGTGTTCGTATCCTTTCGTATGTTTAAACATAGGAACATATAAAATAGGAACGATTGTAATCACGTTGGTCCATCAATTTTGATCCTCGATTTGATATACAGGCAGTTATCCAGTAAAGGTGTGTTTATTAAACGCAATTTCGCTGCAACACAATTAGTGAATTGGGCCCCTTTCCTTATAAAGCGAGCTCCCGTTCACTGTTATGGGAGACCGTCTCTGGCACCAGCTGAACAGTAAATCCCAGCCTCAGGATTCCTCTGTCTGCCAAATGCATCCTCATTGTGTTCAGCTAAAGCAGGAATATAATCCGCTCTGCAAGCCTTGAAACTGAGCCTGAATGTGGGATTTGTAATCTACGTTTAGAAGGAAATTAATTTCAAACAGGGAGGGGAATATCTTGGAGAGAACTGGAATCCTGCATCGGCATCACGTGGTCAGTCAGCTCGTGCGCTTTCTGAAGAAGATCTTGGTGAGAGGTGCAGGGCTGTAGTCAGTGACTGTAGTTTACTCCACAAGTTCATTACAATATACGGTTTAAAGATTTATGCAGCCTTGGTTTGGATGGAATGGATGAGGGTTGCTGAGGGATAGACTATAAATCTTTTACTCTTTTTAATCTGTCTTCCCTGTTTGTGGGAGTATTGTCAGAACACTGCACTGTTGTATATGTTTCACCCTGTTTATAAAAGGAGTCAGGAATAAAATAACAGACGGGCTGCATAAAATGTTTCGTGGAGAGGTTTCTAGATCCCTTTGTCTAATACTGCTCCAAGTTTGAAATTCCCTGTTATCAAGTCCTTTCTTAACCTTGTGACATCATTCAGAGTATTGAAACTGCTGCTCAGGAACAGGGAGAAACAGGAGGTAGTCAGTCGACTGCTCGATTCTGGGACACAGGGACAGGAGACAGTCTTTCAACTGTTCGAGATTGGGACACAGGAACAGGAGGCAGTCACTCAACTGCTCGAGACTGGGATACAGGGAAATCTGGAGCCTAGTGAAGCCCCAGATTTCTGTTTCCCAGGAACAGGAGGAGGTGACTCACTACCCACCCGTCTGGGGCACTGGGAAAAAAGGGAAATCGGCTTGTTACTAAAAGAAATATCTGAATAAGTTGTTTGAGCGAGCCATTGAATTCTGCTCCAACATTCTTCAAAATCATGACTGATCTGATTGCAATTCCCTCATTCCATTTTACAGAGATTCCCCTCTCTGCAGCCTCTGCTCCATTTCTTGGTCATGTTGCAGATCCAGATACCGTAACGACAGTCACCATGCTTCATCCAGAGTTGGGTCACCAAAGCCTCTTGTCTTCCTGAATTTCCACAGCAGTTTAATACATAGCCTCCAGGAAACCATCCCCAGCACTTTCACGAATGTACTAGAGTTAAGTCAAATGTCAGTGAAATGCAAGTGGGAAGACTGATCTGAATCACTAACTGTTGTGGGGATTCCTCATGTTAATGAGCACATGAGCAGCAGAGAATGATTAACACAGGCGTTCAATGAATAGGCACAGACCAAGTTACAAAGATGTGCCTCGAAACTGCTAAAACCCCACTCTCCATCATGGAGCACAGGGCAGAACACTGGGTATCACACAGAGACAATACATGCACACAGACCCACACGGACACACAGACACATAAGCATCTTTAGGATATAACGAGATAAGTTATGCTTAATGATGGGATCAAGGCTTGTTGTGAGAAGGCAGGAGAATTGGCTTGAAACGCATGTCAGCCATGATCAGTAGCTCAGTAGACTGAATGGGCCAAATGGCATTTTATTCTGCTCTAATTATTTACGGTCATAAATAATTACGGTCCATCATAATTTTTTACGGTCTATGGTACATGTTTGTGCTCCTCAGCATTTTCAGAAATGGAAATATCAATTACATATTTTTTTTTAATTTCTATTCAGTTTGACATTCATCTTTCCATCATAATTTGAGGAAATTTGTTTTCGTCATGAATTTGTTATTTTAAGAAATGAAGGAAATCAACATGACCTCTTCCGAGGATGACCCTGACCCAATGTGAGACCTATAACATTGGCCATATCATCAACCTGGTTACAACGATAATTTGCTGTGACCAATTGAAGAATGGTAGTCGAAAATAAAACAGTTACCCAACGACACAAGGAAGTCTGGACCAGTGAGCCTGTCATCAGTGGTGGGTGAGTTGTTGGAGGGGATTCTGAGGGATAGCCAATTGCATGCATTTTCAAATGCAAGGGTTGACTGGGGATAATCCCCATGGCTTTTTGCATGAGAAATCGTGTTGTACGAATTTGACTGAGTTTGTTAAAGAGATGACAAAGCAGGTTGATGAAGGCAGTGTTGTAGATGTTTTCCATACAGACTGGAACAAGTTGTTCGACAAGATTCTGCATATTAGGCAAGTTAGTAAGGTTAGGTTACATGGGAACCAGCGCACCCAAGCCAATTGAATACAAAATTAAATTGAAGAAAGGAGACAGAGGTTGTAGAGGATTGCTTTTCAGACTGGATTCCCATTTTTAAGGTACAAGGGGAAATATTTTAGAGGGAAATTAGACGCAATGTTTTCATACAGAGGGAGGTATCCATATAGAATTATCTCCCAAAGGAAGTGGTGGAGTCTGGCATCTTGATGGGTATTTGAATAAGGAGGTTTAGAGGAATATGAGACAATTGCTCTCAAATCAGACTCGATCACAATGGGATATCTGGTCAGCACTTACACATTTACATGCTTTATGACTCTATAAGAGGGATGAGCAGAAATTCTAAACAGGCATTTCGAGTAGGAATTCTCTTCCCCACAAGTTTGAGATGTCTCTTTGTTTCTATTTATTCAACGCTGAGGTAGTTAAATATTGGACAGAGAAGTGATTCTTGGATAATAGCACACAGACATGAAAGTGGAGCTGAGACCACAACTTGATCAGCCACAATCTTAATCCCTGGTAGAGAAGGCTCAAAGTGTCCAATGACCCACTCCTGCTCCTCAGTCCCATGTTTCTGTGCTCCATTCAGCCCATCAAACCTGCTAGACAGGAGCAATTAGAGGCTACTTACTCCTTTCACAGAAACAGAGGAGACCATTCAGCCGCTCAAAACTGTCAAACCAAGTTTGGGATGGTTTGGAAAGTGTAATAGGAAAAACCAGGCAGTGGTGTGAAAGAGGGTCTTCATCACTCCTAACTGAGCTTCCCCTTTCTGCAATTTGTGCTTCGTTTGTTGGTCAAGTTGTAGACCCAGTTTCACTGTGAATACAGCCCTCATTCCTAACCCAGAGATGGGCCAGACAATCTGGTAATATTCAATGACAGAGCTTTCAGGAAAATAACAGCCTCTACTTCCCAATAATAGAACGTGAGAAGGCCACAAACAGGGATATGTCATTCATCCACACGCCACCCACCGCCCTCCGCCCCACCCACAAGCAGGTCTTCTCCGACAACAAGATCATAAGATCTAATATCCTCTTTCGTGTCCAATTCGTGTCAGAGCCCTCAACTCTGACTGGTCAAAAAGCACTCCCTGCCCCCACACTGTGACCTATTGATATGAGCAAAAGACGTGAACACAAGGGCTCACGGAAGAATGACCGGCCCTGACATCAAGGCATCATTTAACTAAGGACGGTCTCAAGGAGCCTGACCAGGATCGCACTTAATGGGAATGAGTTGTAAATCTCCCTAGTTAGAGTGATTTAAAGCATAAAGCACAATGATTGTGGTTTGTGTACAAAAATCCATGCAGTCCTGGACATGTCTGCAAAAAAGATCCTCAAGGTAGCTTCCTCAGCACAAACTTCTTCAGCTGCTTCATAAATGTCTTGCTCACACCATAAGATTAGAAGTGGGGGTGTTCACTGAAGATCACACAATATTCAGGAAAAAAAATTTCCCTTCAGCTCCTGAACTAGTCTGTGTCCATGTGCAGCAAGACCAGGACAACATTCAGGCTTGTGTTGTTGGAAGTATTGGTAACATTCATGTAACAGTTCTGCTGGACACGGCACATTTCCACTGTTAAAATGAGGAGATTATTCAGCGCCTCATGCTAGCTTCACAGGAATATGAGGAAGTCATTCAGCTCAATGACATTATTGGAGAAGTGTAGAGATAGCCCATTTAATGCCTCCAACCAATTACACAGGAAGAGAAGGAGACACGTGTTATGGACGACAGCAGAGCTCCTCAAAAATATTTGAAGGCGTTGGCCTTGACTCTTCTAATAATTAAGTGTTCTGATACAGTAATATCCCATAAACATGTACTTGGCAAAAAGGAAAAATCAGACACAGATTCTCAGATGCAGATATCCAATTGAGGAGGGAAATCAAATCAAGTGAAAATTTGGACAGAGTTGCAGCCACGAGACTTCCACTGAAGCTTCCAACTCTGTGGAGACCCCAATAGCTCCTGATGTTACTGAGAAACCAAAACACTTGCTGTAATGTGGCTGCCAAAACTGCCCACAGTATTCTATCTATGGCCTAACCAATGGCATGTTTAACTCATGTTATGTCGCCTTGATGAATAAACGCTATGCCTACAGTCCCGTGTGATTTCTTAACTGGCTATTGTACTGTCCAGTCACATTCAGTGATGTGTGGACAAAACCCTCTGACCTCCCTAGTGTTCTGCTATTCATTGAATTCTCCCCTGTCTGGTTCCTTCTTGAAAAGTGCATCACCTCATATTTATCAGGGTTCCATTCCTTGTTGTCATTGATCTGACCATCTGACCGTTCTACCGGTATCTTCCTGTAATATAAGGCCTTCCTCCTCACTGCCGACAACCTGGTCAATCTTTGTGTCAAACATGAAATTACATATTACGCTCATCCCCCAACCCCACCACCCCCTCCACATTCACATTTACATCATTTATGAAAACCACAAATAATTTGATACACTGCATTGCTCGCTGTGGGACTGCTCTCTCAGTAACTTGGGACAACATAGCTGTTCTCCACTCATCTAGCACCTCCCTTGTGTGGTCGGATTCAACTGAAACATTTAGGTCAGGACATTTCCTCTCTTGTCTCCAACAGAATCCTGCGATACAACTCATCTGTACTTTACATCATCCAAAACCATCAATCCCAACTTGCATCTTATATCAAACTGTTCGAGAGCTTCCCAGTCCATCTTCTTGAATTCTGTACCTGCATCTTCCTTAACCTAACTAAAATAGATGTGAAGCTCTCATGTCACAGTCTATCAATGTTCCCCAGTGTCACATACTGATTACCCCCTTGGTTTCGAAATGGGTCCTAATTTTTCCCTGGTTATTATCTTCAGTATGATGTTTTTGTAGAACATCTTGGGTTCCTCCTAACTTTGCCTGCTGCACTTCTCCATGCCGTTGTATTAGTTAGTCTGCTGTGGGTGAATTTTCTAAGTTTCCCTCACATCACCTCTTATTCTTTGAAACAGTACAGAACACAAATATAATCTCATCCACACTGCATGCAATCTGTGCAACTCCAGCATGTTATAGAAAAACAGGTGCTGGAAGCTTCTCGAGCTCTGCGGAAGGATCCATAGGCTCTGATCTGCAAAGGATCTAAGACCTTTCTACGGCTGTGATCCGCAAGAGGCAAGCCTTTGGTAAGGCAAAAAGGAGGCTGAGGGATTTGAATATACTGTACTTGGTAAGATATCAAGCAACATTACGTTTCAGCCATGGAGGGTCTGTGTTTAATTTTCACTCACTAGAAAAGGCAACGGACTTCCTGTACACATTAAAATAGACTGGCTGGTTCAAATAATATGGACAAATGTGTTCCCTTCGTTTTCTCTGGGGTTTTCCTGGTTTACCTCATTTTGGGTTTTTTTTCAGTATGTGGAGGTCCCATTTTTCCTTTTTCTCTCTCCTCCTTTCTTCCTCCCGTCCCATTATCCTTTGTTTTTTTCGATCATTTGCTTTTCGTTTCTCTCTCTTCGTATGGAATAGGAAAGGGGGTTGGGGAGGTGGGGTGGTTACATTTTGTTTCACCAGGACTGCCTCGGGTGAAGGTATGGATGGGACGGGGTTGAATGCCCACTTTGAATATTCTTGTTGTAAGACCCGTGTAACGTTTTTTAACTTTGTTTTGTCTTGGTTGGGAGCGGCTTCAGCTAGGAGGAGCCATGGGGGATTAGTGGTTTGTATGAGCGTCCCCTGTGGGCAAGGGGGAAAGTCTCTGCTTATTTGTGTTCCATGTTGGTTCATTGTAGAAGTAGTTGTTAGAGGTTTTGATTTGGTTGTTCTTGTCGTTATATTTTCACGTTTATACGAACTGTTTACAGCTTTCACTCAGCGCGCTATAAATGGGGTTCTTCTCCCAGTGGGTCATGGGTTGCTTCGGATGGTTACGGCTAACCGCTCATTTAAATGGTGCACCTGGAATGTTAAAGGGAGCCATTCATCGATTAAAAGAAAAAATATAGAAGAAAATGAAATGGCTGATGTCGCCTTGCTGCAGAAAACACATCTCACCGATAAGGAGCATTTAACGTTCCAGCAGGGACAGTTCAGAGGGGTGATTTTTATCCTTTAATTCAACAACTAGAGGAGTAGCTATGCTCATTCATAAGAACCTTCTACTTCAGTTGTTTGACCAAATTAAGAATGAATGTGGGTGGTCTCTGATCCTTAAAGCTTTAATACATCGAGAGGAATACTGGACCTTGAATAATATTGCCCCCAGCACACCCCCCTCAAATTTCACTTAGATGCGCTCACAAGGTCATACAATTAAGGGGAGACTTTCATTGACGAAAAGACCCCGAGGTGGATAGGATGTCGAGGGGTCTCGCGGGTATTTCCCCGCCACCCAGGCAGCTGGTGGACCTGAACAGGTAGCTGGGTTGGTGGATGTGTAAGATGTCTTCACCCTGAAGATGGGGACTTCACCTTTTTTTCTAACCCACATAAATGCTCTACTAGGATTGACATGTTGTATGCCCCATTGGACTTTTTTAAATTCAGTGCTGTCCTGTAGAATTGGGAATTTAGCCATTTCTGATCATGTGGCAGTGTACATGGAGATCAAGGATGGTGGTGATGGGACAGGCTCACGGCACTGGCACGTGGATCCTTTCCTCCTGAAGAATAGCAAATTCATTGAGTATTTTTCGGGGGAACTTGAATGTTTTTGGAACATTATTTTGTGTACGACCAGTAATCGACGGTGCTCTGGGAGACTGCCAAGGGGTTTGATTATTTCTTACTCGGTGACTCAGAAGCGGCAGAAGATAGAGTAGCAGCGTATGCTTGAGGCTCGGCTGAAGTGAGCTAAGACACCATATTTTGTCAGACCGTCTGTAACTTAATCGCAGCAGATTACAGCCCTCCGGACTGCTCTGAATGCCGCACTCGCCCAGACAACACAGAGAGAGATTTCCTTTGTGAAAGAGAAGTTATTCGAGCATGGTGACAATCAAGTAGATATTAGGCATATTGGCTAGAAAGAAGATTGCTGCTATTATCACCCACGATCCCAAAAAAATGCAGACGTCAGGAAGTTTTACTCTGGGTTGTTCCTGTCAGCGGGCTGGGAGGAGTGATTGGCGATGATGGAGTCCTTTATTAAGACCATGGACCTCCCAGATGTAAGTTCAGAGCAGGCTTCTCTTTACATTTCCCCTCCGACAATCCGAGAGATGCAGGAGACAGTGAGGCAGCTCCAGAGTGGTAAAGCCCCCGGCCCAGATGGATTTTCGGAGTGAGATTTAGAAGGAGTTCATAGACATGCTGGCTGGGCCAATGTTGGTGTTGTACAATTATTTGTACAGTCAGGACTGCCTCCCATCTTCTCTGAAAGAAGAAAATATTTACCTTATTCTCAAGAGAGGGAAAGTCCCAGAGGATTGCACTTTGTATATGTCTATATCATTATTAAATGTGGACTTTAACATTTTGTCGAAAATGCTGGCTTTGAAGGTCCATTGTGAAAGAGCTGAAAATGTGTTGCTGGAAAAACCCAGCAGGTCAGGCAGCATCCAAGGAGCAGGAGAAGGGCTCATGCCTGAAACGTCGATTCTCCTGCTCCTTGGATGCTGCCTGACCTGTTGCGCTTTTCCAGCAACATATTTTCAGCTCTGATCTCCAGCATCTGCAGTCCTCACTTTCTCCATTGTGAAAGAGGACCACCCTTTAAGCAGATGGCGTTCCTCTCTTTCGAACAAACCCAATGATATCTGTGTCCTGTTTAATATGAATGATTAATTTATTTGGATCTTTCTCAGGGTATAAAATCAATTTTATGAAATCGGAGGCCATCCCTGTTGGGGTGGAATCTGATTCCCTTCCAGATAGTCACAAGGAGGTTTAGCTATTTTTATCATCCAAGCCTTTGATCAATTACATAAAGCTAACTTCGTGCAGTTGCTAGAGAAGATAAGACAGAATCTTTCAATATCTTGTTTGGGTTAGCTCTGGTTACAATGAATGTCCTTCCTTGTTTATGATACCCCATACCAATGCTCCCTTTGACGCTGCCCAGACAGGTACTGTGGAGGCTTAACAGTTGGCTTTGATCTCTCATCTGTCATCACAGACGGCCTCTTATTAAGCTGGGCAAATTGCAGCTTCCACAGTGAATGGGGGGAGGGGGGGGCGTGTCGATTTTCCAGACTTTAAGAAATACCAACAAAGTTCCTTGCTATCCGATGTGGCTGATTGGGCTTGTCAGGACCCATGGTCAATTTGGCTCGACATCCAGGCCTTCCAGTCAAAACGTCCCCTCATTAATCTGTTGTTCATGGATAATGTGAGGACTGATATGGAGAATTGTAGAAACCGATTGTCCTTAATTAGAGAAAGCATGGAGAATGATGGGACAAGTTGAGGGCACTTTACAAAACAAAAACTTTGGCTTTCACTCCCATTGTAGGATTTGTAGGATTCCAGCCGGGATTGATGAATTCTGGCTTTCGGCTCTGGGAGTCCAGATGAGTTTCCTGTTTGGGAGAATTTTTTGACGGGGCGGTCATGATGAATTTTGAGCAGCTGAGCCAGGAATATGAGGTATCTGGGAGGGACCTCTTTTGTTAATTTCAGCTTCAGGACTTTATACAGAAAAAGGCTATATTAATGGTTCATCTCTGTAAGTCAGATATGGAGACGAGAGTGCTTCAGAGTACGGGCACTCTCTCGGTCAGCACCTTCTGTCATTTATTCGGAGGTAGTGTCTCGAAGGATATTGACCCTGTGACACCAGTACAGGAAGAGGCTATTCAGACCCTGGAGCCTGATATACAGTTACGGGAGGAGGCCAGTCAGCTCCTCGAATCGATAACACTGGGCCCAGAGTAGGCCATGCAGCACCAGTATCCTGTTATGCAGCAATAGGATCAGTCTATTCAGCCTCATCATGACTGTAACATAGGAACTGGAAGAGGTCACACAGGGACTGGAGATTGGTGCACTGGGATACCAGGAGGATATTCAGTCCCTTCGAGCCTGTTGCACGGGAATTGGAGAAGGATGCAAACTATAAGATTTCTTATGGGAAAGGAGGAAGACGTTTACCTCACGTGTCTTGTGTATGGGAACAGAAGAAGGCCAATCATTCCCTCAGTCCTATATCAGGGATGCAGGAGAGACCATTCAGTATATCCAGCCTGTGATGGAGGAATATGAGAAGTCTTTTTCAGCCCCTCAAACTGTTAAACAGCTACAGGAAGATCAAATAAGCCCTCACGGCTCTCACCCATCAACAGGAGGAGGACAGGCAGACCATCGGGATGGTGATGTGGAACACCAGAAAGACATCAGCCCATCGAGTTTGAGCACAAGGAAGAGAATGAGTCCATTCAGCGACTCCGACCTCTTACAGAGCAATCAGAGCAGGTCATTTCACGCCATGTGCCAATTTTACAGGATTGGAGCAAACAAAGAGATTATAGAGCAGTAAGAATTTAGAATTATCACCTTCACGATGTTGTTAAAATCGATTATTCAGGAATTAAAGACAAGAAATTTGAAAAGTCAAACCACAATCTATCAGGATCAACATGATTTTGATCATGGGGATCTTAGAGATGAAATATTTTGACTTCCAGAAGGCATTGATTAGCTCTGCACAAATGATTAATCTGCAGAATAAGATTGTTTACGATTAAAAGTAATTTATCAGCTTGGATCGAGGCTTGGTGAGGCAACACAATGCAGTGAGATGGAAAAATATGGGTCATTTTCTGTTGGCAAAATTCAACTTTTATGAAACCATATGTCTTGGTCCACAGGCCCCAACTATTTACAATCTATAGTCTAAAATAGTTGAGAGGATAGAACATGTTATAACCAAATTAACAGATGACACTAACTCAGGTGAGAAATTGCAATGAAGATGCAAGAAAGTTAGAAAATGTATATGGATAGGTTGGGGCAACATTTGACAGAAGAAACTGAACAACGAAAAGTATGAGTGTATCCATTTGGATCAGTGTAGCAGAAGGGCAAATTATTATCCAAATGGAGAGAGATTTCAGAATGATTAGGTACAGAGGGATCTTGCTGTCCGCGTCCATACTACAGAATACTCCGATGTAGGTACAGCAGATAATGAGAAAGGCAAATACAACTTTGGCATTTATTTCTAAAAAAGTGGATTATAAAGGGAGGGAGGTGTGAGATGGCAACTGAGTACTGTGTGCAGTTTTGGTGTCCTGAGTGGAGGTGGGATGTATTTGCCATGGAGGCCGTTCAGAAGTGGTTTACTCGATTTACTCCAGAGATGAGGAGATTGCCCTCTGAAGAGAGATTGAGCAGTTCAGGTCAACACTGCCTGGAGTGTAGCAAAATGAGATGAGATGTTGGATGTCTGGACGATGTTAAAGGTGATTTACAATGTAGATGTGAAGTTGATATTTCCTCATGTGGGACAATCTCGAATGACCCTAAAACCATAGTTTTAGGATGAGGTGGAGGAGAAATGAAACAGGGCTGAGGAGAACATACTTCTGTCACAGGGTTGGGAATCTGTGTAATTTACTGCCCCAGAGTGCAGTAGGTGCTGGGATATTGAGTATTTGAAGGAATATGGAGAGCGGACAGGAACGTGGAACTGAGGCTGCAATGACATCAGCTATGATTGTATTCAATGTCGGAACAGGCCTGAGGGGCTGGATTGCCGAACTGATGTTCCTCGTTCTTATTCAGCCCTTTGAATGTGTTACATATAAATGGGGGAGGACTGGTTATCAGACAGGAAGCAGGCACTCCGGATAAATCAGCCTTAGTCAGTTTGACAGAACGTCACCAGTGGAGTCACACAGTGACCAGGGCTGGGTCCACAGCTCTTTACAAACTGTATCAATGATCTGGAGGAGTGGAACAAATGTACTGTAACTATGTATGCCGATCAAACTAAGATAAATAGGAAACTAAATTATCGAGGGAAGGTGGAGAGTCTGTAATTGGATATTGACAGGTGAAGTCAATGGATAAAAGTTTAGCAAATGGGATTAAAGATAATATATAGTCTGTCATTTTCTTTAGGAAGAATGGTAGGTAGTATGTTACTGAAACGGAAAAATACTACAGGACTTAGTGATGCAGTGTATACTGGAGGGTTCATTCTGACCCGATCAGACACGGGAAGTGTTGCTACATCTCCCTGATGTTCCCAGGGACCCCATTGCTCTCAACCACCATATATATCCTCTGTCTTCAAATGGTGATGTTGACGTCGGCATACTGGGAGATGATGGATCTGTCAACCACTCCTGCCTGGAAAGTTGGGGATCAAAGAAGCTGATTGAAACAGTGACCCTGGCAGCACCGTCCTCCTCCTGGTGTGAAGATGCAGATCGTGTTGAAGGAAGTGACACCACTCTGTGACCAGCGCACACTCGGCTCCTGAGGTAAATGTAACTTGGGAAGCTGTTCCTGGAAAACCTGGTGTGGATACAGCAGATCCCTCTCCCCAAGCACACTCACTCTGTGGTTTCAGATCTTCCTCTCTGTGCAGCCTCTGCTCCATTTGTTGTTCATCTTACAGACGCAAGTGTTGTAACTGCAGTCCCGATGCTCCATCCCGAGTTGGGTTACCAAATCCTCAGGTCTCCCTGAATTTCTGAGGCGGGTCACAGCACAACCTCTAGCAAACCATCCATTAACCTCCACTAATGTTTCAAAAACAGGAGTCAGTCAGAAGCCCCTCAACGACAAGTTAGATGCCTACACTTTTACAATTATACTCGAGAGGTTTCCTCGTGTGACTGACTACACAATCATCTGAGAGGGACAAGCACAGGTGTTCAGTGGACACGCACAGTCCAAGGTTCAAAGGCGTGTCTAAAGCTGCCGGAACCCCTGTCCAACATGGAGCACAACATGGGGCACACCGGGAAGTGAACAGCAGACAAACACACACACCCCTGCCCATGGAGCAGTGCATGGGGCACACCGGGAAGTGAGCAACAGTCAAACACATACACCCCTGTCAATGGAGTACCACATGGTGCACACCAGGAAGCGAACAGCAGCCAAACACATACACCACTGGCCATGGGGTACCACATGGGACAGACCGGAAAGTGAACAACAGTCCAGCACACACACAACCCTGTCCATGGAGCATCACATGGAACACACCGGATGTGAACAGAAGTCTGACAAATACCATTTCATTGTTTCTGAGCTTCACAATGCCAGCTCTCGATACACTAGGGATCCAAATGTGACCCACAGCCGGGATGTACAGGAGACCACGAGCCATACGTTTTGCACATTGTTTCTGAGCTTCATAATAATTTCCACGGGATTCCAGGGATATGAGCACCAACGGCCAGGTTCAGGTACAGAAGGACGGATATTCATGGTATAATTGGATGATTACTTGTTCGACAAGTTCAGTAAACGTGGCTTTTCTCAGACAAATGGCATTAACCAGATGAGTAGTACTATCTCAGGTCCAAAAACAAAAATAAGAATATAAAGTAAATGTGGTGACAAATCAGCTGAAATCCACATCACAGAATCAGACACCATAATCCAGGTGATATATCTGTGCAGCATGTAGCAGTGTTCAGACCAGGCTAGTGTACTGCTCACTACAACCCAGCAATCTGTGCAGACCACACCAGTCCATGAACTGCCTCTCCAGCACTGGGAGCTATGCAGTGAACAGCAGTGAATTGTCATGTAAACCAGGAGCATTTACCCTCCCAGCATGTAGAGCTGTGTACACCACCCCAGGGCATGGATCTGAAAACCAGGAGTAGTTACTCTCCCAGCATGTAGAGCAGTGTACGCCACCCCAGGGCATGGATCTGTAAACCAGGAGTAGTTACCCTCCCAGCATGTAGAGCTGTGTACACCACCCCAGGGCATGGATCTGAAAACCAAGAGCGGTTACCCTACCAGCATGTAGGACTGTGTACACTGCCTCAGTGCATTGTTCAGTAACACTGTGTTAGATCACTGCCCAGTGAGGGGAAACCTGCAGCCCATGCTGGAAGTGAAAGGATGTGCAGCTCCAATCCATTTGCAGCTCCATATATCCATTGTATCAATGGATGCAGAATATCTCAAGAGGAAGGAGGAAAATGACTTCGGGTTATGTTGGCAAGGATCAGACATGGCTCTAGAGGGTTACAAGGTAGTCAGGAAGGAAGTGAAGAATAATCTCAGGAGAGCGAGAAGCGGGCATGAAAAAGACTTGGTGAGTATGATTAAAGTAAAACTTAAGATGTTCTATACTTTTGTGAGGAACAAGATGATTGCTTTAGTGAGGGTAGGGCTCATCAGGATAGTGGAGGGAACTTGCGCCAGGAGTCGGAGGAGGTAGGGGAACATAGAACATAGAACACTGCAGCGCAGTACAGGCCCTTCAGCCCTCGATGTTGTGCCATCATGTCATACCAATCTGAAGCCGATATAACTTACACTATTCCATGTACGTCCATATGCTTATCCAATGACGACTTAAATGTGCTTTAGGTTGGTGAATCTACTACTGTTGCAGGCAAAGCATTCCAAAGCTCTCTCTTTAGGTCTTTCCTGGCTACCTTGTAACCCTCAAGGGCCCTAACTGAGCCTTCACATCCCATCCTAACATAAGTCACCGTCTTCCTCTTGACCAGAGATTCCACTTCATTCGCTTCCGCTCCCACACTCTACAGCTTCCTCCCTGCATGACAGGTATATACATATCAAGGACACACAGTAGCTTTTCCTTGAATAAGCTCCACATTTCTAATGTCCCCTACCCCAGCAGTTTCCTTCCCCATCATATGTCTCCTAAATCTTGCCTAATGGCATCGTAATTGCCTTTCCCCCAGCTGTAACTCTTACCCAGTGATATACACCAATCCCTTTCTATCAATGAAGTAAACGTAACAGAATTGCGATTGCTATCACCAAAGTGCTCACCTACTTCCAAGTCTAACACCTGACCAGGCTCATTACCCAGTATCAAAATGTGGCTTCACCCCTTGTTGGCTTGTCTATATACTGTGTCAGGAAGCCCTCCTGCACACACTGGACAAAATCGGACAAAGCACTATAGTGTTCCCGTTCAATATTTCAAAATTTGAAGTTCCCCATTACATCTACCCTGTCTCTGTCACTCCTATCGAGAATCATCTTTGCTATCCTTTCCTCTACATATCTGGAACTATTCGGAGGCCGATAGAAAACTACCAACGGGGTGACCTCTCCTTTCCTGTTTCTAACTTCAGCCCATACCACCTCAGTTGACGAGTCTTCAAACATCCTTTCTGCAACTGCAATACTGTCCTTGACCAACAATGTAACATCTCCCCCTCTTTTACCATCTTCTCTGTTCTTACTGAAACATCTAAATCCTGGAACCTGCAACAACTATTCCTGTCACTGCTCTAATCATGTCTCCAAAATGGCCACAACATTGAAGTCCCAGGTACCAACCCATGCTGCAAATTCACCCATCTTATTCCGGATGGTCCTGGTGTTGAAGTGGACACACTTCAAACCAACTTCTTGCTTGCCGGTGCCATCTTGCGTCCCTGAAACTTGATTTTAGACCTCCCTACTCTCAACCCTTTCTGTGCTTGAACCACAATTTTGGTTCCCATCCGCCTGCTGGATTAGTTTAAACCCACCCCAATAGCCTTAGCGAATTCCACTACCCCCACCCAAGATATTGGTACCCCTCTAGTTCTGATGAAGCCAATCCTGCTTGTAGAGGTCCCATCTACCCCAGAAAGAGCCCCAGTTATCCAAGAATCCAAAACCCTCCCTCCTGCACAATCCCTGCAGCCACGTGTTCACCTTCTCTCTCTCCCTATTCCTTGCCTCACTAGCACGTGGCACGGGCAAGAAACCAGAGACGATAACTCTGTTCGTCCTCGCTCTAAGCTTCCACCCTAGCTCCCTGAATTTCTGCCTTTAATCCCCATCTCTCTTCCTACCTATGTCATTGGTGCCTATGTGGACCACGACTTGGGACTGCTCCCTCTTCCCCTTAAGGATCCCCAAAACACGATCAGTGACATCACGAACTCTGGCACGTGGGAGGCAACACACCAACCGTGAGTCTCTCTCGTCCCCACAGACCCTCCTATCTGTCCCCCAAACTATGGAGTCCCCAGTGACTACTGCTCTGCTCCTCTTCCCCTTTCCCTTCTGAGCAGCAGGGACAGACGCTGTGCCAGATCCCTCTACCCCACTGCTTTCCCCTGGTAAGTCCCCCCTATAGTATCCAAAATGGTATATTTATTGTTGAGGTGAATGGCCACAGGGGATCCCTGCACTGCCTGCCGGTTCCCTTTCTGTCCCCTGATTGAAACCCATTTGCCTTTTTCTCGTACCTGAGGAGTGATTACCTCCCTGTAACTCCTCTCGATAACCCCCTCTACCTCCCGAATGATCCAAAGTTCTCACAGCTCCAGCTCCAATTCCCTAACGCGGTTTTCAAGGAGCTGGAGTCAGGTGCACTTACAGCAGATGTAGTCAGCAGGGACATTGGTGGTGACCCTCACCTCCCACATTGTGCAGGAGGAACATTCAATTGCCCTCACCTCCATTCCCACTGGTCTCAATTCCCAAAGAGACTGTTGAAAAAAAAATAAGGAACAAAAAAAACTCGTTAACTTTCCAAGCTGTGGCACAGGTACTTTGTTTTTGGTTAGAGGAGGAGGGTGGGTGCTTTAACAGATTATAAGGCAAGGTTAGCTTTTCTGGGTGTTTGGTTTAATTCACAAATGGGTTCATTGCTGTGTCGTAACAGCACACTTAGAACATTGTGTTCAGTTCTGGTCGCCTTGTTATAGGAAAGGTGTAGAAGCTATAAAGAGAATGCAGAGGAATCCCAAGGGATCCACAGAAATTTTGGCACACACCACACGATCGAGTGAAATATTGAGGAAGACACCATGCGAAAAATAAATACTGGCAGATTCTGCATGTCTGTATAAACGTCAATGTGTCAGTGTTTGTGGTGTGTCTGTACTGATGTCTGTATATCTGCGTGTGCACGTGCATCAGTGTATTGGCATTTCTCTCTGTGTGCTTTAGTATCTGTGTGACTGCACCAATCTCTACGTGTGTCTGTGTAACTATATGCATATCTTTGTGTATCTGCGTGTCTCTGTGCGTATCCGTGTGCACAGCGGATCTGCCAGCCTCTGTGGTGTTTAAAGTTATGCAATGTCCGCCTCTGCTGTCCTTCACATTCTACTGCATTGATGGCAGTGGAGGGAGAAAACCATAAGGGATTCAGTCTAGGAAGTGGGGAGAGGGAGGTAGATCATAGCAGCATCCAAACTGACAGCACCATCTGCACATGCACACACACACACAGTTGGTTATAGGGAGGATCATAATTGTACTGAGGACACTCAGAGTGGCGAATGCTCCTGAGTAATGTATGTACTCTCTCTGCAATGTGAAAGTGATTTGCCTTTGAAGATTATTCCTTACACAGAGTGTACACTTAAAAAATATTTCCCCTGAAACTGCATCCAAGCAACTCTGACCAAGTCATCTGTAAGGTGATGCGATGAATTTATTACATGTTATTTAAATTGAAATATTTTATAATTCACTCCTACAAGGTGTAAGTGAGAAATGCTTGAAAAGTCCTGAAACTGACCCCGTGGTGATGGTAATATATCTAGGTATCAGACAAAACTGTTCTGTGCATCCAGAGATATTTGCAAAACCAAACAACCGTGCAATGTGAGAGATTCACAATATTTGATGGACTCTGATAGAAAAAAAACTGACACTTGTGCAGTGGCATGGGGAGACCAGCAGAGGGTGACATTGTATGACTATAAACTTAACAGGGACAGACGTCGAGGTGGAAGAGGGGAGTAAGGGTTTATCTCAATTTCAATGGATTTACCCCCAAAATCACAGAGCCATCATTTCACAGAGATGCACACAAACATACATAGACACATTAAACACACAACACACATACATACCGATATGGACACTTACACACAAACACATGCACATTCCTGCACACAGACAACGAGTTTTCTTTAAGATAGGGATAAGTATGTTTTTCATGACTAAGGGAATCAATGGTCAGTTGGTGAAGGCAGGAGAATGTGGCTGAGAAACATCTTTACTGTGATCAAACGGCACAGCAGATCCAAGGGGCTAAATGGCCTAATTCTGTTCCAATTTCCTATTTTATGAAGGGATTCATTTTGGAAGTCGAAGTTGAATGCAGATTTCTTGGTCAAATGTAGGATTCATAGCAGTGTGGAGGAACAAACGAATCTTGGAGTCCATGTCTGCAGGTCTCTCATTTGCCACCTAAGTTGATAGGGTTGTTAAGAAGGCGTATGGTGTGTTGGTTTTAATTAGCAGGGAGACTGAGTTGAAGAGCCGCAAGATTATGCTGCAGGTCTACAAAGCTCTGGTGACACCACATTTGAAACGTTCTGTTCGCCTCATTATAGAAAGGATGTGGAAGCTTTAGAGCGGGTGCAGAGGAGATTTCCCAGAATGCTGCCTGGACTAGAGGGCTTGTCTTATGAAGAAAGGTTGAGGGAGCGATGGCTTTTCTCATTGGAGTAAAGAAGGATGAGAGGTAACTTGATAGAGCTGAACAAGATAGTGAGAGTTACAGACAGAGTAAATAACCAGATTCTTCTTCCCAGGGCGGAAATAGTTGTCACGAGGTGAGCATAATTTTAAGATGTTTGGAGAAAGGTTGTGGAAGATGTCAAAGACAGTGAGACACCAGCCCCCCTCCCTCTCCCCACAAACCGGGTCCCAGGTACAGTGAGACAGCAGTGCTAACCACTGAGATATCATGTCCCTCTCCCCCTCCTCCCCAAACGGGGTCGCTGGTACTGTGAGACAACAGTGCTAACCACTGAGACACCATGTCCTCCTCCCCCTGCCCCAACACCAGGTCCCTGGTACTGTGAGACAGCAGTGCTAATCACTGAGACATCATGCCCCACTCCACCTCCCCAAACGGGTCCCTGGTACTGTGAGACAAACGTGCTAGCTACTGAGATACCATGGCCCCCTCCCCATCCCCCCCAAACCGTGTCCCTGGTGCTGTGAGACAGCCATGATAATCACTGAGACAACATGCCCCCCTTCCTATCCCCTCGAAAACGGGTCCCTGGTACTGTGAGACAGCCGTACTAACCAATGAGACACCATGCCCCTCTCCCCCTCCCCCCAAAACCGGGTCTCTGGGACTGTGAGACAGCCGTACTAACCACTGAGACACCATGCACCGCCTCTGCCTCCCCCCAAACCAGGTCCCTAGTACTATGAGACAGCCGTGCTAAGCACTGAGACACCAAGCCCCCTTCCCCCTCTCCCCAAACGGGGTCCCTGGTACTGTGGGACAGCCGTGCTAACCACTGAGACACCATGCCCCCCTCTCCCTCCCCCCAAACTGGGTCCCTGATATTGAGAGACAGCCGTGCTAACCACTGAGACACTATGCAACCTCCCCCTCCTCCTGTCCACCAATCCGGGTCCCTGGTACTGTGAAACAACCATGCTTACCACTGAGACACAATTCCCCATCCTCGCCCCCTCCCCCAAAACGGAGTCACTGTGCTCGGTAATACTGGGGAAATGTACATAAAAGTGATGAGCTTAGAGCTATGATGTTGTGGCCATAGCAGAGACATGGGTTTCTCAGGGGCAGAAATGGTTGCTGGATGTTCCAGGGTTTAGAACATTTAAAAAAGAATAGGGAGGAGGTAAAAAGAGGAGGGGGTGTAGCACTGCTAATCAGAGTGGGTTTCACAGCTACAGAAGTTAACATTATCGAGGAAGGTCTGCCTACTCTGTCAGTATGGGTGGAAATTAGGAACAGTAAGGCAGCAATCACCTCAGTAGGGGTTAAATACAGGCCCCCCAATAGAAGCAGGGAGATTGAAGAAGGCATAGGTCGGCAGATTTTGGAAAAGTGTGAATGGAATAGGGGAGTTGTAATAGGTGAGTAACTTTCCCAATATTGATTGGAACCTCCTTCCAGCAGATGATTTGGAAGGAGCTGTTTTTGTAAGGTGTGTTCAAGAGGGTTTCCTAACTCAGTACGTTGACAGGCCGACGAGGGGAGAGATAATTTTGGAATTGGTGCTCGGCAATGAGCTGGGGCAGGTGTCATATCTTGCGGTGGGAGACCATTTTGATGATAGTGACCACAACTGCCTCATCTTCTACATAGCTATGGAGAAGGAGAGAAGCAGGCACAATGGGAGGATATTTAATTGGGGAAAAGGAAACTATGATACTATCATACTGTGTTGCGAAGCATGGACTGGGAGCAATTGTTCCATGGAAATGGCACGAAAGATATGTGGAGACTGTTTAAGGAACAGTTGTTGCGAGTGATGCATAAATGTGTTCCTTTGAGTCAGGCAAGAAGTGGTAAGATAAAGGAACCTTGGGTGATGAGAGCGGAGGAGCTTCTCGTCAAAAGAAAGAAGGCAACTTACATAAGGTGGAGGAAGCAAGGGTCTTGCTCAGCTCTAGGGGATTACACGCAGGCGAGGAAGGAGCTCAAAAATGGTCTGAGGAGAGCCAGGAGGGGGCAGGAAAAAGGCTTGGCAAGAAGGAGTAGGGAGAATCTAAAGGCATTTGCACAAATGTGAGGAATAAGAGAATGATCAAAGAAAGAGTATGGCCGATCAGGGATAGCTTAGGGAACTGGAGGATAGAGTCTGAGGAGGTAGAGAAAGCTCTAAATGAGATTTTTGCTTCTGTCTTTACGAACGAAAAGGACTTTGTAGTGAATGAAACCATTGAGGAGCAGGTGTGCATGCTGGAACGGATAGAGATTGAGGAAGCTGATGTGCTGAAAACTTTGACAAATATGAAGACTGACAACTCGCCAGGGCCAGACCAGATTTGTCCTCGGCTGCTTTGGGAAGCGAAAATGTGATTGCTTCGCCACTTGCGAAGATCTTTGCATTCTCGCTCTCCACTGGATTCGTACCTGAGGACTGGAGGGAGGCAAATGTAATTCCTCTCTTCAAGAAAGGAAATAGGGAAATCCCCAGCAATTACAGACCAGTCAGTCTCACGTCTGTCGTCTACAAGATGTTAGAAAGGATTCTGAGGGATAGGATTTATGACCATCTGAAAGAGCATGGCTTGATTAAATGCAGTCAGCACGGCTTTGTGAGGGGCAGGTCATGCCTCACAAATCTTATTGAGTTCTTTGAGGATGTTACTCGAAACGTTTATGAGGGTCGAGTGGTGGATGTTGTGTATCTGGACTTCAGCAAGGCATTTGATAAGATTCCCCATGGTAGGCTCGTTCAGAATATCAGGAGGAATGGGATACAGGGAAATTTAGCTGTCTGGATATAGAATTGGCTGGTTGACAGAAGACAGCGAGTGGTTGTGGAACGAAAATATTCGGCCTGGAAGTCACTGGTGAATGGTGTTCCACGGGCTCTGTTCTTGGGCCTGTACTCGTTGTAATTTTCATTAATGACTTGGATGAGGAGATTGAAGGATGGGTTTGCAGAGGACACAAAGGTTGGAGGTATCATTGACAGTATACAGGACTGTTGCAGGCTGAAGCACGACATTGCCAGGATGCAGAGATGGGCTGAGAGGTGGTAGATGGAATTCAAACTGGATAAATGCGAGGTGATGCATTTTGGAAGATCGAACTTGAAAGTTGAGTACAGGACTAAAGGCAGCATTCTTTGCAGTGTGGAGGAACAGCGGGATCTTGGTGTGCAGGTACATAGATCCCTTAAACTTTCCACCCAGGTGGACAGGGTTGTTAAGAAAGCATATGTTGTTTTTGGCTTTCATTAACAGGGGAATTGAGTTTAAGAGCCGTGAGATCTTGTTGCAGCTCCATTTACTCATACCCCTATACTTATTCTCCCATTTCCTCATACTCCGACACTGAATTCTCCTGCTTTTTCATATATCGATACTAATTCTGCCATTTCCTCATATCCCAGTATGATTCTCTCATTTTCTGATGCCCGAGTTCAAATCTCGCATTTAGGAGTGCCCTAATCTAATTCTACATTTTAATGGTGACTTGCACCAAATATCTAATTGAGGTCCACTCCACACCACTTCTTCCATTAACTATGTAGCTGCAATGATTCTCCCATGTCGTGGTCCACTGCTGTAAATCTCCAATTTTGGCGTTTACTGCATCACATTCTCAAATTGACAAATTCTGCGCTAATCCACCCTTTGGTCATGAACTGAAGAAACTCTCCCACTGAGTATTGCCTCGCCCCAACTCTCCTGTTTTGCTGTTCCCTGACATACATCTTCCACATAATGGTACACTGCTCAAAGTCGTTTTTCATTATTGGCGCCCTGCATCGAATGGCTACTTTCCTGCACTTTTCAACATTTCTCCGACTTACTGATTGCTGCCCGTGTTCTCCCATTTAACGATGCTCTGTTCCAACTCTGCATGCTTTAAGCACGCCACACCAATTCTCGAATTCAATATTGCCCTGAAACAATTCTCATGTTCATGGATAACCAAACCAACTTCTCCCAGTGTGGGGAACGCCACTCTGACTCTCTGAGATAGTGGTGTCATACCCCCAATTCGCTGTTAAAGTTCCATTGTGCAATTTTTCCATTTTGTGGTTTGTGCAACAATTGTCCCAAATACAGCTTCACTTCTGTGCACCACTCTCGCAATTTCGAATCCTGCAAGAATTTCTTCTTTTCATCAGCAACTGCACCTCCACCACATTTAATATTATTCAACACCAGTTCTCCCACGTCTTCCACCAATTCTCTACTTTTGTCACATCGGCACCAACTCCACCATTATTGATGCCCTGCGTCAATTGTCCCATTGCATTGTTTCCTGATACACTTCCTCCACGTATTGGCTTCCCTGCTCCAAAGTTTTTGTTTTCATTTCTTGGTGGGCGGACTCGAATCTCGACTTTAATGCTGCTTGCAAAATTGTTCCTTCTCAATGATTCCCTGCCCCTATTCTTCCATTTAGAGGTGTTCTGCTAGAGGTCTTTAATGAATAGGCAATTTGTACTAATTTTCCAATGTAATGGCACTGTGCAACAATTCTCCCATTTACTGATACCCAACAATTCTCCCACTGCCTGACACCCTGACACCTGTCGTGGAAATTTAATCGACTCGAATCAACTTCTAGCAAGAGAAAAGGAAAGGCTTTATTTTTCAACCTCTGCATGCAGAGCGGCCAATATACTTGGCAAAAGTGCCTTATGTAAGGGCTGCGAACAAAATTCACATATTCGTGTTATACTATTCTTATCACATGCTCAAGGACAAGTGTTAGGAAACATTAGAGCTCATATTTTCTCATTCCCATGCCTTGGACATAATTGTCTTTATGTTTTCCGAAGCTTTTTTTCTGAACTCGGCTGCTCGCAAGGCCAGGTGAAATGTTTGCAAAGTTCCACAAAGACAAGCTGACTCCTCGACGCAGAATTCAGCAAAGTATTTGCATATTTCAACGAAGTATTAAATTTTGCAAAACATTCGCTGGCAGATTTCACAGTAAATGTTAATTTTGTTAATTTTCCATTGCATTTTCCAAATTTTTGTCATTTTACAACAAGGACAACAACCAAAAAAAAGCCAGATAGCTGTATATCAAAAAGAATTTATGAACACCAGGCATTTCCGCAGACACCACCTGACTAGAACAAAGCTTTGTGGTGGTTTTTCCATTTCCCTGGTTTGCCCGACACACAGCCCATCTTCACACCGCACATTCGTCAACGTCGTTGTGGGGTGTGGACAAGCAATTGGATCTTCCTTCTTTGGGGCCACTGATAGTTTAACATTTCGTAGCCTACTGCATTTATAAGCAAGTGGTGTAAGCAGGTACACCACTAGGGTCTTATTCAAAGCAGTATGAGTAAGACCAGTCCTACAACTAGTAGAACGATACGGGTCCATTACCCCCATCCTCCATAAGGGACGTGAGCCATCGGGAGGAGGAGTCATCTGCTCGTGGAGGCGGTCATTTAGCTGCTTTCATAACATTTATTAAACCAGTAATATTTTGGGACTCATCAGGAACATTAATACAGCACGAGGTACCTAACATTTTGCAGACGCCCCCTCTCTCGGCCGTCAGGATGTTTAGTACTAATTGATTTTGCGTCACTGCTTCCTAACCGCCATTAACTCAGTGTTAATGAGTGCTAGGCCTTCCTCCGTCTCATTTGCAAATACACCATATGCGTGGATGTTCTGCGAGTGTGTACCCATTCCAATGCAGAGGGATGCCCCTTCGAGTTCTGCAATCGCTGCCTTTTAGGGCGAACACTGTTGTGTTAGTGGAAAGTATCGCGGTGTAGCAGCACCCCTTTCTCCCCGGGGGAGTGGTGGTACCCTTTCTCGCCACCTGCCCATATTATACCTGCCATCCTGATTAGATTAGATCACTTACAGTGTGGAAACAGGCTTTTCCGCCCAACAAGTCCACACACACCAGCCGAAGCACAACCCACCCATACATTTACCTAACACCTAACACTACAGGCAATTTAGCATGGCCCATTCACCCTATCTGCACATCTGGTGACTGTGGGAGGAAACTCACGCAGACTCAGGGAGAATGTGCAAACTGTACACTGTCAGTCGCCTGAGGCAGGAATTAAACCGGCTTCTTCACACTGTGAGGCAGCAATGCTAACCACTGTGCCACCATGCCGCTCATGGTCTGACCATTGATAAAGGAACAAGCAATGTTTATGGTCGCATCATTTGTGTATGTTGCTGTGCAAGAGTCATTGTTCAAGTACAGCATCAATGTACACTGGGAGATACCCAAAAGGAGTCTCCCCCGATTGGTGCAAATACACGTTTCTCCCCTGCAATCCACTATGTGGAAGGCTGTGGATGGTAGCGTGTCAGGCTTGGGGCTGTAGTTAGCCTGGAGGTCGGGTGATGACACGAGATTTGCCCAAATTGCCCCCCACTATCACGGTCAGGCTAGTCGCCTCCCGTGGAAGCAGACAGCTGGCATTTCTCGCCAGGCTCTCAGTAATTTGCTGGGCAGTCTACCTTTGGGCTGTGTGCAAACATATCCGACAAGTGTAGCCTACGTCTAATGTCTCGTTTTGTCTTATGACCAAAGCACATGGTCTATTCCCTTCACATCTAGCAATGGCCCTTCCCAGTTCCCAACCTACTGGCGTCGCATTTACGCCATTTATACCCACCAGGCAAATTCCCCTCATGCTTTCATTTCACTCTCTCGCCAGGGCCGTCTCCCTTCGGGTTCGGGTGTGTCATTAATGACCTTTGCCCGGTTGGGGTTAGGTCCATGGTCTGGTTTGATTGGTTGCCATGTCCCACTGCTCCTATCGTCTGTAGTACATTCTGCACTGCATCTCGGAGGGCGGGGGTGGGGCAGTTGCACCACTACATTCACCTGTCTAAAGATGTCAGAGAAGGATCTATCTATTCCACACCACGAGACTCCCTCATTGCTCTTCTCAGTCTTACTTTGATCATAGAATATCTATTTCCCATGTCAGGTGCCCCTTTTGCCGTCGTGGCTACTACTAAATGCCAGTCACCGGCGCAGCATGGATCCCTGCATAAATCTGAATTATCCAATTTATAGTCGTCCTTGTTACTGAACGGCTATGGGTCGCATGTAAAGATCCACTTCGTCCTATCAGTTTAGATTACCTTCAGCTGCTGCATCCTAGACGCCCCTGCCCTGATGAATAGTCCGACCAGGGCGCTTGCTCACAGTGTGAACTGTGGCAGCCCCACTTTTGCTTATGACTTCGATTAAATACTTGCTCTAAATTGGTTTTGGCGTTGTGCGATGTCTCCTCAGTCCCAGCTGCAAGTTTGTAATGGCGGGCGTGTATCCACGTCGCTGTTCCGGCGACCTTAACAGCTATCTGTGCTGTAAAACGTACTTGAAACGGTCCCAGCCACCTCTTCGCCTTCCTGTTTTCCCTCCTGAAGTGTTTCGCCACTATTCGGGCTCCAGGTTATAGATCGTACATCTTCCCTTCTGCTGATTGGGGTAGTGCTGTCTTCAGTTGATTCTGTATTTGGGACCGAAGTGTAGAGAGTTTCATGCAGTAACACAACATCTCATCCTCACAGTGGCCTGTTATCTGGCTACCCTTACGTCTCGGGAAAATTCCTGTGTTTGGCGGCCTACAAAACAATAATTTCAAACGGGCTAAGGTTAGCTCTCCCTCTCCTCCTAGATCTCATACACATTAGCACAATTGGAAGTGCCTTTGTCCATGTCATCCCTAGTACCACACAGCATTTTCTCAATATATTTTTTAAGGTAAAATTTTCTCTTTCCGCTGCCCTACCGCTCGTCTGGTGGTAGGCACAGTGTTAGCCCATGTTTATTCCAAATACTCACTAATCTGCTGTAGGGCATTATGGACAAATGGTGTCGCACTGTCACTACTAAGCCTAGAGTGTAGGGTTGCTCGCTGAGCTGTAGGTTTGACATCTAGACGTTTCAGTACCTGGCATATGGAGGTTAGTGGGCGAGTGTAGGTTACGTGGGCTTGGATCGGAGCAACATCGAGGGCCAAAGGGCCTGTCCTGCCCTGTATTTTTCTGTGTTCTATGTTCTAGGTAACATCATCAGTGACGAACGCCAAGTGAAGAGAAGCTGTTGTCTCCTGCTTTCTAGTTATATGTTTGTCCAGGATGGGGTTCCTGGGGTTTGTGGTGATGCCATTTCCTGTTCGTTTTCTGAGGGGTTGATAGATGCTATCGAGATACATTTCTTTTTTTATGGCATTGTGGTTGGAGTGCTAGGCCTCAAGGAATTATCTGACATGTCTTTGCTTAGCCTGTCCCAGGATAGATGTGTTGTCCAAGTCAAAATGGTGTTTAAATTTCATCCGTGTGAAGGGCTACGAGGGAGAGAGGGTCGTGTCTTTTTGTGGCTAGCTGGTGTTCGTGTATCCTGGTGGCTACCTTTCTTCCTGTCTGTCCTACGTAGTGTTTGTGGCAGTCCTTGCATGGAATTTTGTAGAAGACGTTGGTTTTGTCCATGGGTTGTACTGGGTCTTTTAAATTTGTTAGTTTTGTTTGAGACTGTTGGTGGGATTCCGAGGGGTCTTAATAGTCTGGCTGCTTCTTCTGAGACTTCATTGATGTATGGAAAGGTCTATAGGGTTTCTGGCTGTGTTAAGTCTACTTGTCGTAGTTTGTTCCTGAGGAATCTGTGGACTGTATTTTTAAAGTATCCGTTCTTCTTAAATACGATTTATAGGCGGTTCTCCTCTGTTTTCCGAAGTTCGTCTATGCTGAAATGTGTGGTGGTTCGTTGGAATAGTGTTCTGATACAGCTTCCTTTATACGAGTTGGGATGGTTGCTGGTGTAGTTAAGTATTTGGTCAGTGTTTGTCGATTTGCTGTATATGCAGACACACCGGAGAATTCCGAGAGGCCTCGCACTCCAATCACAGCGCCATAAACAAACACATAGATCGATTTACCATCTGTCAACCCCTCAGAAAACGAATAGGAAATGATATCACCACAAACCCCAGGAACCCCAAACCATAACAAACATATAAATAGAAAGCTGGAGACAACATCTTCACTTCACTTCACTTGGAGGTCGCCACTGATGATGTTACCTATCCAGGTAATGAAACGTCTGGATATCAAACCTACAGCTCAGCGAGCAAACCTACACCCTAAACCTCAACCGGAGCTATAAACCTTCACAAACCTTGGGACTACTAAGCCTCTCAGGGATGCTCCATCTCGGAATTATTTCAGTTAGGAAAGCTTTGGTTATGGCACTGGCATTCTGTTTTGCCGTGGGGAACGCTTGCAACCATTTGGAAAACATATCACCTATTACCAGACAATACCTTTTTCCTTCGCAGGGTGTTAGTTCGGTAAAATCCAGTTGAAAATGTTCAAATTGTTTTTGGGGGTGTAAGTGCTACATGACATATCTGTATTCCCCTCCCCACATTATTGTTAGAAATAACACATCAGTCACATTATTTATGGAAGTAATGAATAAATCCCTCAGTGTACCACTGTGCTGAAATGCTGTCATATCTCCCCTCTTTTGACACATGTTCCTTACTTTGTGTCAGTTTGGTATAGGATGGAAATAATGATCCTGGTAGAAAAGGTTTAACATTGGGGCCACACCATACCCCTTACCTCAAACTGAACTCTGCTTTTTCCCACTCAAACGTGTCTTCAAGCCTGGACTTCGACTGTGACTCCCGTACGTCTGCTGTTGAGGTAAGGATTTTTGTCATTCCCATGTCAAACTGATCATTTACCGGCTACTGGGCTGCCGTCCTTGCCGCCGAGTCTGTCCTTGCATTTCCTTGAGAAACGGAATCGTTATTTTTCGTGTGGGCTTAACATTTACACACAGCGATTGATTTCGGCAATAGGACCGCTTCCAAGAGGTCAGAAATCTGATCACGGTGTGTGATGGGCTTTCCGGTGAAGGTCAAGGACTCCCTGTATTTCCATAAGGTTCTAACATCATGTGGAACTCCGAATGCGTATCTGCTATCGTTTAAGTATTCGCTGTCATTCCCTAAGCAAATTTACATGACTCAGTCAATGCAACCAGCTCCTATGCTTGAGCTGACAATTGAGAAGGGAGTGATCCCGCTTTGAATACCTCATGGGTAGTTACTACAGCATCCCCAATACAATTCTGGCCTATCTCCTTGCTCCTGAATGTTGACCCATCCACAAAAATAAACGCCATATTTGTATTCTCAAGTGATGAATTCTGTAAGTCTTGTCTAGGTAGCACATTTCATTAATTACAGCAATACAATCATGTGGGTCTCCATCTCCTTCTCTAGTGAGAGGACTAGCAGTATTAAGGACGTTGCATCGTTTTATTGCAATGTTAGGCTTCTCCAAGAACACAGTATTGTATCTGAGTCAACGTGCTGCCGACTATGTGCTTTGTTTTGCTCGGAAAGCAGTAAGGATACTGCATGTGTGATCAGTTTGGTTAAGTCGCCATAGCCGATTATATAGCAACCACAGCTCGCGGGCATTTACGCAATCCTGCTGCTACGAGGTCTGGCTTAGCCGAAAAATAAGTTGCCAGCCTGAATTTTCCCCCATGATCCTGCAACAACACAGATGTCATGCAGCCATATTTTTCATCTACCATTTGACAGAAGGCTTGTTTGGATTCGGAATCCCCAGTGTAGGTGTACTTTGAAACGTCTTTTTCAATTCAACTCGGCCGCTGGGATCCATTGCAACGGACCTTGGTTCTGCTAACCTTTTCCATGGGCCATGTCACTTCAGAGCACCTCAAGATTTGTGTAATGTGGGATAAACGTTCTTCAGTAGGAGCGTATGCCCAAAAAGGATAGCAATTGTTTCCTCATGTGAGGCCTTGGAATTTGCTGAATTACTTGCACTCTGTCTTGACCAATGGTCTTCCCTTGTTCAGATATTAAGTGACTGGAGAACTTCACCTGTTGTTGCATAAATTGAAGCTTTGCGAGACTGGCTTTCTGCCCTTCCCTCGTGCAATGCAAGGGAATCCTTCTCACATTGTTCATCTTTCGGTGCTACTATTAACAATCGTCTACAGATAGCAGAATAGCAGACCTAGGGGTTAAAACAAGAGTCTCCAGACTCCTGCGTAGAACCTCATTATATATGGTGGGTGACTCACAGTAACATTGACAAAGTTGTGTGAACTCATAAGATTTGTCTTTGAATGAAAAAGCGAACCACAATTGACTATCTGGATGCACCATTGCACTAAAGAATGTATTTGCTAAATCCACAGAAGGGAACCACTTACTGTCCGGTGGAAATTGAGCTAATACAGTATAGGGTTTGGGAACATTTGATGCGCGCGGGACAACACTGTTATTGACTGCCTGCAGGTCTTGAACAAACCTGCATTCCTCCGGTTCACTTGGAATTTTTGCCTTTTTGATCAGAAAACTGGGAGTTCTCACCGGTGAGTTTACACAGGGAATTATCTCTCTAGCCTTTGGAAAGGACTGAAAGACTGGAGTAACTACGTCCATGGCCTCGGGTTTTCACGGGTATTGTGCCCTGCCAGGACGATATTCCGACTTCGGGGTTACTCGTATTGGTTCACAACCTCGTATATGACCCACATCATGTTTGCCTTTTACCCATAATTCAGTAGGAACGTTATTAATCTTGGGTCTGAGAAGTTTATCTTAGGGAAACGCCAGGCCAGCCTTCTAGGCTCTTCAGGGCTAGAGGGGGTTACCTCGACTGTTCTATTGCCTGAGTTAGACAAAATAATTTCTTCCCATATGTCGACACATCTGCATTGAACCACATACCCACATCGTCCCAGAACACCCAACATTTCGTTCTTTATGCCTGTAGTCCCCATGGCCCCAAATCCTGCCACCAGTCACTGGACACCTTCGCCAGTGACACGCGAGGAGCATAGCCTTCCACATCAAAAATATCGAGTTTACTTGCCATCGCAGGTACTTTACATAAGTTCACACTGACTGCACATCTGCCATCCCTTCAATAAAATTCGCACAATAACAACTGAACTGGTTTAACCAATCTCCTGAACCAATACTTCTCTTATGGTTCCTCAGGGCTATCGTGGTGTATGTGTGCTGTGCAGTGCAGCATATTCCCGCAAAGAAAATCGGTGTTAATAGGATTAACATGGTTACCTGCTTCCAGGGCGTGTGAATTGCTCACTGAACTCATTGCTCTCTGGCTTTTTAGCCACTCATAGACATACACCAGGGGTGGTGGGTTGTATTTTACAGTTTACACTTGTGAATCTTCCCTTTGAATTACCTGCAAGCCCGTCGGAGTACTGAGCAAATACAACCCCAGTCTCACTATGAGATCCTAAACCATGAAATGTAAAGGACAGAATTCCGCTAACAAAATTGAGAATTAAAATGGATACACATTACTGATTTCGCACAATATGGGTGCGGCAAAACTCTCTCGTATCACGATGCCTGATGCCTCCATTGAGTTCAGGAACATTCCACTCATCTTTATTGGTGTCAACTCTCTGAACTGTCTTGATTTGAGGAGTGAATATGCTGGCCATGTATCTACCAAAAAGGTAACTGGTGTACCTTCCACATATAAAATAGAGGTAGGCATCGACATATACGCATCATTGTTATATTGAACATATTGTCCACACTTCGCAATCTCAATGTTCAATATAGAGTTGGGACACATCTCAGTGCCCGTTAGGTTAGTAGAAGTGATTAGCATTGGGGATTCTTCGTTGCCAAGTATAAAGGAAAGAGGTTAACCTGTACCTTGTGGCCTGCCCACCTCAACCTCAGTCGTCCCCTGTCAGTCACCATGCTGTCCAGCCTCCAGGACCGATTGAGGCTGTCTGTGCGGGCACTGTCTTGACCAGTGGTCCATTGCTCCGCAAACAAAGCACCAGCCAGATATATCTCTGCAAGCGCACTTTCGCGATCCCTTCCTCTTTTGTGAACTCCACCTGTGCCTCTCTCTTTTCCCGCAGTCCCTCATTCCAATGGCTGAACGACCATTTGCATCATAATAAGCTGAGGTTCATGTGATTGCTGTTCCATCTTTAATTTCTGGTTATGGTTCTCTTGAGCCAGTAGTATTTCAGCATGCATCACATATTGTTCTATCTAATTCAACTTTCCCGTGTCCCAGGTAATACACGTATATTATTACCTATTTTGTTGTTTTGTACTTCATTCCATTGATGAAGCTGCTCCTCATGGTGTGCCTCATACGGTGTGATCTCTGCCGTCGTTATGTCCTTGGGGGGTATCAGTCCACAATAGACGTTATCGACTTTTGTGAGGCGCTTAATGTACTGGGACATTGTCTCAACTTCTTTAGGGATTCTTGCTTCAATTGATTATCGGTACGATATGCTATTGGTGATTCAGCAGACCCTGAGGCGGCGACCGTTGACTTGGAATCTTCGTGAAATGGATCTCGTAGGGGGGCTGTAGCTCTTCGAGGGCACCCATTAAGGTCAGGATCTGATCCAGTCTTAAGACACTGTCCAGCTTCATTCGGTTGTTTTCCGTGTGTGTGTGCATGTGCACTGGTGTTTGTACGTGTACTTGATCTATCTTTATTTCGAGATTTTCTTTCCCTAAAATCAGGCTCAGCCTTCAACATGTGATAAGCACTCCAATTCCCGGGTTCTATTTTACCCTTCCATTTCTCCTTCTCTCTCTCCTCCAACAGTGACCTCAACATTTGCAACTGAATATTACTGAAACTTCCTTCCTCCAGAAAAACACATTCCTTGATTTACATTTTTAACTGCTTTACAGAAACTGAGCCATAATTATTTAGCATATATTGTATTTTTTCTTGACCATTCCGAGTTGTCTGTCGACCCTCTTTTTGTTCGCTCTTGCTGGAGCCGATTTTCATGGATATTGGAAAAGTGTTCATCTCTCTCTGTCTGTTTCTCTGTCTGTCTATCTGTCTATCTCTCTCTCTCTCACGATACCATAATCTTCTCTTTGCCAATATAACTTGCTTTTACCTCCGGAGGTCCCCTCTCAATGGGCGCGACCGCCTCATTGCCTTGATTTTCACAAACCAAGAACCCACATAACCAGTACAACTTTGGCAACTCCAACGCTGCCCATGGTGGCTCCAAGTCTCAAACCACCTTTAATCTTGCTGTCTCTTAAACTCTCTAGAGACGGCAATCCTTTCCCTTGAGTTTTACTCGCATACCGCACGAGAGTTCACTGGTCCCTCTTCCTGGTTCGTCTATTCTCTTCGAACGAGTCTCTATGTCGGATTACTTTAGCCACAACTCTTATCCTGACCCTATTCGATTCGGAACGCGACTCTGGGGCGATCCACCTATCCCCAGAACTCTCACTCAAAGGGGCCAATTCAGTGCTCGAGATGAAGTGAAAGACCTTCAAGCCAGTGGCGCGTACACCTCCTGGGAATCTTCAAAATCTTACCCAGTCGCAGGGTCCCAGGCGAGCCCCCGAGTTTACTGACGTGGAATTTCAATCGACTGGATGCAAATTCTACCAAGAGCAAAGAAAAAGTTTATTTTTGAAATTTGCAGAATGGACCCGACGCATTTGCAAGACGCCTCATAAAATGGACGCCTGACGGTTTTCACATATTCCCTTTATACTATATATCGCCTTGCCTTATCACACCTCAAGCCAGGAACCTGGATCAGTCGAGTTCCTTTCCACACATGGAGTTGCTTTTTTCTAATTCATTGACTGCTGATATAATAGATTATTGGCCTTGAGAATCAGCTGAAAATTAGGTTGAACTTTACTTTTTTTCTGTCTTTTTGCAAAGTTAGGTCCATACTTCTTTGTTTCAACCACGCTTTCACAGATTTCACCAAAACTGATAATTTTCCATTACAAGGGATCAGGCTGACAGTGACTCAATAAGTGTGAACGGAGTGAGGATGATAGTGACACAATGAGAGTGAGGTGTCAGCTTGGTAGTGACGCAGACTGTGTGAGTGGATCAGGCCGATAGTTACGCCGTGAGGGGTTCAGAGGGATTGTGATGCAGTAAATCTGAGGGATCAGACCAATAGTGACGCAGTAAGTGTGAGGTGGTCAGGGTGATAGTGAAGCACTTCGTGTGAGGTGTCAGTGTGACAGTGACGCAGTAAGAGTGAGTGTTCAGGCTGATAGTGACGCAGTAAGTTTGAGGGGTCAGTCTGATAGTGAAGCAGTAAGTGTTTGGGGTCAGTCTGATAGTGAAGCAGTAAGTGTGAGGGGGTCAGGCTGATAGAGACGCAGCAAGTGTGTTGGGGTCAGGCTGATAGTGATGCAGTAAGTGTCGGTGAGTCACAGTGATCCTAATGCAGGAAGAGAGAGGGGACAGGGTGATACTGACGCAGTAAGTGTGAGGGGGTCAGCGTGATGGTGACAGAGTAAGTGTAAGTGTTCAGGCTGATATTGATGCAGTATGTTGGGGGCGTCAGTCTAATGCTGGACAGTAAGTGTTAAGTGACAGGGTGATAGTGATGCAGGAAATGTGAGGAGTCAGACTGATAGACATGGTGAAATTGTGAGGGGTCAGGCTGATAGTAATGTGAGAAGTGTGCGAGTGTCAGGCTGATAGTGACGCAGTAAGTGTTTTGGGAGCAGAGTGATAGGAATGCAATAAGAGTGAGCGGCTCTGGATGATAGTGACAGGTCAGTATGAGGGGGAGGATGGTAGTGATCCAGTGAGTGTGAGGTGTCAGGATGACAGTGAAGCAGACTGTGTGAATGTGTCATTGTGATGGTGACATGGCAAGTGTGATGGGGTCAGGGTGACAGTGACGCAGATGCTTTCAGGGGGTCAGGTTGTAGTGATGCAGTAATTGTGAGGGGTCAGGGTGATAGTGACGCAGTGAGTGTGAGATGTCAGTGTGATAGTGACGCAGAACATTTGAGGGGCCAGGCTTATAGTGACGCAGTATGGGCAAGGATCAGGGTGACAGTGATGTAGATGCACTCACAGGGCCAGGTTGTAGTAAAGCTGTAAGTGTGAGTGTCTCAGGCTGATAGTGATGAAGTAAATGCGAGGGGGTAAGGATGTTAGGGATGTTGTAAGTGTGCAGGGGTAGTGCTAGAAGTGATGCCATAAATGTGAGTGTTGAAGCTGATAGTGACGCATTAAGTTTGGGGGATCAGGCTGATCTTGACGCAGTAAGTGTGACGTTGTCAGGATGATAGTTTCGCTGTGTGTGTATGGAGGCACAATGATCTTGACGCAGTAAGAGTGGGGAGTCAGGGAGACAGTGACGCAGTAAGCATGAGTGGGTAAGCCTGATAGTGACGCAGTATATGTGAGGGAGTCAGCCTGGTAGTGGCGCAGTATGTGTGAAATGGTCAGGCTGATATTGATGCAGTTAGTGTGTTGGGGTCAAAGTGATAGTGACACAATAGGTGTAAGCGGCTCAGGATGATAGTGACACAGTGGATGTGAGATACCAGTGTGATAGTGATGCAGTAAGTGTAAGGGGTAAGGATGACAGTGACACTAAGTGTATGCCCTCAGTGTGATAGTGCCACAGCAAGTGTGGGGTGTCAGGGTGTAAATGACGTCGTGAGTGAGAGCGGGGCATTGCGATAGTGAAGCAGTAAATGTGAGGGTGTTAGGGTGATAGTGAAACAGTCAATGTGATGGGGCAGTGTTTTAGTGACAAGATAAGTGTGAGGCGTCAGTCTGATACTGACACAATAAATGTGATGAAGTCAGGCTGATAGTGACACAGTAAGTGTGAGTGGTCATCCTGATAGTGACAAAATAAGTGTAAGGATTCAGGGTGATAGTAACATGTGAAGTGTGAGGGCGTGACTGAAAGTGACGCAATAAGTGTGTGGTGGTTAGGCTGATGGGGACGCAATAAAAATAAGGCCGGCAAGGTGAAATGGCAAAGACTGTGTGAGTGGGTCAGGGTGCGAGTGACGCAGTAAATGAGAGAGGATCAGAGTGAGAGTGACGCAGTAAGTCTGAGGGGTCAGACTGATATTGACGCAGTAAGTAGGAAGGGGTCAGGCTGAGCGTGACACAGTCAGTGTGAGGGGGAGAGTTTTAGTTACACAGAAAGTGCGAGGCGTCAGACTGAAACTGATACAAAAAGTGTGATGGAGTCAGGCTGATAGTGATGCAGTAGGTTTTAGGAGTGAGGGTGATATTAACATAGGAAGTGCGAGAGCATCACTGATAGTGACACAATATGTGTGTGGCTGTCAGGCTGATAGTGACGCAGTAAAATTGAGGATGTCAAGGTGAAACTGGTGCAGTAAGTGTGAGGATGGCAGATGGACAGTGATGCAGTAAGTGTGAGGGGTTCACGCTGATATTGAGGCATGCAAGTGTGAGAGGCCAGGTTGATAGTGACACTGTGTGCTGTCGGGTTCGGCTGATAACAACGCAGAAAGTGTGAGTGTCTCAGTGTGACAGTGACGCATTACATGCGAGAGGGTCAGGGTGATAATGACAGAGAAAGTGTGAGGGTGTCAGTTTGACAGTGATGCTGTAATTGTGAGCTTGATCAGCGTGATAGTGAGGGGCTCAGGCTAATAGCGACACAGCAATTGTGAGGGGGTCAGGGTAGTAGTGACATAAAACGTGTGAGCGGCTCAGGCTAATAGTGATGCAGTACGTGTGAGGTGTCAGGCCGATAGTGACGCAGTAAAGGTGAGAGTGTTGGTAAACTAGTGACGCAGTAAGTGTGAGCCGCTCAGGATGATAGTGACGCAATAAGCGTGAGGTTTCAGGTCGACACCCATACAGTAAGTGTGACGTGTTCAGGGTGACAGTGACGCAGACACTTTGAGGGTGTCAGATTGAGAGTGACACAGGAAATGTGAGGAGACAGGTTGAGAGTAACATAGTAAGTGTAAGAGATCAGTCTGGTAATGATATACTAATTGTGATGGAGTCAGAATAATAGTGGTGCTGTGAGTATGAATTATCAGGGTGATAGTGACACACACGGTGTGAGTGGGATAGAGATATAGTGATGCAGCAAGTATGAGGAGGTAAGAGTGATAGTGTGCAGGGTCTGGCTGAAGGTGACGCAAGAAGAGTGAAAGGTTCAGTATGATCTGGACGCACTAAGTTTGGGGGGGCAAGGTGATAGTGATGCTGTAAGTATGAGTGGGTCAGTCTGATAGTGACACAGTACATTTGAAGGGATCAGGCTGGTAGTGATGCAGTAAGTGTGAGGGGGTCAGGCTGATATTGATGCACTAAGTGAGAGAGTGTCAAGATGATGGTGACGCATTAAGTGTGAGCAGGTTAGAGAGAGAGTGACGCCGTTAGTGAGTTGGGTTGGGCTGATAGGGATGCAGTGGGTGTGCATGTCTCAGGGTGTGAGTGATGCAGGAAGTATGAGGGTGCCAGAGGGATAGTGAAGCATTAAGTATGAGGGGGTCAGAGTGATTGTGATGTAGTAATTCTGAGGGGATCAGAGAGATACCAACGCAGTAAGCATGAGGGGGCAGGCTGTTCGTGACGCTGTTAGTGTGAGCGCCTCATCCTAATAATGATGAAAAAAATTTGAGAGAGTAATGCTGATTGTCAGGTGATACGCGTGAGTGAGTCAGGCTGGTAGTGACACTATAAGTGTGAGTGTTGAAGCTCATAGTGAAGCAGTACGTGTGAGGTGGTCAGTGTGATTGTGGCGCAGACAATGTGAGAGGGTCAAGGTGATAGTGACAAAGTAAGTTTGAGGAAGCAGTGTTGTAGTGACACGGTAAGTGTGAGGCGTCACTCTGGTACTTACATAATAAGTGTGATGGAGTCAGGCTGATAGTGACACAGTAAGTGTAAGGAGTCAGGATAATAGAAACATAGGAAGTGTAAGGGCGTAACTGATCGTGACAAAGTAAGTGTTTGGCAGTCAGGCTGATAGTGACGCAGTCAAAATGAGGGTCTCGAAGTGAAAGTGGCGCAGTAAATGTGAGGGCGCCAGATGGATAGTGATGCAGTAAGTTTGAGGGGTTCACGCTGATATCAAGGCGGTAAGTGTGAGGGGTCAGGTCTCTCGTGATGCAGTAAGTGTCGGCGGGTTAGGCTGATAGTGATGCATTCAAAGACCAAATATCCAAGGCTCACTGTAGTGCTGAATAGCGAGACTTCTCAAGGTTAAGACAAAAATCAATCGTTCTCATCCTGGTCATAAATCACAATGCTTCATTTTAAAATTGTCCTCTCCTGCTTCTAGATACACCATTGAGGGAACAAAATTTAATTGCACCACCCTGTTTATCTCTTCAAATATTTTGCAACTCTCAATGAGATTACCTCTCTTGTGTTGAAACTGTAAAAAACAGACCGGATTTGCCCAATTTCAATTCACAGGACTAACGTTTACCCATGATATCAAGGCTAATCACCATTTTTGGTATTCCTCATATGGCAATTAGTATCTTTCCTAAATTGAGGATTATAATTCCTCATACTGTAGTCCATGTGCGGTCGAACTGAGCAACAATACATTGGAAATAATGCTTCGTTCTCGTGCCCTGAAATCCTTCTGCAGATTTCACAACAGACTTCTACAACTGCTACTAGACTTCAATGACTTATTAAAAACTTTTCCAAGATTCAATTCTAAAAATCTGTACATCAGACTTTCTACTTCAAACCTTCGACAAATAATCTCCACACATTTCCCTCCTGACAAGTATGATAAAGTCAAATCGTTGCTATTTATTAAATCATGAAGAACATGGATAGGTTGACTCGTCAAGGTGTTTTCTTGCTGGTGAGTAAGTAAAAATTTAGAAAATATCGGTTTAAAATTAGTGGGTAAAGATTTAAAAGGGACGTCAGGGGCAACTTTTTCAGTCGTGTCCAGAATGAGCTGCCAGAGAAATTGTTGGAGACTGGTACAACTGTAACATTTAATGGCATCTGGATGGATATATGAGTAACAAAGTTTAGAGGGATGTGGGCCAAATGTTGGCAAATGGGACCTATAAATTTCGGATAACTGTCCACCATGGTCAAGTTGGAAAGAAGGGCCACTTTCCGTGTTGTATTGTTCAAGGACTTGATGACACTAGAACAACCGCAAAAACTTTGCAAATAATTCCATCAAGACGATTTCAAGTTCCAAATCTTCGGTCAATCTTCCTCTCTTGTGCTCACAAGTTCATTACCTGATGTCCGAACTTACGGATGAGTTGCTGGATCCATTCCTGTAAATTGGTTCTGCATTCTTTCTAATTCCGATTTTGATTTTACGAATATAGCTAGTGTTTATGGACTTAGCATCAGTATTTCTAATACCATATTTTGATGAATGTTAAAAAACAACTTTGGCACCAGATGATGAGCAATTGAGTCAAAGTCGATCGGACGCAGTGAGACAATGATCCTCTCTTCATGTGGTGTACATCCGTGACTCTAAAATTCGATGAAGAATCATTCCCACAACTTCAGCTGTGTCAGAATCTAGTTTGCGATGAAAGCCTGTCAATCTGCAAAGGTAACGTTCGTCTGAGTCCCAGCAAAGGATTTGGCGAAATCTTTGGGTCTTGACAATTTGTTCTTCAAATTACGTATTTCATTAATTCAGTTCTTTTACTATGAAAATTGGCAATTAGGTCGGAGCTGTGATGGCCGAGTGGTTAAGGCGTTGGATTTGAAATCCAATGGGGTCTTCCTGCACAGGTTCGCGTCCTGTTCACAGCGTTGAATTTTTCAAAAGTTATTAATTCCTTTGCAGAATTTGGATTTCGTGCAGCTTGAGCTTTGCATTCAATCGAAACTAAATTTTTTAACTGTAAAGAATCCGAAGTAATTTCAAGACGTCTAATAAAATAAATTATATGTCGAGACACAAAAAGCCACCAACTTCCAACATGAATCAGTTTCAAAACATTTGTCGAACTATCGTGAAATTTGGATGTTCGGGAGCGGGGGTTTGGAATTAAGCAAAACAAGAAGCAATGCAATACATTACCTGCAGATGATGATTTTTTTAAAAATCAATTGAAAGTCAAGCTGAGAAAGCTCAACCTAATTTACAACTGACTCTCAAAGCCAATAATCTAGTATATCAGCAGTCAATGAATTAGAAAAAGCAACTCCATGTGTGGAAAGGATCTCGACTGATCCAGGTTCCTGGCTTGAGGTGTGATAAGGCAAGGCGATATCAGCGGAGTAGAATTTTCTGGAAATATTAGAAATAGAATGTTAACGGTCTTCTGCTGTCCACATTCGTAAGAAACTGTGCATTAAGAACTGAATTTGAAAATTAACGATGAAAATCAGACTTAGCCCTCTGCTTGTGGGGTACCATTGTTCAGAACAATTGGTTGTTGCTGAGACTAAAATTGACCAAAATAATCGATGGGGATCTTATCCACGACCTTCGTTGGAGCAGTTGGTGTGGAGAGCTCAGCTTGAAGAACCAAATGCCAATTATTCATTTTGGCTGTCTGAATTGCTTAGTTAAACATACTCCCAGTTTAATGAAAAAGTTTTTGCTATCAGATTTAGATGTTTTCATGTCAGCATGTTCCGGTATGAGAAGACACTCCATGGAGTAGATGTGACTTAAATTTTGACTCTAACGTCAGAGATGTTGACACATTTCTGCACCAAAACAGCACTATCAAATCAAACTGAACAAAGGACTAGTTCACTTAGACATTTCCTTTCTGCAGACTCTGCCTATAGACCGTTCAGGCCCGATGTCGGAATAGAGCGTGGTGACATCTGTTCGCAAGTGGATCACTTCATTCTTGCTCACGATCCATAAACAGTAATTCATTTTGAACATCTTAGCCATCAGCATGATAAATGTTACATAATGCACAGGTTTGCTTCTCGAAAGAAAGAGCGAAATCTTATTCAATGCAGACGCAAATTCAAGTTGTCCCTGGTCGACCAGAAGACAGATATCGTGAAACAAATTAAATACAGAAAACAATCAATGTTTTCTGGGAGACAAAAAGGTGTACTGGAAGAACGGAAACATATATTTGGAACTCAAGTCACATACCAATTCCAGACTAAATGTTCTTGAACCGTTGTCTTAATTTGACCTTCATGTCCACCATTGCTGCAAAAATTATCTTAACAACTCAGTACTTTGTGTTCTTTGATATTGTCTCCTTCATGTTTCTCTTGATTTTGAAACTAAAACCGAGCAAGAGTAATGCACCCTATTTCACATGCAAAGATCAGAAGAAGATCAATTTATAAGAGAACAGAAATAAAGCTACTTCTGTCTTCCGAGAGAAAACACAGTTACCATTTCGACTCCAAAAAGTCTTCTTCAGAAGTCTGCGCAATGAACTCGAAATAGTAGACCGAAAACGATAAAAAGAAGCCATAATACCGCGAATACACCACCCGCAAACGCAGCAAGTCCATCTCGAATACGCTGTATTCATACTCTCAACATCAGTGGAGAACGGAACAAAGCTCATTCTGCAGATGACAACCTGTTATGACGTAGTTTATAAAGTCAGAAATAGGATTAGGTAAAAAGCGGGATGAAAGCGGGATATCGGAAGTCTGAAAAAAGCAAGTGCGTGCTTTGCTTTGAAGAAGGTTGGCAGTGATGAAAATGGAAATTAACTACAGAAAGGGACGCTTAATTAATACTCAGAATCGTTGCAACACACAGGGACGCAATTCCTTTTTCTAGGTTTCTGTTCTGCCATTTTATAATCACCACTACTGTCGGGTTTGGTTTCCATTCCAGGTTTAGGTGACTACCTGATGGAAGTTTGTACATTCGCCCAATTTCTGTGTGGTAGCTCTGGTTTGCCTCCACATTCTAAACATTTGCAGGTTATTTGGATTCGCCATTGAACGCACACGGTTACAGAGACAGTGATGTGGAGAGTGTCTGGATAGGACGTACTTCAGAGGATTTTTGTGAACTTAAATAGACAGAGTGGGGTTAGTCTGCTGTTTTCTGGGTGAGCGACTTGGACAGAGAGGGGTCAGGGTATTCTTCCCTGAGGGAGAGACATTGACAAAGTTGGATTAGTTGCTCTTACCTGTGTCAGTCACGCAGATACAGTAGGGTCAGTCTGCCCTTCCCTGGGCGAATTTCTTTCACAGAGTGGTAACAGTCTGCTCTTCCCTGACTGAGTGAAACAGAAAGAGCGGGGTCAGTATTCTCTTCCCTCGATAATTTATGTTGACAGTCTGGCTTCCGTTTGCTCTTCTCTGGCGAGTTACATTGGTAGAGTGGGGTTAGTGTTCATTCATTGGGTGAGTACCATAGACAGATGGGATCAGTCTGCTCTTCCCTGAGTGAATTACATTTATAGAGTGGGATCAGACTGCTCTTCAGTGAATGACTGATATTGACCGTGTGGGATCAGTCTGCTGAGTTACACTGAGAGTGTGGGGTCAGTCTGCCCTTCCCTCGGTGAGTAACACTGACTGAGTGGCGTCATTTGCTCTTCCCTTAGTGAGTTACATTGACAGAGTGGCAACAGTCTACTCTTTCCTGTTCGAGTTACGTGGAGAGAGTGGCGTCAGTCTGCTTTTCACGGAGTGAGTTATTTGGACAGTGTGGGATCCGTCTGCTCTTCCCTGGGTGAGTTGCATTGACAGAATGCAGTCAGTCTGCAATTTCCTCATTGTGTTAAAGTGATCGCGTGAGGTCAGAGTGCTCTTCCCTGGTTGAGTCTCATTGACAGATTGGGCTGCATCTGGTCTTCCCTGGGAGAGTCATATTAACAGAATGGGGTCAGTCTGCTCCTTTCTCAGTGGGTAATATCACAGAGTGACTCAGTCTATTCTTCCCTGCGTGAGCTATGTTGAGAGTGGTGTCAGTCTGCTCCTCCACGGGCGTGTTACTTTCTCAGAATCGTGACAGTCTGCTCTTCTCTGTCTGAGTTTAACAGCAAGTATGGTTTCATTACTGTCTTCGCTGGATGATTCACATAGACAGAATGGAATAAGTCTTCTCTTCTCTGAGTGAGTTACTTTGACAGAGTGGGGTCAGGCTCATCTCCCTGCTTGTGTTTCATTGACAGAATCAGATCAGCCTGCTCTTTCCTGGATGAGTGACAGAGACAGAATGGGTACAGCCTGCTCTTCTCTGAGTGAGTTACGTTGACAGACTGGCGTCAGTCTGCTCTTTCTTGGGTAAATTTTGCTGACTGAGTGGTGTCAGTCTGCCACTGGCTGGGTGAGTTACATATAAAGTGTTGGGTCAGTCTGCTCTTCCCTGGATGACTAGCATTGACAGAGTGGTGTCAGTCTACTCTTCCCTAGGTGAGTTATATTACCAGAGTGCGGTCCGGCCATAAATTCATCGTTGAGTTACATTGATCGTGTGATGACAGACTTCTGTCCCCTGGTTGAGTTACATTGACAGAGTGGGGTCCTTCTGCTCTTCCCTGGGTGGTTTACGTTAGCAGTTTGGGGTCGGTCTGCTTTCTGCAATCCAGGAACTCCATCTCTAGCGGTTTCTTGTCGGTACCTCCATATTAAGGATTTGAGGAGTTCACAAAAGTAACTCGTTCCCTATATCTTTGGGATAATTAGGGATGGGCAGTGAATCTTATCTCATTGATAGACAACTGTGTCCCAGAAATGCATTTGTAATAATTGCATGTTCTAATTCGACACTGCAAGCGGTCGGGAATAAATTGAGGAGAGTGCAGGGTAGAATAATTAAAGTCAAATGCACTGATGCCTAGGAGACATAACACAAGATGTGAGTGTGGAGCTGATGGTGCAAGGCTCAGTGTCAGTGCTATTGGTTCAGCATTTATTGCTCACTGTTCGCAATGACTCACACACCACTGCTGTCAATTCACAACAATGAGCCTGTTCATCTTGGTTTGAAAATCCCTGCGTGTGTATTAACGTGGTTAATGAGACGCGAGAGGAGATGAGTACATCCTCTTTATTCTGTCAGTTTAAACGACGAAAATATCTGTTGGATGCCAATGCAAGAGGATACTGTCTTTTTCTGTGCCTTTTTAGTGGGGCATGCTCAGCATTGAAATGTCTATTTTTGCACAAGCAGAGTTTGATTGCCATTCAAACTGAGCAACATTAATACAGAAAACGCGTTTTCGAATTCCTGTGATCAAGTGGTTCAGGCATTGCACATATGGACGAGAAATCTGGCTCTTAACGTGGCGCCATGGCTTAGCTGGTGAAAGCAGCTCCCATCACACTGGTGCCTGCTCATTGTATTGAAAGCTCGTTATTTCTCGCAAGTATTGTGTTGCTGATCGAGAAACTCAGTGTCCTGTTTGAATTGCTGTACATTCTGATTTCGCGTTCCGGCTTCATTTTCCTGGTTTAAATCCAGTAGTGTAGGTTGCTCTTTTTAACTACTATTTTAACCTGGAGATTCTTCCCGCAGTTCCACAAGCACTTCTGCTTCTCATCCTTTTATTCTCATTCCTTCATTCCCAGTTTTGTAGAAATTAAGTGGTGAAGCAGGAGACACTGCAGCATTCCCGGGAAATGTTGTGGTAATGGCACTGACACCACGACATGATCACCCTCGTTCTCTGCTGTCACCATTTATTCGTTGTACACCAACAGTAAATGCATCGTTGTTCTTCTTCAGCTGTCATGTAATTACTTTCTTTTTCTGTTAGATAAGGAATTCAACTTTAACTTCGAAAGAGTCTTTAGATTTTGAGGAAGAAATGTCTCCTTGCATCAGGTCGAAGTGACAGACGCATTATCCAGAGAATGTGAGACTCCTTCGACCGACTCCAGCCAGGCGTCAGAAAGCCTCTCAGCAGTTCGAATCTCAAACTGTCTCTGAATATTAGGCTTTTCAAGAGCAGAAATGGGAAATGAGGGATATGGACAGCCAGAGAGTCGGAGAATGTGAAAAAGGCCAAGGCGGATACAGAGACAAATATAGAAAAAACAAAGACACATATGGAGACAGACACTGTAAGAAACAATTCTCCATTCGGCGTGACTGCTAAATAACGGAAACTAAAAGGAAATGTAGCCATTAAAACATAGCCTTCCACCAGCTCAGGAAAATGAAAGTAGCATGACAGCTGATTAGGTCCTTTTAAGATTTTGGATTCGATGTTTGTGAGCTCAAGAGTAATTTTGATAAATATCCTGGTTCGACAGGTAAGATTATCATTTTCCCAACAGTATAATCTAGAAAACTATAACTAACCTGTTTCCGGTCCATCTTAAGAAAATAAACCTGTTTCTCTCCACAGATGTTGCCAGGTGTAGCGGGTTTCTCTATCAATTCTCGTTTTTAGTTCATATTTCCAAAACCTGCAGCTTTTGGTTTTTGATAACCTGGCACAAAACCAAGCATTACCAGGTTCGGACCAGTGTAAGAAATACTGGTACCACGATATATTTGCACAATAAAACGTGCATTCCCTGTCCGAGAATAGAACCAACACTATTGCGGTTAGAGTTCCAAATCCTAACTACGAGATTACATGGAATGAAGACAGACGCTCTTGAACTTATTCTCAATGAAATGGATTTTCCATTTCATTTCCGATCAGTTTCACTCCAGATTGGTTTCTACTCGTCTTCAAGTTTTGCAGAATGGAAAATCCCATTTGGCCCATGGTGCAGTCTGGTTTAAAGACATTCATCTATTCTATTCCCAGTTTCCAGCTTTGGTCCATAACCTTATGTGTTCTGATGTTTCCAGTGCAAATAGCAGTGAGGTTCTCGCTTTAATCTTAGATGACACAACAATGGGATTGAAGTTTGACATAGTCACACTGTGTTATTACCCACGTCGTGTCTCCCACAGAAAGAGACACACAGACACATTTCACGAGAGTGGCAGAGTTCTCAGGATTTGACCAGCTCCTTGTGCTTCACTTCAGATGTCCGCTCCAACTAACAACTTCAACCTCCAAAAGGCAGCTTTTGGTTAAACCAAAGCCAGTTCTACAGACAATGAGAGACGTTGATCTGAGCTAGAATTCGAATTGAACGAAAGAAACTGTAAATTCGAAAACCCAAACCCTTCCGTTCCTGACAGACAACAGGAATGGACTAGCACGCTGTATCCTTGTGATTTTACATGGGAACCGACAATCCCTGAATTCGACGTCAGGCGTGTTACCAATTCCGTCACTGATCCAAAGACCAGGTCTGACTGTGACAGTTTGTATATTGGTAATGGAAACGTCCACATCAGGGAAACAGCATTCACAACGTGAAAAATCAGCGAACATAATCACCGTCACTGTTTCACTTGGAATGCCCCACTCTGTGAAACATTTCCTTTCACTGTACTTTCACACTTGAAGTTTTTTACATTCCAGAGCCTGAACTAATTCAGCGAGAAACCACTGGGCATTTCGGGCCCGTCATCCGGAATGAGGCGAGTTGAACGGTGCCTTTCTTGCTGCCAACACATCAGCGCAGCTCAAAACGAGCTCGTGTTAGCATCAGTCTTTACTTAACTTGCTGCAATATATCTGCTGAACAACAGCAGATTATCACAGCATTGCCTTCTTCACATTGAAACCAATGGTGATAATATGAACCGACTTGGAAACTTGGAGAGAGAAACACTGCTGACGAAGACGATTATGACGTGAAGAGCAGGCACTAGAGTTTGTTCAGGTCCCAAAGGCTACTGCAGTATCAGTGGATATCCCTGCATTCGGGTCTGAGTTTCCATTGCCCAGAACAGGCTTTCATTCCCAGTCAGGAAATGAAGATTTAATTCTCTTCTTGTGAATTATCCGAAGGAAAACTAAATCCTGGTTGCACCCAGAACACACACACGGATCCTGCCAGAACAATTCAGTGATCGATCAGCATCTGTCTGGAAGGACAATGGCAGCAAATACAAGCGAAAGCTATCACCACAATTACCCCTCCAAGGTTCTCGCGTTTCCCAGTTGAAAATGTTTCGCTGTTTCTTCAATGTCACTATGTCTAAATCCTTGCCTCATGGCATCATGCCTGTACCCCGCTACTGAGGGCATCCAGGGTTCTGTGGAGTAACGCAAAATCTCAATCTCTCGAGTAATTAGGGATTGACGGTGCATCCCACAACATGGAGCAATGACTTTGTTCCAGTAATACGTTTCCAAAAGCTACAGTTTCTAAGGGAACACTTGCAAGCTGTCGGGAATAGGTTGTGACTCTGAGATGCCGGTATTGGACTGGGGTGTACCAAGTCAAAAATCACACAACATCAGGTTATAGTCCAACAGGTTTAATTGGAAGCACACGAGCTTTCGGACCGATGCTCCTTCATCAGGTGTTTGTGGAGGGCTCGATCGTAACACAGACTTTATAGCAAATATTTGCAGTGTGATGTAACTGAGATTATACATTGAAGAATTGTTTGTCTGTTAAGCCTTTCATCTATTGAAAGAAGTGAAACTATCACTGTATTCACTGTGTAAATCACAAAACCCTTTTTTTAAAAAAGTTGCATTCTCTGGTTAGCTGTTAACAATCGTAATAGCTAGACAATATGTTGAAGGTGTAAGCCCCTTGTGTTCTCTGTCTATGACCTGATGTTTAGATTGATTCCAATCCAAAAAGTGAGATAACAGAGTTTTACATAATCTCATGCAGTTTTTGAGCTCAGAGTTCTTCATGAATGTATGTGGTTTCTGAGCAAAGTGCAATGTAACTCTGAAAGTACCAAAAAGATTCACCACACAAAATATATGTGTGCGTGTGGGTCTTTGTCTGTGTGTGTGTCTCCAGCGAAACCAAAAACTGACAACTCATGAACAGAAGCAGAACTGACAAAGAGAACATATTTTCCGACACACGGACTCATGAATGCTGTCTGTGAGGCAGAGCGAGTCGTCTGGCTCATGAGCTGCTCACACAAATTGCAGCGAGGCAATTCCAAATGATGCTTTCAAAGTACTGGCGCCTTAGAGCACCAATACTTCCAGGAAAGTGCTCAAGTAACATGAATCAGAACTGACTAACAATGAACCATAAAAACAGTGAAGATTATCAATTACAGTCTTGATTAGATGAGGTTAACAATTGGGCTGATGTCTCCACCGGATCGAGAGGGCCAATCACCAGCCTCTCTCATCAGGACAGAAATTAAGGAAATTAGGGAAAAGTAACCAAGTTTCCTATCGCAATTTCCCTCCTTTTCGCAACAGCAACAGAAAACCGCGAGCAGATTCAATGTAGAACCGAAGTTCACATCAACAGGGAAATAAATATCTCCATTCACTTTCAGAGAAACTGTGAAAAATGCAAATTGTCTGGAATATGAAAGTTTGGCGCAGCCTGTTTTTGAGTCGCATATTATGCTGGTGGCCTTTCGAGCTGGAGGGGAACGTGACAACTACAGCAGAAGGGGAAAACATGGGCACTGACATGTTGGTTGTTTTCTGCTGTGCCACACCACAGCCGGGTTAGAAGAAATGACTGCTTTTTTTTCCTGTTCAACTTTAACAAAACTCATCCCTGCAAAACGTTGCCAGCTTAATCCATTAGCACACGTGGCCGCGCAGGGATACAAACACAAGCCTTCTTAAGAAGTGGAATCTGAAAACAGAGTCTCAGCTTGCTCAGCCACGCGAGCACACAGGCCAAAACCGGAAACCCAAGAGCATGTACCTGATGATACCCTGCAGCATACTCACAGCAACTGTCCCAGTTATGCAGAATAAGCGGTGGGAAGGAATTTCTCTATCTGAGAGGTCGTGCTTGTTGTTCTCATCAGCAAATCTGGCTTTGAATTTGCTAGCCCATATCTGCTGCCATGCTGAAACGGAATGCAATTCCGATTACTCGCTGTGTGAAACTTTGTTCACTCTCTCTCCTCAGATAAAGTGATCACTGGAGATGATGAATTCTGCTCCTGCCCGACCCTCAGATGAACTGAAAAACTGGTTTAGCACTGGAATCCGAGAATGGCAGAACACGTAGCAAGATTATTCGAAACCCACAGCCAATAAGAGTTCCAACTTTCATGTTATTTCTCCATAATAGTGCATTATCCAGCAGAGTGATGAACAACTGCCACCTGGCTGCAAGCTGAGTTAGAAACGTATGTAGGAATCAAGGACATGTGACTCACTTATTGTCGGTAAATCAAACAGTTCTCACTTTGAGGTGTGCAAAGATTAGTTCTTATACATATTCAGGGAGGGTCAAAGGCGATCTGAGATGTCAAAGAGGTGGTCACTATTCGTGATTGCTCTTTGTTCGAGTTGTGAAAAGGTTTCCCGCTTTAGTCACATTCACGTTTCTTATTGATGACTGAATCAGACAGAAGGTGTTTCACCAGAGCTGCACTTGACTTGCATTCTTTTCCCTCGCTGTCATATTTTCCTGGAACTCTGTGAGAACAAGAAAACAAAATACATACTGTCATTCGGCAGCCTGCCTGTGATTTCCACATTTTAAGTTACAACATGGCTTAGACTTCAGGCCACACGGTAATATTAGTAACAGTATGAGAATATGAGTCGATAGTTCATCTGTGCCTGTAAATCTTTACATTCTGAATGAACTGTATCCGTGTCTGCTGCTTCGAAACTCGAATATGTGAACTGCTCCAAACTATGATTGAGGATTTCTGGTTTTGGTTGACACACGTTGAGAAACGCCAGACAGCGTTCAAATGAAGCTTTCAGAGCACATTTTCGGATGCATTTGACAGAGACTAACATCATGAATCCAGTGTTCGCTGTGACAGAAGGAAATGAATGCTCTCCTTGTTACTGATCCGGGACACCTTCGCATGTAAAGCAAATGCGGTACTGTTGTTACAGAAAGGATCCGTGCCCGGTAACTGTGTCCTTAAAGTGGACATGATCGAAAAAATAAAGAATACCATGTAGAAATATCCAGGAAATATTGGCTGAAAAGGCGCAGACAATTTTCCCTGCAGCGCCAAGACAGAGGAACATATGTAACTGCCCTCTTAAACAGGATGGCCAGCAGTGATATAAACATCGCCACATATGAAGGACCACTGCGAATAGAACTTTGAGAATGAAATTCACGCAGCAGGTATTCGGAATTATATTCTTTCCACCGCTACAGTAGTATTGAGCGAGTAAATTCAAAACCAGGCTTGCTGATGAGTATGCAATAAAGCCCCATCAATCATGATATGAAAGACTGTCATCCGGAAAGATGGAACAACAATGTTTCTTCTAAGCTTTGTACTGGGCCACTTTCGCACAAACTGATACGGCTACTCTCCAGAAAATATCAGGGCTCGCGGCATGCACTCTTAGAAATGGTGACCATCAGTGCTGGAAACATCCCTGCATATTCAGAACAAGGAAGAATACATATCGAATAAAAGCATAGATGGCAATTAATTGGACTTGTATTCCCTTTCACCACAACAGCTAGAATGTGTGGGGATATACAGAGTAAGGTTTACTGACCAGGTGAGAAAGCAATTACCTCCACATATCTTGACACACAAGCCTATCTTTCTTTCTGTCCATTTTTTTTTGAAGCGCCGATCCTTTCCGTAGGAGATGAAGATGATTACTGCTCCCCCGCAGGATCACAGTGGGGCCAGAGACCAGACTGAGCTGCTCAGAACAGTTCGTGTTTGCCGAGAATCACTGAAACTGAGATTGATGACACGTAGACACGGTGTAACAGCTGCCAACACATGTGGAGGGTTTTAGGACGGATTAGGACCCACTCTGGGAAAAAGACTGGATCCTAAGACTGGGGAGTAAGTGTTCAGGGACAGGACTGGAGAATGGGGTTACGAACGATATTCGCCAAGATCGAATGGCGGAGCAGACTAGATATTCTGAAAGCACTAACCGTCCTCCTATGTCTTCCAATCTCTGGCCATCTGGCATCTAAGGAAATAGAAACAGAGTTATTTGTTCAGTTGGAAGTCGTGGGCAAAGTGAGAGATAGAACAAGCATGATACAATTTTAGAGACTGGGAAAATGTTTGGAGAGGAAGCAATAAATGTGAATCTGAATATAAAGTTTGAAGTCAGGAGATATTCAATAAAAAGGAAGTTTGTAGAAAGGCAGAGGGACATGGATATGGAAAAAGAAGTGTCACCAGTCCCGAAATCTCATTCGGTTTTCGTTTTCAAGATAGGACCGGACCTGCTGAGATTTTCCAGCAATTTCATTTGTTGATTCTGAAACAGAAAATGGGAGTGATCCTGGACCAATCAGCTCTCCCATGTTCTAGGAATATTTGACTTACCCGTTCGATCAAATCACGTTTGTCCCACACTGAAACCTCAGAATGCTTCCCCACCCCCACCCTCGTTACTGGCAATAAACTGTTCATTACATAAACTTACATGAGCACACAACAAGAACAATTGCAAAACGTTCAGGGAGAGCTCCGTTCCGTTCCATCAGCACATTCTGAATCAGTTAATTGTTGTTCAGGACGCATGAGACATTAAGCCGTCTCTGTCAGACCACTAACAAATGGCCATTCGCGTTCTATGTCTTTGAACACTTGGGTTGGTGCACGGATGTAGTGAAATCTCACGTTTTGAAATGGACGTCATTCATAGTATTTTCAGCTGCACTGACAAAGTTGTCTCTGGCATTTCCAGTAAAGTTCAGACAGTTTCCACTCAAAAACCGACATGTGATCAAAGCAGGAGGACATATGTGTCAACAAAAGCAACAAGAACGCTCCACCAGCGTTGGTTTGCAATTCTGCATGTGGAACGAAAAGGTGGAAATCTATTAAACAGTGAAAACGACTATTATGGAGCTTGGACGCACGACTCTCTGATTAAAAACCTCACATTTCACCGAACTGAGATATCCAGGCTTGGCACACGACGAATTAGTTTGCTATTTTATTCTGAGCACAATTCACCTGGCACAGCAATTTGCAAAGATCCAGCTCATTCCTCCCAATCACAAAGAACATAATTCACATCTTTCACTTTTGTTATTTCTTCAAAACATTACAATCTATTTAACACTTGTCCTGGCATTTAAGATTCAACTCGAATATTTTCATATGAAGTGATTTCCAGTCACTCTGGCAGACAGTAAATAGGTCGGAAAATTACCTTAGGAAATCAATCATTTCTGTCCACAGTATTGGGAATTTCCCATCTGCTGACGAGACAGAGTCCTCACAATCAACATTTTCTTTATTCTTCCTGCCTAAAACGTTTACCACTTCTTATTTTCAAGACAGGAGTTTTGTTTATAACACGTTACAAGAACAGGAACAACTTTCCAATCTCCTGAAGCCGTTTCCAATTTAAAATGGAAGTTTTGTTCCTTTCCCACGGGAAGAGCAGTTAATGAGAAAGGAGTTTCCACGAGCTGTGTCCCAGGGTTTGGCAGGAAGCCCTGATTGAAGCTGCAGTGGCCGCTTTCAGTTGGCATCGGGGGAAATGGAGAACATGGTGTCGTATTCTGCTGCGTGTAACCGTCTTGCTCCCTGTGGACTCGGGATGAATCATGGATGGGTTTTCGGAACCACACTGCCTTCCAGTCTCTGGCCATCTGCCATCTAAGGAAATAGACACAGGGTTATTTGTTCAGTTCTAAGTCCTGGGCAATGTGAAAGATGGAACAGGTCTGATACAAAATTGGAGACTGGGAAAATGGTTGGAGACGAATTAATAAAAGAGAATCTGAATATAAAGTTGGAAGTCAGGAGACATTCAATAAAAAGGAAGAGTGTGCAAAAGCAGGTGGAGATGGACATGGAAAAGACGTGTCACTAGTCCCGAAGTCTTAAATCTATTTATGTTTCCAAGATGCTACCAGACCTGCTGAGATTTTCCAGTAATTTCATTTGTTGGTTTAGAAACAGAAGATGGCAGTGATCCTGGACCAAACAGCTCTCCCGTGCTCTGGCGATATTTGACTTACTGTGTCTATGTCCCACACTGAAACCTCACGATCCTGCCGCACCTCCATTCTCGTTACTGACAATAAACTGTTCATTACATTAAACACAAGAAGAGCAATTGCAAAACGTTGAGGGAGAGTGCCCTTCGGTTTCCATCAGAACAATCTGAATCACTGAAAGTTGGTTCAGGACCCATGTGACATTGATCCGTCTCTGTCAGACCCTTCGCAAGTGGCAATTCGCTTTCCATGCCTTTGAACACTTTGGGTAGTGCACGGTTGGTTTGGAACTTCACGTTTTCAAACGGACATCATTCATTGTATTTTTGGCTGCACTGATAAAGTTGTCTCTGGCGCCTCCAGTAAAATGGAAACAGTGTTCACTCAGAAACCGACGTGTGATCAAAAGCAGGTGGACAGATGTGTCAATGAAAGAGCAACAATACTGCACGTGGAACGAAGAGCTGGAATTGTATTAAGCAGTGAAAGCGCCCATTGTGAGGCTTGCACCCACCACCCTCAGATGAAGCATCTCACCCTGCACCGACAAAGATAACCAAGCACGGTGCACTGTGGATTAGTTTGCTATTACATTGCAAGCATAATTCATCAGCAATTTGTTAGGATCCAGTTCATTCCTCCTAATCACAAACATATCATTCACACCATTCACTTCAGTTATTCCTTCAAAGAATTACAATCTATTCCCGGGATTTAAGGTTCAACCTTAATATCTTCATATTTTTACCCTCACCTTTATGTCACTGATGTGATTTCCAATCTCTCTGGCAGACAGTAAATCAGTCGGGAAATTACCTCAGGAAACCCAATCATTTCCGTTTACAGTTTTGGGCATTTCCCATCTGCTGACGAGACAGAGTCGTCTCAATCAACACTTTCTTTGTTCTTTCTACCTAAAACATTTACCACTTCTTATTTTGAAGTCAGGAGTTTTATTTATAACACGTTACAAGAACAGGAGCAACATTCCAATGTCCTGAAGCCCTTTCCAATTTAAAGTGAAAGTTTTGCTCCTTTAACAGGAGCTGTTAAAGAGCTGTTACTAAGGAAGGAGTTTCCACGAGTTGTTTCCCATGGCTTGGCAGAAAGTCGCTGATTGAATTTGCAGTGGCCGCTTTCTGTTGGCATCAGGAGCTTAGAAAGTGATGCCATATTCTGCTGCGTGAAAACGTCTCACTCCCTGCGGACTTGGGGTGAATCATGGATGAGTTTTCCCGGTTACAATGGCAATACATGGTCGGGTAAATGCTTGTGCTGAAATATTTGAGGCTTATTCCCTGGGTGGGCTCAAACCACCAACATTTCAACCAACTGCGCTGACCATTTCAGATACAGAAACTGGCAACGCAGATATCCAAAAGCAAAGTTACCGACGGGATATGAGGATATGTTGGACAGCAGGAACTTGCGTTGTTTTCAGAGACGGTCGCTGATTTTATCACCGAGAGGGTAAGCACACTGAGGATCTGCAAACACTCAAATTAAAAGTCATCCACACATGCGCAGTTCTCTCACATACATGTCCACAGAGTTGCTCACTGACAATGCTGGTATTTGAAGCCACGATTCGATAGAAACTGAAGCTTAAAATCCAGCACATTAGACCGCTCGACTACGCTACTCCACAATAACCAACACTCAGATTTGTTATGACTAGTGTTTCAGGATGGATTCACTTCAGACACTTAGACCTCGCAAATTTTGTAATGAAATTGGCGTAATTTAAGAAGACCAAAAAAATGTACAGACAAGGAACAGGCCCTTCATCCATTCAAGCCTGAGCCGATCCAAATCTACTGTTTAAACCTGTCACCCAATTCCTAAGCATCTGTATCCCTCTGCTCCCCACCTACCCATGCATCTGTCCAGACGCCTCTTTAATGTATCTACCATGATTACCTCTCCCGTCTCTGCGTTCCAGACACCCACCACCCGCTGTGTCAAGTAGATGCCACGTGTATCCCTCTTAAACTTTTCACCTTTCACCTTGAAAGCGTGACCTCTCGTTTTTAATCCTTCAACCTGGGAAATAAAACTTTTCTCTATCTACCCTGTCTGTACCCTTCATGATTTTGTAAACCTCAAAAAAGGTCTACCTCAAACTACTTTTTTCTAATGAAAACAAACCTAACCTACTCAACCTCTCTTCCTAGATTGCACCTTCCATATGAGGCAACATCCGCTTAAACCTTTTACACGCCCTCTCCAAAGCGTCCACATCCTTTTCGTAATGTGGCGACCAGAAATTTACACAGTATTCCAAGTGTGGCCAGACCAATGTATTGTTCAATTTTAACATGACTTGCCAGCCATTTTATTCAATACCCCATCCAATGAAGCCAAGCATACTATATGCCTGCGTGACTACTCTATCCACCTGTGCAGCAACCTTCAGTGTATAATGGATCTGCACTCACAGATCTCTCTGTCCATCAACTTTTTTTACCCCAAACCTCTTCTGTTCATTGTATAACCCCATCTAGAATTAGACTGACTGAAATGCGTCACCTCACATTTGTCTGTTTTGAACTCCAGCTGCCACTTCTCCGCCCAACTTTCCAGTATATCTATATCCTCCTGTATTCTTTAACAGTCACTTATAAGTTCTGCTAGTCCAGAAATCTTCGTGTCATCTGCAAACTTTCTGATCATTGCAACAGTGCTCTCTTCCAGATCATTTAAGTATATCACAAACAACAGTGGCTACAACACTGACCCCTGTGGAGCACTACTGGTCATCTTTCTCCATTTCCAGAAACCCCATTCCACTGCCACTCTCTATCTCCTATTGCTCAACTAATTCTTTATCCACCTGTCTAGAACACCCTGCACACCATATTACTTTACGTTCTGTATTTGGTTACCATGGGGAGCCTTATCTAACTCCTTAATGAAGTGGATGTATATGACATCAACAGCCTTTCCTTCATCTATCAACTTGGGCACTTCCCCGAAAAACACTATGGATCTCATTGATATGCACATTATTTTCTAAATATGAATAGATCCTATGCCTCAGTACCTTCTCCAGCAACTTTCTCAACACTGATGTTAGGCCCATTGTTCTGTAGTTATCAGTAATATCCCGACTATCCTTCATGTACAAGGGACAATATGAGCAACGTTCCAGTCGGCCAGAACGTCACCTGTGCTGAAGCATGCCACGAAGATATCTGTCAGGGCCCCAGCTATTTCCTCTCTCACATCACTCAGGAACCAGGAATAGATCCCATCCGTTCCTGGGGATTTGTCCACATTAAGTACCCCTAGCCTGCCAAACACAGCTTCCCTTCTTATGTCAACATGATCCAGACTAATCAAATGTCTTACTCTAGACTCAACATTCATCATGTTCCTCTCCTCAGTGAACACTGATGCAAAATAATCATTCAGAACCATATTCACTCTCTCAGATTCGACATACAGCCTTCCTTAATTTTCCTTTAGTGGACCAATCCTTTCTCTGGTTACCCGCTTGCTTCTTATATATGAATAATACGCTTTAGGATTCTCCTTAATTATGCTAGCGTTAAGTGGTTTCATGACCCCTTTTAACCCTCTTGATTCCTCGTTTAATACATATCCTACTCTTCTCATGTTCCTCCAGGGACCATTATGTTGTTAGCTGCCGAGGCATTATGTATGCTTCCCTTTTCCTCTTGGCGATTCGTACAATTGTCCTGTCATCAACAGTTCACGAATATTGCCTTTTAAATCCTTTTCCTTCAACGGGACATGCCTATCCTGCACTATATTTAACCTATCTTTGAAAGCCTGCCACATATGAACTGTGGACTTTCCTACAAATAGCTGTGTCCAATCAACATTTCCGACCTCCTGCATAATTTTGATATAATTAGCTTTGGCCCAGTTTAGTACTCTTTCCTCAGGACAACTCTCATCTTTGTCAATGAGTATTCTAAAACTTACAGAATATTGGACACTTCCCAAAGAAATCACCCACGGCAACTGCTATCACCAGCCCTGGCTTATTCCCCAATATCAGCTCCAATATGGCCTATTCCCTCGTCAGACTATTGATATACCGCTCCAGAAAACTCACCTGGAGGCTTCTTACAAATGGTATCCCATCCATACCTCTGACGCTAAGAGTATCCCGGTCAATGTTGGGAAAAAGGAAATCTCCAATCAACACTAAATTATTGCCTCTACGTTTTTCCATGATCTGTTGAACTATTTTTTCTTACACCTCACGCTCTCTGTGATACAGCCCCAAAAATCTAACCTCACCCTTCTTATTTCACTGCTCCATCCATAGTGTCTCACGACCCAAGCCCTACATGGTGTCCTCCTTTCGCACAGCCATGATATCATCCCTGACCAGCAATGCAACTCCTTCCCCTTTTACTTCCCTCCCTGTCCTATCTGAAGCGTCTATATCCTAGAACATTTGGTTGCCAACCATGCCCTTCCTTCAACTAAATCTCTGTGATCACAATAACGTCATATTCCCAGGCACCAACCTAAGCCCTAACTTCATCTGTCTATACTCCATGCATTCAAGTAGATGCATTTCAGGCCACCAGTTCTTTTGCATTCATCTGCTCTCTGCCTACTCTTCCCATTATTAATGCTATCTTCCAGATTCTTAGCGTTTCCAGTTTCCACCTCACTGCCGACTTGTTTTCTCTTGTGGTTCCCAGCCCCCTGCCACATTAGTATAAAACCTCTCCAACAGCAGTAGCAAAAACTCCCGAAAGGACATTCGTTCCCGTCTGGTTCAGATGTAGATCGTCAATTTTCTTATAGTCCCACATTCCCCAGAACTGGTCACAAAATCCAAAAAATCTGAAACCCGGCCTGCAGCACCATTCCTGAACTCACGTGTTCACCGTGCCGTTTTTTAATCACTTCTACGCTGGCAGTCACATGGCACTGGCAGCAATCCCGAGATTACTACCTTTGAGTTCCTCCTCTTTAATTTCTCTCCTAGCTCCCTGAATTCTCCCTGCACGTCCTCATCTCGTTTTTTTTTCGTTGGTGCCTGTATGCACCAAGACAACTGACTGTTCACGATCCCCTTTTCAAATCTCTTCAGCCAATGGGCGACATCCCTGGCCTGAGCACCTGGGAGGCAACATAACTCTCCAGAATTGCTGATGCTCCACAGTGAGTCCACCCATAGCTCCAGAGTGGCCACACGGTCAAACAAGTGCTGCAGCTGGACACACTTCTTGCAAGTGTAAGTTTAGAAAACATTTACAAGGGTTTGCAAGGTTTGCCGAGCTTGGACATGAGAACGAAACTGAATAGGCTTCGTCAGATTCCCAGGAGCTTCAGTGCTTAGATATGGCCTCACAGAAGCTTATAAAATCATGAGGAAACACAGTAAATAGTCAGGGAGCATTTCTTCACAAGACACGCGAGTTCAAATCTACATAGCAAAAGTTTAATGTGAGAGAGGAAAAATTTAAAAGGGATGTGAGGGACTAATATTTTTCACACAGAACTTTTGTGTGTGTGGAATGAATTGCCACATTTAGTGGCAGAGTCTGGTGCACTCACAACATTTCAAAGGCATTTGAATGGGTGTATAGTCAGGAAGACCTCGGAGAGATAAGGCACAAATATTGGCAGAAATGTATGGATTAATTTCGTTTATCTATTCAGCAAGGGCAAGTTGGATCGCGGGATTTGTTTCCATGCTCGACAAGTCTGAGATGCTGAAGCCACCGGCAACAGTTTGAATACACCATTTGCAAAAAAACGCATGATGATTGTAACTCAGCCAGCGAGTTTGGCTATTTTGTTTGGAGGGTGGGTGAGCCCAACCGATCCAGAGATGAAGGTTTACAGGATATTTGCTTCCAATGACCATTAAGTGCTGTCTGTGAGGCACCGTGAGTCGCCTCTGACATGAACTGCTCGCACAAATAACAGCGACGCAATTCCAAACCTACTGGAGATTTAGTGTATTGCCAAGTCCCAGAAAGTGCTCAAGTATCATAAAACAAAACACAACAACGAACCATTAAAAGTGAACATTTCCAAGTATATCCGTGATTAAATTCGGCCATCAATGCGCCGGTGCCCCCTTCTGATCGAGAGAACCAATCACCTTTCTCCCTCACCAGGACAGCAATGAAGGAAATGAAAGTATAGCAACGTTTCACATCGTGATTGCCCACCTTTTCGCCACAACATCTAAAAACGGCGAACAGATTCAATGCAGGATCTTCTTTCGAAATAACGGTGAAATAAGTATGTCTATTCACTTTCAGAGTAAACGGGGAACAACGCAAGTTGTCTGGAATATGAATAACCAACGTAGACTACTTTGGTCCCAGATTCCACTGATGCACAGACTTTCATATGTAAAGGTACCTTGGGTGATTGCCGTACACCCAGAAATCTTCTGGCTGCCTTCTGTTTGCCCTGTCACATTAAACTTGTGCTGCTCTAATCGAATTTGTAGTTCTTGCCATTTGTCCGTATTGCTACTAGGGATAGCTGGTCGTGGCAACTCGTGAATGCCACACAAATTCTTTGCCAAAATTGGATAGTCCCGCAACGTGATTCTCAGTGCACGAACTTTGCAACGAGTACATGCCACACGGCAAGTTAAAAAGCACGCTTCCATTTATTAAAGTAAGTTTCTGGGAACTGACAGCCAGATTCCTCCTTACACTCGGAATTATGACAACACACAAACCAACAGCCTCTCTCAGAGACAAGTGACCAATGCCCATCTTGTGCCGGACAAACGTAGTTGACAAGATTGCACACAGGGACTGCACAGAAAACTATAGAGGAGAAGCAGACAGACAACCATCAAGCTGCATTCATGCAATTCAGTTACCCTGTAAACCCCATGCACAGCTGTTCCTTGTAGGTACACACAGGGCACTGAGTGTCTCTGACTCCGGGACTTGGAACTCGGATTATATGACCGTCTGCAGCACTGGTTACTTCCTTGTGTGAGGTAACTCCCGATGGAACATATGTAAAACACGATAGCTCATTGAGAAATACGTCCAAAATAGTACCCAAGAGACGTATTTCTGTTGTGTTTCTAGTCCTGTTCCTGACATGACATTCAGCATTGTACTTATTGTGTGCTTCCTGGCGGTTCGCTGCATGCTTCCGTGATCGCATTGTGTGCAGTAATCTGCGTTTTAGCTGCAATTACGTGCGTTTCAAACCCAGGACCACCGGCCTCTATTTTGTTTTACTCTTCTCGTGCGCATTTGCAACACAGTAAACGATCAATTAATATTGGAAAATGACATACACATGCGTGTGAAAAGCCCAGTTTCCGTGGCAATTATGCAATGGTTGAGATTACTTTGATTCAGGAGATAAGGATGGAAAGTGAGTTTGGGTAGAGATGAGGAACATTGAGGAAAGAGGAAACCAGCCGGTGTAGCTTACAAGAACACTAACAGTAACCACAGTGTAAAAGAAAAACGTACAGGAAAAAATACCGCCTGTGAATGATAAAAGAAGGCAAGAATTATGGGAGACATTCATTTCCCCTCTTCCTCTCCCGTTTGAATTGTAAAGAAACTTTGAAGAAAAACAATCGAAAAGTCTAATATGCCCCCATCGAACAACGTGCGCCGTACCTTGGTCATTGATTAGTGTAGATTAGAATACTTACAATGTGGAAACAGGCCCTTCGGCCCAGCAACTCCATACCGACCCGCCCGAGCCCAAATGCATTCCTCTCCTTTACCTCCGTCAATTTAGCATGGCCATTTCAACAAACCGGTACATTTTTGGACAGTGGGAGAAAACCAGAGCAAGCGCACACAGCCACGGGGAGAATGTGCAAACTGCACACATTCAGTTGCTTGAGGCGGGAATTGACCCTGACTCTGTGGCATTGTGAAACAGCAGCGCTCACGATGGTGTCAGCGTGAGATGGGACTTATTTGCCGTCTTTAATTGGGAAAAATCTCTGTCATTGTGAGCATCTGGAAATACCAGCTCCTTCGGCAGAATAAGAAATGAATATGTCACTAACCTTTGTTTGTTTCATGTCCAAGAATACTCAGATCAATAGCTCCCTTGATTACCTCTGCTGGTCATGTTCGCAAAGAGATCTAGCAAATTGCCAAGTGTGATTTTCCTTTCAATAAATAATTTTGACTCCATTTGGCTGCAAAAATCTTTTCCTAACTTTGTGCTTTTCTTCTTTTACATTGGTGTCTCGCACCTTACAAATGACAGCAAAGGTATGAATGGAGAGTGAAACATTTAACTCAAGTCAGCGGCAGCTTTCAATGAGATCACGGCTGATTTGGTCAGTGCTCAGCACGCAGTGCTGTCGGTAGTCATGGCCGAGTGGTTAAGGCGATGGATTAGAAATCCATTGGGGTTGTCCCACGTAGGTTCGAATCCTGCTGACTGCGTTATGAATGCTTACCTGCTGCAACAATTCAAAGTTCAGAAAGCCTGTTTTGCAAACCAGGCCTGTAATTTGATTAGATTTGAGAAACTCGAGTTCTTCATCAGAAATGCTCCACATTTAAAACATTATCTCGGTTTCTCTTTCCAGATACACTGCTCGACACATCGGGTTTCTGCAGTTGTTATTGAACGCCCTGAGCAGAAGTGCTGCTTTTCATTAGATTCCTTTAATCCCTTGTCCTCTGTTCTCTGACTCTGATCAGTGGCAATACTTCCTCCTGCTCGTCAGAGTGCTCATTCCCCACCGCTCCCTCTCCCACCATTACAAACAACCGCAGGAAATTGTCACTTAACCATCTTTGTTCCAAAGTGAAACTCACCAGCCAAGGAACTCTCTCCACCAAATGGAACTTCCCATCCCGGACATGGTGCAAGCCAGAGGATTGTGAAGAGATACTGTGAAAATATTGTCAGTTGGCAGTTGGAAAAATGTTTAGGAAGCAAACCATATAATTTAGGCTCCAGCTTTGGAAATCTTGAGAAACTCTTTGGGAAATAGATCATAGGAGATTGAAGAAGTGTAAATTGTCAGTCCGAGTAGAGGAAGGGACATTGACTCTGATGTTCTCGGCACAGGAACTGATCTGAGACATTGAAAGAATTCTCACTCCCGTACGTGAGGAATACAAACTTCATCTGGACTGTGGGACAATGAGAAATTCTGGAACACTCAAGACAATATCCAAATATTGACTGGGATCACTACAGTACGAGTACAATAGATGGGTCAGTTTTGGTCCAGTGTGTGTGGGAGGGCTTCTTGACACAGTATGTAGACATGCCTTCAAGGGAAGAAGCCACTTTCGATTTAGTACTGGGTAACGAGCCTGGCCAGGTTTTAGATTTGGAAGTAGGTGAGCACTGTGGAGACAGCGATCACAATTCTCTCAGGTTTACTTTCGTGATGGAAAATGATAGGTGTACTCCACGGAGCAAGAGTTTCAGCTGGTGGAAGGGAAATCACGATGCAATGAGGTAAGATTTAGGAAGCGCAGAGTGGGGTAGGAAACTGTAGGGGGTGAGCACATTAAAAATGTGGAGCTTATTCAAGGAAACGCTCCTGTGTGTCCTAGATAAGTATGTACCTGTCAGGCAGGGAGGAAGATATAGAACACGTGAGCAGTGGTTTACTAAGGAAGTGGAATCCCTGGTCAAGAAGAATAAGAAGTCTTATGTTAGGACACAACGTGAAAACTCAGTTAGAGCGCTCGAGGGTTCCAACGATATCAGGAACGACCTAAAAAGAGAGCTGAGAAGAGCCAGGAGGAGTCATGAGAAGCTGATGCAGATAGGATCAGGGATAACCCTAAGGCTTTCCATAGGTATGTCAGCAATAAAAGAATGACGAGAGTTAAATTTGGGACAATCAAGGATAATAGTGGGAAGTCGTGTGTGGAGTCAGTGGAGATTGAGGAAGCACTAAATAAATATTTTTCGACAGAGTTCGCTCTAGATAATGAAAATGTTGGCGAGGAAGATACAGAGATACTTGCGTCTAGACTAGAAGAGATTGAGGTTCACTAGGAAGAGATATTAGAAATACTGCAGAGTGTGAAAATAGATAAGTCAGCTGGGCCGGATGGGATCTATCTGATGCTGTTTAGCAAATGCACTGCAGGAAGTTACAAATCAAATTGATGCTAACAACGGCTCGTTTTGAGCCGCTAATTTGCAGTGAAGTGGCGGCGCCAATAAAAGGTGTCACGCAACTCGTCTAATTCCACATCCTGATCTCGAAATGACCAGGTGTCTCTCGCAGAGTTTCGGCAGGGTCTTGCTTAGACGACACCATGACACGTTTTCACTGGAGTGGATCATGAAATCGCGTCGTGACTGTGAATAAAACGATGGACACTTCCAGCAGAGAAGGAGGCGACCCTGAAGCAGGCAGCTGAGGACAAATGTTTCTCCTTTGCCAGTGAAAGGCACTGCTTCACAAATTGGAAACTTCGAAGTGAAGCAGTGTTGGTGATTATCTTCGCTGCTTGTTCACCTTTTTAATTCTGATTCCGTGAAAGTCCATGGCATTATATATCGACATTCTGCCATTCCCGAGCGTGTCTGTTGGGCAAGTGGCGTAACGGATAATGCGTCTGACTTCGGATCAGAAGATTGGAGGTACGCGTCCGACCGGGCTCAAGGGGCAATGTCTCACTGTAACCATGCCCCACGTTGACGCTCCCCTGCTGGGACGTCGCTTCTGTGCTTCCGCTTTTAAAAAGTTGCATTTGTCCTCTTGTCCATTTCAAATTCGAGCTCACCACGACGGAGACGTCTTGTCGGTTTGCGGGTACCTTTCTGTGTGTCTCCCTTTGTGTGTGAAAATGAGCATGAGTTCCTCAAAAGAGTTACAAGTCGTTGTGGAAGTGTCATACATCTGCCCCAGTATTGTGCCATTTAAGAACACAGGATAAAGCCATTGACATTTGCCCTGGGAACATTAGAACACACGAGACTTTGGGCCAAAGTTGGAAACTGCGACTGGAATAGTTGGCTCTCTCATTAGCCGCAATGCACACAGGAGGAATCGCCTTTTCCCACTTTGTAAATCTACGAAGACAAGTTGAAAATAATCTGCAACGAAAATGTTCATAAAGGGTGTTTTATTTACACTAAATACGATAGTATCTATCGCCTTGTCTTGTTATTTACATGTGAAGATTCGGTACTCTCAGCACCGTGGCCCGGATCGTATTCCGCTCATGGAATGGTTGTATTGTTCAGCTAACATATCGGTGTCCCAGTACTTCTGCCGATTTTCCGATGCGAGCGGGTCATTGGTTTTGTCCAAAACATTATGAATGTTAACATAATACAAATAGCTGCAGTTGCTCGAAATCTGAGCCAAAAACGAAACTTGTTTGCAGAACGCAGAAAGACTGACAACAGAAACATCGACTTTCCTGCTCCTCCGAAGCTGCTGTGCTTTTCCAGCATCATTCTGATCTAAAATCAAGTTTCCAGCATCTGCAGTCCTCACTTTTGCCGAGTTCCTTCAGTGTCGCTGGTTCCCAATTCAAGAACTCCATCTCTAGCGGTTTCATGTCTCTACCTCCATGCTGTGGAGTTGAAGAGTGAAGAAAAGTAACTCACCCCCTCCATCTCTGGGGTAATTAGGGGCTGAAATTGAATCGTATCACATTGAAGTATATCTACAAGCGACTTAATCTCTGTCGTTTATTGGGAACCATCTCTTTCATTCTAACCATCAGGAAAGACCATTTCGTTCGCCAGAGAAAGAAATGAATATGTCACTAACCTTTGTTTGTTTCATGTCCAAGAATACTCTGATCAATCGCTCCCTTGATTACGTCTGCTGGTCATGTTCGCAAAAAGATCTAGCAAATTGCCAAGTGTGATTTTCCTTTCAATAAATAATTTTGACTCAGTTTGGCTGCAAATATCTTTTCCTAACTTTGTGCTTTTCTTCTTTTACATTGGTGTCTCGCACCTTACAAACGACAGCAAAGGTATGAAAGGAGATGGAAGCATTTAACTCATCAAGTAAGCGGCAGCTTTCAATGAGATCACCGCTGATTTGGTCACTGCTCAACGTTGTAGCTTTGCCTGCAGTCGTAGCCGAGTGGTTAAGGCGATGGTGTTAGACGTTCGTTGGGTTTTTTCCCCCATGTAGGTTCGGGTCTTGCTGGCATACGTTATGAATGCTATTCCTGCTGGAATAATTTCGACTCAAAGTTCAGAAAGCTTATCTTGCAAACCAGGCTGGTAATTTGATTTGACTTGGGAAACTCGAGTTCTTCATCAGAAATATTTAAAGCATTATCTCTAAGAATTACGCGAGTTAAATTTGGGACAATCACGGATAATAGTGGGAAGTTTTGTGTGGAGTCAGAGGAGATAGGGGAAGCACTAAATAAATATTTTTCGACAGTGTTCGCTATAGTAAATGAAAATGTTGGCGAGGAAGATACAGAGATACTTGCGTCTAATACTGAAGATTGTGAAAACAGTCAAGTCCCCTGGGCCGGATGGGATCTGTCCTAGGATCCTTCTGGGAAGCAAGGGAAGAGATTGATGAGCCTTTGGAATTGATCGTCAAATCATCGCTGTCTGCAGGAATAGAGCTGTGGAATGGAGCATAGCATATGTTGTTCTCTTGTGCAAAAGGTTTCGTAGAGACAACCCTGGTAATTACAGACTAGTGAGTCTCACTGCAGTTGTTGGTAACGTGTTGGAAAAGGTTATTATAGATAGGATTTATGACCATCTCGAAAAGAATAATCTGATCAGGGACAGTCAGCACGGTTTAGTGATGGTTAGGCCTTGCCTAACGAATCTTGTTGATTTTTTTGACAAAGTGAACAAACAGGTAGATGACAGTAACCCGGTTGATGTGGTGTATATGGGTTTCAGCAAGTTGTTCGATACGTTTCCCCACAATAGGCTAGTATACAAAATGCGGAGGAATGGAATTGTGGGAGAGATTCCAGCTTTGATCAGTAATTGGCTTGCCAATAGAAAACAGTGTTGTAGTAGTTGGAACATGTTCTTCTTGGTGTCCAGGTCCTGGCGACGTACCACAAGGGTTGGTATTAGGTCCACTGCTGTTACATGAGATCTAACCTTGCCAATCAGTTTCCCATGGGGAACATTATTGAACGCCTTACTGAAGACCGTATGGATCACATTTACTGCTCTGCCCTCATCAATCTTCTTTGTTACTTCTTCAAAATACTCAATCAAGTTTGTGAGACATGATTTCCCACGCACAAAGCCATGTTAACAATCCCGAATCAGTCCTTGCCTTTCCAAATACATGTACATTCTGTTCCTCAGGATTCCCTCCAACAATTGGAGTATTCTTGGTAGATGCAGTTTCATGTAGGGAATGCGAGGTCATATACTTTGTTGGGAAGAATCAAAAGACACACTAGTGTTAAAATCGATAGAAACGCAAAAGAAGTGCGGTGCAGAGGAGTCTCAGTGATCTTATACATGAAACGAACAAAGGTTAATCACATATTTATTTCTTGCTGGCAAAAAAAGGTTTTTCTGATGCTCACAATTAAAGAGATGGTTTCCAAGAAAATAGGAAAATTAAGTCACCAGTAGAGTAATCAATTACCAAGATATCCCTCGTGATGTTTTATGGGACATGTGGGATTTTTTTGATTTTGGTTCTCCAAACGTTTTTACAATGGAACCGAGAGTTTTAGATGGGAAGTTAAGATCACGCATGACTATTGCCATTTTTGTCACTCACACGCATTTTTCCCCTTGTACGATTTATTTCGCTTTGTGGTTACTGCGAGTGGGCTTGTAAAGTACACATGCTTGTGAGTCCATTCCTCACTGTTCCTCAACTCCAGCCAAACAGACTTTACATCCTTATTTCCTGAATCTAGGTAATTCTCTTACCATTGCAGAAATGTCATTAAAACTTCGGTATTCCACACGCCTCTGTATATCATCTTTCAATATCAATTGATCCTTTACTGTATTGCAGTTGTGCATAAGAAGAGAAAAATAAAATAGAGAATGGTGGACCTCCGCTTCACACACCCGTTATTGAAGAGAAAATTCAGATTTCTGCCTATAAAACGATCGTGGAACCATGTGCCGAACCCTCAGGAAACACAGAATAAGTGCAGTGCCACAGGGCATGTCAGGGACAGCACCAGAAGGACAACAAAAATGCTGCTCTAAGCTCCTATTTTGGATGTATTTCTCAATGAGCAATAGAGTGTGACATGTGTTCCATCAGGAGTTACCTCACATAAGGAAGTAACCAGTGCTGCAGACTGTCATATCATCCGAATTCCAAGCCCTGGAATCAGAGACATTCAATATTCTGTGCATAACTGCAAGGAACAGTTGTCCGAGGCGTTTACAGTCCAGATGAAATTATGAATGCAGCTCTCTTAGTTGTCAGCCTCTTTCTCCTATGTCGTGTTTCGTGCAGTCCCTGCATGGAATCTCGTCAACTCCGTTTGACCTGCACATGATGGCTATTGGGCCTTGTTTTCTCGTGAGTTGTTGCCTGAGTGAGGCTCTCCGTTTCTGTGCTGTCATAAGTCCGAGTGTTCGGAGGAGTCTGGATATCGTTTTCCAGAATTTGTTTTTAACACAGGGAAGCATGATTTAAAAATTACCTCATAGCAAATCCTCGTTGCGAACTTTGTGTGCCATGCATTTGCGAATGAAGGTGTTTGAATATTGGTTCTTGGCAAAGAATTTGTGTGGGCGTCAGTCCAGCAGTCCCTAGCAGCAATATGTACAGACGGCAGGGGCCACACATTCGACTAGAATAGCACAACAATAATAGGACAGGGCAAGCAAAAGACAGCCAGACAATTCCTGGAAGCAGGGCACTCATCCACGGATTCCATCTGTTGGACCCAATCTGCAATCCCAACAAACGGAAGCAGCGGGAATGAAACCAAATGAATTCGTACCAAAACATGAGTGCAGCGCTCCACAGGAACCCCTGCAGCGCTGAGAATGTCACCCAGAAAGGGAGGAAAAGTCTGCAAACCATCTTCCGAGCGTCACCAAACTTTTCAACAAGAACTCCAGAAGCATCCGAACTTCACATCTTTCTGCTCCAAAACAGTCCGCTTTTCCACAACAGAGAATTGCCCACTCAACTACCGCGTGGAAGATGAGAATTGCATCCCCTACACGACCAAGGGCGGCAGGAAGAGCGAGGGGAAACAGCTGCCACTGTCATTCCACAGCTACAAACGCTCTCTTTGAAAGGTACATTATCGTATGAATGTCGGGGTAGCAGTAGAACATGGGAACTAAACATATTCTGCGCTGTGTATTCATATTCTGGACAATGTGAGTTGTTCACAGTTTTCCCTGAAAGTGAGTGGACGTCGTTATTTCACCGCTGTTGTGAAGCCAGATCCTGTACTGAATCTGCTCCCTCGTTTTTTGTTGTTGTGGCTAAATGGTGGGCAATAGCAACGTGAAACCTTGTTATATTTCTCTCATTTCCTTCATTACTGTCCTGGTGAGGGAGGCTGGAGATTGGCTCGCTCGATCAGATGGAGGCACCAGCGCATTGTTGACCTAATTTAATCGAGAATATAATTGGTAATATTCACTTTGCATGGTACATTTTTCTGTTTTGTTTAATGTTACTTGAGCACTTTCTGTTACTTGGCAATGCACTAAATCTCCAGAATGTCGGGAAGCTCCTTTTGGAATTGCTTCGGTGTTATTTGTGTGAGCAGTTCTTGACATACACGTCTCGCACTGCCCCACAGACAGAAGTAATGAGTTTGTGTGTCTGAATGACTCTGCCTTTTGAGTTTTGCACCTGGTCCACATTAAGAGCTGTCAGTTTTTGGATTCACTGGAGAGTTAAGGGGGTAACACGATTTGTGAGGGTTTTTTTTAGTCAACGAAATTATTTGATGGAGAACTTGAGAATGTATCAAGGAGAATGGTCATTGTCTGTAAATGTCTGGAAAACATTCCTCTCTGTGTCATTTCAAAACATTACGCCTCAACAAAAAAAATAAAATTCAAACACGCTGACTTAGTAACAAACAGCATGCGTTTTTGCAAGTGGTCTCTTCAAACTGTTGTCAGGTACTGGAGTGTCACAGAATTGCCGAGCACGGAAGCAAACCTTCCTATCCAACTTGCATCTGTTGAACAGATGACCGTAACTAATCTAAACATATTTGCCAATATCTGTCCCTTATCTCTCCGAACAATTCCTGTCTGCATACCCATTTAGATGCTTTTGAAGTGTTGTGAGTGCACCAAACTCTGCCACTAAATGTGGCAATTTACTCCACACGCACAAAAATGTCTGTATTAAAAACAAGTGTTGCTCGTATCCCTTTCAAATTGTACTGCTCTCACGTTTTATCTATGCTATCTCACTTTAAACTCATGTGACTTCTGAAAAAGTGTAGATTGACTATGTTCTCTGCTCGTCAACCTCATGATTTTGTAAACTTTTCCAAGGACATCCCTCAGGCCTGAAGCTCCAGGGAAAACTGTCGAAGAATATTCAGCTTCTCAATAATGTCCACAATGTGCAAATCGTTCAAATCGTTGTAAATTTTTTTTTAAATTATGCTAAGGTATTCATAGAAAGTGCCAGGGGAAATTGCCTGAAGTGAAGCGATGCTGAAACACTAGTCTTGACAGATTTGGCGCTCAGTTATTGTCAGGGAGCGTCGCCGAGTGGTTTAATGGAGGTAAAAACAATGAATGCAGATGCTGGAGACCAGATTCAGGATTAGTGGTGCTGAAGAGCGCAGCAGTACAGGCAGCATCCGAGGAGCAGTAAAATCGACGTTTCGGGCGAAACGCTGCAATCCTGATGAAGGGCTTTTGCCTGAAACGTCGATTTTACTGCTCCTCGGATGCTGCCTGAACTGCTGTGCTCTTCCAGCACCACTAATCCAGAGAGATGTAATGTGCTGGGTTTAGGATCCAGTCTCTATTGCGTCGTGGGTTTGAAATCCAATTTTGCAATAGAACCACTGCAGGCTGCTTTTTATGACAGAACGACACAGGTCCTGATATTGCTTTCTGTTTGTGTTTGTTACTCCTCGGGTCTCTCACCCCCTCTGCGATAAACACGGGAACATGAGCAACTGATTCTGAAAATAATGAGAACTACTGCTGTCCACATCCTCTCGAGCACTGTGCGTTTGGATGGGTACAAGCACAATGTTGCTGCCAGTTGCTGTGTCTCAAATGATCAGAGCATTTGGCTGAAATGTTGGTTGTCCTAGCCCAAAAAGAGCACAGAGCCTCAAATATTTCACATCAAGTATTGAGATCGACCATGTACTGACAATACAACCACGAGAACTCATCCATGATTGACCCTGAGTCCGCAATGAGTGAGACAGTCACGTGCAGCAAAATGTGACCCCACTCTCTACAAGCCCCTGCTGCCAACAGAAAGGGGCCACTGCAGTTTCAATCAGCGGCTTCCTGCCCAGCTCTGGACACAGCTCTTGGAAACTCCTTCCTCAGGAATGGCTGTTACCGTGTGAAAGGGTAAAAAATTCCAATTCAACTTGGAAATGTCTTCAGAAGATTGTTCCTGTTTTTCAAACATTTTATAATCAGAATTCCTTTCTCGAATATTAGAACTGGTAAACTTTGTAGGCAGGTAGAACAAAGAAAGTGTTGATTGTGAGGACTCTGTCTCTTCAGCAGATGGGATTCCCTCCACTCTAATCAGAAATGATTTGGTTTCCTGAGGTATTTTCCCGATTGATTTGCAGTCTGCCAGAGTGTCTGGGAATCACTTCGGTGACCTAAGGATCAGGGTCAAAATATGAAAATATTACCAGAGAATCGAAAATCCCGGGGCAAGGCCTAAATGGATTGTAATGGTCTGAAGGAATAAATCTGAGAATTGAAAGACTTGGATAATGTTATTTGCAATGGGGAGGAATGAATGAGATTTTTGAAAATTGCCGTGTCAGCTGAATTAAACTCAGTATGAAATGATAAATTAACCAACACCAATCGTGTCCGGGTACACTCAGTCGGTAGAGCTTGACACCTTTAATCTCAATGGTGTGGGGTCGAGACCCACGCAAGGCGCTGTTGTTTGTTAATAGGTTTGCCGCTCTCCTTTAATGTTGCAAGAGCGAATTCGCTCGCTGAGACAGGTTTTGTTGACACATTTTTTCCTCCGTTTTGATCATCTCTTGGTTTCTGAGTGAAAACTGTCTCCACTGTACTGCAGGTGCAAGAGACAAGGTTATCAGTTCAGCCGAATATGCTGTAAACGATGTCCCTTCCAAAACGTGAGGTTCCATTCCAAACGTGCCCCAACCAAAATGTCCAGAGACGTCGAATGGCCACATGACAGTGACGGCTGCATGTCAAATGGTGCTGCAATAGAATTAACTGATTGAGAATGCTCTGATGGAAACCGAATGGAACTCTCCCTGAAATTTGCCCAATTCACTCAGTAAATGATGCTGATGTGTACCCATATGTGTTTACGTAATGAACAGCTTATTGTCAGTAACAGGGGTGGGGGTGATGCAGGATAGTGAGGTTTCCGTGTGGGTCAGAAGTGATTTGTTCGAATAGGGAATTCAAACGTCCACAGAGCAGACATAGCTGATTGGTCCAGGATCAGACTTTTCCCTTCTGTTCCAGTACCAACAAGAGAAATTGCGGGAAAATCTCAGCAGATCTGGTAGAATCTTGGAATGGAAAACCGAGTTAAGTCTTCAAGACCAGTGACACTTATTACTCCATGTCCATTTCCGTCTACCTATTTTATTGAATATCTCCTGACTCTCAACTTTATACTCAGTGTCTCTTTTATTAATCCGTCTCCAAACATTCTCCCAGTCTGAAAATTTAATAGCAGAACTGTTCCATCTCTCACCTCGCCGAGTTATGAGAGGAGGACTTCGAAATGCACGATTAACTCTGTTTCTACTTCCTTAGATACTGGATGGTCAGAGACCAGAAGGCATCGGAGGACAGTTAGAGCTTTCAGCCCATCTGGTCTGCCCGCCATTCGGTCATGACACATATCATTTCCAAACAAATTTTCAGCCTTCTATCTGTGACACTTATCTCTCCTGAATTTAGGATCCAGTCTTTTTCCCAGAATGAGAATGAAACTGTCCCAACCGTCTCCACATCTGCTGGCAGCTGTTACACCGTATCTGTGTGTGTTCGAGATCAATTTCAGTCCCACACAGCAAACACGTCTGTTCTGAGCAATGCAATCCCCGCTGCGTGACAGATCGATCATGTCTCTGAGCCCACGGTTTTTCTACGAGGCAGTAGTTAGCTGCTTCACCACCCACGGCAAGGACCGGTGCTTCAAAATGTGGGGACAAAGAACGATAGGCACAAGAATTTGTACAGGTTAGGTCGAAAGGGTTATTGTCAACTTCAGTGGAGTCCCTGCTTCAGAGTCTGGGTTTGAATCGCCCAGGCCTGGATAAAATTCCAAGTCAGGAAATGAAGATTTATTTCTTATCTTGTGGCTTATCTGAATGAAAACCATTTTCTGCTTCCACAGAGAGCACAGACCCGGTTCTGCCAGAAGGAATCCAGTGATTGATTGCAACCAACTGGAATCATAGAGTCATAGAGATGCACTGCAGGGAAAGAGACCCTTCGTTCAAACCTGCCCATGCTGACCGGAAATCCCAACCCAATTTGGTCGCTCTTGCCAGCACAAGGCCCATATCCCTCCAAACCCTTCCTACTCATATACAATTTCAAATGCATCTTAAATGTTGCAATTGTACGATTCTCCACCACATCCTCTGGCAGCCATGGCAGCACATACACGAATAAAGTGTCACTGCAAATCCCCTCTCAGGATCTCGCCTTTCTGAGCTGAAACTATCTCGCTGTTCATTCAATGTCGCTGTGTCTAATTCTTGGAACTCCCTCCCTATCGACATCATGGCTGTATCACTGTGTTGAGCACTTCGAGGACGAAGTAAACTAGCTTACCATCTCAATCTCTTGAGTAATTATGGTTGGGCAGTGAAGCCTATCCCAAAGAGTGATGTGCATTCTCCAGAATTTCGTTTGAAAAAACTGCACTTTCCAAGTGGACATCCGAAAGTGGTCCAGAACAAAAGTAAAGTTTCAAAAGGAAAGTAGGATAAACTGAAAGTCAATGATGACTGAGATGAATGAGGCAGAAAGTGAGTGAGGAGCTGTTGGTACAAGGATCAATGTCAGTGCTAATGGTTTAGCCCTTACTGCCCGCTGTTAACACCAACTCACCCACCACTCCTGGTAAATTAACCACAATTACCCTGGTCTCTTGGTATGAGTTTCCCTCTGTGCATATTCAGGCGGTAAATCGTCCCCAAGAGGATGAACACATACTGCTTATCCTGTCAGGTTAAAGAGGTGAAGGCATCAGTTTGAAATCAAAGCAAGAAGAGATTGCCTCCTCCTGTACATTTTCAGTGGACAGTCACCAGTTGTGAACTTCTTTCCTGCACAAGCGGTCGTTAATATAAATTCTCATCGAGCAGCTTTATTACAGAAAGGTAGTCCGATTAACTGTGATCAAATACTTCATTAAATGCCCTTATTGATTTGAAGAACCGTGTCTGTGGTTTCGTCAGTTAAAGCATATGGTAATAAACAGACGTTAATGGTGTCAAATGCTGTCAAATGTTCTGTACATTGAAAGTTCACTGTTTAAACTTCTTGTAAAAGCTGTATTGTTTATCCAACATCGCGAAAGTGACGGCTCAGCATGCCTTTTGTGTTTGAGCTCAGACCGTTATTATTTCGTGCTACCAAGCCCTACCTCCTGATGTGGACCAATTAGTCTATGTTCTACCCTGATAATTCAATGCAGAGTTCTTTTTACTCTGTTCCACAAGGATTTGCCTATCTCTTCTACTATTGTTGTCCATCCGTATTTTCAAGTTTTTTGGGAATAATGAAGAGACGCAGGAGACACTGCAGACTTGCAGGACAATGTTGTAGTAATAAGGCATCCAATACGATAATGGCTCTCATTGTCTGCTGTCACCATTCATTGATTTTCGGCAAACGGCAATGGCATCATAGAAATCCTATAATTGGAGTCAAACTGCTTTTTTTTCTGGTCTATTATGAATACTATTTAGAATTGTAAAAGCTCATAACGTTTTGAGTGAACAAATGTCACCTGATCTCAGACCTAAGTAACACAGACATTACTTGGAGACTGTGAGCCCAGTTCTACACACTCTGGCCGGGGGTGAGGGCGGAGAAAGGCACGGAACAGCCTCCGATTTTAACACTTTTCCAAGAGTAGAAATGAAAAATGAGGGATATTGACAGACAGAGAGTGGGAGAATGTAGAAGAGAGTGAGATTGTATAGAGAGACAAAGGGACACAAACAGAAATTCTCCATTCACCATGGCTGCTCATCGACATAAAGGAGAAGAAAAAGGTAATGAAGGCCAGCCTTTCACCACCTCAGGGTAACAGCAAAAGCATTACAGCCGATAAAGGAATTTTGCATTTTTACAGATGACGTCTGTCAGCTAATGAGATATTCTGGTAAGTATGCTGTTTCGCGAAGTGAAATTGACAATTACCCAGGCAATAAAACAATAAAAATCATAAGTAGCCTGAATCTGTGATACGAAACAATAAATCTCTTTGTCTCCACAGATGCTGTCAGGCCTGCAAAGTTTCTCTGTCAATTCCTGTTGTTGTTTCAGATTTCCAGGATTCACACTTCTTTGTTTTATGCTCGGCTGAATCCTGTTTGTGACAATACTGGATTAATTGCCAGTTCCATACAAATTCCCTGCGTTGGGAAGGTTGTCAACAACATAAACGGTCAGAGGAAATCCCCCATTGCTACAGCAGTGAGACCACTGAGTCCTTAACAGTAAACTTCCACGGAAAGTGAAATATGGTGCTGTATGTTTTCTCAATGAATCCACTTTTACTTTTTTCATTTGTGATCATTTTAGCTGCACATTCAGTTTATTTCTTTCTTGCATTTCTGTCAGTTTGGAAATGGCCTTTCCGCCCATCTGCAGTGCGGGTCATTGAACATTCATCTTTTCGAGTCCAGGAGCTACTATTTCTTGGAGGACCTTCTGCACTGCATCTCGGGTGGGGTGGGTGCGAGGCTGTACCACTATATTCAACTGTCTATAGATACCGGAGAAGGGTCTATCTATTCCACACCACCAGGTTTCCTCATCACTCTTCTGAATCTTGGTTATTATTACCCTTGCCATGGCACCTCCTTCTTTGATAACAGGAAACCGATATCCCGTGTCAGGTGTACCTGTAGCCGTGATGGATACTACTCAGTGCCAGTAACTGGGTACACAAGGATCTCCGCGTAAATATTTATTGCCTTATTTATAGTCGTCCTGGTTACCAAACGGGCATGGGTGGCATGTAAAGGTCAACTTAACATCCTTGGTTAAGATTGCCGTCTGCTGTTGTATCCCAGACATCCCTGCCTTCACGACTCGTCCTGCCATGCAGCCCCATATTACTATGAGTCTTCTAATCATTACTTACACTTTTTTGGATCCGGTGTTGTCCGATGTCTTCTCAAGATCAGCTACACGTTTGCAACGGCTGGCGTGTATCAACGTAGCTATTTTGGCGATCTTAACAGCTGTCTGTGTTGTAGGGAGCTCTTGGAACGGTCCCAGCCAGCTCTTTGCCTTCATGCTTTTGCTCCTGAAGTCTTTCACCAATATCCAGTCTTCAGGTTCTAGATTGTGCATCTTCCCTTCTGCTGATTGGGGTAGTGCTGCCTTTCTTTTGATTCTGTATTTGAGACAGAAGTGTGGAGAGTTTTATACCGTAACATAATATCTCGTCCTCACAGTGGTCTGTTATCTGTTTTACAATCGGTCTTGGCCAATTCCTGTATTGGGCCACCTTGCAAACAACATCTCAAACGTCCTAATATGTACTCTTCCTCTCCATCATATACATTAGCACAATTGGAAATGCCTTTGTCCATGTCACCTCGAGTTCCTCACAACATTTTGCCAATGTATTTTTAAGGATAGTTTTCTCTCTTTCCACTGCCCCACCGCTCGCTGGGTGGTAGGCACAATGTTGCCTCACCTTTATTCCCAAGTCATCACTGATCTGCTGTAGGGCAATATTTATAAATGGCTTTCCATTGTCGCTGCTTAGCCTTTCAGGGATGCCCCATCTCGGAATTATTTCAGTTAGCAAAGCCTTGGCTACTGCTCTGGCATCCTGTTTAGACGTGGGAGCACTTCCACCCCTTGGGAAAACATCAACTATTACCAGACATTGCTTTTCCCTTCGCTGGGTGTTAGTTCAATAAAATCCATCTGTAAATGTTCAAAGGGTCTTTGGGATTGGGAGTGTTCGGCCTGATGCATTTGTATTCCCCTCCCCACAATATTAGTGGCACAGATAACACATTATTCACATTATTTTAATAAGTAATGAGTAAATACCTTTCTGTACCAGCGTGCTGAAATATTGTCGTACATCCCTACTTTTGACACATGGTCTTGAGAAATTGAATCATAATTTTTCCTGTGGGCTTCACATGTACATACAGTGATTGATTTAGGCAATCGGACTGCTTTCAGGAGGTCAGAGATCAGGCCATGGTATGTGATTTGCTTTCCAGTGGAGGTCAAGAAGCCCTTGTTTTTCCACAGGGATCCAAAATTATGTACAACCCCGAATGCATATCTGGTGTCGATGTAAATATTCACTGTTCTTCCTTCGGCCAATTTACATGCCTCAATCAAGGCAATCAGCTCTGCTGCTTGGGCTGACAGATGAGAAGGAAATTATCCCGCTTTGACTACCTCGTGGGTAGTTGCTACAACATACCAGACACTGGCCGATCTCTTTGCTTCTGAATGCTGACCTATCCACAATAAAACGCCGTATCCAGATTCTAAATTGGTGAATCCTACACGTCTGGTCTCGGGCATCAAATGTCAATAGTTACAGTGACACAATCATGTGGGTCTCCATCTCCTTCTGTGGGGACAAGACAAGCAGCATTAAGGACGTTACATCGCTTTATTGTCATGTTAGGCTTCTCCAATAGCATAGCATTGTATGTGTGCCAACGTGCAGCCGACATGTGTGCTGTGTTTTGATTAGAAAGCAGTAAGGATACTGCATGTGGGACCAGTCAGTTTAATTCAACAAAGCCGACTATGTCCCTGGAATCTACAACAGCCATTTCAAATGCAGGCAGGACACGGAGGTATTTATGCAATCCTGCCGTTACGGGATCTAAGTTGAGGTGAAAAATAAGCTACTGGCCTCAATTTCCCACACATAATTCTGCATCAGCACAAATGTCATGCAGGCACGCTTCTCATCCGCTGTTTGTACAAAAGGCTTGTTTGGATTTGGAATCCCAGTGTTGGTGTAGTTTGGAGTGCCATTTCAATTCAACAAAGGCACTCTAGGCCTCAGGGGTCACTGCAACGGACTCTAGCTCTGCAAACCTGAACCATGAACTATGTCACTTTTAGGCACCTAAAGGTTTGCGTAATGCAGGTTAAACATTCTAAGTAGGATCGCATGACCAAAAAGGATAACAAATATTTCTTCATGTGAAGCTTTAATTTTGCTGGTTTGCTTGAACTCTGTCTTGACCAATGGCCTTTCCTTGTTCAGATATTAAGTGACCTAAGAACTTCAACTGTTGTTCCACAAGTTGTAGTTTAGCGAGACTAGATGGCAGAGCATCGCAAGCCTTCCTTTCTCACATTGTTTCTCTGTTGATGCTGCGATTCAGCATTCGTTTACATACTGCAGAAGCGCTGACCCCACCCCCGGTTAAAACAAGAGTCTCCATACTCCTGTGTAGAGCCTCCTTAATTATGGTGAGGACTCACAGTAATCTTGAACATGTCACGTGAAAGTGTACTATTTGCCTTTGAATGGAAAGGTGAACTAGAATTGACTGTCAGCGTGTAACAGTACACAAAACAAGGCATTTGCTAAATCCACAATAGAGAGCCATTTACATCCGGTGGAATTTGAGCCAATATAATATAGGGGTTGGGACCATTTGGTGTATGCGGAACAACAGTGTTCTTGATAACCTGCAGGTCATGAACAAACCTCCATTCCCCCGATTCACCTGGAATGTTTGCCTTTATGAACGAAAAAAAAATGGGGATTATCACGGGGGGTTATCACACCAGCCTATAAGAGAGATTCAAAGACTGGAGTAATTCCTTGTACATCCTCGGGTTTTAACGGCTCTTTTGCTTTGCAAGGACGATACTCAGACTTCGGGGTTATTCTTAAGGATTCATATGAGCCCCACATCGTGTTTGCCTTTTGTCCTGAAATCAGTTGGGACCCTTCTTAATCTTGGGTCCGAGACATCTACCATAGGTAAACGCCAGACGACACCCCTGCCGGGGATTACCTGGACTGCCCTGTCTGCCTGAGTGAGCCAATTTAGTTTCTTCCGATACGTCCTTATAACTGCATTGAAGCAGATACCCACACCGACCCTGAAGATACAATCTTTCGTTTTTTGTGCCTGTCGTACCCATGGTCCCAAATTCTGACACCTGTCACTGGATGCCTTCGCCAATGATCCGTGAGGAAAAGAGCCTTCCACATCAAAAAAACAGGGTCTACTTACTGTCACAGATACTTAAAAAAGTTTAAAGTGACAGCACATCTGTGATCATTCCAATAAAATTCGCACAATAACAACTGATCTGGTTTAACCAATCTCCTGAACCAATCCTTCTCTTATGATTTGTCAGGACCATCACGGCGTATGTTTGCTGTGCAGTGCAGCATATCTCCAGCAAGAAAATCCGTGTTAATGGGATTAACATGGCTACTTGCTTCCTGGGTGAGTGAATCGCTCTTGGAACCTATCGCTTTCTGACATGCATCAGGGGTCGTGATTCATATTTTCCAGCCTGCATTGTTAAATCTTTTTTTTGTATTACCTGCAAGCCCGTCGGGGTACTGCGCAAATCGGACCCCAGTCTCACTATGAGATCCCGAGACATCAGATTTAAAGTACAGAATTCCGATAACAGAAATGAGAATTTGAATGTTTCCCCATTACTGGTTTTGCACAATAGGGGTGCGGTAAATCTCGTGTCACGAGTCCTGATGCGCCCATTAATTCAGGAAGCTTCTGTTCATCTTTATTTCGTCGACTCTCTGAACTGCCTTGATTAATGAAGTGAATATGTTGCCCTTGTATCTTCCAAAAAAGTAAGAGTTGCACCTTCCACATATAACATAGCTGTAAGCATTGACTTATATGCATCATCGTTGTACTGAAAATATAGTTCACGCTTCGCAAACTCAGTGCTTAGTACAGAGGTGGGACATGTTTCAGTGCCCATAAGGTTAGTTGTAGAGATGAGCATAAGAGAGTATTCGTTGCCAAGCCTAAAGCAAAGAGGCTTACCTGTAACTTTGGGGCTGCCCACCTCCACCTCAGCCTTCCTCCATTAGTCACCCTGCTGCCCAACCTCCAGGGCCGATTGAGGCTGCCTGGGCGTGCACTGCCTCACTCAGTGGTCCAATGCTCTGCAAACAAAGCACCTGCCAGATTTACCTCTGCCAGCCCTTCTTTTCACGCAGCACCTCCTTCCAGCGGCTGGGCGACGATCTGCATCATAGTTAGCTGAGCTTTAAGTGTTTGCTTTTCCATCTTTAATTTCCGTTTTTCCTTCTCTTGGGCCAAAAAGTTTTCAGCATGTAGCGCGTGGAGTTCCATCAAATTCAGGTTTTCCGTGTCCCAGGTAATACATTGGCAAGACGCCTCATGTAATGGGCGCCTGATAGCTTTGACATATTTCCGTTAAAATACAATTCGCTTCTTCTTATCAACACTTCAAGGTCAGTGGCCTGAAACATTCGAGTTCCTTTCCAGATATGGAGTTGTTTTTTTCTAATTCCTTGGCTGTTGATAGGGTAGTTTGCTGGCCTTGTAAGTCTGCTATTAGTTCGGTTTAAATATACATAGACTTTCTTTCTGTCTGCAACACTTGCCCTCTGCAAAGTCAAGCCCTTACTTTTTTTGTTTCCCTGTGCTTTTATTGGTTTCAAAAGAAATGTTAATTTTCCATTGCAATGGACATCACATTATTTTCACAGGTCGGTGCAACATCGAGGGCCGAAGTGCCTGTACTCCACTGTAACGTTCTATGTTGTAAGATACATTTCCTGCTGGTTTCCGATGTCTCTCCTCACTGTGGAAACTTCCAGACACATCTTCCAGTGATTTGTTTGCACTTCATTCATTCTAGAAAACTGTAGTTCCTGCTGAGAATGTGATCTCTCTACAATGGAGAGAGGAAAACAGAGTCGGTGACAAAGCTGAGATCACTTTTGTTCTGTCCAGAATCAACAAAAATTGCCCCAGTCTTCCAGTGTCCTGCCACTTTAAGATTGCATTGTGTATCCAAGCCATCATACCAGTCTCTGGTCTGCTGCAGTTCTTCTTGAAGGCACAGCACAAGCTGGGAGATCGGGAAACTCATTTTCTACTGAAAGAACATGCAGATTTCAGGACCCAACATCGAGTTCAATCATGTTGGATCCTGTCCGCCCTCTTCCACATTTTTCACCAACACGTACATCCCATCAGTTCCGAACACGAATCATTGGAATCGAAGCGTTCACTGTCCTTTCTTATCATATATGGACAAGAGCTGTTGATTTTGTTCAGACATTTTGGCACTTCTTCAAAGTGCATTTCTTTTTCCGTTGTAATCGCAAGACTGCAGGAACCGTCTGATTGCAGGAGGAGAAGTTCACAGGAGATGAAAATAATGCCAAGGGCTGGACCATTCCCATTGTGAAGGAAGATGAGCTAAGCTGGGGCTGTGTAACTAAGCACAGAGAAGGCTGAGTGAGAAACTGATTAACATGCACATATTATGAAGAGGATAGATATGTATGACAGGAATAAGGCTTTTCGGGAAGGAATAATAAAGAGTGACATAGATGAAAAGCAGGAGAAAAGCGGTTGAGAGGAGATTTAGGAAGAACGCTTTCACCCATACAGTGTTGTTCATCTGGAATTTCTTATTTGATCATGTGGTAATGCTAAGTGTTATGAGGACATTTCAGCAGTATGTAGCCGAACACTTAAAGATCCAGAGCACTCGTGGATAAGGACCAGATACTGGAAATTGTGACGAGGTCAGACAGACGTGAGATGGGTGTCCCGAATGAAATCGTTCTAAGGCAAACTTTTGTGGTGAAAACTGGGTGAGGCCGCGACTCTGTGCTGCAATGGAAAGCGCGTTGAATTTCTAAGCCTTTCTTAAGACTGCCTTTCAAAAGTTGTGGATGGAAATCTCATCAGAGTCGAGTTTTAATTTATGGTTTGAAAGGTGTTCAGACCAGACTCGGCTGATCATCTGCAAAACCTATAACATTCATGCAGAAACCCAACTGTCTCGAAATGCAACATTTTCCTCACAGCGATGATTAACTTCGATGTCTATTTATTGTAGAGATCGATAAATATGTGTTAACCACTTGGCAACACGATGATATGGATACGCTGGAAAAAGACATAAAAGTGCTGTGTGAGCTATGATGGTACAGAATGGCGTGACGGGGCAGGAGCGGTGTTAAGAATGGCCTACTTCTGCTCCTTTCTGCTTGATTCTTTTCTGGCCCAGGTTTTTAAACAATCACAATGAGAACAATGTGAATCTACACCAATTAATATTTTCTGTCTCACCTCCACTTCGCTCCCCTCCAAGCTGGAATAGATAGCTCCTGTTTCAGCTTTAGGTCAGACAGTAGAGGATTCTCACAAGTTCTCTGTCAGGCTGAACATCCCTTCATATAGGTTTCCAAGTGGACACAGGGAGCAAGTGATTACATGGATGCCGGGGATTGAGGGACAGATTTCCCTCTTGCTGGGCTAGAATTCTGGCCAAGGTAATGAACGTGACTTTCTGACATTTTGAAACTTACTCTGGATTCTTGCGACTTTACTAATTAAGCTAAAATTCAATTTGCCCTTGCATAACATGATTAATTTTTCACTATTTATAAAAAACCATGCCACGTGCCCTTGGTTGTAGTAATACAGAAGATTGTTGACGTTGTGCAGTGTGGGTCATTGTGCCGTATGAACATTCTAAAGGATGCTGGTGAAGTACCAGTGAATCGAATTCTCTGACGAATTGATACCGATAGAAGGAAAATCCCAGCACAGTAGCGACATAACATTGCCTGTGATCAACGCAGGAAGCCACGGTAAACGAACACAGAATTCAATTATGCCTATTTTCACCACATTTTACTATTCATTTTCCTGAACCTGATGCTCCATAATCGATGATCCATTATCGGTATAACCTCCTCTGCGCTGTGTTTCATTTCAGATCTTCAGCAAAAAAGGAGTAATTGGTTTGAGGGGCCGAGTGGTAAGATCAGTAGCCATTGGTCATCAGTACACGGCAGCTCCAGTAGTGCAATTCGTCAGTTTGATGTAATTGCACGACAGACTGGAAGTGCGTAAGGTGCCAAAGTTGCACATTCGGTTCTCGCCAGGTGTTGGTTTCACTGATAGTGACCAAAGATGATTGCAACTTCAACCTGAAGAACAGTTCAAACACCAAATATTACACCGCAATAAAGTTCATTTTGGCCCTAACGTTGCATCGACCTGTGCTACCAATCTGACTAGTATTTTACCATCATAATCCGCAAGTTTATACAATGACCATTTCATTGCCCTGAAAGTTGTTCAGTCGACGAGTGTTGAAGGCAAGGCTATGATAGTATAAACGTGGGCAACTATTCCCTTGAGCAGGAGCACACTCAACCTAGGAATTTCCTGCGCCTCTATACCATCACAGAAGGACAGGATGCTCACCTATTGCATCACTGGAGCCAGAGAGTAACTCCGCGCACACATTTCCATCCCCATTTCCGGTTGGGTATGGGCGGCTGTGCCAATGTTAAGCTAAAATGCTATTGAAGCATACATTTCAACAGTATCCTGTACTGTCCACCGAGTCTTTGATGTTTTATCGAAATCGATCAATCTCATACACATGCAGGCCAGACCAAGTAAGGATAGCAAATTCCATCCGAAATGACATCAGTGGAACATATTTTTTTTTCAACAATTGTCAATGGATATATAATAGTCATTAGATTCTTCCTTGCCGTACCTGAGCCGGTCCAAATCAACTAACTAAACATGTCGCCCAATTTCTAAGCATCCGTATCCCTCTGCTTCTCACTTACTCATGTATCTGTAGGCGCATTGTTAAATAATCTACCATGCCTGCCTCTGCTACCTCTGCTGGCAACGCATTCCAGCACCTACCACCCTCTGTGTTAAGTACTTTCCATGTCTATCTCCCTTAAAAGTTTCACCTCTCTCATTGAACGCATGACCTCTCATTATTGAATCCCGCATCTTGGGAAAAAGCTTATCTCTATCCACCCTGTCTGTGCCCTTCATGATATTGTAGACCTCAATCAGGTCTCCTCAATCTCGTTTTTTCTTAATGAAAGCAGAAGTAATCTACTCAACCTCTCTTCAGAGCTTGCATCTTCCATACCAGGCAACATCTGCGTAAACCTTCTCCGCATTCTCTCCTTAACGTCCACATAATTTTGGTAGTTTGGCGACAGGAACTGTACAGAGTATTCTAAACGCGGCAGAAACAAACTCTTGTACAATTTTAGCAGGACTTGCCTGCTGTTATACTCAATGCCTTATCCGGTGAAGGCAAGCATACCATATGCCTTCTTGACCACTCTATCCACCTGTGCAGTCACCTTCAGGGTACAAAGGACCTGAATTCCCAGATCTCTATTCATATCAAGTTTACCCGAGGCTCTTCCATTTACTGTATACTTGGCTCTGGAATTAGACTTCCCCAAATCATCACCTCACATTTTCTTGGATGGAAAACCATTTGCCACTTCTCTGCTCAACTCTTCTGTCTATCTATATTTCCCTTCATTCTTTGACAGTCGTCTATGTTTTCTGGCTACTCCACCAATCTTTGTGTCATCTGCAAATGTAGTGGTGAGATACTGGGCTAGCAACACTTGGAGATTGGAACATGGCAGTTGTTCATCCCATGCTGCAAGGAACCATGTTTGGATGCTTTTTCCCAGTGAAGTACCACTGTTTCCTGATGTAGATCAATACTTCAAACTTTTTCATTCGGAGTCATGATTTAGAAGTTTACTGATGATACATAGTCGTGCAGTTGACTATGATGAATAATGTCATGGACCACAGGGATGTATCCATCAGGTGGAAAGGCAAAATGGTGAATACAATTGAATCCAGACCAATGAGTGGTAGTGAATTTGGGGAGTTGTAACAATAACAGTGAGGATTCTGAGTGGTGTACAGGAACAAAGAGATCTTGGAATGGGCACTCACAGGTCCCTGAAGACAGGGACGGGGAGATAAGTTTTTCGGGATGTTTTTGGATATTTTCTATTGTTGATGACAGACTGTGGATGATATTCGATCTTTAGTAACCGCCAGTTTAGGAAACAACCAAAGGAAGGAGCACAAGTCTGGTCCATGCAATAATCTACATTTTTAAAAATTAAAAGATGAAAGATAAAGGGCTGAAGTATAAATCTTTGCCAATCAAACTACTTCACCACCCAATGAATTTACCACTGATTCCTCTCCAAGTCATGCTGGCATGAGCCTTGGACGTTAATTTGCAAATGGTGAGGTTCAGTGCATCTTCAACCTTGTCCTTATGGTCGGTACAGTTTTTGAGCTTTGGAGGTTCTGTCAACAAAGCCTGGATGACCTACTGCAGTGAATCTTCTCTGTGGTGCACTCTGCGGCAATTGTGCCTTAGCAGTTAAGGGAATAAATATTCAGATGTTGTACAATATGCAGTTAAGTGACTGCATTGTCGTGGAGGGTGTCCAGTTCCTTCAGCGGTATTGAAGCTGCACCCACCGAGGCAAATGGAGAGAGTTCCGTTAAACATCTAATTTGTGTGTTGCGGACAATGTAGGCTTCACGAAGACAAGAGTTGAGTTAATAATCAAACAAAGTTGAACCACGGACACGTTTTTGTCTTCAACTTCTTCATATGGGCGCTCAGGTTCCATTTTTCCCAAATACTAGCTCCCAGGACAATTCCACGGAGAAATTCAGTTGCATTGAAGCCATTAAATGTCAATCGAATATGATTAGATTCTCATTTGTCAGAGTTATCTTCGCTGTATTTGGTCCTTCTGTGGGTCATTCCGATTCTAATTGCTTTCTGATTTCAAGTTTCCTTTCCCGTCTGCGCCTGAAATTTCAACTCGTTTCCTCGCCGAAATTTCTCCACATTTCTTAATAATATGTAAGGATGCTGTAAGGGACAGCGCAGACTTACTAACATTTTGCTAACTCTGAATACAGTAGAACTTCGTGAAATGATTGGTTAGGCTGGGATTATTCTCCTTCAAACAAAGGAGGGGGGGGGGATCTTTATAATCACAGAATGACAATTAAAAATGTTCAATATTCGTGGGATCTTGACAGGGTAGATACGGGCAGGTGGCTTGCCCTGTGCTTTGAGGAGAGAACCAGAGGATATAATCTCAGAATTCGATATTGCCCATTTAATTCAGAAATGAGGAGTAATTTCTTTGCTCAGGGGTCAAAGAATCTGTGGCATTTTCCAAGTAACCGCTGTTGAGACCTTGAGGTTGGGTATTTTCAAACTGTGCCAGATAGTTAATCAGAAAAATGATGAAACTTTGTCGAGCTAAGTGAGCAGAAAGGAATTCAAGATTATCAGATCAACTATGTTAAAAATCACACAACAACTAGGTTATAGTCCAAAAGGTTTAATTGGAAGCACATTAGCTTTTGGAGCTACTCTCCTTCATTAGGAGATAGTCACAACCTGGTGTTGTGTGATTTTTAACTTAGTCCAAAACCGGCATCTCCAAATCAGATCATCCATGAGTTCATTGAATGGTTGAGCAGACTCCTTGGGCTGAATAGCATACTTCCACTTGGTTTAACATTTCGTCTAACGCCTTATTTTATTCATAAGTTCAGAAATGTGAGGGGATGGGATGAAGTGTCAGGAAAGGTTTATTAAACAGATCAGAAAGGTCAGGAACAAAGCTCATAAGCAAAGGAAAAAAGAAATGTGCTGTGACCTGGGGGCAACAAATGACACTGGGCCCCAGCATAGGTGGCTGTGGACAGAAGCTGTGATTGCTGAAGGAAGTTGCTAGATCTTATCGAGTAGGCACGCTCACAGTCAGTGACCACGTTGGATGATGCATGATCCACACACAGCAGAAATTGGTGAAAGAATGAAATGTTTGTTTCAGTGGAGAAGTTTTCTGCGGTTGCAATTCCGAGTGACTGTTTGAAATACTGATCAGATCTTTGTGTGAAGTGTTAGGTTAAAATACTCATGAACAACCCCACTGGATAAACCTGTGCTCCCGATCTCTCGTTATTTTTTTCTCTTTCTTTCGATGTAAATTCATAGAAAGACAAGATGGAATGTAGGGCGGAAAGAAAAATGCGTTCCTTCTCATTTCACCAATTTCATCTACAATCGAATGACAGCTCTCACTCTTCATTATGACTTTAATGTGGTGTCGATTATTCCTGAATCTCCCGTGCAGTGAAGGGCAAGAACAAGTTTCTCGATCCAGTGTATACCAGAGGTGTGAGGTGCAAAGAAAAACTGCTAGAGCAGCGTGTAAAGTTAGTAACCAGAGTGTGACTCGAACCCATGAATGTGGAGTACAGCGGTGTAATATCCCACCACCATAATCTCTCGGTCTCCTCTGCACATTTTGTAGTGGGGTGACATGTGACCTCATCAGGTTACATGTGGTGAAAGTCATGAATGAGTAAGTTCCAGAGCGGAATCGAATCCACACCATTGTGTTTCTGCTTTCACTAGAATTATAATAACAGCAAATTCCAATAAATAACCAAGCTGGTCAGAATGAATAGCTGTCATTAATACATTCTGAGTCAGAACTGAGTCAGAATGAAACAGGACAAGAATTTTCCGTCATATTTACACCTAAATTTGGCACATAATTTCTTCAGTCACTTTCTCTATCACGTGAAGAAGCAGCCATGGTGACTGAAATAAAGGCAATGTTGTTGCTCAATGGCTTTTCTCATATGGCTGAACCTGAATTGGATTAAATCGCAATAAAATGCTGATTTGTTCGGTTCATTTTAATTTTGCTGAAACCTCCCAATGTTCATTGTAATAATCAGAAGTCAATTAGTTATATCTCATTGGAACGATTACTGTTGTATTCAAATTTGCTCATCAAATATATTTCAGCTAAAAGAAAATACTGCTTAGAAAAACAGGGAGTTAAAATGCAAAAGAAAACCCACCAGTTTTGTTGCCCGTTTCTTTGGCAGATTCACTGAGTATTAAATGGATCAAACATCATGGTGTTTGTTCTCACATCCTTAACGCATGTGATGAAAGCAGTAAGTCGATCTCCAAGCAACTGGTCACTTCCTATTCATTATGTAATATCTTCCCTTCACAATAAATAAATATCCACTGAGTTCCATTTACAATGCTTCAGGTGAACATTATGCCAAATCTTTCGAAATGCAGAGTTTTGGAATCGAATCTTATTCAGCTGCGCACATTAAAGAAAATTCTTTACATTTAAAGACAACCAACTTAAACATTGTTTCCCCGCAACTTCTGACCGACTACACCCCAACCCCACACCTTTACCTTTCCACACGCTGTCTCTCTCCTTGTGAAATTTATTCCTTGTATGTCATCAAATGTGCCTTTCCAAATATTTTGAAAAACAGATTCTCGGAGTGACAGCGATTCTGTTCTCATCATTTCTTTGTCCTTCAAAGGTTTTTATCAAAGGATTTGAATGCCTGACATCTAGATGTTTACTTACTTGAAAGAGGGAATTTTCCACCTATTTACTCTGTCTAAACATTTCATAAGCTGAATAAACCCAGTTAAGATTTCCTTGGTTCAGGGATAACTCTTCTCAATTTTTCAAGAGCACAAGTGAATAAAATCTCATCCTCAGTACACCCCCATCAGCATCTTATCTAATGGATTTACGCCCCAGTAAACACCGTCATTATCTATTCATAGAATCACAGAATACTACAGTGCAGAAAGAGCATTTCAGTCAATCGAACCGGTGTTGACTCTCTGAAGAGCATCTCACCCAGACCTTGCTCCCCTCCCTATTTCCTTATATTTCACCTGAAGAAGGGGAATCCCTTCCCCTAATGATTTCAAATAAACCTGTTGGAGTATAACCTGATGTCCTGTGACTTCTGACCTTATCCCTGCGTTACCCATGGCTAATTCACCTAACTTACTTAATTCACTCACTGGACACGAGAGGGCAATTTAACTTTGCCAATCAACCTAACCCTCCCTCTGAACAGCAGTGCGAATTACTGAGACAATATTCCATCATACTGGGCAAATGCTGTATCATTTTTTAATGGTTTTATACCCTGGTAAAACTGATCAAAACAAAGGAACACAAATTCAATGTATCGAAACGCTACTCTGTCCTTTACAATTTCATTCGTGCTGCGGGAAATGTTTCTGCACTCATATTTGAATGCGTTTATGTTGTTTTTTCCTCAGCTTCCTGCTTCCAGTAAACACTTCTATCCGGAACAAGTCTGTCAAATGCTTTTCATTCCAACACAGTCACAAGGTGAAGTTTGCAGAAGTCACGTGTTTGGCCGTTCACTGACACTCTGCCTCCCTGAGAGCTGCAGTCCTTCCCCACCTTTATTCAGGCAGCACTGTCCCTACTGTGACATGCCCCATCGAGAATGGAAGGACAAGTATCAATACCCGCACTTGGGAATGGAGCGACAGTTTTAAAACGTTTACACTGTCCCCAGCGGAAAATTGAGCCCTGTGACAGGCGGGGACACTAACCATTATACGACCGAGGACAAGAGTGTCAAAGGAGGCCCTTCAACCAATTGTGGCCACACTTGTCAAAAACAACTGCCTAATGAACTGAATCCCATTTCACAATGCTTACCCCACAGCCTTATATGTATTGGCATCAAAAGTTCACATCTGAATATATATTCAGGTTATAAGGGGTTCTGCTGCTCTGAAAAATGCAGACAGTGTATTCCAAATTCCAACCACCGATTGGCTGATAACGTTTTTTCGCACATCTTCTCAAACTTTTCTGTCTTTCTCCTTCAGTCTCTGGCCCCTGTTGATCGATCCCTCCATCAATGGGAAACTCGTTCAGTCAACCCTGTCCATACTCTAACTCAATCATGTCTTGTCTACATCTCCTTTACACTGCGACAAACACTCCACTCTGTCCTGTCTTTCTTCACAACTGAAACTCTTCAGCCCAAACTGTATCCCGGTAAATATCTCCTGCAATTTTCTCAGTGTGATCACATCCCTGCTATAATGTGACTTGCAAAACTGCACACAACACTCTTTCTTGAGCCTAATGAGCATTTGTTTTAAAATTTCTGGATTAGTGTGAGGGCGATTCTGGCTAAGCAGAATTTAAAACCATTCCGAATTGCCCAGAGGGCAGTTGAGACTCAAGCATATTGCTATGAGTCTGAAGTCATATGCAGCCCAGACCAAGTAAGGATAGCAAATTCCATCCCGAAATGACATCAGTGAAACAGAGTTTTTTTCAACAATTGTCGATGGATGTATAATAGTCATTAGATTCTTCCTCGCAGATTTTTTTTGAATCCAAATTTGACAATCATGACATCGTGGGATTCAATCCCGAGTACCCAGACTATTACCTCGGTCTCTGGATTATCAGTCCTATGAAATTATCACAAGACCAACGCAGAAAGCCATAAAAGCTGATCTTTAACAATATCATGTCTTTTCACCAGAACTGCCCTGGGTATTTTTCATGAGCCTGACGCTCCAATTGTCTCTGGCCGATGTCAGTAAAAGCTGCTACATGGGGATTGAATTCACAACCACGGTATCCAAATGGATCGGTTTGTTTGAAGGTCCCGATGGTGGGATTGAGGCACGTTCACCCAACAACAGTGACCGCAGCAACAGCACAGACAGAACAGTATGAATGTGAAAGAGAGTGATAGGTTGTGCATTGCCTCAGAGAAATGAGGGGAGGGACAGAAAGGAGGTTTAATGATCGTGGGTAGAAGGGAAATCTCCGACAACGGGTGTGTTTGAATCCTGATACATGAAACGCAGAGATGTAAGAGAGCGGAATTTGAAGGTAAAACAATTAATTTCTGAGCAGGTGTTAGAAAAAGGACAACGGAGAGAACACTTAGTGCCGTGATTTGGTTTCAAATCGAGGTTGCTGTGGTCACAATGCAAAATACGGACAACCACGATCACAGTCACCACAGAACAGGATGCTTCTGTATAGAGGAGCACGAAATTCCTCGGTTGAATGTGTTCCTGCTCAAGGGAATGGTTTTCCCCGTTTATATTGTCATAGTCATTTCCGCCGCATCTTTCTAAGGCAGCTGAGTGGTACAAGTGGAGCGTGTTGAGCCCTCAACTTTGCAGTGGTGGGTTTAAAAGATGATTTTGCTGTTTGGATCTGTGTTTCCGACACTGGCGGTTGCAGCTACATTTGCTCGCATCAGCTCAGTATCAGTTACTTCCAGACAGTCAAGACTTCAAGCTGGAGAAGGTGGTGTTGGGGTGATATTTAAAACTAGTCATCCTTGGGGGTTGGGACACGGAAACGGCGATGTTTACGTTCGACGAATAAAACCTGAAATAGACCTGAATAAAATCTCAGAAACAGAGATCATGACTTTAATTTCCTGCAATCCCATTCATTCATGTCCCTTATGCAGGGGGTTTAACCATCTTCACCCAGTCCTGCCTACGAGAGACTCCAGGACCAGAAAAACATGAGCTGACCCTTAATTCAAGAATCTCCACCGCGTGGGGAAGCAGTCGAATCGGCCCTTCCAGTCCACATGGTACATCCGAAGCGCATCCCACCAGACCCCAGGGTATACCCTGTCCCATAAGCCTGCATTTCCCAATGTTGATCCCTGTAACTGGCACATCTTTGGTCTGAGGGAGAAATAAAAACGCAATCACACAGAGAATGTGTAGACTGCCCACAGACAGACACTCGAGGCTGGGGTCACATCCGGGTTTGTGGTGTAGCCAGACAGCAACGAACGAGGGGCGAAGAATAAATGTTGTCCAGACCAGTGATACTCACACCCTGTGGGTGAATGAGGAAGAATGAAAACACATTAACAACATGGAAAATAGGATTTGTATCTGTGTGGACACAATTTGAAAGGATCAATAACGCTGTGTAGAAAAAAGGACACTGATACCACAGAGAAAGCAGGGCAATGTGGGAACTGCTGGAAGCGATTCAATTAACCACAGAATCTCATTTAGTCAGTAACACTGGAGAGATACCGTTCACCAGTCCCGTGTGTGGAAAGGGATCACTGAGCAAAACAACCTCCGGAGACTCCAGCAGGATTACAGATCCCATCAGGTGTTCGGTTATGATATAAATGCGGCTGTTAATCCCAACCAGCTGCCTGCTCCATAGCGTCAGTCAGAGTCATACAACATGAAAACAGGCCTGTCAGTACAATCGATCCATGCTGAACATACTGGCAAACTAACCCATTCCCATCTGCCTCCTCCTGTACCCGCTGAGTGGTGATAATGCCCTTGTAGTTTTATTACTGTTTTGTGAATCCAAAACCCATGTAATATTTTGGGGACATACTTTTGGTCCTTGCATGACAGATAGTGGAGTTTGAATTCAATAAGCACCTGGAATTGAAGAATCTCGTGATGCCCTAAATTTGTGCAAAATCCCATCTGATTCACTCATGCCAGTTCGGGAAGCAAACTGTCATATTCATCTGCTCTGTCCCACATGAGACTCCAGATGGATAATATCGTGGTTGACTCTTAAATGCCCTCTTGGAAATAACTGACGTACTAGGCATGAATACATTTATTTTTAAAATCTCACTTTCCCATTCATGTTTGGAATCAATTGTCCATTAAATGTTGCAAACATACCCTCATCCATCACTTCCTCGGCAAGTTAATTACACACGTAAAACACCGTCCCTAAAAAAATGCCGCACATGTTTTTTTTTAAATCTCTCTCTTTTCATCTTAAACATATGCTCTCACGTCTTGAAATCCCCCTCCTGGGAAAAGGCCGCTATCGTTAACTCTAAACTTGTCTCTCAACAATTCATAAACTTCTGTCAGGTCGCTGTTCAAACCCCTAACCTAGAGTGAAAACAGTCTCAACTAGGAAAAAGTGAGAACTGCAGATGAGGGATCAGAGTTGAGAATGTTGTGCTGGGAAAGCACAGCAGATCAGGTAGCATTTGAGGAGCAGGAGAATCAACGTTTCAAGCAAGAGCCTGATGAGCGACACTTTCGCGAAAAATAATGATTCTCCTGCTCCTGGGATGCTGCCTTACCTGATGTGGTTTTCCAGCACCCCAATCTCGAATCTGAAAATAGTCTCAGCCTATCCAGCCTTTCATTATAACTCAAACCTTCCACTGGCAACAAGCGTGCACACCTTTTGTGAACCTATTCAAGCTGAATAATATCATTCCCACAACTGAGCGACCAGAGCTGGACATAATATTCCAGAAGAGGCCGCATGAATGTCCCGCAAAGCTTCAACGTAACGTCCCAACTCCGATACACAAAGGACTGAGCAATGAAGGGAAGGTTCAATTCCCGCCTCAGGCGACTGACTGTGTGGAATTTGCACATTCTCCCCGTGTCTGCGTGGGTTTCTTCCGGGTGCTCCGGTTTCCTCCCACAGTACAAAGATGTGCAGGTCAGGGGAATTAGCCATGCTGAACTGCCCGGAGTGTTAGTTAACGGGGAGATGTAGGGGTATGGGTGGGTTGCGCTTCGGTGGGGTGGTGTGGACTTGTTGGGCCGAAGGGCCTGTTTCCACACTGTAAGTAATCTAATCTCCCATGCTCTCCAACATACGCAAAGCCATACTCTTTTTGTTGTACCAAATGCAATATCTTCCATTTATCCAGATTGAACTCCATGTTACATTTTTCAGTCCAACGACTCATCGGATTAAGATCCTTTTGAAACTGAGATAATCTTCCTCACTGTCTACAATTCTGGTGTAGCCTGCAAACCTAGGAAGCATGCCTGCACTGAGTTCCACTGTTTTCTCATATAGATCAATGATTCCTATTTACTTGTAGTGGCCGCAATTTACCAGTGTGCAGATCATACAACAGTAAGTCATGCAATTAACCATGAGGAAGAAAGCCGCAGACTGCAGGGAGATATTAAACAATTGGAAATAAAAATGGTGAAAGCAATTCATTCCAGGGACGTGGGTGATAGTGAAGCAAAATTAAACTTCAAACCAGCTGCCCCCGCTTCAGTTGTGGCACTCAGCTGTCTCAGCAAGATGCACTGTAGATTGCTGTTATAAAAACGGGAACAGATTTTCCCTTCTGCCCCGCCTTTGACCAGAAGCACTCCCAACCTCGGAATTGCTTGCGCCTCTAAACCATCATAGAAACACCGTGCATTCTCCAGTTGCGTCACTTGAGCCATCGAGTATCTCTGCGACCTCATTCCCATCTTGATTTCAAGTTGGTTGTTTGCGACTGCGCGACTCAGTTCCTCTGATTCTGGGGCTGGGAAATGGGCCCAGGTGGCAGCAGGGGTTACTGCCTTGTGTGGGGAAACTCGTGAAGTAACCGATGTTAAACTGCATTGCTATTGAAGTATACATTTCAACAAAAATTTGGGAAAAACAATGACAGCAGATGCTGGAAAACAGATTCTGGATTAGTGGTGCTGGAAGAGCACAGCAGTTCAGGCAGCATCCGAGGAGCAGTAAAATCGAAGTTTCGGGCAAAAGCTTTTCATCAAGATTTCAGGCAGAGAGCCTGTAAAGTGGAGAGATAAGTGAGAGGAGGGTGGGGGTGGGGAGAAAGTAGCATAGAGTACAATAGTTAAGTGGGGGAGGGGATGAAGGTGATAGGTCTGGGAGGGAGGGTGTAATGGATAGGTGGAATAGAAGATAGGCAGGTAGGACAAGTCATGACAAGTCATGGGGACAGTGCTGAGCTGGAAGTTTGGAAATGGGGTGATGTGGGGGAAGGGGAAATGAGGAAACTGTTGAAGTCCACATTGATGCCCTGGGGTTGAAGTGTTCCGAGGCGGAAGATGAGGCGTTCTTCCTCCAGGTGTCTGGTGGTGAGGGAGCGGCGGTGAAGGAGGCCCAGGACCTCCATGTCCTAGGCAGAGTGGGAGCGGCAGTTGAAATGTTGGGCCACAGGGATGTGTGGTTGATTGGTGCGGGTGTCTCGGAGATGTTCCTTAAAGCGCTCTGCTAGGAGGCGGCCAGTCTCCCCAATGTACAGGAGACTGCACCGGGAGCAACAGATACAATAAATGATATTGGTGGATGTGCAGGTAACAAAAGCTGCACTGTCCCCGGAGCCTTTGATGTTTTGGAGAAATCTATTTATCTCAACCTTCAACACATTAATGATGGAATCACCACACCCACTGGGGGAACAGATATTAAACTGTCAGCCCATTCTGAGTTCCCACATATCTGCCAGTGTTCGCTGAGCAATGATATGGTGGATTTGGTGCACTGCCTAACATTCTTTATGATACTGTACTTATTGTATGCGCTCAGTGAGTTTGTCTGTGGGGTGCCGTGATTGTATAGTGCTTAGCACTCTGCGTTGTGGCCACAGCAACCTCGGTTCGAATCCGAGTGGTGGCAGTAATTGTTCTATGTATCCCAGTCTTTTGTGAAACACAAAGGAATCAGTTGTTTTCAAGGTTTGATTTTCTCCAAGGTGATTTTTTTTCCTTCAAACTCTGCTCGCTCACTTCTCTGTGTTTCATATGTCAGAATTCAAATTCACCCGTTCTCAGAGATTTCTTCCCACCTACAATCACTAACCGAACTTTCCATCCCAGAGCCCCATTTCATTAATTTGGAGATGTCGGTGTTGGACGATGGTGTACAAAGTTAAAAATGACCCAACACCAGGTTATGGTCTTACAGGTTTAATTGAAGCACTAGCTTTCGGAGCGCTGCTCTTTCATCAAGTATTAGCGGAGTTGTTTCCTATTTCACGAAGGCGTTGCAGAATCTAACACTGACTCTCCCATTGATACCGATCAGTCTGTGTGGCTGCAGTCACTGTTGTTGGGTGAACGTGCCCCAACCCCACCATCGGGACCTGCAGACCATTTGATCCATTTGGTTACCACTGTTGCGAGATCAATACTCATGTAGCAGCTTTTACTGATCTGGACCAGATATTATTGGTGGGATCAAGGTCAGGAAAATGGCACAGAACAGTATCGGGGAAAAGCGACTTAATTGGACAAGATCAGTTTCACTGCTTTTCTGCAATGGCCGAGCGCTATTACCACTGAAGACTGAACTGCTAATTCAGACACTAGGGGCCTGGGTTTGACTCCGACCATGCTAGGTGGTAGAATTGAAATACAATAAATATCTGGAATTACGAATCTAATAACTCCTATATTTCCATATTCAATTGTTGAAAAACAACAAAACCATCTGACCTCATTTAAGGAATGAAACTGCCATTCTTACCTGCTCACGCCCCCATGTGACTCCAGAATCACTACAAGATGGTTGAGTCTCAACTACCCGCTGTGCAATTACGGATAGCAATCAATACTGCCGAGCCAGCGACGCCCTCATACTGTAACAGAATAGAAAAAAAAGCTCATTAGGCCCTAGCTAGATTACTGTGTGCAGTTCTGCAATTCAGAGTGGATGTGATCGCATTGGGAACGTTGCAGTAGAGATTCACTGGGATATTGTCTGGGATGAAGAGTTTCAGTTGTGAGGAAAGATTGGACAGACTGGGGTTGTTTGTCGCCGAGCCGAGGAGATTGGAGAAGACATGACTGAGATTTACTAAATACTGAAGGATATGGATAGGATAGACTGAAAGAAGCATTTCTTATTAATGGAGGGATCGAACTCTGGGGCCAAGAGATTTCGGGAAAAGGCAGAAAGGTTTGAGCAGATTTGCGGAAAGGGTCAGAGAGGCAGAAATCATTCTAACCTTAAAAAAATTCAGATGTGAATTTATGATGCCAAAACATGTAAGATTATGGGCGAAACGATGGAAAACTTGATTCAGGTCGTTAAGCAGTTGTTTTGGACAAGTGCGGCCACAACAGGCTGAAGGGCCTCCTTCGATGTTGTCGTCCTCCACAGTGTCGTGGTTAGTGTCCCGGCCTGTCACAGGGCTCAATTCTCCGCTGGGGGATCGTCAAGGTTTTAAACCTGTCGCTCTGTTCCCAGTGAAGGTTATTCACGCCTGGCCTTCCATTCTCGATGGGACATGTCACAGCAGGGACAGTGCTGTCTGAATCAGCTGGGGAAGGACTGCAGCTCCTGAGGAGAGAGAGAATCAGTGAAAGTACAAACACGTAACTTCTGCAAACTGTACATTGTGTTTGTGTTGCAATGAAAACCATCATATAGCGTTATTCCTGACTGATATGTTTAATTAAAGCAGGAATCTGAGGAAGAAAGCAGAGCAAGGGGCAGCACGGTGGCACAGTGGTTAGCACTGCTGCCTCACAGCGCCAGAGACCTGGGTTCAATTCCCGACTCAGGTGACTGACTGTGTGGAGTTTGCACATTCTCCCCGTGTCTGCGTGGGTTTCCTCCGGGTGCTCCGGTTTCCTCCCACAGTCCAAAGATGTGCAGGTCAGGTGAATTGGCCATGCTAAAATTGCCCGTAGTGTTAGGTAGGGGTAAAATGTAGGGGTATGGGTGCGTTGCGCTTTGGCGGGTCAGTGTGGACTTGTTGGGCCGAAGGGCCTGTTTCCACACTGTAAATAATCTAATCTAAAAAAGCAAACTCATTCAGATCTGAGTGCAGAAACGTTTCCAGCAGAACTACTGAGGTTGTACAGCGTAGAACCGCGTTTGGATGCATTGAATTCGGGTTGGTGGGCGCAGCTTTCTTTCACTCGGCGGAGTTGCCAATGTGTAAAGCCATTAACATGATACAGATCGTGTTCAATGTGATGGTACATTTGCTCAGTGGTTCGCACTGCTGTTAAGTCTGTAGGTTCGGTAGATTGGTCATGTTAAACTGGGCTGATGTGTCCAGGGAGTGAATTCAGTAAGTTAAGTGATTACGAATGGGTAACGCAGTGATAAGGACAGCAGTCACACGATGCCAGGTTTTATTCCAGCAGGTTTATTTGAAATCACAAGCCAGAGGCCTGTGGAAGTAGAGACGGGAGCTCGGTCTGGTTGAGATGCTGTTCAGAGTCTCCCTACAGACCCGATTGACTGAACTGCACTTTCTGCATTGTAGGGAATCTGTGATTCTATCAGGGAGGACACTGTCAGCGTTTACTGGGGTGCTAAGGCATTAGAGACGATGCTGACAGCGTTTAGTCTTGATGGAGATTTATTTATTAGTGTTTTGGAAAATTTGAAACTAAATCAAGGAAAACCGAATGGAAGTTTTCCAGAGTATGTGAGGTTTGGAGAGAGTAAATATGTGGTAAATTCACTCTTTCAAGTTCATAAATTTCTGAAAATCAAGATTTAAAAACCATCGATGTAGGGCAAAGAAATAATGGGAGCAGAATATCTGTCACTCAGACAATCCGTTTCAAAATATTTGGAAAGGCACATTTAGAGACACACAAGCAGCGAGTTTCACCAGGAGAGAGACAGCCTGTGGCCAGGTAAAGTGCAAACGTGGGGTATGGGGGGTAGAAGGGGCGAGGAAACAATGTCTACTTTGGACGACTTCAGATGCAAAGAAATATCGGAAACGAATGCAGCTGAGTAAGATTCAGCAAAAAAACCTCAGAGTTTTGAAAGATTTATATTAATATTCCACATGAAGCATTATAAATGGAACTGAGCAGATTTTGTATATTGTCAAGGAAAGCTATTCCATAATGAATGGAAGTCACCCTTCTCTTGGAGATCGATTTCCTGCTTTAATCCCATGGCTTAAAGATGGGAGGACGATCGCCATGATGTTGGGTCATTTGATACCCACTGAAATCTGCCAAAGTAACTGAGCATCAAAACTGGCAACTTGTTTTGTAGTTCAACCTTCTGATTTTCTCATCAGTATTTTCTTTAAGCTGAAATAAATTCGGAGCAAAATTGAACACAACATTAAGCGTTACATTCATATAAATCCAATTCACTTCTGATCATTGGAATGAACAGAGTGAAGTTGCAGCAAAATTAATAAAATGAAATGAACAAAACTGCATTTCCGGGAATTTTACCCAGTTCAGGTTCAGCCATATGAGAAAGACTATCGAGCTAAAACATCACCTTCACTTCTCACTCCGTATATACTTCTTCACGTGAGAGAGAAACTGTCTGAAGAAATTATACTTCAAGACGAAATGTGCGTGTGAATGTGACGGGAATTCCATGCTTGCTGAATCATTCTGAGACAGTTCCGACTCGAAATAAATCAAGGACAAGGTATTCCTTCCAAGGACGTGGTCAATTCCTTGGATTTTGCTGGTATCATTATTCCGCTGAAAGCAGAAACACAATGGTGTGGATTCGATTCCGCTCAGGGAATTTCTCATCCCCGAGGTGCACCATACGTGATCTTGACGGGGTCACATGTGAGCCCCTTTGCAATGGGCTGAAGTCTCCCAGGGGTTCAGTCGATGGGTTCCTCTTCCATTGTGCTTGTGTGGATTTGAATCCTACTCGGGCTGTTACTTCTATCAAACGCAGCTGTGGTTTCCCTTTGTGCCTCGCATCTTTAGGATACATTGGATGGAGAATCTTCCTCTTGTCCTTCATTGAACCGGAGATTGGTGATAAATCGATACCTCATCAAAGTTGTAATTAAGCAATTTGTTTCTGTTGTTAGTTACATTGGGATAATGAAAAGGAGTGCAAACGTTTCATTTCTCCTTTCATCCCATCTTGACTTTCTATGAATTTTCATCGAATGAAAGTGAAACAAATAAGGAGAGATCGGGTGCAATAGTTGATCCAGTGGGATTGTAAATTTTAATGTCACACCACACAAAGTTCTGATCAGTATTTTAAACAGTCAATTGAATTGGAACCGCAAAAAACTTTTCCAATGAAACGAATCTTTCATTCTTTCACAACCTTTTGCTGTGTGAATCATACCGCGATCCATCATCCAGCGTGATCACCAAGAAAGCAACAATATTAGATCTACCAATTTTCTTTAGCAATCACAACATCTGTACATACCCATCTGCGGTGTGCCAAGTGCCATTTGTTGTCTCCAGGCCACAGTACATTTCTTGTTTATGAACTTTTGAGCCTAGTTCCTGATCTGTCTGATCAGTTTGAGAAACCTTTTCTATCACTTCATCCCATCCCCTCAGAATTCTAAAGGTATCTATAAAATAAGGAGTTAGACCAAATGATGTAGGATTGGAAGTCGGCCATTCAGCCCATCGAGTCTGCTCCACCATTCAACGAACTCATGGCTGATCTGATAATCCTCAATTCCATTCTCCAGCATTGCCTCGACAAAGCTTCATCGTCTTTCTGGTTAAGTATCTGTCTGGCACAGTTTGAAATTACACAACAACTCAGCCTCAACAACAATTTCGGCAAGGAGTTCGACTGATCCACTGGCCCCTGTGCAAAGAAATTACTCCTCATTTCTGAATTAAATCGGCAATATTTAATTCTGAGTTCATGTCTTCTGGTGCTCTCTTCATACCAGATCGTGAACCACCTGCCCGTAACTACCCTGTCAAGGTCCCATGAATACTGAACGTTTATAAATGTTACTATGTGATTATAGAGCTCCCCTCCGCCTCCTTTGTTTCCCAGCCGAACCAATCATTCCACGATGCTCCATTTTCTCCAGTGTTGACAATATGTTCATTAATCTCTGCTGTCTCCTGCAGCGTCCTTACATATTATTAAGGCAGGTGGAGATATTTATGTGAAGAAAGGGTTGAAATTTCAAGCATAGACGGGAATTGCATCTTGAAATCAGAAAGCGACTGGAATCAGATTGGTCCACACAAGGACGAAATAGAGAAATGATCACTCTGACAAATGAGAATCTAATCATATCTCATTGACGTTCAATAACTTTACTGTAAACAAATTTCCCGGTGTAATCGTCCATAGAGCTATTATTTCGGTGGAAAAACTTATAAAAACTGGCTACATAAACACTTTGACAACAACAACATGTTCTTGAGACTTTTTTTATTATAAACTCAATTCATTGTTCCGTGAATCCTACACCGTTTGCAAGGCACAAATGAGACGTGGAATATAACTCTCTCCATTTGCCTAGATGGGTGTAACTTCAATAACATTTAAGGAACTGGACACCGTCAACGACAATGCAGTCACGTGAGTGTACTCTCTTCAACACCTGCAATATTCATTCCCTTCACCGTTAAGGCGCAATTGCAGCAGAGTGCACCAACTATAAGATGCACTGGAGTAAGTCATTCGGGCATTTTTGACAACCTTCAAAGCTCAACAGCTGGACTGACTATAAGGACAAGGTTGGAAGATGGAACAAAACGCCACCATTTTCAAGTTACCCTCCAAGGCCCATAGCACCCTGACTTGGAAAGGAATCAGTGAGAAACTCATTGGCGAAACGGTCTTGATGGGCAAAGTTGCATACTTCAGCCTTCCATCTTTTATCTTACAATTTTAAGAAAAATGTTGATTTATGTCATGACCAGACTTGTTTTCAGTCCTTTAGCTGTTCCCTAAACTGGTAGTTGCTAAAGTTCTGTTATCATCCACAGCCTGTGGTCAACAATAGAAAATATCCGAAAACCCTCTCAATCAACTGACTCCCCTCAAGATTAGAGTGGTGTTGGAGAAGCACAGCAGGTCCGGCAGCAACTGAGGAGCAGGAAAAAATGGACGTCTCAGGCAAAAGTTTCAGGAATGAGACTGGGAGCACATGGGATGAAGAGATAAATGGGAAGGGTGTGGGGCTGGGGAGAAGGTAGCTGAGAGTGCTGTAAGTGGATGCAGGCGGGGGGTGAACATGATATGTCAGAGAAGGAGGTGGAATGGATAGGTGGGAATCAAGATGCACAGGTGGGACAAGTCAGGCGGACGGTGTTGAGCTGCAAGGTGGGAACTGGAATAAGGTAGGGGGAGGGGACATGAAGTCCAAATTGATGCCATGGGTTTGAAGGGTCCCGAGGCGGATGATGAGGCTTTGTTCCTCGAGGCATCGGGTCGTGAGGTAGTGGCGATACAGGACCTTCATGTCCTCGAGAGAGTGGGAGGAGGAGTTGAAATGTTTGGCCATGGAGCGCTGGGGTTGATTCTTGCGGGTATCCTGGAGATATTCTGTGAAGTGTTGTGTGAGAACACATCTCCTTTCTCCAGCTAAGAGGAGACCGCTTCGGGAGGACTATATATAAGAAATAGCATGTGTGGAAGTGCAGGAGAAACTTTGATGGATGTGGAAGCCTCCATTAGAGCCTTGGACAGAGGTGAGGAAGAATATGTGGGTGCAGGTTTTGCAATTCCTGCAGTGACAGGGAAATTTATATTTCCCTCCCCACCCCTATCCACTTTTCACAAAGACTGTTTCCTCCATGACTACCTAGTCAAGTCCACGCCCTCCAATGACCCACCCTCCCCTCGCGGCACCTTCCCCTTCCACCACAGGAATTGCAAAACCTGCACCCACATCTTCCCTCTCACATCCTTCCAAGGCTCCAATGAGTTATCCACATCCAGCAAATGTGCATGTGCACTTCCACACGTGTCATTTACTGCATCTGTTGCTCGCGATGCGGTCTCCTCTACGCTGGGGCCAACAGACACATTCTCGGAGAGCACTTCAGAGAACATTTCCAGGACACCCGCAACATTAAACTCCAACGCCCCATGACCAAAAACATGAATTACCACTCACCCGCCCCCCCGACTCTCCCAATGACATGCAGTTCCTGGGTCTACTCCACCGCCATTCCCTCTCCACCAGACGCCAGACCATCCACCTCGGGACCTTCAACCCCAGGGCATCAACGTGGTCTTCACCAGTTTCCTCATCTCCCCACGGCCACCTTATACGAGTTCCAACTTTCTAACTTGGCACCATCCTTCTGACCTGTCCCACCTGTCTATCTTCCTTTCCACCTATCCGCTCCACCCTCTTCTTCGACCTATCACCTTTAACCCCATCTGTATCCACCTCTTGCACTCTCAGCTAAATTCTTCCCAGACCCAATCCTCCCGTTTATCTCTCCACCTTCGAGGCTCCCAGCTTTATTCCTGATGAAGGGCGTTTGCCCGAAACGTAATTTTTTTTCTGCGAGTCGGATGCTGCCTGACCTTCTGTGCTTCTTCAGCACCACTCTAATCTTGATTCTGATTTCCAGCACCTGCAGTACGCACTTCCGTCCATCTGATTCCCCTGTCTATTGATCTTGAATAGGCCGTTGCTCAAGTTCCAGCATCGTTTCCCTGCTCTTATATTCCCACCTGCTGTCAAGAACAGAAAGTATTTCCAACCTATCGAGACCACTTGATCCCTTGTCCAATCACTTTCAAACATTCGTGAATGTCTACTCCAATTTGTCTTTTATTACTTTAAACCACTCTGTATTCACACTTTTCTCATTGTGCGTTCTCAAATTCATTATCACCCACTTCACTGGATTGAATTCCTTTCAGCACGTTTTCTTGCCAATTGTTTCCAATCTCCCTGCAGTCTACGGCTTTCTTCCTCATGGTTAACGACATAACTAATTGTTACCTGATTTGCAAACTGCTAAATGATGACCACGACAAATAAGTAAAAATCATTGACCTATATGAGAAAGCAATAGAACTCATAGAAGCCATGGTTCATAAGCTTGCAGAGGACAGCAGAATTGGAGACTGTAAAGAAGGTGATCTAAGGTTCCAGAAGGATCTGAATCCATTGCGTCTTTGGGCTGAAAAATGTCACATGAAGTTCAATCTGGATAAATGGAAGGTGTTGCATTTTGCTGCATCAAATAAGAGTAGGGCTTATACAATTAATGATCGGGCGTCGCATCGTGTTATGGAACATAGAGGCCAGGAATGCAAGTACATAATTAATTTTAGTTTGCTTCATATATAGACAGAATGGTTAAAAAATGTCATCTCGCCTTCGTTGCTCATTCTTTGAGCGTAGGGGTTGGTACGTTATGTTGAAGTTGAATGGACATTGGGTGATGCGTCTTCTGGAATACTGTGTCCAGTTCTTGCCGCCCAGTAAAAGCAAGGAAATTATTCGGCTGAAGTAGGTTTAGAACAGGTATACCAGCGTATGGCTACTGGGGAAGGTTTGTGTTATAACGAAAGGTTGGATAGGCTGAGAATATTTTCACTCTAGCACTGAAGGTTGAAAGGCGACGTGATAGAAATGTAAAAATTATTGAGAGTTCGGCTAGAGTTAACTGTAACTGTCTTTTCTCCAAGGAGGGGGGACTTCAAGACGAGAGGGCAAATGTTAAAAGTGAAAAGAGGGATTTAAAATAAGACATGAGAGGCTTCTTTAACAGAGGATGGTTTATGTGTGCAATTCACTTCCTGAGGCAGTGATGAATGAAAGTACATTTACAATATTTACAGGATATTTGGATCGATAAATGAATTGGAAAGTATCAGTGGGATTAACAAAAGCTATTCATTCATGTCTAGTATATAATTTATTGCCCAGAGGGAAGATCAGAATCAACCACGATATTATGGATCTGGAGTCACATACCAGCCAGACACAGACGACAAGCAACATGAATTCGACTGGGACAACACTAGCATTATAGGGCAAGCCAAACAGAGAACAGCCAGGGTATTCCTAGAGGCATGGCACTCATCCACAGACTCTATCAACAAACACATCGACCTGGACCCAATATACCGGCCACTACAGCGGACTGCTCGAACTGACAACCGGAAGCGGCAGAGACAGGCCAGTATAAATGCCGGAGGAAACAGCACAGAAGCGCTTCACAGGAGGCTGCCAAGCACTGAGGATGTCACCTAGACAGGGGACGAAACGTTTGCAAGACAAATTCCCAGCTCGGCGAACAAAACCACAACAACGAGCACCCGAGCTACAAATCTTCTCCCAAACTTTGAGTTTCCTTCCCTATCAGGCATTAGTGAATCAGATCTACAACAACTGATTCAACATCATCATTAGACTCCAGGAATTTATTTAAATAAAATTCCAGCATCTGCCTTGCTGTGAACCCGTGTCCACAGAATTATATCTGGACATTCATATTAACAATACAGTAATAATATCACAAGGCCATTATTAACCCTCAGCAGTTACAAGAGCCATCAGATGCGACTCGTCTAGTTTGGCATTATGTTCAGTATGAGCTGGTAGGACAGAAAGGCCTGTTTTCATGCTGTGTGAGTCTATGACTTTGACGTTATGAAACTGGCAGCTGGTTTGGAGTAACAGCAGCATTGACAGTTTAATTGATCTCCTTCTGGGATATGTAATCTTGTTGGTTACTCTGGAGGTTCTTCTGCTTATTGAGCCCTTCCCACACACGGGATTGTTGAATAGTCTGTCCCCAGTTTGACTGAGTAGTTGAGTTTCCACTTCAGCAGGTAATTGAATCCCGCATTGCGCTGGTTTCTCTGTGATATCAGTGTCCTTGTGTCTACCCAGGATGAACGATTGGTTCAAATCATGTCCATGCAGACGCAAGTCCCGTTGTCCATGTTATGAATGTGTTTTTATTCTTCCTGATATATCCACAGGGTGTGGATGTCGCTGGTCAGGACAGCATTTGTTGTTCTTCCTGATTCGCTGATGCCTCGCTGCACAAAAGATATGGATTCGATCCCAGTCTCGTGTGACTGTGTGCAGTTTGGACATTCTCTCTTTGATTGTGTGAGTTTCCTCCCACAAGGTGTGCAGGTTACTGGGATCAGCCATGGGAAATGAAGGGGAACAGAATAGGTATGGAGTGTGTGTCTGATAGGATGTGCTTCAGAGGGATAGTGTCACACACGGTCGTCATTCTCGGATTAAGGGTCAGCTATTTTGTTCAGGTCCTGGAGACACAAGTAGGCAGGATTGGGTAAAGATAGTAGCATCCCCTGTATAAGAGATATGCATGAATGGGATTGCAGGAAATTAAAGGCATGTTCTCTGTTCCTGAGGTCAGGCTTCCATTCCAGGTTTTATTCATCGAACTTTAACATTACCAGTTCCGTGTGCGAGTCCCCAAAGATGACTATTTTATTATATAACCACAACACCACCTTCTCCAGGTTGCAGTATTTGTTGGAAACAAGAAGCGGATTCTGAGCTGATGCGAACAAAAGCAGATGCCAATGTCAAAACCAATGATCCAAATAGGAAAATGAAATTTCGAACATTGCCACCCCAAAGTTAAAGTCTCCACATGCTTTAGATGCGCCACTCGGCTGCCTCAGCAACATGTACTGTTTATGGTCATAATATTATAAATGGGGGCAAGTATTCCCTTCCACCCCGCTTTTGACCAGGAGCTGTCCCAACCTCGGAAATACATGCGCCTCTCTCCTGTCATTCCATCTCAGTTTCCAATTGGATCTTCATGCATGCTTCACACAGTTTCTCTGATTCCGGGTCTGGAACTAGGATTATGTGTGATTGCATGCAGCAATTGGTCCTGTCTTGTGTGGGCAAAGTGATGAAGTAGCCGATGTTCAAATATAATGCTATTGAAGCATAACTTTCAACAATATTCTGCACTCTCCCAAGAGTTTGGAGATTTTCATTAATTCCATTCTCCTGTACTCTCATTCATGGAATCTCCACAGTCTCTGGGGACGCTAAAGTTAAAGATTCTGTTCATTCTGCGTTCCCACATGCCTGTCGCTAAGTCCTGATATTGTACATTCACCCTGACATTTCCTCTGCTACCATCCTGGTTGCAGTTTGTATGCATGTTCTGTGGAGTGCTGGAACCGTTTAGCAGTTCGTAATCTGCATTGTGATTGCAGAGACCTCGGCTCGAATTCACATCATGGCGGTCCGTTCTCTCAAAGTTTTACTTTTGGTGAAACACGGTCAGAAATTAGTCGTTTTTACAAGATAATATTCTCCGAGGGGATGATCTGTTTTCCATTGAATTTTGTTATCTGATATTTCTGCGTTTCATGCATCAGGATTTAAAACCAAAAGTTCTCGAAGATGTCTCTCCCTCGCACTCTCCCTAGCTCTCTTTTCTGTCCCTCGTCCCATTTGACTGAGACATTGCACAATCTAACATACACTTGCACGTTGTTAGCATCCAGTCTGTGCCGTTGCACTCATTGTTGCCCCAATCTCTTCATTGGCACCTTCAAACCATTCGATCCGTTTGGATATCGTGGCTGTGAGATCAATTCTCTTTTAGCAGCTTTTACTGACATGGACCAGAGATTATTGCAGCGTGAGGCTCAATAAAAGGGCATAGGGAATAACTGGGGAAAAGAGACTCTATTGGAAAAGATCCCCCATGAGGGCTTTCTGCGATAGCCTAGTGGTATTATTGCTGGATTGTTAACACAGCAAAGCCAGGTAATATTCTGTGGAGACGGGTTGGATTCCCACCACACCACGACGATGATAGTATGTGAATGCAATAAATGCCTAGAATTAAGAATACGTTGTCTGAAAAACCCATCTGTTTCACTGACGTCCTTGAGGGAAGGAAACTACCGCCCTTATCTGGTCTGGCGTCCACGTGACTCCAGACCGAAAGGCAATAAATGCTGCAGTTCCACCCCCGATGCTGTTACAGAATAGAAATATGTTCATTCGGCTCAGTGCTAGAATTGTCCAGGGATGAGATCGCACTGGGAAAGTTGCAGGAGAGATTCACTCGGATAGTGTCGAGGCTGAAGAGTTTCAGTCATGAAGGGAGACAGGACAAACTGGGGTTGTTTGTCACCGTGCAGAGGAGTTTGTGAGGGGTATAGATAAGGTAGACTGAAAGAAGCGTTTCCCATCGATGGAAAGAACGATCACAGGGGGCCATAAATTTAATGAGAAAGACAGAAAGGTTAAAGTAGATGTGGAGAAAATCGGTTTAGGCCGGCGGGTGTTGGAATTTGCAACAACCTGTCTGTAAGGCTTAGAGAGACAGCAACCCTTATAACCTGAAGGAACATGCACATGTGAATATGTTCTGCCAATACCTGTAAGGTTATGGGCTAAACCATTCGGGTCGTTAAGCAGTTGCTTTTGACAAATGCAACCACAACGGGCTGAAGTGTCTCCTTTGAAGCTGTTGTCCTTGCTAGTATAGTGGTTAGTGTCGCTGTATGTTATGCGGGAGTTAGGAGCTCAATTCCTCGCTGGGGCACTGTAAATGCTTTAAAACCGTCGCTCCGTTTCCAAGTGCGGGTTATTAATGTCTGTCCTTCCATTCTCCATGGGAAATGTCACAGAAAGGACAGTGCTTTCTGAATCAGCGTGGGGAAGGTCTGTAGCTCCTGGCGAGACAGAGTGTCAATGAAAGTGCAAACACGTGACTTCCGCAACCTGCACCTTGTGTCTGAACTGGAGTCTAAACCATTTAATAGAAAGAAGGAGGAAGTTGAGGAAGAAACAGGGTAAACCAATTCAGATGTGAGCGCAGAAACATTTTCTGCAGCATCTTGAGGAAAACTGACAAACGGCTCTGAGAAAGAGTTTGTCTTTCAGAACTGTTAGTACACAGAGATGTTTTTGGTTCCACTCAAGCCCTTAAGAAATTGAATAACAATTTAACTAAGACTTGAAATGTTAGAACACACCAGGCGATGAGTCACGTGCTGGAAACTGTGTTTACAAGCCATATGTTTGATAACTAATAATGATGCAATAGGCTGAAGGACCATTCGCCATGCTTTTAAAAATTCAATGACTGTCATTTTTCAACTGAACCAAATTGGCAAAAATAAAGTCATCAAGACAAGTACCAAGGATTGCATATGTCGTCCTTGATGCGAAAGTGCTGAAATGCAGCTGTCTCACTGCTATTTCCCAATGTTGATTTCCAGTCAGGGAAAAAATTTTGTTGTTCCTTATGGAAATCTTAAATTGAACATGAATTCCTGACATTACAAAACAGCAAAGGTAGCAGTTCTGTCAGAGTCAGTGAGAATTTCATATCAGAGATGAAATCAAATGGGAAGAAACGCTGAAATAAGTTGCCTTTGCCTGCTGAGACTCAGTACTACAAAATGATCCTTATTGAAACATAGAGGTATTTTCAAGGATTTAATAAGTTGGATGCAGAAAGTTTAGTTCTGTGACCAGAGCACCTCGTATTGAATGACTTGGAGATGCCGGTTTTGGACTGGGGTATGCAAATTTGAAAATCACAGAACCCCAGGTTCTAGTTCAACATGTTTAATTGGAATTACTAGCTTTCGGACCACTGCTCATTCATCAGGTGATTGTGGAGTACACAGTTGTAAGACACAGAATTAATAGCATATGTTTGCAGTGTGATGTAACTGAAATTGTACATTGAAAAATACCTTGATTGTTTGGTAAATCTCCGATCTGTTAGAGTGACCAGGTTAGCTTCACTTCTTTCATATGCAAAGCGCAAAACTTTTTTATTTTAAAGTTTTATTCTCAGGTGAAGTTTAACAACTGGTGTCTGCCCCCCTGTGCTGCTGTCTGTTCCATAATGTTTAGACTGATTCTAATTTATAAAAATGAGTTACCAGAGACTTACATGGATTCATGATGTTTTTGAGCAAAGTACAATGTAACTCTGCAAGTACAAATTCACCCCACAGACGGGTGTGTGTGTGTCTGTGTGTGTGTGTGTAGGAGGGTCTCTGTTTGTAGATAGGGCAATGGGATCACCTGTACTGTGACATGAACCCAATGACCATGGGTACCGAATTTAGCTATCAGTCTCTGTGGGGGCACTTTTAGCTGCTGCCTGTTCCGAAGACCGCCTTGGAGGATTGTCACCCGAAGATGCGAGGTCGAATGTCCTGGATCATTGAAGTGCTCTCCAATTGGGAAGGGGAACACCTGTCTGTTGATTGATGCGTAGCGCTCATTCCGTTGTTGTAGCCTTTGCTCAGCTTCACCAATGTACCATGTCTTAAGGCATCCTTGTCTGCAGCATGTTTTTTTTTAGATTAGCGTCAATCTGAACATTATGGCATGGACGCAGCACACAGGAACTAACACCTTCAACATATTATCTGTACTGACACTGATTGTTAAAGTCCACCTGAGAATGTAATTGTTAAAAGAAAGTTTTTCGATTTACATAAGAGAGAAATGAACCTTACATAGTCATTCTAACAAATGGAAGACTTAACAAGCAATCAAGGTATTTTTCCAATGTATAATTTCAGTGACATTACACTGTAACCTTTCGCTATAAATTCTGTACCTTACCACTGTGTACTCCACAGCCAACCGGTTAAAGGAGCAGCTCTCCAAACGCTATTGCTTCCATTAAACCTATTGGACTATGACCTGGTGTTGTGCGATTTTTAACTTCGTATTAGAATTCAGATCTCTCAATTAAAATAGAGATGAAGAAGCATTTATTCTCTCAGACAGTTCTTTATCAGTGGACTTTCTTGCAGCAGAAGGCTGTTGAGGAAGTGTCATTAGGTGTAATGAGGCTGAGATCGGCAGATCTTCAAACAGCAATGACATCAAGCATTCTGGCGAAAGGCAAGAAATTGCAGTTCAAGGTTATCAGATCAGATTTGAAACCATTCAATAGCGGTGTAGACTTGATGGTCTGAATGGTGACTACCTGTTCCTAAAATTGTTGGCCTTAATATGAAGCTGCAAAACCGACCTGCGTAAAATGTGCCAAATGTTAAAAAAGCGTGTTCTCCCGGAGCACTGAACAGAGGTGAAATGTACAAAGAACAACACACAAAGGGCAAACAATATTGGGTAATTGATCCGTAGTGTTCAGTATACCAAGGTAAACAGGAAAACCGATATTCATTATCTATATTGAACCTGGCTCCACGAGGTATGTAGTTAACTCTCACAAACCACTATTCTTTCGTTTTCCTGACGCCCCCTCCGTTCTTGTTTTAAACTGATTGAACGTCAGGTAATTGCCGATGACATAGCTGATGTGGAACTGTAGCATTTAGAACATAGAACATTACAGCGCAGTACAGGCCCTTTGGCCCTCGATGTTGCAGAGCCCTGTCATACTAATCTGAAGCCCATCCCATCTACACTATTCCATGTACGTCCATATGCCTCTCTAATGAGGCATAATCTCTTATAACCTTTCCAAAGCTTTATCAACAACTGAAGTGAGACTCACTGGTCTGTAATTACCAGGGTTGTCTCTACTACCCTTCTTGAACAAGGGAACCACATTTGCAATCATCCAGTACTCAGGCACTATTCCTGTAGACAATGATGATTTCTAGATCAATGGCACAGGCTCGGCAATCCCCTCCCTTGCTGCCCAGAGGATCCTAGGATAGATCCCATCTGGCCCAGAGGACTTGTCGATTTTCACACTCTGCAGTATTTCTAATACCTCTTCCTTGTGAACCTCAATCTCTTCGAATCTAGATGCAAGTATCTCTGTATCTTCCTCGCCAACATTTTCATTTGATATCGTGAACACTGTCGAAAAATATTTATTTAGTGTTTCCCATGTCTCCTCTGACTCCACACACAACTTCCCACTATTATTCTTGATTGGCCCTAATTTAACTCTCGTCATTCTTTTATTCCTGACATACCCTTGGAAAGCCTTAGGGTTAACCCTGATCCTATCCGCCAACAATCTCTAATGTCTCCTCCTGGCTCTTCTGAGCTCTCTTATTAGGTCATGCAGTGAAACGATTCTGTCTGCTGCACATCATCATTCTGCTTCGAAATATCAGGCAGTATTACATATTGATTACTGTACACGTTAACCTTTAACAAGCCATGACAGTGAAATCACTGAATCCTCATCACTATACTACCAGGGAAGATTTCTGTTAACATCACCCTGGACATCATGAGACTCGCCATTGTATTCTCCCATCCTTCTGTGCGTGATCTCCTCGGCCCTATTCCGGTCTTGTTGGTTGGTTTACAATACTGAGGCTATCCAATCATCTTTGCATTTCAGTTTCTAAACGATGAGACCTTCTCTCTGAGCTGGCAATGTGCTTGCTCAGTGGCGATAACACTGCCCTTGTAAACTAGAAAAGTGCTTGAAATAGGCCATTCCTGTTTTTCATTCCAAGAACTTGAGGTAAACCGTTCGGCAGGACAGGAAATAGCGGGCGTGAGCAGTGATCAAGTTTGGCAGCAAGAACGAGGTGAGGCAGTATAAACTACAGAGTAATGGGGAAACAATGGGCAAGGAACACTGGGACGGGAGGGGATGAATGCTTCCTTTCTTTGCTGTAACCAGACATTGGTGTTGAACTCTGAAATGGGATAATATCAGCTAAGTGGGTGAAATCTTACTTTCTACTTGTTTTCTCCCGAGGCCTGTGTCACACTTGGGGAAATGTGTCTGCGTGCTTCAGTCTATGGGTAAAAATGGGGTTCAGTTCCCATCTCAAACTTTAATCCCATTTATTGTGTTTTACGAGATTAAAACGTTCCAGAGAAATTAACATTCAGGTGAAACGTTAGAGTTCACAAGGTTACAGACCAAGTGCTGGGAAATGAGGTGAAGGGACCCATTTCTTGCTGTAAACACTCGATAAGTCAATCATTTTTGAGGGGAAACATATCTGCAGTGACAAAATTCCAAAAACAGTGTTATGAAGAAACGGTGCAACTGCTTCTGCCCTCATCCCTGGTGGCCTAGTGGTTAGTATTCAGCGCTTTAACTGAGTGGCCTGGGTTTCATTACCGTTCAGGAAATCAGGACTTTTCGTTCCTGACGCAGCGAGAACAGCTCTACCAGGAATCTGTTTCATTCCTTAGATCAGTCAATACCCCAGCTCATCAAAGAAGGGAAAAGTGACTTCCCTCTCTCTGCACAGTCGGACAGTTAATCCTTCATTCTCCTCTGATTCCACTTCCCAAAGAGTTTCAAAATATCGTCAAAACTGCGTCTCAGCTATTTCTTTCTGCCTTTTGATACATAGAAGCTGCAGTGATTGAGTGCGTTGGTTTCTGAAAATGAAACGTACCCATGAGCAATGTGTGGGGCTATTCCAGGATTGCCTTCTCTGACAGCGCTGGGACATGACTGATGTTGTCTATGATATGGAAGTGCCAGTGTTTGAGTTGAGTAGACAAAGTTAAAAATTACACAATATCAGGGCAGAGTCCAGCAGGTTTATTTGGAAGCACGAGCTTTCGGAGAGCCGCTCCTTCATCAAGTGGGTGTTTTTCTGCAGAAACTTGGTGTGTGTGTCAATATGCGCGATCTTTTGGAAGATCATCTGGACTTTAACCGACCGTTCGTGGTGTCGACGGTACCCATGACTTGGAGGTATTGGTGTTGGACTGGGGTGGATACATTTAATAATCACACAAAGAAATTTTAGATTCCAACAGTTGACAAACACCTGATGAAGAAACAGTGCATGGAACACTGGTGCTTCCAAATACGTCTGTTCAAGACCATCTGGTGCTGTGTGATTTTTACTCTGATCGCATTTGGTAATGTTTAACTGATCGAAGACAGTGAAAGAATTTTCGCTCGTGAAGATGAAAATTTCAAATATTATCCACCTCAGCATAACAAAAATGATTAGGTTGGATGTGTGATGAATCTCCACAATGCGCTTGCGCAAAGTAAAAGTCGAACTTACAACTGCCTGATCCGTCGCCAGGTATACGAATGGTTGTACCACTGGCCAGATGCACAGCTGAGATTTTACACGCTGCAGAGCTGTGGTGTTAACAAGGACATGAGCAATAACAGTAACAGTCACAAGGTGAACAAAGAGCAAAGATAATTACCATCATTGATTCACTTCAAATTGTCCTCAAAAAACGACCATTCACAATCTGATCAGCCAATCAATGAGGTCACTGCTGATCTTGGAAATTGCAACTAACTTTGCTGCGTTTTCACCATAATTTGAGGTAAACTCCAGCCTAATCATAACATCGCATATTCCCATTAATTTTCAGATTCAAATTACGTTAATGACCTGTCCGTATTTGCAGGAAATGAATGAAAATGTCCTTCCGGTAATGTAATCCAGTGCAGAGTCGGCCAGAAAAGAAAAGACAAAGACATGAAACATCACTCCCATTTCTCTCTGTACCAATGCGTTTTCCTGAGTTGAATATTTTCAGGACTTGTCTTCACTATCTAAAGAGTTAATTATTTTCCCGGGAAAGATTCTTCATAAATCAATTAACATCTGAGGTGTTGAAACATATTTTACTTCAGATTAAAATAGTTGAATATCTTTTCCCCCAGCCTAATGTCCCAATCCTCCCTCCTCTTCCATGTAAATACAAGCTTTGCCAGGTGATGTTGGAGCTCCCAACCTGACGTTCCAATGCTCCTTGCTGCTCCATGTCAATAGAAGCGGCTCTACTTGAATTTGGAGCTCCCACTCTGATGTCCCAATGCTCCCAGCTGCTACATGTCCTTAAACGCTGGTCCTTGTGAGGTTGGAGCTCCCAGTCTGATGTCCCAATGTTCCCTCCTCCATGTCAATAGAAGAAGTCCAGTTGAGGTTGGATCTATCACTCTGATGTCCCAATGCTCCCTGACGCTACATGTCATTAAAAGCTGATCCAGGTGAGAGTGGAGCTCCCAGATGGATCTCGCAAAGCTCCCTGCTCCATGCTAACTGAAGCTGCTCCAAATGTGGATGGATCTTGCATTCGGATGGGCCAATGCTCCCTGCTGCTCCATGTCAACAGAAGCTGCTCCAGGTGTGGTTCGAACTCCCAGACTGATGTCACAATGCTCCCTGGTCCACGTCAAAAGACGCTGCTCCAGATGAGGTGGGAGCTCCCATCCCTGGTAGCTCACATAATTCTCTACCATCATAGAAATACTGCCCACTGAACATTTCTACCACTGGAGCCATTGGTGGAATATCTGCATCATGAGAACCTAATATTATTTTTAGTCACCACCGAATCATTATTTCCAAAAGTCATTCTTTCTTAAACCTTATTTAGCATGTGCATACTGCAGTCAAGCCGAAGTAAGATAATGGTGCTAATTGATGTAAGCTTAATAAAAATTACATCCTATTTTTCATGTTGAGTAACTGCGACTTAGCAAGGACAATGTTTATATTGAAATCACACTTTTATTCCAGGTGAGAGAATGTGGTTTGCATTATTTAAAATGAACTTATTCACTGTGTAAAATGATCAAATAGATCTCAATGTCAAAACAAAATTGGTAACGTTGTCATCCATCTTGAAATGTGGTGTCTTCTTCTTTCAACCAGATGGGTATTATGGGTATTAATAGACGAAAAGTCTATTAATGATATGCGTATAAAGACACATTAAATCGCAAGGTTTATGAAGGTTTGTAGCTCAGGTTGAGGTTTAAGGTTTAGGTTTGTTCACTGAGCTGTAGGTTTGATATCCAGACGTTTCATTATCTGGCTCCGTAACATCATCAGTGGCGACCTCCAAGTAAAGCGAAGCTGTTGTCTCTTGCTTTCTATTTATATCTTTCTCCTGGATGGGGTTCCTGGGGTTTGTGGTGATGTCATTTCCTGTTCTTTTTCTGCGGGGTTGATGGCATTTAGATCTATGTGTTTGTTTATGGCGTTGTGGTTGGAGTGCCAGGCCTCTGGGAATTCTCTGGCATGTCTTTGCTTAGATTGTCCCAGGATCAATGTGTTGCCCACGTCGAAACGGACTACCAAAAATCCATAAACGAGGAGCCCCCCCTCAGACCCATAGTCTCTTTACCGGAACACCAACTTACAGACGGGCCAAAGAACAACACGCAAGACTGAAATGCCGCATAGAAGAGTCACAGCACTCCATCCACTCCACCCAGGAATTCCTAAAAATCATCAAAAACACCAAAATAGAGGAAGAAGAAGCAATGATCTCATTCGACATAACAGCACTGTTCACCTCCATCAACATCAACCTGGTAAAGGAAACACTTACCACACTTTTAGAAGAGACCATCACAGACACAACAACAACCATCAATCACATTACCAACGAAAACATAATGAAGCTCGTGGACCTGTACCTCACCACCGACTTCATTTTCAACAATATATCTACAAACAAACCAATGGCACACCCATGAGATCTCCGGTATCAGGATTCATAGCAGAGGCGGTAATGCAAAGACTAGAACAAACAGCCCTACCAACAATCAAACCAAAAATCTGGGTCCGCTATGTAGATGACACCTTTGTCATCACAAAACAAAATAGTAACGACATTTAACATCATCAACAGCACCCTCACAGGCAAGAAGTTGACCAAGGAGGAAGAAACCAGAAATAACCTCGCATTCTTGGACGTCACAGTAGAAAGAAAGGACAACGGAGAACTACAAACCTGCGTATACAGAAAACCGATAAACACTGATCAAATACTTAACTCCACCAGCAACCATCCCAACACACACAAACGAACCTGCGTCAGAACACTATTCCAATGAGCCACCACACACTGCAGCACAGACGAACTTCGAAAAACAGAGGAGAACCACTTATTCAACGTATTCGAGAAGAATAGATACTCAAAGAATACAGTCCGCAGATTCCTCAAGAACAAATCACGACAAGCAGACCAAACACAGTCAGAAACCCTAACCACCTTACCATACATCAAAGAAGTTTCAGAAATGACAGCCAGACGACTTAGACCCCGCGGAATCCTAGTAGTACACAAACCCACCAATACTTTCAAACAAAAACTAACAAACTTAAAAGACACACTTCAACCCGTGGACAAAACCAACGTCATCTACAAAGTTCCATGCAAGCACTGCCACGAACACTACGTAAGACAAACAGGAAGAAAGTTAGCCACCAGGATACACGAACACCAGCGAGCCACAAAAAGACAAGACTCCTTCGTAGTCCTACATACGGATTAAAAATATCACTATTTCGACTGGGACAACACATCTATCCTGGAACAGGCTAAGCAAAGACACGCCAGAGAATCCCTAGAGGCCTGGCACTCCAACAACAATGCCATAAACAAACACTTAGATCTAGATGCCATCTATCAACCCCTCAGAAAACGAACAGGAAATAACATCACCACAAACCCCAGGAACCCAATCGAGGACAGAAATATAAATAGAAAGCAGGAGACAACAGCTTCGCTTCACTTGGAGGTCGCCACTGATGATGATGTTAGCTAGCCAAGTAAAGAAACGTCTGGATATCAAAGCTACAGCTCAGCGAGCAAAACAACACCCTACATTTTAAATCATTTTTCATGTTTATGTTGCATGAATCTGCGGTTATTGATCCACAGTTTAGTTTCACTCCCTATTGGTAACATGCTGATTTCTCCAGTTGTTCATAGTTCAATGTGATGCATCCAGTGTGTGCATAACGAGAGGGAGCTTGCTTCCCACATCTTGTGTTTATCTGTGCCTTATGATCAGCATTCATCAATGGCGAGAGCAAGAGGCGAGGGCGAGACCAATGTGTAAGTCTCTCCGTGCCCATGCACGGCACCCACAGCGGCAATTCTCCACTGTGCATTTACAGCCAGTTCTCAATGCCCCTACACCCACGCCCTGCCCCTTTTGAAGTATCTCCATTATTTTGTGTTGTCTCGCTGTGGTCTTCTCACCAGGATGAATTACTTCGACTCAACCTCCTCCAGATTTCATCTGACAAAACATTCATTAAGAATCCCTTTGCATAAACATGCACTTCGCAGCTCTCGGTATTTGATTTTCCTGGATGTCTTTCAGTCGAAAAAACGTTCACAGCAACTTGACATGAAAAATACAATCACGCTCTTTTTCATTATCCCAATGCAACCTAGATTTCAATGCAGTTTAGTCAACAGGCTCAAACTATGCTTTGAGATTTTGTAATAGCATTGATACATATAAACTGACCATTGGAGTCCCGATTTCAATTCAACAGCTGTGGTCTTTGGAGAACAGTCAATGACAGCGGGATTTGAACCCACGAGTGCAGAGCACAATGGACGAGCAGTCCATTGCCTTAACCTCGCGGTCATCTCGTCACTGACACTAGGATGCTGATGAACTTATGAATAATTGAATTGCGTAAATTATGCAGAGCAGCAGATATTTCTCCCTGGTGTTGGTGAAATGATAAATAACACAGTACAGTTCCAAGACTATGGTCTGATCTCTGGGTTTTGAGGCAAGTGCACTCCCATTGTCACACTCTGCACACAGTGATCTGAACAAAAATGAGGAAATGAATATGTAACAAGGTCTGTTGAATTCTGTGAAGATATGAAGTCAATGGAATGAAGAACCCGAGACAGCAGGAGGTTTTCTTTCAATAAAGCGTTGGATAGAGCTCTTAAGGATAGTGGAATCAAGGGTTATGGGACTAAGGCAGGAACAGGATACAGATTGAGGATGTTCAGCCATGATCATAATGAATGGTGGTGCTGGCTCGAATGGCAGAATGGCCTACTCCTGCACCTGCTGTGTATTGTCTATTAAATTGCCTGTGAGGAATTGTTTTCCAGACTGGAGGTGAGTGCATAGTGCTCAATGTCATTATTCGGAACACCTAACTTCCACTCAGATGTTTTTGACACGCACTTTTGTACAGAACAGACAATTTCAAAATCCAAAATAAGGCTAAACTGACAATTGAACTCAACAATGCAAAAACCTTGATCTGTTTAATTTTCCTGGGCCGTGCGACACCAAGTCACTGTATGATCACAGCAACACAGTGAGCAAGTGTCAGAAGGAAAATGAGTGCAGTGCCAGTGTGCATGCTGGGAGCAGCAGGTGACACACGCGGAAGTGCATTTCCCTCAACAGGAACACTTCCCAAACAGCGGACTGCGGTGGAAGAATTCGGGGGGGGGGTTACACTTTGGAATTTGATGCCAGAGACACAATGGAGATCTGTCATTGAGTCTGTTAAGATGAGGATTTTAAAATTTCTACAGATGCAAAATAAAATAAAAAGCTCATGGTTTATTGAAGGCAAAATATGAAATTGTACATTTCATCAATCTACCCATCTTTACAATGAGTACCTCACCACTTTCCTCACGCGGGGACAGAACCACTGGTGAAGATGATCATATAATCCCCGTTACTAGCCACAGAATCAGAGAAAGTCATATTCCCAAACGTTAAAGTAAAACCAGGAATGTGGAGGTAAGCATTAATGTGTTGCTCCTGTGCTGAAGGTGGCCAGTACACGGTATCTCTGTTCCAGTATAGTTGGCTGTGCTGTGCCGAAGTTTTAAGTTTGAGTCTCACATGGAGCAGCTTCAATTTGTCGTCGTGTTGAGGGATACAGACAGAAGGTGATATTGAGCAAAGCCAAGTTTATGGGAAAATACCCGTGTTTGTGGCTTGAGAAACGACATTTTCTGGATAATGACTACTTGATCTACAAACATACTGCAAGTATCTAAACTTGAAGAAACGTAGGTGGAGAAAGAGCCAAAGGTGATTTTTCAGCAGATGGATAACGTTTCCCATGTGCACTGCTTTAAATTCTGGGAAAATAGATGTTGAACTGGTTTCATGTTATAGAGTTTGTTGCAAACTCACATAGGTTATTGCAATAATAAACCAAAGAAATCACATAGGACCGTTTGAATATTGTATCGAACTGAATTTTGGTCTGAGCATACTTTATCTTAAGTGGCGTGCTGCAGAGAAGGACAGAGGGTTAATAATACAAAAGGACAGAGTCTTCTTGGCGGATTTCTTGGGTGGAGTTAAGAATGTACGAAATATACATAACATCATGTGAATGTGGTCAAATCTTTAAAGTAGGTGTTGCCTCTCCAAGTGACGATTCAATTCCTACTCATTAGGATATAACTTCCGTCTGCAGTTATTTTAGGACATGAGCTCCATTTACAGAGATTCATCTTGAATAATACGCCACAGCTTACCAATCCATGAACTTGTTATACTCAGTCTTATTCAGTTGTACGTGTTCATCAAATGTCTTTGTATCTGAAGTCAACAAATTCGAAATTGTTACGCAACCACCCTGACTTTCACTCAATGGTAAATTCTCTCCTTGTACGTTTGTTCGTGTATCTTTTAAAACACTCTGAAGTCAGCTTCTACGTTTTATTTCTGTAAAGCCGTTCACGATTGAAATAACTCTATTGAGTGGAAGAAACTCTCATCCAAACTTTTCTTAATCATTCACTAATGGTTTTGAAGCTCTGATGAAAGTTCTTGATTCACTCGAAAGAGGGACTTTCCCCAATTTACTCATTCAAACCTCGCGTTATGTGAAAATCTCATTTGTTTTAATCAAATTTGCGTGTTTTTGCATCCAGCATTTCCGAATCTCGTGAATAAACTCCTTCATTCTTTCTATCATCCCGATGAAACCGGTTGTATCATTTCTGATAATTTTATGTCTCAGTAAACAACGTCACTTGGCTTTCTAATATCTTGCTATCTAGGAAACAGCGTCTGGATCCAAGCAAAATCCAAGGAAATGACCTCGTCCTTGGAAGGAATACCTTGTCCTTGATTTATTCCGAGTCGGAACTGTCTCAGAATGAACCAGAAAACATGAAATTCCCGTCACATTCACACGCACATTTCGTCTTGACGCATAATTTCTTCAGGCAGTTTCTCTCTCACGTGAAGAAGTATATATGGAGAGAGAAGTGAAGGTGATGTTTTAGCTCGATGGTCTTTCTCATATCGCTGAACCTGAACTGGGTAAAATTCCCGGAAATGCAGTTTTGTTCGTTTCATTTTATTAATTTTGCTGCAACTTCACTCTGTTCATTCCAATGATCGGAAGTGAATTGGATTTATGTGATTGGAACGTTAAATGTTGCATTCAATTTTGCTCCGAATTTATTTCAGCTTAAAGAAAATACTCATGAGAAAAACAGAAGGTTGAACTACAAAACAAGATGGCAGTTTTGATGCTCAGTTACTTTGGCAGATTTCAGTGCATATCAAATGAATCCAACATCATGGCGATCGTCCTCCCATCTTTAAGGCATGGGATTAAAGCAGGAAATCGATCTCTAAGAGACGGGTCACTTCCTATTCATTATGGAATAGCTTTCCTTGACAATATACCAAATCTGCTCAGTTCCATTTATAATGCTTCATGTGGAATATTAATAGAAATCTTTCAAAACTCTGAGGTTTTTTAGTGAATCTTACTTAGCAGCATTCGTTTCCGATATTTCTTTGCATCTGAAGTCGTCCAAATTAGACATTGTTTCCTCGCACCTTCTACCCCCTACACCCTCCTTTACACTTTTACCTGGCCACAGGCTGTCTCTCTCCTGGTGAAACTCACTGCTTCTGTGTCTCTAAATGTGCCTTTCCAAATATTTTGGAAACGGATTGTCTGAGTGACAGAAATTCTGCTCCCATCATTTATTTGTCCTACATCGATGGTTTTGAAATCTTGACTTGCAGAAATTTATGAACTTGAAAGAGTGAATTTACCACCTATTTACTCTCTCCAAACCTCAAATACTCTGGAAAACTTCCATTCGGTTTTCCTTGCTTTAGTTTCAAATTTTCCAAAACACAAATAAATAAAACTCCATCCCCACTAAACGCCATCAGCATCGTCTCTAATGTCTTCGCGGCCCAGTAAACGCTGGCAGTGTCCTCTCTGATAGAATCACAGATTCCCTACAAGGCAGAAAGTACAATTAAGCCAATCGAGTCTGTAGGGGCACTCTGAACAGCATCTCAAACAGACCTAGCTCTCGTCTCTATCCCCGCAGGTTTCTGGCTTGTGATTTCAAATAAACTGCTGGAATAAAATCTGACATCGTGTGACTGCTGACCTTATCACTGCGTTAACCATGGCTACATAACTTAACTTACTGAATTCACTCCATGTACACATCAGCGCAGTTTAACATGGCCAATCCACCTAACCTACAGACTTAACAGCAGTGAGAACCACTGAGCAAACGTACCATCTCATTGAACACTATCTGTATCATGTGTAATGGCTTTACACACTGGTAACTCCGCCCAGTGAAAGCAAGCTGCGCCCACCAACCCGAATTCAATGCATCCAAACGCGGTTCTACGCTGTATAACCTCAGTAGTTCTGCTGGAAATGTTTCTGCACTCAGATCTGAATGGGTTTACTCTGTTTTCTTCCTCAGATTCCTGCTTTAATTAAACACATCAGTCAGGAACAACTCTATATAATGGTTTTCATTGCAACACAAACACAATGTGCAGTTGGCTGAAGTTACGTGTTTGCACTTTCACTGACACTCTCTCTCCCCAGGAGCTGCAGTCCTTCCCCAGCTGATTCAGACAGCACTGTCCTTCCTGTGACATGTCCCATCGAGAATGGAAGGCCAAGCATTAATAACCTTCATTGGTGAACAGAGCGACAGGTTTCAAACCTTTACGATGCCCCCAGCGGAGAATTGAGCACAATGACAGGCGGGGACACTAACGACGATACTGTGGAGGACAACAACATCGAAGGAGACCCTTCAGCCTGTTATGGCCACACTTGTCCAACACAACTGCTTAACGACCTGAATCAAGTTTTTCATGATTTAGCACATGTTTTACCATCACAAATTCACATCTCTTTTTTTTCAGGTTAGAAGGATTTCCGCCTCTCTGACCCTTTCCGAAAATCTATTCAAACTTTTCTGCCTTTTCCCGAAATCTCTTGGCCCCAGTGTTCGATCCCTCCATCAATAAGAAACGCTTCTTTCAGTCTATCCTATCCATATCCCTCATTATTTTGTACATCTCAGTCATGTCTTCTCCAATCTCCTCTGCTCGGCGACAAACAACCCCAGTTTGTCCAATCTCTCCTCACAACTGAAACTCTTCAGCCCAGACAATATCCCAGTAAATCACTCCTGCATTATTCCCAGTGTGATCACATCCATGCTCTTCTGTGAGTTGCAGGACTGCACACAGTAAGCTAGCTGGAACCGAATGAACATTTTTTTTAACGATTCTGTTACAGTATGAGGGCGTCGCTGGCTCGGCAGTATTTATTACTTTCCCTAATTGCACAGCGGGTAGTTGAGATTCAACCATATTGTAGTAAGTCTGGAGTCACATGGAGGCCCGAACAGGTAAGAATGGCTGTTTCATTCCTTAAATGACGTCAGACGGTTTTGTTTTTTTCAACAGTTGGCTATAGATTTACAGGAGTTATTAGATTCGTGTTTCCAGATATTTACTGAATCCAAATTCTACCACCTAGCATGGTCAGAGTCAAACCCGAGTCCGTGGTGTCTGAATAAACAGTACAGTGGCCAGTGGTAATAGCGCTCGGCCATTGTCGAAAAGCAGTGAAACTGATCTTATCCAGTGAAGTCGCTTTTCCCCAATACTGTCCTGTGCCATTTTCCTGAGCTTGACCGCACCCCGAACACACCCCACCCCACCCCACAATAATATCTGGTCCATATCAGTAAAAGCTGCTACATGAGTATTGATCTCACAACAGTGGTAACCAAATGGATTAACTGGTCTGTAGGTCCCGGTGGTGGGTTGTGGCACGTTCACCCAGCAACAGTGACTGCAGCCACACAGACTGATCAGTATCAACGTGAGAGTCAGTGTTAGAATCTGCAGTGCCTTAATGAAATAGGAAATGACTGCACAAACACATGATGAAAGAGCAGCGCTCCGAAAACTAGTGCTTCAATTAAACCTGTAAGATCTTAACCTGGTATTGGGTGATTTTTAACTTTGTACTCCATAGTCCAACACTGGCATCCCTAAATTAATGAAATGAGGGTTTGGGATGGAAAGTTTGGTTCGTGATCGTAGGAGGGAAGAAATCTCTGAGAACGGGTGGATTTGAATTCAGATGCACAGAAATGTGAGCGAGCAGAACTTGAAGGAAAACAGTCATCACTTTGGAGAGAATTACCATGTTAAAGTAACTGATTCCTTTGTGTTTCACAAAAGACTGGAACAAATAGAGCAATTTCTGCTGTGACTCGGATTCGAACTCAGGTTGCTGCTGCCACAACGCAGAATACTAACCACTATACGATCATTGCACCCCACAGATGAGCACGCAACGTAGTAGTAATAAGTACAGTAGCATAGGAAATGTTAGGCAGAGCACCAAATGCACAATATCAATGGTTAGCGAACAGTGGCAGATATGCGGGAACTCAGAATGAGCTGACCGTTTAACTTCAGTGCCCCAAGTGGCTGTGGTGATTCCATCATTAATATGCTGAAGGCTGAGATAAATTGATTTCTCTAAAACATCAAAGACTCCGGAGACAGTGTAGCTTTTGTTGGAATGTACGCTGCAATAGCAATGCAGTTTAACATCGGCTCTTTCACCAGCTTCCCACAGAAGTCAGTAACCACTGCTGCCACAGAGTCCCAATTCCCAGCCCTAGAATAAGAGGAGCTGAGTGGCGCAGTCACGAAGATCCAATTTGAAATCGGGATGGGAATGAGGTCGCATAGATACTCAATGGCTCAAGTAACACAACCGGTGAATGCATGGCATTTCTATGACGGTTGAGAGGCGCAAGCAATTCAGAGGTTGGGAGTGCTCCTGGTCAAAGGCGGGGCAGAAGGCAAAATTTGTTTCCTTTTATAATAACATAGCAATCGACAGTGCATCTTGCTGAGATAACTGAGTGCCACAACTGGAGCGAGGGCGGCTGGTTTGAAGTTTGATTTTACTTCACTTTCACCCACTTCCCTGGAATAAATTGCTTTCACCATTTTTATTTCCAATTGTTTGATATCTTCCTGCAGTCTGCGGCTTTCTTCCTCATGGTTAATTGCATGATTAACTGTTGCATGATCTGCACACTGCTAAATAACGGCCAGTACAAGTAAATATGAATCATTGATCTATATGAGAAAACAGTGGAACTCACTGCAGGCATGCTGCGTAGGTTTGCAGGCGACATCAGTATTGTCGACAATGAGGAAGATTATCTAAGATTCAAAAGGATCTTCATCCAATGAGTCGTTGGACTGAAAAAAAATGTGACATGGAGTTCAATCTGGATAAGTGGAAGGTATTCCATTTTGGTACAGCAAAAAGAGTAGGGCTTTACGTCGTGTTGGAGAACACGGAAGCTAGGAATGCAGGTACATAATTCCATGTAGTTTGCATCACATACAGACAGGATGGTTCAAAGACATTTAACTTACTTCCCTTCATTGCTTAGTCTTTTGTATACACTAGTTGGGACGTGGTTTAAGTTTTTCAGGACATTGATGAGGCCTCTTCTGGAATATTATGTCCAGTTCTGGTAGCCCAGTTGTAGGAATGATATTATTCAGCTGGTGCAGGTTCAGAAAAGGTATACACGCATATTGCCGTGTATGGAATGTTTGAGTTCTAATGAAAAGCTGGATAGGCTGAGACTATTTTAAGATTTGATATCGGGGTGCTGGAAAACCACAACAGGTAAGGCAGCATCTGAGGAGCAGGAGAATCAACTTTTCGCGCAAGTGTCACTCATCAGGCTCTTGCCCGAAACATCGATTCTCAAGCTCCTCAAATGCTGCCTGACCTGCTGTGCTTTCCCAGCACAACAATCTCGATTCTGATCTCTTATCTGCAGTTCTCACGTTCTCCTCGTTGCGACTGTTTTCACTCCAGGTTCGGGGTTTGAGCGGCGACCTGACAGAAGTTTATGAGAGGGAAGTTAGAGTTGACGATAGCGGCCTTTTCCCAGGAGGGGAATTTCAAGACGAGAGGGCATATGTTCAAGATGGAGAGAGATTTTAAAAAAAAGACATGTGAGGCATTTTTCTAGAGAAGGTGTTTTACATGCGCAATTAACTTGCTGAGGAAGTGATGGATTTCTATGGTTGTGATCCTTTCAAATTGTGTCCACACAGGTACAAATTCCGTTTTCCATGTTGTGAATGTGTTTTCATTATTTCTCATTCACCCACAGGGTGTGAGTATGACTGGCCTGGACAACATTTATTCTTCGCCCCTCGTTCGTTGCTGTCTGGCGATACCACAAACCCGGGTGTGATCCCAGCCTCGGGTGTCTGTCTGTGGGCAGTCTGCACATTCTCTGTGTGTTTGTGTTTTTATTTCTCCCTCTGACCAAAGATGTGCCAGTTACAGGGATCAACAATGGGAAATGCAGGCTTATGGAACAGGGAATAGCCGTGGGGTCTGGTGGGATGCGCTTCGGATGGACCATGTGGACTGGAAGGGCCGACTAGCCTGCTTCCCCACATGACGGGGATTTCTGAATTAAGGGTCAGCTCATGTTTTTTTCTGGTCCTGGAGTCTCTCGTAGGCAGGACTGGGTGAAGATTGTAGATGTCCTACATAAGGAACATGAATGAATGGGATTGCAGGAAATTAAAGTCATGATCTCTGTTCCTGTCGTCAGGCTTGCATTCCAGGTTTTATTCGTCGAACTTAAACATCACCCATTTCCGTGTCCCAACCCCCAAGGATGACTAGTTTAAGATATCACCCCAACACCACCTTCTCCAGTTTGAAGTCTTGACTGTGTGGAAGAAACTGATACTGAGCTGATGCAAGAAAATGCAGCTGCCACCGCCAGTGTCGGAAACACAGATCCAAATAGCAAAATCATCTTTTAAACCCACCACTGCAAAGCTAAGGGCTCAACACGCTCCAGTTCTGCCACTCAGCTGTCTTAGCAAGATGCACTGTAGATCCCTATGAGAATATAAACGGGGAAAAACCATTCCCTTGATCAGGAGCATTCTCAATCTAGGAATTTCTTCCATCTCTATACCATCATAAAAGGACTGCACGCTCACCTATTGCATCACTGGAGCGAGAGAGTAACTCCGTGACACATTCCCATCCCATTTCCGTTTGGATCTGGGCGGCTGTGCTGCAGTTTCTCTGATTCCGAGGCTGGGAACTGGGATTGTGTGTGATTATCTGCAACACTGATTACAACTTTAGGAAGCTGGTGAAGTCGCCGATGTTATGCTAAAATGCTATTGAAGCATACATTTCAACAATATCCTGTACTGTCCCCTGAGTCTTTGATGTTTTGTCAAAATCTATCAATCTCAGTTTTCAACATTCTCATTAAAGGGATCTCCACAGCCTCTGAGGACATCCAACTGAAAGATTCAGGCCATTTTCAGTTCCCACATGTCTGTCACTGTTCGCTGAGGACTGATATTGTACATTTGCTGTTCTTCCGAACATTTCCTCTGCTAGTATACATATTGCTGCTTGCAAGCATCCTGTTCTGTGGTTACTGTGATCGTGGTTGTCGGTATCTTGCATTGTGACCACAGCAACCTCGATTTGAAACCAAATCACGGCACTAAGTGTTCTCTCCGTTGTCCTTTTTGTGACGCACGTTAATAAATTAATTGTTTTACCTTCAAGTTTCGCTCTCTCGCATCTCTGCGTTTCATATATCAGGATTCAAACGCACCCGTTGTCAGAGATTCCGGTCCTTCCCACGATCATTAAACCTCCTTTCCGTCCGTCCCCCCATTTCTCTGAGGCAATGCCCAAACTATCCCTCTCTTTACATTCATACTGTTCTGTCTGTGCTGCTGCTGCGGTTACTGTTGTTGGGTGAACGTGCCCCAATACCACCATCGGGACCTCCAAACAAATCGATCCATTTGGATACCGTGGTTGTGAAATCAATCCCCATGTAGCAGCTTTTACTGACATAGGCCAGATACAATTGTAGCGTCAGGCTCATGGAAGATACCCAGGGCAGTTTTGGTGAAAAGACATTTCATTGGAAAAGATTAGCTTTTATGGCTTTCTGCGTTGGTCTTGTGATAATTTCATAGGACTGATAATCCAGAGACCGAGGTAATAGTCTGGGTACTCGGGCTTGAATCCCACCATGTCATGATCGTCAAATTTGGATTCAAAAAATATCTGCAAGGAAGAATCTAATGACTACTATAGATCCATTGACAATTGTTGAAAACAAAATCTGTTTCACTGATGTCATTTCGGGATTGAATTTGCTATCCTTACTTGGTCTGGTCTGCATGTGACTTCAGACTCATAACAATATGGTTGAGTCTCAACTGTCCTCTGGGCAATTCGGAATGGGTAATACATTCTGCTTAGCCAGAATCGCCCTCACACTAATCCAGAAATTTTAAAACAAATACTCATTAGGCTCAAGCAAGAGTGTTGTGTGCAGTTTTGCAAGTCATATTATAGAAAGGATGTGATCACACTGAGAGAATTGCAGGAGATATTTCCCGGGATATTGTTTGGGCTGAAGAGTTTCAGTTGTGAAGAAAGACAGGACAGAGTGGAGTGTTTGTCGCAGTGTTAAGGAGATGTAGAGGAGACATGATTTGGTTAGGGTATGGACAGGGTTCACTGAACGAGTTTCCCACTGATAGAGGGATCGATCAGTCAGGGCCAGAGACTTAAGGAGAAAGACAGAAAACTTTGAGAAGATGTGCGAAAAAGCTTTATCAGCCAGTGGAAGGTTGGAATTTGGAATACACTGTCTGCATTTTTCAGAGTGGCAGAAACCCTTACAACCTGAATAAATATTCAGATGTGAACTTTTGATGCCAAGACATATAAGGCTGTGAGGTAAACTTTCTAAAATGGGATTCAGTTCATTAGGCAGTTGTTTTTGACAAGTGTGGCCACATTTGGTTGAAGGGCGTCCTTTGACACTCTTGTCCTCTGTAGTATAATGGTTAGTGTCCCCGCCTGTCACAGGGCTCAATTTTTCGCTGGGGACAGTGTAAACGTTTTAAAATTGTCACTCCATTCCCAAGGGCGGGTATGGATACCTGTCCTTCCATTCTCGATGGGGCATATCACACGAAGGACAGTGCTGCCTGAATAAAGGTGGGGAGGACTGCAGCTCTCAGGGAGGCAGAGTGTAAGTGAACGGCCAAACACGTGACTTCTGCAAACTACACCTTGTGACTGTGTTGGAATGAAAAGCACTTGACAGACTTGTTCTGGATTGAATTATTTACTAGAAGCAGGAAGCTGAGTAAGAAACAACATAAACGCATTCAAATATGAGTAGGTCCGATCAAGGACAGTGGTGGGAGACTGTGTATTGAGTCGGAAGAGATAGGAGAGGTCTTGAACACGTACTTCTCTTCAGTATTTACGAACGAGAGGGACTGTATTGTTGAAGAGGAGAGTGTGAAACGGACTGATAAGCTAGAAGAGATATCTGTTAGGAAGGAAGATGTGTTGGACATTTTGAACAACTTGAGGATAGACAAGTCCCCCGGGCCTGACGGGATATATCCTAGGATTATGTGGGAAGCAAGAGAGGAAATTGCAGTACCGTTGGCAATGATCTTCTCGTCTTCACTGGCAACGGGGGTGGTACCAGGGGACTGGAGAGTAGCGAATGTTGTGCCCCTGTTCAAAAAAGGGAATAGAGATAACCCCGGGAATTACAGGCCAGTTAGTCTTACTTCTGTGGTAGGCAAAGTAATGGAAAGGGTACAGAGGGATAGGATTTACGAGTATCTGGAACGGCACTGCTTGATTAGGGACAGCCAGCACGGATTTGTGAAGGGTAGGTCTTGCCTTACAAGTCTTATTGAATTCTTCGAGGAGGTGACCAAGCATGTGGATGAGGGTAGAGCAGTGGATGTAGTGTACATGGATTTTAGTAAGGCATTTGATAAGGTTCCCCATGGTAGGCTTATGCGGAAAGTCAGGAGGCATGGGATAGAGGGAAATTTGGCCAATTGGATAGAAAACTGGCTAACCGGTCGAAGTCAGAGAGTGGTAGCAGATGGTAAATATTCAGCATGGAGTCCAGTTACAAGTGGAGTTCCGCAGGGATCAGTTCTGGGTCCTCTGCTGTTTGTAATTTTTATTAATGACTTAGATGAGGGAGTCGAAGGGTGGGTCAGTAAATTTGCAGATGATACAAAGATAGGTGGAGTTGTGGACAGTGAGGAGGGCTGTTGTCGGCTGCAGAGGGACTTAGATATGATGCAGAGCTGGGCTGAGGAGTGGCAGATGGAGTTCAACCCTGCCAAGTGTGAAGTTGTCCATTTTGGAAGAACAAATAAGAATGCGGAATACAGGGTTAATGGTAGGGTTCTTGGTCAGGTGGAGGAACAGAGGGATCTTGGGGTCTATGTACATAGATCTTTGAAAGTTGCCACTCAGGTGGATAGAGTTTGTAAGAAGGCCTATGGAGTATTATCGTTCATTAGCAGAGGGATTGAATTCAAGAGTCGTGAGGTGATGTTGCAGCTGTACAGGACTTTGGTTAGGCCACATTTGGAGTACTGTGTGCAGTTCTGGTCGCCTCACTTTAGGAAAGATGTGGAAGCTTTGGAGAGGGTGCAGAGAAGATTTACCAGGATGTTGCCTGGAATGGAGAGTAGGTCGTACGAGGATAGGTTGAGAGTTCTCGGCCTTTTCTCATTGGAACAGCGAAGGATGAGGGGTGACTTGATAGAGGTTTATAAGATGATCAGAGGAATAGATAGAGTAGACAGTCAGAAACTTTTTCCCCGGGTACAACAGAGTGTTACAAGGGGACATAAATTTAAGGTGAAGGGTGGAAGGTATAGGGGAGATGTCAGGGGTGGGTTCTTCACCCAGAGAGTGGTGGGGGCATGGAATGCGCTGCCCGTGGGAGTGGTAGAGTCAGATTCATTGGCGACCTTTAAGCGGCATTTGGATAGGTACATGGATGGGTGCTTAATCTAGGATAGAAGTTCGGCACAACATCGTGGGCCGAAGGGCCTGTTCTGTGCTGTATTGTTCTATGTTCTATGTTCTATGTTCTATGAGTGCAGAAACATTTCCCGCAGCACGAGTTAGATTGTAAAGGACAGAGTAGCATTTCGATACATTGAATTTGGGTTCTTTTGTTTTGATGAGGCTGTTACCAGGGTATAAAGCCATTTTAAAAAGATACAGCAGTTGTTCACTATGATGGAACGTTGTCTCAGTAATTTGCACTGCTGTTCAGTGGGACGGTTAGGTTGATTGACAAAGTTCAATTGTCGTCTCCTGTCCAGGAAGTGAATTAAGTAAGTTAGGTGAATTAGCCATGGGTAACGTGGGGACAGGTTCAGACGTCACTGGCCGACAGCTAATAGTCCAACAGGTTTATTTGAAATCATAAGGGGGAGGGCTCCCTCTTCCTCAGGTGAAATATACGGGAATAGGGAGGGGAGCTTGGTCTGGGTGAGATGACCTTCAGAGAGTCGACACCAGCTCGATTGAGTGAAATGCCCTTTCTGCACTGTAGGATTCTGTGATTCTATCGGAGAGGATGATGTTGGTGTTTACTGGGGTGTAAAGCCATTAGAGAAGATGCTGACGGGGTGGACTGAGGATGAGATTTTATTCACTTGTCTTCTTGGAAAATTGAGAACAATTATCGCTGAACCAAGGAAGACTTAGTGGGTTTTTTTCCAGTTATGAAATGCTTGGACAGAGTAAATGGGTGGAAAATTCCCTCTTACAAGTAATTAAACTTCTAGATGTCAGGCATTCAAATACTTTGAATAAAACCTTTGAAGGACAAAGAAATGATGAGAACAGAATCGCTGTCACTCGGAGAATCTGTTTTTCAAAATATTTGAAATGGCACATTTGGTGACATACAAGGAATAAATTTCACAAGAAGAGAGACAGCGTGTGGCTCGGTAAAGATGCAGAGCTGGGGTGTAGTCGGTCGGAAGTTGCGGGAAACAATGTCTAAGTTGGTTGACTTTAAATGTAAAGACATTTCGTGAAGATGTGCAGCTGAATAAGATTCGATTCCAAAACTCTAAGTTTAGAAAGATTTGGCATAATATTCCACTTTAAGCATTGTAAATGGAACTGAGCGGATTTTTTTTATTGCGATGGGAAGATATTGCATAATGAATAGGAAGTGACCAGTTGCTTGGAGATCGAATTTGTGCTTTAATCACATGCGTTCAAGATGTGAGGACAAACACCATGATGTTTGGTCCATTTAATACTCGGTGAAATCTGCCAAAGTAACGAGCAACAAAACTGCACTTTAACCCTTTGCTTTTCTAAGAAGTATTCTCCTTAAGCTGAAATAAAGTCGGAGCAAATTTGAATACGACATTAATCGTTCCAATGAGATAAATCTAATTCACTTCCGATATTACAATGAACATTGTCAGGTTGCAGCAAAATAAAAATGAAACGAGCAAACAGCGTTTCTTGCGATTTAATCCAATTCAGGTTCGCCATATCAGAAAGGCCATTGAACCACAACATCGCCTTTATTTACCTCTCCATGGCTGCTTCTTCACGTGAGAGAGGAAGTCACTGAAGAAATTATGAGTCAAATGAAGGTGAGAATATGACGTAAAAGTCTTGTTCTCTGTTTGATTCTGACACAGTTCAGACTCAGAATGTATCAATGACAGCTATTCATTCTGACCAGCATGGCTATTTATTGGAATTTGCTGTCATTATAATTCTAGTGAAAGCAGAAACAGAATGGTGTGGATTCGATTCCGCTCTGGAAATTTCTCATCCATGACGTTCACTGCATGTAACCTGATGAGGTCACATGTCACTGCTTTACAAAATGTGCTGAGGAGACCGAGCGAGTATGGTGGTGGGTTATTATACTGTTGTGCTCCACATTCACGGATTCGAGTCACACTCTCGTTGCTAACTTCACAAACCGCTCCAGCAGTTTTCCTTTGCACGTCACACTGGGTCAAGAATCTTGTTCTTGCCCTTCGCTGCACGGGAGATTGACGAGCAATCGGTACCACATTAAAGTCGAAATGAAGAGCGAGAGCAGTCATTCTATTCAATTGTGCATTAAATTGTTGTAATAAGAAAGAACGCATTTTTCTTTCTGCCCCACATTCCATCTTGTCTTTCTGTGAAGTTACATCGAAAGAAAGAGAAACAGATAACAAGAGATTGGGAGCACAAGTTCATCCAGTGGGGTTGTTCATGAGTATTTTAACCTAACACTTCACACAATGTTTTGATCAGTATTTCAAACAGTCACTCGGAATCGGAACTGCAGAAAGCTTCTCCAATGGAATGAACCTTTCATTCTTCCACAACTTTCTGCTGTGTGTGAATCATACAACGATCCATCATCCAGCGTGATCACTGAGTTGCCAACTGTATAAGGTCCACCAACTTTCTTCAGCAATCACAGCTTCTGGACACAGCCACCTGTGCTGTCCGAGTGTCATTTGTTGCACCCCGGCCTCAGCACATTTCTTCTTCCTGAGTTTATGAGCCTTGTTCCTGATCTGTCTGATCTGTTTCATAACTATTTCCTATCACTTCAGCTCATCCCCTCACAATTCTGAGCTTATGAATAAAATAAGGCATTAGTCCAAATGTTAAACAAAGTGGAAGTATGCCACTCAGCCCATCGAGTCTGCCCCAACATTCAATAAACTCATGGTTGATCTGATAATCTTCAACTCGATTCTGCTCACTTACCTCGACAAAGTTCCATCATCTTTCTGATTAACTATCTGGCACAGTTTAAAAATACCCAACAACTCAACCTCAACAGTGGGTGCCACAAAAATGCCACAGACTTTCTGGCCCCTGAGCAAAGAAATTATTCATCATTTCTGAAATAAATAGGCAATACCTAATTCTGTGTTCATTTCGATTGGTGCTCTCCTCACACCATAGGGCAAGCCACCTGCCTACAACTATCCTGTCAAGATCCAGTGAATATTGAACGTTTATAATTGTTATTATGTGATTATAGAGCTCTCCTCCACCGCCTTTGTTTCAAGGAGAACAATCCCAGACTAACCAAACATTCCACGAAGCTCCATTTTATACAGAGTTAGCAACATTTTGTAAATCTCTGCTGGCTCTTACAGCGTCCTTACGAAGTTATATGACAGGTGGAGAAATTTCGGTGAGGAAACGGGTTGAAAGTTCAGGAGCAGATGGGAATTGGAACTTGAAATCAGAAAGCGATTGAAATCGGATTGATCCACAAAAGGACCAAATGCAGCAATGATAACTCTGACAAATGAGAATCTAATCATATTCGATTGAAATTCAATGGCTTCATTGTAACTTAATTCCTCCGTGTAATCGTCCTGGGAGGGAGTATTTAGGAGAAATGGAACCTGACCGCCCATATGAAGAAGTTGACAACAATAACATGTCCGTCGGTGGATTTTGTTTGATTATTAACTCAATTCTCATCTCCGTGAAGCCTACGTTGTCCGCAACGCACAAATTAGATTTTTAACAGAACTCTCTCATTTCCCTTGGTGGCTGCTGCTTCTATACCACTGAAGGAACTGGACACCATCCACGACAATGCAGTCACTTAACTGCACATTCTTCAATACCTGAATATTTATTCCCTTAATTGCTAAGGCACAATTGCAGCATAGTGCACCACCTCGAAGATTCACTGCAGTATGTCATCCAGGTTTTGTTGACAGAAGCTTCAATGTTCAAAAACTTTACCGACTATAATACAAGGTTGAAGATGCACTGAAATGTCACCGTTTGCAAATTACCCTCCAAGGAACATATCAGCATGACTTGGAGAGGAGTCAGTGGTAAATTCATTGAGTGATGAAGCGGCCTTGATGGTCAAAGAGTTATACTTCAGCCCTCCACCTTTTATCATACAATTTTTAAAAAATTGACTATTGCATTGACCAGACTTGTGCTCATTCCTTTGGCTGTTTCCTAAACTGGCGCTTGCTAAAGATCGAATATCATCCTCAGCCTGTGGTCAACAATAGAAAATATCCAAAAACCTTCTCAATCAATTGATCTCCCTGTCCAACAATCTTCAGAGATCTGTGAATGTCCACTCCAAGATCTCTTTGTTCCTGTACACCACTCAGAATCTCCACTGTTATTGTTTCAACTCCCCAAATTCAATACCACTTATTGGTCTGGATTCAGTTACATTCGCCATTTTTCCTTTCTACCTGATTGTTACATCCCTGCGGTCCCTGAAATTATTCATCATAGTCAACTATACAACCAATTGTTGTATCTTCTGTAAACTTCTAAACCATGACTCCTACAACTAAGTTTGAATTATCGATCTACATCAGGAAACAGTGGTACTCCACTGGAAACAGGCATCCAAACATGGTTCATTTTTGGATGGGATAAATACCTGAAATAACATCAGAATCGCGCCCTTGCTGTCATTTGTAAACCTGATGGTGACTCTGCAGGTTGATCACCTGACTGATTCCTTCTCACATGTGGGAGTGATGAATAACCTGTCCAAGTTGTGACTGAGCAAGTGAGTTTACACTTCAGCGGGTAATTGAATTCCTTCCTGAAGACCCTGCCCACATGGACCTGACTTCATTGCGGCGTGGGTAACCTTGTGTCTGTTTAGTTTAGATAAGCAGTTGAATTTTAGTCCAAGCTGAGATGACTCCCAATTATCCCCGTCATCCATGTATCTTTTTTATCCTTCCTTATTCTCCCACGGAGTGTGACCATCATAATCTGAACAGCACTTGTTTTTCACCCTTAACTCTCCTTGACCTGAGGCAGAGGGAATTTATGGATGAACCATACTATTGTGTGGTTGGAGTCATATATTGGCAGGTCTCGTTCAGGACGGCAGATTTCACTTTTGAAGGGAAATGAATGAATGGGTTGTCAACAAAGTAAACCTTTTTGTCACTGTTCCTCTGAGCGGGTTTATATTCCAGATTGTATTCATCAAATCTAATTACTACCAGCTGCCATGCTCCATTCTCCAAGGGTTGCTGGCCCAAATATCGCCATTACATTTGCACATGAAACGAAGATTGGTGGAGTAGCAGATATCATAGGGGAGTGTCAAAGAATGAAGGAGAATATAGATAGACAGGAGAGTTGAGCGGATAATTGGCAGATGGAGTTGAATCCAAGCAAATCTGAGGTGATGCATTTTGGGAAGTCTAATTCTCAGGCCAAATATACTGTAAACGGAAGAGCAGAGCGATTGGGAGTTCAGATACTTTGTACCCTGAATGTAGCTGCACAGGTGGATTGAGTGGATAAGAAGGCACATGGAGTGCTTGCCTTCACTGGACGGGGCATTTAGTATAAGAGCTGGCTTGCTAAAATTGGACAAGATTTTGTTTCAACCGCATTTAGAATGCTGTGTACTGTTCTGGTCACCAAATTACCAAAACGATGTGCACGTTTATGAAAGAGTGCAGAGAAAGTTTCTGAGGATATTGCCTGGGATGGAAGGTGTTAGTTCTGAACAGAGGTTGAACAGATAATGTTTGTTTTCATTAACGAAAACGAGATTGAGGGGGACCTGATTGACATTTACAAAATCATGAAGGGTATAGCCAGGGTAGAGAGAGAGAAGCTTTTTCCCAAGGTGAGGGATTCAATAATGGGATGTCACACGTTCAAGATGAGAGGTGAAAAGTTTAAGAGGGTGGTAGGTACTTGGGTAGTGTTGCCAGCAGAGGTAGAAGAGGAAAACATGGTAGATCCATTTCAGGTGCATCTGGACAGATGCATGAGTAGATGGGGTGCAGAAGGAATTGATTTGGAATTTAGTGATAGGTTTCGACAGTGGATCAGCTCAGGCTTCGACGTCCAAAGGGTCTGTTCTTGGCCTGTAAATTCACTATCACAGAGGGAATTCGAATATGATATGCGGCTGTGTCGGAATGAAAGTGATGTATGCTGGATTGGAATGTTTACTAGGAGCAAAAGGCTGATTTGGAGACGATGTGATCAAAAACAGCTCTTACTGTCAAAGTAACAAAACAGCGCATTGTTAAGGAAAATTTCAGAGAATGCTTTCAATTAATCGAACTCTTGCTTAAGACTCCAGCACGCTTCAGCTGAGCCAATCTGCAGTGCGGGTTAATGCTGCTGTTGTATCTTAATAATCTAATAAACGGAGACAAATATGCCCTTCCTCCCCGCGTTTGACCAGGAACACTCCCAGCTTTGGCATTTCATGTGCCTCTGTACCATCATATAAGAACCATGTCCCCACTTTCAAACCAATCAATCCATTTCAATACCGTGTTTGTGAGATCATTTCTAATGTCGCAGCTTTTACAACAAGGACCATAGATTATTGGAACATCAGGCTCAGCAAAAGGACACAGGGTAGCAGTGAGGAAAAGAAAATTTATTTGGAAGTACCTCTTTCTATGGACTTCTACATCATTTATTTCACTTGCTCATTTGGCTCTATCTAGTCTATCGTGTGCAATTCTGCAATTCGCATGATACCACGGATATGATAGCACTGGAAATGATGCAGGAGCGATTTACCAGGATATTGTCTGGGCAGAAGAGTTTCAATTATAAAGAGAAATTGGATAGTCTGGAGATGTTTTTCTTAAAGCAGAGGAAGTAGAGAGGAGACATGATTGAGATGTACAAAATAATCAGGAATGTGGATGGTGTAGACTGAAATCAACGTTTCTCTTTGATGGTGAGATCGATCACGGGGGGAAGGGAAGGTGGCATAGACTTAAGTATACAAGAGGAAAGATTTGAGTGAATGCGCAGACAAATGCTTTGAAACAGCAATTGGTTGAAATATGGAACACAGTGCACACAAAGGTTGGAGATGCAGAAATCCTCATAACTTTCAGAAGTATTCAGATGTGAATTCTAAGATGCCAAGACAGACGAGGCTATAGGCCAAGTGATTTTATGAAGTGTTCGGATAGTTAAGCGAATGTTAATATCCAGTAATACCAAATAGACTTCTTTTCGCATAAAATTTCTGAATAGTACCACTGCATGTCGCTGCGTGAGATCCGGTTCAATTCGCTTCCAGGATGAATGCTTGCATATTGGGAGGGATCAGTGGGTAGAATTGCACATTTCCACGCCAGAAACCCGCATTCGATTCCAGAATTGTTTGACTGACTGTGTGGAATTCGCACTCTCATGCTCTCTCTCTCGTGTAAGTTTCCTCTGGCTGCTCTGATTCCTTCCCACAATGCAAAGGTGTGCAATTCAGGTCAATGGCAAAGGAAATCTAAATGGACTGTAAGTGTAAATCAGAGTCAAAAGTCAGAATTGCAGCTGGAGGAAAACAGAATGACCGTTTCAGGTCAACAGACCCTTCCTCGGAACTGTTTTTAATTCGCAATGTTAACTGTAACTTCTCTCCACTGAGCTCCCTGACTCGCTGAGCTTTTGGAACAATTTCCATTTTTATAGGTGGATCATAATTGCGGATTTAGAAATATAGAGTGGGGGAGTGTGAATCTCTTCCATGGCACAGTGCAGACTCAACTGGCCAAATGGTTTCTGTATGCACTGTGTCTAATTCCATTAACTTTGTATCTGTAAGTCTTTGTCCTGTTTTTAGCCTTTGTTATTCACATCTATCCTGTCATGTGAATTGCAGAACAGGACAATCGACATTTTGGGCATAAGCCACCACCAAATCGTTACCACCTGACGCCTGGAAGATGAACGCCTCATATTCTGCCTTAAGACCCTGCAACCACATGGGACAAATGTGGATTTCAATGGCTTCCACATTACCCCTCGCTACACATTATTACAGTCTGAAGCATCAAACTCAGCACCGCCCTCCGGACCCACACCTCTCTCCCCCTCTGACATATCACCTCTTCCCCTGCCTCGAACCACCATTCGCTTTCCCAGCTACCTTGCACCCAACTCCAACCCCCTCCCATTTATCTCCCAGCCCACACCCACAACACTCAGTCCTGTTGAAAGACTTATGCCAGAAACGTCGATTCTCCCGCTCCTCGGATGCTGCCTGACCTGCTTTACCTTTCCAGCACGACATTATCACCTTGCCGAAGATAGACGAGCTCTGCTCAGGCTCTTTTTCTGGGAGCGAAGAAGGCTGAGTGAGGAAGTGATTAAGGTGCACATTAAGGGGATCGGTATGTGTGATAGGAACAAACTTCTTATGGGAAGAGTTAACAACCAGGGATCTCCGTTAAACACAAGGGAGAGGGTGCTCAGACGAGATTTCGGAAGAGCGTTTACACTCTTAGAGTGTTGTTTATTTGGAATTCACTGTTTGAACGTTCGTAAAGGTATGAGTCAGCAAAACATTTCAGGAGTATTTAGCTGAAAACTTGAGAAGCTAGAGCACACATGGATAAGGATCATGTACTGGAAAGTGGGGTAAAGCTAAACAGATGTCTGATGAAAGAACCGAACACTGTACAGAAAATACAGAGCATGAAAGCATGGAAAGGGTAAAGGCACAGAAACTACTGGCGATCTATTACAAGGGGTCTGCGGAAAGTTACACTCGTCAAAAGGTTACTGGGGCAGGATGGAGCCAGTGTGACAGGATGGAATAAGAATAGTGGGATGTTCTTACACCAATAAGCAGAGTCAGACTGGGCTGACAGGTTACAATGGCAGGCTGAGATAATAACAATCAGTAAAGTCAGCCTCGCCTACTCAATATCATCATGGCAGTTTGGGACATGTCGTGGCAATACATACTAAGGACATGACTTTAAATAATTAATTGATAGTTAAGTCAGCCTGCTTGATACGCTTGTAGACGGAAAGATATGACATTAAATATCTAATCAGTAGTTCGTAGAGTCAGCTTGGAACAGGGAAACATTGTGATAGATGGGGTAGGTAAGTATCTAATCATGACAGGTTAGTCTGGGATGGAAGTTCATTGTAGCACAGGTGGCTGTAGAATACGTAATAGTGACCGTCGAATAATATTAAGTAGAATTATGAAAAACCATAGTGGCAGAAGTAGAACGATAATGGGAACTAACATTATTGGTTTATTGTATAGCTGGAGTGAGGTAATTCTGACTAACACAGTTGGGCATTTTGATAAGCTAAAAAACATGATTAAAGAAAGGGTAAGAAGTGATGGAATTAAAATAGTGCGTGGCATGGTGGCACAGTGGTCAGCACTGCTGCCTCACAGCGCCAGAGTTCTGGGTTCAATTCCCACCTCAGGCGACTGACTGTGTGGAGTTTGCACGTTCTCCCCATGTCCGTGTGGGTTTCCTCCGGGTGCTCTGGTTTCCTCCCACAGTCCAAAGATGTGCAGGCCAGGTGAATTGGCCATGCTAAATTGTCAGTAGTGCGAGGTAAGGGGTAAATGTAGGGAGTATGGGTGGGTTCTGCTTCGGTGGGGCGGTGTGGGCTTGTTGGGCCGAAGGGCCTCTTTCCACACTATAAGTAATCTAATCTAAAATCACATACATGCTAGGTGCTGCACTTTGGGAAAGCGGCACTGATACACATAATGGTAAGGTCCGAGGGTGTGTTGCTGAACAAAGAGACCTTGGAGTTCAGGTTCGTAGTAGGTAGATAAGATAGTGAAGAAGACGTTTGGTATGCTTTCCTTTTTTGGTCAGTGTGTTGAGTACAGGAGTTGGGAGGTCATGTTGCGGCTGTACAGGACATTGGTTAGACCACTGTTGGAATATTGCAAGCAATTCTGGTCTCCTTCCTATCGGAAAGATGTTATGAAACTTGGAAGGGTTCAGAAAGATTTACAAGAATGTTTCCAGGGTTGGACTTTGAGGTATAGGAAGAGGCTGAACAGGCTGGGGCTGTTATCCCTTGAGCATCGAAGGCTGAGGGGGTGACCTTATTGCGGTTTACAAAATTATGAGGAGCATGGACATTATAAATAGACAAAGTCTTTTCCCTGGATCGGGGAGTTCTGGACGAGAGGGCATAGTTTTAGTTTGAGAGGGGAATGATTAAAAAAGAGACCCAAGGGACAACATTTTCACACAGTGGGTGGTACGTGAATGGAATGATGATGTGGTGGAGGCTGGTACAATTGCAACATTTAAGAGGCATGTGAATAGGAAGGGTTTGGAGGAATATGGGCCAGTTGCTGGTAGGTGGGACTAGATTGGGTTGGGATATCTGCTCGGCATGGACAAGTTAGACAGCAGGTTCTGTTTCCATGCTGCATATATCGATGACTGTATGATTCTATGCCATGGACCCTGAGGTTCGGGGCGATTCAAGCATTTGTATTCTGAATGTCACTGTTTTTGTTTGCAAATAAAAGGTTTACTCCTTGAAAAATTCCCCGCATCTCCTGGTGATTGTTGACATTTTCTCCAACAACCACAACTTTGGGTGCAGTAAAATTGTGGCGACTGCAGCTCTGTGGCGCAATAAAAAGCGTGTCAGATTGCTACAAATTTGGTACCTTTGCTATTCAAAGTTTGTGGGTTGAACCTCACCAGAATTGGAGGTTAGTTCAGTTTTCAGCTGAATCATTGATTGTTGTGCTGATTCATCGCCAATTCCTGTCGTCTGGAGTTCTCGTCCCTGCTACTGACTAGAGGAAATTCCTTGCCTTCTTGGTTGTGAGTTTTTACGGAGTCATGATCGGACCGAAATCAGATGCTCACCCGCAAAACCTGCAAACTTCGTTAAGAAACCCACTGTCTGAAAACACATTTCCCTCTCAAAGTTGCACAGAAATTGTCGATTGCTTAAATGTCTTTATCCCATTGTGTGACAGGTTGTTGTGGATGAGCTGGGTAAAGACATTGACGTGTTTGGTCAGCCATGATGATATCAAACGGATAGTAGGACACGTGTTTGGACAAGCCTCCTACTGTTCCTCTCTTTCTGTGCTGTTTCTTACAGAGGGTTTTCAAAATTAACATGATGAGGGCAATGTGAATCGACACTACGGAATATCAAGGTGCTCCCCTTTACCCCACCGCTCTCACAGCCAGAACAGACAGCTGCTATTGTTGCTTTAGATCAGACAGTGAAGGATTCTCTCAGGCGCTCTGTCAGACTGCATGCTCCTCCACACAGGTTTCCAACTGGGTACTTGGAGCAAGCAAACGTGTGGATATTGGGATTCAGGGACAGATTTCCACTCTGCTAGGCTGCAGTTCTGGTCACATGAATTTCTGACATGCTGAGTCTTTCTGTGCATTCTACCTACTTTACGATTTAAACTGTAATTGAATTTTTGTTATTGCATAACATTCTAACATCTTCAATGTTCATGCAAACTGTGCAACGTGTTCTTGGATGTAGGAATGGTGAAGATTTAAATGAATGCAATATGTTTCATGTTACCTGTATGAACTTTCAGAAGGAAGTTGGTGATGTTTCGTTGATTCGAATTCTGTGCCGATTGAAGCTGATCGAATGAAAAGCCCTGCGACAGCGGCAATGTAACATTGTTTGTAAACAACGCAGGAACCAGTGGAAACCCATTTTTCGATGTAATCTATTTTTCACATTTTTTGTGTCCCTTTTGTATCCTTTTCGTGAACCTGATGCTTCAATAATCACAGATTCATGTCAGTTTCACCTTGTCTGCCTTAGGTTTAATTTCAGAACAAGACGGTTCAGGGAAATGAAGCAGGGTGAGTGACTGAGGTACCAGTGGGCAGCACATCACCACCAAAGCTCCCTCAGTGTTGTGGTTCAGTGGTTAGTACTGCAGCCTCAACAGGGTCCAAATTTCAATTCCAGCCTCGGTGGACTGTTTGTGTCGAGTTTGCACATTCTCCCCGTGTCTGCATGGGTTTTCTCCGGGTGTTCCAGTTTCCTCCCACAGTCCAAAGATTGTGCAGGTCAGGTGAGTTGGTGCATTTGTCAGAGGGGAAATGGTTCTGGTTGGGTTACTGTTCGGAGGGTTGATGTGGACTTTTGGGTCCGAAGGGTCTGTTTCCATACTGTAGGGAATCTAATCATCACAGCAGAACTAGAGCGGTTGAGTTAAACTTCTCCAGGTACGTGTAGGTCACGTGACAGTTTCGCTGTCTGCGGCAACAGTCGCTCAATTGGTCAGAGCCGAATACTTAAAGGTGCATAACATGCCAAGGTTTTATGTTCAATGCTTATCTAAAGATGCTGTTACTGACATTGACCAGGGATTATTGAAACATCAGACTGAAGCGCAGTTGAAAACAATGTTGAGTAAAGTAGCACTTATTTGAAAAGTCCAGTTTCTGACGAGGGGAAAAGATTTGCCTTTGTTAAACATGCCAATTATTAACAGAATATCTGCAAATATTCCCCCAGTGAATATCCATCTGTTGATAGAGAAACAGAGGATAAGTTTCAGCTTAATAACTTTCCTCAAATTGCTGACCCAGCACTGGAATACATCCTGGGAAAGTCTGGAGAAATCGTTTCATATCATTCAATTTCCTGCAAGCTGCACAGCTCATTCAATCAATCGAAAGTATTAGATTTATCTCTTTGTTGAGTTTGCCTGTTGTCAGTAAACTTGGTAAAGGATCTGGGCAAGTAGTTTTGCTGTAGGGAGGAACAAAGGGTCCATCTGGAATAAGGTTGAGTCTTGACGCAGGATTTTTCAAGCGGAGACTCACTCCCCTTTCGGTTGATTATGACCAAACGTTCAAGCCAACAGATGGCAACGATAATGATGTTTTACATCGACAGGCCAAATGTTGCTCACTAGAGGCACCACAGTATTACAGATCAGGTGAGTGGGGGAGATGATGATCCTTGTGGAAACTTGAGAAAGTGCGAAAATTTATCCCACGCTGTTGATCTCACTTTTCTCATAAACCAGTTAGTCAGTGGACTGAGCTAACCGACTTCCATTTAATGTAGAGCTAAACCAAACAGCTCAGTGCATTTACAGTATATAATATATCATGTTGAATGAGTTGCTGCACCTTCCAACTCCACCAGCTCTTCTCATCCTTAACATTTTCAGTTGCAGGTGTTATGCAATTTCTTTCCTATGAATGTTAACCAATTCGATAATGTTTCCATTTGTCATCCCCATCCAGGCAGCTCAGAATCACTGCCACTGTTTAATTCTCCCTGTGTCTGCGTGGGTTTCCTCTGGATGCTCCGGTATCCTCCCACAGTCCAAAAATGTGCCGGTTAGGTGAATTCGCTGTGTTAAATTGCCCGTAGTGTTAGGAGCAGGGGTGCATGTAGCGGAATGGGTCTGGGTGGATTGTGCTTCGGCAGGTCAGTGTGGACTTGTTGGGCCAAAGGACCTGTTTTCAAACTGCAAGTAATCTAATTTAATTTATCTAATTCACTTCTTGTCTGCCTGCACACGCTTTTCAAATATTCTTGAATAAGCTCCTAAAATGATTCTATTTCCGAAAATTCATCTCCGAATTCAATAACTGTCAGAATAAAAAATGCCTACTCTAAATTTCTTGATTGTGCCCCGATGGGTTTGAAGTTCTAACCTCTAGTTTCCACTCACCTAAACGAGGAAATTTCCCTCGTATTTACTCTTAACAACTTCATATCAGCTGGATAACCTCTTTTCGGATACAATTAAGTCTTTCCTGATTTCTCCCGCATTATTCCTTATCTATGCCACCATCCCATTAAACCACTTATTTTCGTTTCTAGTGGCTTTATCTCCAAGTAAACCTCATTTCCATCGTTTCTAATGACATGGCATCATGGCCGCATCATTCCGAACATCTTTAAAGTCCATTAAACACTGCCCGTGTCTTTCATCAAGTCTTTATATCGCTGTATATTTCAACGTGAGAAAGGATGCTGGGTCTAATTCAATGCATGAAAACTCACCACTAAGCTATGCAATCTTGTTGCCGACACAGGAAAGGTGGAAGCAATTTCAATTACAGCTGAATCGATTGGTTGCAACAGAATCGGGTCAAATCCCAGTCCCATACATGACTGTTGTCCTTATGATAATTTGTTCTCTCCGTGTGCTGAAGTTACACAGTGAGGGATCAATTACTATTGCCAGACATACATAAGGGGGTGAGTATGAAATGCTGAAGTTGTGAGATCAGAGTAATTTTTATTGACATAGACCATTCACTGTTCGATTCTCAGTCTTAGGAATTAGACAGAGCGCGATTTTGAGCAAAACTTGAGCAGGGAAGTTTCCCCCATGATGTAACACCAAATTATGTGGTTACTTTGTTGTTTACCTCATTTGTGTGTTTTGCCTCATTGAGGATTTTGAAGTTATCCCCTCTACACAAAAGTTCCATGCTTTTGCACCATTATACAAAAGATGTAGTACAATAACACCCAAAGCTGTTTCAGTCTACTTGTACAGATATTGACCCCTGGAAACAGCACTATGAACTCTCCTCGAGTCTGGAAAATAAGTTGCTGCATTCCCATTCTTATGGCTCTTTTCATTACATCGGCTTCTGTTCTTCACGGAATCCGATTCAGCAGATCTTGTCACTGAGTCATTACTTGGTATGTGTTCAGATCATGTGAGCAGAATATCACAGTCCATAACCCAGAAGTCAGACCATACTCAGGGAACCGTACTCTGCTCTAGATCATTTCATGAACACCAGGAAGAAATATCTATGACCTTCAAAATTTACTCACCTGTTTTTCAGAAGCAAGATAAACAATTCCAGGTTTCGGCTTTTGTTGTCACACAGACCATGGGTGTAAAGGTTGGAACCAGTTGAGTCTGTCCGCTCGCCCACATCCATTTTCTCCCCAGAAAGTTAGTGGGACAGTCCAAAGATGTGCAGATCAGGTGAATTGGCCATGCTAAATTGCCCGCAGTGTTAGTTAAGGGTTAGATGGAGGTGTATGGGTGGGTTGCGCTTCGGCGGGGCGGTGTGGACTTGTTGGGCCGAAGGGCCTGTTTCCACACGGTAAGTAATCTAATCTAATCTTAAAAAAAGTGTTAAAGATGATGGTCTGAATCAGAGTCTTCGAAAAAGAAGAATCTCTTTATCCATTGATTTCTGGTTTATGGGCCCGCTGGGCCTCTGTGTTAGCGCTGATCACAGTGTTCAGCTTTTTTGTAGCAAGTACCTTCGAGGATGACATCACAGGATATTCTCTGTAACTGTATGATACTCTACCAATAGAGACAGCTCGATCAATGGAGGCAGCTCAGTCTGCTGGGATGGGATAATTTCTGCAGTGCGTCCTGCGGATCAGATACAGTGCATTTTATCATTCAGATCATACAGAGTGTGAGCGCTTGAAAAGGTCAAGCGAGGTTTCCCCACAGGAGTATATTGTAGGTGGAACAATACCAGCGGCACCACCCTAACCCAGGAAAGACCTGTTCAGAAGTCCATTTGGCAAGTTTACTTTTCAGACTCTGGTCACCATGATCCACGAACCCTGCAGCTTGTGGGAAATAAGCACAGAACAGTTGGTGGTGGATCCCAAAATGAGAGCATAATTCCTCATTTATATCTCCAATAAAATGGGGGTGGGGGGCATTGTCAGAAGGTAGACAAAATCCAATACCAAAGCAGGTAATAATCTCCTTGAGTAAAATATTTGCAACAGTTTTAGCACTAACATTGGAAGTGGGGTAAGCTTCAACCCATCAAGGAAAAGAAATCGACAATGACCAAAACATATTTATAGTGCTGACACCTTTGCAACTCAATGACGTCTTTAAACATCTTTTACAGTTGGCATTAAGTAGTCAGAGATCGACTCACCCTTGTCAAAGAACATAGAACATAGAAGGTACAGCACAGAACAAACCCTTTCACCCACGATGTTGTGCGGAGAATCAATCCTAATGTAAATATAGTAACAACCTACACACCCCTCAACTCACTGCTATCCATGTGCAAGTGGAGAAGTCGCTTAAATGTCCTCGATAACTCTGCTTCTACCACAACCACTGGTCACGCATTCCATGCATTCACAGCACTCTGTATATTTAAAAAAAACTACTTCTGACATCTCCTTTACACCTTCCTCCTAATATCTTCAAACTATGTGTGTGTTTTTCTGTATATATCTGCTTAATGACAGGAGACAGACTGGTGGTGGTCGAAAGTTGTGTGTGTGTGTATTTCTGTGTATATCTGTTTAATGCCAGGATAACAGGGTGGTGGTGGAGTGTTGTCTGTGTGTGTTTTTTTTTCTGTGTCTGTCTGTTTAATACTGGTGTTAGGGTGGTGGTACAGGGATGTGTATGTTTTTTCTGTAAGTATCTGCTTAATGACAGGAGACAGACTAGTGGTGGTGGAGGGTTGTGTGTGTGTGTTTCTCTGTATATCTGATTAATTGCAGGAAACAGGGTGGCGGTGGAGCGTTCTGTATGTATGTGTGTTTCTGTGTATATCTGTTTAAGGGCAGGAGTCAGGGTGATGGTAGAGGGATGTGTGCGTGTTTGTGTGTATATCTGTTTTAAGGGCTGGAGAGAGTGTGGTGGTGGAGGGTTGTGCGTGTGTGTTTCTGTGTATATCTGATAATCAGCAGGAAACGGGGTGGTGATCGAGGGATGTGTGTGCGTATGTGTTTGTGTATATAACTGCTTAAAGGCAGGAGACAGATGGTGGTGGAGAGTATAGTGTCTGTATTCCTGTATCGATGCGCTTACTGGCAGGAGACAAGGTGGTGGTGGAGGGTTGTGTATGCATGTGCGTTATTGCGTATATCCGTTTAAGGTCAGTAAGCAGGGTGCTCATAGAACATAGAACATAGATCATTACAGCGCAGTACAGGCCCTTCGGCCCTCAATGTTGCGTTGACCTGTCATACCAATCTGAAGCTCATCTAACCTACACGATTCCATGTACGTCCATCTGCTTGTCCAATGACGACTTAAATGTACTTAAAGTTAGCGAATCAACTACTGTTGCAGGCAAAGCATTCCATACCCTTACTACTCTCTGAGTAAAGAAACTACGTCTGATATCTGTCCTATATCTGTCACGTCTCAATTTAAAGCTATGCCCCTCATGTTCGACGTCACCGTACTTGGAAAAAGGCTCTCCCTGTCCACCCTATCTAACCCTCTGATTATCTTATATGTCTCTATTGAGTCACATGTCAAACTTCTTCTCTCCAACGAAAACAGCCTCAAGTCCCTCAGACTTTCCTCGGAAGACCTTGTCTCCATACCAGGCAAGACCCTAGTAAATCTCTTCTGCACCCTTTCCAAAGCTTTCACATACTTCTTATAATGCGGTGACCAGAACTGTACACAATTCTCCAAGTGCGACCACACCAGAGTTTTGTACAGATGTAGCATAACCTCATGGTTCCAGAACTCGATCCCTATATTAATGTCTTCTTAACAACACAGTCAACCTGGGTGGCAACTTTCAAGGATCTGTGTACCTTGACACCGAGATCTCTTTGCTCATCTACACTACCAAGAATCTTATCATAAGGCCAGTACTTTGAATTCCTGTTCCTCTGATCAAAGTGCATCACCTCACACTTGTCCACATTAAACTCCATTTGCCACCTCTCAGCGCAGCTCTGCATCTTATCTATATCTCTCTGTAACATACAACATCTTTCGTCACTATCCACAACTCCACCGACCTTAGTGTTGTCTGCGAATTTACTAACCCACCCTTCTACTCACTCATCCAGGTCGTTTATAAAAATGATGAACAGCAGTGGACCTAACACCGACCCTTGCGGCACATCACTACTAACTGGACTCCAGGATGAACATTTCCCATCAACCACCACCCTCTGTCTTCTTTCAGCAAGACAATTACTGATCCAAAATGCTATATCTCCCACAATCCCATTCCTCCAAATTTTGAACAATAGCCGACTGTGGGGAACCTTATCAAATCCGTTGCTGATATCCATATACACCACATCAACCGGTTTACTCTCATCTACCTGTTTGGTCACCTTCTCAAAGAACTCAATATGGTTTGTGAGGCACGACATAACCTTCACAAGACCGTGCTGACTATCCATTATCAAATTATTATTTTCTAGATGATTGTAAATCCTATCTCTTATAACCTTTTCCAACACTTTACCAACAACTGAAGTAAGGCTCACTGGTCTATAATTACCAGAGTTGTCTCTACACCCCTGCTTGAACAGGGGAATCACATTTGCTATCCTCCAGTCTTCTGGCACTATTCCTGTAGACAATGAAGATTGAAAGATCAATGCCAAAGGCTCGGCAACCTCCTCCCTGGATTCCCAGAGGATCCCAAGCTAAATCCCATCTGGCCCAGTGGACTTATCTATTTTCAAACTCTGCAGGATTTCTAATACCTCTTCCTTGTGAACCTCAATCCAACCTAGTCTAGTAGCCTGTATCTCAGTATTCTCCTCGACAACATTGTCATTTTCTAGAGTGAATACTGTCGAAAAATATTCATTTGGTGCTTCCTCTAACTCCTCCGACTCCTCAAACAACTTCCCATTAATATCCTTGATTGTCCCTAATCTTACTCTTGTCATTCTTTTATTCTTTAAATACTTATAGAAAGCCTTATTGTTTACCCTGATCCTATCAGCCAACAACTTCTCATGTCTCCTCCTGGCTCTTCTGAGCTCTCTCTTTAGGTCTTTCCTGGCTACCTTGTAACCCGCAAGTGCCCTAACTGAGCCTTCACATCCCATCCTAACATAAGCCTCCCTCTTCCTCTTGACCAGAGATTCCACTTCCTTTGTAAACCACGGCTCCCACGCTCTACAGCTTCCTCCCTGCCTGACAGGTACAAAACTATGTAGGACACTCAGGAGCTTTTCCTTGAATAAGCTTCACATTTCTAATGTGCCCATCCCCTGCCGGTTCCTTCACCATCCTATACTTCCTAAATTTTGCCTAATCGCATCGTAACTGCCGCTCCCTCAGCTATAAATTTCGTGGAAGGTTTTGTGTGTGTGTATATCTCCATGTATATCTGTTTGATGACAGGAGACAGGGTGGTCAAGGAGATTTGAGTGAGTGTGTGTGTGTGTGTGTGCGCATGTGTGTGTGTTTGTCTGTGTGTGTGTGTGTGTAATGTTTCCTTGTATATGTGCTTACTGGCACGAGACAGTTTGATGTGTGTGTGTGTCTTTGTGTATATCTGTCCAATGGCAGGAAGCAGGGTGTTCATGGAGGTGTGTGTGTGTGTGTGTGTGTGTGTGTGTGTATGTGAGTTTATGCATATATCTTTTTCATGGCAGGAGACAGGGTGGGGGTAGATGGTAGGTTGTCTGTGATTCTGTGTCTATGTGCTTACTGGTAGGAGACAGGGTGGTGATGGAGGGGTGTGTGTGTGTGTTTCTGTGTATATCTGTTTAATGTCAGGAGACAGAGTATTGGTGGGGGGGATGTTTGTCCATGTGTGTTTTATTTCCTGTGTATGTATGGTTAATGGTAGGTGTTAGGAGGTGGTGCAGAGTTGTGTGTGTTTTTCTGTATATATCTGCTTAATTACAGGAGACAGGCTGGTGGTGGTGGAAGATTATGCATGTGTTTCTGTGTAAAATCGATTAATTGCAGGAAACATTGCGGTGTTGGAGGGTTGTGCATGTGTTTCCGTGTATATTTATTTAATGGTAGGAGGCAGGGTGGTCGTGGAGGTTGTGTGTGTGCGTGTTTCTGTGTGTATCTGATTAACGGCAGGAAACAGGGTAGTGGTTGAGGGATGTGTGTGCGTTTCTGTGTATATCTGTTTAAGGGCTGTGCGTGTGTGTTTCTGTGTATATCTGATTAACGGCAGGAAGCAGGGGAGTGGTTGAGGGATGTATGTGTGTTTGTGTGTATATCTGCTTAAAGGCAGGAGACAGGGTGGTGGTGCAGGGTTGTGCGTTGGTTTCGGTGTCTACCTGTTTAATGTCAGGAGGCAGGGTAGTCATATTGGTTTGTGTGCGTGTGTGTTAATGTGTATATCTATTTAAGGGCTAGGGACAGGGTGGTGGTGGAGGGTGCTGTGTGTGTTTCTGTGTATAATTGTTTAATGGCAGGTGGCATGTTGGTGGTGGAGGGTTGTGTGCGTGTGTTTCTGCGTATATGTGCTTAATGGCAGGAGACATGATGGTGTGTGTGTTTCTCTGTATACCTGTTCAATGGCAGGAGACAGGATGGTCATGGAGGGTTGTGTGTGTTTCTGCGTATCTCTATTCAATGGCAGGAGACACGGTGGTGTTGGAGGGTAGAGTGTCTATGTTTCTGTGTCTGTGTGCTTAGTGGCAGGTGACAGATGGTGGTGGAGGGTTGTGTATGTTTCTGTGTCTATCAGTTTAAGGTCAGTAGACAGGGTGTTCGTAGAAGATTGTATGTTTGTTTCTGTGTATATCTGTTTGATGGCAGGTGACAGGGTGGTGGTGGAGGGTTGTATGTGTTTGTTTCTGAGTATATCTGTTTCATGGCAGGCGATGTGGTGCTTGAGGGTTGTGCGTGTGTTTCTGCTTAATGGCAGGCAACAACATGCTGGTCGGGGGTTTTGTGTGTGTTTGTGTGTGTGTGTTTCTGAGAATATCTGTTTAATGGCATAAAACAATGTGGTGGTCAACAGTTGTGTATTTGTGCATTTCTACGTATATCTGTTTAGTTTCAGGGGATAGTGTTGTGGTGGAGGGTTGAGTGTGTGTGTGTGTGTGTGTGTGTGTGTGTGTGTGTGTGTGTGTGTGTGTGTGTGTGTGTGTGTGTGTGTGTGTGTGTGTGTGTGTGTGTGTGTGTGTGTGTGTGTGTGTGTGTGTATATATAAATGTTTAATTGCGTGGGTTCGAATCTCACCACTGCCATTTCTGCTGATCAACTCCAACGCGGCAGCATTGTTAAAGTGTTGTTTTGGTCCCCACAGCATGTTGATGTTGAAAACAAAAGGAAAATGGACTTGCTTTAGAGAATTAACTGTGGTGTGGGATAGAGCCAAATACTTCAAAGAGTCTCTGCTGTCAGGATCGTGTTCGCCAGTCACGCGGAAAATCGCAAACACCTCTGCTGTTCCAGGCAAGTTGAGCTTTTACTGGAACCGAATGGAGAATGTTATTTCATTGCTGTTGTGAAACAAAGTCCTGCAGTGACTTGACTCGTCGTTATTTGGTTTTCTGGCCAATGAGAAAATCGTTCCAATGAATTTCGATGTGATATGTTATTGAATTTCTCCCATTTCCTTCATTTCCGTCCTGGAGACATCGGAATGGAAAGGTAATCTAATCGAGACTGTGATTGGTGAAATTCACTTTTTATGGCCCATTCTTATTATGTTCTTTCTTTCTCTCTTTACAGCATTGTCTGGGAAGTGATGGTGCACTAAGACTGCAGTATGTTTGGAAGAGTAGTTTGGAATTGCCCTGTTGTTAGTTGTGAGATTAGTTTATAAATCATGCCCTCGGATTGTCTCACATTTTGCATTCATGCATCTCTGTGTCTGAAAATGCATTAGGTTTGCCAGCTTTGTTTGTGTTCCGTGTTAAATGCTTTCTGTTTTGAGATTCGCTCATTACATTACGAATTAACAGGGTTTCTGAGGTAACTTCCAGTTGAAAAAATCCTTAACTGTGGATCTGGGAAAATTTCAGAGTATGGTCAGTCGGAGCAAAAGTAAGGAAGTCGTTCCTTTCTGCAGTGTTTCGCAATACTACCTTTCCCGTGAGCAGTCGAACACACTAAAGGATTGTGCCACAGACTGCGATGGCAAGCTCAGCTAAAAAGTAATACTTTAAAGCCGGTGTAAGCAACACAACGTTATTGGGGTACACCGCGTGGAAACAAATACTTCGGTGTATCTCGAGCATGCTCACCACATAGCCAAATTTAAACAAGTCCAGTTCCCCAGTATTTGGCCCCAAACCCTCGAAACCCATCCTATCCAGAAAATGATCCGATTACCTTTGCAATTTTCTGAGCCTCCTCCACTTCCTCTGGTAGCTCATTCCATACACGCACAACCTTCTGTGTGGGAAATGTGCCTCAGGTCCTTTGTCAATTTCAGCCCAAATTTGGTCTACGGTCTAAACACTGACGACATCCTTGTCTATATTTTGTCATCAATTTCACGTGTCTTTTTTTTACGTTTTCAAGATGTCAATTACGCTGGGAAACAACGAGCTATTGGAAACGAATAATGGCTTCAACTTTCAGTGCTGGATGCCACAAAGCTGCAGCAGGAACGGCAGAGGCTTGTTTCTGTAGTGTAGTGATCATCACGTTCGCCACACACGCGAAAGGTCCCCAGTACGAAACTGGGCAGAAACTGCTTTGTTCTTCAACTGCAGCCTAGACAAGCACAGAGCTTTCTTGCTTGCTTTCCCATCTGCAAACCTGCCTTCGAAGTTGCTTGAACAAATCTGCTCTCGTAGTGAAGTGCAATGTAATTCCATTAACTTACAGTGCAAAGCATTGTAAAGTTTTTCTCCAACCTGGTTCTGATCATATGCCATTCTGTTTGAGAGTGTAGTTACCCCCTTCTGATCCTTCCACGAAAAGCATTACCGCATTTGCATTCCTTGCGCAGGCGGCCCGGTTCAAAGGCAGGGAAGAAGCTGATGCGCTGGTGTCACAGCGCACCACGGATTCCTCAACTAGTCTGTCTGTCAAATGCATCCCAAAGTCGTCTCTGAAAAACCTCATTTGGAAGCTGTCTGTCGTTATTCAACGTGCGAGAATTGGCACCAGAGGTCCTAAATCATGTTTTGGAGCAGTTCGCACGTTCGTGGCTCATTCAATCAGCAACAGCAATGAAAGAAATTACACTCTCAGAGGAACCTCTGGACCTGTGCTTTCATAGCGTCGCTAGTATCAAGGTGCGCCCCGAGATCTAAGCCACGTTGGAACTGAAACGGAGGAGTCGACAGAGAGGCGACAGAATGACATCGCATCCATTTGGTTTTCTTTAAATCACTGAGGAGCAGGAAAATGTAAACGGGGAGGGCGAGTGGGGAAGTGTGGCAGTTGCAGCTCTGGTGAAATTCATTCTTTGCGATTCACTCAGCAACCAGAGACGTGACGGTGACTCAGGCGTGAGAGCTCTTCACATCGAGAACAAAAAGCAATCAAGGGCAGTTAGCACCTCTTCCGGAGTGGGGGTGGGGTGAGGTAATTACCTTTTGACTTCTGTTACTATGTTCAGAAACTGCCTTTTGGATTGAGGTGAACAGAAACTGCATTTCTAAAAAGCACCATGGAACTTGTTAAACTTTATTGAGTCGTTTTTTCTCATCGATTCCCACTCAGGTTTCCAACTCAGTTGGTATCCATGTGGCTCGTGTCCAGGAGTGAACATCTCTGCAGCAAATTGCACTGTTAAGGTAAAAGGCAAGGAAAGTGGCATCTCGAACTGGCTCCGAGGTCAGACCTTCCTCACAATGTAATCTGTCGTTCTCTGATTTTTTTTTTATATTTCAAAAATATACTTTATTCATAAATGATTTGATGGTCTGTACATTTGATCATGCCATACATATGTCCATATTTACAAACACAGATTCAAATTTATCCTTGTCATTTACAATCCTGTGCATTTTTCCATCTTGTACATATACATATATTTGGCTGAGGCATCAGCAGAGCCCAAAACAACGTCCGCATGGGCCCCCTGTTCTTCTTTAGGCAGGCCGATCTTACACGGTGGTCTTTCCCCACCACGCCTTGGCGGCAGCTGCCCCAAGCTTCAGCGCGTCCCTCAAGACGTAGTCTTGGACCTTGGAATGTGCCAGTCTGCAACACTCGGTCGGGGTCAACTCCTTCAGCTGGAAGATCAACAGGTTTCGGACCGCCCAGAGAGCGTCCTTCACCGAGTTGATGATCCTCCAGGCGCAGTTAATGTTCGTCTCGGTGCGAGTCCCGGGGAACAGGCCGTAGAGCACGGAGTCCCGCGTCACGGCGCTGCTCGGGACGAACCTCGACAAGCACCACTGCATTCCTCTCCAGACTTCCTCTGCATAGGCACATTCCAGAAGGAGGTGTGTGACAGTCTCGTCCCCCCCGCAGCCACGTCGAGGGCAGCGTGCGGTGCGGCAGAGAGTCCGGGCATGCATAAAGGATCTCACGGGCAGAGCCCTTCTCACCACCAGCCAAGCCACGTCTTGGTGCTTGTTGGAAAGTTCTGGCGATGAGGCATTCTGCCAAATGGCTTTGACAGTCTGCTCAGGGAACCGCTCGACAGGATCCGCCCTCTCCTTTTCCCGAAGGGTCTCAAGGATGCTACGTGCTGACCACTTCCTGATGGACTTGTGGTCAAAGGTGTTTATCCTCATAAATTTCTCCACGAAGGACAGGTGATACGGGACGGTCCAACTACTCGGAGCGTTCCGCGGCAGCGAGGCCAGGCCCATCCTTCGCAACACCGGGGACAGGTAGAACCTCAGTACGTAGTGACACTTGGTGTTTGCGTACCGGGGATCCACGCACAGCTTGATGCAGCCACACACACAAAGGTGGCCATCAGGGTGAGGGTGGCATTGGGCGTGTTTTTTCCCCCATTGCACCGGTCTTTGTACATAGAGTCTCTTCGGACCCGGTCCATCTTTGATCTCCAAATGAATTGGAAGATGGCCCTGGGTCTGACACGATGACACCAGAGCGGGAAATGACTCCAGCGTGGAGCCGGACAACTACCTCAGCCCTGGGAAGGTCCAGCAGTTTGCTGTCACCACGGGGATGCACGCAGCTACCCCACTGCAGCAAGACCAGAAGAAAATGGACACTGGGAACCCCGTAAACTGTTAAAATGGGGTTTAAAATTGCCAGCATAAATGTGCGTAGCATTAAAGCGGCTACGCGATGTGTTTCAACGCTGGCCTTCCTGGCCAACGTCAAAGCCGATATCCTGTTTCTGCAGGAGTGTGGGATACCGCACCTCAGCAGTTACAGGAGATGGTCGAGCTTGTGGGCCCACGGGCCGTCAGTGTGGTCGGGGGGCAACGATAGCCGCGCCTCTGGCCTGGGTATCCTGTTGAGGGGAGGCAACTTCACCATCTCCGAGGTTAAGGAGGTGGTGGGCGGGCGCCTCCTCGTCGTGGACGTCAAATACAGAAACGCTCCCGTGAGACTAATCAACGTGTACGCCCCAGTGGGTAAGAGTGAACGGTTGGCCGTCCTGCAACAGCTTCCACTGCTGCTGGCTACGTCCAGGCCGGTCATTCTGGCCGGAGACTTCAACTGCATCATTGATGCAGATGGACGATCCGGCGGGGGGGACAGTAAACCGGACGCTACGTCCAGGGCCCTGATGGAAACGGTCAAAGACGCCAAGCTGCACGACGTCTTCAGCGCCCCTGCAGATGGAGCGCAGCGTAGATACACCTGGTCACGGGCAGACGGGTCTATCCGCTCAAGGATAGATTACCTGTTTGTGTCCCGAACGCTCTCGGTCAGATCCACCGACGTCAAGCCGGTGTTCTTCTCTGACCACTGCCTCCTGCTGGCCGACTGTCACCTACAGGACGAACAGCGGGCGGGCAAGGGAACGTGGAAACTGAACACTAAGCTGTTGACCCCGGGAAACATCGAAGAGCTCAAGAGGGATTACGCAGGTTGGAGAACCGTGAAGCCCCTCTTTGAGTCTCCAGCGGACTGGTGGGAAACGGTAAAAGGGAACATCAAGAGGTTCTTTATCCTCAAAGGTGTCCAGGAGGTGAGAGAGAGGCGGGGAAAACTGTCCCACCTCCAGGAAAGTATGCAGAACCTGCTCCTGCTGCAGACGATGGGGGTCGATGTCACGGAGGACCTCAAGGAGGTGAAGGGCCAGCAAGCCTCGCTCTTTGCCTCGGAGGCCTCCAGGATAATCTTCCGGTCCAGGGTCCGCTCGGTGGAGCAGGACGAGACGTGCTCACGTTTCTTCTTCCAGAAGGTGCACAAAGAGAGCTCCGTGCTCAGCAGCCTGAAGAAAGAAGATGGCTCGGTAACGTCATCTCAGGCTGACGTCATGAGGATCAGCAAATCCTTCTACGCCAGCCTGTATGACTCGAAGCCAACCAACAGCGCGGCCTCCCAGTCGTTCCTGTCCTCTATCACGGAGGTCCTAGATGACGGAACACGAGAGAGGCTGGACCAGCCGCTATCTCTGGATGAACTGACCAAGGCCCTCGAGTCCTTCGAAAAGAATAAAACTCCCGGAAGCGACGGCTTACCGGTCGAGGTTTATTCCACTCTTTGGGACTTGATCGGCCAGGACCTGCTGGAGGTGTATGTCAGTACGCTTCGGGCAGGTACCATGAGTGAATCCATGAGGAAAGGCATCATCACCCTCGTCTACAAGCGGAAGGGGGAGAGGGAGGAAATTAGAAATTGGAGACCGATCTCACTGTTAAATGCAGACTACAAAATCTTGTCAAAGGTCATCGCCAACCGGGTCAGGTCTGCTCTGGGATCGGTGATCCACCCGGACCAAACCTGTGCTGTACCGGGCAGGAAGATCTCTGAGAGTCTTGCACTCCTCAGGGATACGATCGCCTACGTGCAGGACAGGGGGGTGGACACCTGCCTCATCAGCCTGGACCAGGAGAAAGCCTTTGACAGGATATCGCATACATATATGAGGGATGTCCTCTCCAAAATGTGCTTTGGGGAGGGAATTGGAAATTGGATCAGACTGCTCTACACCAACATTGTCAGCGCAGTCTCAATCAATGGATGGGAATCAGATAGCTTCCCTGTAAGATCTGGAGTCAGGCAGGGATGCCCTCTCTCACCCGCCTTGTTTGTGTGTTGCATAGAGCCATTTGCCGAATCCATCAGGAAGGATGCGAGCCTGAGAGGGGTGACTATTCCTGGCAGCGGGGGCCTGCAGGTTAAGGCCTCCCTGTACATGGATGACGTCGCTGTTTTCTGCTCGGATCCGCTGTCCGTGCACAGACTCGTGTGCATCTGTGACCAGTTCGAACGGGGCTCGGGGGCCAAGGTAAACCGAGGCAAGAGCGAGGCCATGCTCTTCGGGAACTGGGCCGACCAATCCTCTATCCCCTTCACCGTCAGGACTGACCACCTGAAGGTGTTGGGTATTTCGTTCGGGGGGGCTGGGGCGTGCGCCAAGACTTGGGAGGAGCGGATCAGGAAGATGAGACAGAAACTAGGCAGATGGGGGCAACGGTCGCTCTCCATCGCGGGAAAAAACCTGGTCATCAGGTGTGAGGTCCTCTCAGTATTGCTATATGTGGCACAGGTCTGGCCTATCCCCAGGACCTGTGCCGCCGCAGTCACCCGGGCCATCTTCCAATTCATTTGGAGATCAATGATGGACCGGGTCCGAAGAGACTCTATGTACAAAGACCGGTGCAATGGGGGAAAAAACACGCCCAATGCCACCCTCACCCTGATGGCCACCTTTGTGTGTGGCTGCATCAAGCTGTGCGTGGATCCCCGGTACGCAAACACCAAGTGTCACTACTTACTGAGGTTCTACCTGTCCCCTGTGTTGCGAAGGATGGGCCTGGCCTCGCTGCCGCGGAACGCTCCGAGTAGTTGGACCGTTCCGTATCACCTGTCCTTCGTGGAGAAATTTATAAGGAAAAACACCTTTGACCACAAGTCCATCAGGAAGTGGTCAGCACGTAGCGTCCTTGAGACCCTTCGGGAAAAGGAGAGGGCGGATCCTGTCGAGCGGTTCCCTGAGCAGACTGTCAAAGCCATTTGGCAGAATGCCTCATCGCCAGAACTTTCCAACAAGCACCAAGACGTGGCTTGGCTGGTGGTGAGAAGGGCTCTGCCTGTGAGATCCTTTATGCACGCCCGGACTCTCTGCCGCACCGCACGCTGCCCTCGAAGTGGCTGCGGGGGGGACGAGACTGTCACACACCTCCTTCTGGAATGTGCCTATGCAGAGGAAGTCTGGAGAGGAATGCAGTGGTGCTTGTCGAGGTTCGTCCCCAGCAGCGCCGTGACGCGGGACTCCGTGCTCTACGGCCTGTTCCCCGGGACTCACACCGAGACGAACATTAACTGCGCCTGGAGGATCATCAACTCGGTGAAGGACGCTGTCTGGGCGGTCCGAAACCTGTTGATCTTCCAGCTGAAGGAGTTGACCCCGACCGAGTGTTGCAGACTGGCACATTCTGTCCAAGACTACGTGTTGAGGGACGCGCTGAAGCTTGGGGCAGCTGCCGCCAAGGCGCGGTGGCGAAAGACCACCGTGTAAGATCGGCCTGCCTAAAGAAGAACAGGGGGCCCATACAGACGTTTTTTGGGCTCTGCTGATGCCTCAGCCAAATATTTGTATATATACAAGATTGAAAAAATGCACAGGATTGTAAAGGACAAGAATAAAGTCGAATCTGTGTTTGTAAATGTGGACATATGTATGGCATGATCAAATGTACAGACCATCAAATCATTTATGAATAAAGTATATTTTTGAAATATAAAAAAAAATCCGAGAACGACAGATTACATTGTGAGGAAGGTCTGACCTCGGAGCCAGTTCGAGATGCCACTTTCCTTGCCTTTTACCTTAACAGTGCAATTTGCTGCAGAGATGTTCACTCCTGGACACGAGCCACATGGATACCAACTGAGTTGGAAACCTGAGTGGGAATCGATGAGAAAAAGCGACTCAATAAAGTTTAACAAGTTCCATGGTGCTTTTTAGAAATGCAGTTTCTGTTCACCTCAATCCAAAAGGCAGTTTCTGAACATAGTAACAGAAGTCAAAAGGTAATTACCTCACCCCACCCCCACTCCGGAAGAGGTGCTAACTGCCCTTGATTGCTTTTTGTTCTCGATGTGAAGAGCTCTCATGCCTGAGTCACCGTCACGTCTCTGGTTGCTGAGTGAATCGCAAAGAATGAATTTCACCAGAGCTGCAACTGCCTGACTTCCCCACTCGCCCTCCCCGTTTACATTTTCCTGCTCCTCAGTGATTTAAAGAAAACCAAATGGATGCGATGTCATTCTGTCGCCTCTCTGTCGACTCCTCCGTTTCAGTTCCAACGTGGCTTAGATCTCGGGGCGCACCTTGATACTAGCGACGCTATGAAAGCACAGGTCCAGAGGTTCCTCTGAGAGTGTAATTTCTTTCATTGCTGTTGCTGATTGAATGAGCCACGAACGTGCGAACTGCTCCAAAACATGATTTAGGACCTCTGGTGCCAATTCTCGCACGTTGAATAACGACAGACAGCTTCCAAATGAGGTTTTTCAGAGACGACTTTGCGATGCATTTGACAGACAGACTAGTTGAGGAATCCGTGGTGCGCTGTGACACCAGCGCATCGGCTTCTTCCCTGTCTTTGAACCGGGCCGCCTGCGCAAGGAATGCAAATGCGGTAATGCTTTTCGTGGAAGGATCAGAAGGGGGTAACTACACTCTCAAACAGAATGTCATATGATCAGAACCAGGTTGGAGAAAAACTTTACAATGCTTTGCACTGTAAGTTAATGGAATTACATTGCACTTCACTACGAGAGCAGATTTGTTCAAGCAACTTCGAAGGCAGGTTTGCAGATGGGAAAGCAAGCAAGAAAGCTCTGTGCTTGTCTAGGCTGCAGTTGAAGAACAAAGCAGTTTCTGCCCAGTTTCGTACTGGGGACCTTTCGCGTGTGTGGCGAACGTGATGATCACTACACTACAGAAACAAGCCTCTGCCGTTCCTGCTGCAGCTTTGTGGCATCCAGCACTGAAAGTTGAAGCCATTATTCGTTTCCAATAGCTCGTTGTTTCCCAGCGTAATTGACATCTTGAAAACGTAAAAAAAAGACACGTGAAATTGATGACAAAATATAGACAAGGATGTCGTCAGTGTTTAGACCGTAGACCAAATTTGGGCTGAAATTGACAAAGGACCTGAGGCACATTTCCCACACAGAAGGTTGTGCGTGTATGGAATGAGCTACCAGAGGAAGTGGAGGAGGCTCAGAAAATTGCAAAGGTAATCGGATCATTTTCTGGATAGGATGGGTTTCGAGGGTTTGGGGCCAAATACTGGGGAACCGGACTTGTTTATATTTGGCTATGTGGTGAGCATGCTCGAGATACACCGAAGTATCTGTTTCCAAGCGGTGTACCCCAATAACGTTGTGTTGCTTACACCGGCTTTAAAGGATTACTTTTTAGTGGAGCTTGCCATCGCAGTCTGTGGCACAATCCTTTAGTGTGTTCGACTGCTCACGGGAAAGGTAGTATTGCGAAACACTGCAGAAAGGAACGACTTCCTTACTTTTGCTCCGACTGACCATACTCTGAAATTTTCCCAGATCCACAGTTAAGGATTTTTTCAACTGGAAGTTACCTCAGAAACCCTGTTAATTCGTAATGTAATGAGCGAATCTCAAAACAGAAAGCATTTAACACGGAACACAAACAAAGCTGGCAAACCTAATGCATTTTCAGACACAGAGATGCATGAATGCAAAATGTGAGACAATCCGAGGGCATGATTTATAAACTAATCTCACAACTAACAACAGGGCAATTCCAAACTACTCTTCCAAACATACTGCAGTCTTAGTGCACCATCACTTCCCAGACAATGCTGTAAAGAGAGAAAGAAAGAACATAATAAGAATGGGCCATAAAAAGTGAATTTCACCAATCACAGTCTCGATTAGATTACCTTTCCATTCCGATGTCTCCAGGACGGAAATGAAGGAAATGGGAGAAATTCAATAACATATCACATCGAAATTCATTGGAACGATTTTCTCATTGGCCAGAAAACCAAATAACGACGAGTCAAGTCACTGCAGGACTTTGTTTCACAACAGCAATGAAATAACATTCTCCATTCGGTTCCAGTAAAAGCTCAACTTGCCTGGAACAGCAGAGGTGTTTGCGATTTTCCGCGTGACTGGCGAACACGATCCTGACAGCAGAGACTCTTTGAAGTATTTGGCTCTATCCCACACCACAGTTAATTCTCTAAAGCAAGTCCATTTTCCTTTTGTTTTCAACATCAACATGCTGTGGGGACCAAAACAACACTTTAACAATGCTGCCGCGTTGGAGTTGATCAGCAGAAATGGCAGTGGTGAGATTCGAACCCACGCAATTAAACATTTATACACACACACACACACACACACACACACACACACACACACACACACACACACACACACACACACACACACACACACACTCAACCCTCCACCACAACACTATCCCCTGTAACTAAACAGATATACGTAGAAATGCACAAATACACAACTGTTGACCACCACATTGTTTTATGCCATTAAACAGATATTCTCAGAAACACACACACACAAACACACACAAAACCCCCGACCAGCATGTTGTTGCCTGCCATTAAGCAGAAACACACGCACAACCCTCAAGCACCACATCGCCTGCCATGAAACAGATATACTCAGAAACAAACACATACAACCCTCCACCACCACCCTGTCACCTGCCATCAAACAGATATACACAGAAACAAACATACAATCTTCTACGAACACCCTGTCTACTGACCTTAAACTGATAGACACAGAAACATACACAACCCTCCACCACCATCTGTCACCTGCCACTAAGCACACAGACACAGAAACATAGACACTCTATCCTCCAACACCACCGTGTCTCCTGCCATTGAATAGAGATACGCAGAAACACACACAACCCTCCATGACCATCCTGTCTCCTGCCATTGAACAGGTATACAGAGAAACACACACACCATCATGTCTCCTGCCATTAAGCACATATACGCAGAAACACACGCACACAACCCTCCACCACCAACATGCCACCTGCCATTAAACAGTTATACACAGAAACACACACAGCACCCTCCACCACCACCCTGTCCCTAGCCCTTAAATAGATATACACATTAACACACACGCACACAAACCAATATGACTACCCTGCCTCCTGACATTAAACAGGTAGACACCGAAACCAACGCACAACCCTGCACCACCACCCTGTCTCCTGCCTTTAAGCAGATATACACACAAACACACATACATCCCTCAACCACTCCCCTGCTTCCTGCCGTTAATCAGATATACACAGAAACACACACGCACAGCCCTTAAACAGATATACACAGAAACGCACACACATCCCTCAACCACTACCCTGTTTCCTGCCGTTAATCAGATACACACAGAAACACGCACACACACAACCTCCACGACCACCCTGCCTCCTACCATTAAATAAATATACACGGAAACACATGCACAACCCTCCAACACCGCAATGTTTCCTGCAATTAATCGATTTTACACAGAAACACATGCATAATCTTCAACCACCACCAGTCTGTCTCCTGTAATTAAGCAGATATATACAGAAAAACACACACAACTCTGCACCACCTCCTAACACCTACCATTAACCATACATACACAGGAAATAAAACACACATGGACAAACATCCCCCCCACCAATACTCTGTCTCCTGACATTAAACAGATATACACAGAAACACACACACACACCCCTCCATCACCACCCTGTCTCCTACCAGTAAGCACATAGACACAGAATCACAGACAACCTACCATCTACCCCCACCCTGTCTCCTGCCATGAAAAAGATATATGCATAAACTCACATACACACACACACACACACACACACACACACACACACACACACACCTCCATGAACACCCTGCTTCCTGCCATTGGACAGATATACACAAAGACACACACACACATCAAACTGTCTCGTGCCAGTAAGCACATATACAAGGAAACATTACACACACACACACACAGACAAACACACACACATGCGCGCACACACACACACACACACACTCATTCAAATCTCCTTGACCACCCTGTCTCCTGTCATCAAACAGATATACATGGAGATATACACACACACAAAACCTTCCACGAAATTTATAGCTGAGGGAGCGGCAGTTACGATGCGATTAGGCAAAATTTAGGAAGTATAGGATGGTGAAGGAACCGGCAGGGGATGGGCACATGAGAAATGTGAAGCTTATTCAAGGAAAAGCTCCTGAGTGTCCTACATAATTATGTACCTGTCAGGCAGGGAGGAAGCTGTAGAGCGTGGGAGCCGTGGTTTACAAAGGAAGTGGAATCTCTGGTCAAGAGGAAGAGGGAGGCTTATGTTAGGATGGGATGTGAAGGCTCAGTTAGGGCACTTGAGGGTTACAAGGTAGCCAGGAAAGACCTAAAGAGAGAGCTCAGAAGAGCCAGGAGGAGACATGAGAAGTTGTTGGCTGATAGGATCAGGGTAAACAATAAGGCTTTCTATAAGTATTTAAAGAATAAAAGAATGACAAGAGTAAGATTAGGGACAATCAAGGATATTAATGGGAAGTTGTTTGAGGAGTCGGAGGAGTTAGAGGAAGCACCAAATGAATATTTTTCGACAGTATTCACTCTAGAAAATGACAATGTTGTCGAGGAGAATACTGAGATACAGGCTACTAGACTAGGTTGGATTGAGGTTCACAAGGAAGAGGTATTAGAAATCCTGCAGAGTTTGAAAATAGATAAGTCCACTGGGCCAGATGGGATTTAGCTTGGGATCCTCTGGGAATCCAGGGAGGAGGTTGCCGAGCCTTTGGCATTGATCTTTCAATCTTCATTGTCTACAGGAATAGTGCCAGAAGACTGGAGGATAGCAAATGTGATTCCCCTGTTCAAGCAGGGGTGTAGAGACAACTCTGGTAATTATAGACCAGTGAGCCTTACTTCAGTTGTTGGTAAAATGTTGGAAAAGGTTATAAGAGATAGGATTTACAATCATCTAGAAAATAATAATTTGATAATGGATAGTCAGCACGGTCTTGTGAAGGTTATGTCGTGCCTCACAAACCATATTGAGTTCTTTGAGAAGGTGACCAAACAGGTAGATGAGAGTAAACCGGTTGATGTGGTGTATATGGATATCAGCAACGGATTTGATAAGGTTCCCCACAGTCGGCTATTGTTCAAAATTTGGAGGAATGGGATTGTGGGAGATATAGCATTTTGGATCAGTAATTGTCTTGCTGAAAGAAGACAGAGGGTGGTGGTTGATGGGAAATGTTCATCCTGGAGTCCAGTTAGTAGTGATGTGCCGCAAGGGTCGGTGTTAGGTCCACTGCTGTTCATCATTTTTATAAACGACCTGGATGAGTGAGTAGAAGGGTGGGTTAGTAAATTCGCAGACAACACTAAGGTCGGTGGAGTTGTGGATAGTGACGAAAGATGTTGTATGTTACAGAGAGATATAGATAAGATGCAGAGCTGCGCTGAGAGGTGGCAAATGGAGTTTAATGTGGACAAGTGTGAGGTGATGCACTTTGATCAGAGGAACAGGAATTCAAAGTACTGGCCTTATGATAAGATTCTTGGTAGTGTAGATGAGCAAAGAGATCTCGGTGTCAAGGTACACAGATCCTTGAAAGTTGCCACCCAGGTTGACTGTGTTGTTAAGAAGACATTAATATAGGGATCGAGTTCTGGAACCATGAGGTTATGCTACATCTGTACAAAACTCTGGTTGGGCGCACTTGGAGAATTGTGTACAGTTCTGGTCACCGCATTATAAGAAGTATGTGAAAGCTTTGGAAAGGGTGCAGAAGAGATTTACTAGGGTCTTGCCTGGTATGGAGACAAGGTCTTCCGAGGAAAGTCTGAGGGACTTGAGGCTGTTTTCGTTGGAGAGAAGAAGTTTGACATGTGACTCAATAGAGACATATAAGATAATCAGAGGGTTAGATAGGGTGGACAGGGAGAGCCTTTTTCCAAGTACGGTGACGTCGAACATGAGGGGCATAGCTTTAAATTGAGACGTGACAGATATAGGACAGATATCAGACGTAGTTTCTTTACTCAGAGAGTAGTAAGGGTATGGAATGCTTTGCCTGCAACAGTAGTTGATTCGCTAACTTTAAGTACATTTAAGTCGTCATTGGACAAGCAGATGGACGTACATGGAATCGTGTAGGTTAGATGAGCTTCAGATTGGTATGACAGGTCAACGCAACATTGAGGGCCGAAGGGCCTGTACTGCGCTGTAATGATCTATGTTCTATGTTCTATGAGCACCCTGCTTACTGACCTTAAACGGATATACGCAATAACGCACATGCATACACAACCCTCCACCACCACCTTGTCTCCTGCCAGTAAGCGCATCGATACAGGAATACAGACACTATACTCTCCACCACCATCTGTCTCCTGCCTTTAAGCAGTTATATACACAAACACATACGCACACACATCCCTCGATCACCACCCCGTTTCCTGCTGATTATCAGATATACACAGAAACACACACACACAACCCTCCACCACCACACTCTCTCCAGCCCTTAAAACAGATATACACACAAACACGCACACATCCCTCTACCATCACCCTGACTCCTGCCCTTAAACAGATATACACAGAAACACACATACATACAGAACGCTCCACCGCCACCCTGTTTCCTGCAATTAATCAGATATACAGAGAAACACACACACACAACCCTCCACCACCACTAGTCTGTCTCCTGTCATTAAGCAGATACTTACAGAAAAAACATACACATCCCTGTACCACCACCCTAACACCAGTATTAAACAGACAGACACAGAAAAAAAAAACACACACAGACAACACTCCACCACCACCCTGTTATCCTGGCATTAAACAGATATACACAGAAATACACACACACACAACTTTCGACCACCACCAGTCTGTCTCCTGTCATTAAGCAGATATATACAGAAAAACACACACATAGTTTGAAGATATTAGGAGGAAGGTGTAAAGGAGATGTCAGAAGTAGTTTTTTTAAAATATACAGAGTGCTGTGAATGCATGGAATGCGTGACCAGTGGTTGTGGTAGAAGCAGAGTTATCGAGGACATTTAAGCGACTTCTCGACTTGCACATGGATAGCAGTGAGTTGAGGGGTGTGTAGGTTGATACTATATTTACATTAGGATTGAATCTCCGCACAACATCGTGGGTGAAAGGGTTTGTTCTGTGCTGTACCTTCTATGTTCTATGTTCTTTGACAAGGGTGAGTCGATCTCTGACTACTTAATGCCAACTGTAAAAGATGTTTAAAGACGTCATTGAGTTGCAAAGGTGTCAGCACTATAAGTATGTTTTGGTCATTGTCGATTTCTTTTCCTTGATGGGTTGAAGCTTACCCCACTTCCAATGTTAGTGCTAAAACTGTTGCAAATATTTTACTCAAGGAGATTATTACCTGCTTTGGTATTGGATTTTGTCTACCTTCTGACAATGCCCCCCACCCCATTTTATTGGAGATATAAATGAGGAATTATGCTCTCATTTTGGGATCCACCACCAACTGTTTTGTGATTATTTCCTACAAGCTGCAGGGTTCGTGGAGCATGGTGACCAGAGTCTGAAAAGTAAACTTGCCAAATGGACTTCTGATACAGGTCTTTCCTGGGTTAGGGTGGTGCCGCTGGTATTGTTCCACCTACAATATACTCCTGTGGGGAAACCTCGCTTGACCTTTTCAAGCGCTCACACTCTGTATGATCTGAATGATAAAATGCACTGTATCTAATCCGCAGGACGCACTGCAGAAATTATCCCATCCCAGCAGACTGAGCTGCCTCCATTGATCGAGCTGTCTCTATTGGTAGAGTATCATACAGTTACAGAGAATATCCTGTGATGACATCCTCGAAGGTACTTGCTACAAAAAAGCTGAACACTGTGATCAGCGCTAACACAGAGGCCCAGCGGGCCCATAAACCAGAAATCAATGGATAAAGAGATTCTTCTTTTTCGAAGACTCTGATTCAGACCATCATCTTTAACACTTTTTTTAAAGATTAGATTAGATTACTTACCGTGTGGAAACAGGCCCTTCGGCCCAACAAGCCCACACCGCCCCGCCGAAGCGCAACCCACCCATACACCTCCATCTAACCCTTAACTAACACTGCGGGCAATTTAGCATGGCCAATTCACCTGATCTGCACATCTTTGGACTGTCCCACTAACTTTCTGGGGAGAAAATGGATGTGGGCGAGCGGACAGACTCAGCTGGTTCCAACCTTTACACCCATGGTCTGTGTGATAACAAAAGCCGAAACCTGGAATTGTTTATCTTGCTTCTGAAAAACAGGTGAGTAAATTTTGAAGGTCATAGATATTTCTTCCTGGTGTTCATGAAATGATCTAGAGCAGAGTACGGTTCCCTGAGTATGGTCTGACTTCTGGGTTATGGACTGTGATATTCTGCTCACATGATCTGAACACATACCAAGTAATGACTCAGTCACAAGATCTGCTGAATCGGATTCCGTGAAGAACAGAAGCCGATGTAATGAAAAGAGCCATAAGAATGGGAATGCAGCAACTTATTTTCCAGACTCGAGGAGAGTTCATAGTGCTGTTTCCAGGGGTCAATATCTGTACAAGTAGACTGAAACAGCTTTGGGTGTTATTGTACTACATCTTTTGTATAATGGTGCAAAAGCATGGAACTTTTGTGTAGAGGGGATAACTTCAAAATCCTCAATGAGGCAAAACACACAAATGAGGTAAACAACAAAGTAACCACATAATTTGGTGTTACATCATGGGGGGAACTTCCCTGCTCAAATTTTGCTCAAAATCGCGCTCTGTCTAATTCCTAAGACTGAGAATCGAACAGTGAATGGTCTATGTCAATAAAAACTACTCTGATCTCACAACTTCAGCATTTCATACTCACCCCCTTATGTATGTCTGGCAATAGCAATTGATCCCTCACTGTGTAACTTCAGCACACGGAGAGAACAAATTATCATAAGGACAACAGTCATGTATGGGACTGGGATTTGACCCGATTCTGTTGCAACCAATCGATTCAGCTGTAATTGAAATTGCTTCCACCTTTCCTGTGTCGGCAACAAGATTGCATAGCTTAGTGGTGAGTTTTCATGCATTGAATTAGACCCAGCATCCTTTCTCACGTTGAAATATACAGCGATATAAAGACTTGATGAAAGACACGGGCAGTGTTTAATGGACTTTAAAGATGTTAGGAATGATGCGGCCATGATGCCATGTCATTAGAAACGATGGAAATGAGGTTTACTTGGAGATAAAGCCACTAGAAACGAAAAGAAGTGGTTTAATGGGATGGTGGCATAGATAAGGAATAATGCGGGAGAAATCAGGAAAGACTTAATTGTATCCGAAAAGAGGTTATCCAGCTGATATGAAGTTGTTAAGAGTAAATACGAGGGAAATTTCCTCGTTTAGGTGAGTGGAAACTAGAGGTTAGAACTTCAAACCCATCGGGGCACAATCAAGAAATTTAGAGTAGGCATTTTTTATTCTGACAGTTATTGAATTCGGAGATGAATTTTCGGAAATAGAATCATTTTAGGAGCTTATTCAAGAATATTTGAAAAGCGTGTGCAGGCAGACAAGAAGTGAATTAGATAAATTAAATTAGATTACTTGCAATTTGGAAACAGGTCCTTCGGCCCAACAAGTCCACACTGACCTGCCGAAGCACAATCCACCCAGACCCATTCCGCTACATGCACCCCTGCTCCTAACACTACGGGCAATTTAACACAGCAAATTCACCTAACCGGCACATTTTTGGACTGTGGGAGGATACCGGAGCATCCAGAGGAAACCCACGCAGACAGAGGGTGAGTTAAACAGTGGCAGTGATTCTGGGCTGCCTGGATGGGGATGACAAATGGAAACATTATCGAATTGGTTAACATTCATAGGAAAGAAATTGCATAACACCTGCAACTGAAAATGTTAAGGATGAGAAGAGCTGGTGGAGTTGGAAGGTGCAGCAACTCATTCAACATGATATATTATATACTGTAAATGCACTGAGCTGTTTGGTTTAGCTCTACATTAAATGGAAGTCGGTTAGCTCAGTCCACTGACTAACTGGTTTATGAGAAAAGTGAGATCAACAGCGTGGGATAAATTTTCGCACTTTCTCAAGTTTCCACAAGGATCATCATCTCCCCCACTCACCTGATCTGTAATACTGTGGTGCCTCTAGTGAGCAACATTTGGCCTGTCGATGTAAAACATCATTATCGTTGCCATCTGTTGGCTTGAACGTTTGGTCATAATCAACCGAAAGGGGAGTGAGTCTCCGCTTGAAAAATCCTGCGTCAAGACTCAACCTTATTCCAGATGGACCCTTTGTTCCTCCCTACAGCAAAACTACTTGCCCAGATCCTTTACCAAGTTTACTGACAACAGGCAAACTCAACAAAGAGATAAATCTAATACTTTCGATTGATTGAATGAGCTGTGCAGCTTGCAGGAAATTGAATGATATGAAACGATTTATACAGACTTTCCCAGGATGTATTCCAGTGCTGGGTCAGCAATTTGAGGAAAGTTATTAAGCTGAAACTTATCCTCTGTTTCTCTATCAACAGATGGATATTCATTCACTGGGGGAATATTTGCAGATATTCTGTTAATAATTGGCATGTTTAACAAAGGCAAATCTTTTCCCCTCGTCAGAAACTGGACTTTTCAAATAAGTGCTACTTTACTCAACATTGTTTTCAACTGCGCTTCAGTCTGATGTTTCAATAATCCCTGGTCAATGTCAGTAACAGCATCTTTAGATAAGCATTGAACATAAAACCTTGGCATGTTATGCACCTTTAAGTATTCGGCTCTGACCAATTGAGCGACTGTTGCCGCAGACAGCGAAACTGTCACGTGACCTACACGTACCTGGAGAAGTTTAACTCAACTGCTCTACTTCTGCTGTGATGATTAGATTCCCTACAGTATGGAAACAGACCCTTCGGACCCAAAAGTCCACATCAACCCTCCGAAGAGTAACGCAACCAGAACCATTTCCCCTCTGACAAATGCACCAACTCACCTGACCTGCACAATCTTTGGACTGTGGGAGGAAACTGGAACACCCGGAGAAAACCCATGCAGACACGGGGAGAATGTGCAAACTCGACACAAACAGTCCACCGAGGCTGGAATTGAAATTTGGACCCTGTTGAGGCTGCAGTACTAACCACTGAACCACAACACTGTGGGAGCTTTGGTGGTGATGTGCTGCCCACTGGTACCTCAGTCACTCACCCTGCTTCATTTCACTGAACCGTCTTGTTCTGAAATTAAACCTAAGGCAGACAAGGTGAAACTGACATGAATCTGTGATTATTGAAGCATCAGGTTCACGAAAAGGATACAAAAGGGACACAAAAAATGTGAAAAATAGACTACATCGAAAAATGGGTTTCCACTGGTTCCTGCGTTGTTTACAAACAATGTTACATTGCCGCTGTCGCAGGGCTTTTCATTCGATCAGCTTCAATCGGCACAGAATTCGAATCAACGAAACATCACCAACTTCCTTCTGAAAGTTCATACAGGTAACATGAAACATATTGCATTCATTTAAATCTTCACCATTCCTACATCCAAGAACACGTTGCACAGTTTGCATGAACATTGAAGATGTTAGAATGTTATGCAATAACAAAAATTCAATTACAGTTTAAATCGTAAAGTAGGTAGAATGCACAGAAAGACTCAGCATGTCAGAAATTCATGTGACCAGAACTGCAGCCTAGCAGAGTGGAAATCTGTCTCTGAATCCCAATATCCACACGTTTGCTTGCTCCAAGTACCCAGTTGGAAACCTGTGTGGAGGAGCATGCAGTCTGACAGAGCGCCTGAGAGAATCCTTCACTGCCTGATCGAAAGCAACAATAGCAGCTGTCTGTTCTGGCTGTGAGAGCGGTGGGGTAAAGGGGAGCACCTTGATATTCCGTAGTGTCGATTCACATTGCCCTCATCATGTTAATTTTGAAAACCCTCTGTAAGAAACAGCACAGAAAGAGAGGAACAGTAGGAGGCTTGTCCAAACACGTGTCCTACTATCCGTTTGATATCATCATGGCTGACCAAACACGTCAATGTCTTTACCCAGCTCATCCACAACAACCTGTCACACAACGGGATAAAGACATTTAAGCAATCGACAATTTCTGTGCAACTTTGAGAGGGAAATGTGTTGACAGACAGTGGGTTTCTGAACGAAGTTTGCAGGTTTTGCGGGTGAGCATCTGATTTCGGTCCGATCATGACTCCGTAAAAACTCACAACCAAGAAGGCAAGGAATTTCCTCTAGTCAGTAGCAGGGACGAGAACTCCAGACGACAGGAATTGGCGATGAATCAGCACAACAATCAATGATTCAGCTGAAAACTGAACTAACCTCCAATTCTGGTGAGGTTCAACCCACAAACTTTGAATAGCAAAGGTACCAAATTTGTAGCAATCTGACACGCTTTTTATTGCGCCACAGAGCTGCAGTCGCCACAATTTTACTGCACCCAAAGTTGTGGTTGTTGGAGAAAATGTCAACAATCACCAGGAGATGCGGGGAATTTTTCAAGGAGTAAACCTTTTATTTGCAAACAAAAACAGTGACATTCAGAATACAAATGCTTGAATCGCCCCGAACCTCAGGGTCCATGGCATAGAATCATACAGTCATTGATATATGCAGCATGGAAACAGAACCTGCTGTCTAACTTGTCCATGCCGAGCAGATATCCCAACCCAATCTAGTCCCACCTACCAGCAACTGGCCCATATTCCTCCAAACCCTTCCTATTCACATGCCTCTTAAATGTTGCAATTGTACCAGCCTCCACCACATCATCATTCCATTCACGTACCACCCACTGTGTGAAAAAGTTGTCCCTTTGGTCTCTTTTTTAATCATTCCCCTCTCAAACTAAAACTATGCCCTCTCGTCCAGAACTCCCCGATCCAGGGAAAAGACTTTGTCTATTTATAATGTCCATGCTCCTCATAATTTTGTAAACCGCAATAAGGTCACTCCCTCAGCCTTCGATGCTCAAGGGATAACAGCCCCAGCCTGTTCAGCCTCTTCCTATACCTCAAAGTCCAACCCTGGAAACATTCTTGTAAATCTTTCTGAACCCTTCCAAGTTTCATAACATCTTTCCGATAGGAAGGAGACCAGAATTGCTTGCAATATTCCAACAGTGGTCTAACCAATGTCCTGTACAGCCGCAACATGACCTCCCAACTCCTGTACTCAACACACTGACCAAAAAAGGAAAGCATACCAAACGTCTTCTTCACTATCTTATCTACCTACTACGAACCTGCACTCCAAGGTCTCTTTGTTCAGCAACACACCCTCGGACCTTACCATTATGTGTATCAGTGCCGCTTTCCCAAAGTGCAGCACCTCGCATGTATGTGATTTTAGATTAGATTACTTATAGTGTGGAAACAGGCCCTTCGGCCCAACAAGCCCACACCGCCCCACCGAAGCAGAACCCACCCATACTCCCTACATTTACCCCTTACCGAGCACTACTGACAATTTAGCATGGCCAATTCACCTGGCCTGCACATCTTTGGACTGTGGGAGGAAACCAGAGCACCCGGAGGAAACCCACACGGACATGGGGAGAACGTGCAAACTCCACACAGTCAGTCGCCTGAGGTGGGAATTGAACCCAGAACTCTGGCGCTGTGAGGCAGCAGTGCTGACCACTGTGCCACCATGCCACGCACTATTTTAATTCCATCACTTCTTAGCCTTTCTTTAATCATGTTTTTTAGCTTATCAAAATGCCCAACTGTGTTAGTCAGAATTACCTCACTCCAGCTATACAATAAACCAATAATGTTAGTTCCCATTATCGTTCTACTTCTGCCACTATGGTTTTTCATAATTCTACTTAATATTATTCGACGGTCACTATTACGTATTCTACAGCCACCTGTGCTACAATGAACTTCCATCCCAGACTAACCTGTCATGATTAGATACTTATCTACTCTATCTATCACAATGTTTCCCTGTTCCAAGCTGACTCTACGAACTACTGATTAGATATTTAATGTCATATCTTTCCGTCTACAAGCGTATCAAGCAGGCTGACTTAACTATCAATTAATTATTTAAAGTCATGTCCTTAGTATGTATTGCCACGACTTGTCCCAAACTGCCATGATGATATTGAGTAGGCGAGGCTGACTTTACTGATTGTTATTATCTCAGCCTGCCATTGTAACCTGTCAGCCCAGTCTGACTCTGCTTATTGGTGTAAGAACATCCCACTATTCTTATTCCATCCTGTCACACTGGCTCCATCCTGCCCCAGTAACCTTTTGACGAGTGTAACTTTCCGCAGACCCCTTGTAATAGATCGCCAGTAGTTTCTGTGCCTTTACCCTTTCCATGCTTTCATGCTCTGTATTTTCTGTACAGTGTTCGGTTCTTTCATCAGACATCTGTTTAGCTTTACCCCACTTTCCAGTACATGATCCTTATCCATGTGTGCTCTAGCTTCTCAAGTTTTCAGCTAAATATTCCTGAAATATTTTGCTCACTCATACCTTTACGAACGTTCAAACAGTGAATTCCAAATAAACAACACTCTAAGAGTGTAAACGCTCTTCCGAAATCTCGTCTGAGCACCCTCTCCCTTGTGTTTAACGGAGATCCCTGGTTGTTAACTCTTCCCATAAGAAGTTTATCCCTATCACACATACCGATCCCCTTAATGTGCACCTTAATCACTTCCTCACTCAGCCTTCTTCGCTCCCAGAGAAAGAGCCTGAGCAGAGCTCGTCTATCTTCGGCAAGGTGATAATGTCGTGCTGGAAAGGTAAAGCAGGTCAGGCAGCATCCGAGGAGCGGGAGAATCGACGTTTCTGGCATAAGTCTTTCAACAGGACTGAGTGTTGTGGGTGTGGGCTGGGAGATAAATGGGAGGGGGTTGGAGTTGGGTGCAAGGTAGCTGGGAAAGCGAATGGTGGTTCGAGGCAGGGGAAGAGGTGATATGTCAGAGGGGGAGAGAGGTGTGGGTCCGGAGGGCGGTGCTGAGTTTGATGCTACAGACTGTAATAATGTGTAGCGAGGGGTAATGTGGAAGCCATTGAAATCCACATTTGTCCCATGTGGTTGCAGGGTCTTAAGGCAGAATATGAGGCGTTCATCTTCCAGGCGTCAGGTGGTAACGATTTGGTGGTGGCTTATGCCCAAAATGTCGATTGTCCTGTTCTGCAATTCACATGACAGGATAGATGTGAATAACAAAGGCTAAAAACAGGACAAAGACTTACAGATACAAAGTTAATGGAATTAGACACAGTGCATACAGAAACCATTTGGCCAGTTGAGTCTGCACTGTGCCATGGAAGAGATTCACACTCCCCCACTCTATATTTCTAAATCCGCAATTATGATCCACCTATAAAAATGGAAATTGTTCCAAAAGCTCAGCGAGTCAGGGAGCTCAGTGGAGAGAAGTTACAGTTAACATTGCGAATTAAAAACAGTTCCGAGGAAGGGTCTGTTGACCTGAAACGGTCATTCTGTTTTCCTCCAGCTGCAATTCTGACTTTTGACTCTGATTTACACTTACAGTCCATTTAGATTTCCTTTGCCATTGACCTGAATTGCACACCTTTGCATTGTGGGAAGGAATCAGAGCAGCCAGAGGAAACTTACACGAGAGAGAGAGCATGAGAGTGCGAATTCCACACAGTCAGTCAAACAATTCTGGAATCGAATGCGGGTTTCTGGCGTGGAAATGTGCAATTCTACCCACTGATCCCTCCCAATATGCAAGCATTCATCCTGGAAGCGAATTGAACCGGATCTCACGCAGCGACATGCAGTGGTACTATTCAGAAATTTTATGCGAAAAGAAGCCTATTTGGTATTACTGGATATTAACATTCGCTTAACTATCCGAACACTTCATAAAATCACTTGGCCTATAGCCTCGTCTGTCTTGGCATCTTAGAATTCATATCTGAATACTTCTGAAAGTTATGAGGATTTCTGCATCTCCAACCTTTGTATGCACTGTGTTCCATATTTCAACCAATTGCTGTTTCAAAGCATTTGTCTGCGCATTCACTCAAATCTTTCCTCTTGTATACTTAAGTCTATGCCACCTTCCCTTCCCCCCGTGATCGATCTCACCATCAAAGAGAAACGTTGATTTCAGTCTACACCATCCACATTCCTGATTATTTTGTACATCTCAATCATGTCTCCTCTCTACTTCCTCTGCTTTAAGAAAAACATCTCCAGACTATCCAATTTCTCTTTATAATTGAAACTCTTCTGCCCAGACAATATCCTGGTAAATCGCTCCTGCATCATTTCCAGTGCTATCATATCCGTGGTATCATGCGAATTGCAGAATTGCACACAATAGACTAGATAGAGCCAAATGAGCAAGTGAAATAAATGATGTAGAAGTCCATAGAAAGAGGTACTTCCAAATAAATTTTCTTTTCCTCACTGCTACCCTGTGTCCTTTTGCTGAGCCTGATGTTCCAATAATCTATGGTCCTTGTTGTAAAAGCTGCGACATTAGAAATGATCTCACAAACACGGTATTGAAATGGATTGATTGGTTTGAAAGTGGGGACATGGTTCTTATATGATGGTACAGAGGCACATGAAATGCCAAAGCTGGGAGTGTTCCTGGTCAAACGCGGGGAGGAAGGGCATATTTGTCTCCGTTTATTAGATTATTAAGATACAACAGCAGCATTAACCCGCACTGCAGATTGGCTCAGCTGAAGCATGCTGGAGTCTTAAGCAAGAGTTCGATTAATTGAAAGCATTCTCTGAAATTTTCCTTAACAATGCGCTGTTTTGTTACTTTGACAGTAAGAGCTGTTTTTGATCACATCGTCTCCAAATCAGCCTTTTGCTCTTGGTAAACATTCCAATCCAGCATACATCACTTTCATTCCGACACAGCCGCATATCATATTCGAATTCCCTCTGTGATAGTGAATTTACAGGCCAAGAACAGACCCTTTGGACGTCGAAGCCTGAGCTGATCCACTGTCGAAACCTATCACTAAATTCCAAATCAATTCCTTCTGCACCCCATCTACTCATGCATCTGTCCAGATGCACCTGAAATGGATCTACCATGTTTTCCTCTTCTACCTCTGCTGGCAACACTACCCAAGTACCTACCACCCTCTTAAACTTTTCACCTCTCATCTTGAACGTGTGACATCCCATTATTGAATCCCTCACCTTGGGAAAAAGCTTCTCTCTCTCTACCCTGGCTATACCCTTCATGATTTTGTAAATGTCAATCAGGTCCCCCTCAATCTCGTTTTCGTTAATGAAAACAAACATTATCTATTCAACCTCTGTTCAGAACTAACACCTTCCATCCCAGGCAATATCCTCAGAAACTTTCTCTGCACTCTTTCATAAACGTGCACATCGTTTTGGTAATTTGGTGACCAGAACAGTACACAGCATTCTAAATGCGGTTGAAACAAAATCTTGTCCAATTTTAGCAAGCCAGCTCTTATACTAAATGCCCCGTCCAGTGAAGGCAAGCACTCCATGTGCCTTCTTATCCACTCAATCCACCTGTGCAGCTACATTCAGGGTACAAAGTATCTGAACTCCCAATCGCTCTGCTCTTCCGTTTACAGTATATTTGGCCTGAGAATTAGACTTCCCAAAATGCATCACCTCAGATTTGCTTGGATTCAACTCCATCTGCCAATTATCCGCTCAACTCTCCTGTCTATCTATATTCTCCTTCATTCTTTGACACTCCCCTATGATATCTGCTACTCCACCAATCTTCGTTTCATGTGCAAATGTAATGGCGATATTTGGGCCAGCAACCCTTGGAGAATGGAGCATGGCAGCTGGTAGTAATTAGATTTGATGAATACAATCTGGAATATAAACCCGCTCAGAGGAACAGTGACAAAAAGGTTTACTTTGTTGACAACCCATTCATTCATTTCCCTTCAAAAGTGAAATCTGCCGTCCTGAACGAGACCTGCCAATATATGACTCCAACCACACAATAGTATGGTTCATCCATAAATTCCCTCTGCCTCAGGTCAAGGAGAGTTAAGGGTGAAAAACAAGTGCTGTTCAGATTATGATGGTCACACTCCGTGGGAGAATAAGGAAGGATAAAAAAGATACATGGATGACGGGGATAATTGGGAGTCATCTCAGCTTGGACTAAAATTCAACTGCTTATCTAAACTAAACAGACACAAGGTTACCCACGCCGCAATGAAGTCAGGTCCATGTGGGCAGGGTCTTCAGGAAGGAATTCAATTACCCGCTGAAGTGTAAACTCACTTGCTCAGTCACAACTTGGACAGGTTATTCATCACTCCCACATGTGAGAAGGAATCAGTCAGGTGATCAACCTGCAGAGTCACCATCAGGTTTACAAATGACAGCAAGGGCGCGATTCTGATGTTATTTCAGGTATTTATCCCATCCAAAAATGAACCATGTTTGGATGCCTGTTTCCAGTGGAGTACCACTGTTTCCTGATGTAGATCGATAATTCAAACTTAGTTGTAGGAGTCAAGGTTTAGAAGTTTACAGGAGATACAACAATTGGTTGTATAGTTGACTATGATGAATAATTTCAGGGACCGCAGGGATGTAACAATCAGGTAGAAAGGAAAAATGGCGAATGTAACTGAATCCAGACCAATAAGTGGGAATGAATTTGGGGAGTTGAAACAATAACAGTGGGGATTCTGAGTGGTGTACCGGAACAAAGAGATCTTGGAGTGGACATTCACAGATCTCTGAAGATTGTTGGACAGGGAGATCAATTGCTTGAGAAGGTTTTTGGATATTTTCTATTGTTGACCACAGGCTGAGGATGATATTCGATCTTTAGCAAGCGCCAGTTTAGGAAACAACTGAAGGAATGAGCACAAGTCTGGTCAATGCAATAGTCAATTTTTTAAAAATTGTATGATAAAAGGTGGAGGGCTGAAGTATAACTCTTTGACCATCAAGGCCGCTTCATCACTCAATGAATTTACCACTGACTCCTCTCCAAGTCATGCTGATATGTTCCTTGGAGGGTAATTTGCAAACGGTGACATTTCAGTGCATCTTCAACCTTGTATTATAGTCGGTAAAGTTTTTGAACATTGAAGCTTCTGTCAACAAAACCTGGATGACATACTGCAGTGAATCTTCGAGGTGGTGCACTATGCTGCAATTGTGCCTTAGCAATTAAGGGAATAAATATTCAGGTATTGAAGAATGTGCAGTTAAGTGACTGCATTGTCGTGGATGGTGTCCAGTTCCTTCAGTGGTATAGAAGCAGCAGCCACCAAGGGAAATGGGAGAGTTCTGTTAAAAATCTAATTTGTGCGTTGCGGACAACGTAGGCTTCACGGAGATGAGAATTGAGTTAATAATCAAACAAAATCCACCGACGGACATGTTATTGTTGTCAACTTCTTCATATGGGCGGTTAGGTTCCATTTCTCCTAAATACTCCCTCCCAGGACGATTACACGGAGGAATTAAGTTACAATGAAGCCATTGAATTTCAATCGAATATGATTAGATTCTCATTTGTCAGAGTTATCATTGCTGCATTTGGTCCTTTTGTGGATCAATCCGATTTCAATCGCTTTCTGATTTCAAGTTCCAATTCCCATCTGCTCCTGAACTTTCAACCCGTTTCCTCACCGAAATTTCTCCACCTGTCATATAACTTCGTAAGGACGCTGTAAGAGCCAGCAGAGATTTACAAAATGTTGCTAACTCTGTATAAAATGGAGCTTCGTGGAATGTTTGGTTAGGCTGGGATTATTCTCCTTGAAACAAAGGCGGTGGAGGAGAGCTCTATAATCACATAATAACAATTATAAACGTTCAATATTTACTGGATCTTGACAGGGTAGTTGTAGGCAGGTGGCTTGCCCTATGGTGTGAGGAGAGCACCAATCGAAATGAACACAGAATTAGGTATTGCCTATTTATTTCAGAAATGATGAATAATTTCTTTGCTCAGGGGCCAGAAAGTCTGTGGCATTTTTGTGGCACCCACCGTTGAGGTTGAGTTGTTGGGTATTTTCAAACTGTGCCAGATAGTTAATCAGAAAGATGATGGAACTTTGTCGAGGTAAGTGAGCAGAATCGAGTTGAAGATTATCAGATCAACCATGAGTTTATTGAATGTTGGGGCAGACTCGATGGGCTGAGTGGCATACTTCCACTTTGTTTAACATTTGGACTAATGCCTTATTTTATTCATAAGCTCAGAATTGTGAGGGGATGAGCTGAAGTGATAGGAAATATTTATGAAACAGATCAGACAGATCAGGAACAAGGCTCATAAACTCAGGAAGAAGAAATGTGCTGAGGCCGGGGTGCAACAAATGACACTCGGACAGCACAGGTGGCTGTGTCCAGAAGCTGTGATTGCTGAAGAAAGTTGGTAGACCTTACACAGTTGGCAAGTCAGTGATCACGCTGGATGATGGATCGTTGTATGATTCACACACAGCAGAAAGTTGTGGAAGAATGAAAGGTTCATTCCATTGGAGAAGCTTTCTGCGGTTCCGATTCCGAGTGACTGTTTGAAATACTGATCAAAACATTGTGTGAAGTGTTAGGTTAAAATACTCATGAACAACCCCACTGGATGAACTTGTGCTCCCAATCTCTTGTTATCTGTTTCTCTTTTTTTCGATGTAACTTCACAGAAAGACAAGATGGAATGTGGGGCAGAAAGAAAAATGCGTTCTTTCTTATTACAACAATTTAATGCACAATTGAATAGAATGACTGCTCTCGCTCTTCATTTCGACTTTAATGTGGTACCGATTGCTCGTCAATCTCCCGTGCAGCGAAGGGCAAGAACAAGATTCTTGACCCAGTGTGACGTGCAAAGGAAAACTGCTGGAGCGGTTTGTGAAGTTAGCAACGAGAGTGTGACTCGAATCCGTGAATGTGGAGCACAACAGTATAATAACCCACCACCATACTCGCTCGGTCTCCTCAGCACATTTTGTAAAGCAGTGACATGTGACCTCATCAGGTTACATGCAGTGAACGTCATGGATGAGAAATTTCCAGAGCGGAATCGAATCCACACCATTCTGTTTCTGCTTTCACTAGAATTATAATGACAGCAAATTCCAATAAATAGCCATGCTGGTCAGAATGAATAGCTGTCATTGATACATTCTGAGTCTGAACTGTGTCAGAATCAAACAGAGAAAAAGACTTTTACGTCATATTCTCACCTTCATTTGACTCATAATTTCTTCAGTGACTTCCTCTCTCACGTGAAGAAGCAGCCATGGAGAGGTAAATAAAGGCGATGTTGTGGTTCAATGGCCTTTCTGATATGGCGAACCTGAATTGGATTAAATCGCAAGAAACGCTGTTTGCTCGTTTCATTTTTATTTTGCTGCAACCTGATAATGTTCATTGTAATATCGGAAGTGAATTAGATTTATCTCATTGGAACGATTAATGTTGTATTCAAATTTGCTCCGACTTTATTTCAGCTTAAGGAGAATACTTCTTAGAAAAGCAAAGGGTTAAAGTGCAGTTTTGTTGCTCGTTACTTTGGCAGATTTCACCGAGTATTAAATGGACCAAACATCATGGTGTTTGTCCTCACATCTTTAACGCATGTGATTAAAGCACAAAGTCGATCTCCAAGCAACTGGTCACTTCCTATTCATTATGCAATATCTTCCCAACGCAATAAAAAAAATCCGCTCAGTTCCATTTCCGATGCTTAAAGTGGAATATTATGCCAAATCTTTCTAAACTAAGAGTTTTGGAATCGAATCTTATTCAGCTGCACATCTTCACGAAATGTCTTTACATTTAAAGTCAACCAACTTAGACATTGTTTCCCGCAACTTCCGACCGACTACACCCCAGCTCTGCATCTTTACCGAGCCACACGCTGTCTCTCTTCTTGTGAAATTTATTCCTTGTATGTCACCAAATGTGCCATTTCAAATATTTTGAAAAACAGATTCTCCGAGTGACAGCGATTCTGTTCTCATCATTTCTTTGTCCTTCAAAGGTTTTATTCAAAGTATTTGAATGCCTGACATCTAGAAGTTTAATTACTTGTAAGAGGGAATTTTCCACCCATTTACTCTGTCCAAGCATTTCATAACTGGAAAAAAACCCACTAAGTCTTCCTTGGTTCAGCGATAATTGTTCTCAATTTTCCAAGAAGACAAGTGAATAAAATCTCATCCTTAGTCCACCCCGTCAGCATCTTCTCTAATGGCTTTACACCCCAGTAAACACCAACATTATCCTCTCCGATAGAATCACAGAATCCTACAGTGCAGAAAGGGCATTTCACTCAATCGAGCTGGTGTCGACTCTCTGAAGGTCATCTCACCCAGACCAAGCTCCCCTCCCTATTCCCGTATATTTCACCTGAGGAAGAGGGAGCCCTCCCCCTTATGATTTCAAATAAACCTGTTGGACTATTAGCTGTCGGCCAGTGACGTCTGAACCTGTCCCCACGTTACCCATGGCTAATTCACCTAACTTACTTAATTCACTTCCTGGACAGGAGACGACAATTGAACTTTGTCAATCAACCTAACCGTCCCACTGAACAGCAGTGCAAATTACTGCGACAACGTTCCATCATAGTGAACAACTGCTGTATCTTTTTAAAATGGCTTTATACCCTGGTAACAGCCTCATCAAAACAAAAGAACCCAAATTCAATGTATCGAAATGCTACTCTGTCCTTTACAATCTAATTCGTGCTGCGGGAAATGTTTCTGCACTCATATTTGAATGCGTTTATGTTGTTTCTTACTCAGCTTCCTGCTTCTAGTAAATAATTCAATCCAGAACAAGTCTGTCAAGTGCTTTTCATTCCAACACAGTCACAAGGTGTAGTTTGCAGAAGTCACGTGTTTGGCCGTTCACTTACACTCTGCCTCCCTGAGAGCTGCAGTCCTCCCCACCTTTATTCAGGCAGCACTGTCCTTCGTGTGATATGCCCCATCGAGAATGGAAGGACAGGTATCCATACCCGCCCTTGGGAATGGAGTGACAATTTTAAAACGTTTACACTGTCCCCAGCGAAAAATTGAGCCCTGTGACAGGCGGGGACACTAACCATTATACTACAGAGGACAAGAGTGTCAAAGGACGCCCTTCAACCAAATGTGGCCACACTTGTCAAAAACAACTGCCTAATGAACTGAATCCCATTTTAGAAAGTTTACCTCACAGCCTTATATGTCTTGGCATCAAAAGTTCACATCTGAATATTTATTCAGGTTGTAAGGGTTTCTGCCACTCTGAAAAATGCAGACAGTGTATTCCAAATTCCAACCTTCCACTGGCTGATAAAGCTTTTTCGCACATCTTCTCAAAGTTTTCTGTCTTTCTCCTTAAGTCTCTGGCCCTGACTGATCGATCCCTCTATCAGTGGGAAACTCGTTCAGTGAACCCTGTCCATACCCTAACCAAATCATGTCTCCTCTACATCTCCTTTACACTGCGACAAACACTCCACTCTGTCCTGTCTTTCTTCACAACTGAAACTCTTCAGCCCAAACAATATCCCGGGAAATATCTCCTGCAATTCTCTCAGTGTGATCACATCCTTTCTATAATATGACTTGCAAAACTGCACACAACACTCTTGCTTGAGCCTAATGAGTATTTGTTTTAAAATTTCTGGATTAGTGTGAGGGCGATTCTGGCTAAGCAGAATGTATTACCCATTCCGAATTGCCCAGAGGACAGTTGAGACTCAACCATATTGTTATGAGTCTGAAGTCACATGCAGACCAGACCAAGTAAGGATAGCAAATTCAATCCCGAAATGACATCAGTGAAACAGATTTTGTTTTCAACAATTGTCAATGGATCTATAGTAGTCATTAGATTCTTCCTTGCAGATATTTTTTGAATCCAAATTTGACGATCATGACATGGTGGGATTCAAGCCCGAGTACCCAGACTATTACCTCGGTCTCTGGATTATCAGTCCTATGAAATTATCACAAGACCAACGCAGAAAGCCATAAAAGCTAATCTTTTCCAATGAAATGTCTTTTCACCAAAACTGCCCTGGGTATCTTCCATGAGCCTGACGCTACAATTGTATCTGGCCTATGTCAGTAAAAGCTGCTACATGGGGATTGATTTCACAACCACGGTATCCAAATGGATCGATTTGTTTGGAGGTCCCGATGGTGGTATTGGGGCACGTTCACCCAACAACAGTAACCGCAGCAGCAGCACAGACAGAACAGTATGAATGTAAAGAGAGGGATAGTTTGGGCATTGCCTCAGAGAAATGGGGGGACGGACGGAAAGGAGGTTTAATGATCGTGGGAAGGACCGGAATCTCTGACAACGGGTCCGTTTGAATCCTGATATATGAAACGCAGAGATGCGAGAGAGCGAAACTTGAAGGTAAAACAATTAATTTATTAACGTGTGTCACAAAAAGGACAACGGAGAGAACACTTAGTGCCGTGATTTGGTTTCAAATCGAGGTTGCTGTGGTCACAATGCAAGATACCGACAACCACGATCACAGTAACCACAGAACAGGATGCTTGCAAGCAGCAATATGTATACTAGCAGAGGAAATGTTCGGAAGAACAGCAAATGTACAATATCAGTCCTCAGCGAACAGTGACAGACATGTGGGAACTGAAAATGGCCTGAATCTTTCAGTTGGATGTCCTCAGAGGCTGTGGAGATCACTTTAATGAGAATGTTGAAAACTGAGATTGATAGATTTTGACAAAACATCAAAGACTCAGGGGACAGTACAGGATATTGTTGAAATGTATGCTTCAATAGCATTTTAGCATAACATCGGCGACTTCACCAGCTTCCTAAAGTTGTAATCAGTGTTGCAGATAATCACACACAATCCCAGTTCCCAGCCTCGGAATCAGAGAAACTGCAGCACAGCCGCCCAGATCCAAACGGAAATGGGATGGGAATGTGTCACGGAGTTACTCTCTCGCTCCAGTGATGCAATAGGTGAGCGTGCAGTCCTTTTATGATGGTATAGAGATGGAAGAAATTCCTAGATTGAGAATGCTCCTGATCAAGGGAATGGTTTTTCCCCGTTTATATTCTCATAGGGATCTACAGTGCATCTTGCTAAGACAGCTGAGTGGCAGAACTGGAGCGTGTTGAGCCCTTAACTTTGCAGTGGTGGGTTTAAAAGATGATTTTGCTATTTGGATCTGTGTTTCCGACACTGGCGGTGGCAGCTGCATTTTCTTGCATCAGCTCAGTATCAGTTTCTTCCACACAGTCAAGACTTCAAACTGGAGAAGGTGGTGTTGGGGTGATATCTTAAACTAGTCATCCTTGGGGGTTGGGACACGGAAATGGGTGATGTTTAAGTTCGACGAATAAAACCTGGAATGCAAGCCTGACGACAGGAACAGAGATCATGACTTTAATTTCCTGCAATCCCATTCATTCATGTTCCTTATGTAGGACATCTACAATCTTCACCCAGTCCTGCCTACGAGAGACTCCAGGACCAGAAAAAAACATGAGCTGACCCTTAATTCAGAAATCCCCGTCATGTGGGGAAGCAGGCTAGTCGGCCCTTCCAGTCCACATGGTCCATCCGAAGCGCATCCCACCAGACCCCACGGCTATTCCCTGTTCCATAAGCCTGCATTTCCCATTGTTGATCCCTGTAACTGGCACATCTTTGGTCAGAGGGAGAAATAAAAACACAAACACACAGAGAATGTGCAGACTGCCCACAGACAGACACCCGAGGCTGAGATCCCACCCGGGTTTGTGGTGCAGCCAGACAGCAACGAACGAGGGGCGAAGAATAAATGTTGTCCAGACCAGTCATACTCACACCCTGTGGGTGAATGAGAAATAATGAAAACACATTCACAACATGGAAAACGGAATTTGTACCTGTGTGGACACAATTTGAAAGGATTACAACCACAGAAATCCATCACTTCCTCAGCAAGTTAATTGCGCATGTAAAACACCTTCTCTAGAAAAATGCCTCACATGTCTTTTTTTTTAAATCTCTCTCCATCTTGAACATATGCCCTCTCGTCTTGAAATTCCCCTCCTGGGAAAAGGCCGCTATCGTCAACTCTAACTTCCCTCTCATAAACTTCTGTCAGGTCGCCGCTCAAACCCCGAACCTGGAGTGAAAACAGTCGCAACGAGGAGAACGTGAGAACTGCAGATAAGAGATCAGAATCGAGATTGTTGTGCTGGGAAAGCACAGCAGGTCAGGCAGCATTTGAGGAGCTTGAGAATCGATGTTTCGGGCAAGAGCCTGATGAGTGACACTTGCGCGAAAAGTTGATTCTCCTGCTCCTCAGATGCTGCCTTACCTGTTGTGGTTTTCCAGCACCCCGATATCAAATCTTAAAATAGTCTCAGCCTATCCAGCTTTTCATTAGAACTCAAACATTCCATACACGGCAATATGCGTGTATACCTTTTCTGAACCTGCACCAGCTGAATAATATCATTCCTACAACTGGGCTACCAGAACTGGACATAATATTCCAGAAGAGGCCTCATCAATGTCCTGAAAAACTTAAACCACGTCCCAACTAGTGTATACAAAAGACTAAGCAATGAAGGGAAGTAAGTTAAATGTCTTTGAACCATCCTGTCTGTATGTGATGCAAACTACATGGAATTATGTACCTGCATCACTAGCTTCCGTGTTCTCCAACACGACGTAAAGCCCTACTCTTTTTGCTGTACCAAAATGGAATACCTTCCACTTATCCAGATTGAACTCCATGTCACATTTTTTTTCAGTCCAACGACTCATTGGATGAAGATCCTTTTGAATCTTAGATAATCTTCCTCATTGTCGACAATACTGATGTCGCCTGTAAACCTACGCAGCATGCCTGCAGTGAGTTCCACTGTTTTCTCATATAGATCAATGATTCATATTTACTTGTACTGGCCGTTATTTAGCAGTGTGCAGATCATGCAACAGTTAATCATGCAATTAACCATGAGGAAGAAAGTCGCAGACTGCAGGAAGATATCAAACAATTGGAAATAAAAAATGGTGAAAGCAATTTATTCCAGGGAAGTGGGTGAAAGTGAAGTAAAATCAAATTTCAAACCAGCCGCCCTCGCTCCAGTTGTGGCACTCAGTTATCTCAGCAAGATGCACTGTCGATTGCTATGTTATTATAAAAGGAAACAAATTTTGCCTTCTGCCCCGCCTTTGACCAGGAGCACTCCCAACCTCTGAATTGCTTGCGCCTCTCAACCGTCATAGAAATGCCATGCATTCACCGGTTGTGTTACTTGAGCCATTGAGTATCTATGCGACCTCATTCCCATCCCGATTTCAAATTGGATCTTCGTGACTGCGCCACTCAGCTCCTCTTATTCTAGGGCTGGGAATTGGGACTCTGTGGCAGCAGTGGTTACTGACTTCTGTGGGAAGCTGGTGAAAGAGCCGATGTTAAACTGCATTGCTATTGCAGCGTACATTCCAACAAAAGCTACACTGTCTCCGGAGTCTTTGATGTTTTAGAGAAATCAATTTATCTCAGCCTTCAGCATATTAATGATGGAATCACCACAGCCACTTGGGGCACTGAAGTTAAACGGTCAGCTCATTCTGAGTTCCCGCATATCTGCCACTGTTCGCTAACCATTGATATTGTGCATTTGGTGCTCTGCCTAACATTTCCTATGCTACTGTACTTATTACTACTACGTGGCGTGCTCATCTGTGGGGTGCAATGATCGTATAGTGGTTAGTATTCTGCGTTGTGGCAGCAGCGACCTGAGTTCGAATCCGAGTCACAGCAGAAATTGCTCTATTTGTTCCAGTCTTTTGTGAAACACAAAGGAATCAGTTACTTTAACATGGTAATTCTCTCCAAAGTGATGACTGTTTTCCTTCAAGTTCTGCTCGCTCACATTTCTGTGCATCTGAATTCAAATCCACCCGTTCTCAGAGGTTTCTTCCCTCCTACGATCACGAACCAAACTTTCCATCCCAAACCCTCATTTCATTAATTTAGGGATGCCAGTGTTGGACTATGGAGTACAAAGTTAAAAATCACCCAATACCAGGTTAAGATCTTACAGGTTTAATTGAAGCACTAGTTTTCGGAGTTCTGCTCTTTCATCATGTGTTTGTGGAGTCATTTCCTATTTCATTAAGGCACTGCAGATTCTAACACTGACTCTCACGTTGATACTGATCAGTCTGTGTGGCTGCAGTCACTGTTGCTGGGTGAACGTGCCACAACCCACCACCGGGACCTACAGACCATTTAATCCATTTGGTTACCACTGTTGTGAGATCAATACTCATGTAGCAGCTTTTACTGATATGGACCAGATATTATTGTGGGGTGGGGTGGGGTGTGTTCGGGGTGCGGTCAAGCTCAGGAAAATGGCACAGGACAGTATTGGGGAAAAGCGACTTCACTGGATAAGATCAGTTTCACTGCTTTTCGACAATGGCCGAGCGCTATTACCACTGGCCACTGTACTGTTTATTCAGACACCACGGACTCGGGTTTGACTCTGACCATGCTAGGTGGTAGAATTTGGATTCAGTAAATATCTGGAAACACGAATCTAATAACTCCTGTAAATCTATAGCCAACTGTTGAAAAAAACAAAACCGTCTGACGTCATTTAAGGAATGAAACAGCCATTCTTACCTGTTCGGGCCTCCATGTGACTCCAGACTTACTACAATATGGTTGAATCTCAACTACCCGCTGTGCAATTAGGGAAAGTAATAAATACTGCCGAGCCAGCGACGCCCTCATACTGTAACAGAATCGTTAAAAAAAATGTTCATTCGGTTCCAGCTAGCTTACTGTGTGCAGTCCTGCAACTCACAGAAGAGCATGGATGTGATCACACTGGGAATAATGCAGGAGTGATTTACTGGGATATTGTCTGGGCTGAAGAGTTTCAGTTGTGAGGAGAGATTGGACAAACTGGGGTTGTTTGTCGCCGAGCAGAGGAGATTGGAGAAGACATGACTGAGATGTACAAAATAATGAGGGATATGGATAGGATAGACTGAAAGAAGCGTTTCTTATTGATGGAGGGATCGAACACTGGGGCCAAGAGATTTCGGGAAAAGGCAGAAAAGTTTGAATAGATTTTCGGAAAGGGTCAGAGAGGCGGAAATCCTTCTAACCTGAAAAAAAAGAGATGTGAATTTGTGATGGTAAAACATATAAGACTATGTGCTAAATCATGAAAAACTTGATTCAGGTCGTTAAGCAGTTGTGTTGGACAAGTGTGGCCATAACAGGCTGAAGGGTCTCCTTCGATGTTGTTGTCCTCCACAGTATCGTCGTTAGTGTCCCCGCCTGTCATTGTGCTCAATTCTCCGCTGGGGGCATCGTAAAGGTTTGAAACCTGTCGCTCTGTTCACCAATGAAGGTTATTAATGCTTGGCCTTCCATTCTCGATGGGACATGTCACAGGAAGGACAGTGCTGTCTGAATCAGCTGGGGAAGGACTGCAGCTCCTGGGGAGAGAGAGTGTCAGTGAAAGTGCAAACACGTAACTTCAGCCAACTGCACATTGTGTTTGTGTTGCAATGAAAACCATTATATAGAGTTGTTCCTGACTGATGTGTTTAATTAAAGCAGGAATCTGAGGAAGAAAACAGAGTAAACCCATTCAGATCTGAGTGCAGAAACATTTCCAGCAGAACTACTGAGGTTATACAGCGTAGAACCGCGTTTGGATGCATTGAATTCGGGTTGGTGGGCGCAGCTTGCTTTCACTGGGCGGAGTTACCAGTGTGTAAAGCCATTACACATGATACAGATAGTGTTCAATGAGATGGTACGTTTGCTCAGTGGTTCTCACTGCTGTTAAGTCTGTAGGTTAGGTGGATTGGCCATGTTAAACTGCGCTGATGTGTACATGGAGTGAATTCAGTAAGTTAAGTTATGTAGCCATGGTTAACGCAGTGATAAGGTCAGCAGTCACACGATGTCAGATTTTATTCCAGCAGTTTATTTGAAATCACAAGCCAGAAACCTGCGGGGATAGAGACGAGAGCTAGGTCTGGTTGAGATGCTGTTCAGAGTGCCCCTACAGACTCGATTGGCTTAATTGTACTTTCTGCATTGGAGGGAATCTGTGATTCTATCAGAGAGGACACTGCCAGCGTTTACTGGGCCGCTAAGACATTGGAGACGATGCTGATGGCGTTTAGTGGGGATGGAGTTTTATTTATTTGTGTTTTGGAAAATTTGAAACTAAAGCAAGGAAAACCGAATGGAAGTTTTCCAGAGTATTTGAGGTTTGGAGAGAGTAAATAGGTGGTAAATTCACTCTTTCAAGTTCATAAATTTCTGCAAGTCAAGATTTCAAAACCATCGATGTAGGACAAATAAATGATGGGAGCAGAATTTCTGTCACTCAGACAATCCGTTTCCAAAATATTTGGAAAGGCACATTTAGAGACACAGAAGCAGTGAGTTTCACCAGGAGAGAGACAGCCTGTGGCCAGGTAAAAGTGTAAAGGAGGGTGTAGGGGGTAGAAGGTGCGAGGAAACAATGTCTAATTTGGACGACTTCAGATGCAAAGAAATATCGGAAACGAATGCTGCTAAGTAAGATTCACTAAAAAACCTCAGAGTTTTGAAAGATTTCTATTAATATTCCACATGAAGCATTATAAATGGAACTGAGCAGATTTGGTATATTGTCAAGGAAAGCTATTCCATAATGAATAGGAAGTGACCCGTCTCTTAGAGATCGATTTCCTGCTTTAATCCCATGCCTTAAAGATGGGAGGACGATCGCCATGATGTTGGATTCATTTGATATGCACTGAAATCTGCCAAAGTAACTGAGCATCAAAACTGCCATCTTGTTTTGTAGTTCAACCTTCTGTTTTTCTCATGAGTATTTTCTTTAAGCTGAAATAAATTCGGAGCAAAATTGAATGCAACATTTAACGTTCCAATCACATAAATCCAATTCACTTCCGATCATTGGAATGAACAGAGTGAAGTTGCAGCAAAATTAATAAAATGAAACGAACAAAACTGCATTTCCGGGAATTTTACCCAGTTCAGGTTCAGCGATATGAGAAAGACCATCGAGCTAAAACATCACCTTCACTTCTCTCTCCATATATACTTCTTCACGTGAGAGAGAAACTGCCTGAAGAAATTATGCGTCAAGACGAAATGTGCGTGTGAATGTGACGGGAATTTCATGTTTTCTGGTTCATTCTGAGACAGTTCCGACTCGGAATAAATCAAGGACAAGGTATTCCTTCCAAGGACGACGTCATTTCCTTGGATTTTGCTTGGATCCAGACGCTGTTTCCTAGATAGCAAGATATTAGAAAGCCAAGTGACGTTGTTTACTGAGACATAAAATTATCAGAAAAGATACAACCGGTTTCATCGGGATGATAGAAAGAATGAAGGAGTTTATTCACGAGATTTGAATGAGTAAATTGGGGAAAGTCCCTCTTTCGAGTGAATCAAGAACTTTCATCAGAGCTTCAAAACCATTAGTGAATGATTAAGAAAAGTTTGGATGAGAGTTTCTTCCACTCAATAGAGTTATTTCAATCGTGAACGGCTTTACAGAAATAAAACGTAGAAGCTGACTTCAGAGTGTTTTAAAAGATACACGAACAAACGTACAAGGAGAGAATTTACCATTGAGTGAAAGTCAGTTTGGTTGCGTAACAATTTCGAATTTGTTGACTTCAGATACAAAGACATTTGATGAACACGTACAACTGAATAAGACTGAGTATAACAAGTTCATGGATTGGTAAGCTGTGGCGTATTATTCAAGATGAATCTCTGTAAATGGAGCTCATGTCCTAAAATAACTGCAGACGGAAGTTATATCCTAATGAGTAGGAATTGAATCGTCACTTGGAGAGGCAACACCTACTTTAAAGATTTGACCACATTCACATGATGTTATGTATATTTCGTACATTCTTAACTCCACCCAAGAAATCCGCCAAGAAGACTCTGTCCTTTTGTATTATTAACCCTCTGTACTTCTCTGCAGCACGCCACTTAAGATAAAGTATGCTCAGACCAAAATTCAGTTCGATACAATATTCAAACGGTCCTATGTGATTTCTTTTTTTTATTATTGCAATAACCTATGTGAGTTTGCAACAAACTCTATAACATGAAACCAGTTCAACATCTATTTTCCCAGAATTTAAAGCAGTGCACATGGGAAACGTTATCCATCTGCTGAAAAATCACCTTTGGCTCTTTCTCCACCTACGTTTCTTCAAGTTTAGATACTTGCAGTATGTTTGTAGATCAAGTAGTCATTATCCAGAAAATGTCGTTTCTCAAGCCACAAACACGGGTATTTTCCCATAAACTTGGCTTTGCTCAATATCACCTTCTGTCTGTATCCCTCAACACGACGACAAATTGAAGCTGCTCCATGTGAGACTCAAACTTAAAACTTCGGCACAGCACAGCCAACTATACTGGAACAGAGATACCGTGTACTGGCCACCTTCAGCACAGGAGCAACACATTAATGCTTACCTCCACATTCCTGGTTTTACTTTAACGTTTGGGAATCTGACTTTCTCTGATTCTGTGGCGAGTAACGGGGATTATATGATCATCTTCACCAGTGGTTCTGTCCCCGCGTGAGGAAAGTGGTGAGGTACTCATTGTAAAGATGGGTAGATTGATGAAATGTACAATTTCATATTTTGCCTTCAATAAACCATGAGCTTTTTATTTTGTTTTGCATCTGTAGAAATTTTAAAATCCTCATCTTAACAGACTCAATGACAGATCTCCATTGTGTCTCTGGCATCAAATTCCAAAGTGTAACCCCCCCCCCCCCCCCCGAATTCTTCCACCTCAGTCCACTGTTTGGGAAGTGTTCCTGTTGAGGGAAATGCACTTCCGCGTGTGTCACCTGCTGCTCCCAGCATGCACACTGGCACTGCACTCATTTTCCTTCTGACACTTGCTCACTGTGTTGCTGTGATCATACAGTGACTTGGTGTCGCACGGCCCAGGAAAATTAAACAGATCAAGGTTTTTGCATTGTTGAGTTCAATTGTCAGTTTAGCCTTATTTTGGATTTTGAAATTGTCTGTTCTGTACAAAAGTGCGTGTCAAAAACATCTGAGTGGAAGTTAGGTGTTCCGAATAATGACATTGAGCACTATGCACTCTCCTCCAGTCTGGAAAACAATTCCTCACAGGCAATTTAAAAGACAATACACAGCAGGTGCAGGAGTAGGCCATTCTGCCATTCGAGCCAGCACCACCATTCATTATGATCATGGCTGAACATCCTCAATCTGTATCCTGTTCCTGCCTTAGTCCCATAACCCTTGATTCCACTATCCTTAAGAGCTCTATCCAACGCTTTATTGAAAGAAAACCTCCTGCTGTCTCGGGTTCTTCATTCCGTTGACTTCATATCTTCACAGAATTCAACAGACCTTGTTACATATTCATTTCCTCATTTTTGTTCAGATCACTGTGTGCAGAGTGTGACAATGGGAGTGCACTTGCCTCAAAACCCAGAGATCAGACCATAGTCTTGGAACTGTACTGTGTTATTTATCATTTCACCAACACCAGGGAGAAATATCTGCTGCTCTGCATAATTTACGCAATTCAATTATTCATAAGTTCATCAGCAACCTAGTGTCAGTGACGAGATGACCGCGAGGTTAAGGCAATGGACTGCTCGTCCATTGTGCTCTGCACACGTGGGTTCAAATCCCGCTGTCATTGACTGTTCTCCAAAGACCACAGCTGTTGAATTGAAATCGGGACTCCAATGGTCAGTTTATATGTATCAATGCTATTACAAAATCTCAAAGCATAGTTTGAGCCTGTTGACTAAACTGCATTGAAATCTAGGTTGCATTGGGATAATGAAAAAGAGCGTGATTGTATTTTTCATGTCAAGTTGCTGTGAACGTTTTTTTGTATGAAAGACATCCAGGAAAATCAAATACCGAGAGCTGCGAAGTGAATGTTTATGCAAAGGGATTCTTAATGAATGTTTTGTCAGATGAAATCTGGAGGAGGTTGAGTCGAAGTAATTCATCCTGGTGAGAAGACCACAGCGAGACAACACAAAATAATGGAGATACTTCAAAAGGGGCAGGGCGTGGGTGTAGGGGCACTGAGAACTGGCTGTAAATGCACAGTGGAGAATTGCCGCTGTGGGTGCCGTGCATGGGCACGGAGAGACTTACACATTGGTCTCGCCCTCGCCTCTTGCTCTCGCCATTGATGAATGCTGATCATAAGGCACAGATAAACACAAGATGTGGGAAGCAAGCTCCCTCTCGTTATGCACACACTGGATGCATCACATTGAACTATGAACAACTGGAGAAATCAGCATGTTACCAATAGGGAGTGAAACTAAACTGTGGATCAATAACCGCAGATTCATGCAACATAAACATGAAAAATGATTTAAAATGTAGGGTGTTGTTTTGCTCGCTGAGCTGTAGCTTTGATATCCAGACGTTTCTTTACTTGGCTAGCTAACATCATCATCAGTGGCGACCTCCAAGTGAAGCGAAGCTGTTGTCTCCTGCTTTCTATTTATATTTTTGTCCTCGATTGGGTTCCTGGGGTTTGTGGTGATGTTATTTCCTGTTCGTTTTCTGAGGGGTTGATAGATGGCATCTAGATCTAAGTGTTTGTTTATGGCATTGTTGTTGGAGTGCCAGGCCTCTAGGGATTCTCTGGCGTGTCTTTGCTTAGCCTGTTCCAGGATAGATGTGTTGTCCCAGTCGAAATAGTGATATTTTTAATCCGTATGTAGGACTACGAAGGAGTCTTGTCTTTTTGTGGCTAGCTGGTGTTCGTGTATCCTGGTGGCTAACTTTCTTCCTGTTTGTCTTACGTAGTGTTCGTGGCAGTGCTTGCATGGAACTTTGTAGATGACGTTGGTTTTGTCCACGGGTTGAAGTGTGTCTTTTAAGTTTGTTAGTTTTTGTTTGAGAGTGTTGGTGGGTTTGTGTACTACTAGGATTCCGAGGGGTCTTAGTAGTCTGGCTGTCATTTCTGAAACTTCTTCGATGTATGGTAAGGTGGTTAGGGTTTCTGACTGTGTTTGGTCTGCTTGTCGTGATTTGTTCTTGAGGAATCTGCGGACTGTATTTTTTGAGTATCTATTCTTCTTGAATACGTTGTATAAGTGGTTCTCCTCTGTTTTCCGAAGTTCGTCTGTGCTGCAGTGTGTGGTGGCTCATTGGAATACTATTCTGACGCAGCTTCGTTTGTATGTGTTGGGATGGTTGCTGGTGGAGTTAAGTATTTGATCAGTGTTTGTCGGTTTTCTGTATACGCAGGTTTGTAGTTCTCCGTTGTCCTTTCTTTCTACTGTGACGTCCAAGAATGCGAGGTTGTTTCTGGTTTCTTCCTCCTTGGTGAACTTCTTGCCTGTGAGGGTGTTGTTGATGATGTTAAATGTCGTTACTATTTTGTTTTGTGATGACAAAGGTGTCATCTACATAGCGGACCCAGATTTTTGGTTTGATTGTTGGTAGGGCTGTTTGTTCTAGTCTTTGCATTACCGCCTCTGCTATGAATCCTGATACCGGAGATCTCATGGGTGTGCCATTGGTTTGTTTGTAGATATATTGTTGAAAATGAAGTCGGTGGTGAGGTACAGGTCCACGAGCTTCATTATGTTTTCGTTGGTAATGTGATTGATGGTTGTTGTTGCGTCTGTGATGGTCTCTTCTAAAAGTGTGGTAAGTGTTTCCTTTGTCAGGTTGATGTTGATGGAGGTGAACAGTGCTGTTATGTCGAATGAGATCATTGCTTCTTCTTCCTCTATTTTGGTTTTTTTGATGATTTTTAGGAATTCCTGGGTGGAGTGGATGGAGTGCTGTGACTCTTCTATGCGGCATTTCAGTCTTGCGTGTAGTTCTTTGGCCCGTCTGTAAGTTGGTGTTCCGGGTAAAGAGACTATGGGTCTGAGGGGGGGCTCCTCGTTTATGGATTTTTGGTAGTCCGTTTCGACGTGGCAACACATTGATCCTGGGACAATCTAAGCAAAGACATGCCAGAGAATTCCCAGAGGCCTGGCACTCCAACCACAACGCCATAAACAAACACATAGATCTAAATGCCATCAACCCCGCAGAAAAAGAACAGGAAATGACATCACCACAAACCCCAGGAACCCCATCCAGGAGAAAGATATAAATAGAAAGCAAGAGACAACAGCTTCGCTTTACTTGGAGGTCGCCACTGATGATGTTACGGAGCCAGATAATGAAACGTCTGGATATCAAACCTACAGCTCAGTGAACAAACCTAAACCTTAAACCTTAACCTGAGCTACAAACCTTCATAAACCTTGCGATTTAAAGTGTCTTTATACGCATATCATTAATAGACTTTTCGTTATAATACCCATCTGGTTGAAAGAAGAAGACACCACATTTCAAGATGGATGACAACGTTACCAATTTTGTTTTGACATTGAGATCTATTTGATCATTTTACACAGTGAACAAGTTCATTTTAAATAATGCAAACCACATTCTCTCACCTGGAATAAAAGTGTGATTTCAATATAAACATTGTCCTTGCTAAGTCGCAGTTACTCAACATGAAAAATAGGATGTAATTTTTATTAAGCTTACATCAATTAGCACCATTATCTTACTTCGGCTTGACTGCAGTATGCACATGCTAACTATGGTTTAAGAAAGAATGACTTTTGGAAATAATGATTCGGTGGTGACTAAAAATAATATTAGGTTCTCATGATGCAGATATTCCACCAATGGCTCCAGTGGTAGAAATGTTCAGTGGGCAGTATTTCTATGATGGTATAGAAGTATGTGAGCTGCCAGGGATGGGAGCTCCCACTTCATCTGGAGCAGCGTCTTTTGACGTGGACCAGGGAGCATTGTGACATCAGGCTGGGAGTTCGAACCACACCTGGAGCAGCTTCTGTTGACATGGAGCAGCAGGGAGCATTGGCACATCCGAATGCAAGATCCATCCTCATTTGGAGCAGCTTCAGTTAGCATGGAGCAGGGAGCTTTGCGAGATCCATCTGGGAGCTCCACTCTCACCTGGATCAGCTTTTAATGACATGTAGCGTCAGGGAGCATTGGGACATCAGAGTGATAGATCCAACCTCAACTGGACTTCTATTGACATGGAGGAGGGAACATTGGGACATCAGACTGGGAGCTCCAACCTCACAAGGACCAGCGTTTAAGGACATGTAGCAGCTGGGAGCATTGGGACATCAGAGTGGGAGCTCCAAATTCAAGTAGAGCCGCTTCTATTGACATGGAGCAGCAAGGAGCATTGGAACGTCAGGTTGGGAGCTCCAACATCACCTGGCAAAGCTTGTATTTACATGGAAGAGGAGGGAGGATTGGGACATTAGGCTGGGGGAAAAGATATTCAACTATTTTAATCTGAAGTAAAATATGTTTCAACACCTCAGATGTTAATTGATTTACGAAGAATCTTTCCCGGGAAAATAATTAACTCTTTAGATAGTAAAGACAAGTCCTGAAAATATTCAACTCAGGAAAACGCATTGGTACAGAGAGAAATGGGAGTGATGTTTCATGTCTTTGTCTTTTCTTTTCTGGCCGACTCTGCACTGGATTACATTACCGGAAGGACATTTTCATTCATTTCCTGCAAATACGGACAGGTCATTAACGTAATCTGAATCTGAAAATTAATGGGAATATGCGATGTTATGATTAGGGTGGAGTTTACCTCAAATTATGGTGAAAACGCAGCAAAGTCAGTTGCAATTTCCAAGATCAGCAGTGACCTCATTGATTGGCTGATCAGATTGTGAATGGTCGTTTTTTGAGGACATTTTGAAGTGAATCAATGATGGTGATTATCTTTGCTCTTTGTTCACCTTGTGACTGTTACTGTTATTGCTCGTGTCCTTGTTAACACCACAGCTCTGTAGCGTGTAAAATCTCAGCTGTGCATCTGGCCAGTGGTGCAACCATTCGTATAGCTGGCTACGGATCAGGCGGTTGTCAGTTCGACTTTTACTTTGCGCAAGCGCACTGTGGAGATTCATCACACATCCAACCTAATCATTTTTGTAATGCTGAGGTGGATAATATTTGAAATTTTCATCTTCACGAGCGAAAATTCTTTCACTGTCTTCGATCAGTTAAACATTGCCAAATGCTATCAGAGTAAAAATCACACAGCACCAGATGGTATTGAACAGACGTATTTGGAAGCATCAGTGTTCCATGCACTGCTTCGTCATCAGGTGTTTGTCAACTGTTGGAATCTAAAATTTCTTTGTGTGATTATTAAATGTATCCACCCCAGTCCAACACCAACACCTCCAAGTCATGGGTACCGTCGACACCACGAACGGTCGGTTAAAGTCCAGATGATTTTCCAAAAGATCGCGCATATTGACACACGCACCAAGTTTCTGCAGAAAAACACCCACTTGATGAAGGAGCGGCTCTCCGAAAGCTCGTGCTTCCAAATAAACCTGCTGGACTCTGCCCTGATATTGTTTAATTTTTAACTTTGTCTATTCAACTCAAACACTGGCACTTCCATATCATAGACAACATCAGCCATGTCCCACCGTTGTCAGAGAAGGCAATCCTGGAATAGCCCAATACATTGCACATAGGTACGTTTCATTTTCAGAAACCACCGCAGTCAATCGCTGCAGCTCCTATGTATCAAAAGGCAGAAAAGAAATAGCTGAGACTCAGTTTTGACAATATTTTGAAACTCTTTGGGAAGTGGAATCAGAGGAGAATGGAGGATTAACTGTCCGACTGTGCACAGAGAGGGAAGTCACTTTTCCCTTCTTTGATGAGCTGGGGTATTGACTGATCTAAGGCATGAAACAGATTCCTGGTAGAGCTGCTCTCGCTGCATCAGGAACAAGAGGTCCTGATTTCCTGAACGGTAATGAAACCTAGGCCACTCAGTTAAAGCGCTGAATACTAACCACTAGATCACCAGGGGTGATGGCAGAAGCAGTTGCACCGTTTCTTCATAACACAGTTTTTGGAATTATATCACTGCAGATATGTTTCCCCTCAAAAGCGATTGAATTATCGAGTGTTTACAGCACAGAAATGGGCCCCTTCACCTCATTTCCCAGCACTTGGTCTGTAACCTTGTGAACTCTGACGTTTCACCTGAATGCTAATTTCTCTGGAACGTTTTAATCTCGTAAAACACAATAAATGGGATTAAAGTTTGAGATGGCAACTGAACCCCATTTTTACCCATAGACTGAAGCACGCAGACACATTTCCCCAAGTGTGACGCAGGCCTCGGGAGAAAACAAGGAGAATGTAAGATTTCACCGACTTGTCTGATGTTGTCCCATTTCAGAGTTCAACACCAATGTCTGGTTACAGCAAAGAAAGGAAGCATTCAGCCCCGCCAATCCCAGTGTTCCTTGCCCATTGTTTCCCCATCACTCTGTAGTTTATACTGCCTCACCTCGTTCTTGCTGCCAAACTTGATCACTGATCACTCCCGCTATTTCCTGTCCTGCTGAACGGTTCGCCTCAAGTTCTTGGAATGAAAAACAGGAATGGCCTATTTGAAGCACTTTTCTAGTTTACAAGGACAGTGTCATCGCCACTGAGCAAGCACATTGCCAGCTCAGAGAGAAGGTCTCATCCTTTAGAAACTGAAATGCAAAGATGATTGGATAGCCTCAGTATTGTAAACCAACCAACAAGACCGGAATAGGGCCGAGGGGATCACGCAGAGAAGGATGGGAGAATAGAATGGCGAATCTCATGATGTCCAGGGTGATGTTAACAGAAATCTTCCCTGGTAGTATAGTGATGTGGATTCAGTGATTTCACTGTCATGGCTTGTTAAAGGTTAACCTTTACAGGAATCAATATGAAATGCTGCCTGATATTTCGAAGCAGAATGATGTTGTGCAGCAGACAGAATCGTTTCACTGCATGACAAAATAGGAGAGCTCAGAAGAGCCAGGAGGAGACATGAGAGCCAGGAGGAGACATTAGAAGTTGTTGGCGGATTGGATCTGGGTTAACCCTAAGGCTTTCCATAGGTATGTCAGGAATAAAAGAATGACGAGAGTTAAATGAGGGCCAATCAAGAAAAATGGTGGGAAGTTGTATGTGGAGTCAGAGAAGACATGGGTAACACTAAATAAATATTTTTCGACAGTGTTCACGATATAAAATGAAACTATTGGCTAGGAAGATACAGAGATACTTGCACCTAGATTCGAAGATATTGAGGTTCACAAGGAAGAGGTATTAGAAATACTGCAGAGTGTGAAAATAGACAGGTCCTCTGGGCCAGATGGGATCTATCCTAGGATCTTGTGGGAAGCAAGGAAGGGGATTGCCGAGCCTGTGCCATTGATCTAGATATCATCATTGTCTACAGGAATAGTGCCTGAGTACTGGATGATTGCAAATGTGGTTCCCTTGTTCAAGAAGGGTAGTAGAGACAACCCTGGTATATACAGACCAGTAAGTCTCACTTCACTTGTTGGTAAAGCTTTGGAAAAGGTTATCAGAGATAGGATTTATAATCATCTAGAAAATAATAATCTGATCAGGGACAGTCAGCACGGTTTTGTAAAGGGTAGGCCGTGCTTAACGAATCTTATGAGTTTTTTGACAAAGTGACCAAACAGGTGGATGAGAGTAAATAGGTTGATTTGCTGTATATGGAATACAGCAAGGTGTTCGATAAGGTTCCCCCAGTAGGCTATTATACAAAATGCGGAGGAATGGGATTGTGGGAGACATAGCAGTTTGAATCAGTAATTGTCTCGCTGAAAGAAAACAGAGTGTTGTAGTTGATGCAATATGTTCATCTTGGTGTCCAGTCACTAGCGGCTTTCCGGAAGGGTCGATGTTGGGTCCACTGCTATTCGTCATTTTTATAAATGATCTGGATGAGGGCTTAGAAGGGTGGGTTAGTAAATTTGCGGACAACACTATGGTCGGTAGAGTTGTGGATCGTGACGAAAGATGTAGTAGGTTGCAAATAGACATAGATAGGATGCAGAGCTGGGCTGAGAGGTGGCAAATGGAGTTTAATGTGGACAAGTGTGAGGTGATACACTTTGGACGGAGTAATCAGAATGCAAAGTACTGGGCTAATGGTAAGATTCTTGGGAGTGCAGATGAGCAGAGAGATCTCGGTGTCAATGTACACAGATCCCTGAAAGTTGCCACCCAGATTGACAGGGTTGTTAAGAAGGAAAACAGTGTTTTGGCCTTTATTAATAGAGGGATTGAGTTCTGGAATCAGAAGGTTATACTGCAGCTGTACAAAGATCTGGTACGGCCACATTTGAAGTATTGTGAACAGTTCTGGTCACCGCATTATAAGAAGAATGTTGACGCTTTGGAAAGCGTGCAGAGGGGATTTTCTAGCATGTTGCCTGGTACGGAAGGAATGCATTACGAGGAAAGACTGAGGGCCTTGAGGCTGTCCTCGTTGGAGAGAGGTGACTTAATGGAGACATACAAGATAATCAGAGGTTTAGATAGGGTGGACAGGGAGAGTCTTTTTCCAAGTATGGGGACGGCAAGCACGAGGACCACAACTTTAAAGTGAGGGGAGATAGGTATAAGACAGATGTCAGAGGTAGTTTCTTTACTCAGAGAGTAGTTAGGGCATGGAATGCTTTGCCTGCAACCGTGGTAGATTCGCCAAGATTAAGTGCATTTAAGTCGTCATGGGAGAGGCATATGGACGTACATGGAATAGTGTAGATGGGATGGGCTTCAGATTAGAATGACAGGGCGGCGCAACATCGAGGGCCGAAGGGCCTGTACTGCGCTGTAATGGTCTATGTTCTATATGCTACAGTTCCCCATCAGCAATGTCATCGGCAATTGCCTGACATTCAATCAGTTTCAAACAAGAACGGAGGGGGCGTCAGGAAAACGGAAGGGGAATAGTGGTTTGTGAGAGTTAACTACATGCCCCGTGGAGCCAGGTTCAACGTAGATACTGAATATCGGTTTTCCTGTTTACCTTGGTATACTGATCACTACGGAGCAATTACCCAATATTGTCTGCCCTTTGTGTGTGGTTTTTTTGGACATTTCACCTCGGTTCAGTGCTCTGGGGGCCCACACTTTTTTAAAATTTGGCACGTTTTACTCAGGTCGGTTTTGCAGCTTCATATTAAGGCCAACAATTTTAGGAACAGACAGACATCATTCAGACCATCAAGTCTACTCCTCTATTAAATGGTTTCATATCTGATCTGATAACCTTGAACTGCACTTTCTTGCCTTTCCCCATAACGCTTGATGTCTTTTCTGTTTGAAGATCTGCCGATCTCAGCCTCATTACACCTAATGACACTTCCTCAACAGCCTTCTGCTAAAAGAAAGTCCACTGATGCAGAACTGTCTGAGAGAATAAATGCTTCTTCATCTCTTTATCAATTGTGAGATCCGCATTCTAATACAAAGTTAAAAATCGCACAACACCAGGTCACAGTCCAACAGGTTTAATGGAAGCAATATCGTTTGGAGAGCTGCTCCTTCATCAGGTGGTTGTGGAGTACACAGTGGTAAGGTACAGAATTTATAGCGAAAGGTTACAGTGTAATGTCACTGAAATTATACATTGGAAAAATACCTTGATTGCTTGTTAAGTTTTCCATCTGTTAGAGTGACTATGTTTGGTTCATTTCTTTCTTATGTAAATCGAAAAACTTTCTTTTAACAGTTACATTCTCAGGTGGACTTTACCAATTAGTGTCAGCACAGATAATATGTTGAAGGTGTTAGTCCCTGTGTGCTGCGTCCATGCCATAATGTTTAGACTGACGCTAATCTAAAAAAAAACAACACGCTGCAGGCAAGAATGCCTTAAGGCATGGTACATTGGTGAAGCTGAACGGAGGCTACAACAAGGGAATGGGCGCTACGCATTAATCAACAGACAGGTGTGCCCCTTCTCAGTTGGAGAGCACTTCAGTGATCCAGGACATTCGACCTCGGATCTTCGGGTGACAATCCTCCAAGGCGGTCTTCGGAACAGGCAGCAGCTAAAAGTGCCCCCACAGAAACTGATAGCTAAATTCGGTACCCATTGGGTTCATTTCACTGTACACGTGGTCCCATTGCCCTATCTACAAACAGAGACCGTCCTACACACACACGCACACACACGTCTGCGGGGTGAATTTGTACTTGCAGATTTACATTGTACTTTGCTCAAAAACTGCATGGATCCATGTATGTCTCTGGGAACTCATTTTTAGTATCTAGAATCAGTCTAAACATTATGGAACAGACAGCAGCACGGGGGTGGAGGTGGGGGGGGAGGTGCGCAGACACCAGTTGTTAAACTTCACCTGAGAATTAAACATTAAACTAAAAAGGTTTTGCACTTTTCATGTGAAAGAAGTGAAGCTAACATTGTCATTGTAACAGATTGGAGACTTAGCAAACAATCAAGCCATTTTTCAATGTACAATTTCAGTTACATCACACTGTAAACATATGCTATAAATTCTGTGTCTTACAACTGTGGACTCCACAATCACCTGATGAATGAGCAGTGGTCCAAAAACTAGTACTTCCAATTAAACCTGTTGGACTATAACCTGGTGTTGTGTGATTTTCAAATTTGCATACCCCAGTCCAACTGATTTCAGCGCTTCTTCGCATTTGATTTCATCTCCGATATGCAATTCTCACTGACTCTGACAGAACTGCTAATTTTGCTGTTTTGTGATGTCAGGAAATCATGTTCAATTTAAGATTTCCATAAGGAACAACAAATTTTTTTCCCTGACTGGAAATCAACATTGGGAAATAGCAGTGAGACAGCTGAATTTCAGCACGTTCGCACCAAGGATGACATATACAATGCTTGGAACTTTTCTTGATGACTTTGTTTTTGCCTATTTTGTTCAGTTGAAAAATGACAGTTATTGAGTTTTTAAAAGCATGGCGAATGGTCCTTCAGCCTATTGCATCATCATCAGTTATCAAACATCTGGCTTGTAAACACAGTTTCCAGCACGTGACTCATCGACTGGTGTGTTCGAAAATTTCAAGTCTTAGTTAAATTGTTATTCAATTTCTTAAGGGCTTGAGTGGAACAAAAAGCATCTCTGTGAACTAACTTTTCAAAAAGACAAACTCTTTCTCGGGGCCATTTGTCAGTTTTCCTCAAGATGCTGCGGAAAATGTTTCTGTACTCACATCTGAATTGGTTTACCCTGTTTCTTCCTCAGCTTCCTTCTTCTATCTATTAAATGGTTCAGATTCCAGTACAGACACAAGGTGCAGGTTGCGGAAGTCACGTGCTTGTACTTTTATTGACACTCTGTCTCGCCGGGAGCTGCAGACCTTCCCCACACTGATTCAGACAGCACTGTCCTTCCTGTGACATTGCCCATGGAGAATGGAAGGACAGGCATTAATAACCCGCACTTGGAAACCGAGCGACAGTTTTAAAACATTTCCAGTGCCCCAGCCAGGAATTGAGCTCCTAACTCCCGCATAACATACGGCGACACGAACCACTATACCAGCAAGGACAACAGTTTCGAAGGAGACACTTCAGCCTTTTGTGGTTGCATTTGTCAAAAGCAACTGCTTAATGACCCGAATGGTTTAGCCCATAGCCTTACCTTCTCGAAGATGCCTTGGCAGAACATATTCTCATCTGCATTTTCCTTCAGGCTATAAGGGTTGCTGCCTCTCTTACACTTACAGACTGTGTGTTCCAAATTCCAACACCCGCCGGCCTAAACCGCTTTTCTCCACATCTACTTTAATCTTTCTGTCTCTCTCCTTAAATTTCTGCCCCCCTGTGATCGTTCTTTCCATCGATGGGAAGCGCTTCTTTCAGTCTACCTTATCTATACCCCTCACAAACTCCTCTGGTCGGTGACAAACAGCCCAAGTTGGTCCTGTCTCCCTTCATGACTGAAACTCTTCAGCCTCGACACTATCCGAGTGAATCTCTCCTAGAACTTTCCCAGTGCGATCTCATCCCTGGACAATTCTAGCACTGAGCCGAATGAACATATTTCCATTCTGTAATAGCATCGGGGGTGGCTCTGCAGCATTTATTGCCTTCCGGTTTGGAGTCACGTGGACGCCACACCAGATAAGGACAGTAGTGTCAGTGAAACAGATGGGTTTTTCAGACAACGTATTCTTAATTCTAGGCATTTATTGCATTCACATACTATCATCGTCGTGGTGTGGTGGGAATCCAACCCGTGTCCACAGAACATTACCTGGCTTTGCTGTGTTAACAATCCAGCAATAATACCACTAGGCTATCGCAGAAAGCCCTCCTGGGGGATCTTTTCCAATAGAGTCTCTTTCCCCCAATTATTCCTTATGCCCTTTTATTGAGCCTCACGCTCCAATAATCTCTGGTCCATGTCAGTAAAAGCTGCTAAAAGAGAATTGATCTCACAGCCACGATATCCAAACGGATAGAATGATTTGAAGGTGCCAATGAAGAGATTGGGGCAACAGTGAGTGCAACGGCACAGACTGGATGGTACCAACGTGAAAATGTATGTTAGATTGTGCAATGCCTCAGTCAAATGGGATGAGAGACTTAAAAGGGTGCGAGGGAGAGACATCTTCGAGAACTTTTGGGTTTAAATCCTGGTATTTGAAACGCAGAACAACAAAATTCGATGGAAAAGAAATCATCACCTCGCAGAATATTATCTTGTAAAAAACGATTAATTTCTTACCATGTTTCACCAAAAGTAAAGCTTTGAGAGAACTGACCGCTATGGTGTGGATTAGAGCCGAGGTCGCTGCAATCACAACGCAGAATGCGAACTTCTAAATGTATGGTGCAGTGGAAGGTTGCAGCAGTCCACAGACCACGCTTGCAAACTGCAACCAATATGGTAGCAGAGGAAATGTCAGGAAGAATGTACAATATCAGGACTTAGCGACAGGCATGTGGGAACGTAAAATGAACCGAATCTTTAACTTTCGCATCCCCAGAGACTGTGGAGGTTCCATGAATGAGAGTACAGGAGAATGGGATTAATGAAACTCTCCAAACTTTTGGGAGAGTGCAGAATATTGTTGAAACGTATGCTTCAATAGCATTATATTTGAACATTGGCTACTTCATCACTTTGCCCACACAAGGCAGGAACAACTGCTGCATGCAATCACACATAATCCCAGTTCCAGATCCGGAATCCGAGAAACTGTGTGAAGCAGCCAAGAAGATCCAATTGGAAACTGGGATGGAATGACAGGAGAGAGACGCATGTATTTCCGAGGTTGATCCTGGTCAAAAGCGGGGTGGAAGGGAATACTTGCCCCCGTTTATAATATTATGATCATAAACAGTACATGTTGCTGAGACAGCCGATTGGCGCATCCAAAGCATGTGGAGACTTTAACTTTGGGGTGGCAATGTACGAAATTTCATTTTCCTGTTCGGATCTGTGGTTTTGACATTGGCACCTGCTTTTGTTCGCATCAACTCAGAATCAGCTTCTTGTTCCCAATAAATACTGCAACCTGGAGAAGGTGGTGTTGTGGTTATATAATAAATTAGTCATCCTTGGGGACTCACACACGGAACTGGTAATGTTAAAGTTCGACGAATAAAACCTGGAATGGAAGCCTGACCTCAGGAACAGACACATGCCTTTGTTATCCTTCAATCCCATTTATACATGTCACTTATACAGGGGATGCTACCATCTTTACCCAATCCTACCTACTTGTGTCTCCAGGACCTGAACGAAATAGCTGACCCTTCATCCGAGAATGACGACCCTGTGGGAAAGCAGGCCATTCGGCCCTTCCAGTCGACACCATCTCTCTGAAGAACATCCTAGCAGACCCACATTCCATAACTGTTCCGTTCCTCTTCATTTCCCATGGCTGACCCCAGTAACCTTCACACCTTCAGTCTGTGGGAGGAAACTCACACAAGCAAAGAGTGAATGTGCAAACTGCACACGGTCACACGAGACTGGGATCGAATCCATGTCTCTCGAGCAGCGAGGCAGCAGCGAATCAGGATGAACAACAAATGCTGTCCTGACCAGCGACATCCCCACCCTGTGGATATATCAAGCAGAATAAAAAACACATTCACAACATGGACAACGGGACTTACGTCTGCGTGGACATGATTTCAACCAATCGTTCATCCTGGGTAGATACAAGGACACCGATATCACAGAGAAACCAACGCAATGCGGGATTCAATTACCTGCTGAAGTGGAAACTCATCGACTCAGTCAAACTGGAGACAGACAGTTCAACAGTCCCGTGTATGGGAAGGGCTCAATGAGCAGAAGAACCTCCAGAGTAACCAGCAAGATTACATATCCCAAAAGGAGATCAACTAAACTGTCAACCCTGCTGTTAATCCCAACCAACTGCCAGTTTCATAGTGTCAAAGTCATAGGCTCACGCAGCATGAAAACAGGCCTTTCACTCCTACCAGCTCATACTGAACATAATGCCAAACTAAACGAGTCGCATCTGACGGCTCCTGTAATTGCTGAGGGTTAGTAATGCCCTTGTGATATTATTACTGCATTGTTAATATGAATGTCCAGATATAATTCTGTGGACACTGGTTCAAACCCTGGCATGGCAGATGCTGGAATTTTATTTAAATAAATACCTAGAGTCTAATGATGATGTTGAATCAGTAGATCTGATTCACTAATGCCTGAAAGGGAAGGAAACTGCCTTACCTATCTGGTGTCTGGCTGGTGTGTGACTCCAGATCCATAATATCGTGGTTGATTCTGAACTTCCTTCTGGGCAATAAGTAGTGTACTAGGCATGTATGAATAGCTTTTTTTAATCCCACTGAAACTTTCCAATTCATTTATCGATCCAAATATCCTGTAAATATTGTAAATGTACTTTCATTCATCACTGCCTCAGGAAGTGAATTGCACACATAAACCATCCTCTGTTAAAAAAAAGCCTCTCATCTCTTATTTTAAATCCCTCTTTTCACTTTAAACATTTACCCTCTCGTCTTGAAGTCCCCCCTCCTTGGAGAAAAGACAGTTACAGTTAACTCGAACCGAACTCTCAATAATTTATAAATTTCCATCAGGTCACCTTTCAAACTTCAGTTCTCGAGTGAAAATATTCTCAGCCTATCGAGCCTTTCGTTATAACACAAACCTTCCCCAGTAGCCATACGCTGGTATACCTGTTCTAAACCTACTCCAGCTGAATCATTTCCTTGCTATGCTGGGCGACAAGAACTGGACACAGTATTCCAGAAGACGCAACACCCAATGTCCGATTCAACTTCAACATAACGTACCAACTCCTACGCTCAAAGGACTGAGCAACGAAGGCAGGATGACATTTTTTTTAACCATTCTGTCTGTATATGAAGTAAACTAAAATTAATTATGTACTTGCATTCCTGGCCTCCGTGTTCCATAACACGATGCGACGCCCGATCATTAATTGTATAAGCCCTACTCTTATTTGATGTAGCAAAACGCAATATCTTCCATTTATTCAGATTGAACTTCATGTGACATTTTTCAGCCCAAAGACGCAATGGATTAAGATCCTTCTGGAATCTTAGATCACCTTCTTCACAGTCTCCTATTCTGCTGTCCTCTGCAAGCTTATGAACCATGGCTTCGATGAGTTCTATTGTTTTCTCATATAGGTCAACGATTTTTAATTATTTGTTGTGGCCATCATTTAGCAGTTTGAAAATCAGGTAACAATTAGTCATGTCGTTAACCACGAGGAAGAAAGCCATAGACTGCAGGGAGATTGGAAACAATTGGCAAGAAAATGTGCTGAAAGGAATTCAATCCAGTGAAGTGAGTGATAATGAATTTGAGGACGCACAATGAGAACAGTGTGAATACTGAGAGGTTTAAAGTAATAAAAGAGAAATTGGAGTAGACATTCACGAATGCTTGAAGGTGATTGGACAAGGGATCAAGTGGTCTCGAGGGGTTGGAGATACTTTCTGTTCTTGACCGCAGTTGGGAATATAAGAGCAGGGAAATGATGCTGAAACTTTAGCAACAGCCTATTCAAGATCAATGGACAGGGGAATCAGAATAACGGAAGTGCGTACTGCAGGTGCAGGAAATCAGAATCAAGATTAGAGTGGTGCTGAAGAAGCACAGCAGGTCAGGCAGCATCCGAGTTGCAGAAAAAAATAACCTTTCGGGCAAACGCCCTTCATCAGGAATAAAGCTGGGAGCCTCGAGGTGGAGAGATAAACGGGAGGACTGGGTCTGGGAAAAATTTAGCTGAGAGTGCAAGAGGTGGATAGAGATGGGGTTAAAGGTGATAGATCGGAGAAGAGGGTGGAGCGGATAGGTCGAAAGGAAGATAGACAAGTGGGACAGGTCAGTAGGATGGTGCCAAGATAGAAAGTTGGAACTCGGATAAGGTGGCCGTGGGGAGATGAGGAAACTGGTGAAGACCACGTTGATGCCCTGGGGTTGAGGGTCCCGAGGTGGAAAATCTGGCGTCTGGTGGTGAGGGAATGGTGTGGAGGAGACCCAGGAACTGCATGTCCTTGGGAGAGTCGGAGGGGGAGAGTGTGCTAATTGATGTTTTTGGTCATGGGGCGTTGGAGTTGAATGTTGCGGGTTCCCTGGAAATGTTCTCTGAAGCGCTCTCCGAGAATGTGTCTGTTGGCCCCAATGTAGAGGAGACCGCATCGCGAGTAACAGATGCAATAAATGACATGTGTGGAAGTGCACACGGACATTTGATGGATATGGAAGGCTCATTGGAGCCTTGGAAGGATGTAAGAGGGAAGATGTGGGTGCATGTTTTGCAATTCCTGTGGTGGCAGGGGAAGGTGCCGTGAGGGGAGGGTGGGTCATTGGAGGGCCTGGACTTGACTAGGTAGTCGTGGAGGAAAGAGTCTTTGTCAAAAGTGGATAGGGGTGGGGAGGGAAATATAAATTTCCCTGTCACTGCAGGAAGTGCAAAACCTGCACCCACATCTACCTCCTCACCTCTGACCAAGGCTCAAATGGAGGCTTCCACATCCATCAAAGTTTCTCCTGCACTTTCACACATGCCATTTCTTGTATACATTCCGCCCGATGCGGTCTCCTCTAAGTTGGAGAGAGGAGATGTGTTCTCACACAACACTTCAGAGAATATCTCCAGGATACCCACAAGAAATAACCCCAGTGCCCCATGGCCAAACATTTCAACTCCTCCTCCCACTCTCCCGACGACATGAAGGTCCTGGGCCTCCTGTATCGCCACTGCCTCACGACCCGATGCCTGGAGGAAGAAAGCCTCATCATCTGCCTCGGGACCGTTCAACCCCATGGCATCAATTTGGATTTCACTCGTTGCCTCATTTCCCCTCCCCCTACCTTACCCCAGTTCCCACCTTCCAGCTCAACACTGTCCGCCTGACTTGTCCCATCTGTGCATCTTCATTCCCACCTATCCAGTCCACCTTCTTCTCTGCCATATCATGTTCACCCCCCACCTGCATTCACCTACAGCACTCTCCGCTACCTTCTCCCCAGCCCCACCCCCTTCCCATTTATCTATCCATCCCATGTGCTCTCACTCTCATTCCTGATGAATAGCTTTTGCCTGAAACGCCAATTTTTCCTGCTCCTCAGATGCCGCCGGACCTGCTGTGCTTCTCCAACACCACTCTAATCTGAAGGGGAGTCAGTTGATTGAGAGGGTTTTCGGATATTTTCTATTGTTGACCACAGGCTGTGGATGATAGCAGAACTTTAGTAACCACCAGTTTAGGGAACAGCTAAAGGACTGAGCACAAGTCTGGTCACCGCATAAATCACCATTTTTCTTAAAATTGTAAGATAAAAGATGGAAGGCTGAAGTATGCAACTTTGCCCATCAAGACCTTTTCACCAATGAGTTTCTCACTGATTCCTTTCCAAGTCAGGTTGCTATGGGCCTTGGAGGGTAACTTGAAAATGGTGGCGTTTCGTTGCATCTTCCAACCTTGTCCTTATAGTCAGTATCGCTGTTGAGCTTTGAAGGTTGTCAAAAATGCCCGAATGACTTACTCCAGTGCATCTTATAGTTGGTGCACTCTGCTGTAATTGCGCCTTAGCGGTGAAAGAAATGAATATTGCAGGTGTTGGAGAGGATACACTCAAGTGACTGCATTGTCGTGGACTGTGTCCAGTTCCTTAAGTGTTATTGAAGTTATATCCATCTAGGCAAATGGAGAGAGTTATATTCCATGTCTCATTTGTGGCTTGCAAACGATGTAGGATTCACAGAACAATGAGTTGAGTTTATAACCAAAAAATGTCTCAAGAACATGTTATTGTTGTCAAAGTGTTTATGTAGCCAGTTTCTATAAGTTTTTTCCCCCGAAATAACAGCTCTGTGGACACTTACACGGGGTAATTTGTTTACAGTAAAGTTATTGAATGTTAATGAGATAAGATTAGATTCGCATTTGTCAGCGTGATCATTACTCTATTTCGTCCTTGTGTGGACCAATCTGATTCCAGTCGCTGTTTGATTTCAAGATCCAATTCCCGTCTGTGCTTGAAATTTCAACCGTTTCTTCGCATAAATGTCTCCACCTGCCTTAATAATATGTAAGGATTCTACAGGGGACAGCAGAGATTAATGAACATATTGTCAACACTGGAGAAAATGGAGCTTCGTGGAATGATTGGTTAGGCTGGGATTATTCTCCTTGAAACAAAGGAGAGGGAGGGGAGCTCTATAATCACATAATAACATTTATAAACGTTCAATATTCATGGGATCTTGATAGGGTAGTTATGGGCAGGTGGTTCACCCTTTGGTATGAGGAGAGCATCAGAGGACATGAACTCAGAATTATATATTGCCTATTTAATTCAGAAATGAGGAGTAATTTCTTTGCTCAGGGGCCACTGGATCGGTGGAACTCCTTGCCGAAATTGTTGTTAAGGCTGCGTTGTTGGTATTTTTAAACTGTGCCAGACAGATATTTAACCAGAAAGACGATGAAGCTTTGTCGAGACAATGCTGGAGAATGGAGTTGAGGATTATCAGATCAGCCATGAGTTCATTGAATGGTGGAGCAGACTCGATGGGCTGAATGGCCGGTTTCCAATCCTACATCATTTGGTCTAACGTCTTATTTTATTGATACCTTTAGAATTCTGAGGGGATGGAATGAAGTAATAGAAAAGGTTTCTCAAACTGATCAGACAGATCAGGAACAAAGCTCATAAGTTCATGAACAGGAAATGTGCTGTGGCCTGGATACAACAAATGGCACTGGGCACACCGAGGATGGGTATGTGCAGATGTTGTGATTGCTAAAGAAAATTGGTGGATCTAATATTGTTGCCAACTTGGTGATCACGCTGGATGATGGATCGCGGTATGATTCACACAGCAAAAGGTTGTGAAAGAATGAAAGATTCGTTTCATTGGAAAGGTTTTCTGCGGTTCCAATTCAATTGACTGTTAAAAATACTGATCAGAACTTTGTGTGGAGTGTTACATTAAAATTCACAATCCCACTGGATAAACTATTGCACCCGATCTCTCCTTATTTGTTACCCTTTCATTCGATGTAAATTCATAGAAAGTCAAGATGGAATGAAAGGAGAAAAGAAGCGTTTGCACTCCTTTTCATTATCCCAATGTAATTTACAACAGAATCAAATTGCTTTACTTCGACTTTGATGAGGTATCGATTTATTACAAATCTCCGGTGCAATGAAGGGCAAGAGCAAGATTCTCCACGTTAAATGTTGCATTCAATTTTGCTCCGAATTTATTTCAGCTTAAAGAAAATACTCATGAGAAAAACAGAAGGTTGTACTACAAAACAAGATGGCAGTTTTGATGCTCAGTAACTTTGGCAGATTTCAATGGGTATCAAATGAATCCAACATCATGGCGATCGTCCTCCCATCTTTAAGGCATGGGATTAAAGCAGGAACTCGATCTCCAAGAGACCGTTCACTTCCTATTCATTAAGGAATAGCTGTGTCTTGACAATAGACAAAATCTGCTCAGTTCCATTTATAATGCTTCATGTGGAATATTAATAGAAATCTTTCAAAACTATGAGTTTTCTTTTTGCTGAATCTTACTCAGCTGCAGACGTTTCCGATATTTCTTTGCATCTGAAGTCGTCCAAATTAGACATTGTTTCCTCGCACCATCTACCCCCGACACCGTCCTTTCCACTTTTACCTGGCCACAGGCTGTCTCTCTCCTGGTGAAACTCGCTGCTTCTGTGTCTCTAAATGTGCCTTTCCAAATATTTTGGAAACGGATTGTCTGAATGACAAAAAATCTGCTCCCATTATGTCTTTGTCCTACATCTATGGTTTTGAAATCTTGACTTTCAGAAATTTATGAACCTGAAAGAGTGAATTTGCCACATATTTACTCTCTCCAAACCTCAAATACTCTGGAAAACTTCCATTCTGTTTTTCTTGGTTTAGTTTCGAATTTTCCAAAACACAAATAAATAAAACTCCATCCCCACTAAATGCCGTCAGCATCGTCTCCAATGTCTTAGCAGCCCAGTAAACGCTGGCAGTGTCCTCTCTGATAGAATCTCCGATTCCCTCCAATGCAGAAAGTACAGTTCAGACAATCGAGTCTGTAGGGAGACTCTGAACAGCATCTCAACCAGACCTAGCTCTCGTCTCTATCCCCGCAGGCCTCTGGCTTGTGATTTCAACTAAACCTGCTGGAATAAAACCTGGCATCGTGTGACTGCTGACCTTATTACCGCGTTACCCATGGCTAATTCACTTAACTTACTGAATTCACTCCCTGGACACATCAGCGCAATTTAACATGGCAAATTCACCTGACCTATAGAGTTAAGAGCAGTGCGAACCACTGAACAAATGTACCATCACATTGAACACTATCTGTATCATTTACACACTGGCAACTCCGCCCAGTGAAAGCAAACTGCGCCCACCAACCCGAATTCAATGCATCCAAAAGCGGTTCTCCGCTGTACAACCTCAGTAGTTCTGCTGGAAATGTCTCTGCGCTCAGATCTGAATGAGTTTATTCTGTTTTCTTCCTCAGATTCCTGCTTTAAATAAACATATCAGTCAGGAACGACTCTATATAATGGTTTTCATTGCAAAACAAACACAATGTGCTGAAGTTACGTGTTTGCACTTTCACTGACACTGTCTCACCGGGAGCTGCAGTCCTTCCCCACTCTGATTCAGACAGCACAGTCCTTCCTGTGACATGTCCCATCGAGAATGGAAGGCCAGCCATTAATAACCTTCACTGGGGAACAGAGCGACAGGTTTAAAACATTTACGATGCCCCCAGCGGGGGATTGAACCCTGTGACAGGCGGGACACTAACCACGATACCGTGGAGGACAACAACATCGAAGGAGACCGTTCAGCCTGTTGTGGCCGCACTTGTCAAACACAACTGCTCAACGACTTGAATCAAGTTCCATCGTTTAGCCTATAATCTTACATGTTTTGGCATCACAAATTAACATCTCAATTTTTTTTTAAGGTGAGAATGATTTCCGCCTCTCTGACCCTTTCCGCAAATCTACTCCAACCTTTCTGCCTTTTCCCGAAATCTCTTGGCCCCAGTGTTCCATCCCTCCATCAATAACAAAGGCTTCTTTCAGTCTATCCCATCCATATCCCTCAGCATTTAGTACATCTCAGTCATGTCTTCTCCAATCTCCTCCGCTCGGCGACAAACAACCCCAGTCTGTCCAATCTCTCCTCACAACTGAAACTCTTCAGCCCAGACAATATCCCAGTGAATCTCTACTGCAACGTTCCCAGTGCGATCACATCCATGCAGTACTCTGAATTGCAGAACTGCACACAGTAATCTAGCTAGGGCCGAATGAACTATGTTTTCCTGTTCTGTTACAGTATGAGGGCGTCGCTGGCTCGGCAGTATTGATTGCTATCCCTAATTGCACAGCGGGCAGTTGAGACTCAACCATATTGTAGTGAGTGTGGAGTGACATGGAGGCCCGAGCAGGTAAGAATGGCAGTTTCATTCCTTAAATGGCGTCAGATGGATTTGTTTTTTCTCAACAATTGAACATGGATATATAGGAGTTATAAGATTCGTAATTCCGGATATTTATTGAATCCCAATTCTACCACCGAGCATGGTCGGAGTCAAACCCAGGTCCCTGGTGTCTGAATTAATAGTTCAGTGTTCAGTGGTAATAGCGCTTGGCCATTGCAGAAAAGCAGTGAAACTGATCTTATCCAATTAAGTCGCTTTTCCCCGATACTGTTCTGTGCCAATTTTCTGAGCTTGACCCCCCGCAATAATATCTGGTCCACATCAGTAAAAGCTGCTACATGAGCATTGAACTCACAACAGTGGTAACCAAATGGATCAAATGGTCTGCAGGTCCCGATGGTGGGGTTGGAGCACGTTCACCCAGCAACAGTGACCCCAGCCACACAGACTGATCGGTATCAATGGGAGAGTCTGTATTAGAGTCTGCAATGCCTTAATGAAATAGGAAATGACTCCTCAAACACATGATGAAAGAGCTGCGCTCCGAAAGCTAGTGCTTCCATTAAACCTGTAAGACCATAACCTGGTTTTGGGTAATTTTTAACTTTGTACTCCACAGTCCAACACCAGCATCTCCAAATTAATGAAATGGGTATGGGATGGAAAGTTCGGTTCGTGATCGTAGGAGGGAAGAAATCTCTGAGAACGGGTGGATTTGAATTCTGACATATGAATCACAGAGATGTGAGCGAGCAGAGCTTGAAGGAAAAAAAACAATCACCTTGGAGAAAATCAAAACTTTAAAACAACTGATTCCTTTGTGTTTCACAAAAGACTGGGACACACAGAGCTGTTACTGCCGTGACTCGGATTCGAACCGAGGTTGCTGCGGCCACAACGCAGAGTACTAACCACTATACGATCACGGCAACCCACAGACGAACACACAGAGCTCACGCAATAAGTACAATATCATAAGAAATGTTAGGCAGAGCACCAAATCCACAATATCAGTGCTTAGCGAACAGTGGCAGATATGTGGGAACTCAGAATGGGCTGACCGTTTAATATCGGTTCACCCAGTGGCTGTGGTGATTCCATCATTAATGTGTTGAAGGCTGAGATAAATAGATTTCTCCAAAACATCAAAGACTCCGGGGACATCAATGTGGACTTCAACAGTTTCCTCATTTCCCCTTCCCCCACCTCACCCCATTTCCAAACTTCCAGCTCAGCACTGTCCCCATGACTGGTCCTGACTTGTCCTACCTGCCTATCATCTATTCCACCTATCCATTCCACCCTTCCCCCCGACCTATCACCTTCATCCCCTCCCCCACTTAACTATTGTACTCTATGCTACTTTCTCCCCACCCCCTCCCTCCTCTCACTGATCTCTCCACCCTTCAGGCTCTCTGCCTGAATTCTTGATGACGAGCTTTTGCCCGAAACGTCGATTTTACTGCTCCTCGGATGCTGCCTGAACTGCTGTGCTCTTCCAGCACCACTAATCCAGAATCTAATTTCCAGCATCTGCAGTCATTGTTTTTACCAAGCTTTTGTTGAAATGTATGCTTCAATAGCAATGCAGTTTAACATCGGTTACTTCACGAGTTTCCCCACACTAGTCAGTAACCACTGCTGTCACATAGTCCCAGTTCCCTGCCCCAGAATCAGATGAACTGAGTGGCGCAGTCGCGAATAACCAACTTGAAATCAAGATGGGAATGAGGTCGGAGAGATACTCGATGGCTCAAGAGATGCAACCGGAGAATGCAAGGTATTTCTATGATGGTTTAGAGGCGCAAGCAATTCCAAGATTGGGAGTGCTCCTGGTCAAAAGCGGGGCAGAAGGGAAAATCTGTTCCCGTTTATAATAACAGCGATCTACAGTGCATCTTGCTGAGACAGCTGAGTGCCACAACTGGAGCGTGAGCAGCTGGTTTGAAGTTTACATTTGCTTCATTATCACCCACTTCCGTGGAATGAATTGCTTTCACCATTTTTATTTCCAATTGTTTTATATCTCCCTGTAGTCTGCAGCTTTCTTTCTCATGGTTAATTGCATGACTAACTGTTCTATGATCTGCACACTGCTAAATCACGGCCACTACAAGTAAATATGAAACATTGATCTATATGAGAAAACAGTGGAACTCACTGCAGACATGCTTCATAGGTTTGCAGGTGACACCAGAATTGTAGACAGTGAGGAAGATGATCTAAGTTTCAAAAGGATCTTAATCCAATGAGTCGTTGGACTGAAAAATGTAACATGGAGTTCAATCTGGATAAATGGAAGGTATTGCATTTTGGTACAACAAAAAGAGTATGGCTTTGCGGATGTTGGAGAACAGGGAAGCTCGGAGTGCAGGTACATAATTCCTTGTAATTTGCATTACCAACAGACAAGATGGTTCAAAGGCATTTAACATACGTCCCTTCATTGCTCAGTCCTTTGTGTATAGTAGTTGGGACGTTATGTTGAAGTTTTGCAGGACATTGTTGAGGCGTCTTCTGGAATTTTATGTCCAGTTCTTGTCGCCCAGTTGTGGGAATGATATTATTCCGCTGGAGTAGGTTCACAAAAGGTATACACGCATGTTGCCTGTGGAAGGTTTGAGTTATAATGAAAGGCTGGATAGGCTGAGACTATTTTCAGATTCGAGATTGGGGTGCTGGAAAACCATATCAGGTAAGGCAGCATCCGAGGAGCAGGAGAATAATTTTTTTTCGCGCAAGTGTCCTTCACCAGGCTCTTCCCCGAAACGTCGATTCTCCTGCTCCTCAAATGCTGCCTAATCTGCTGTGCTTTCCCAGCACAACACTCTCGACTCTGATCTCTCATCTGCAGTTCTCACTTTCTCCTAGTTGAGACTGTTTTCACTCTCGGTTAGGGGTTTGAACGGCGACCTGACAGAAGTTTATGAATTATTGAGAGACAAGTTTAGAGTTAATGATAGCTGCCTTTTCCCAGGAGGGGGATTTCAAGACGAGAGGGCATATGTTTAAGATGAAAAGAGATTTTAAAAAAAAAGACGTGCGGCATTTTTATAGGGAAGGTGTTTAACGTGTGTAATTAACTTGCTGAGGAAGTAATGGATGAGCGTACGTTTGCAACATTTAATGGGCAATTGATTCCAAACATGAATGGGAAAGTAGGATTTTTAAAATAAATGTATTCATGCCGAGTACGTCAGTTATTTCCCAGAGGACACTTAAGAGTCAACCACGGTATTATCCATCTGGAGTCTCCTGTGAGACAGAGCAGATGAATATGGCAGTTTGCTTCCCGAACTGGCTTGAGTGGATCAGATGGGATTTTCCACACAACTGATTCAGGTCATCAGGAGACTCTTCAATTCCAGGTGCGTATTGAATTCAAACTCCACCATCTGTCATGCCAGGACTTGAATTCTTTGTGCTCAAAATATTACCTGTTTTTTTGGATTAACAACACAGTAATAAAACTACAAGGGCATTATAACCACTTAACGGGTACAGGAGGAGGCAGATGTGACAAGGTTAGTTTGGCAGTATGTACAGCATGGATTGTTTGGACTGACGGGCCTGTTTTCATGCTGTATGACTCTATGATTGACGCTATGGAGCAAATAGCTGTTTGGGATTAACAGCAGCATTGATAGCATAATCGAACAACTGATAGGATATGTAGTCCTGCTGGCGTCTCGGAGTTTATTTTGCTCAGTGATCCCTTCCCACACATGGGAGTGGTGAACGGTCTCTCCCCAGTGTTACTGATTAAATGAGTTTCCATTTCTGTGGTTAATTGAATCCCTTCCAGAAGTTCCCACATTGCCCTGCTTTTTCTGTGGTATCATCGTCTTTTTTTTTCTACCCAGGGTGAACGATCCTTTCAAATCGTGTCCACACAGATACAAATCCCGTTTTCCATGTTGTTAAGGTGTTTTCATTGTTTCTCATTAACCCACAGGGTGTGAGTATCACTGGTCAGGACAACATTTATTCTTCGCCCCTCGTTCGTTGCTGTCTGGCTGCACCACAAACCCGGGTGGGATCTCAGCCTCGGGTGTCTGTCTGTGGGCAGTCTGCACATTCTCTGTGTGTTTGTGTTTTTATTTCTCCCTCTGACTTAAGATGTGCCAGTTACAGGGATCAACAATGGAAAATGCAGGCTTATGGGATAGGGAATACCCTGGGGTCTGGTGTGATGCGCTTCGGATGAATGTGTGGACTGGAAGGGCCGACAAGTCTGCTTCCCTCACAGTGGGGATTCTTGGATTAAGGGTCAGCTAATGTTTTTTTTTCTGGTCCTGGAGTCTCTCGTAGGCAGTACTGGGTGAAGATGGTAGAATCCCCTGCATAAGGGACATGGATGAGTGAGATTGCAGCAAATTAAAGTCATGATCTCTGTTCCTGAGGTCAGGCTTGCATTTCAGGTTTTATTCGTCGAACTTAAACATCACCCTTTCCGTGTTCCAACCCCCAAGGATGACGAGTTTAAAATATTACCCCAACACCACCTTCTCCAGGTTGAAATCTTGACTGTGTGGAAGAAACTGATACTGAGCTAATGCAAGCAAATGTAGCTGCCACCACCAGTGTTGGAAACACAGATCCAAACAGCAAAATCATCTTTTAAACCCACCACTGCAAAGTTCAGGGCTGAACACGCTCCACTTGTGCCACTCAGCTGTCTTAGCAAGATGCACTGGAAATCGCTATGAGACTATAAACGGGAACAACCGTTCCCTTGAGCAGGAGCACACTCAACCAAGGAATTTCTTGCGCCTCTATACCATCGTAGAAGGACAGCACGCTCACCTATTGCATCACTGGAACCAGAGATTAACTCCGTGCACACATTCCCATCCCCATTTCCGGTTGGATCTGGGCGGCTGTGCCGATGTTAAGCTAAAATGCGATTGAAGCAAACATTTCAACAATACCCTGTATGGCCCCTCGAGTCTTGGATGTTTTGTCGAAATCGATCAATCTCAGTTTTCAACATTCTCATTCAAGGGATCTCCACAGCCTCTGAGGACATCCAGCTGATAGATTCAGCTCATTCTCAGTTCCCACATGTCTGTCACTGTTCGCTGAGTACTGATATTGTACATTTGCTGTTCTTCCGAACATTTCCTCTGCTAGTGTACTTATTTCTGCTTGCAAGCATCCTGTTCTGTGGTTACTGTGATCGTGGTTGTCGGTATTTTGCATTGTGACCACAGCAACCTCGATTTGAAACCAAATCACGGCACTAAGTGTTCTCTCCGTTGTCCTTTTTGTGATACACGTTAATAAATTAATTGCTTTACCTTCAAGTTCCGCTCTCTCGCATCTCTGCGTTTCATATATCAGAATTCAAACGCACCCGTTGTCAGAGATTCCGGTCCTTCCCACGATCATTAAACCTCCTGACCGTCCCTCCCCCCATTTCTCTGAGGCAATGCACAATCTATCACTCTCTTTCACATTCATACTGTTCTCTCTGTGCTGCTGCTGTGGTTACTGTTGTTGGGTGAACGTGCCCCAATCCCACCATCGGGACCTTCAAACAAGTCGATCCATTTGGATACCGGGGTTGTGAAGTCAATCTCCATGTAGCAGCTTTTACTGACATAGGCCAGATACAATTGTAGCGTCAGGCTCATGGAAAATACCCAGGACAGTTTTGGTGAAAAGACATTTTATTGTTAAAGATCAGCTTTTACGGCTTTCTGCGTTGGTCTTGTGATAATTTCATAGGATTGATAATCCAGAGACCGAGGTAATAGTCTGGGTACTCGGGCTTGAATCCCACCATGTCATGATCGTCAAATTTGGATTTTATAAAATCTGCAAGGAAGAATCTAATGACTACTATATATCCATTGACAATTGTTGAAAATAAAACATCTGGTTCACGGATGTCATTTCGGGATGGAATCTGCTATCCTTACTTGGTCTGGGCTGCATGTGACTTCAGACTCATAACAATATGGTTGAGTCTCAACTGCCCTCGAGGCAATTCGGAATGGGTAATAAATTCTGCTTAGCCAGAATCGCCCTCACACTAATCCAGAAATTTTGAAACAAATGCTCATTAAGCTCAAGCAGGAGTGTTGTGTGCAGTTTTGCAAGTCACATTTTAGCAGGGATGTGATCACACTGAGAGAATTGCAGGAGATATTTACCGGGATACTGTTTGGGCTGAAGAGTTTCAGTTGTGAAGAAAGACAGGACAGAGTGGAGTGTTTGTCGCAGTGTAAAGGAGATGTAGAGGAGACATGATTTGGTTAGGGTATGGACAGGGTTGACTGAACGAGTTTCCCACTGATAGAGGGATCGATCAGTCAGGGCCAGAGACTTAAGGAGAAAGACAGAAAGCTTTGAGAAGATGTGCGGAAAAGCTTTATCAGCCAGTGGGTGGTTGGAATTTGGAATACACTGTCTGCATATTTCAGAGCGGCAGAAACCCTTATAACCTGAATAAATATTCAGATATGAACTTTTGAAGCCAAGAAATTTAAGGCAGTGGGGTAAGCATTGTGAAATGGGATTCAGTTAATTAGGCAGTTGTTTTTGACAAGTGTGGCCACATTTGAAGGGCCTCCTTTGACACTCTTGTCCTCAGTAGTATAATGGTTAGCTGCCCCGCCTGTCAGAGGGCTCAATTTTCTGCTGGGGACAGTGTAAACGTTTTAAAACTGTCGCTCCATTCCCAAGTGCGGGTACTGATACTTGTCGTTCCATTCTCGATGGGGCATGTTACAGGAAGGACAGTGCTGCCTGAATCAGTGTGGGAAAGGGCTGCAACTCTCAGGGAGGCAGAGTGTCAGTGAACAGCCAAACACGTGACTTCTGCAAACTTCACCTTGTGACTGCGTTGGAATGAAGAACGTTTGACAGACTTGTTCCGGATTGAAGTGTTTACTAGAAGCAGGAAGCCGAGGAAGAAACAACATAAACGCATTCAAATATGAGTGCAGAAACATTTCCCGCAGCACGAATGAAATTGTAAAGGACAGATTAGCGTTTCAATACATTGAATTTGGGTTCATTTGTTTTGATGAGGCTGCAACCAGGGTATAAAGCCATTAAAAATGATACAGCATTTGCTCAGTATGATGGAACATTGTCTCAGTAATTCGCACTGCTATTCAGTGTGACGGTTAGGTTGATTGGCAAAGTTAAATTGACCTCTCGTGTCCAGGACTGAATTAAGTAAGTTAGGTGAATTAGCCACGGGGAAGGTGGGGATAAGGTCAGAAGTCACAGGACGTCAGGTTATACTCCAACAGGATTATTTGAAATCATAAGGGGGAGGGATTCCCCTTCTTCAGGTGAAATATCAGGAAATAGGGAGGGGAGCTGGATCTGGGTGAGATGCTCTTCAGAGAGTCGACACTGGCTCGATTGACTGAAATGCTCTTACTGCACTGTCGTATTCCATGATTCTATGAATTGATAATGACGCTATTTACTAGGGTTAGCCATTAGAGAAGATGCTGATGGAGCTGTACTGAGGATGAGATTTTATTCACTTGTCTTCTTGAAAAATTGAGAACCATTATCCCTGAACCAAGGAAGACTTAATTGGATTTATTCAGCTTATGAAATGTTTGGACAGAGTAAATAGGTGGAAAATTCCCTCTTTCAAGTCAGTAAACATCGAGATGTCAGGCATTCAAAGCCTTTGATAAAAACCTTTGAAGGACAAAGAAATGATGAGAAATGAATCGCTGTCACTCCGAGAATCTGTTTTTCAAAATATTTGGAAAGGCACATTTGGTGACATACAAGGAATAAATTTCACAAGGAGAGAGACAGCGTGTGGCTAGGTGAAGGTGTAGGGTTGGGGTGTAGTCGGTCAGAAGTTGCAGGGAAACAATGTCTAAGTTGGTTGTCTTTAAATGTAAAGAAATTTCTTTCATGTGTGCAACTGAATAAGATTCGGTTCCAAAACTCTGCATTTTGAAAGATTTGGCATAATATTCCACCTAAAGCATTGTAAATGGAACTGAGTGAAATTTTATTTATTGTGAACGGAACATAATGCATAGGAAGTGACCAGTTGCTTGGAGATCTACTTCCTGCTTTCATCACATGCGTTAAGGATGTGAGAACAAACACCATGATGTTTGATCCATTTAATACTCAGTGAAATCTGCCAAAGCAACGAGCAACAAAACTGGTGGGTTTTCTTTTGCGCTTTAACCCTTTGTTTTTCTAAGCAGTATTTTCCTTAAGCTGAAATAAAGTCAGAGCAAATTTGAATACAACATTAATCGTTCCAATGAGATATATCTAATTAACTTCTGATTATTACAACGAACATTGTGAGAATTCAGCAAAATTAAAATGAAATGAACAAATCAGCATTTCTTGCGATTTAATCCAATTCATGTTCAGCCATATGAGAAAGGCCATTGAGCGACAACATCGCCTTCATTTCACTCACCATGGCTGCTTCTTCACCTGAGAGAGAAAGTGACTGAAGTAATTATGAGTCAAATGTAAGTGTAAATATGACGGAAAATTCTTGTCCTGTTTCATTCTGACACAGTTCTGACTCAATGTATTAATGACAGCTATTCATTCTGATCAGCATGGCTATTTATTGGAATTTGCTGTTATTATAATTCTCGTGAAAGCAGTAACACAATGGTGTGGATTCGACTCCGCTCTGGAACTTTCTCATCCATGACTTTCAGCACATGTAACCTGATGAGGTCACATGTCACCCCATTACAAAATGTGCAGAGGAGACTGTGAGATTACGGTGCTGGGTTATTATACCGCTGTACTCCACATTCATGGGTTCGAGTCACACTCTGGTTGCTAACTTTACGCACCGCGGTTTTCCTTTGCACCTCACACGTCTGGTATACACTGGATCGAGAATCTTGTTCTTGCCCTTCACTGCAAAGGAGATTCACAAATAATCGACACCACATGAATGTCGAAATGAAGAGTAAGAGCAATCATTCTATTCAATTGTAGATGAAATTGGTGTAATGAGAAGGAAAGCATTTTTCTTTCCGCCCGACATTCCATCGTGTCTTTCTATGAATTTACATCGAAACAAAGAGAAAAAAATAACAAGAGATCGGGAGCACAAGTTTATCCAGTGGGGTTGTTCATGAGTATTTTAACCTGATACTTCACACAAAAATCTGATCAGTATTTCAAACAGTCACTCGGAATTGGAACCGCAGAAAATTTTTCCAATGAAACGAACCTTTCATTCTTTCACAAATTTCTGCTGTGTGTGAATCATACAACGATCCATCATCCAGCGTGATCACTGACGTTGCCAACTATATAAGATCGAGCAACTTCCTTCAGCAATCACAGCTTCTGTACACAGCCACCTGTGCTGTGCCCAGTATCATTTGTTGCCCCCAGGTCGCAGCACATTTTTTCTTCCTGAGTTTATGAGCTTTGTTCCTGATCTGTCTGATCTGTTTAATAAACCTTTTCTGTCACTTCATCCCATCCCCTCACACTTCTGAACTTATGAATAAAATAAGGCGTTAGACGAAAAGTTAAACCAAATGGAAGTATGCTATTCAGCCCAAGGAGTCTGCCCCACCATTCAACGAACTCATGGATGATCTGATTTGGAGATGCCAGTGTTGGACTGGGGTGTTCAAAGTTAAAAATCACACAACACCAGGTTATAGTCCAACAGGTTTAATTGGAAGCACTAGCTTTCGGAGCGATGCTCCTTCATCAGGTGCTAGTCACCTGACTATCACCTGATGAAGGAGCGTCGCTCGGAAAGCTCGTGTGCTTCCAATTAAACCTGTTGGACTATAACCTGGTGTTGTGTGATTTTTAACATAGTTGCTCTGCTAGTCTTGAATCCCTTTCTGCTCACTTAGCTCGACAAAGTTTCATTATCTTTCTGATTAACTATCTGGCACAGTTTGAAAATACCCAACCACACAGTCTCAACAGCGGTTATTGGAAATTGCCACAGATTCTTTGACCCCTGAACAAAGGAATTACTCCTCAGTTCTGAATTGAATGGGCAATATCTAATTCTGAGATTATGACCTCTGGTGCTCTCCTCAGAGCACAGAGCAAGCCACCTGCCCGTATCTACCCTGTCAAGGTCCCATTTATAATTGTTATTATGTGATTATAAAGTTCCCCTCCTCGTCCTTTGTTTGAAGGAGAATAATCCCAGCCTCACCAATCATTTCACGAAGTTCTACTGTATACAGAGTTAGCAACATGTTAGTAAGTCTGTGCTGTACCTTACATATTATTAAGACAGGTGGAGAAATTTCGGCGAGGAAACGGGTTGATATTTCAGGCGCCGACGGGAATTGGAACTTGAAATCAGAAAGTGATTAGAATTGGATTGACCCACAGGACCAAATACAGCGAAGATAACTCTGACAAATGAGAATCTAATCATATTTGATTGACATTCAATGGCTTCAATGTAACTGAATTCCTCCGTGTAATCGTCCTGGAAGCTAGTATTTAGGAGAAATGGAACCTGACCGCCCATATAAAGAAGTTGAAGACAAAAACCTGTCCGTGGGTCGACTTTGTTTGATTATTAACTCAACTCTTGTCTCCGTGAAGCCTACATCGTCTGCAACACACAAATTAGATGTTGAACAGGACTCTCTCCATTTGCTGAGGGGCGTGTAGCTTCAATACCACTGAAGGAACTGGGCACCCTCCACGACAATGCAGTCACTGAACTGTATATTGTTCAACACCTGAATATTTCATCCATTAACTGCTAAGGCACAATTGTAGCAGAGTGCACCACATAGAAGATTCACTGGAGTAAGTCATCTAGGCTTTATTGACAGAACCTTCAAAGCTCAAATGTTGTACTGACTATAAGGACAAGGTTGAAGATGCACTGAACCTTCACCATTTGCAAATTACCCTCTAAGGTACATACCAGCATGACCTGGAGAGGAATGAGTGGTAAATTCATTGAGTGGTGCAGTAGTTTGATGGGCAAAGATTGATACTTCAGCCCTCTATCTTTCATCTTTCAATGTTTAAAAATGTAGATTATTGCATGGACCAGACTTGTGCTCGTTCCTTTAGTTGTTTCCTAAACTGGCAGTTGCTAAAGATCGAATATCATCCACAGAACAAATAAGAATGCGGAATACAGGGTTAATGGTAGGGTTCTTGGTCAGGTGGAGGAACAGAGGGATCTTGGGGTCTATGTACATAGATCTTTGAAGGTTGCCACTCAGGTGGATAGAGTTTGTAAGAAGGCCTATGGAGTATTATCGTTCATTAGCAGAGGGATTGAATTCAAGAGTCGTGAGGTGATGTTGCAGCTGTACAGGACTTTGGTTAGGCCACATTTGGAGTACTGTGTGCAGTTCTGGTCGCCTCACTTTAGGAAAGATGTGGAAGCTTTGGAGAGGGTGCAGAGAAGATTTACCAGGATGTTGCCTGGAATGGAGAGTAGGTCATACGAGGATAGGTTGAGAGTTCTCGGCCTTTTCTCGTTGGAACGGCGAAGGATGAGGGGTGACTTGATCGAGGTTTATAAGATGATCAGAGGAATAGATAGAGTAGACAGTCAGAAACTTTTTCCCCGGGTACAACAGAGTGTTACAAGGGGACATAAATTTAAGGTGAAGGGTGGAAGGTATAGGGGAGATGTCAGGGGTGGGTTCTTCACCCAGAGAGTGGTGGGGGCATGGAATGCGCTGCCCGTGGGAGTGGTAGAGTCAGATTCATTGGCGACCTTTAAGCGGCATTTGGATAGGTACATGGATGGGTGCTTAATCTAGGATAGAAGTTCGGCACAACATCGTGGGCCGAAGGGCCTGTTCTGTGCTGTATTGTTCTATGTTCTATCCCTAACAACTTATCTCCCTGTCTAACATTCTTCAGGGATCTGTGAATGTCCACTCCAAGATCTCGTTGTTCCTGTACACCACTCAGAATCCTCACTGTTATTGTTACAACTCCCCAAATTCACTACCACTCATTGGTCTGGATTCAATTCCATTCACTATTTTTCCTTTCCACCTGATGGATACATCCCTGCGGCCCCTGACATTACCCATCATAGTCAACTACACGACTATGTATCATCAGTAAACGTCTAAATCATTACTCCCAAAAAAACAGTTTGAATGATTGATCTACATCAGGAAACAGTGGTACTTCACTGGGAACAAGCATCCAAACATGGTTCCTTGCTGCATGGGATGAAAAACTGCCATGTTCCAATCTCCAAGGGTTGCTAGCCCAGTATCTCACCACTACATTTGCAGATGACACAAAGATTGGTGGAGTAGCCAGAAAACAGAGGGGACTGTCAAAGAATGAAGGGGAATATAGATAAACAGAAGAGTTGAGCGGAGAAGTGGTAAATGGAGTTCCATCCAAGCAAATGTGAGGTGATGATTTTGGGAAGTCAAATTCCAGAGCCAGGTATACGATAAACGGAAGAGCCTTGGGTAAACTTGATGATAAGAAAGATCTGGGAGTTCAGTTCCTTTGTACCCTGAAGGTGACTGCACAGGTGGATAGAGTGGTCAAGAAGGCATATGGCATGCTTGCCTTCACCGGATAGGGCATTGAGTATAAGAGGAGGCAAGTCCTGCTAAAATTGTACAAGAGTTTGGTTCGGCCGCGTTTAGAATACTCTGTACCGTTCTGGTCGCCAAATTACCAAAATTATTTGGACGTTTAGGAGAGAATGCGGAGAAGGTTTACGCAGATGTCGCCAGGTATGGAAGATGCAAGCTCTGAAGAGAGGTTGAGTAGGTTACTTCTGTTTCATTAGAAAAAACGAGATTGAGGGGACCTGATTGAGGTCTACAATATCATGAAGGGTGAGAGAGATAAGCACAGACAGGATGGATAGAGATAAGCTTTTTCCCAAGATGAAGGATTCAATAATGAGGGGTCAAGCATTCAATGAGAGAGTTGAAACGTTTAAGGGAGATAGACATGGAAATTATTTTACACAGAGGGTGGTAGGTGCTGGAATGCATTGCCAGCAGAGGTAGTAGAGGCAGACATGGTAGATTCATTTCAGGTGCGCCTGGACAGATGCACAAGTAAGTGAGGAGCAGAGGGATATGGATGCTTAGAAATTGGACGACATGTTTAGATAGTTTATTTGGATTGGCTCAGGCTTGGCCGTCCAATGGGCCTATTGCTGGGCTGCACATTTTCTGTATTCTTTGTTATTCTTTGTTCACTACACGACCAACTGTGCGTTACAGGTGAAGTATTGTTACTTCTGCAATCATAATTACTTATGCAAGGTAAATGAATTCACAGCAGTGCACAATTGTTTCAATCAAGAGCTGAGTCCACAAGAATGATACCTATGTGAAGGAAATATATAATTGTTTTCATATTAGCTAAAATGTGCATACGAGAATGAAAGGTGCCTGCAAACAATGGTGGATGGTACAGACAAATAGTTAAGGTGCTGTGAGGAAATAGGTTAAGCCAGATATGCTTGTACAAGCAGTAGTTACAAGCATTTGTTTCCCATTTCTGCAAAAACAGAAAACAAACCCCAATTAAAATGTTGTAAAATTCAATATGTTTGGGGAAAGGGAGGAAATGTCACAAGTGGGTGAAATAGATCGCAGTGAATGAGGATATACCTAACAGTTGACCACAGCCAGGATGTGGTGAAAAGGCCAAGTAAAACCTGTACTTTGTTATGCACAACGCCGGATAAGGCAAGAGAGAAGCAATAGTAATGGGCACCGGATTTGGAGTAGTGACTCCTATGTACTTGCTAAACTCTGCGTGTCTATTTCAGGCACCACGATTGCAAGCATATAATAAACATACTGATTGCTTCAGATCTTGTCTCGCACTGAGATTATTGAAGTTTCTCACAACTGGGGGATTGTCCGGGATATTCTTCCATCCCCGGGAGGAGTGGCTGGCCCTGGACACTGGGAAGATGCCCACCATTCACAATTGAGGAGCAGTTTCTGGTCCCGGTTTTGTCCGCTCCCTTGGGCGACTGGTACGAATCCCACAAGAGAGATATCTGAATCAGACAGTGAAAGGAGGTCGATAAAAAACTTGAGAAAAAAGGGGCCAGGCAACTCTGTGCACAGACAACGTCAGAAAACTGACTTTTAAGTATTGCCTTGGTGGCCGGGAAAAGGGGTATTTAATTGCTGAGGGACTGGCGAGGGCCCCGGGAAATGGGGGGTAGACAGAGTAAGTCGAACTGTCACGGAGTAAAGGAAGAAAACGTCCCTGGTAACATTCCTCCTGAAAGTCCGTTGGGGAGGATGTTGCGGGAATGGACAAGTAAGACTTGTACAAGGGAAAAAGATAAAAAGAAAATGATTAAATATTTTTGTTTAGTATGGACCAAAGAACCAATTCTTCATCCGGCTGTCTTCTGGCCAAAGTATATTCGGTTGACGATTGTGTATTTCAGAATTTAGATTTGCATGCGAATAAAAAACAAACTTTTAGTCAAGAGGAGGCGGACTATGTGTCCTGTTGGAAGGGCAGTTTGGGAATGATGGTAGTAAAGACAAAGGATTCCCCCTCTGCCCCACCCAGTCCCTGGGATCCATTTGCCTGCTTGCACTCTCCCTCTCCCCGCCCCCCCACGTACCATAAAATCAGATGAGGTGAAAATGGGGGAGGAGGAGAGACAGACCGACAGGGACAGGTAATGGATGACCCTCAAGAGGAGGACGAAGGGGCGGTGGACGGGGATGTTGTTTTTCCCGACCCTCAATCCTCAGCAAAAGAAAGGGAAGATAAAGTAGATGTAGAGAAGGCCTCTGGAGTATCTGAACCAAAGCCTAAGGGGGAAAAACAAAAGCAAAAAAAAGGGGAAGAACGGGAGGTACCAATAGGGTACAAAGAGGTTGGGTTTGTAAGTGCCCCCTTCACCAGTGGGGAGGTCAGAACGTTTAAAAAGGAGATGAAGGTCCTGGTTGAGTATCCGGTCAGGTTGCCTGAAAAAATTGATCAATTCTTGGGGCCCTGTCTGTATACGTGGACTGAGTTAATGTCTATTTTGAATATACTATTTACTGGGGAAGAAAGGGGACTTTGCCAGGAGCAGCCATTAAAATATGGGACAGGGAACTTCCCATTGGGGATGGGGATACTGGACAGGAAGAGACGGAGTTTCCCCTCAGAGACACCCAGTGGGAAAATAAAAACCCAGAGCATAGGGAAGAAACGAGGGAATTGAAAGACCTGATGCTAAAAGGTATAAGAGTGTCAGTTCCGAAGTCACAGAATTTGAATAAAGCCTTTGAAGTTACAGAGGAGAAAGATGAGACTCCCTTAGCTTTCTTACAAAGATTAAGAGACTCAATGCAGAAATACTCTGGAATGAATCCTGAGGACCCAGTGGGTCTTTTCAAAGTACATTTTGTGACAAAGGTATGGCCAGACACAGAGAAAGACACTGAAGATAGAAGGGAGGAGCGAAACACCATTAGATGAATTGTTAAGAGAGGCACAGAAAGTGTAGATTGGATAAATTACATTTTCTATAATCAACAGAAATTTATAAATTATACAAGTGATGCAGTTGAAGGAATATCAGAACAGCTTGATGTGACAAGTAGGATGGCATGAGAAAACAGAATGGCCCTTGGTATGATTTTAGCAGAAAAAGTCTGTGTGTGTGTGATGTCAGGAGGAAGCTGTTGCAACTTTATTCCTAATAACACTACACCTGCTGGTTAAGTTACTCGGGCATTAAGGGGATTGACTGCCTTAGCAGAGTAACTGGCTGAGAGTTCAGGAGTAGACACATCTCTCACGGGATGGATTGAATCATGGTTTGGAAAATGGAAGGGGGTGGTGGTTTCCATCCTTACTTCCCTGATAGCAATAGTCGGGGTATTGGTAGCCATTGGCTGTTGTATCATGCCCTGTATACGAGGACTTACCCAAAGACTGATTGAGACAGCTTTAATAAAACAAATGCCCCGAAAAGGCAATCAGGCAGAGGAACTTTGTCGATTAAATAATGAGGGATGAGTGAGACCAAGATGGATGAAATCTCCGGAATGATGCTTGTGAATTTTGGGGGCAATGCTTAAAAGAAAAGTGCAGAAGATAACAAATGGTAATTAAAGAAAAAGGGGGAAATTGTAGGATCTAGGTAAAGCAGTGTTACTTCTGCAATCATAATTATTTATGCAAGGTAAATGCACTCACACCAGTGTATAATTGTTTCAACCAAGAGCTGAATCAACAAGAATGAAAATTATGTGGAGGAAATATATAATTGTTTTAGTATTAGCTAAAATGTGCATACAAGAATGAAACGTGCCTGCAAACAATGGTAGATATTACAGACAACGAGATAAGGTGCTGGTGGGATGTAGGTTAAGCCAAATATGCTTGTACAAGCAGTAGTTATAAGCATCTGTTGCCCACTTTTGCAAAAACACAAAAGCAAACCCCAATTAAATGGTCATAAGGATCAATATGGTTGGGAAAAGGGAGGAAATGTCACAAGTGATGGATTTAGATAGAGGTGATGGAGGATATACCTAACAGTGGGCCGCAGCAGGATCCGGTGAAATGGCGAAATAAAACTTGTACATTGTTATGCACAAGGCCGGATAAGGCAAGCGAGAAACAATAGTAATGGGCACCCGATTTGGAGTAGTGAATCCTATACAAGATATGTATTTGCTAAACACTGTGTGCCTTATTCCAGGCACCACGCTTGCAAGCGTCCAATAAACATACTGATTGCTTCAGATCTGGTCTTGGACTGAAATTATTGAAGTGAGTGAGCTGTGTTTCTCACACTCTGTAATTTAACTTTACTGTGCTTTCTATTCACTCAAGTTCTCATATTAAATGCTCCTCGTTTTCTTCTTAACTTTGAGACAAATCTCAAAATTCCAGGCACAATAAAAGCGATATGAATTAGAAATTATTATCTGGGCAAGAGAACCAATAAACAGCTATATTGACCTCTTGAACATCCGAGATATTTGAATGAAAAAGCAATGCCTTTCAAAAAAATCTTTGGATGTCTGTATCCTTTTTCAATTCATTAATCCTGCAAATAGCTTATAATTGTCAATTGATCTCTCTTAATGAGTATCTAATCAATGTCATTGCAAACCACCGAAAAAATTGAAACTTTTATTTGTTGAAATGAAAAGATTCATTCTCAATTCGTTATTAAAACAATAAGTGAACCATATTTTACCTGTCCACTAAGGTCAAGTGACCTATCGCCCATAATTGAACATTCTAAATATTCCTACAGCTGGAGAAATCGGAGCTAAAAAGGCCAAACTAAATCAAACATTAGACAAAATAATCAGGTCTAGAAAACTGTGGAAAGCCCAGTCAAAGAGGTCACAAAGGTTCGAGAGATCCAATCACAACCAGCCCGAGAGTTGTGCTTTGGAGAGTTTGAAGCAGACTTCCGGGCACCTTGACTTGCATCCAATGTCTGAGCGTTATACACCTCGCTTGAAAATTATGACAAGTGAAGGGTGTTTTGTACGAAACCCATTGAATGCTTAGAATCCAGAATTTTGGTAAAATGTTGTGAAACATTTCCCTGATCATGGAAATCAGCTCAACATTATTGAAGTCAAAGTACTCCTAATGGTCTTCAAGACCACCTAATTACTGTTCAGTGAAAAACACTTTGTACGTACCTTATTGTGCTCAGGTTTAATTATCACAGCAAACATCACAGTCTCACCAGATCCAAAGATATGTAAGAGAAACCTTATTATAATTTAAACACTAGATCTTTTCCAGACCCATGATGACACCTTATTTCTTCTGACTGAGGATACTACGAGTAACATTTATCGAGATGAAGCTAGTCCTGAATATAGGATTTTTTTTCTGATAGATTTCCAATCCAAAACTTATGATAACAATGTAATTGTGGCTCATTCATTGTCAACAGATTCCCATTAAACGTATTTATCTGTTTATTCAGAGACACTATTGAAACAAATACGTTGATAAATGCTGTTGACTGTATGTTTCTGTAAAAATAAACCTTCCTTATTGACTTATTTTCTTTATAATTCTGACTCAAATGTCTAAATATTGATGATATGAAAAATTGCATGAATTAAATACAATGCAGAATTTGTTCTTGTTATATATTATAGTTCTCCAGAAGAAAAGTAGAGAAACCAAGTATAGAAATCTTGAAGATCTGAGAATTTTGAATGACAAACCATTTCTGATCAACATCCACTGAATGTCTAATGTCTTTCCATATCATCATGCCAGAATTTGCAGTCTCAGCTGACAGATTAAGAAATATCTAGTCAACATCAAAGCAAATCCATTTAGCAATATTGAATCATTTACTTTGCCAAAGTTCTAAAATTAATTATCAATTCATTGTCATTCCAAAAATCACACAGCAATTCAGTTTAGGTTTTGTAACAAACATCGTCAAATTCACATTTTAATTTATTCCAGTATTTCTTAGTGTCAATATTAAAAAAAAGGATAGTAGTTCCCTTATTCCAGGATAACACAAACACAACCTAATTAATGATTCCCTATCCAACACTCAAAGATAATATCTGGTCCCTTCTCATTTGAATGTTCACAGAAATTATTGGATTAATATTCGTCCTTACATATTAAGAGACGTCTGATTATTTTACACTCCAACAAATGCTGTTCATTTTTACACATGACGGGCAGCTATATGAGATTTCTAATCATTTTTAAGTTTGCTATGAAATGTTTCTAAGATTAATTGTTGCTTATATCTAATATTTAAGAATTGATCAATTCCAGTATATCCAGCTTTAAGTGTGAAATTAAGGCTCAGTAACGTAAACGTATTGCATTGTACAGAAACCAATGATAGCGAATGGTGATTTTTATTTCAATACTTGAATCTTAGTTAATTTGCTGTCCTGGGCATGGCTTGCCCCAACCTGGAATAGAATGGTCCATATTGGCTCATACAAAATGCCTGACAATCAAAAACAGGCAGCCTACCTTAGAACTAAAATACAAGGTGTCAGGGGATGATAAACTAGACTAACATTCTGTTCCAGCCTTAAATTAAAAGAAAGCACACTACCAATTGACCTACTCCAACGCCAGGACAACAGCATTCCAGACATTTCTTAATAAGAGCATGCCGACCTGCAGACAAATGACCAATCCTGATCTTCATAAATGAAAGGATTATTGTCGCAGGAAATGAATACACAGCAGCTGCAGGGTGCAGCCCAGTTACCTCACTAAGCAGCTATCATGACAACAGAAGAGTTCATTTGTCAGATATAGTTATTATTTTACAGTTACTCAGAATATTAAACAAAGGTTCTAATTACAGATTCTTGAGTATAATAGGGGAAATTTGCAACATAAGTTTGATACATGTAACCAATGCCTACTAAAAACATTATAGAAAAGCATTTAGACTGAGATTTGAAGTTAGCTAGTTTTAGGAATTAACTTCACGGTATGATGTTGACTGCCCATTAATTATAAAGTCCTGACAGAAAGAGTAGCTGTATAATTTTGCACAATATAACGAACTTTATAACATAAGTCATATTACTAATCTTATGGCAAGTAAGCTAAAATTAACTGTCTTTTCTATTTGTTTGTACATATATAATTAAGACAGTGAACAATATGAGGAGTAATTGGCTTTCATAAAATAAAATATGATGAATAGCAGAATTCAAAATGTCCCAACTGATAAGGTATCCTGAGAGGCGCGAGGGAGTTCAGGAATAACTTTGGAATCTAAGTTAATAAGATGCATGGAAAGATCCCAATAGGAATCTGGGGATGTCCATTAGAATGCCCATCTGCGATTATGTATTTCAATTGGGTGGCTGGATGAGGAGAGAAGGGCTGTAACCACATTGCATGTGGCCTTTGTGATGCAGAAAGTGCATAAAAATGCTGCTTTTTTACTGTGCATGTTACAGTGTGTTATGGATCTCCCTTCCGAGATTGGCCTCGGGGGATGATCCCTTCATTAACTAGTTGCTGCATGAGTAAACATCTTCCACATGCCTGAGCTCAGCCTGCCTCCTGAGTCCTCATTCTCTGTCAGGGAAAGCACTTCTACACTATGATGACATTTCAATTCAATACAAACTTTTATTGTGTGTGAAATGATTACATTCAGAGTGATTTAATTTTCATGATAAAATTGCTTTACATTTACTTTGTTTGGTGTACAAGAAAACGTTTTGATTATATCCATTTGTTCTTTTGTTCAACCAACACTAAGTTTTAAATTATTGTAAAGACTACAATGGGGGAAACGGGAACGAGTCTTCAGCTCAAATGTCATATGAAATGACTGTTTCCTTTTTTCAAACAATGTGCCCTCCAAAATGATTTTTATTTTCATTATAAGAAAAAATTGCTTGGACAATTGTTGACAATTTTCCTTTTCCTCCCATATTAGGTGTCAGTGAACAATAATCACAAAATTATGAGAATTCCTTTCTGTATCAAATGTCAGTGACTCTATATTTTGTTCACAATAATAGTCACTTTTATGGCCTAATTCTTTTCCTCCTAATTCTGAAATAAATATCGAAGCATTTATTGTGGTAAAAATTACATCAACAAAATTGGCATGACTCTTCAAGAAAACCATTGGAAGCATATAAATCTTGCATTGCCTGCATTTTTAAATAAAATCATTTTTTTTCAATTGTTGCTGAATGATTTTTTTTACATCATACAGCTAAGTGTTATGCTTTAATTTTCAGTTTCTTAATCTTAATGAATATCCAATCAACATCAAATCAAAGTGTTTTCAAAATATTAAGTCAATTTATCTGTCAGGATTCTAAAATCAATTTATCAATTACAATAATTGCACAGAAATTTAACATAGACTTTGTAAAAATGCAGTTTTTTTAAAAATTTCATTCATTATTTTTTATTAATACCAATTTGTTCAGGCCCATACACATACCAAACGACCAATAATATCCCTTGCAAAATTCTTTGTAAATGTCTGATTTTTGCTCAGGTGAAATATAACAATTATCTCAGCTTTTGAAATTCAGAGAGCTCCAATTGCTTTTCCCTGCAATATTACTCTTCATTTCTACATATTACTCAGTCTAATATCAAGATGGGATATCTCATTATTCTCAAATTCACGAATATGATTTTTAAAATCCGTTTGTTGCTAATATATCTTATATCTAATAATTGTGCAATCCAGTAAGGGCTACAAATGTGGAATTATGCTTCAGTACAATAAATACTGCAAGGTCATTACAAAGTACAATCTCTCAATCATTGTGAAAATTGTATTTATTTTAAACTTGCAAACATTTTTTAAATGATTTGATTATAATTTATTTCGATGCTGACACTTACTGTATATACAATCACAATATCAGTAGATTATTTGGAGGTATCACCGTCCATTCCAATAATCACAGTATCTGCTATATTCTTTCTTCTGGTCACTCATAGCAAAATGTATCTAATTCCACTCAATCAATATGCCTCAGAAAATATTTGAGAATGTTGTGGTCATAAAGCTGAAATATACAAAGTCACGATAGTCATTAATTTTCTCTTGTTCTGTAGATCTTAGTTAAAACAACACAGAATTTTATGTTCCAGTGCTATAAATATGAGAAAAGATCACTTACATATCAGTAAAGTAAACAAATGTCACTTGCTATTATTTATCAATTAATAATTATTGGTCAGTTTATGAATTGTGTGAGATTTAATTTTAGTTTTCCAGTCATCTATTTACATTGAATGTGATATTGAAATGGTGAGAAAATATCAGGGTTTGTTCATTTGAAAGTTCAATTTGCATATCTCTCACTTATCCCGTTGATTGCATGATGGTTTAAGAACGTTTCACTCAGCAATCCTCGAAAAAATCAAAAACTGTCTGATTTTAAATCAGATCATTTGCACCCAATTATCACTTTGTTCTTAATTCATACAAATACCTCAATTTTATCGAACCCAATGTTAACACTATACAATACACACAAAGCAACACAAAGACTTCCATCGCCATCTGATTATTTTTCAGTAGAATAACCTGAGTAAGTACCTTATTGCTCCTGAAACCAATGACAACAGTAAACATTTGTTTACTATTCCATGCAACAAGTGCAATTGATATCTTCTATTTCAGTTCAGTAGTTAAAGATGATTTATGTTGCTTAAAACAATGCTTCTACTTTATTACGGATATTGACTGTAATACAATCATGCAAACAACAAACGTTTGTCATTCTAAAAATCTTCAAGTTTACTTATTTTAAATTTGTTTGCAAGAGATATTTCAAATTACAACCATTGTTGTTGCTTAATTCAGCAATCCTAAATTTGAATTTGGGAAAGTCTTCATTTTTGCAAAACGGAAGTAGTTTTCAGTTTATATAACACATTAAATAACTTTTTTTTTCCAAATCACGCGCTCTGCAAAATGATTATTGGTTTCATTTAATTGTAAGAAAATAACTGTTTTGAACATGTCGATTCTTTTTGTCTTTTCTATACCAACATTATTCATCACTGTACAATAATGAACAATTATGATAATTCCTTTATGTACCAAATGTCATTGACTGCATCATTTGTTCACTTTCATGCTCACTTTCATTATCTATTAACTTGCTTCCAAATTCTAACACAAATGTCTGAACTCTGATCATAACATTAATCATCTAAATTAAAATAATATGTCTGTATGATGAAACCATTTGATAGAAATTCATATTTCTTGTGTTACCTTCATTTTTTAGCAATGAAAGAAAAAAAGTTTCCATAATCACTGAATGGCTCATTTTTTCTTCAATTCATAAAGCTAGTTACTATATTTAATTCCACAATTTACCAATTTTAATAAATATCCTATCAACATAACAGCAAAGTGTTTTTGATATAATGAATCATTTTAATTGCTCATATAACAACATTATCAAGTCATTGTCATAATAATAATTGCACAATTGTTTGAGAAAATCTTTTGAACAAGTAAAGTGAGATTCACATTTTAATTTGACCAATTGTTTCTAAGTACCAACACTGCAATATGAAACTTTATTTTCAGGTCAAGTTTCCCACAATGGATCCAATGACTTCTCATCCAACATTAATTGTGAATGCCTAATGTTTGCTTATTTGAATGATCTCCGTAACCACAGACTTTAAATTCACAAACCGGCAATTACTTTTCATTGCAATAATTCCGGTTTGTTTGCACATATTCCTCAGTCACATAGCAAAACGAGATTTCTCATTGTTTCTAAATTCATTTGTCGAATTTTATAATTCAGTTGTTGCTCAAACCTAAAAATTATTCAATCCAGTACATGCTATGAATGTGGAATTATGGTTCTTTACATGAATAACTATTGTAAGGTGCAATCTCTCAATCATTGTTAATATTAATTCTTATTTTACCTGCGGAAACATAGCTGAATTCATTTAAATATATTTCACTTTGATGCGAACATTTACTATATTTCTAACCATAATAAGATTTAAGTATTTTTCATGACACAATATCATGTAAAATTCCTGCGTTTTGTTAAGTCAAATGAAAAAGAATTAACATTTCTATTTTGTTTCATTAGCAATGACAATGCATTTTGCATTTTTCGAAGTTGAGCATTTTTGCAAAGAAGGGATATTGCCTTCAGCTGAATAATAACATTGAATGACTAATTCACAGAATCTGCTGTTTATTCTCTTCGAGTTCCCAAGCAACCAAATGAATTAATTCTGCTGGTTCTAAATTCCTGGAAAGTATTTGATATTGTTGCAGTCTTAAAGCTGAAGAAGTCAATCTAATTTTATTGATTTTTTTAATTGGAAAAAGCTAATTCAAACATTTCAGGCACATCAATTTCTATTCTGCAGTGTTACAAAGATGAAAAGCAAGTAAATTTCTTCATCAGTGAAATAAACAAATGTCAATTTCCATTATTCTAAGTTAGCTAATTCCCAAATTTTTAATTAAACAATGCAATTCACGTAAATATTGTTGTGCCCGTTGATCACATTAATTTTCTCATTATTGTACATTAATGCTTTGTCAGGGGTTTTTATTTTTTGTTTTCCATTCACCTATTCATATTGAATGCAAGATTGATATGCTTTGGCAACATCAGAGAGTGTTCATTTGAAATTTGACTTTGCACGTCTCTCACTTAACTCACTTCTTGCATGGGGTTGGGCATTGAGAACAGAGGATCAGTGGTTAGTACGCCTGTCTTACAGTGTTATGCACTTGGGTTTGATTCCATCCTCGGCCACATGTTTGCGTGGAGTTTGCATGTTCTGGTTTTCTCCCACAATCCAAAGATATGCAGGTTAGGTACATTGGCCATGCTAAGCTGCACGTTCTGTTCAGGGATGTGTAGGTTAGGTACATTAGTCAGGGGTAAATGTCCAGTAATCTGAGAGCAGAATGGTGCTGAGTGGATTATTCTTTGGACCGTCAGTGTAGACTTGTTGGGCCAAATGGCCTGTTTCCACACAGTAGGGATTCCATATAATTAGAATTGTGTTTTGCTAAACAAAACTGACAATTTTTTTAAATGTTGCATTTAAAACTTATCTTTAACTGTCACTTGTCAATCTTGTAAAATATCTCAATGTTACTGAAATCAATGTTCAAACAAAACACTGCACATAAAGCCACACAAAGATCTTCACGACCATCTAATTACTGTTCAGTGGAATAATCACAGTAAAATTTTATTGTTACTGAGATCAATCCCCACTATCACAGTAAGGATCTGGTTATCATTCCCTTCAATAAATGTAATAGTTGTCCTCTGGTATTTCAGTTCAGTCGTTATACACCATACTGGTTGTTCAAAGCATGGTTATTCTTTATTATGAATGGCCAAGGGTTCTAACGGCAAGAGATGTTGTTCGATCTGATTTGTTGCATGTTCTCAAACAAGTTTTCACGATAAATATTGTAAAAAAATTTGCATTTATTTGGTCTTGTTTAACTGCTGATGCTAACATTTTCAGTTCATGTTCATTAAGCATATTTGGAGAAAGTGAGGAAAGCTGTGGTGTTGGAAAAGTGAGGGCACATTCAAAGAGCAGGAGTATCGAAAAGATTCCTGATGAAGGACTTATGCCCAAAACGTCGATTCTGCTTCTCCTTGAATGCTGCCTGACCTGCTGTGCTTTACCGGCACAATGCTCGTGCCATTAGAAATATTTGACTGAATATTCAGAGACAATACTAAAAGTTACCTCTGTCAATTTAATTTACTGTGCTTTCTATTCACTGAAGTTTTCATGTTAATTGCACCTCTTTTTCTTCTTAAATCTGATACAAATTTTAAAATACAGAACACATTAAAATTCACATGAATTATAAATTTACATTCTCGACAACAAAACCAATGGAAGGCGTGAAAGAATGCTTGAACAGCCTACATATTTGAATGAAAAAGCAATTCCTTCTAAAAAATGTTTCCACGTCTGTATCTTTTTCTCAATTCAATAATCCTGCAAGTAGTTTATAATTGTCAGTTGATCTTTCTGAATGAGTACCTAATCAATGTCAATGTAACAGCTGAAACATTAACAACAGATGGATAACTGGATGTTAAAGACCTTATTTGAAGCCAACAAATGTTTGGTCTTTACTAGAATTCCACCAGAAAACATTCTTGAATCATAATAAAAGAAGTGAGATATGTGAGAGATGTGCAAACCTTATTTTTAAATGAACAAACTCCAATATTTTCAAAGCATTTCAATCTTACGGTCAAAATGAACAGGTGAATGGGAAAATAAAAACAAGTTTCTGACAATTCATAAACTGAACAACAGTTACAAATTCACTTTCATCAAAGGACAGAGTAATATTTAGATGAATCACAACATTTAGTTACAAAGTAGATAATCAGCTGACTGACAAGTAATAGGTGGTAGCATTCGTTAGTTTACTGAAGAAGATATCAACTTTATTTCAAATTTATAGCACAAGAGAATAATGTTTAAAGTGTTTCAATTGTTTCAATTCTTTGCAACAAAAAAAGATCAATCTCATTACTTAGACATTGTAATCTTTAATTCTGCAGCATTTTCAAATACTCTCCAGGAACTTATAAGCGACAGAATTAGATACAGGTCTCCCCACTATCCGAAAGTCGAGCGTTATTATGAAACCTTACAGAAACTGAAAAGGGGTAAATCGAAGAAGCATTAATTTATATGGGAAACACCTCCCCTTTTTTCGTAAAAGTGAAAATCCTCTTCAGATTTATTTCAGTTAGAGAAAACAGGGACAGATGTAAGTCTTTTGTAAAAGCAAAGTGGCTAAAACGAATTTTCCAACACATATTTCTTGGTAACCTGACACAAATAAGTATCAGATTTTGTGATGATTGATATAATAGATAAAAGCAGATCTAATGTTGGATTGAAAAGCAGTTCAATCTGTGTTTAGGTACTCTCTAATCAACATTCAGATAGCTCTTGATATATTTGTGTTGAAGGTGTGATTTGAAACCTTCCCTCGGGTCTAGTAATAGAGACAATGCCACAGCTCCACAGGCTCCTTTCATAATGTTCCCACTCAGGACGGCAGGACTGCAATATTATGTTTAATGTGGTTACACAAATGAAAACTAATCAGCTGTTTATTGTTGTAATTCGATTGGGAATTAATTCGTTGGTTTCTGTGTGTAATGGACTGGAAATTAAACAATATTTTACAATAACAATAGAATAAATGAATGATAGTCTTAAATAAAGAGGAATCTCATGGCAATTCTTTGAAAGACAAATTGACAAAACTGCATGATCATTGTACTTTAATTTTAAATATACATCAGTCATTCAATGTGAATATTCAGCTGACGACAAGTTCCCTTCCTTTCAACAATGTACAACTTCCACAATTTCAAAATGAACAGTCATTGATAAAGGAAGGAACAAGGAGATGTTATTTCTATTTTCTTCACATAAACGTGTGATTAATTTAAGTAAGTTTCATATATGTAAAAAGGAAACTCTTATTGTTGTCCTAAATGCAATAAATGTTAGCATGAAGTGAAATATAATCAAATGAATTCAACTGTGTTTTCTCAGTTAAAATACCGTTCAATATTCAAAGTAGTCGAGTGATTGTACACTGCAATATCTTTACAGTAATTCAGTGCTGAGACATAATTCCACATTTATATGCATCATAGTGAAGCAAACTTGTGCCAGGAGTCTGAGCAGGTTGGGGAGGTCTTTAATGAGTACTTTGCTTCTGTATTCACGAGTGAGTGGGACCTTTTTCCTTGTGAGGACAACATGAAACAGGCTGATATGGTCGAACAGGTTGATGTAAAGACAGAGAATGTGCTGAAAACATTTAAACATAATGGGGATAGATACGTCCCCTGGGCCATAGTTTGTTATGAGAAGGGAGGCAAGTGATTGCTGTGTTTTGGCAATGATCTTTGCATCCTCACTGTCCACTGGAGTCATAACAGATGATTGGAGGGTGGGAAACGTTATTCCCTTATTCAAGAAAGGAAATTGAGATAATCCTGGGAATGATTGATGAGTCAGTCTTACATCAGTTGTGGGCAAATATATGGAGAGAATTCAGAGAGACAAGATTATGATTCTTTGGAAAAGCTTAGATTGATTAGAGATAGTCAGCATGGCTTTGTGAGTGGCAGGTTATGCCTCACAAGGCTCATTGAATTATTTGATGTTGTGGCAAACACATTGGTGAGGACAGAGTAGTGGGTGTGGTGTATAAGGATTTTAGCAAGGTGTTTGATAAGGTACCCCATGGTAGGCTCATTTAGAAAGTAATGAGGCATGGGATATAGGGAAACCTGCCTGGTTAGATAATAAATTGGCTGACCCATAGAAGACAGGGTGAGATTGCATAGATAGTTTTCAGCTTGGAGCACGGTGACCAATGGTGTTCTGAAGGAATTAGTTCTGGGATCTCTGCTCTTCGTGATTTTTACAAATGACTTGGATGAGGAAGTGGAAGGGTGTGTTCGGAAGTTTGCCAATGACACGAGGGTTGGTGGAGTTGTGGATAGTGTGGAAGGCTTTTGTACGTTGCTGGAGGACATTGACTATGCAGAACTGGGCTGAGAAGTGGCAGATGGAGTTCAACCTGGGAAAATGTGAAGTTATTCATTTTCGAATTTCAAATTTGAATGCAAATTTTCAGATTATTTGCAGGATTTTTGACAATGTGGAGGAACAGAGGGATCGTGGGGTGCACGTCCATACATCCCTCATAGCTGACATCCAAGGTGATAGGGTTATTATGACGGTGCATAGGGTGTTGGCTTTCATTAGTGGCGAGATTGAGTTTAATAGCCACGAGGTTATGCTGCAGCTCCGTGGATCCCTGATGAGACTACACTTGGAATATTGTGTTCTGTTCTGATCACCTGATAAGACATAGGATGCGGAAGCTTTAGAGAAGGTGCAGATGATATTTATCAAGATGTTGCCTGGACTGGAAGGCATGTCTCATGAATAAAGATTGACAGAGCTGGGGCTTTGGTCATTGCAATGAAAGAGGATGATAGTTTACTTGATAGCTTTGTGTAAGATGATGAGAGGCATAGATAGAGTGGATAATGAAAGACGTTTCCCCACAAAGTGGCATAATTTTAAGATGAATGGGGGAAGTTGTGGGGAGATGTCAGAGATAGTTTCTTTATAGATAGTGGTGAGTGTGTGGAATGCACTGCCAGTGGTGGTAGTACGTTCAGATTCATCAGGGACATCTAAGCGACTCTTGGATAGGCACATGGATGATAGTAAATGAAGGGCATGTTGGTTAGTTTGATCTTAGAGTATGATAAAAGGTCTGAACTACATCGTGGCCAAAGGGCTGTGCTGTACTGTTCTATATTCTATGGATTGAAATGAACAATTATTATATATTAGCAACATAGAGATTTTCAAAATTCTACTGGCATACTTAAGAATAATGATAAATTTCATCTTGCTATTTGACTGTGCTATCTGCAAAAAATGAACAGGAATTGTTGCAGGGAAAAGTAAATAGGATTTTCTAAATTTATAAGGCTGGGATTACACAGATCATTCAAATGAGCAAAAGTCATATTTTGAACAGTGCGCATTGCATCAGAAATAATGGATTCTTTTGTAGGTGTGTTGATTGGAAATAAAATGGAGTTTTATATTACTATATAGGTACTATGGAAGATTGGATTAAATTCAAATATAAACATCACTGTAGTTGTTAGCAAAACTAAACTAAAGCATACTATAATTATTGTCGTACAAATGCCTTAACAATTACTGTTAGAATCCTGAAAAAAGGATATATTGTACCAACTTTCAAACAATCAATAAATTAAATTGTAAACCTCAGTATACTTGTTACCCAGACCAATTATTCTGCAATTGTTGTAATTGTAATGACGTTATAACTAATGCTAAAACCTAAACAGATAAATTGTTTCAATACTTTGTCAGCATGTTGCTCTGAAATTGATTGGATATTTATTAAGATCGGTAAACTGAGGGACAAAATATAATAGCTCACTTGATAGAATTGAAGGAAAAAATGAGACAGTGTTTATTGAACACAATGGATTTTGTTTAAAAATGCAGTTGATGCAAGAATAATATATTTTCCTCGATTGGTTTTCTAATAGAGACATGTTTTTAAAAAAAAAAATTGTCATGATTGTCAGAGTCTGCAAAGGGGAGAATGAGAGAGAATGAAATTCTAAAAAAACAAAAAGGAAAGGAATTGGCGAGCAGAGGATCTCCAACTGTACTGTCTCACCCTGCCAACATCTTCTTGGGTGAGCTGGAACGCAGACAAGTCAAGCAACAAGCCGACACAGTCATACGCACAGAATCATAGCTTACAATGTCCTTTACACCATCGTCACCATCCCTGTATGTCCTGTCCCACCGGCAGGACATGGATGTCACTGAAATACTGGAACATGCAGGGTAATGGACTAAGATGTGCAGAATGTGATCAATGTGATTTATTTGACATTTCTCCAGAAATTTAAACTCCAGTCCAAATTGAAAAGTTACTAGCGTCATCAGACTTGAACTACAAATGCCAGAAAAAAAATTATCAGAAAATGACAGCACACTTGGCCAATCCTGGGTAAGTGTTGGCTGAAATACAACTCCCCAGGCGTTACAGCTTTTTTACTCATCATTGCGAGCAAAGATTTCAGACTGAACTCTGCCCTCTATGCTCTTATAATCTGTTTTTTAACATATTCCTTTGGCAGCTGCACACCTTATTTCCTTGTTTCTTTCCCAGCTCTAACTCCATTCTCCATGGCCTTGAGGGACGACCATTTCTGCTGTTGAACCTCTCCTGCCTTCCCCCGTGTGACAGACTGTCTTTGTGTCCTTGTCTCACCCCCACCTTGCTCACAACCTCTTACATTTCTGATGGTTCCGAGACCTCTGTAACTTTCACTGCGCCCCCTGGGTCAGTGGCGTGAGTTTTGAATTCTCTTCCTCCTAAGAAAATCAGAACTTTTTCCGGTTGCAGTGTCCCCCAGATTTTATTTTGAAAAGCAGAGCATTTGTGTCAGAGTCTAGTATTTGTGAGCCATCTTCCACAATTCTCAGCATTTGTATGTAATTTGTGACCTTCCCACAGATGTGTAATGTCACTGGATTGGCCATGCTAACATGGTCGCAGTGTGCAATTTAGGTGGGTTGGGCTAGCCATGGTTAATGTGGGGTTATGCGGGTAGGGTGGGTGAGCAGGTCATTGCAGACTCGATGGGCAGAATAAACTCTTTCTGCACCCACGGGATTCTGTGATTCTAACTAGTTTTGATTGTTGTTCATTCAACTCAGATACATATGATTCCTTTATGATTCTGTGGGTGCTCACTCACTCATTTCCTTCAGTTTTACATCAATTTCACACTGTATGTGAGGGTGGGAATGGATTTGTAAATATAAATACTCCAATCAAAACCCCTCACAGGTCAGGAACTGTTTCTGCTACTTTCATCACTCACAAGGAAGAGGAAAATAAAGGTTCAGTCACAAATCTCACAGGAACATAGCGATTATAATCACCAGGAAAGGCTGAACAGGTCGAAACGCTTTTCACAAGAAAAGAGGAGTCTCAGAGACAGCCTGGTACAAACAGAAAGCATTGTGTCTGTGTTTTCAGAGTTTTGAGGTTGAAATCTTTGGGTTGGAAGCATGTTTCATTGCCCCAGATCATCAAAGGTGATATCTAAATGTGCATCTTTCTTTCTATCTGTCTGAGTTAACAATCAGTTGGACAGGTCAATGTCTGAGTGTCTTACCAAATCCCTGATTGAAACTGTCTCCGCCCACAAACTCAGCTGCCTCACCACTCACTAGGTCATGGAGAAACTCTGCCGTTACAATGAGAACTGTCTTTGCTGTCACCGCTCCTCATGCTTCCGCCTAATCCCCACTTCCCTTCATTAAATCCCAGCTACCTCTAGTCCACCCATGTGGACATGTTGAAGAGCATGACAGGAGATTGGATTGAAACCAAGAGTTCAATAGCCAGAATGAAATAGGAAGAAGTCAATAAAAGGTGATTGTGGATCCTAGGGGATACAGACTCCAGGATTAGTCTTTGTGGTCATTCCCGCAGTAACACGAGACAGCATTCCATGATGAGAGTTAAACCCGGGTGGCAGGAGAGGGAGCCACTGAACATTAGTAAGTTAATTTCAAACACAGGAGGTTTGTTCAGTCAGTAACAATGTGTTCGACATGGAGGTGAATTGAGCAGTGAGGGGAAATGTTACCACAAGCTGACAATGGAAAACTTTCCTTGGAACAGGAGGAGGCCATTCAGCCCCTCGACTTTGCTCTGCCATTCATGATGATCATAGCTGATGTGTGACATAACGTACAATTTTCAAAACCCTCTAATTTCATCAATAAACTCCTCTGCAACAGACAAGATGAGAATTGGAAAACTAAACATCTGCACATGCTGGGAAAAACTGAAAAAAATAAAAGAAATTGCTGGAAAAATTCAGCAGATCTGGCAGCATTTGTGGAGAGTGAACCTTTCAGGACCAGTGACAAGTCAGGTGACCAGCCGCAGCTGACCATTCTGCCTGTTCTGGAACACTCTCTGGAACAAGTTCTGGTGTGAGATTGTCAATGATAATTGAGAGAAATAGGAGGACGGGCTCAATCAGAATAAGGAATTCACTTCACCCGAACAGTGGGACACTCACCGACACAGTCACACTGCAGAGAGGCATTTCACCTGCCCCACGTATGAGAAGGGATTTACTCGACCTCACAATCTACTGAGGCAGATCTCATTCAGATGATCAGTGAAGAGAAGGGATTCAGTTATTCATCCCACCCCCTGAGACTCCAGCGTGTTCACACTGGGTAGGAGCTGTTCACCCCTCTGTGTGACAAGAGATTTGCTGCGTCTTCAACACGATTGAGAGCCCAGTGAGTGCTCACAGGGAAGTGGTCATCCCCCTGCTCCATGTGGACTGCAGGACTCTGATTCTGATGTTACTGTCCATCAGAGTCAGGAGTGGACCTTGTACATGATGACACTGTTGGAGTATTGATGTTGTTGTTAACCACATTAACTGGGCTGGAGGTGACTGAACTTACATTGCCACTTTCTGAACCTCAGGATGTCTCTCTGGGCAGTAAGTCCCCACAAACAGCAATGTGACAATGAGCAGGGATCATCTGTTTTGATTTAAATTGTGATTGTAGCACAGCTGCTTCACAGCATCAGGTACAAAGTTGGAGTCCAGCCTTGTCCAACGGCCTGTGTGGAGTTCCCACATTCTCTCCATGATAGTGTGGGTCCCCTCCAAGTGTTCTGGTTTCCTCCCATAGTCCAAAGATGTGCAGGTTAGGTGGATCAGTAGTGCTAAATTGTCCACAGGATCCAGAATTGTACAGACTAGGTGGATCAGCCATGGGAAATGCAGTGTTACAGTGATGGAGTGCTCTGGGCGTGATGTTCTTCGGATGGTCGGTGGGGTTTGATGGGCCAATGCTCTCCTTCCACACTGTAGGGATTCTATTCTATGATTGAGGATAAATGCTACACAGAAGGGTGTCCTTGGAAAAGGAGCATGTGGTGTGGATCAATGCTCTCGATGCCTTTAGATAGAAGTGGGCACCGCAGGGGATATAGTGCTTTATCTCCATCGCTGCCCCCTCCCCACAACTCTACTTTGATTTAGTCCCTTCTCATTCTGACACTTGTAATGGTTTGCTTGGCCCGAAATGGGCTTTGTTTGGAAATATTCAATTGGTTACACAAATGGTTGACTGCTGGTGATTATATGTCTAGATTAGAGTGGTGTTGGAAAAGCACAGCAGGTCAGGCAGGATCTGAGGAGCCGGAAAATCAACATTTCAGCAAAAGGCCTTTTCCAGCATCCCTCTAATCTAGGCTCTTGTTTCCAGCATCTGCAGTCCTCACATTTGCACTGCTGGTGATTATATGTTAACCAAAAGCAAAATGGCGTACTGATGATTTTGATGGTGGGTAGATTGCTGTGCTCACATTTCTGGGTCGGAGAAATGGGGAAAAAGAATGCTTCACAGCTAACAGAACGAGAACTGAAAAGCAGTTAAATCAAACCAAAGGTTCAGACAGGGAGGGAATATTTCCCTGGAGTTTGAGTAGCTGGAAAGTGATTGTGTCCAGGAATAGACAGGATTTTGTTTTACAAGGGTTGAAAGTTTTAAAACTGTTATATTCAGACAGTTTACGTTATTTTCTTTAATTTTATTTGCTGTGCAAAATAACTTTTACAACATTTTAAAACCAAAATTTACAAACCTTTTGTTAAAGATAAATGTTAAATAAAATCCATCAAACCATCCCTCACTGAAAACTGTTGTGGAAGTGCAATCTCCTGGAGAATCCCTGCGAACTCCTTCCTGCCCAGGCTCCATGACTATATACATACCTGGGAGATAGCAGCAGGAGGAGACCATTCAGCCTTTCAATCCTGCTCCACCATTTAATGGGAAACAGCTGACCATCCAGCTCAGTCTCCTGCTGTGTTCCAATCCCTTTTCATGACTTTACCTTGAAGAACTATATCTAAGTCCTCCTTTGGCTTCACTGCCTTTTGTTCCAGTGATGTTGCTGTGTTACTGTGTGGTTGTAGGCAGGGGTAATGTGATGGTGCTACCTCCTGGAGGATGCACTCAGCGTCCCTCATCATCCTGCAGGAACATCAACTGGGGTTCAGCAACTAGAGATAGAAACCATTTCCAGGATATGGGCATCACTGGCTCAGCCAGCATTTATTCCCCATCTCTAGTTACCCTTGAGAAGATGGTAGGGAGCTGCTGTCTTGAACCATTCACAGTCCATTTGGTGCAGAGAGATCGAAAATGCTGCGATGAGAGTGTTGCAGGATTTTGGCTGAGTGATTCTCTGTCTTTGCTTCTTCAAATGCTGGTTAACTTAATCATGATCTGCACATGACTTTGAGATTTCAGTCTGCAAATCTTCACCATCTAGCACCCTGTATAAAGGAATATGTACATGTTAGAAATTCAGAGCAGACAATTCTACTTACTCTTTTTCCCTTTCTTCCCTCAAAGCTGTAACCCTCCAGCCCACTTACTCTCTCCCACCATTCTGACTCTGCTACCCCCTAATGTACACCCTCCTCATTCTCATGGAATTACTGATAAACAGATCCATGCCACCACTTCCCGTCCCTGGTTAGACTCTGCACCCTTTCTGAGTTCACTTCCTTTCCCTTCAGTTGCTGCAAGTGAATAATGTAACAGCAGAATGAAACAAAAGGAAAGAAAGGGAGGTGGCAGATCCTGGACAGAAGAGGAACCTTCAATCTGGGAGAATGGATCAGATCCTTCTTCGTTCCCCATTAGTTGATTCCGACCATTACAATGAATTGGGGATGGAGAGTGGTCCTACATGGATGTAGTGATACTTTGACCCCCTCCCCCAACAGATCAATACTATGAGTAAATACGTTCCTCCTCCAGCCAATCACAGTGTGAAAAACTTTCCGCAAAGCATATTTACCCAAAGCACATGCTCCAAAACCCGCACACATTTTGTACATGTACAGTGCCGTGTTTCCCCACACACGTATGGTCCCTGCCTCAGGGATTGTGGGAGTTGTAGTCCCCATGACGCCATTGGAGCCCTGTCTCTGGAAAGTCAACGAAAAGTGTAGACTGGAGGGTGTTGTGTATCTGATCCCCATTCAGACACACATAACATTTGGATTGTCACTGGGTTTTATTGAAACATCTGCTTCCACAACCTGATTTTCTGATGTAAGGAATATAGATTCAGCCAACTGGGGTGTGGCGAGAATAATAGGAGCAGGAGATTTTAAGCAGAGGTGACTCAATGGTTAGCATTGCTGACTCACAGCGTCAGAGACCTGGATTTGGTTACAGCCTTAGGCAACTGTGTGGAGTTTACACGTGCTCCCTGCGTCACTGCGGGTTTCCTCTGGGTGCTCGAGTTTCATCCCACAGTCCAAAAATGTGCAGGTAAAGTGGATTGGCTATGCGAAATTCCCAGTGCCCATACCTGTGCAGGTTAAGCCATTAACCATGGGAAATACAGGGAATGGGTGAGTGTGAATGGGATGCTCATGATAGGGTTGGTGTGGACTCCATGGATGATTACCCTATTTCTGCACAGTAGGGCTCCTATTCCATTCTCATATAGAAGAATGTACCTATCTCAATGTGCTGTGTATCTGTGGAATTCCCTATTCAAAATGCGGAAGATGCTAGGACAATGAGCAAATTTACTGAAGAAATACAGATGTTGAATTTGCAATGAATTGAAGGGTAAGAGAGAGCAGGCAGGAAAATCCAGCTGAGACCGAGGTGAGCTCAATCAGCATGGTATTAAATGGTGGAGCTGCATTGCTTCTCCTGTGCCCAGTGCTTATCTTCTTGCGGTAATAACGGAAAAGCTGAATCCAAAACTCACCACCTTCACCAAAGGAGATTTTTGGAAAAAGCAGGATAGTCAGGTGGATTAGCGTTTCAAACTTCGAAAGTAAGGAAGCATGTGGGAGAAAATGATTTTTCAATTTTAAACTGAGGTGAGTTAGACCGGTTATAGTCCAACTTATTTAATTGGATCATGATGAAGGAGCAACGCTCCGAAATCCAGTGTGCTTCCAATTAAACCTGAGGGACTATAACCTGGTGTTGTGAGATTTTTAACTTTGTACACCCCAGTCCAACACCGGCATCTCCAGATCATGTAAACTGAGGGGAGACAGTGATTTATGGTTTTAGACTGTTCAGTACATTCACACCGTCCAGAATACTCTGTTTTGAACATCTATCCTGTACTTTATTACAAAGCCAAGGTCTCTGACAATGAAAACCAAAACATCCAGGTAACATGGCCTCACCTCGTAATCTGATAAAAGACTTGTGATAAATCTGGTTGAATTTAGAATACAGTTGGAAAGCGGGAAGATTAAATCCAATCCCAAGATCCTGTGTTTAAACAAAGGAGACTACAATAGGATGAGGCAGGAGTTGGCTAATGTAGACTGGAAGCAAAGACTTTAGGGTGGGACAGTTGACAGACAGTGGAGGAATATCAAATAATCTTTCAAACTGCTCAGCAAAATTATATATCAGTGAAAAGGGAGGACTGTAGGAAATGGAATAATCTGCCGTGGGTGGATAAGGAAATAAGGGAGTCTATCAAACTGAAATAGAAAGCATTCAAATTGGCAAAGACCAAGAAGAAACTAGGAGATTAGAAAAACTTTAAAGATCAACAGAAAGCTGGATGGGATTGGGGGAGAAAAGTGATGAGTAGCTATCCCCAGGGCTGGAATAGCAGTTTACACTGCTAGAGGGGAACCTATTGTTTGGGGAACATATGGCCTCTGTAATTGTTGAAGCACTTAACTGTTACCATAGAGATAATCCTGATCAAGTGCAAAATCTCAGCACACTCCAAAAGCTTGTACTTCCAAATAAACCTGTTGGACTATAACTTGGTGATGTGTGGCTTTTAACTTTGCCCACCCCACTCCAACACCAGTTCTTCCAAATCAGAATCCTGATAGACAGCCCCACGGAAACTGAAGTGCCTGTCAGATACCTGACTGAGCCACAGGGCCGTGAGGGAGGGGTATGTGGTTTAACCACAAAGTGCTGAGCTGAACTCGACTTTTTTAACTGCCATTGCCATGGAGATAATATTGAGAGACAGCGTCCATTCAAAACACAAACCACAAAGGTATAAGAATGGGAGCGGCACATCGGACAGGCGGGGAGTTACCTGATGCTGCCTGGAGGTGTTCTGCATGTACACTATCCAGGTAACTGCCATGTCTCATCAATAAAGACTCAAAGAAGACCTCTCAGAGTTCTGTGCCCAGTTATTCCTATCCAGCAGGGTTCAGGAATATGAGTACACAGCAGTCAGTCTTCACAGTGGAGGATACGAAGAACATGCCAGTAATTGATAAGGAGACTGAGGAAGGTGAAGACCAAGGAACAACCATTATCACGAAAGTGTTAGAGCTGGGCAAGCTAATGGAGCTAAAGGTAGACATGTCTCTTTGCCAGGATGGAATACATCCCAGGGTACTACCAGAGGTGGCGGGAGAAATAGAAAATATATTTGTAGTCAGAGTCCTACAGCAGAGACAGGCCCTTTGGCCCAATCTGGCCCATGCCGGCCAATATGTCCATCCACGCGAACCCATTTCCCTGCATTTGGCCCATCTGCATCTGACCCTTTGCTATCCATGTATTTGTCCAAATGTCTTTTACATGTTGTTAATGTACCCACCTCAACCACTTCCACTGGCAGCTCAGTCCATATACATACCACCTTCTATGTAAAACAGTTGCCCCTCAGGTTCCCTTTCATAATTTCTCCTCTCACCTTAAACTGATGCCCTCTACTCCTTGATTTCCTGGGAAAAAGACTGAGTGCATTCACCTTACCCAAGCCTGTCACAATATTATACACTGCCAGAAATAGATCTCCCCTCTGTTTCCTCTGCTCTAAACAAAAAAGAATCCTCGTTTGTCCAACCTCTCCCTCTAACTCAGACCCCTGAGCCCATTTCTTCTGCACCTTATCCAGTTGAATAACCGAAATCTTCACTGCATTCATCACATTTCCAGTGTCTCCCCACGGCGCTGGAACAGACGTGACATCGCCAACGGATTACAAGCCATGATCGAAAATTAACCCCATTACAACAATCCCGTTTTCATTGTATTTTCCATGGTGCAGGTATCCTTCTGTCTTTCTGGTTGCATGGTTAATTAAAAACTTGTCCTCATACAAAACAAATCTGTAACTTCATTATTCCTGGGAAATGTGACATGTATTTTCAGACTTTTAAAAACAAATGAAAGCTCTCTCCACATTCACCACGCTGACATGGACTTGGCTGTGTCTCAGTAATTTTTCCAGTCACATTGACACTTGAAATATTCGCCCACGGACAGAATACACACCTTTCTTTCCACATGAAAAGGCCAATGATATTCAGATCGGCACGGATTAAGTAACTGTCAAAACTGAACATGGAGTTCAATCTGAATTTCTCATTCACAAATCTGCCCTTTCAGTACCCTACAACAGAGAAAACAAGTCACCACCATTAACACAGGATGGAAATTCATAAGACAATTATAGTATTAAATTGTAGTTTCTTTGTTCCCCCAAAGCTTTAATTCTCAGTCTCACAATTTCTCCCTTCTGTGAACTGAAATCCAAACCAATCTCCTCACCCCTTTCCTCCACACCCAGTTCTAATGCTCTCTCCTCTCGTTGAATTCAGCTTCTTAGCTCCTGCCTGCAGACTAAGGACCAAAACAAAGGTGTGGCACGATGGCACTGCTGCCTCACAGCGTCCGTGTGGAATTTGCATGTTCTCTCCGTGTCTGCGTGGGTTTTCTCCGGGTGCGCCGGTTTTCTCCCACAATCCAAAGATGCATTGGTCAGGTGAATCGGCTAGGCTAAATTGCCCATAGTGTTATGTGCATTAGTCAGAGGGAAATGGGTCTGGGTGGGCTACACTTCCGAGGGTCGGTGTGGACTGGCTGGGCCGAAGGGCATGTTTCCACACTGCAGGAAGTCTAATCTAATCAAATCAATGAATCTGACTCGGAGTCTCCTGGGTGTTGGTGAATCGTCCCCCCACCTCCCAAGGTTTCCTAGTCAGACCAACATTGATATTTTTTTTCCAATCTGGAACCTCTTATTTATTTCCTCCACACCAACCCTCTGATAAGAACCATCCTGCACACACTGGACAAATCACATCTGGTTGAACTAAAATGAACCAAATTAGAACTTTAATTGCAGGCCTACATTTGTTCCTTTCCATAACATTCCTGAATCTTCACCTGAGTTCTGATAACTTTCTGCAAAATGCTCCCCCCACCGATACGCCGACCACTTGTCACGATACCAGGGCAGGGACCAGTCCCCTGGGTCCTGTTCTCAGAGGGAGGAAGGGAGGGAGCAGCCAATGACAGATTAATCCCACACATCCAAAGCCTCCCTCGCTGGCACTGACCCATACTGCACATACGCCAACAATTGGCCAGCACTGCGCCCGTGCACAGGTCTCCCCTCCTACAGAGCATGCTCCAGATCACACAGGTGCCTGGGTGATTGACAGCAGCTGTGCCCAATAGAGTGGAGGGGGAGGGGCTGCAGGACTGGAACAATGGGATTGTAAACAATGAATGAATGTGGAGGACACTTGGGGATGGACAGGTCAGTGAGGGACAGGAGCAGTGCAGCAGCAGGAGGGAATACTGGACAAACTGAGCAATGGGAGAGCCTGACAGGAGAGAAACGACAGGATGGTTCTGTTTGGAGACTCAGGCAGGGACAGCTGGGAGACAGTATGGCCTGGTGGCTTGGGCATGATTTCCAATCAGCCTCTTCAAAGCCGCTGTTACCAAACTCTGAACCCGATTCTCTTGGTCCAGAGGTAAGGACACTACCGCCATTTCTTGGTGGGCTAGTGGAAAGAAGGGAAGATTTTCTCAATCTCACTCACATGGAAACTCCATGAGCTCCTCCCACTTACTGTCTACGGTGGGAATGGAGGAGACAGAGCAACTGGAAGGGGGTTAGGGATATAGGGACTGCCTTTCAAAAGGAACTCATCTGTGTTGGTGTTATTAACAAGACTCAGTACACAGTCACCAACACAAAGCTGGTGTATGTGAAATTTATCCAGAATATTAACACCCATAACTGGGTGACGCAGACCCCAATGTACAGAGTTAAGTCCGGGATATTAATAACGGCTTTGTGTGTGAGAAATCACGTCTCATGAACTTGATTCAATTTTTTTGAAGTAACAACAAAGAGGATTGATGACGGCAAAGCGGTAGAAATAATCTACATGGACTTCAGTAAGGCATTCAACAAGGTTCCCCATGGGAGACTGGTTAGCAAGGTTAGATCTCATGGAATACAGAGACAACTAGCCATTTGGATACAAAACTTGTTCAAAGGGAGAAGACAGAGGGTGGTGGTGGAAGGTTGCTTTTCAGATTGGAGACCTGTGACCAGTGGGATGTCACAATGTATCGGTGCTGGATCCTGAAATGTTCATAATTTATATAAATGATTTGGATGTGAATATAGGAAGTAATGTTCGTAAGATGACCCCAAAATTGGAGGTGTAGTGGACAGTGAACAGGATTACCTCAGATTATAATGGGATCTTGATCAGATGGTTGAATGTGCTGAGGACTGGCAGATGGAGTTTAATTTAGATAAATGTGAGGTGCTGCATTTTGGAAAAGCAAATATTAGCAGGGTGAATACACTTAATGATAAGGTCCTCGGGATTGCTGCTGAGAAAGAGACTTTGGAGTACAGGTTCATAGCTCCTTGAAATGCAGAATCACAGGTAGATAGGATAGTTAAGAAGGTGTTTAGTATATTTTCCTTTATTGGTCAGAGCACTGAGTATAGGAGGTGGGAAGTCATATTGCGGCTGTACAGGGCCTTGGTTAGGTCATGCTTGGAATATTGCATGCAATTCTGATCTCTTTCCTATCAAAACAATATTGTGAAACTTGAAAGGGGTCAGCAAAGTATTACAAGCATGTTGCTGGGTTGGAGGATTTGAACCAAAGGGAGCGGATGAATACACTGTTTTCCCTGGAGCGTCAGATGCTGATGGGTGACCTTATAGAGGTTTATCAAATCAGTAGGGGCATGGATAGGGAAAATACACAAGATCTTTTCCCTGCGGTGGGGAGGAGGCATGATGGGGGATGGGAGACAGAGGGGAGACACCGAGAGGGGGAGGGTGACCGTTATTTTGTAGATTACAACACAACCCTGTTCCTGTTCTCTCCCTATCCCCTTCAATCCCTCTGAAGGGCTCAGAACAAGTGTACAGTCCCTGGAAAGTAGAGCTTCAGGGTGATCAAGTGCTGAAGGTCAGCTACCTGACCTGCTGTGCTTTTCCAGCGCCACACTTTAACACAAGCTGGAAGAACAACACCTCATTTTCTACTTGGAATCCTGAAAAGCTCTATCAAATTCAATAATTTTAGGCCCTGAACTCTCCAATGTCCTAGCGCCCTAGCCTCTTAACCCACACACCAGTCCTTGTTATCATAGAGCATGCCATTACACACTACCTATGGTTCGCCACTAACAGTCCTCATAAACAGCTATTCACCCTCCCCCAGCCAGTTCGTTATCCACTCCGTTGTCCAACTGCTCCCATCTCTTTCTTTGGACTCTATCCCCACCTATCATGTACTCCTTAACCCCTACCTTCTGCATAAAAAGCGACATTTCTTTTCAGTCACATCGGCTCTGAGGAAGGCTCAGCGAATCCAAAATGTTAATTCTGATTTCTCTTCTCAGATGCTGCCAGACCTGCTGAGCTTTTCCAGTACCTTTTGGTTATTGTGAGATTTACAGCATCCGCAGCTCTTTTGGTTCTAATTTACCAGGAATTTCTAATTCAGGTCTAGCCACCTAAAACCGTGTGTTTATCAACATTCCCAGTCCATACAAACTCAATTTCTCTCCCAATCTCTGCTGTCTCTCTCATTCCCTTCACACTCACGGAGTACACCCGCACCATAGTGACAGTGCACCTGCACAGTTTATGGTCACATGTTGGCCCACTGGACCCACCCCTCATTCACTCCCATTGTCTGGAGGATCACATCAACTCTCCTATTGGTCTGAAGCTGCCATCAATCTCACCGGCCCCATTGTGACACGAGTTGTGCGCTCCTCCCAGGAGTATTGGAGGCTGAAGGGTGACCTTATAGAGGTTTATCAAATCATGAGGGGCATGGATAGGATAAATAGACAAGGTCCTTGCCCTGGGGTGGGGGTGTCCAGAACTAGCGGGCATAGGTTCAATGTGCGAGGGGAAATATATAAAAGGGATCAGAGGGTCAACTTTTTTCACAGCAGGTGGTGTGTGTATGGAATCTTCTGTCAGGGGAAGTGGTGGAAGTTGGTAAAACTAGACCATTTGGCATCTGGATGGGTGTATGTATTGGAAGGGTGTAGTGGGATGTGTGCCAAGTGTTGGCAAATGGGACGAGATTAAGTTCGGATATCTGGTCAGCATGGACTAGTTTGACCAAAAGGGCTGTTTTCATGCTGTATATCTCTATGGCTCTGCACTGGCATGAGCTTCAACATTCAGTGAAAGGGGGCAGTATCACAGAGTAGAGGGACTGGGGGCTATTCAGCCCATTGGGGCTGTACTCTCTCTCTCTGGAGATGGTGCCAGTCTGTCCCAACTCACCTCCCATTTGCCTGTAAGAAATCTGCTCCTACTTGAAATCACTGCTTAACTTTCTGAGTTCCAAGGAGAATTATCCGACCTTCTGCTAACTCTCCACATAGAGAAACGTATCTTATTTTAATGTTTCAGTGTTATCGAGATGTACAGCACAGAAACCAACCGTTTGGTCCAACTTGTCCATGCCGATCAGATATTCTAAATTAATCTCGTCCCATTTGACAACACTTGGCCCATAACCTTCTAAACCTTTCCTAATCACTTACCCAATCTTTTAAATGTTGCCTTTTAAATGTTGCAATTGTTCCAGCCACCACACTTTCTCTGGCAGCTCATTCCATACACATAGCACGTTCAGCTTGAAAACAATGCCCCTCAGATCCCTTATAAATTGTTTTCCTCACTCCTTAAGCCTGTGCCCCATAGATTTGGACACACCTAACCTGTGAATAAGATCCTGGTTGATCACCCTATCCATGTCCCTCACAATTGTATCAACCACTGAGGTCATCTGTCAGCATCCGATGCTCCAGGGCAAACAGCCCCAGCCTATTCAGCCCATCCCTATATAGCTGAAACCCTCAACCCTAGTAACATCTTTGCACATCTTTTCTGAACCCTCTCAAGTTTCACAATATCATTCCGATAGCGGGGAAACCAGGACTGAAAGCAAAATTTCAGAAGTGGCTGAATCAATGTGCTGAACAGCCACAAAATGCCGTCACAACTCGTGTACTCAATCCACTAACCAGTAAAGGCAAGGATACTAAACGCCTTCTTCACTACCCTGCCTATCTATGACTCCACTTTCAGGAACTATGAACCTGCACTCCAAGATCTTTGTTCAGCAACGCTCCTCAGGACCTTTCCATTAAGTGTATTAGTCCTGCCCTGATTTGATTTTCCAAAATGGAGCACCTCACATTTTTCTGAATTAAACTCCATCTGCCACTCCTTAGCCCATTTGTTTGAAGTCCCATTATAATCTGAGGTAACCTTCTTCCCTGTCCACTGCACCTCCAATTTTGGTATCTATGTAAAGTCACTGACCATGCCTCCTATATTCACATAGAAAACATTTACATAAATGAAGAAAAGCAGTGGACCCAGAAACGATCCTTACAGCATATTGCTCATAGAACATAGAACATTAAAACACAGTACAGGCTCTTCGGCCCTCAATGTCGCGCCGACCTGTCATACCAATCTGAAGCCCATTTAACCAACACTATTCCATGTACGTCCATTTGCTTGTCCAATAACGACTTAAATGTACTTAAAGTTGGTGAATCTACTACCGTTGCAGGCAAAGCATTCCATACACGGACTACTCTCTGAGTAAAGAAATTACCTCTGACATCTGTCCTATATCTATCACCCCTCAATTTAAAGCTATATCTCCTCGTGCTCGCCGTCACCATTCTTGGAAAAAGGTTCTCCCTGTCCACCCTATCTAACCATCTGATTATCTTGTATGTCTCTATTAAGTAACGTATCAACCTTCTTCTCTAACGAAAACAGCCTCAAGTCCCTCAGCCTTTCCTTGTAAGACCTTCCCACCATACCAGGCAACATCCTAGTAAATCTCCTCTGCACCCTTTCAAAGCTTCCACATCCTCCTTATAATGTGGGGAACAGAACTGTACACAATACTCTAAGTGCAGCCTCACTAGAGTTTTGTACAGCTGTAGCATAACATCATGGTTCCGGATTTCGATCCCCCTGTTAATAAAAGCTAAAACCCTGTATGCCTTCTAAACAACCCCGTCAACCTGGTGGCAACTTTCAAGGAAATGTGTACCTGGACACTGAGATCTCTCTGCTCATCTACACTACCAAGAATCATACCATTAGCCCAGTACTTTGCATTCCAGTTACTCTGACCAAAGTGAATCACCTCACACTTGTCCGCATTAAACTCCATTTGCCACCTCTCAGCCCAGTTCTGCAGCTTATCTAAGTCTCTCTGTAACGTACAACATCCTTCGTCACTATCCACAACTCCACCAACCTTCGTGTTGTCTGCAAATTTACTAATCCATCCTTCTACGCCCTCATCCAGGTAGTTTATGAAAATGACGAACAACAGTGGACCCAACGCCGACCCTTGCGGTACACTACTGGCAACTGGACTCCAGGATGAACGTTTCCCATCAATCACCACTGTCTGCTTTCAGCGAGCCAATTACTGATCCAAACTGCTTTATCTCCCACAATCCCATCCTTCCGCATTTTGTACAATAGTCTACTGTGGGGAACCTTATCGAACGCGTTGCTGAAATCCATATACACCACATCAACCGGTTTACTCTCACCTATCTGTTTGGTCACCTTCTCAAAGAACTCAATAAGGTTTGTGAGGCACGACCTACCCTTCACAAAACCGTGCTGACTATCCCTAATCAAATTATTCTTTTCTGGATCATATCTCTTATAACCTTTTCCAACACTTTACCAACAACTGATGTAAGGCTCACTAGTCTATAATTACCAGGGTTGTCTCTACTCCCCTTCTTGAACAGGGGAACCACATGTGCTATCCTCCAGTCTTCTGGCACTATTCCTGTAGACAATGATGATTTAAAGATCAATGCCAAGGCTCGGCAATCTCTACCTTGGCTTCCCAGAGGATCCTGGGATAAGTTCACTGGGCCAAATGGGTTTTATCTATTTTCACACTCTGCAAGATTTCTAATACCTCTTCCTCATGAGCCTTAATCCCACCTAGTCTAGTAGCCTGTATCTCAGTAATCTCAACAACATTGTCATTTTCTAAAGGGAATACTGTTGAAAAATATTCATTTAGTGCTTCCCCTATCTCCTCTGACTCACGGTGGCACAGTGGTTAGCACTGCTGCCTCACAGCGCCAGAGATCTGGGTTCAATTCCTGACTCAGGTGACTGACTGTGCGGAGTTTGCACGTTCTCCCCGTGTCTGCTTGGGTTTCCTCCGGGTGCTCCGGTTTCCTCCCACAGTCCAAAGATGTGCAGGTTCAGGTGAATTGGCCATGCTAAATTGCCTGTAGTGTTAGGTAAAGGGTTAAATGTAGGGGACTGGGTGGGTTGTGCTTCGGCGGGGCGGTGTGGACTTGTTGGGCCGAAGGGCCTGTTTCCACACTGTAAGTAATCTAATCTAATCTAATCTAATCTAATCTAATCTAATAAAAGTAATCTAATCTAATCTAATCTAATCTAATCTACACACAACTCCCCACTACTATCCTTGATTGGCCCTAATCTTATTCGTCATTCTTTAAATACCTATAGAAAGCCTTAGGGTTTACCCTGTTTCTATCCGCCAACAATTTCTCATGTGTCCTCCTGGCACTTCTGAGCTCTTTCTTTAGGACTTTGCTGGCTATTTTGTAACCCTCAAGCGCCCTAACAGACGCTTCACATCTCATCCTAACATAAGCCGCCTTCTTCCTTTTGAAGAGAGATTCCATTTCCTTTGTAAACCACAGCTCCTGCACTCTACAGCTTCCGCCCTGCCTGACAGGTATATACTTATCTCGGACAAATAGGACCTTTTTCTTGATCTTTGAGGGTCCCTATTCTCTGCCTGCTTACTCGTTTATCCTTAGTGTATTTCTGGAATCTCTGGATTCTCTGGGAACCTATTTCCCAAAGCTCTCTCATGTCCCGTTTTTGCTCTCCTGGTTTCCCTCGAGGAGACTCCGACTGCCCCTATACTCCTCCAGGAATTTACACAAACCCAGCTGTCTGCACCTGCCGTATCGCTCCTTCATTTTCTTGACGAGACTCTCAATTTCTCTCGACAGGCAGCATTCCCTACACTACCTATTAAGGCCTTAACAGGAACATACTGTCTGTGTACTCTCGTTGTTGCAGGCCTATGGACGCAATGGCAGATGAGGACAAAGAAGCAATCATTCTCAGTAAAGAGGTGGTGTTGGGAAAGATAACAGCCGAAAGGTAGATGGGTCTCCTGGCCGTGATGGAGTGCATCCCAGGGGACGTTAACAGATGGCAGTGGGTAAATAGCAAATGCACTCGTGATAATTCACTAAAATTTGCTGGACTCTGGGACAGCTCTGACAGATTGGCAAGCTACAAATGTGATGCGAATATTTTAAAATGGACCTGTTAGCATAACTTCTTTGGTGGGGAAAATGCCCGATCTCTTAAGGAAGAAATAGTGAGCTATGTGGATAGAAATTATCTCATTGAGCAGACACAGCATCGATTCATGAAAGGTAGACTTCACTAAGATGAGTGGTAGAGCAATGTGTGCCGAGGCCACTGTAAGTCTGCACAGGGATACAGATAGGCTATGTGAGTGGGTAAGGATCTGGCAGATGAAGGACAAGATTGGGAAACGTGAAGTCATCCATTTTGGTCAGACTAACAGCAAACTGATGATGAAATGGTGAAAACTTGCAGCATGCTGCTGTGCAGAGGGAGCTGGGTGTCCTTATGCACGAATCACAGCAAGTTGGTTTTCAGGTACAGCAGGTAATTAAGACAGTGAAGGGAATATTGTCCTTCATTGCTAGAGGGATGGTTATGCTGCAGCTGTACAGGGTGCTGGGGAGGCTACACCTGGAGTACTGTGTACAGGTTTGGTCCCCTTACATTCGCAAAGATGTACTGACACAGGAGGGAGTGTAGAGGAGGGTCACTAGTTTCAGTCAGGATTTCAGAGGGTTGGCGGATGCAGAGAGATTGAGGAAACTGGTAGTATACTCATTGGAATTTCGAAATATGGGAGGTTGGATGGGAAAAAAAATAAAATTATGAACGGAGTAGATAAGATAGAAGCAGGGAGGTGATTTCCGCTAGGGGTCACTTAAACTAGGGAGCAGAGCATCAAAATAAGGGGGTATCAGATTTAGGACTGAGTTCAGGATGGACTTCTTCAGCTAAATCTGTGAATCTGTGGAATTTGCTGCTGAGTGCAGCAGTTTAGGTTATCGACTTGACTATCGTTAGGTCAAAAGGTAGATTTGTGAACAGGAAAGGAATTAAGGGTTATGGTGAGAGAACAGGAAAGTGGAGCAGAGGCCATGAAAAGATCAGCCCTGATCTTATTAAATGGAAGAGCAGGCTTGAGGGGCCATGTAGCCTACTCCTGCTCCTCTTTCTTATGTTCTTATGTTCCCACTTTCCAGCCTGGGAATAGCAAAGGAATACCTTGTACTGTCAAAATTCGCCTTTGTCCAATTTAGAACACCATTTAGATCTGGTCTATTATTTTCTGTAACTATTTTAAAACTAGTAGAATTATCAAAGAACCCTGACAGCGTGGAAGTAGGCCATTCAGCTCATCACAACCACACGGACCCTCAGAGACTCCTACCTTACCACTGCATTCCCCATGGCTAATCCACCTAGCGTGCACATCCCTGAACAATATGGGCAATTCAGCCTGGAATATCCACACAACCTGCATATCTTTAGATAATGGGAGGAAACCAGAGCAAATAGACGAAACCCACGCAGATAGTAACAACAAGGTGATGATCCCTTTCTTATTTCCCAGTTCCACCAAAATAACTTCACTGGACGTACTCCCAGGAATATCCTCCCTCAGCACAACTGGAATGCTACCTCTAAACAAAAAGGCCACTCCGCCTCCTCTCATGTCCCCCTTCCTATCCTTCCTCTTGCATCGATACCCTGGAACATTACGCTGCCAGTCCTACCCATCTCTGAGTAACGTTTCTGTAATACCCATGATATCCCAGTGCCACGTTCAAAACCATACCCTGAGCCCATCTGCCTTTCCCTGTCAGGCCTCTTGCATTGAAGTAAATGTAGTGTAACTTGTCAGTTCCACCTGGTTCTGTGCCTTGCCCTTGCCTGTCTTGACTGTCTGACTTCTGAACTGTACCAGCCTCAGACTTACCTCTTTTATCACTATCTCTTTGGGTTTACCCTTACTGGATTAATGCCACCTGAGTAACACTAGCAAATCTCCCTGCCTGGATATTAGACACTTTCCAATTCAGGTACAATCCATCCTTCTTATGCAGGTCAACTCTACTCCAGAGGAGCTTACAATGATCAAAAGATGTGAATCCTTCTGCCCTACACCAGCTCCTTAGCCAATCATTCATCCCCTCCATCCTGCTATTCCTACTCTCACTAGCATGTAGCACCAGAAGTAATGCAGATATTATGGTCGAGGACCTACTTTTTTATATTCCAGGCTAATTTGCTATATTCTCTCATCAGGACTTCATCTCTTCCCCTTCCTATGTCATTGGTACCAATGTACAATGACCTCTCACTGGTCATTCTTCCCTTTGAGAATATTCTGCTACCTGTCCGAAACATCCTTGATCCTGACACCAGGGAGGTACCACCCCATTCTGATGTCTGTCAGCTACAGAAAGGGCAGTCTGTGCCCAACTACAGAGTCCCTTATCATCCTTGAGCGTTTGGAATCTGATATACCTCTCATTATAGTCGAGCCAGTCTCAGTAGCAGTAACTTGGCTGTCAGTGCAAAATTCCCCTGAGAGTCTATGACCACCTACATTATCCAAAATAGTATACTTGTTTCAGATGGGGATAGCCACAGGAGACTCCTTCTCTACCTACCTCCCTCTCCTACCTTTCCGAGAGGTAACCCATCTACCTGACTGTATCGGCAGTTTTTCGGCCTGAAACTGCCACCTATCACACATCCTGACTTTTGTAAATTCTTCATTACCATTAAGCACCGCTCCATCTGATCCATGTGATCCAAGAGGATTTGCATCACTTCCTGTAGGCTATCCTCAGGATCATTCAAACTCCCCCTACTCTCCTCCAGGAAGTGTACATCACTGTACGAATGGCCATCTCTGCACCTTAATCTGTAGACCCAGAAAAAGGCAGAGTCTTACAGCTTTACAAAAGACTACTCTCGAATACATTAGTACCTGTATTTTACATTTAAAACATTCAACCAAAAGATCATAACAGAGGCACTTAAACTAGTAAACACTCACCCTACTGAATGTTGCAGATTTGAAAAAGTAAAACAGAGTAAGATTTACCTTTGAAGAGACTGAAACCCACTGAGCTGATCCCCGGCTGTGAGTCACAGACATACAGCACGGAAACAGACCCTTCAGTCAAACTCGTCCATACCGACCAGTTTTCCGAACCTAATCTCGTCCCATTTGCCAGCACTTGGTCAATATCCCTCTAAACCCTTCCTATTCATATACTCATCCAGATGCCGAATAAATGTTGCAATTGTACCAGCCTTCACAACTCCCTCTGGCAGCTCATTCCATAAACACAACACCGTCGCATGAAAAAGTTGCCCCTTAGGTCCCTTTTATATCTTTTCCCTCACGCTAAATCTATACCCTCTAGTTCTAGACTCCCCCACTCCAGTGAAAATCCCTTGTCTATCTATCTGATCCATGCTCATGATTTTATAAACCTTTGAGATCACTCCTCAGCCTCTGACGCTCCAGGGAAAACAGCCCCAGCCTGTACAGCCTATCCCTATATCTCAAATTCTCCAACCCTAGCAACATCCTTATAAATCTTTTGTGAACCTTTCAAGTTACACAACATCTTTGTGATAGGTGGAGAACAGAATTGCGCACAATATTGCAAGAGTGGCCAAACCAATGTCCTGAACAGCCGCAACATGACCTCCCAACTCTCTTACTCAATACTCTGACTAATCAACGAAATCATACCAAACACCTTCACTATCCTATCTACCTGCGCCTCTACTTTCAAGGAGCTATGAACCTGCACAGCAAGGTCCCTTTGTTCAGCAACACTCCCCAGGACCTGACCATGACGTGTATCAGTCCTACTAAGCTTTGCTTTTCCAAAATGCAGCACCTCGCACTTATCTGAATTGAACTCCATCTGCCACTCCTCAGCCTATTTGCCTATTTGATCAAAATCCCATTGAAATCTGAGGTAACCTTCTTCACTGTCCTCTACACCTCCAATTTAGTGCCATCTACAAACTTACTATCTATACCTCCCGTGTTCACATCTAATTCATTTATATAAATGATGAGAAGTAGTGGACCCAGCACGATCCTTGTGGCACTCCACTAGTCACAGGCCTCCAGTCTGAAAAATAATCATCCATCACCACCACACTCTGTCTTCTGCCTTTGAGCCAGTTCTATATCCAAATGGCTACTTCCGTGAGATCTAACCTTGATAACCAGTCTCCCATGGGGAACCTTGTCGAACACCTTACTGAAGTCCATATAGATCGCATCTACTACTCTTCTCTCATCAATCCTCTTTGTTACTTCTTAAAAACCAGATCGAGTATGTGACACATGATTTCCCATGCAGAAAGTTATGCTGACTATCCCTAATCAGTCTGTGCTTTTCCAAATACACGCAAATCCTGTCGCTCAGGGCTCCCTCCAACACCTAGTCTAGCACAGCATCTGTAGTTCCTGGGCTTGTCCAAACTGCCTTCGTTAAATAGTAGCGCCGTATTAACCAACCCGCAGTCTTCTGGCACCTCAGCTGTGACTATCAATAATACAAAAATCTCAGCAAGAGGCCCAGAAATCACTTCCCTCGCTTCCCACAGAATTTTAGGGTACAACTGATCAAAGCCTGGGGATTGATCCATCCTTTATGCGTTTCCAGACATCCCGTACTCTGTAGTATGGACATTTTTCAAGATGTCACCATTTATTTCCCCACATTCTACATCTCCCGTGTCCTTCTCCACAGTAAATACTGATGCAAAATATTGCATCTTGATAAAACAAACGAGGGCAGGACTTACACTAATTAAAAGTAAGGCTTTGAGTAGTGATATGGAACAAAGCTACTGAGAGGTACAGGTCTTCTTAGTCTGTGTCACATGTAGACAGGGTGATTAAGAAGGTGGTTAGCACACTTATCTTCATTGCTCAGACCTCTGAGTACCAGAGTTGGGAATTTAGGTTGAGGCTGTACAGGATGCTGGGGAGGCCTCTTCTAGAATACTGTGTCCAGTTCTGGTTGTGCTGTGATAGGAAGGATATTATTAAATTGGAGCGGATTCGGAAGAGACTAACCGGGATGTTGCCATGAATGGAGGGATTGTGTCACAAGGAGAAGCTGGATAGGCTGGGATGCTTTTTCACTACAGCGTAGGAGGTTGAGGGATGACCTTAAAGGATTATAAAACCATGAAGCGTGTAGATAAGGGGGAGGGGGGGATTCAAGACCTGGGTGCATACAATTTGAAAATAGAGGAGAAAGGTTTAAAAAATAAATTGGTGATTTATTTTTACCTTTACATGTGTGAAGTGAACTCCCAGAAAAAGAGGCAGCTGTGAATACAATTACAATGTTTAAAAGACATTTAGACAAGTCCATAAATAGGAAATATTTGGATGAATGTGGACCAAGCGGAGGCAGGTGCGATTAGATTAGTTGGGAATTATGGTCAACACGGACTGGTTTAACCACAGGGTCTGTCTCTGTTCTGTATCATTTTAAGACTCAAACTCTCGCTATCTCTGAATTCCTCCATGCTCACAACTCCCCAGATCACTGTCACCTCATCCAGACTAAACTCTTCCTTATCTCTAGAAATCCTCTCTCGCCTCAGAACCATCACTATCTCTGGTATCACAAGCATCTCTGTAACATCCTCCAATTGCCTCCCATCTCATCACCCACCCTCACGATCTCTAATCTTGACAACCCCCACAAATCTGTCCTTCTCCACAGTAAACACTGATGCCACTCGTTTAGTATCCCCCCCAACAACTCCATCTCCTGTGTCTTCACACATAGGCTGCCTTGCTGATCTTTGAGGTGGCCTATTCTCTCTCTAGTGACCCATTTGCTCTTAATGTATTTGTAAAAACCCTTTCCCTATTCGCCAAAGCGGTCTCCTGTCCCCTTTTTGCCTTACTGATTTTCCCCTCTTTCCTTAAACTGATGCCCTCTAGTCTGTGATTGCCCAACCCTGGGGAAAAAAGACTGAGTACATTCATTCGGTCCATGCCTGTCATGATCTTATACACTTCTGTCAGATCCCCCTCAACCTCATACAGGCTAAAGTAAAATATCCCAGCTTGTCCAAACTCTCCCTATAACTCAGACTATTGAGACAGTAACATCCTTGTATATGTCTTCAGCCGTCTTTCCAATTTAATAACACACTTCCTATAGTAAATTGAAAGGAAAACTGAACATTACGCTACCAGTATGGCCTCACCAGCATCCTATTAACTGTAACGTAATTCCCTGATTTCGATACTCAGTGATATGCACTGCTGAAGGCCAGTGTGTCAAAAGCTTTCGTCATTGTCCTGTCTACCTGTGAATCAACTTTCAGAGAACCATGCACCTGTAACATCTCTGTAACATTCTTGCCTCTATACTCGAAGGATGTTTGTGATTTTTGGATTGGAATAAATGCAAAATATTACATCTTGGTAAAACAAACGAAGGCTGGACTTAGACTGATTAAAAGTTGGGCCTCGGATAGTGATATGGAACAAAGAGACCGAGGGGTTCAGATCTTTGAACTATGTGTCACATGCAGACAGGGTGGCTCAGAAGGGGTTTAGCACATTTGCCTTCATTGCTCAGATCTTTGAATATAGGCGTTGGGACATTATGTTGAGGTTGTACAGGATGTTGGGGAGGCCTCTTCTGGAATACTGTGCCCAGTTCTGCTTGTGCTGTTATAGGAAGGATATTATTAAATCGGAGCAGGTTCAGAAGAGATTTACCAGGATGGTGATGGGAACGGAGGGATTGAATTATAAGCAGAGTCTGGATAGGTTGGGTCCTTTTTCACTGGAGCACAGGAGGCTGAGGGGTGAACTTATTAGAGGTTTATAAAATCCTGAAGAGTTTTGGTAATGTGAACAGCAGGTGCCCTTTCCAGGAGGGGTTGCGATTCAAGATTGGGGACATCCTTTTCTCAAATTAAAAAGTAAGGCTTTAAAAAGAAGTTCCGATGTTATTTTTTGTTTTTGCACAAGAGTGGTTCACATGTGGAATAAACTTGCAGAGGACGTGGTAGATGTGAATGCAATTACAATTTCAGGGTGTCACAGTGGCTCAACGGTTAGCACTGCTACCTCTCAACACCAGGGACACAGGCTCAATTCCTGTATTGGGTGACTGTCCATGTGGAGTTTGCATATTCTTCCCCATGACAGTGTGGGTTCCTCCAGGTGCTGCCGTTTCCTCCCACAATCCACAGATGTACAGGGGAGGTGACCTGACCGTGCTCAATTGCCCATAGTGTTCAGGAATGATTGGGTTGAGTGAATTAGTCGGGGTAAATGTAGAGCAAAAGGGTAGGGGAATGGGATTCTAATAGGAAAAAAACATTTGGACCCGTATATCAACAGGGAATGCTAGGATGGACTTGGACCAAGTGGAGGCAGGTGCGATTAGTTCAGTTCGAATTTATGGTCGACACGGACTGGTTGGACCACATGTTCTGTGTCGATGCTGTGTAACTTTATGACTCGTTACCTCTGTAAATTCCTCTATGTTTGGAACTCTCCCTATCAGTGCCATCTCATCCAGCCTTACAAATATTCCTCATCTCTATAATTCCACTCCAGCCTCAAAATTCAAAAACCTCTATCACAAATCTCTCTATCTCTGTAACATCGTCCATCCTCACAATCCTTTCCAACTTGCATCTCCTCCAGCTTCATTATCCTCCCCCTGTCTAATCCCCTCCAGTCTCTCAAAGCTCTGCTATATGTGCCTTTCTTTATTTCCAGCTTTCAGGATGCCCAATGTTTATTTCTCACTTGATGATTGCCCTTTACAATTCCTGCGCTGAGCTTCTGAATTTCCTCTTAAATCTCTGCGTCTCACTTTCCTCCCAAGAAAATCGACCAATCATGTGTCATCTATTCTAGTATCACCGTTTCTGACCTGATGTCCAATGGAGCCTGTCATATTCCTATAATAAACATCTCAGCGGTCTACAGAACAGAAAAACGCTCTGGTGGTCCATCGAATCTGAGAGAAAGAAAACTACGACTGAAAACTACCACCATACTATTATCCTCCTCTATTTTCCAGTACATGTGGAAAAGTGTCATCTATCATGGCATAGCAAGTGCACACTAAATACATCTCAAATGATTTCGGGATTTGTGTCTCCCACCCTCACAGACAGTGAGGTTTAGTGCAAGTGTTGCTCGATGATGACATCACCCACAGGAACACAGAGCAGCTGGGTCTGTGCAAACCAGAGTTTGCCCACACATTGGGAAGGATGGCAGGGTCCCTGAGAGGGGGCACAGGAGAGTTACCAGGATGGTTCAAGGAATGGGGGATTTTAGTTGCAGGGACATGGGTGTTGTTAATACATATCAAGAATATCCATCTACAATAGATGGACTCTTGTTCTCAACCTCTCCCCTTGCCTGGGCTGTGGTAACCTTCAGGTTAAACCACCACCAGACATCTCTCCCTAATGAGAGAGCAGCCCTATGGTCTGGTAGGACAATGCTGACTTTACCTTTTACACAGTGATGCCACTGTGCATCGGGGGTGGAGAGAGGGAATGCTGAAGGTGGTGGATGGGACACCACTCAGGCACAGTGCTTTGTCCTGGAGGATGTTCGCTTTCTTTAATACTGTTGAGGGCTGCACTGATGAAGGCAAGTGGAGAATGTTCCAACACGATCCTGATGTGTACCTTATAGAGAGCAAACAGACACTGGGGAATCAGGGGTTTGGGGAAACTGAGGTGTTCTCGTTGTAGCAAAGGAAATTGAGGGGAGCTGAGAGACAAGTGCTTACAAAACATATACAACAGGATGTTAAACCTTGCACTCATCAACTCATCATAAAAGGATTACTGGACACATATTTAAGATTTTGGGGAGATCTATTGACAGGACGGTTTGATTCAAAGGAGAATTTTTATGCAGAAAATGGAATTGAGCTGGAACAAAATACTCACACACAGTGCAAATATCCAGGTCCTGAGGTCCTGATGAATGGAGTAATTCAATCAGAGTTTGGCATTACAGTTACTGAGATTGCCATCTGAATATCCACCTGTAGTATCCTGTAATACAAATTTATAAAATCTGTCACTGTCAGTTCAGGTTAGAAACTCACACCATCCCCTCCTCCTGGTCCAGGATGACTGTACATATTACCCCTTGTGGAGGTCAGTAGTCAGTTCAGGGGGAAATCTGTGTGGGTTTCTATGATTTTCCAACTTGGGACTTCATGTGACTGAACAGGGCAGATCTTTGACACATGGGACAGAATGTTCCAAGAGTCAGTGAGATTTGGAGAGCAGGATTTCCTTCCTTTTCTTTCCTTCCGTTCTGCCGCTGTGCCTCATCAATAAGACATGGGGGGGGGGGGGGGGGGGGGTGAAAGGCTCATGCAGCTCGATGGGCAAGTTGTCTCCATTCTGACCAAAGGGCAGCAAGATCCTCCCAGTCATTCCAAAGAGTCTCTCTGAAAAGACAGCAACTCAGCATGCTTCCCACTGCCTGGTGCTCCCTGGAAAGATTTAGAAGAATGAGGGGGGAGTCTCCTAGAAAATGTAGAACAGTAAAATTCCAAAAGGATTATAAACAGTTTACAGAGATGGATTCGGAGAAGTGGACAAGTTGGTAAATGGAGCATAACTTGGGATAATGTGAAGTTGTTCATTTTGGAGGAGGTAATAAAAGAACAGAGGACTATTTAAATGGTGGAAACTGTAGAAAGCTGCAACACAAAAGGGACCCAGGGGGTAACTGTGCAGGAAACACAGAAAGCTAGCACACAGTTACAACAGGTCATCAGGAAGGGGAATGGAATATTATTCCTGATTTCAGGGGATTTGCAGTATAAGCGTTTGGAGTATATACCTGAGAGCCACTTTATATATGCGAGTGAGACCACATATGGAGTAATGAGAGAAATTTTGGTCCCTTTATTTAAGGAAATACATCACTTCATCGGAAGCATTCAGAGAAGATTTACTGGGATGATCCCTGGTTTGCAGGGACTATCTTTTAAGAAAAGGCTGAAGAAGTTGGGACTGGACTCATTGGATTTGGGGGAGAATGAGAGGCGATCTTATTGAAACATAGGCTTATTAAGGGGTATGTCAGGGTAAATACTGAGAGGATGTGTCCCATCATGAGGGATCCTAGAACCAGATTCTGGGTCAGTTGCAGAATCAAGGGTTCTGTTTTAGATTTGTCAACTTTAATGCAACACAGACATGGGTAAGGGGTTTCAGTAGCAATGGAGCTGGGGTGAGGTGGAGAAAAGCAACATTTTAGAGATTGGAATTCCAGGTGTTTGCAATTGTGTAGATGTCTGATCAGAAGGTTACCTTGGGGTCAGAACATGAGAGCAATATTGTTAAGTTCTGCCTCAGGCATTTCCCAGTAAGAGGGAGGGGCTGAGCAGTAAGGGAAAGTAATTTGTAATAGCAACTGAAGGCAATGGGTTTAACCATTGCAGTGTTTCAGTGGAGGAAATTGCAGCCAATCGAGTGGTAAGCAGTTTGATGAATGAGTAACAGTGGAGCAATAGAGAGGGATGATAGGGAGAGAGAGCTGGGCATCGTCAGTGTACATGGGAAACCAATACGATGTCACCTCCTGGCAGTGTGTAGGTGAGATACAGGAGGGGACAAAGATAGATCCTGGATGGACACCACAGATGAGGAATTCAGAAAGGAAAGGGAGAGTGGAGATGGAGCAGGATTTTCCAACAACCTTGAGGTCAAGTATTAGTTCTTAGCAGAATTGGAGAGAAGGACATAACCAGAAAAGACAGACAGAACAACGAAAAATATTTGTGAATTGGGGAGGGGGAGTGATGAGGAGGGGCCCGACTCCAAAACTGCTATTTCTACATCAGTGACATCACCCAACTCCACCCTAGTCTCAGCCCATTTACTGAAATACTCGTCCATCCCTGTGTTATCTCCAGACTACGTTATCCAAACACAGTCCTGGCCAGCCTCCCACATTCAACTTACATATAATCCCAAGAGTATCGAAAACCCTCCTGCCCGAGTGCTCACTTGCACCAAAACTTGTTGATTCATCAAAAGGCTCCTTCCAAGCAACAATTTAAAATTCTCTCCCTTGATGTAATTCCTGGCTGTGAACATCCCTGTCTCCCTGAACCACACAACCTGTGAGATCCCAACAACTCATTTTCTTTCAGACTCCCAAAGATGCATTTATGTATTGCTTCACCAGTCTGGCTGTTTCGACACGGTCAAGGGAACAAAGTCTGGAAATCGCACCCTGACCCTCTCAGACTGGCCTCCTCCTTTAATGTATTCCTGAAAACCTGCTTATTTGGCAATACTTTTGATCACCTGACCTAATATCCCCATCTGTGGCCTTATGTCAGAAATTCTCAATTTCTGTGAAATTATAAAAATGATAAAAATACAAACCGTTGTTGATTTGCACACACATTGTCAACTCTTCACTGTCACTGAGTGAATAATCTGTAACATCTCTTACCCAAGTCACCACACCAACTGCAGCTGTACAAGGAAGTCAAACATCACCCTCTCCACAGGCAATGGGGCTTTGGCATTAATCACTGGTGTCTGTGGAGAGAGAAACACATAGTTGATATTTCAGGGAGTGCTAAATGCATTACAGGAAGTGAGAATGTTGCAGAATTTGATGGTCAGAAATGGAAGGAAAATGCACTCTTTTGTTGAAAAAAAGATTTATTCACTGGCAAAGATACTGTGGAAAATTTAGTCCGTTGAGAGAGCAGCACATTGTCAGGGGTTGGGCAGCAGAGGAAAATTAACTTACAAAAGGTCTGTGAAAGTAACAGTAAAACACTAAACAAGCCAAACAGCCTGTGCCCAAAGACTTTAACTCCCCTTCCTGCTCCACCAAAGATATGCAGGTCCTGGGCCATCTCCACCGCCAAATCCCAGGCATCTGATGGCTGGATGAAGAACGCCTCATCATCGGTGTTCAGATCCTCCAATCACATGGGATCAATGTGGATTTCACCAGTTTCCTCATTTCCACTCCACCCACCTTATCCCAGATCCAGCCTTCCAACTCGGCACTGCCCTTTTGACCTGTCCTACGTTTCCATCTTCCTTCCCACCAATCAGCTGCTGCCTGACCTGCTGTGCTTTTCTAGCATCACACTCTTTGACATTGAAAACATCCTGACTCTGACACTGTGTAAATCCTGCCCTATCACTCCCTGCCAAGGAAGGCTGTGCATGCGTCCCCCTACAGCTTGCCCCTCTCAAAGTTGGCAGCCACACACATGTCCCGTGGATCACTGCCCCCAATAAAGATGGCGGCGATCACTCACACCTTTCACCATTTGAAGCATTTTCCCGTTTGCCACAAACACAGGCCTGGGATTTTCAAATTTGTGTTTTCCGATGTGCACTAAGTTCTGTAAAACGTCTCAGCCCGTTCCATTAAAATTTCCTTCTCTTCCTGATCAATATGTCTTTCCTTAACCATGCCCTGCACCTTCACACATTTCCAATGCCTTGATCACAACATTACAGTGCTGCCAGTGAAGCTTATCACGTGGTATCACTTTATTCCTGATGAAGGGCTTTTGCCCGAAACGTCGATTTTGCTGCTCCTTGGATGCTGCCTGAACTGCTGTGCTCTTCCAGCACCACTAATCGAGAGGCTTATCACGTGGTTGAGTGTAGCCACGCCCCTCATTCACTCAGACCAACCGGCACTACCTTGTCTTTCAGCACCGTCCCCATCCTTTTATTGGTCCTGCACTGAGATCAATCACCAGAGGCCCTTTGTGGGCTGGAGCATGCTCAGTGCTTCCTGCTTTTGCTGCTGTTTATCAGGTATAAGAGAGAGAGTGTTCATTCCTGTTTCTCCTAATGTCAGACATTAACAACAACGACCTGCATTGTATGGAGCCTTTCACACTGACAAATCTCCTAAAGTGCTTCACGAATGCTGGAAATGTTGATTAAAGAGAACAACTTTAAGATACATCTTTGAGGAGTATAGAGGGGGTTGGGAAGGATATTTAAGAGATTTTTAGATCAGACAAACCGTCTAAAGAGCAACCCACCCAGACCAATTCCCCTACATCTAACACGACGGGCAATTTAGCATGGCCAATTCACCTAACCTGTACATTTTTGGACTGTGGGAGGAAACCGGAGCACCCGGAGGAAACCCACGCAGACACTGGGAGAATGTGCAAACTCGACACAGACAGTTGCCTGAGGTGGGAATAGAACCCGGGTATCTGGCGCTGTGAGGCAGCAGTGCTAACCACAATGCCACCGTGCCGCCCATCTGCAACTCTGTCCTCTGCAGCTCCAATCATGGAGTGATGTCTGTGGAGAACAGCTTACGACGTAGACAGTTAGTGGCTAACCGTAGTTTAGCAACCCCATGTCCTAGCCCCCCTACCCCACACACCAGTCCTTGTTCTCACAGCCTGTCATTACACACTACCTATGGTTAGCCACTAACAGCTAGTAGCCCTCCCCCAGCTAGATCGTTATCCACTCCTTTATCCAACCCTTCTTCTCGCTCTATTCCCACCTATCCTTTAATCCTTACATCCTCCCCTAAACCCTTCCCTCTGCATATAAACCAACATTTTTTTCTCTCAGTATCAGTTCTGAGGAAGGGACACCGGATCTGAAACGTTAACTCTGATTTCTCATCACAGATACTGCCAGACCTGCTGAGCTTTTCCAGAACCTCCTGGTTGTTTTTTCTGATTTACATCTTCCACAGTTTTTTGGTTTTAATTTACCGGGAGTTTGTAATTATGGTCCCACAGCCTCTGTCCCAGTCTCTGCTGTCTCTCCCAACCCCACCCAGTGACACGGCACCTGCACAGCTCATGGACCTGTGTCATCTTGCTGGCCACACCCCTCATTCACTCCCATTGGCTGCAGGACCACACAGACTCTCCTCCCATTGGTCTGGAGCTGCCGTCAATCAGCCAGGCCCCATTGTGATGAGAGTGGAGGGCTAATCCCTCTCTCTGCCCTGGGATGAGCTTCATCATTCACAGTGAATGGGGCAGTACCACAGAGCACAGGGCCTGGGGGCTATTCAGCCCATTGGGGCTATTCAGCCCATTGGGGCTGTACTCTCTCCCTCTGGAGATGCTGCAAATCTGTCCCAAATCCCCTCCTATTTGCCCACAGCCCCCCAAATCTTTCCTTAAAAATTAAAATTCCAAGTCTCTTTCAGAATACCTGCTGAATCTGTGTCATTCAGACTGTTCCAGATGCTCAGAACTTACTGAGTACAATAATGTTCACATTTTCACTTTGTATTATTTGCCAATTACTTGAAAGTAGTTACTAAAAGTTATGACAGTGTTAACAATTCCTCTCTCTCCTCAAATTCAAGACCTTGGAACCAAATCTGCACCAGGTCAAAATCACTGTTTCACCTTCTCAGCTCCAAGGACAATTATCTGTGCTTCAGCTTGCTCTCCACAAAAGAGGAATGCATCTTAGTTTATTAACGTCATAGACATATACAGCACAGAAACAGAACTTCGGTCCAATTCATCCATGCCAACTAGGAATCCTAAACTACTGGAGTCCCATTTGCCAGCTATTGGCCTGTATCCATCAAAACCCTTCCTGTTCACGTACCCAATCGGATGCCTTTTAAATGTTGTGATTTTATCAGCCTCCACTACTTCATCTGGCAGCTCATTCCATACACACACCACACTCAGCTTGAAAACGTTGCCCTTAGATTCCTTTTAATCGTTGCCCTCTCAACCATGTGCTCCAGTTTTGGACCCATCTAACCTCAGGAAAAAGAACCCCGTCTGCTCACCTTATCCATGCCCCTCGTGATTTTATAAATCTCCATGAAGTCACCTCTCAGTCTTGGACTCTCCAGGGAAATTAACCCCAACCTATTCAGCCTCTCCCTGTAGCCCAAATCCTCCAAACCTGGCAACGTTTTTGTAAATCTTGTCCGAACCTTTTCACGTTTCACAACATCCTTCCCAGAACAGGGAAAATCAAACTGAAAACAGAATTCGAGAAGTGGCTTAATCAATGTATTTTAAATGTTGTAATTGTACTCTCCTTCACCCCTTCCCTTGGCAGCTCACTCCAAACATGCACTGCCCTCAAACTGTCCAACTCTGGCAAAGTCCTTGCAAACATTTTCTGAAATGTTTCAAGTTTCACAACATCATTCCTGGAACAGGGAGATTGGAACTGAAAACAGAATTCCAGAAGAGCCTTAATCAATGTCCTGTACAGCAACAACATGACGGAGAGCATAACAAACGCTGCAGTCACTCCCTTACCTACCTGTGACTCTACTTTCAAGGAACTATGAACCTGCACTCCAAGGTCTCTTTGTTCAGCAACACTTCCCAGGACCTTACCAGTAAGTGTATAAGTCCTGCCCTGATTTGTCTTTCCAAAATCCAACAGCTAACATTTATCTCAATTGAACTCTATCTGCCATTCCTTGCTCCACTGGCCCATCTGATCAAGATCCTGTTGTATTCTGAACTAACCTTCTTCGCTGTCCACTACACCTCCAATTTTGGTGTCTTGTGTAAAGCTACTAACCATATCTCATATATTCACATCCAAGTCATTTATATAAGGACCCAATAATTGATCCTTGTAGCACACTGCTGCTCATAGTCCTCCAGTCCACAAAGCAAATCTCCATCATCACCCTCTGTCTCCTACCATCAAGCCAGTTTCGTACCCAAATGGCTTATTCCCCTTCATTCCATGTTATGTAACCCTGCTAACCAGTCTGCTTTGTGGAATCTTGTCGAATGTCCATATAAACAACGTTCACAGCCTGGTTTAATCAATTTTCTTTGTCACTTCAAAACATTCAGTCAAGTTAGTGAGACACGATTGTGCACGTACAAAGCCACATTGAGAACAGTCAATAATTATTCCTTACTTTTCCAAATAGATGGATATCCTGTCCCTCAGAATCCTTTCCAACAACTTGCCTGCCACTGACTTCAGGCTCACTATTTTCTTGTTCCATGGCCTCTCCTTACCACCTTTTTAAAAAAATGGCACCTCATCTGTCGCTATCAATGATACAAATACCTCAGGAGAGGCCCAACAATCACTTCCCTAGATTTCCAGAAAGTTCCGGGATACATCTGATCAGGTCCCAGGGCTTTATTCAACTTGATGCAATTCAAGACATCCAGTAACACCTCCACTGTAACATGGATACTTTTCAAGTTCTCTCTGTTTATTTCTCCAAACTCTCGAGCTTCCATATCTTTCTCCAGTAAAAATGACGTGAAATATTTCCATATCTTTCCCACCCCTGGTGGTTCCATAGACAGCCTCGTTAATCTTTAAGGGGTCCTATTCTCTGGTCCAGTTAATCTTTTGTCTGTGATATATTTGTTTGATCTCTTTGGATTCTACTTAAACCATTTCCTGAAGCTATTTCATGTCAAACAGCATCAGCAGCAAGCAACAGAGCTAAACGATCCCACAACCAATAGATCAGATCGGAGCTCTGCAGTTCTGCCACACCCAGTTGTGAACGGTGATGGACAATTAAATAACTCACTGGAGGAAACATCACAGATATCCCCACCCTTACCGGTGAAGGGGTCTCACACGCCCACGCACCAGATAAGATGACAGCATTTGCAGCAATCTTCAGCCAGAAGTGCAAAGTGGGATGATCCATCTCAGCCTTCTCCAGTGATTTCCAACATCACAGATGTGAGTTTTAAGCCAGTTTGATTCAGTGTGAATAACATCAAGAAATGGTTAAGTAGTGCAAAGGCTACGGGCCCTACCAATATTCTGGCAATAATACTGATGGTTTGAGCTCCAGAACTTGCCACCCACCAAGCTAAGGACCGCTCCAGCCCTGGCATCCAGCGACAATGTGGAACCTTGCCCAGGGATGTTCAGCACAAAAACACAGGGCAATGCAACCCAAGCAATTTCCATCTATCAGTCCACACTCGATCAGCAGTAAAGTGATGGAAGATGTCATCAACAGGGGTATCAAGCAGCATCTGCACAGCAATAGCCAGCTGAGTGACACTCATTTTAGGCTCCACCAGGGTCACTCAGCTCCCGATTGTGTTACGGCCCTGATTCACAACCTGACAACCAGCTGAATCCCAGAGGTGAGGTGAGGGTGACAGCCCAGTCCCACTCCAAGATCACTATTTCTAGCTGATTCTACCCTTGTCTCAGCTCATATACTGTCATCCACCTTGTGTTATCTCCAGACGTCAGTATCCAAACACACTCCTGGCCAGCTTCCCACATTCAATCTCCCTGTAATCTAAAGAAAAACTAAATCTCTGCTGCCCAAGTACTCCCTCGTACCAAAACTTGTTGATCCATCACAAGGCTCCTATTCATAATCAACAACATAGAGCCACAGAGACGTACAGAATGGAATCAGACCCTTCAATCCAACCCGTCCATGCCAACCAGATATTCCAACCCAATTCCGTCCCACCTGCCAGCATCCGGCCCACATCCCTCAATTTAAAATTCTGACCCTTGATTTAATTCCTGGTTGTGATCATCCCTAGCTTGCCGCATCACACATCCGTGAAGACCTCGACAACCCATTCTGTTCGAGACTCCCAATGATCTATTAATTCATTACTTCACCTGTGTGGCTGCTTTTACAGTTGCCAAAGCATCATTTTCTGAAATTCGCAGCCAAAACCTCACAGGTCTGCTTTCCTCCTTTAAGACATTCCTCAAAGCCTGCTTATTTGGCAATGCTTTTGGTCACCTGACCTAATACCATCAGTCTCTGACCTTATGTCTAAAGTTCCCAATAATATTTTTGTGAAATTATAAGCATGATGATAAAACTACAAACTGTTCTTGATTTGGACATTACCTTCAAATCATCACTGTTGCTGTAATGAATACTCTGTAATATCTCTTACCTAACCACATTGTGGGAGTACCTTCACCACACAAACTGCAGCTGTACAAGAAAGTCAAACATCACCCTCTCCACAAGCAACAGGACTTTGGCATTAATCACTGGTATCTGTGGAAGGAGAAACACAGTTGATGTTTCAGGCAGTGCAAAACAGATTACAGGGAATGAAAATGGTGCAGAATTTGATAGTCCGAAATGGAAGGAAAATACACTTGCTTATTGGAAAAAAGAATTCTTGAGTGTCAAAGATTTTCCAGAAAGAAAATTAATAAGCAGCACATGGTCAGGGGCTGGGCGGCAGAGAAAAATTAACTTACAAAAATGTCTGTAAAAGTAATCGTAAAATACGAAACAGACCAAAAATACACCCATTGTTTGATACTGAGCAAGCTAGATATTGACAAAGTGCTCATAAGGGAGCCCAGAGATGAAGTAGAGCTGTAGAAGCTGTTATGATCCCACAGTCAAAGAGACGTATTGCACCGACACAGACCCTTCGGTTTAACTCATCCATGCCAACCCGGTATCCGAACCTAGTCTATTCCCATTTGCCAGCACTTGGCCCATATCCCTGTAAACGCTTCCTAATCATATCATGTGTCTATTTAGATGCCTTCAACAAGTTTTAATTGTACTAGCCTCCACCACTTCCTCTGGCAGCTCATTCCACCCACTGCATGAAAGAGTTGTTCTTTAGCCCCCTTTGAATTTTTGCCCCGTTAACCCTAAAGCAATGTCCTCTACTTTTGGACACCACTACTCCAGGGAAAACACCTTGTTCATTTACCCTGTTCATGCTCCTCATGATTGTATAAATCTCCATAACATCACCGCTCAGCCTATGGCACTCCAGGGAAAACAGCCCCAGCCTTTTATGCCTCATCCTGTAGCTCAAATCCTCCAACCCTAACAACATCCTTGTAAGTCTTTTTTGAAACCTTTCAAGTTTCACAGCACCCTTCTGATAGGAGGCAGGCCAGAATTGCACACAATATTCCAAAAGTGGCCTAATGAATGTCCTGTACAGCAACATGACCTCCCACATCCTATATTCAATGCTCTAGCCAAAAAAGGAAAATACACTGAACACCTTCTTCATCATCCTATCTACCTGCAACTTGACTTGGAAGTACTGTGAACCTGCAGTCCAAGGTCTCTTTGTTCTGCAAACGTCTCCAGGGCCTTTCCATTCAGTGCATAAGTCCTGGGCTGAAAAACGTATTGCTGGAAAAGCACAGCAGGTCAGGTAGCATCCAAAGATCGGGATAATCGACATTTCGGGCATGAGCCCTTCTTCAGGAATCCTGAAGAAGGGCTCATGCCCGCAATGTCGATTCTCCTGATCTTTAGATGCTGCTTGACCTGCTGTGATTTTCCAGCAACACATTTTTGAGCTCTGATCTCCAGCATCTGCAGTCTTCACTTTCCCCTAGTGTATAAGTCCTGCCCTGACTTGCTTTTCCAAAATGCAGCACCTCACATTTATCTAAATTAATCCGTATCTGATCAGTATTTCACTGTAACCTGAGGTAACCTTCTTCCCTATGCACAATACCTCCAATTTTGATTGACCTGCAAACTCAGTTACGATAGCAAGTCCTTTAAATGAATGACGAAACAAATCCAGAAATAAACATTCATTACTCTGAGTTTGAATGTACTCTGTGTAAATCCTGCCCAATGACTCTGTACCAGAGAAAGGCTGCACATGCGCCTGGCTGCACCTTGCCCCCTACAAAGATGGCGGCTGCGCACGTGTCCAGTGAATCGTTGCCCCGAATAAAGATGGCGGTGCTCACTCAGGCCTGCAGCCGCGCTGAGGCAATTTCCCTTTTACTACAAACACGGGACTGGGAAGTTCAAATTTGTGTTTTCCGACGTGCACAACATGCTTGTAAAACCTCTCCCCTCATAGCAATACAGTTTTTCTCCCGTTTCCCTCTGTTTATTTGTTTCTTTCCTTACCGTATCCTTTCGCTCCATAACTTCCGGAAAATTCATTACAGCGACTCTCCGCTGCGCGCGAGGGTAACCACGTGGTTTAGTCTAGTTCTGCCCCTAGTTCACTTTGATTGGTTGGAGGACCAACCTCCCCTGGTCCTCCAGTTCCGCCCACCGTCCTTTCATTGGTCCGGTGCTGACATCAATCACCCGGGGTCCCTTTGTTGGCTCGAGCATGCACTGTGCGTCCTGCTTTCGCTGATATGTTGGGTAATGTGATGGGAGAGTTCACTGAGGGGAAGGATCCCTTTGTGTGAGCTCTGCAGTAGATTTCCTTGATTCATGGAGGGAATTCCCTTCCTACTCATGACTGTATCGCTGTGATTGATGAATCAATGCCATCTGAACCAGTACATAAACACACCATTTTCACAACATCTGAGATCTTCAGCACATTGTATCACACTCTTCTTTGGAGATAAAAAAAGCATGAAATGGAGCCTCAAGGAATCAGAACAGGAATAGGGCATTCATTCCCTTCAGCTTGTTCCCCCATTCTATCAGATCATGGCTGGGCCAACCCAGACCTCAACACCTCTTTTATGCTTGATCCGCATATCCCTCAACTGCTCAATATTTCAAAAATCTATCTGGCCTCTTTTAGAATAATTTGAGACAGAATCATAAATTCCCTACTGTGTGGAAACAGGCCCTTCAGCCCAACAAGCCACACTGACCCTCTGATGACTAACCCAACCAGATCCATTCCCCTTCCACATTTAACTTTCACAATTTTTTGGGCTAGAAAATTCTAGCCATTCACTGAGAGAAAAAAATTCTTTACATTTTTTACAAAATGAATGTTCCCTTATGTAATGTTTAGTTTGAGACTTCATTGGTGCTAGAAGATCGAGTCAACATCTACCCTGTCAAGCTCCTCAGAATCTTGTTTCCATAAGATCACCCCTTATATTACGTGGGTGGCACAGTGGTTAGCACTGATATCTCACAGTGCCAAAGACCTGGGTTTAATTCCTGCCTCAGGTGACTCTCTGTGTGGAGTTTGCACGTTGTCTGCGTGGGTTTCCTCCGGGTGCTCCGGTATCCTCCCACAATCCAAAAAAAGTGCAGGGTAGGTGAATTGGCAATGCTAAATTGCCTGTAGTGTTAGGTGAAGGGGTAAATGTAGGGGAATGGATCTGGGTGGGTTGTGCTTCGTCAGATCGGTGTGGACTTGTTGGGCCAAAGTGCCTGTTTCCACACTGTATGTAATCTGTTTGTCGAGATTCTATTGAATAATGACCTAACCTGTTTAGCTATTCTTGATAGGTCAACTTTTTCATCCTTGAAGCAGCTAGCTGAATTTTTTTTTAATTGTCTCCAATACTGGTTTATCCCTTATTAAATATGGGAGCTAACATTGTGTACAGTACTCCAAGTGAGGTCTCAGCAACAGCCAGTGTGGTTAACCAATCCTCACTCCATGCAAATAGGTTACCCCTGACAAAGTGAGCTCCTGTATTATGCAATTAACTTTTCTATAGCACATTATCATATGCATTTTTTAAAACCCAAATACAGAACATCATTGGATTGCCCTTTATCAGCCCTGCTTGTGATCTCCTCAATGAACTGTTGCAAATTTGTCGTAGTGTCTCTTTCACAAAACCCAGTCTACAATGTTAAATGATAAGCTTTTCTAAATGTCCTGCTATTTATTACTTTAATATTCGACTCTGCCATATTACAAACACAGATATTAAACTAACTAATCTATAGTTTCCTGATTTCTGTCTCCCTTCCCTTCTTGAACAGGTGCATCAATCCACTGGATTTTTCCTGTATCCCCCGATTCTGGAATATTCCAATTGATGCCTTGAATATCTCTGCAGTCAGTTGCCCTAAAAGTGTTTGATCCAGGCCATTAGGTCCTGTCTGCCATTAGTCCTATTAGTTGGTCAATACTTTGTCCCTTGTGACAAAGACTGTTATAACATTTTTCTACCCATGATTAACTTGCTTATTTGCTACCTTTAGGATGATAACGGTATCCTCCTTCCTGAAGATCAATGTAAAATATCGGTTTAAATTATCTGCTGTTTCCTTGTACCCATGATCAATTCCACAGTCAGAACCTCCAAGGGTTCGATGCTGACGTTAGATACTCAATTTTTATATACCTGTACAACTCTTGTCATTCATTTTTGTTTCTTGTCAATTTAATTACATGATCAGTTTTCTCCCTTTTTAGTCATCCGCGGCTATGTCATTCTTTTCCTTGTGGGTACTGCTCTTGACTGCCACGGGCGGTTCACCTTTCTCTTCTCCTTTTTGCTTCAAATTAACTTTTGCTAAGAATTATGTAAAACAAAACTCATCATATTACAGTGACTGAGCATGTGATTTTTTTTAAACATTGGATGCCTTAATGTTCTCATTGGGTTTTGCTGTTTCAAAGAAGATCTGAGATCAGCTGCAAAGGAAGTGACAGCTGATTCACTGTTAATTTCCAAAATTAATTTAAATACTTGCAAAAAGAAATTGTTTGTATTACTGTGAGAGCAGGGATCTAGCCAAATACCTATTTTAAAAAGGTAGCACAGTTGTGATGGGTTGAAGAGGGGCCTCCGATTTCAAAAGCACAATGTGATCTAAGTTGTCTTCTAATCTGTGCTGTACTAATTCTTTCTGATTGAGATGACTGGGTTGGCATGTGCGCAGGTTGTAGCAGGATCTCTGACTGCCACAAACCGATCTGGGGGAACAGCTCCTGTGTCAGTGACAGTGCTGTTGGACTAATAGAGGCAACAACATTCAGACTTCACGAAGCAACTGCGAACCAGGGCTGCAAACCCACAATTCAAAGAACTGCAGGTTAGGTGAATTGGTTATGCTAAATTGCCATAGTGTCCAGCGATGCACAGTTTCAGCGCATTAATCAGGGGTAAACATTGAGGAATAGGTTTGGTTGGGATACTCTTTGCAGGGTTGGTGTGGATTTGTTGGGCTGAAGGGCGTGTTTCCACAACGTAGGGATTCCTTGCTATGAGTAATTTTGGGGATCTAACAGAATCCTGGAATTCAGAGGGTTCACTGTTAGTTAAAATAGTATTGTGCACTCAGCTTATGCTACCTTCTGAAGCAGTTTGAGGTAGACTGCTCTGTGCAATACCACAGAACAGATGCTCTGGAACCAATCAGGGAACAGCTATTTTAGAAATGATAATATGATTGAATAATGAGCTCAAAGTAAAAGACCCTTTTGGTAAGATGCAATGCAGCATGATAGAATTTAGCTTTAGGGTGAGGAATTTGACTCTTCAACTAGTATCTAAACTTAAAGGCAGTGACAAGGGGATAAGGTAGTAGTTCGCTAAACTGGAATGGGACTCTAGTTAGAATGTCAAAGCAGAAGAATATATTCAGTTATTTTATTATTCTCAACAATATATATTAACTTGTAAAAGAAATGCACGATGAACAGCGGTGCATAGCTGAGAGAATTATGAGTGACATCAAATTGAAAGAAAAGATGTACAAAACTGCAAAGATGATGGTAGACAAGAAAGTTTAAAAATTTCAAACTATCGAAGGATGAACAAAACAACAGATGGAAGATATTTTGTCCCTTGTCAGAGAGACTGTTGTAACATCTTTGCTCCCCTTAATACCTTGCTTATTTCCCAGCATTAGGATGGTAACAGCATCTTCCGGATTAGTAAAATAATTGGGCAAATTAACCCACCAGTCACTCAGCCTAAAACACAGTGCTCTTGTGATTCTGTGGTAGTGTCTCCAACTTTGAGCCAGAAGGCCTGGAACTGTCCCACCTCCAGAGGTGTCATAATGCATTGAAATAGTTTGATTGGGAAAGCAATACTGAGACAAACTTCAGTAATTGAATGGACAATCTGGATGGTCTCTGAAAAATCCAAACTTGACTGATTTGTATCCTCACCTGAGGCCTGATCTCAATTAATCTGCCTCATTTAAATGGAATTGCCTTTTCTTGTGTTGAATATAATTGAAGTTTGCCCTGTCTGCATGCCCCCTTGTGCAAAACATGTTGCAATCTGTCAAAGAATAAGATTGAAAACTCAGATCAGCTGATAACCTGTTCAAGGGCTTAAACCAGTGGCCTTTTCCACTGGGACAGTAGGCGCTACAAAATTGATCCCATTTCCCATTAAACTGAGACAGGTGGTGGTGAGCTTCCTGGAATGTCTTTCACTGAAACATTTTTGAATTAAAATAAATTACTTTGGTTGCGGTGCAATTGAATTTAGAGATTTAGTGGGGAGTATCGACTGTCATTTCTTCATTTCATCGCAGAAGGAATGAGAGCAGCCCAACGCCAGCCGAAACTGCCAGATATTAAAATGCGTAACTCCACCTCATTAGCCAGTCTGACTGAGTCATACAGACTCAAACATCATGACTGGAGGTGGGCTTTTTGTGTTCACTGTGGATGCTTTTACAGAGTTCAAAATTAATGCAGAACATATTTCTTGAGAACTGAAAACAACAAATAATGAATATCACAGGAGGGAGCTGATGGCCGAGTGGTATTACTGCGAGGTAAAAACATTGACTGCAGATGCTGAAAACCAAATACTAGATTAGTGGTGCTGGAAGAGCACAGCAGTTCAGGCAGCATCCAACGAGCAGCGAAATCGACATTTCGGACAAATGCTCTTCATCGGGAATAAAGGCAGTGAACCTGAAGCGTGGAGAGATAAACTAGAGGAGGGTGGGGGTGGGGAGAGAGTAGCACAGAGTACAATGGGTGAGTGGGAGAGGAGATGAAGGTGATAGGTCAAGGAGGAGGGGATGGAGTGGTTAGGTGGAAAAGAAGATAGGCAGGTAGGACAAGTCCGGGCAAGTCAAGGGGACAGTTACTGAGCTAGAAGTTTAGAACTAAGGTGAGGTGGGGGAAGGGGAAATGAGGAAACTGTTGAAGTTCACATTGATGCCCTGGGGTTGAAGTGTTCCAAGGCGGAAGATGAGGCGTTCTTCCTCCAGGCGTCTGGTGGTGAGGGAGCGGCGGTGAAGGAGGCCCAGGACCTCAATGTCCTCAGCAGAGTGGGAGGGGGAGTTGAAATGTTGGGCCACGGGGCGGTTTGGTTGATTGGTGCGGGTGTCCTGGAGATGTTCCCTAAACTGCTCTGCTAGGAGGCGCCCAGTCTCCCCAATGTAGAGGAGACCGCATCGGGAGCAACGGATACAATAAATGATATTAGTGGATGTGCAAGTAAAACTTTCATGGATGTGGAAGGCTCCTTTAAGGCCTTGGATGGAGGTGAGGGAGGAGGTGTGGGCGCAGGTTTTACAGTTCCTGCGGTAGCAGGGGTAAGTGCCAGGATTGGAGGTTGGGTTGATTGGGGGCGTGGACCTGACGAGGTAGTTGCAGAGGGAATGGTTTTTGCGGAAAGGGGTGGGGAGGGAAATATATCCCTGGTAGTGGGGTCTGTTTGGAGGTGGCAGAAATGTCGGTGGATGATTTGGTTTATGCGAAGGTTGTTAGGGTGGAAGGTGAGCACCAGGGGCGTTCTGTCCTTGTTACGGTTGGAGGGGTGGGGTCTGAGGGCAGAGGTGCGGGATGTGGATGCGATGCATTGGAGGGCATCTTTAACCACGTGGGAAGGGAAATTGCGGTCTCTAAAGAAGGAGGCCATCTGGTGTGTTCTGTGGTGGAACTGGTCCTCCTGGGAACAGAATCGGCGGAGGCGGAGGAATTGGGAATACGGGATGGCATTTTTGCAAGAGGTAGGGTGGGAAGAGGTGTAATCCAGGTAGCTGTGGGAGTCGGTGGGTTTGTAAAAAATGTCAGTGTCAAGTCGGTCGTCATTAATGGAGATGGAGAGGTCCAGGAAGGGGAGAGAGGTGTCAGAGATGGTCCAGGTAACTTTAATTTCAGGGTGGAATGTGTTGGTGAAGTTGATGAATTGCTCAACCTCCTCGCGGGAGCACAAGGTGGCGCCAATGCAGTCATCAATGTAGCGGAGGAAGAGGTGGGGAGTGGTGCCGGTGTAATTACGGAAGATCAACTGCTCTACGTAGCCAACAAAGAGACAGGCATAGTTGGAACCCATACGTGTGCCCATGGCTACCTCTTTGGTCTGGAGGAAGTGGGAGGATTCAAAGGAGAAATTGTTAAGGATGAGGACCAATTCAGCCAAACGAATGAGAGTATCGGTTGAAGGTTACTGTTGGGGACGTCTGGAGAGGAAAAAACAGAGGGCTTGGAGGCCCAAGTCATGGCGGATGGAGGTGCACAGGGATTGGATATCCATGGTTAAGATAAGGCGTTGGGGGCCAGGAAAACGGAAGTCTTTGAGATGGTGTAGGGCGTGGGTGGTGTCTCGAACGTACGTGAGGAGTTCCTGGACTGGAGGGATAGGATAGTGTCGAGGTAGGTAGAGATGAGTTCAGTGGGGCAGGAGCATGCTGAGACAATGAGTCGGCCAGGGTGGTCAGGCTTGTGGATCTTGGGAAGGAGGTAGAACCGGGCAGTGCAGAGTTCCCGGACTATGAAGTTGGAAGCTGTGGGTGTGATATGTCCTGAGGTGATGAGGTTCTGTATGGTCTGGGAGTGGGGACACTGCTGGGCAAGGAACAGCTATATTCGAGGCTTCAATCCCACTATCTTGTGAGGACATTTCTTTCCCCTCTGATGTATGGTCCTCACTGAGACAACCCAGGTGGTCCCAGGTATCAATCTTGACCCATGCTGTATTAGTGATCCCTGTAATATCCTCCATTCCCGATCATCTTTCCTCTGTTTGGAATCTCTTCTAGTCCCCACAATGCTCTCTATCTCTGTCAGGTTCTCCAATCCCTAACAACATAATCCCTATACATCTCCAGTAGAAACTAAATTCCTTCATCCTGGTTAACCCCGAGAGTCCTGTTTATCCCTGTAAGCCCCTCCTACCAATACTGCCCTCCATGTAAATGTATTTGCCTTTAACCTCTCCATCCTTTCCTGTCTGGGTAAACGTCTCCAGCTCCTCCAAGTCTTCCTTGTCTGTGAAAAATTATTCACTCCATTGAGCTGTCCCGATCTGTGAAATCCCTTCCAGATCTAAATACCTCCCTGTCTTTGAAACTATGTCAGGCTCCTACCTGAGAATCTCACTATCCGTGTAATCTCCCAAGGAACCCCTGACTTCAGGAACCCCTCCACCTGATAACATTCTCCACGTCTGTAGAAATCTTCCAGTTCAACTGTCCCTATCATGGAACTTTGTCTCTATAATCCTAATGATGATGATAAACTCTTCCTCTCTAAAGCGCACTCAATCTCTGTAAACTCTGCTGGTCCCTGCTCCCCTCCTTGTGCATGTAATCTGCTTCAGTCACTACATATCTTTATATCTTTAACGTCCTCCCCATGTGACTACACTATTTATTTCCGTTACCTTCATGAGCTTCCGTAATTCTCACCGACTCTCACCATGTCCCATCCCTATATCCCTCTGTTTTTCTGAAAAGTCCTCCTGATTCATAAAACCCTCCCTAAATTTGTCTCCTGTTCCAGCCTCCACATCTCTCCCTGGAGCAGTCAAAGCTGCTCCAATAACCTCAAAGCCTCCTGGTGTTTCTAACTCCCTTTAGTTGTGAAACTCTCCCCATGTCTGTAATATATCCTGCAGTGTCAAAAGCTCTCCCTATATTTGTATGGTCCTCCAATCCCTACAATTGCCCCTGTTTTTGTAACATTATCCTGCACCTTGAAACCTCCTGATTGCCGAACCTTCTTCAGGCTCTGCACTTTCTCTATTTCTGCTACTTTATCCTGCTCTTAGAACACTCTCTCTCTGTATGATCCCCTGCAGTCTCTGTAGCCATCCGTATCTCAAACCACAAGCTGCCTCCACAACCTTCCCCACACCTTTTCCTGCTTCCAGTCCCTTCAGCACCTTCTATAACTGCAAACTGCCCGTTTGCCAAGGCTACTCCAGTTCCTACAATGTCTGTCAGAATCTGATGCCCACACTCTCTCTAATCTGCAAGTGTCTCTGTAATCTGTTAATATCTGCAGCCACCACTACTGTCCGTAACTTTCTTCGGTCTTCCAGTCCCATTAAGCTTCCCATTCTTGCATTAACTAAAGCCTGTGTATCTTAGTACTGCCTAAAAACGTGCATGTCTATGTAAACTGTTCCAACCCCTCACTATCTCCATAAACACCTGCTACCCCTAAATCCATCTCTATTTGTATTCCCTCTTCTAGTCCTGTCAAAACCCCCAATCTATGGAGCCCATTTGATCTTCCCTTGTTGGGTAATCTCTTGAAGTTCCAGGTGATTTCCCAATTTTAGCAGTTTCCCCAATCTTTATGACTCTCCAATTCCGATCAGACTCACTTTCAATGCCAGTTTATCTAGTATCAAAACCTACCTATAATCTGCTTATTCTTCTCCAATTCTTAGAAATTAATCTCTTTACATTTCACCCTAGTTCTCCCCCAACCCTCCCAACCACAGGAACCTCTTTCAGTTTGAGCAACCCTCCCCATCTGTGTCATTGTCTCTAACCCAGTAACCTGGCATTCTCCATTGCCTTCCTATCTATGAGCCTTCAGAACCTAGAAGCCTTCGAATATCTGTAAACATCTTCCGTCACTACAACCTTCCATACCTCTCTCAGGACTCTTCTCTTGGAAACACCCCCTGTCTGTCCCTCTCAGTCTGCCTGCCTCACCCTACACCCATCCCAATCCCTATCTCCAGAATTAAATCCAGCTCCCTCTATCTCTGTAAATTCCTCAAATCCCCAAACACCTTTGTCCCGCTGACATTCTTGATCAGATGTACTCTGTTTAACTCTAACATCCTTGTGTCCCTGTAAGCCTCCCTATCTCTGTAACCTTTATCCATCTGTTCAAACCCCCACTACTGAGGAATGACTCCCTGTATTCGCCATAAGGGAGAAGGAAAGACAGTGAACAGATATGATGGAACTGTCATTCCGGAGATGTAGCTGCAGAATCACCATCGCTGGGAAGGGAATATTGAAGGGTTATTGGGATCTATACAAAAAGGCAACAAGTTGTGAAGAAAGGATGAGGTTAATGCATTAATGAGACAGTCATATGGATCTGAAGATTAAATGTTGGAGTCTGTTTGGGTGGAGCAAGCAGCAACAACCGTTAGCAGGAATTATTTTATGGGCACCAGAAAATGATGGTAATGTCAAGATGGTTATGATCAGGACACTGAATATACTTGGAGCAAGGGCAGTATAGTTACTGTGGCTGACGGTGGTCTCCATCCCGACTGGATAACTAATGAATATCAGGGCTATAATGGATGGAATCCTGGATTGATTACGAGATGGTTTTCTCTAACATCATATCAAGGAGCCATCAACAAAATTGTCTATTGTAGATCAAATACTGTGTAATAATAAATATCTAAAAATCCTAATCTAAAGGTGTTTTTTTTGAGCAGAGACCCACAATGTTGTAATGTAGGTGCTCAGTTTGAGCTAGGACCATGAGAAGTAGGAGTGAAATTAGACCATTTGGCCCATTGAGGATGCTCTGCCTTTCAATCTGATCATGGCTGACCTGATACTCTTCAACTCTACTTTCCTGCCTTTTCCCCAAGCCCTTGTTTCCCTGATTCATTAACATCTGACCATCTCTGCTGTAAATATTCTTAATGACCCAGCCTCGACAGCCCCCTCCAGTCAGGAATTCCCACAGAGTCACTACCCTCTGAGTGAAGACATTCCTCCTCATCTCCATCTTAAATAGGTGAGCCCTTGATGGGATTTTAGGGTCTCTGGTTCCAGATTCTCACACAACTGAAACGAAGGGAAATGACAAAGATAATTATTGGAGGTGAAATGAAAATTGGTGGAGATGGGGTTAACGAACAAGAATGTCCAAGGTTGCAGAGCTTTACAGATCAGTTGGAAAGATGTGCAGAGAAATGGCAAATTGAGTTTAATCTGGACAAGTGTGAGGTGATGTCAGATTCAAGCGGAAATTAAGGACACTGAGGGAAGTTGATAAATAGAAAGATCTTGGTGCAAGACATTAACTCCCTGAAAATGACAACAGAAGTGTTTCAGACAGGAAAGAAAACAAATAGAACACTGGCCTTCATCGGTCACAGCGTTGGGTATAGTGGTTGGCATCTGATGTTGTAATTGTATTAAACTTCTGCTTGGCCACATTTGCAGTACTGTGTGCTGTTCTCATCTCCACGCAATAGGAATTATGGGGAGACTTTGGAGAGGGTACAAAAGGTGTTTATCAGCACGTTGCCTGTGTTAGGTTTTTCATGGTGTGTTAGGTGTAAGAGGAAATTAAACAAACTTGGATTGTTTTGCGAGAGTATCAGAGGCTGACAGGAGACCAGGTACAGAGGATGTTTAAACGAGATGTGTATGACAAGTTTTTTTTAATATAGAGAGTGGAGGTTACCGAGGGATGTCGTAGCAACAGAATGTGAATAAAGTTTCAAAGTGGCATTTAGACAGAAACATGAACAGGGATACGGGATATGGACCATGTGCAGGCAGATGGTATGTGTTAGAATAGCATCTTGCACAGCACAGCCATGGTAGGCCGAAGGGCCTGTTGCTGTGCTCTACTGTTCTATTTTCTAACTTCACAGCATCTGCCCGATCAGAGACCCTCAGAATCTTGGATGGTTCATTCCATTTCTCTCTCATTATCTAAACTTCAATGGGTTCAACCTCAATCTACTTCACCTATTCTCACTAGAAAATCCCTCCATTCCCAGGATCAGCCGAGTGACCCTTCTCTGACCTGCCTCCAATGCGACAGTATCTTTCCTTCGGGCACTCAAACTGTTCATAATATTCTAGGTATTGTCTGACTTGAACCATGCCTAATTTTAGCTAGATCTGCCTATTTTTAGACTCCATTCCCTTTGTAATAAATGCCAGCATTTGATTTGACTTCTCTATTACCTGCTGACATTGGAAGCTAACCTTTTTAGATTGATGAACAAGAACTCCCATAACCCTTTCTCCTGCCAGTCTGAAACCAAATAGTGTTAGCCTGACATTAAGTCGGGAGCATATTAAAATTGTTCGAAAGGATATTTTAAAATAAAATAACTGGCCACTTAGAAACACATTTTATAAAAAAGACTTTGTTTTTGAGCCTGTTGGATTTAATTGGTTTGTGTGAATATAAATGGCTGAATTGAATGGGTATAGAAGGGGTGTAGTGGTACAGGGGAAATGGTGTCTTTGAATTATCAGAAGCCTTTACACAAATTTCAATAAGGGCTAATGAGTAACTTGGTAGAGAATAGGGCCTCTGAAATATGAATAAGTTCGCCTATGTGTGGAACCAGAGGAGGTGGGTGAGATATTAGACAAAATAGTGTTGTCAGTATTTACTGTGGCGAAAGACATGGAAGTTAGGGAAAATGGGGAAGTAAATAGTGATGTCTTAGAAAGAATCCTCAACAGAGAAGAGAAAGTGCTGGAATCTTAAAACAAATAAAGTTAGATCAATCCTCAGTAGCTCATTAGGTGCATCCTAGAATATTGTGGAAATCTAGGGAAGAAATTGCACTGCCCCTAATAGAAATATTTATATTATCAACAGATGCAGTGCGGTGCCGGAAGACTGGAGGGAGGATAATGCTGTTCCATCACTTAAGAGCTGCAGGGAAAAGCCAGGAAATTACAGCCCAGTGAGCCCAGTGGTAGGGAAGTTGTTGGAGGAGATTATGAGAAAACGGTACCACATATATTAACAAAGGCAAGGGCTGATTAGAGATAGTCAGCATGGCTTTGTGAGTGGAAAACCGTGTTTCACAAATCGGATTCACTCTTTGAGGAGGTAGCCAAGAGATCGATGAAGGCAGACCAGTGAACATTGTCCACATGGACAGCAAAGCATTTAACATGGTTCGAAGGGATTTCGAACATCTTGTCAAGAGGAAGAAGGAAGCTTATTTTAGGTTGAGGAAGCAAGGGTCAGAAAGCTTTTTCGAGGGTAACATAGAGCAGAACGATGGCTCAGTGGTTAGCACTGCTACCTCATAGCACCACGGACTCCATTTTGATTCCAGCCTCAGGCGACTGTCTGTGTGGAGTTTGCACATTCTTCACGTGTCTGCGTGGGTTTCCTCCAGGTGCTCCGGTTTCCCCCCACATCCCAAGGATGTGCATGTCAGGTGACTCAGCCAAGATAAATTACCCATAGTATTCACGGATGTGTAGGTGTGGCGCATTAGTCAGGGCAATTGGGGAGTAATAGGGTGGGGGAATGAGTCTGGGTGGGATACTGTTTGCAGGGTTGATATGGAGGTGTTGGACCAAATGGCCTGTTTCTATACTGTAGGGATTCTCGAAAGTACCAGGAAGGAACTTAGGAGTGGACTTAGGACAGCTAGAAGGAGACATGAAAAATCATTGTTGGGAAGGATTAAGGAAAACCGTAAGGCAGTCTCCACTTAAGTGAGGAACAAGAGGATGGCCAGAGTGAGAGTAGGGCCTGTCAGGGATAATGGAGGGAACTAGTGCCTGAAGTCGGAGGAGGTTGGGAAGGACCTCAATGAATCCTATGCCTCAGTATTCACTGCTGAGAGGGACATTTGTGAGGACAGCCTGAAACAGGCTGATATACGTGAACAGATTGATGTTAAGAATGAGGATATGCTGAGAATTTTGTAAAAGATAAGGATAGATAAGTCCGCTGAACCAGATTGGATGTGCCCAAAGTTACTGCACGAAGCGAGGGAAGTGATTGTTGCACTTTGGCGATGACCTTTGCACCCTCACTGTTCACTGGAGTCGGACCAGATTAGAGAGTTGCAAATTTTATTCCCTTGTTGAGGAAATGGAATCCTGGGAATTACAGACCTGTCAGTCTTATGTCTGTGGTGTGCAGATTATTGGAGAGGACTCCGAGACAGGATTTATAATTCCTTGGCAAACCATAGTTTGATTACAGATAGTCAGCATGGCTTTGTAAGGGGCTGATCATGCCGTATAAATCTTATTGAAACTTTTGAGAATGTGACAAAATACCTTTTAGGCTCAATTCAGAAAGTACAGAGACATGGGTTGCCGGGAAACCTCTCTTTCTGGACATGGAATTAATGGCCCCCAGAAGACAGAGGGTGATTACAGATGAAAAGCATTCATCCTCGAGCTCAGTGACCAGTGTTGTTCTGCAGGGAGAGGTGCGAGGACCTCTGCTCTTTGTGAGTTTATGAATGACTTGGATGTGTGAGTGGAAGAGTGAGTTAGTAAGTTTGCCAATGACACAAGCGTTGGTGGAGTGGTGAATAGTGTGGAGGACTGTTGTTGTTTGCAACGGGGCAATGACAGGATGCAGAGCTGGGCTGACAAGTGGCAGATGGAAGTCAATCTGGAAAAGTGTGAAGTCATTCATTTTGAAAGATTGAATTTGAATACAGAATGCAATGTTAAAGGCAGGATCTTTGGCATTGTGGAGGAACAGAAGGATCTTGGGTAACAGGTCCAGAGATCCCTCAAAGTTTGCCACCCAAGATGATAGGCTTGTTAAGAAGGAATATATTGTGTTGGATTTCATTAGCTGGGGGATCGAGTTTTAAAGCTGCGAGGTTATGCTGTAGCTCTATAGAGCCCTGTCTGGACCCCACTGGTAATATTGTGTTCAGTTCTGGTCTCTTCATTACAGGATGGATGTGGAAGCTTTAGAGAGGGTAAAGAGGAGATTTACCAGGATGCTGCCTGTACTGGAGGGCATGTCTTATGAAGAAAGGTTGAGGGAGCTAAGGCTTTTCTCATTGGAGTGAAGACGTGTGAGGATGACTTGGCAGAAGTGAACCAGATGATGAGAGGCACAGAAAGAGTAAATAGTGAGAGACATTTTTTTTACCCTGACATAAATAGCTATTACAAGGGGGTGTAATTTTAAGGTGATTAGCGAGTATTTAAGGGGAGATTTCAGAGGTAGGTTCGTTACATACAGAGTGGTGGGCGAGTGGAATGCACTGCCAGAGGTGGCAGTAAAGTTAGACGCATTAGGGACATTAAATATATTTCTGGATAGGCACATGGATAATAAAATGAAGGGTGTGTAGGTTAGTTTGATCTTACGTTTGGATAAAATATTGGCATGGCATCATGACCGAAGGGTCTGGTGCTGCACTGTCCTGTGTTCTTTGTTCCGTATGGTAAAGTGGGTAATGAGCTCAGATCAATGTAAAAGGATATGGCATTCAGGAGGAGTGAGGGAACTGGATACAAAACTGGGCTTGATGATAGGAGACAGAGGGTGATGAGAGACATATTGTTTTTCTGACTGGATGCATGTGACCAGCGGTGCAGTGGGTCCCCTGTTGTTTGTCATTTGGACTAATGGTTTGGATGGGAATATTGGTATCCTGGAAAGTAAGATTTTGTTTTTGAGTTATACTGAAATTTGTGGTAAAGTGGACAGTGAAGAAGGTTATCTGTGATTCTACAGGATGAACAGTACAGCTGGGATAGTGGGCTGAAGAATAGCAGATGGAGTTTAATTTGATAAATGTGAAGTGTGCCATTTTGGTAAAACAAGTCAGGGTGGGACTTGTAAAGTTAATGCTTGGGCCCTGGGTGGTGTGGTCAATCAGACCCAGGGATGTAGGTACACAGTTCTTTGAAAGTAGTGTCACAGGTAGACAGGCTGGTGAAGCAGGTGTTTGGGATGGTTACCCTCATTGGTTAGAGCATTGAGAGTCGGAGTTGGGATGTCATGTTTACTCTGTACAAAACATCGGTGAGGCCTCCATAAAAAACATTGTTGATCAGTAGGAAGAACTCACCTGGTTCACTTACCTGCTTTAGGGAAGACCACTGACATTCTATCCTGGTCTGGCCTACATGTGACTCCAGAACAACAGCAATATGGCTGACTCTGAACTGCCGTCTGGGTAATTACCAGTGGGGGCAAAGAATGCTAGTCCAGGCAGTGACACGCACATCCCATGAATAAATAACTAAAAATACCCATGGCGCTCCCTACCTCTGCAAACCCCTCCAGCTGCAGCAATCCGTACTGACCTTGTAACAACGTTCAGGCCCTGACCACTCTCTGTAACACTCACAACCTCCATCCCCTTCATCTCTCCCTGTTCCTTTTGTGACAATAAGCCCTGACAATTGTACCCCTTCCATCTGACTTCCTCCTGCTAGACGACCCTTTGTAATTCCTTTAAAAATTACACCTAAACACTCCCTTATTGCAGAATTTGGTGATCCTCTCAGCCTGATAATCTAATATGATGCATTCTGTCCTGAGTGAGGGACCAGTGGGAATTTCTTGCTGAGGTTTTGTCTGTTTCAATGGAATGTCCTTTTGTTGAGTGTTTTACACTGTTCCTTCAAATGTTTTCCACTGTTCATTTACAGACACATATTTCAGTCTGTTTAGCCTGTTTACCTTGGTCACTTGTCTGCTCAAACACAAGTAATTGGCTATTTTCATTTCTAGTTGTAACTTGTCCTTTCTGTGAGTCTCTTTACATTATATTTCTTAAAACTGCACTTAGCACAATTTCCTAGAGGATCTCTTAAGGTGATATGACTCATTCACTAAGTTTCATCGCACAACGGTCAATCTGAGATCGTTACATTCCTAGCCAGTTGCCCAATGTGTTATTCAAAACAACACTGAAAAAAAATTCTTGGAACTCCTCTTCCAATATCACAGTTGTCCATCTGACCGTCCCAGGTTATGTGAAAATTGAAGTTTCCCAAAATTATCACAATGCCTTAGTTAAAAATTCCATTGAGTTCCTGTTCAATGCAGTGATGAGCAATGAAATACTGTTCGGTGGCTAAAAACTGTTCTGCTGCTTGTGTCCTTGGCAAGTAGTAGCCAGAATTTACATTCAGACTGACTCTACTTCATGATCTGCGGCCAAATGCTTTCTCTGTAATGCCTTTGTTATCCATTATTGTTAGCGTTACTGATTTTGCCTGAGTTTCCACAAGATTGTGAACCATTGAATATTTATGTTTCACCTTTTGTTCGCCCTGTAACCACGTCTCCCTGGTGACGAAATCTCTTCTTATCACTGCATCACAAATCCATCTACCTTATTGATGAGAATTCGTCAATTCCAAAAAAAAGTCATATTTTACTCTTTCCCACAATTTCCTGTCACAAACCGATTCCCTGATGTACAGTTTTAGTTAAACTTTGTCCCATCCTGTTCCTTTCTGCTTGTCTTTAGCCACATTCCCATGCTGTTCCGGTGCTTCACCTTTTCTTTTTGGATTTGGAAAGCTCCTTTCACCTGAACCCTGGCCCTGCATCCTCTCTGTCAGTTTAAAGCCCTGTCCATAAACCTACCGACATGATTGGCCAGGACACTGCTCCCAACCCAGTTCCAGTGGGACCATCCTAATGGACGATTTATTAAATCAGTTATGGGATGTGGGTGTCTCTGGCTGACCAGCCTTTCTTGCCCAGCCCGAGCTGCTCTTGAGCTGAGTAACTTGCTCGGCCATTTCAGAGGGTAATTGAGAGGCAAGCACTTTGCTGTGGGTATGTCGTGCCGACCACGTGAGGATGGGCAGATGTCCTTATCTAAAGGACAAGTGTTTGGGTTTTTTGTACATCAGCAATGGTTTCATACTTACTTATGGATTCTTACTTACTATTTTTGAAATTATTCATTTGAAATTCCCTATTTCTGTGGTGGGATTCAAATCTGTCTCCCCTGAACATTAGCTGTGGTTTGGGATACATGCTCTAGCAATAATACCACTAGGGCATCACTTCACCTGCTCACTGGTTGCTCATCCCTGAAACCAGTGCATCATGAAGCTAAACCCATGATTCTGTGATCCCAATACCTTCCAGCACTCTAGTGATATCACTCGGTATCTCTCTATGTCGTATCTCTCACGGTGTGGGTCTAATTGCAGTCTCTGTCAGTGCTTCCTGCTCTTGCAGTTAGTCTAGATCCTGGGTCAACAGATTTCTACCTCCAGAAAGACACAGCAACACAGAGCAGGGATGGAGTTTGGGGTTTTCCAGATCTCTGTGGGACTCAGTACCATTCTCCTTGTGTAACCCTCACTGCATCAGTCTAATGTCCCATTCTGTGTAATGTCCCATTCTGTCTATTTCCCTGTCTCCTGTAGGTACTCGGGAAGTTCCTGGCTCAATAGACTTCCCAACTGCTTGGTGTCTCGTCTGTCACCACATTGAAGATGTTTGGTCAGCCAAAGAGACAAAGGGAAGAGAGATCTGGAGCCTTCAATAAATCCTGCAGTGAGGTGAGATCACTCACAGTGCACAGAGCAGGGAGCAATGAGTGGGCTCCAAACACCGGCAAACAAGACATGACACAGATGCAGTGCTGGAGGGGGAGCATTGTACAGACACACCCCAGGCTCAATCACCACATCTACTTTAACTTACGTTGTGAGACAGCATCGGGAGTTCAGAGCTATCAATCCAGGCCTCTGCTGTCTTAGTGAGCATCAGTACAACAGAGGTTAAAGCAGGCCTCCCACAAGACGTTTGGAATGCTGCATGGGATCTTTCTCTTCTGTGTTCTCCCTCCAACACTGCACTAAGACTCAGTACCTGTAACACTGTATCTGTGGCATGGCTTGTGCACCAGTGTCTTCAATAATTTGTAACTCCTAGAACAGTTCCTGTCCCTGTAACCTCCTCCCTTCCCTGTACTCCCCCTGCATATTTGAAAGGTACTGCATTCTAGATTACCATCCCTATTGCTGTAAAGTGCTTCAGTGTCTACAACATGCTTTATTTCGGTACTCTAATCCTCTTTAACTGCATACAGAGTCATACAGCACGGAAACAGAATCTGTGGTCCAACTCCTCAATGCTGCCCAGGTTTCCTATACCGAACGAGTCTCATTTGCCTGCATTTGGCTCTTTTCTCTTCTGACCTTCTCCTCTCCATGTACCTCTCCATGTTCCTGCCCAAATGTCTTTTCCATGTTGTAATTATTCTTGTTTCTCCCATGTACCTCAGGCAGTCCATTCCGTCTATGCACCATCCTCTGTGGATAACGTTGCCCCTCAGCTCCCTCTTTAAATCTTTGCTCTCTCACCTCCCGTTTATAGCCTCTAGTTTTAGATTCACTTCCCCTTGGCTATTCACCATTCTTAGGAGCTGTATGGTTTTGTAAAACTTTATAACGTCACTCCGTAGCCTCCTCTGCCCAAGAGAACTATTTAGGACAATGTTACAAATATCTCCAACGTATCTAACAAAGCGCTGGACAATGACGGCAAGTGTCCTAAATGCCACTTTCGCCATCCTGTCCATCTGTAACTGTACCCCTTGGTCTCTCACTGTTCGACAACACTGGCCGGGGCCCTCCCATTAACTGTGTCATTCATCCCTGGTTTGTCTTAACAAAATCCAAAACCTGAATTAAACTCCATCTTTCATTCCCTGGTCCACTTGCCCAGTTGGTCAGTGTATTCACTGTATTCGATAACTGTACTCACTGCCCACTACACCATTAATTTGATCATCTACAAACTTATTAACAATGACTCCTATATTCTCAATCAAATCGTTTGTGTAGGTGATGCATATCAGTGGACCCAGCCCTGAACCTTCTGGCACACCGCTGGTCACAGGACTCCAGTCTGAACAGCAACCCTTTCTCACCGCCCTCTGTCTCCTATTGTCAAGCCAATTTTGCATCCAGTTGGCTAGTTCCCCCTGATCCCATGTGAACTAATCTTATGAACCAGTATATCTTGCTAAATCCTGTCAAAGACCCTGCTGACTTTAGTGTAGACAATGTATGGTCACCACTTCAACAAAAGTATCAAGTTAATGAGACCTGACTTTGTCTGCACAAAGCCGTGCTGACTATCTTTCATCAATCCTTGCCTTTTCCAAATGAATGTGACTCCTGTCTGGCAGGATCACATCTACAACTTACCCACCATTAGGCTAATTGGTCTTTAGTTCCCTGGTTTTCTATTGCAGCTTTTCTTAAATAATGGAATTAACCCATATCCTTGTCATAGAGCCATAAAGAATGGAAGCTGACCCTTCACTTGATACCCACCATAATCTCAAACTAAACTTATCCCAGCTGCCTCTTGCTGGCCCAAATCCCTCCAAACCATTCCTGCTCACATACTCATGCAAATGTCTTTTAAACGTTGTAATTGTACCCACATGCACCCCTTCCTCTGGAAGTTCATTCTACACTCAAACCACCCTCTGTGTGACAATTTGCCCCCATGCCTTTTTTTTTAAATCTCTCTCTTCTAACTTTAAAAATGTGGTCTCTCCTCTTGAGAATCCCACACCCTGAGGAAAAGGCACCTACCATTAAATTGGTCTATATATCTAATTTTTTTCATAAAAAGGACTCAGCCTATCCAGCCATTTTTCAATCTCGAGCCTTCCATACCCAGCAACATCCTGGTTAATCTCGTCTGAACCCGTGCAGCTTAATAATATCCTCCCTATAACTGGGCGGCCACAACTTGCATGGAGTATTGCAGAAGAGGCCTCACCAATGTCCATACAATCTCAACATGACGTCCCAAAACCTCCAATCAATAGACTCAGCAATAGTCAAACATACCAAGCACTGTCTTATCCATCCTGTGATACAAACTTCAAGAATTATTTCCCTGAACCTGGAGGTCCCTCTGCATTAAAACACGAACTGAGGCCCCGAACATTAATTGTATAAGTTCTACCCTTGTTTGTTGTACTAAATGTATTCGTTGCATTTATTCAGATTGAATACCATCTACGGTTTTTCAGCCCATTCACCCATATTATCAAGGTCCATTTGTAATCTGAGTAAACCTCCTTCACTGTCCACTATGCCACCCTCCAGCCTTCCAGCACCTCATACTTGGTTGTCAATGGTACAAATACCTTTGCTAGGGGCTCCACCATTTCTTCCCTAGCATCCCACAATGTCCTGTGATACACTTAATGAGGTCCGAGGGCTTTCCATACCTTTGTGTTTTAAAACCTCCAGCACCACCTCTTCTAAAACATACACTCTTTTCAAGTCATAGAGATGGATACCATGGAAGCAGAGCCTTCGGTCCAACGTATCTATGCTGACCAGAAGATCTAGCACATCCCTCCCATTTATCAGCATTTGGCCCATGTACCTCAAAACCCTTGTTATTCATGTTCCCATCCAGATACCTTATAAATGTTGTCATAATATCAGTCTCTGTTACTTTCTCTCTCAGCTCATTCCATACACACATCACCATGTGCATGAAAAAGCTATCCCTTCAGTCCCTTTTAAACCTTTCCCCTCTAACCTTAAACCTATGCCCTCTAGTTTTGGACTCCCCAACCCCTGGGAAAAGACCTTGACTGTTTACCCAATCCATGTCCGTCATGTTTATATAAACCTCTGTCCGGTCACCCCTCAGTCTCCGATGCTCCACTGAAAATAACCCCAGCTTATTCAGCAGAAACCCGGGCAACATTTTGTAAATCTTTTATGAGCTCTTTTTAGTTTCACAACATCATTCCTATAGCAGGGAGACTGGAATTGCAGAGAAATCCAATTGTGGTCTAACCTATTACGTTTGTTCCCTGAGTTCCCCAGTCTTTGTCCACAGTAAGTTCTGGAGTGAAAAATGTGTTTAGGGTCTTAGGAAATATCCTGCAGTTCCATACATGAATTGCCTCATTGATATTTAAGGGCCCCAATTTTGGCCTGAGGTACTCGTTTACTTTTAATATTTTATACAATCACTTTTGGATTCTCCTTATCCTTCTCTGCCGAGGCTTTTTCATATATCTTTTCTGCATTACTGATTTCTACCCAAAGTGTATTCCTACAGTCCCTATGATTCTCAAGGATCCCCTTGATCCAGCTGGCTATACCTGACATTTGCCCCCTTTTCCGTGACCAGACCCTCAATAGACAGCCAGCATTTCCAAATGCTGTCAGCATTGACCTACACAAAAAACAGGAACATGTTGGCGCTGAACGCTCAAATTATCTCATTTTTAAAATATTCTCACTTGCCAGAGTTCCCTTTCCCTGCAAATACACTCCCCTGTCACCTTTTGAAAGTACCTCGCTAATACTATCAAGATTGGGGTGGCCCCGTTTTATAAACTGAACTTCTGGATCAGGCCTGTCCTTTTCCAGAGCTATTTGCAAACTAGTAGAACTGTGGTCACTTTCGCAAAATGCCTTCCCACTGACACCTCTGTCCCTTTCCTGATCTTGTTTCCCAAGGAGTGGTCAGGATTTGTCCCTTTCTCTTTTTAGGCCGTTCATATATTGACTGGGAGTTTTTTGAAACGCAATTAACAAATTCATCCCTTGCAAACGCTGAACACTGGCAGTCCCAATCTAAGTTTGGAAAGTGTAAAAAAATCCCTAAAATTACAGACCTATTATTCTGATTGATATTTGAGATCTCTCGACATACTTGTTCCTCAATTTGCCACTGGTTATTCGGGGTTAGTAGGACAATTGTATCAAAGTGATGACACGTTCTTAATTCTGAGTTCCACATAGTTTCATTGGGCGATGCTTCAGGAATATCCTCTCTAGGTACTGCTGTGATGATTCATGCAATCAAAACCCACTACCACGTGTCCTCTCTTGCCTCCCCTTCGATGCTTCCTATAGCATCTCTACCTTGAAACAATGAGCTGCCAGTTCTGCCCCTCCCTCAGCTTTGTTTCTGTAATAATTATAATATCCCAGTCCCATGTTCCAATCCATGTCCTGAGTTCATCTTCCTTAGCTGTCAGGCTCCTTGCAATGAAATAAATGCAGTTTAATCATCAGTTTCCCCCCATTCCCTGTTATGTTCTTGCCTGCCTTGTCTATTGAAATCACTCTCTTTAACTTGTGTGCCAGCCTCAATCTTCGATCTGACCTTACAACTGTTTAAGGTCCAATACCCTGCCAGACTAGTTTATATCCTCTCAAGCAGCTCTAGTGATTTACCCCATCAAGATATGGGTCTCCCTCCCGCTCCCAGTTCAGGTGTCTTGCCCACCCTGTCTACCTGTGCTGACCCCTTCAGAGATCAATGGACTTATCCACCAAGGTCCCTGTGTTCCTCAGTACGCCGCAAGGACTGACCATTCATTGTGTCTGTCCGTTGCTTATCATACCTCCCACAAGTTATTACCTCACATTGATCAGAAATAAGCTCTGCTCAGATTATCATCTGATTGACATCGGACTGCAGCCTGAGACCATCTCCCTCACTGTGGACAACACCCTCCCCTTTCATGGCATCTGGAAACCAATTAATGACACCTTCCGCTTTCACATCCAAGTCATTAATGTACATCATAAACAACAGAGGTTCCTGCACAGATCCCTGTGGTACACCCGCTGGTGAAAGAATTTCAAACACAAAGACGTCTATCCGCTAATTTTACATCCAATTTGCCAACCTGCCTTGGATCCCAATGGCTCTTTACCTTTGGATCAGCCTTCCATGACGGACCTTGTCAAAGGCCTTATTCAAGTCCATGTAAACAACATGATCTGCACTGCCCTCATCAATATTCTTAGACACCACTTCAAAATCTGAATTCCACTGACAGTATCTTCCTCTACTCAATCCGTGATGACTAAGCTGAGTTGATCACTGCCTTTTCAAGTGTTGATTCATCCTCAGAATTGATTCCAATAATGTCCCTCCCCCTGCTGTCAGACTCCCTGTTCTGTCATTCCCTGGCCTACCCCTGTTGCCCTTCCTGAATAAAGATGAAAATGCGTTGCTGGAAAAGCGCAGCGGGTCAGGCAGCATCAAAGGAGCAGGAGAATCGACGTTTCGGGCATCAGCCCTTCTTCCAGAATCTGCAGTCCTCACTTTCTCCTCCTTCCTGAATAAAGGAACCACATTAGCGATCCTCCAGTCATTCGGCACTTCACCTGTGGCCAGCAAAGTATTAAATATATCCACTAGGGACCCAGCAATCTCCTCCCTTACCTCCCATAGCAGCCTTGGATACATTTCATTGGGCACTGGGAATTATCTCCAACTTTACGCCAAAGAAAACATTTAATATCTCCTCGTTATTGATCGTACCATGTTATAGAACCTCACCATCCAAAATGAAGTCCGCGGCTACAATGTCTTTCTCCTGTGTGAATACAGATGGGAAGTATTCATTGAAGACCTCAACTACTTCCTCTGGCTCCATGCACAGTTTGTCCCTTTGGTTTCTAACAGGCCCCACTCTTTAGCTGGGAATCCTCTTCCTCAAACTACACTCATAAAATACCTTGTGACCTTTCCTTAACAGTATTTTACTGAGGATATTTCATGGCCATTCTTTGCTACTCATTTTTAAGGACCCCCTTGCACACTTGATACTTCTGAAGAGCTTCACCTGTTTCCATCGTTCCATACCTCCTTTATCCAGCTGACAGTATTGCTTGACCAGTATTTGCTGTTCAGGGATCACACCGGCCCTGAATTTTCACTGTATCACTTTAACATACTTCCTCTTTCCGAATGTGAACGTAACTGCAAATAGTTCCTCCGTGTCTGTGTTTGCCAGACCCTGTCTCCTGATAGTGAGAATGCCCAGTGACAGTGAGATGTGAACGATTACGGGGCTTCCCCAAATTTGGCCTCTTCACTTTGGCACTATTCTTTTTCCAAAATGACTTTGAAACCTAGTGCTATGACCAGCATCGCCAAAACATTACAAAAATCCTTATGTTTGCCATCTTGTCCAGCACCTACAGCCCAATCTGTCTGTAACATCCAGCCCTTACTGACCTCCCCATCTGCGTACTTTCCTCCAGCCTCTCCAGCACATGATGTCACTCTAACCTTCTCCAGTCCCCACAGCACTCCTCTATCCTGTCCTACAGCATCCCATTACTTCTAACCTTCCACCATCCATTTCACCTCCCTTTATGTACAGAGTCCTTCAGTTCTGTAGCGTTTCCTGCCAACCCTCCCTTTGTGTAACGTTCTGAAGCCACTTGAACTGTCCCAATATCTGTAACCTTGCCCTCTCTTTCCATACCTCTCTGTCTCTGTAACAAACTCCCTTCCTTACCTTTGACCACCTCCAGTCAGTACTAGCCTTTCTAGCTCTCGAACATCCTGCAGCCACTAAAACCATTCATGTGTCTGAAACCTCCTCTCAATTGTTGTAACAACTTTCATTCACACAACTGCCTCTGTCTATAACCTCAGCCAGTCCATAGAATCTTTGCTAACTCTGGAACCTCACCCAGTGTGTACATCTCTGAGTAGTACTAACTTCATTCAGTCTCCCCAACCGTCCCTACCTCTTATTGCCTGGAGATTCCACAGCCCTCCCTATTGCGTTAACCTCCTCCAGTCCCTCTCATGGACACCATCTATGTAACCTTGTCCTATTCCTGACTATATATTCCTCCTTTTCCAATAAACCCTTGTGAACTTTGGAACCTGGTCTAATGTCTGCAGTGCTCTGTATAACACAGGGATGGCTCAGTGGTTAACACTGCAGCCTCACTGCGCCTGGGACCTGGCTTCGATTCCAGCCTTGGGCGACTGTCTGTGTTGCATGTTCTCCCTCCGACTGTGTGGGTTTTCCTGGGCGCGCTGGTTTCATCCCACAATCCAAACGTTGCACGATCGGCGGATTGATGATCGTAAAGTGTGGTTTAGATGAGTTAACCATGAGAAATGCAGGGTTTAATGGATAGGTAGCGGGGTGGGTCTGGGTCAGATGCTCTTCAGGGGTTTGGAATGGACTGGTTGGGCCGAATGGCCTGGTTCCAGGTTGTGGAGATTCTGTTCAGATTTTTGTCCACTCCTGCCAACCATCCCTGTCTCTTGAACCTTGCCTCATCCCCAGTATTCTTCTTAACACTGTAACCTCCTCCAGTCTCTAAGACACTCCTTTCCAATGTAAGCTTCTCCAGTCCTTACAAAGATCGATATATCTGTCACCTCTTCCTGTTCTTAGAACCCTACCTATAACTATTGCCATTTGTTACACCACTCCCAATCACTGTTCCCTCCTGAAACTCCCATGAACATTCAGATCTCTGAAACTCATTTGAATTGTCTCAACTTCCCTTTGACAGTTATGTGCTGAGACTTGCTCTATATCAGTGAAGTAATTAAGTCTTGGTCTCTCTCATTATTGTAACCTCCCTCCAGCCTTACAACACTGAGGGTCTGTAGAAGCTCCTTTCAACTGGACAGTCATCTCTGTGTCTGCAATCTCCTCCACTCCCCATAATACATTCTCTCTGAGCTCCTCTGTAGTCCATGAAACACTCCCTAACACTGTCTTTATCAGTGTAACCTTCACCAAAACACAACCTTCCCTATCTGTGTAAATCACTACACCAGTCCCTATCCCTCTCAGCTCTGTCTAACAATATAACCCTCCATGTCTGTGTATTCACCTTCAGTCCCTCCTCACCTCCCTATCTGTGTAACCTTCTCCATGCATTTTTGCTTCACTCTCTTCAACGGTTCCTGTCAGTGTAATCTCTTCCAGACCTGAAAACTCTCCCTCTCTTTCACTTTCTCAGACCACACAACCCTCACTATCTGTGACCTACTCCTATCTGAGAAACCTCCCTCTGTGAACTGCTCCAACTCTTCAACTCTCCATAAGCTCCTGCAGCTCTTACATCCCTCCCTATCTACCAAATCTCTTCCAGTCCCTAAACACCAACAGTCTGGGGAGACCCGACCAGTATCCCTATCAGTGTAATCCTCTCCAGTCTCTGCAGTAATCCTGATCTGTCGAACTCACTCCATGCCTGTGACTCTCCCAATCAAGTTTCTACAAAATCCAGTATCTATTTAACACTTTCCTGTCACTATCATCCCCCGTCAATATTAGCTCCTCCACTGTCTCCACCATCTACCCATCTCCATAACCTTGTCCAACTCTTATACCCCCATCTGTGTAAACATCACCCTCCTCTACAACCTCCTCCTGTTAGTGCTGTGCTCCCTTATCTGTGAAACTGTCTCCAACCAAACTTCCTGCACTAATCTCTGAAAAATATTCCAGATTCCACATCCTCCATGTCTAAACAACCTGCAGAACCTAAGCCTTCCTATATCTATAACCATCTTCAGTCACGATACCCTGCATATCTCTGTTTGTTCGTCCAGTCGATACAAATATCTTAATCTCTGTAATCGGCTCAGCTCCATAAAACACTCCCTGTCTGTGATCCAGCCCTGTCCTACAAACATCCTTATCCCTGTAAACGTCTCCATCCCTCCCAAATTTCCAAACTTCATGAACCCCTGTCATCCCTGTAGCCCTCCACATTTCTGTAACCTCCTGTGGTTCAAAGGTACTCCCACCCTGTGAAACTACCTCCCCTACCCACATCCCGCCCAGTCTGGGTCCTCTGCTCCAGATCAGACCATTGATATCTCTGTAAACACCTCCACTCCTGAAAACTCTTCCCATTTGTGTAACCTCGTTCAGACCCCATACTCTCCCGCTTCCTGCATCCTCTTCCTGCCATTGCAACCAAAACCACATGTTTATGTAATATCTACCAGTGCTTACACCCTCCCCAACTCAGTAACCACTTGCAGCCCTAACAAAACACCTAAACTCTGAAACCTCTTAATTCCCTACAATCCTCCCTCCCTCTATCCTCAAATGCCTTCATCATCATGAAAACTCATAATTACTGAAGCCTCCTTTTGAACCTGCAAACCTCCTAATGTCTGCAAAATCCTCCTGTTCTGATATTCGTCCCTATCTCTGGGGAGCATGGCAGAGGAGGGAAGACTTTTGGAGTCCTGGCCATGTTAAGGAGGTAGAATCCTGGGAATTACAGATTTGGTCCAGTGTTTGTAATGTGCAGATTATTGGAGAGGACTCTAAAGACAGGATATATGACTACTTGGAAAACCATAGTTAAAAATTAGAGACAGTCAGCATGGATTTGTGAGGGGCAGGTCATGCCTCAAAATGAATCCTTTGAGGATATGGCAGAATATGTTGATGGCTCATTCAGAAAATGAGGAGGCATGGGAAACAGGGAAATCTATCTGTCTGGATACAGGATTGGATGGCCCAGAGAAGACAGAGTATGGCAGCAGATGGACAGTATTGATCCTGAAGTTCAGTGACCAGTGGTGTTCTGTAACAATCGGCTCTGGGACCCTGCTCTTTGTGATTTTCATAAATGACGTGCATGTGGATGTTTGAGAGTGGGTTAGTAAGTTTGTCAATGAAGGCTGGTGAAGTGGTGGGTAATGTAGAGGGCTGTTGTAGGTTGCAATGGAATATTGACAGAAGGAAGAGCTGGGCTGAAAGTGGCACATGGCGTTCAATCTGGAAAAGTGTGAAGTGATTCATTCTGGAAGGTTGCATTTGAATGCAGAATACAAGGTGAAAGGCAGAATACTTGGTAGTGTGGAAGAACAGAGAGATCATGGGGTCCACGTGCATAGATCCCTCAAAGTTGCCACGCACATTGATAGAGTTGTTAAAAAGGCATATGTTGTGTTGGCTTTCCTGAGCAAGTGGATTGATTTTCAGAGCCGTGAGGTTTTACTGCATCATTATAGCAGCCTGGTGAGACCACACTTGGACTATTGTGTTCAGTTCTGGTCCCCACTTTACAGGAAGGTTGTGCAAGTTTTAGAGAGCGTACACAGGAGATTTACCAGGATGCTGTCTGCAATGGAGGGCATTTCTTATGAAGAAAGGTTGAGGGAAGGTTTGTGAGGCATTGCTCTTTGGAGTGAAGACGGGTGCGGGGGCGACTTAGTAGAGGTGAACAAGATGATGAGAGGCACAGAAAGTGAATAGTGAGAGACTTGTTCTCCTGTTGCATAAATGGCTATTACAAGAGGGTATAATTTTAAGGTCAATGGAGGATGGATAAAAGGATAGAGAATGGTAGGATAGAGAAAGGAAAGAATGGTATGTCGTTGGAATGCATTGACAACGGTGGTAGTAAAATTTAATAGACTCTTGGGTCGGCACATGAATGATAGTAAAATGACTGTTATGTCGATTAGTTTGATCTTACAGTTGGAAAAAAGGTTGGCATGGCCTCATGGCCGAAGGGTCCTGTGCTGTACTATTCTGTGTTCTACGTTCCGTATGGTAACGTGGGTAATAAGCTATGATCAATGTAAAAGGATATAGCATTCAGGAGGAGCTAGTCAACTGGATACAAAATTGGGCTTGATGGTAGGAGACAGAGGATGATGGGAGACATGTTGTTTTTCTGACTGGACGCACGTGACCAGCGGTGGAGTGGGTCCACTGTTGTTGGTCATTTGGATAAATGGTTTGGATGGGAATATTGGTTTCCTGGTAAGTAAGCTTCTTGGGTGACACTGAAATTGGTGGTAAAGTGGTCAGTGGAGAAGGTTATCTGTGATACAACAGGATGAACCGTACTGCTGGGACAGTGGGCTGAAGAATAGTAGATGGAGTTTAATTAGATAAAGGTGAGGTGTTCCATTTTGGTGAAACAAACCAGGGTGGGACTTATACAGTTAATGTTCAGGCCCTTGGTAGTGTTGTCAATCAGTGACGTAGGGACGCAGGTACACAGTTCTTTGAAAGTTGCGTCACAAGCAAACAGGCTGGTGTTTGGGATGCTTACCTTCATTGGGCAGAGCATTGAGAGTAAGAGTTGGGATGTCATGTTGTATCTGTACAAGACATTGGTGAGGCCACCATAAAAGTATTGCTGATCAGTTGGAAGAACTCATATGGTTAACTTAGCTGCTTTAGGCAAGGACATCAAATATTCTAACCTGGTCTGGCCAACATTTGACTCCAGACCCACAGCAATATGGCTGACTCTGAGCTACCCTCTGGTTAATTAGCAGTGGGGTCAAAGAATGTTAGTCCAGGCAGTGACAACCACATCTCTTGAATAAATAAATAAAAATACATATGTCCCTTCCTACCTCTGCAAACCCCTCCAACTGCAACAATCCGTACTGGCTTTGTAACACTGTTCAGGCCCTGACCACTCTCTGTAACACTCTCACCACCTCCAGCACCTTCCCCTTCCCTGTTCCTGACGTGTCATTAAACCCTGACAATGTTTCCCTTCCCACTGCCCCCCTCCTGCTAGCAAAGCCTTTGCAATCCCTTTAACTCTTACTCCTAAAACCCTCTCTCACTTCCGGATTTTAAATACTTTTTGGTGATCTTGTCAACCTCATACTCGATTTTGTCCTGAGTGAGGGACAGGTGTGGGTTTCTCGTTGAGGTTTTGTCTGTTTCAATGGAATGTCCTTTTCTTGACTGCTTTACACTGTTCCTTCAAATGTTTTCCACTGTTCATTACACACACGTTTCAGTCCTTTTAGCCTATTTACCTTGGTCAATTCTCCTCTTAAACTCATGTAATTGTCTATTTTTGATTATAATTGTAGCTTGTCCTTTCTGTGATTCACTTTGACATTTTATATTGCTTTAAACTGCACTTTATCACAATTTCCCGGAGGATCTCTCCAGGTGACATTTCTCATTCACTATGTTTCATCACACAATGGTCGATCTGACATTGTGCAACTGGCTAGGGCTCTAACTATGTTATTTAAAGAAACACTGAAAACAATTGTCCGAACTCCCCTTCCAATATCAATGTTGTCAGTGTGATTGTCCCAGATTATATGAATTTTGAAGTTTCACTGAATTGTCGTTATGCCTTTATTAAAAATTCTAATGAGTTCCTGTTTAATGCAGCGATGAGCAATGAAATGCTGTTCGGTGGCTAAAACTGTTCTGCTGCTTGTGACCTTGGCAAGTAATAGCCTGAATTTACATTCAGACTGACTCTACTTCATGATCTGCGGCCAAATGCTTTCTCTGTAATGTCTTTGGTATCCATTATTGATAGCGATGTCCATTTTTGCCTGAATTCCCACAAGGTTGCAAATCATTGAATATTTATGCCCACCTTTTGTTCACCCTGTAACCACGTCACCCTGATGTCTAACTCTCTTTTATCTCTGTCACAAATCCATCTACCTTATTGCAGAGACTTTGTCCATTCCAAAAAAAACATACATTTCCTACAATTTTCTGTCACAAACCGATGTAGAGTTTTAGTTACACTCTGTCCCTTCCTGTTCCTTTCTGCTTGTCTTCAGCCACATCCCCATGTTGTTCCGATGCTTCACCTTTTCTTTTTGGATTTGGAAAGCTCCTTTCATCTGAACCCTGTCCCTGCATCCTCTCTGTCAGTTTAAAGCCCAGTCCATAAGTCTACTAACATGATTGGCCAGGACACCGGTTCCAGCCCAGTTCCAGTGGGACCATCCTAATGGATTATATTTTAAATCAGGTATGGGGTATGGGTTTCTCTGGCTGACCAGCCTTTCTTGCCCAGCCCTAGCTGCCCTTGAGCTGAGTAACTTGCTCGGCCATTTCAGAGGGTAATCGAAAGGCAATCACTTTGCTGTGAGTATGTCGTGCAGATCACGTGAGGATGGGCAGATGTCCCCAGGTGTCGTTTCGATGAACCAACGTTATTTTGAACGTCAGTAATAGTTTCATACTTATTAATTGCAATTTTTAAAAAAGTATTTACTGCAAATTCCACCACCTCCGATGGTGGGATTCAAACCTGTCTCCAGTGAACATTGGGTGATGTTTTAGATATATGCTCTAACAATAATACCACTATGCCATTACTTCACCTGCTCAAAGGTTGCTCATTGCTGTGCACTGATACCAGTGCATCAGGAACCTAAACCTGTTCTTCCGACATAATTGTTTCATTATGAAATCTTCCAGCACTCTGCTGATATCACTCAGACTGTCTCCATGTGGTATCCCTCACTGTGAGGGTCTAATTGCTGCCTCTGTCAGCGTCTCTCGCTTTTGCAGCTACTTCAGATCCTGAGCTAACAGAATCCTCCAAACCAGAGAGACGCAACAGCACAGGCCCGGGATGGAGACTGGAATTTTCCAGATCTCTCTGGGACTCGGTGCTATTCTCCCTGTGTAACCCTCACTGCATCAGTCTAATTTCCCATTCAGTCTATTTCTCTGCCTCCTGTCGGTACTCAGGAATTTCCTGACTCAGTAGACTTCCCAACTACTGGGTGTCTCGTCCATCACCACATTGAATATCGTTGGTCAGCCAGAGAGACAAAGGGCAGGGAGACCTGGAGTCTTCAATCAATCCTGCAGTGAGGTAAGATCACTCACAGTGAACAGAGAAGAGAGGAATGAGAGAGCTTCAAACATCGGCTCACAAAAGATGACATAGATACAGTGCTGGAGGGGGAATATAGTACAGGCACACCCCAGGCTCAGTCACTGCCCCTACTGTCAGTTCTGTTGTTCTGAGACTCACTACTCTGCAACATTGTATCTGTGGCAAGACTTGCGGACCAGCGTCTTCAATCATTTTTAACTCCAATAACATTTCCAGTCCCTGTAACCTCCTCCTTTCCCAATAGTCCCTCCATATATTTGAAACGTACTGCATTCCAGAATAAAATCCCTGTATCTGTAACTTTCTTCAGTGTCTATAACATGCCAATAAGTGGAGGTAGAGCCATGCTGCACAGAAACGGTTTTTTGGTCCAACTAGTGCATGCTGTCCAGAGTCACTGAATGGGTCGCATTTCCCTGCATTTGATCCATATCCCTTCAAACCTTCTCCTCTCCTGGTACGGAGGGAAGGATTTCATAACCTCCAGTTATGAGGAAGGCTGAGGGACTTGAATCTGTTTTTGTTCGAGAGAAGACATATGAGGCCAATTGATTGAGACATACAAGATAATCAGAGGGTGAGATGGGTTGGGCAGTGAGAGCCTTTTCCCTCGGAAGGCAATGCCTAGCACGAGGGGAGATAGCTTTAAATTGAGGTAGATATTAATATTATTAATTAATAGATATGGGACAGATGCCAGTGGTACTCAGAATAGTCACGGAATGGAATGCATTGCCTGAAACAGTAGTAGACTCACCAACCTTAAGGGCATTTAAACGGTCGTTGGATAGGCATGTGGTTGAGAATGGATTCTCTCCTCTCCATGTACCTGCCCAAATGTCTTTCCCAAGTTCTTATTGTACTTTTCTCTACCACGTCCCCTGGAAGCTCATTCTGTAACTGCACCATCCTCTGTTTGGAAAATTTTTTCCTCCAAACCCTTTTAAGTTTTTTCTCTCCCATCTCATAATTATGCCCTCGAGAACACAGAACATAGAACATGGCAGTGTGGTACAGGCCCTTCGGCTCTCAATGTTGCGCCAACCTGTGGAACCAATCTGAAGTCCATCTAACCTTCCCTAATCCATTCTCAACCACATGCCTATCCAACGACCGTTTAAATGCCCTTAAGGTTGGTGAGTCTACTACTGTTTCAGGCAATGCATTCCATTCCGTGACTATTCTGAGTACCACTGGCATCTGTCCCATATCTATTAATTAATAATATTAATATCTACCTCAATTTAAAGCTATCTCCCCTCGTGCTAGGCATTGCCTTCCGAGGGAAAAGGCTCTCACTGCCCAACCCATCTCACCCTCTGATTATCTTGTATGTCTCAATCAATTGGCTTCATATGTCTTCTCTCGAACAAAAACAGATTCAAGTCCCTCAGCCTTCCTCATAACTGGAGGTTATGAAATCCTTCCCTCCGTACCAGGTAACATCGTAGTAAATCTCCTTGGAACCCTTTCCAAATCTTTCACAACTTTCATCTAATGTGGTGATCTGAACGAGAGGCAACTCTCCAGATGTGGATGCACCAGAGTTTTGTACAATTACAGTATTATCTCATGGTTCTGAAACTCCATCCCTGTACCAATAAAAGCTCACATGCTGAATGCCTTCTTAACAACCCTATCAACCTGGGTGGCAACTTTCAAGGATACATGTTTGGGCGGCACGGTGGCACAGTGGTTAGCACTGTTGCCTCACAGCGCCAGAGACCCGGGTTCAATCCCTGACTCGGGTGACTGATTGTGTGGAGTTTGCACGTTCTCCCTATGTCTGTGTGGGTTTCCTCCAGGTGCTCTGGTTTCCTCCCACAGTCCAAAGATGTGCAGGTCAGGTGAATTGGCCATGCTAAATTGCCCGTAGTGTTCGGTAAAGGGGTAAATGTCGGGGAATGGGTGGGTTGCGCTTCAGTGGGTCGGTGTGGACTTGTTGGGCCGAAGGGCCTGTTTCCACACTGTAAGTAATCTAATCTAAGTAATCTAATCTAAAAAATGTGCATGGACACAGTGATCTCTCTGCTCATCTGGACTGCCAAGATCTGCTTTACCCACATCCAACTGTTTGGTCACCTCAAAGAAGTCAATAAGGTTTGTGAGGCATGACCGACCCTTCACAAAAGTGTGCTGACTATCCCTCATTAACTTATTCATCTCTAGATGGTTATAAATGCCAGCTTTTACACACCTTCCCAACACTTTACCCAGAATCAAAGTAAGGCTCACAGGTCTATAATTACCAGGGTTGTCTCTATTCCCTTTCTTGGACAAGGTGACAACATTGGTTGTCCTCCAGGCTTCTGGCACTATTCTCCTAGACAATGATGATACGAAGATCAAAGCCAAAGTCTCAGCAATCTCCTTCCTGGCTTCCCAGAGAATTCAAGGATAAATCCCATCTGGCCCAGTGGACTTACCGATTGTTACACTTTCCAGAATTGCTAACACCTTCTCCTTCTGCAGTTCAATCCCATCTAGTTATGGACTCCACTACCCTGGGGTAAAGACGTTGGTTAATCAACTTACCTGTGCCCTTCATGGTTTTCTAAACCTTGATAAGGTCACCCCTCAGCCACCTACACCCAATGGAAATGAGAAAGACAATGATATAAATATTTCTGCTCGTGTCCCTGCCACTACTTTGTCACAATTTTCTGGGAGACATTTGTTCAGGATCTAGGGATTTCTCTCCCTTTGTGTTCTAAGACCTCCAGTGCCATCTCTTCTGGAATGGGGACTCTTTACAAGCCATCACTGTTTCTTCCCTTTGTTTCCTAGACTTTGTCCACAGTACGTTCTGACATGAAATGCTCATTTAGGCCCTCGCCCATTTCCTGTGTGTCTACACTTGGATGGCCTCACTGATCTTTGAGGAGCCCTAGTGTCTTTCCAGTTGTTTTTGTGTAGTTGTGTGCTGTAGAAAATTATTTGCATTCTCCTTAGCCTTGTCTGCCAAATCTATCTCATCCCCCCATGTTGCTTTCCAGCATATCCAGCCTCTCCGATTCTGTCAAACCCTCCAGTATCAGTAACATCTTCTTCAATATTTGCTCCATTTACAGTTTCAGGAAATGCTTCTTCAATCCGGATGATCAGAATTCTATGCAGTACTCCAGAGCTGTGCTGACTATCCGTGATCAATCCTTGCCATTGCAAATGCATGTAACTCCTGTCCTGCAGAATCGTATCCAACAATGTACGCGCCACTGACATCAAGCTAATTGGTGTTGATCTCCCTGGCTTTCCCTCGCAGCCTTTCCTAAACACTGGCACAACATTAGGCCCTCCAGGCTCCCTGCTCACCACCCGTGGCTGTCAGTGATAGAAAAATCTCTTTATGGGACACACAATTTCTTCCTGAGCTTCGCACAATATCCTGGGATGTGCTTGATTAGTTCCCATGGAATTGTCTCCCTTATGTGCATTTAAAAACCTCCAGTACCTCCTGTTATGTGGGGTCTTGTGAAGACCTCTCTATTTATTTCCCTGACATCCCCTGTCCTTCTCCACAGTAAGTTCAAACATGATATTTTTGGTTAGGATCTCACCCATCTCCTGTGGTTCCACACTTGGATCGCCCCATTCATCTTCAAGGAGCCATACTCTGCCCCTAGTTAATCTTCTCTTGTTAATATACTTGTAGAATCTCTTTGGATTTTCCTCAGCCTGATCTGCCAACGCTTTTTGTGGTCCCCTTTGTGCCCTCCTGATTTCGCTCTTAAGTGAATTACTCCACCCACAATGTTCTTCGATGGATTCCACTTAATCCAGCTGGCTATATGTGACATGTGTCCCCTTTTTGTTGACCAGAACCTCAATACCCTCAGTCATCCAGAGTTTCCTACTTGTGTCAGCATCACACCAACAGGAATATGATGGCTCTGAACTCTCATTTTAACCCCATTTTAAAAGCTTCCCACCTTCCTGACGTACCTTTACCTGCACATAGCTTCCACAATCAATTGTTAAAAGCTCTTGTGTAATAACATCTAGATTGAGGAAAGGCCAGTTTTGATCTTTAACTTGTGGACCAGGTTTGTCCTTTTCCATCGCTATTTTCCAACTAATACGATTGTGATCATTTTGTCAATTTGTTGCCCCACTAACCACTCAGTCCCTTTCACTACTTTGTTTCCCAAGGCGAGGTCAGGTTTTACCTCTTCCTGCAGTCCGACCATTTCTATTTTGACTGGGACAGCTTTCTTGTACATGCCGAACAAATTCCTCGCATCGAAGCTCTGAACACTCTAGCAGTCCGAGTCGAGGTTTGGAAAGTTAAAATCCCTGACCATTACAGTCCTATCATTCTTACAGATATCTGAGTTCTCCCGTCATATTTGCTGCTCAAATTCTCGCTGACTGTTGGGGGCCTGTAGTACAGTCATATCAAACTGATAACCCATTCTCATTTCTCCGTTGCACCATTATATCTTCACTGGGTGATCCCCAGGAATATCCTGTCTCATTAATGCTGTAATGTTTTCACTGATCAGAAACTCCACTACCCCTCCTCTCTCACCACCTGTTCTGGCCTCAACCTTCAGATTGTAGCCTGAGACAATCCCCCTCAAGGTGGACAACAGCCTCACCTTTTATGTCATCTGCAAACTTACAAATGATACCTTGTGCTTTCACATCGAGTTATTAATGTACATAATAGTGTTCAAAATAATTAGAGTAATAGATAGAGTCAATAGCCAGAGACTTTTCCCCAGGGCAGGATTGACTGGTACGAGAAGTCATAGTTTGAAGATATTAGGAGGAAGGTATAATGGAGACATCAGAGGTAGGTTCTTTACGCAGAGAGTTGTGAATGCATGGAATGTGTTGCCAGCTGAGGTGGTGGAAGGAAAGTCATTGGGGACACTTTCGCGACTGCTGGACAAGCACATGGATAGGAAAGAGTTGGGGGTGCATAGGTTAAGTTACTATATTTTACATTAGGATTAAGACTCGGCACAACTTCGTGGGCCTAAGGGCCTGTTCTGTGCTGTACCTTTCTATATTCTATGTTCTATAATAACCAGCAATGGTTGCTGCCCAGATCCCTGTGGTACACCCGCTTTTGAAAGAATTTCAAACACAAAACTTACCCTCCACCGTTGTGCATCCAGGTTGCCAAATTGCCTTGGATCCCATTGGTCTGTTGGACCAGCGTTCCATGTGGGACCTTGTCAAATGCCTCAATGAATTCCATGTAACACACATCTTCTGCACTGCCCTCATCAAAATCCTCAATCATAATTTCAAACAAAAATCTCAGCTGAATTTGGGAGAGGATCTTTCTCTACCAAATCCGTGGTGAGTATCCATAATCGATTTCTACCTTTCCAAATGCTGATTCATTCTGTCCCTCAGAATTGTGTCCAATAAGTTCCCTCTCCCTGCTGTCAGAATATCTGCTCTGTAATTACCTGGCCTATCCCTGCTTCCCTTTCTGAATAAAGGAACCACGTTAGTTATCCTCCAGTCATTCTGCACTTCACCCGTAGCCAGGAAATTATTAAATATATGCACGAGGGTTCCAGCAATCTCCTCCTTTACCAGAACAAGGGGGGGCGGGTTTGACTTGAACCGGAGGGACATCAGTATCCCTGGGGGTGATTTACTTGTTTTATCGCAGTGGGTTTAAACTAGTTTGGCAGGGCTTTGGACTCTGAGTAAGAGAAGGCCCATTGACCAGCCAAGTGAAAAATGCATCAACCTTCAAGAGCAAGTTTTCTATCCAGGATATCGAGGGGCACAGTCAAGGGAGGGAAAAGACTTTTGATTTAACGCGCATTTATTTCAATGCCCAAGGCCTGACTGGTAAGGCAGATGCGCTCAGAGCATGGATTGGCTACGGGTACTTGGATATTATAGACATAAAAGAAACATGGCTGAGCGAAGGGCAGGACTGGCAGCTCAGTGTTCCAGGATACAGAAGCTACAGACGGGACAGAAGGACAAGTAAGTGAGGAGGGGAGTTGTCCTTTTGATAAGGGAGGACATAACAACAGTGCTTAGTTAGGATACTCTTTCGGGGTGATCAAATGAGGCCATATGTTAAGAAATTACAAACTAAAAAAGGATGGTCAGTCTGCTGGGATATTGTTCTGGACCCCCAAATAGCCAACGGGTACTAGAGGAGCAGATGTGAAGAGAGATTGCAGGTACCAAAAGAAATAATAGGTCAGTATTAGTTGGAGATTTTAACTTCCCCTGTATTGACTGGACCACCCAGTGTGTAAAAGGCCCATATGGGGTGTAATTTGTCAAATGTGTCCAAGAAAGATTCCAAGATCAATATGTAGATGGCTGCACTCTACTCAGGCGGCTTCAAACGAGATCTCCCCTCAGAAAACGGGGTCGGGCAAGTGACTGAATTGGCAGTCGGAGAGCACTTTATGTCCAGTGACCACAGCTGTCTTAGTTTAACATAGTTATTGACAAAACTCAGGCAGGTCCATATATTAAGGTCTTAAACTGGAGTAGGGCCACTTTTGGGGCCATTTGGCAGGATCGAGCAGAGGTTGATTGGGTGAATTAAAAATCACACAACACCAGGTTATAGTCCAACAGGTTTATTTCGAAGCACCAGGTTTTGAAGTGCAGGTAATCATTCTTAAAGATGAAAACTGAAACTAAATGTGTTTGGTATTACATTCCATGACCCTGCTATCCTGTTGGTATAATTCTGTGCCTTACGATTGTGCTCCACCTGATGAAGCAGAGCTCTGACATCTAGAGCTTCCAAATACACATTTTGGACTGTAAGCTGGTTTTGTGAGATTTTTAAGGTTGTTCATCCCAGTCCAACACCGGCTCCACCACATCATGCTCCCATCAACTGGGTGAGTCTGTGTGAAAGAAAAGGAATGACTGGCAAATGGGAGGCTTTCAAAAGTGTGATCTCAAGAATCCAATATGTCTCTGATTGAGTGAAGGGAAAAGCTGGCAGGTTTAGGGATCCCTGTCTGATGGGGGATATTGACGCTCTGTTCAATAAAAAGAAGGAGGCACATATTGTCTTCAATGTGTCTGTATCTACGTAATCTCTTCCAGTCCTAAAGACACGATTACTCGGTGGAGACTTTACAATCCTCACAGGTCCCTTCACCACTCCCCATCTGGAGAATCCACTGAAAGCCTATGATTCTCTCGATACAGTTCTGACAAGACTCACTATCTGTGTAACGTCATCCCATCGCTAACACACAACCTATCAATGTGAACTCCTCCTGTATCTCCATCCAGTTACTCATCTCCATAACCTTCTCCAACTCTTACACCCCTACCTGTGTAAATGTCACCCTCCCATACAACCCTTCCCACTTTTACCAAACTGGAGAAGGTTACAAATGCTCCCTTATCTGTGAAACTGTCTCCAACCAAAGTTACTGCCCTTCTGCAATATCTGTCAGTGTCCACACCCTTCATATCTAAATAATCTGCAGAAGGAATATACATCTTCAGTCACGACTACCCTCCATATCTCTGTTTGGTCCTCCAGTCTGTACAACCCACTTTATGTCTGTCATCTGCTCCATTCACCGAAAACTCTCCCTGTCTGTGTAAACCGCTCCATCCTACCAACTTCCTTCTCCCTGTAAACTGCCAATCCCTCCCAACATCCCCATCTCCACGATCTCCTGCAGACCCTACAGCTCTCCAAATTTCTGTAACACCCTGTGGCTCTATGGTCTTCCCTCCCTGTGAAACCACCTCCAGTCCCCACCACCCTCCCAGTCGGGGTCGTCTGCACCAGATCAGACCATTGCTGTCTCTGTTACCGCGGACAATCCTCGTAAACCTCCCTAATGTATCTATTGATTCAGATACCATCCTTTCTAGCCTCCCAAAACCTCTTCCTGTCATTGTAACCCTCCCTATTTAGAACATAGAACAGTACAGCATAGTACAGCATAGTACAGGCCCTTCAGCCCTCAATATTGTGTCCATCTTTTATCCGTCTCTAAGATCAATCTTACCTGCAAACCATTCAAGGAACAAAGAAAATCACAGTACAGGAACAGGCTCTACAGTCCTCTAAGCCTCCACCAATCCAGATCCTCTGTCGAAACCTGTCGCCTATTTTGTGAGGATATGTACCCCTTTGCTCCCTCCCCATTCATGCATCTGTCTGGATACATCTTAAGTGACATTATCGTTCCCGCCTGTACCACCTCTGCTGGCCACGCGTCCCCTGTCCCCATCACCCTCTGCATAAAGATCTTTCCAGCCTATCTGCCCTAAACCTTTCCCCTCTCGCTTTGAACTCATGACCCCTAGTAATTGAATTCCGCACTCTGGGGAAAAAAGCTTCTTGCTATCCATCCTGTCTATACCTCACATGATTTTGCAGACCTCAATCAGGTCCCCAGTAAACCTTCATCTTTCTAATGAAAATAATCCGAAAATATTCAATCTCTCCTTATTGTTAGCGCCCTCTATACCAGGCAACTTCCTGGTGAACATCCTCTGCACCCTCTCCAAAGCATGCACCTCCTTTTGGTAATGTGGCGACCAAAACTGTATGTAATATTATAAATGTGACCAATCAAAGTCATATACAACTGTAACGTGACCTGCCAACTTTTGTACACGATACCCCTTCGAATAAAGCAAAGCATGCCATATGCCGCCGTGACCAATTTACTGTCCTGTGTTGCCACGTTTAAAGAGCAATGGGCCTGAATACCCAGATCTCAGTGTACATCAATTTCCCCCAGGACTTTTCCATTTACTGTATAGTTCACTTTCCAATTAGATCATCCGAAATGCATCACCTCGCATTTGTCTGGATTGAACTCCATCTGCCATTTCCCAGCCCGCCTCTCCAATCTATCTATATTCTGCTGTGTTCTCTGACAGTCCCCTTCTCTATCTGCTACTCCACCAATCTTAGTGTCATCTGCAACCTGCTAATCAAGGAACCAATATCTTCCACCAAACCGTTGATATGTATCACAAGCGACAGTGGTCCCAGCACGGATCCCTGTGGAACACCACTGGTCACAGCTCTCCATTTTGAGAAATTCATTTTGCTATCATTCATGTGTCTATCTAAAAATTACTTAAATGTCCCTAATGTATCTGACTCTACCACACACACTGGCAATACATTCCACTCACCCAACACACTCTATGTAAAGAAGCTACCTCTGACATCTCCCCTCAACCTTCCTCCAATTACCTTACAATTGTGCCTCCTAGTTATAGCCATTTTCGCACTGGGAAAAATCTCAGGCCACCTTATGTCTGCCTCTCATAATCTCGTACCTCTATCAAGTCACTTCTCATCCTTTTTCATTCCAAAATTAAAAGCCCAGGATTCCTCAACCTTCCTTCGTTAGACCTCCCCTCCAGACCAGGCAACATCCTGATAAATCTCCTCTGCAACCTCTCCAAAACCTCCACATTTTTCCTGTAATGAGGCAAACAGAACTGAACACGATATTCTAATTGTGGTCTAACAACAGGATGTATCGAGCTGCAACATAACCTCACAGCTCTTAAACTCAAGGCCCCTGCAAACGAAAGCCGACACATCATTGGCTTTCTTAACAACCCTAACAACGTGGTTCGCAACTGTGAAGGATCCCTGGACATTGACCCAAGATTTTTCTGCTACTCCTCACTGTCAAGAATCCTGCAGTAACCCTGTAAAATATTTCTGCAGAATCCTTCAAACGTAAACCCTCCCTATTTTGGTATTTTCCTCCAGTCCCCACTGCACTCATAAACTGTGAAACCTCTTCCAGTCCCTACAATCCTCCTTAGCTCTGTAACCTCTGTAAGCATGTAGTTGTAGGCGTGTGGTTTAGGCGGTCGGTTAGAAATCCATTGGGGCTTGCCCACACAGGTTCTAATCCTGCCCAACAGGGTGGTGGGTTTGAGTGGTGCCAGTGTCCGGAGGTGTTCTCTAACCTGCTCTGTGAGAAGTTGTCCCATGTCCTCAATGTACGAGAGTCTCCACAAAAAGTCTCCAGGATACCTGAAAATCAACCCAACGACTTGTTGCCAAACATTTCAACTCCCCCACCCACTCTGCCGAAAACATGCAGGTCCTGGGCCTCCTCCAACTGCCATTCCCTCACCACCCGACGCCTGGAGGAAGAACGCCTTTTCTTTTGCCTTGGGACCCTTGAACCCCATGGCATCAATGTGGACTTCACCAGTTTCCTCATTTCCCCTTCCCCACTTACCGCAGTTCCAACCTTCCTGCTCAGCACCATCCTTATGACCTGTCCCACCTGTCAATCTTCCTTCCCACCAATCTGCTCCACCCTCCTCTCTGACCTTGAACTCTTACCCCATCTCCAAACACCTATTGCACTCTCAGCTACCTTCACCCAAATCTCACCCCCTTCCCATTTATCTCTCCACCCCCAAGTCTCCCAGCCTCATTCCTGATGCAGGGCTCCTGCCCGAAACGTTACTTCCCTGCTTCTCGGATGCTGCCTTACCTGCTGTGCTTTTCCAGCACTACACTCTCAACTCTAATCGCCAGAAGCTGCAGACCTCAATGTCTCCTGTTTATCAGATGGGTCAATGCAGTGAGGAATGGCAGATGGAGATTAATTTAGATAAATGTGAGGTGCTTCATTTTGGAAAAGCAAATCCTCACAGGATTTATGCACTTAATGGTAAGTTCCTAGGGAGTGTTGCTGAACAAAGAGACCTTGGAGTGCAGGTTCATAGTTCCTTGATAGTGGAGTCTCAGGTAGATAAGATAGTGAAGAAGGCGTTTGGTATGCTTTCCTTTATTGGTCAGAGTATCGAGTATAATCCCACCTAGTCTAGTTCCCTGGATCTCAGTTTCTCCTTGGCAAAATTATCGTTTTCTAGAGTGAATACCGTCGAAAAATATTAATTTAATGCTTCCCCTATCTCCTCTGACTCCACACACAATTTCCCATTAATATCCTTGATTGGACCTTATCTTGCTCTTGTCATTCTTTTATTCCTTAAATACCTATAGAAGTCCTTAGGGTTTACCCTGATCCTATCCGCCAACAGCTTCTCATGTCTCCTCCTGGCTCTGAGTTTCCACATCTCATCCTAACATAAGCCTCCCTCTTCCTCTTGACCAGAGATTCCACATCCTTCATAAACCACGGCTCCCGCGCTCTACAGGGAGAGCCTGTTGACAGGTACATACTTATCTCGGACACTCAGGAGGTTTCCCTTGAATAAGCTCCACATTCCTGATATGCCCATCCCCTGCAGATTCCTTCCCCATCCTACGCTTCCTAAATCTTGCCGAATCGCATCGTAACTGCCGTTCCCCGAGCTGTAAATTTCGTGGAAGTGTATAACTGTTTGATGACAGGAGACAGGGTGGTCAAGAAGGTTTGAGTGAGTGTGTTTCTGTGAATATGTGGTTAATGAAACGAGACAGTTTGGTGTGTGTGTGTGTGTTTGTGTATATCTGACCAATGGCTGGAGGCAGGGTGTTCATGGAGTGTTGCGTGTGCTTGTGTGCGTTTGTCAGTTTCTGCGTATATCTGTTTCATGGCAGGGGGCAGGGTGGTCGTGGAGAGCATATTTGTTGAGTTTCTGTGTCTATGTGCTTACTGGTAGGAGACAGGGTGGTGGTGGAGGGTAGACTGTACTTGTTTCTATATCTATGTGCTTACTGGCAGGAGTCAGGGTGGGGGTGGAGGGTTGTGTATGTATGTGTGTTTCTGCGTATATCTGTTTAAGGTCAGGAGGCAGGGTGTTCGTGGAAGGTTGTATGTGTTTCTGTGTATATCTGTTTACTGGCTGGAGACAGGCTGGTGGTGGAGGTTTATGTGTGTGTTTCTGTGTATACCTGTTTAATAGCAGGATACAGGGTGGTGGTGGAGTATAGTATGTGTGTTTGTGTGAAAATCTGCTTAATGGCAGGAAATAAGGTGGTGGTGGAGGGTTGTGTGTGTGTGTGTGTGTGTTTCTGCATACATCGGTTTAATAGCGGGTGACAGGGTCGGAGTGGAGGGTTGTGTGTGTTTCTGGGTACATCTGATCGATGGTAGAAAACAACTTGGTGGTGTAATGCCGTGTGTGCGTGTTTCTGTGTATATCTGTTTAATTGCAGGAGACAGGATGGTAGTGGAAGGTTGTGTGTGTGTTTCTGTGTATAATTGATTTATGGAAGCAAACAGGGTGGTGGTGGAGGGTTCTCTATGTGTGTGTTTCTGTTTTTATCTGTTTAATTGCAGGAGACAGGCTGGTGGTGGAGGCTGGTATGTGTTTGTTTCTGAGTACATCTGTTTCATGGCAGGAGACGTGATGGCGGTTGATGGTTGTGCATGTTTACCTGCACATATCTGCTTAATGGAAGAAAACAATGTGCCTTCGTGCCGCTGTGTGTGTATTTCTATGTATATCTGTTTAATGGCAGGAGACAGGGTTGTGGTGGAGGGTGGTGTGTGTGTGTTTCTGCGTATATCTGTTTAATGATAGGCGAGAGAGTGGTCGTGGTGGTGTGTGTGTGTTTTTGTGTATATCTGTTCAATGACAGGAGACAGTGTGGTGGAGGATTGCTTGCATGTTTCTGTAAATATCTGTTTAATTGCAGGAGACAGGGTGGTTTTGGAGGTTGGTGAGTGTGTGTTTCTGTATATAACTGTGTAATGAATGTAGACAGGATTGTTGTGGAGGTTGTGTTTCTGCTTAATGACAGGAAACAAATTGGTGGTCAATGGTTGTGTGTGCGTGTGTGTGCGTGTGTGTTTCTATGTATGAATGTTTAATGGCAGGAGACAGGGTGGTGCTGAAGATATGCATTTATGTTTCTGTATATATCTGTTTAATTGCTGGAGACAGGGTGGTGGAGGAGGGTGGTGTGTCTGTGTGTTTGTGTGAATATATGTTTAAATGCAGGAGACAAGGTGGTGTTGGAGGAATTGGGTGCACGTGTTTTGGTGTATATCTGTTTAATGACAGGACACCGGGTGGTGCTGGAGGGTTGTCTATATGTTTCTGTAAATATCTGTTTAATTGCTTAATGACGGGAGACAGACTGGTGTTCGTGGAGGGTTGTGTGTGTGTTTCTGTGCATAGCTGATTAATGCAGGAAACTGAGTGGTTTTGGAGAGTTCTGTATGTGTCTGTGTTTCGGTGTATATCTGTTTAATGGCAGTAGACAGGGTAGAGGTCGAGGGTTTGTGTGCATGTATTTCTGTTTATATATACTCAACGGCAGGACAACAGGGTGGTGTTGGAGGGTTCTGTGTGTGTTTCTGTAAATAACTGATTAATGACTTGAGACAGGGTGGTGCTGAAAGTATGCGTGCATATTTCTGTCTATATCTGTTTATTTGCAGGGGACAGGGTGGTGGAGGAGGATGGTGTGTGCGTTTCTGTGTATCTATGTTTAATTGCAGGAGACAGGGTGGTGGTGGAGGGATTTGTGTCTGTGTTGTTGTGTGTATCTGTTTATGGGAAGAAGACAGGGTGGTCATGGAGGTTTGTGTATGTGTGTGTGTATCTGGTAGATCTGTTTAAGAGCTGGAGACAGGGTAGTGGTGGAGGGTTGTGTGTATGTGTGTATTTCTGTATATCTCTGCTCAATGGCAGGAGAACAAGGTGGTGTTGGAGGATTGTGTGTGTGTTTCTGTGTATATCTGGATATTGGCAGGAGAAAGGGTGGTGGTCGAGGGTTGTGTGTGTGTGTATTTCTGCATATACCTGCTCAATGGCAAGAGAACAAGGTGGTGTTGGAGGTTTGTGCGTAGGTAGGATGTTCGTGGAAGGTTGTATGTGTGTTTCTATGTATATCTGTTTAATGGCAGGAGACAGGGAGGTGGTCGAGTGTAATGCATGTGTGCATTTCTGTGTATATCTGCTCAATGGCAGGAGACATGGTGGTCTTGGAGGGTTGTGTGAGTGTGTGTTTCTGTTAATATCTATTTAAGGGCTGGAGACAGATTGGTGGTGGTGTAGTGTCTTGAGTGTGTGTTCCTGTGTCTATCTGATTAAAGGCAGGAAACACGGTGATGGTGGAGGGATGTGTGTGTTTCAGTGCATTTCTGTTTAATGACAGGAGACAGGGTGGTGTTGGAGGAATGGGTGTGCGTGTTTCTGTGTATATCTGTTTAATGACAAGAGACCGGGTGGTGGTGGAGGGTTGTCTATATGTTTCTGTAAATATCTGTTTAATTGCTTAATGACAGGAAACAAATTGCTGTTGAAGAGGTGTGTGTGTGTGTGTGTGTGTGTGTGTGTGTACGTACGTGTGTGTGTGTGTGTCTGTGTGTGTGTACGTACGTGTGTGTGTCTGTGTATGTCTGTTTAATGGCAGAAATCAATGTGGTGGTGGAGGGTTGTGTGTGTGTTTCTGTGTATGTCTGTTTAATGGCAGGAGTCAGGGTGTTGGTGTCGAGATGTGTGGGTTCTGTTTAGATCTGTTTAATCACCGGAGAGTGTGTGATTGGGGAGGTGTGTGTGTGGTTATGTGTCTATCTGATTAATGGCAGCAAACAGGCTGGTGGTGGAGGGTTCTGCATGTGTGCGTGTTTCTGTGTATATCTGTTTAATGGCAGGAGAGAATGGTGATGGAGGATTGTGTGTGTATTTCTGTGTGTAGCTGTTTAGTAGCAGGAGGCAGGGTGGTGATGGAGGGTTGTGTGCGTATATCTGTGTATACCTGTTTAATAGCAGGAGACAGGGTTCTCATGGATTGTTGTGTGAGTGTGTTTCTGTATACATCTATTTAAGGGATGGAGACAGGTTGGTGGTGGAGGATAGTGTGTGTGCGTGTTTCTGTGTATAACTGTTTAATGACAGGAGATAGTGTGGTGGAGGAGGGATGTGTGTGTGTTTCTGTCTATATCTGTTTAATGACAGGAGACAGGGTGGTACTTGAAATATGTGTGTATGTTTCTGTATATATCGGTTTAATTGCAGGACACGGTGGTGGAGGAGGCTGATGTGTGAGTGTTTCGGCGTAAATCTATTTAATGGCAAGGGACAGTGTAGTGGAATGTAGTGTGTCTGTGTTTCTGTGTCTATGTGCTTACTGGCAGGAGACAGGATGTTCTTGGAAGGTTTGTGTGTTTCTGCGTATATCTGTTTAATGCCAGGAGACAGGGTGGTGCTCGAGGGGTATGTGTGTGCATTTCTGTGTATATCTGCTCTGTGGCAGGAGACAGGGTGGTGATGGAGGGTTGCATGTGTGTTTCTGTGTATGTCTGTATAAGTGCTGGGGACAGGGTGGTGGTGGAGAGATATGTGTGTGTTTCATTGCATATCTGTTTAATTACAGGAGACAAGGTAGTGGTAGAGCGATGTATGGATCTGTGTTTCTGTGTATATCAGTTTACTGACAGGAGACAGGGTGGTGGTGGAGGGTTGGGTATGTGGGTGTGTTTCAGTGCATATCTGTTTAATGATGGGGACAGGGTGGTGTGTGTATGTTCCTGTGTTTATCTGTTTAATGACAGGAGACAGGGTGGTGGTGAAGGGTTGTCTGCATGTTTCTGTAAATTTCTGTTTAATAGCAGGAGACAGTGTGGTGATGGAAGATGGTGAGTGAGTGTTTCTGCCAGAGACAGGGTGTTGCTAGAGTTTTGTGTGTGAATTTCTCTATGTATCTGTTTAATTGCAGGAGACAGGGTGGTCATGGAGGGTTGTGTGTTTGTTTCTGTGTATATCTGCTAAATGACGGGAAAGAAATTGGGTGTCAAGGGTTGTGCATGTGTGTGTGTGTTCCTGCGTATGTCTGTTTAATGGCAGGGGACAGGGTGGTGGTGTCGAGATGTGTGTGCGTTTCTAGTTATACCTGCTTAATCGCTGGAGAGAGAGTGTGCGTGTATGTGTGTGTGTTTGGTTCTGTGTATATCTGTGTAATGGCAGCAGACAGGATGATCGTGGAGGCTTGTGTGTGCGTGTTCCTGTGTATATCTGTTTAATGGAAGGAGACAGAGGTCGTTTAGTCTTGTGTGTATTTCTGTGTTTATCTGTTATTGACAGGTGGCAGGGTGTTAGTGGAGGATTGTGTTTGTGTGTTTCTGTGTATATCTGATTAATGGCAGGAAACCGGGTGTGGTGGAGGGTTTTGTGCATGTGTTTCTGCATATATTTGTTTTATGGCAGGAGACAGGGTGGTGGTGGGAGGTTGTGTGCTTGTGTTTCTGTCTATATCTGTTTAATAACAGGAGACAGATATTGGTGCAGGTTGGTGTGTATGTATTTCTGCATATCTCTGTTTAATGGTGGGAGGCAGGGCAGCGATGGAGGGGTGTGTGTGTGTGTTTATGTGTATATCTGTTTACTGGCAGAAAACAATGTTTTGGTGAAGGGTTTTGTGTGTGTGTGTTTCTGTGTAAATCTGTTTAATGGCAGGGAACAAATTGGGTGACAAGGGTTGTGTGTGCATGTGTGTGTTTTTCCATGCATATCTGTTTAATGGCAGAAAACACTGTGGTGGTGAAGGGTTGAGTGTGTGTTTCTGTGTATGTCAGGTTAATGGCATGAGACGGGGGTTGGTGTCGAGATGTGTGTATGTTTCTGCTTATTCCTGTTTAATTGCCGGAGAGTGTGTGATGGTGGACCATTGTGTGTGTGAGTGTGTGTGTTTCTGTGTAATGGCAGGAGAACGAATGGTCGTGGAGGGTTGTATGTATGTGTTTCTGTTTATATCTGTTTAATGGCAGGAGACAGTGTGGTCGTGGATGATTGTGTGTGTGTGTGTGTTCCTGTGTATTTCTGTTTAATCACAGAACACAAAGCAGACATGGAGTGTTTTGTGTGTGTGTTTCTGTTATATTTGTTTCATGGCAGGAGACAGGAAGGTGATTTAGAGTTTTGTGTGTTTTTCTGTGTGTATCTGTTTGTTGACTGTAGTTAGGGTGTTAGTGGAGGGTTATGTGTGTGTGTATGCGTGTGTGTGCTTCTCTGTCAAAACTGCTTAATAGCGGGAGACAACGTGGTGGTGGAGGGTTGTGTTGTGTGTTTCATTGGATATTTGATTAATGGCAGGAAACAGAGATTTGGTGGAGGGTTGTGTGTGTGTGTTTCCATGTATATCTAGTTAATTGAAGGAGACAGCGTGATGATGGAGGGTTGTGTGTGTTTTTCTGCATATATCTGTTTAATGGCAGGAGACCGGCTTGTGGTGAAGGTTGTGTGCTTGTGTTTCTGTCAATAACTGTTTAATAACAAGAGACAGATATTGTTGTGGGTTGGTGTGGATGTGTTTCTGTGTATCCCTGTTTAATAATTTGAGACAGGGTGGCGATGGATGGTTGTGTACATGTGTGTTTTATTTATATATCAGTTGAATTGCAGGAGACAGCGTGTTGTTAGACGGTTGTGTGTGTCCATTGCTGTATATTTCTGTTTAATGGCAGGAGACAGAGTTGTAGAGGGGGATTGTGTGTGTGTTTCTGTATATATCTGATCAATAGCAGGAAACAACTTGGTGGTGAAGGGTTGTGTGTGTGTGTTTCTGTGTACACCGGTTTACTGACAAAAGACTACGTGGTGGTGCAGGTTGGTTTGTCTGTGCTTCTGTGTATATCTGTTGTGGTCCTGTTCACCGAGCTGGGAATTTATGTTGCAGACGTTTCGTACCCTCTCTAGGTGACATCCTCAGTGCTTGGGTGCCTCCTGTAAAGCCCTTCTGTGATGTTTCCTCCAGCATTTATAGTGGTTTATCTCTGCCGCTTCTGGTTGTCAGTTCCAGCTGTCCGCTGCAGTGGCCGGTATATTGGGTCCAAGCTGATGTGTTTGTTGATAGAATCTGTGGATGAGTGCCATGCATTTAGGATTTCCCTGGCTGTTCTCTGTTTGGCTTGTCCTATAATAGTAGTGTTGTTCCAGTCGAACTCATGTTGCTTGTCATCTGTGTGTGTGGCTACTAAGGATAGCTGATCGTGTCGTTTCGTGGCTTGTTGGTGTTCATAGATGTGGATCGTTAGCTGTCTTCCTGTTTGTCTTATGCAGTGTTTTGTGCAGTCCTTGCATGGACTCCATCAAGTCACGTTTCAAAAATCATTTTAATCCACGTGCTCAGACATATAATGAAAAATCTCTGTGGGATGTGAACCTTTAGGTCAGAGGTCAGGACACTACCACCGCTCAACAATAGCCCCTAAAGCTGCAACATGATTCTCCTGTGTGTTTGTTCATCAGCTTTCTTTGAACATACTATGACACACCCCCACAACATAATCGAGACCATCTGTTCCAGAGAAAGTGACACTACCACAGTTCATGGAAGGGAGTCGAATCCAGAGCTCTGCCCCGGGGCAGGGGTGCTATCCACCACACAAGACTTTAACCATGCCCAGAATTTTAAGTGTCAGTTTTCAGCTTTATATGGATTTATTACATTCTGATTAACATTACTGAAAAAGACAGGCAACAGTTTTCATTGTTAAATAAATAAAAGGTGTTAGCCTCAACTATAAGATGATGAGTGTACGTGCTCTGCCAAGCAACTTCTTTAATTGCTTGGCTATGATTTCCAGCTTATCTGTAATCTGCAATATTAGAGCAAGAAATCTTGCAGAAACACTCTGCAATGGGAGGGATCTCGAATAAATATCAAAACTGAACACCAGAGAATAGGAAAGAGCACAATTTCTGGCCAAAAACACTGGCCACTGTTTCCAACCTCTGACATGTGGCTTCCCTCTTCCTGAAATGATTAAGTGATACAAGGCATCGGTTTACTTCCCAGCCTCTCCTTACCCTCTCCTCCCTCTGCTTGCACAAAACAAATCAAGCTTTGATCTTTGGAAAACTCAAGGCCTGAGATATAGACCTTCTGGAGAGGGGAGGGTCTTTGAAACCTGAAGCAGGAGGGTGAGGGGGCAGTAATATCACTCACTGGGCTGAGGTGTGGCAGTTCAACTTTAATATGGATAAATGCGAGGTATTGCATTTTTGTCAAATAAAAAGCGGGGGCTCATGTAATTAATAGTAGTGCGTTGGTAGTGTTGTAGAAAAGAGGGACCCACAGGTGCCGATCGAATTCACAGAAGTTTGTGACACTTATAGACAAGCTGTTTCAGGCTACTTCATTGCTCAGACATTTGGGGTTAGAAATTGAGAAGTAATGCTGAGATAGTGCAGGACATTGATGAAGCCTCTTTTGCAGTACTGTGTTCAGTTCTGTTAATGGAATGAGATTATTAAGCTGAAGAGGGTTCAGAAGAGATATACCAGGATGTCGCCAAGAACACCTCATCTTCTGCCTCGGGAGCCGACAAACACATGGCATGAACATTGAACTGACTAATTTGCAAATCTCCCCTCGACAATCCAGATCCCAGATCCGACCTTTCGACTCAGATCCGCCCTCTCGTGGGAACCTACCTGTCCATCTTCCTTCCACCTATCCGCTCCAACTTCCCACCGACCTCTCACTATCACCTCCTAGCTTCGCCAACCTATCACCAACCTTTACCCCAGCCTCACCCCACCACCCATTTATCTCTCAGCCCATTGACTCCTTCGCAGTTCTGAAGAAGTGCCCTGCCTGAAACGTTTACTCTCTTGCTCCTCGGTTGCTGCCTGACCTTCTGTGCCTTCTCCACTATCATGCTTTATCTACACTGAATTCTCCATCATCTGGAGTCCCCATTGTCACTTAGGTACAATTCTCTGTTAACATATCAATGCTGTCTGTCTGTTGTAACCCCACACTGTCTTAGGTACATATTGTCTCCAGATCATGGCCTATAAAATTTCTCTCAATCTCTTACTGATATTGTCATGCCTCAACAGTAGTTACAGGGTCTATGTTTCCATTTATAAGCAGAGAAACATGTTGGTGTTCCGATAAACCTCTGGCATTACTTTCATATCCAATGCAGACTGAATGGTTACACACAATTAATCTACCAGACTCAAAATTCATTCCCTCAGTCACTCTCGCATATCCAATCCAGACTGTGTAAATGTTAATCCTTATTTTGAATTTTAATTCAACAATATTGAATTGAAAGGCGTTGGCTGCAGCTATTTGTTCTGTGACTGGAAATAATGTCAGTCTCCGTGGATCCTAAATGTGTCACTGGAGGGCTTGCCTCTTTTATTAATTAAGGATTCAGTTCAATGTGTTATCCCATAGTATGAGTTGGGAACATTGCCGACAGTACAGGGATCAGCAGCGCCAGAGAGACAGGGAGGAGATATCAGAATCTGAGAACATTAGACTGGAATGATCCAACAATGGACAGGGGGTTTTCAACTAGTCTTTACTGGCTTTCCCAACCTTGGATATCATTAGTATGGATGATCTCTGATGTACTGATTGTTATTCAAGGTGGTTACTATCCCATCCTCGCTACAGTTGGTGTTCCTGGTAAGTCATTCTAACTGTCTATTAAAGCAGGTTAAACTGAACTGTTGTTCATGTTATTGAAATTAGGAAAGGTGGAAGTCGTCGTTTTCAGCTCCAATGAAAAAATCCCATTCCTTAGAAATTATAATGAGCAGATTACTACTTTCAAATGACTCACCAGTATGCGAGGAGAAACTCGAAAACTCCATAATCCTTCTAGCCCTGAACAGATCGATATCTCCATATCCTCCCCATTCGCTTATTCTGTCCAGTATCACCTTCGTGATATCCCCGTCTCCTCCTCAGCCACAGGGCACCTTCTGAGTAAACCATCATTTCAGCCTCTGTTAAATCCGGAATCACCTGTTTCAAGCCCCTTCTAACCACATGTCAATCACAACATAATTACACTTGAAATGTTTAACTTGTTCTCTTCATAGAAACTGTCTGATGGGAAGATAATTCATGGTGCTCAAGTCATTGACTCATGATCTAGAGCCACAGCATAATAATCTGTTAATATGAATGAAATTGGTGGCTTTGAAGTGAAACCATCATCATTAAGTATAAAAAGCCCATCTGCTTGCCTCATGTCCTTTCGTGAAGGCAATGGGTCATCCTTCCCTGATCAGGTCTCTGTGTGACTGCAAACCCACAGCAATGTGTTTTACTCTTTACTGTCCTGTGGAACAGCTGAACCAGCCTCTCATTTCAAGATAGGCATAACATGCTGGCCTGACCTGTGAGGGAAGAATAGTTTCCCATATTCCTACAGCTCATTTCCATTCAGGTGGGTGACCATTCCTTATTTCAAGTGTATTCTTTCTTAGCCTATTCCCTGAGTGTGATGTCCATCTCCCGTAGCACCTCTGGTGTTGGCTGTATTGATGCTCACATATAGATGTAAGGAACTTTTAAATTCCAGGTCAGAGGCAGTGTAGCTAGAAGGAAAGGCTTCTTACGCCACAAGAAAGTAAAGGAGATGTCTCAGTGAGGAAAAGGAATTATTGTGATAAAACCTGAGAGTGTTGTTGAGGCAGTATTGGGAAATTGTGGACAGATTTTCTTTCCCTTATAAGAAATAATCGTCCTGCCACAGATAGAGTGCAAAGGTTTTTCACCAGACTAATCCCTGGGATGGTGGTAAAATGAGGGGTGAATGACGATTAATCTTTAGCGCTGTGAGAGAATAAAAGATGATTGCATTGAAACTAAAGGATAATGGACAGTCTCTCATGATGTTCTAAACAGATATTGATACGGTGATAAAATCAATGGCTTGTTTTTACTCGGGTTACAAGAGCCTCTGAGGACGTTCCCCTCACCCCATCCCCACTCCCTATATCGATAGAGAGAGAGAGAGCGAGAGAGAGAGAGAGAGTCAGACTTTGAATATAGTGCATTTGGTGTGTGCTCCTACATTAAACATCACGTTATCCAAAATCCTGACAGCAGCCACAATGCCTTCACTCTAAAACAGTTAACTATTCCCATCATCTTCTGACCTCCATGGAGAATATAGATCTGTCTACTCAGAGATGGAAGATGCCTCTTTGAGACTTGATACAATACATCTGGCTTCCCTCCTCACTGCTAGCAAACCACGTTAAAGTAGCAGATGTTCCACTGGCGATGGACCCACGAGGAACCTCGTACAGCCATTCATGAGTGCAGTCTCTGCTCCATTGGTTTGTTGTATTGGAGCATCAGTGACACCCTCCTGTTCATGTATAACAATCTCGTGGGTCTGAATGGCCTCCTCCAGGTCCCATGAAACAAATTCAAGGCTCTGATTGGACTCTACCTGATCCGGTTTAATAACTCCTTGTACTGACCAGACCCTTTCTCTTCATGTGGAACAAGCAGGAGTATTGAATGGGCTTCCCCTCTTCTTGTTCAGTAGTTTCGATGAGCTGAATGGCTTCCACATTTCTGTATGTAACCAGCTTGAGATGTTGAATGAGCTCCTCTTTTAACTGTGTCTGACAGCACTGTTACATGAATGTTACCGACACTTTAACAGCACAAGCCTGAATGCTGTCCGGGTCTTCCTGAATACGGAGACAGGCTGCATCAGGAGCTGATGGGAGACAAAATGTTCTGAACATTGTGTAACCCTCAGTGACCATCCCCACCTCCGGTCTTATGTTGGCGAAAGACATTGATGAAGCAGCTGAAGATGTTTATGCTGAGGAAGCTACCCTGATGATCTCCTGAAGAGATGTCCTGGGACTGAGATTTTCGGGCGCCCAAACAGGCATCTTCCTTTGTGCTCTGAAAGACCCCAGCCAGTGGGGAGGGGACACCTGATTCCCATTCAGCTCAAATGACATTCTCAGTCAAATACTGCCTTGATATCAAGGCTCTTCACTATTTGCTGAGCCCCTGTGTTCCCCCCTTGTTCATATCAACAGGTGACAATGTCTGTGTGGGGAGTGTTTTCCTCTCACAGAGGGTAGTGAATGTCAGGAATTATCTTTTCTCGAGAGCTAGGGAAGCTACATCACTGAAAGTATTTTAAAAAGGAGGTGGATGAATTTTTGACCTGTAAGAGAGCTGAGAGGATGTGAAGAATTGGACATTAAAGATGAGTTAATATGAACAACAGATCGGTCATGATCGTATACAATGGCTTGATTATCCGAACTACCTGATCCTGTTCCATATTCTGTAATTATAACGTTAATGGTTGCAATTTTCCTGCACGTTCTGTTATTGAACGTTGCAATCAGAGAGAGCTATGTACTTTATGAGTCATCTCTTAGTGAGGTCTTGGGGCTGAATTCACAGTGAATCTGGATCTATACCATGACAAACAAATGAAGCACAAGATGCAGAGAGGAGACACTCTGTAAAGAGACCAGAGTTGTCTTTCGAACCCAGCCTGGGTTTTGAAGTAACATTTTCCAATCCACACCAAACGATGTGTGACAGCCTGGAGGGAATGAATGAGATCCTGTGTTACGGTGGACCATGTATTTGGAGCAAGATGCCCCCGTCAGTACCAGTGCAGGAGTTTTGAGGGGCTGAATTGAACATAGGAACATAGGACTGAGGAGCAGGAGTGGGTCATTAGACACGTTGTCACTGTTCCACAAGACACTAAGATCATAGCTGCTCTGATTGTGGTTTCAGCAGCACTTTTCTGCCTGTATACAATTTTCCTGCATGAACTTGTCTGTCAAATGTTTGAATACAGCACAACGTTGACCAAATGCAATCATCCAGGCACTACAAATGTTTGATAAAGGGAATTCCCACATAAACAGTCCAATAAGAATTTCTAATTCGCGTTCCGATAAATGTTAGAGGGTCACTGTGTCCTTTTCCAGTCCCACTCCTCCACTGATTACAAAAACTTTAAAAGTAGCCAGTTTAGTGTTATGACCAATTGTATAGGACTCGGACTGGGTCATTTTTGAGAAAAATGTGAAATTCAGGAAGTTGAACTCACAACAAATAGTTAACGATAGTGTCCAAAATGTTCTTCTGCCTTTGAAATTATTCTGCTCACACAAGCTGCTGGTATTGGGATTTATTTGTGGAACAGTTGGATTTGGCTGAACTACCTTTGCTTCCAGCAGTGAAGAGATTCCAATGAGTCCTCACCAGGAATCCTTCACGAGTGGTGAAGATAACTCAGGGATTTTATTGTCTCACATTTTGCTATTGGGTGGACAAAGTAAGAGAGAGGGATCAATCAGCTCTGCTTCTCAGGCAGGGAACATTTTTCTCCCTCTCTGTGTTGAACAATAATGTCAACTGAACATCAAACTGGGCCATGTGTGCTCTCCTGGAGCATTCTCTGGAACGGATGATAATGGTCGATATGAAGGTGCATCATCCCTGTTGTTGTACACAGTGTCTTTCATTAGGAAAAAAGAGTCCCTGCTTTAACAGCTGATGACATGTTTATATGCGTCTGTGTAATTTGTAACTATCGGTCGATGTCTATATAATACGTGTGTTGATATCAATACATCTTATTCTTAAGTTTGTTCTCTAGCTTTAAACTCTATAACAAGAGGAAATATGCATCCAGCTGAAACACATTTCAGAAAGTCATCTATGGTTCAAGAAGATTTCTCATCTCAAATCAAAATTATAATCCCCCATAACAAAAGACCTTCCTTCCAGGAATGAGTGAAGGGAAACATCTATGAAAATCTTTTGAAAGGATTATATCGCTTTTCTTAAGTTTAGGCGATCAAAACTGCACACAGTGTATCTGATGTGGTCTCAGCAATGCCCCGTACAGATGTAGTAAAACATTTCTCATTAAACGTGATAACCTTTGCCAGAAACAGCATCATTCCACTTACCTTCCAAATCACTTGCTGCATCTGCAGACTGATTTCATATGATTCATGTCCCAGGAACATGGAAACGGCCAGTATCACAGAGTTCTGCAATCTCTCTCCATTTAAATTGTTCACCATTGTTTTATCCTTCGTGACACAGTAGACAACTCACCTTATGTTCTTTCTGCTGAAGGTTTGCTCACTAACCTTCCCTGTCTGTATCACATTGCAGACTCAGTACCTCCATTTGACGACATCTTGAATGATCATCTTGGTGATGCGCTAATTGAGCTTTGCGCCATTCAGTTCCCTTCCACCAGATCTTTGATACAGATTATTTGTCATTGATGATCTCACAGTGATCTCTACAGCAGTGCATTAGTTACAGTTTTGCAACCTGAAAATAAATATTTACCTCTACTCTCTATTTCCTGTTAGTGACAGCTTCCCCGTTACTGTGTAGCACCTAAGTTGGGTTGAATCGTCTCCTCCTGGGCTGTGTAACGTAACTCAACGAGCTGAATTACTTCATTCTCTATTCCTGTATAACTTCTTCGAGGGGCAGAATGGTCTCCTCCCGTCTCATTTTAATGAATCCTGCCTGACAGAAAGCGGTGGTCCCCTACCTTGTAACAGCATCGAGGGGTGGATTGAGCGAACACACATAGGGTAGGGGCAGCAGTATATCTCTGTAACAGCTGCGAGGGCTGTATTGAGGGAACAGACAAGGGGTTAGGGAGAGCAGTATATCTCTGTGATAGCCTTGAGGGGGAGATAGAGGGAACAACACATGGAGTAGGTGCAGCAGTACATTCTGTAACAGACTCAAGTGTGGATTGAGGGCACAGTGCATGGGGTGGGGCAGCAATTGTTCTTTTGGCTGCACCATTCAGACTGCTCATAACTAATCCGATTGTGTCTAACTATCCGTATCTGGTCTGTTTCCAATAAACATTGACTCTCCTATCCAGCAAAGATCAGTCAAGCTCAGCGTTGAACATCTTCAATAACCGAGTATAGCAAAGTGAACAAAACTGAACATAACGCTACCAATACTGCCTCAGCAGCGTCCTGTATAACTGCAACATAACTCCCTAATTTTGATGAGGTAAAAACAATGACTGCAGATGCTGGAAACCAGATTCCGGATTAGTGGTGCTGGAAGACCACAGCAGTTCAGGCAGCATCCAAATAGCTTCGAAATCGACGTTTCTGGCAAAAGCCCTCCATCAGGAATAAAGGCAGTGAGCCTGAAGCGTGGAGAGATAAGCTAGAGGAGGGTGGGGGTGGGGAGAAAGCAGCATAGAGTACAATGGGTGTGTGGGGGAGGGGATGAAGGTGATTGGTCAAGGAGGAGAGGGTGGAGTGGATAGGTGGAAAAGAAGATAGGCAGGTAGGACAAGTCCGGGCAAGTCAAGCGGACAGTTACTGAGCTGGAAGTTTAGAACTAGGGTGAGGTGGGGGAAGGAGAAATGAGGAAACTGTTGAAGTCTACATTGATCCCCTGGGGTTGAAGTGTTCCGTGGCGGAAGATGAGGCGTTCTTCCTCCAGGCGTCTGGTGGTGAGGGAGCGGCGGTGAAGGAGACCCAGGACCTCCTTGTCCTCGGCAGAGTGGCAGGGGGAGTTGAAATGTTGGGCCACGGGACGGTTTGGTTGATTGGTGCGGGTGTCCCGGAGATGTTCCCTAAAGCTCTCTGCTAGGAGGCGCCCAGTCTCCCCAATGTCGAGGAGACCGCATCGGGAGCAACAGATACAATAAATGATATTAGTGGATGTACAAGTAAAACTTTGATGGATGTGGAAGGCTCCCCAACACATTCCACCCCGACCTTAAATTTACCTGGACCATCTCTGACAGCTCCCTCCCCTTCCTGGACCTCTCCATCTCCATTAATGACGACCGACTTGACACTGACATTTTTTACAAACCCACCGACTCCCACAGCTACCTGGATTACAAGTCTTCCCACCCTACCTCTTGCAAAAATGCCATCCCGTATTCCCAATTCCTCCGCCTCCGCCGGATCTGTTCCCAGGAGGACCAGTTCCAGATTAGATTAGATTACTTACAGTGTGGAAACAGGCCCTTCAGCCCAACAAGTCCACACCGACTCGCCACCCACCCATACCCCTACATTTACCCCTTATCTAACACTATGGGCAATTTAGCATGGCCAATTCACCTAACCTGCACATCTTTGGACTGTGGGAGGAAACCGGAGCACTCGGAGGAAACCAACGCAGACACGGGGAGAACGTGCAATCTCCACACAGTCAGTCGCCTGAGGCGGGAACTGAACCCGGGTCTCTGGCGCTGTGAGGCAGCAGTGCTAACCACTGTGCCACCATGTTCCACCACAGAACACACCAGATGGCCTCCTGCTTTAGAGACTGCAAATTCCCTTCCCACGTGGTTAAAGATGCCCTCCAACGCATCTCGTCCACATCCTGCACCTCCGCCCTCAGACCTCACCCCTCCAACCGTAACAAGGACAGAACGCCCCTGGTGCTCACCTTCCACCCTACAAACCTTCGCATAAACCAAATCATCCGCCGACATTTCTGACACCTCCAAACAGACCCCACTACCAGGGATATATTTCCCTCCCCACCCCTTTCCACCTTCCGCAAAGACCGTTCCCTCCATGACTACCTGGTCAGGTCCACGCCCCCAAACAACCCACCCTGCAATCCTGGCACTTTCCCCTGCCACCCCAGGAACTGTAAAACCTGCGCCCACGCCTCCTCCCTCACCTCTATCCAAGGCCCGAAAGGAGCCTTCCACATTCATGAAAGTTTTACTTGCACATCCACTAATATCATTTATTGTATCCGTTGCTCCCGATGCGGTCTCCTCTACATTGGGGAGACTGGGCGCCTCCTAGCAGAGCGCTTTAGGGAACATCTCTGGGACACCCGCACCAATCAACCACACCGCCCCGTGGCCCAACATTTCAACTCCCCCTCCCAATCTGCCGAGGACATGGAGGTCCTGGGCCTCCTTCACCACCGCTCCCTCACCACCAGACGCCTGGAGGAAGAACGCCTCATCTTCCGCCTCGGAACACTTCAACCCCAGGGCATCAACGTAGACTTCAACATTTTCCTCATTTCCCCTTCCCCCACCTCACCCTAGTTCTAAAATTCCAGCTCAGCAACTGTCTGCTTGACTTGCCCGGACTTGTCCTACCTGCCTATCTTCTTTTCCACCTATCCACTCCACTATCTCCTCCTTGACCTATCACCTTCATCCCCTCCCCCACTCACCCATTGTACTCTATGCTGCTTTCTCCCCACCCCCACCATCCTCTAGCTTATCTCTCCACGCTTCGGGTTCACTGCCTTTATTCCTGATGAAGGGCTTTTGCCCGAAACGTCGATTTCGCAGCTATTTGGATGCTGCCTGAACTGCTGTGCTCTTCCAGCACCACTAATCCAGAATCCCTAATTTTGATACTCAGTGAAATACACTGATTAAGGCCAATGTACCAAAAGCTTTCTTCACTGCACTGTCTACTTCTGAATCAACTTCCAGAGAACCATACACCTGAATTCCAAGGTCCTTCTGTTCCACTACACTCCTAAAGACCCAACCATTCACCATGAAACTCCAACCTTGATTTGACTTTCTAAAATGCAAGAACTTACACTTTATTAAAATCCATTTGCCATTTCTCAACCCACTTCCCCAGCTGATCAAAATACTGCTGAAATTTCTGAAATTTATGATAACCTTCCTCACTCGCCATGAGACTGCTTATTTTCGTGTCATCTTCAAACTTACAAATCATGCCTGTACATTATCATCTAAATCATAGACATCTGTGATATGCAGTGATCCCAGCACCATCCCCTGAGGCATTCCACTAGTCACAGGCCTCCAGTCTGACCAGCATTCTTCCTGTATCACCCTCTGCTTCCTACCACCAAGCCAATTTTGTACCTAATTTGCCACCTCCCCCTCAATTCCATGTGATCTCACCTTTCAGAGCAGCGGAACATGCGGACCCTTATTGAGGCCTTACTGGAATCCATATAGACTATGTATACCATCCTGCCCTCCTCAACGTTGCTGGTCACTTCATCAAAGAACTCCAACCAATTTACGAGTCATGATCTCCCATGCACAAAGACGTGCTGAATTTCATGAAGGGCTTTTGCCCGAAACATCCATTTTCCTGCTCCTCGGAAGCTGCCTGGTCTTCTCTGCTTTTCCAGCACCATTCTAATCATACTCCGAATCACATCCTGTCTTTCCAAATGCATGTATATCCAATCTCTCCGAATCTTCTCAAGTAACTTATCCACTAGATTTTAGGTTTGCTGGTCTTTCGTTCCCAGTTTTACCTTTGTAGCCTTCCTTGAATAAGGGCACAGCATTCGCTACCCTCCAGTCATCAGGGACCTGACCAGCGATAATGGAAAAGAACCAACCAGGGCTCCCGCAATTTCTTATCTATCCTCCTGCAGTGTTCCTGGATATATCTGGTCAGGATCAGGAGGTTTTAGAAATACTGCAAAGTCTGAAAAATACGTCTATTTATTTCCTGTACAAACACCAAAAAGTGAGAAAGTGACTCAATGATGGTTAACATCACTAATTAGAAAATTTATTAATCACAGGAAGTGACTTCAGAAGAATTCCAAATATTGTGAAAACCCGTGAATTCTCAGAAGTTTAGAATCCAGAAAAGGAAGGACATGAAACTGATAAGGAAACCAAAAAGCGAGCATACCTGCTAATAAACAGGAACACAAAGACTGCATAAATCAACGATCTATATTTCAAAGGAAACAAAATAAAAGCAAGGTCAAGTGTGGAAATTTGTAATTGGGAGAGGAGAGTTCATTGTGGAGAACAGGGAAATGGCCAAGAAAATAACCAGTTACTTTGCATCTGTCTCCATGGAGTAATATCCAGGAAATCACCCAGTAATTCCAAGTGACCATATCGGCCTTCTGAAGCTAAAGACAAAAAGTCAATTCAAATCAGTAACAAGGTAGTACTTGAAGATGTAGCTGTATTGAGCATTGCTAAGTCTAACGAAACAGATGTACGTCTCATCAAAACGTCAGAAATGAATCCCCAACAGTAGTATTAATTGCACTGTCGATGTCTTCCTTTACATTCTGCAGAGGACAGAAACTATTGTGGATAAACATGATCCAAGCACTATCGACGAATGGAAGGGATCCAAACAGCTACAAAAGGAAGAAGACATAGTGTGGAGAACTGCAGACCAATTAATCGACATCTGTAGGGAAACTGTTGAAATCTATTACACAGGATGATATTTTTGATATTTAGAAATTAACATCAACAATGGAGAAAATCAGCATGCATTTCTGATAGAGAAATCGTACTTGATAAACTTCGGAATTGTTTGCAGTTGTTTCTTATAACATAGATAATGGGGAACCAGTAGAAGTTGCAGATATTTGATTTTCGCAAGAGTTTCTCAATGAGTCCGTAAATTGAATGAATTTGAAGGGAATTTGGAGGAAGATATGTAAGTGGAAAGTTAAAGTTTGGTTTGCCTTCATTTAAGAGAGTCAGAGCATTGATGTAAAGACATGTTGAAGCAGTTTCACAGCGTGTTGATAGGACTATACCTGGAGTATTGTGCACAGTTTTGGTGAGCGAATCTCAAAAAAACATTCTCCAGATTAATCCCTCAGATGGTGAGATTGCCTGATGAGGAAACTCGGCCTGTGTTCTCTAGAGTTTCAAAGAATGAGAGCTGGGTCACAGTGAAATTTTGAAAATTCACAAAACATATGACAAGTTGGAAATGAACAGAACTCTCCCCTCGCTGTCTATTCCACATTAAAGGCAAATAATGGCAGGATCTGGGACAGGCCATTTAAATCTGCAATAAGGAAGAAATTCATCACTTGGAGGGGACTAATTAACACAGGTGCAGGGAAGCCTACTGGCATGCAAGATGAGTGAGAATCTCCAAATATTCGAGAGATTGTCCAGCGGAACAAAATAACCAGGGAACAGGTAGGACTCATTCGTGATTTGCCAAGTTGCAACCAAATCAACTTTAGTGGTAGGAGACAGAGGGTGGTGGTAGAAGGCTGTTTGTGTTTGGAGGCTAGTGTCCAGTGGTGTACCACAAGGATCAGTGCTGTGTTTCTTAATATTTGTGATTCGGAGGTGTTGGTGTTGGACGGGGGTGGACAAAGTTAAAAATTGCATAACACCAGGTTATTCTCCAAAAGCTTTATTCGGTGGCACGAGCTTTCGAAGTGCTTCATCAAAGCGCACAACCACCTGATGAAGACACAGCACTTCGAAAGCTCGTGCCTCCGAATAAACCTTTTGGAGAATAACCTGGTGTTATGCAATTTTTAACTTTGTCCACCCCAGTCCAACACCAACAACTCTGAATCACAAATATTGAGGGACACAGAACTGATCCCCGTGGTACACCATTGGACACTAGCCTCTCAAATAAATAAGCTGATGTTTTGTGATTTTAAACATTATCATAAAGGTTTCAGCTGTGAATATGGACGAGGGGTGGGGGGGGGGGTGTCATAAGTAAGTTTGTGTTTGATACAAAGTTTGGCCGGTTAGTTGGCAGTGAGGAGGAAGGCCTTATGTTACAGGAAGATACAGATGGAATGGTGAGATGGTCACATCAATGGCAGGTGGACTGTAACCCTGATAAATATGAGGTCATGCACTTTGGAAGAAGGAACCAGGCAGGGGAGGACTCAATGAATGGCAGCACACTGGGAAGCTCAGAGGGTGCTTCTCCACACATCCCTGAATGTAGCTGGACAGGGTAGCACACAATTTGAGAAAGCGTACTGGAGCGTAAACACAGCCTTCACACATTGAAGCATAGATTATAAGAGCTATGTGGAACTTTCGTTAGCCAAGGTGGAATACTGTGTGTAGTTCTGGGAGCTACATTACAGGAAGGATGTGATTGCACTGGAGGGGTTGCAGAGGAGATTCACCAGGATGTTCCCTGTGATGGAGCATATCAGCTATGGAGAGAGCTTGGATAAGCTCGGGTTGTTTAGTTTGGAGCAGAGAAGGCTAAGGGGGACGTGAATCAGGAGAATAAGATTACGAGGGACATGGACGGGGTGGGTAGACAGCAGCTGGTCCTTTTAGTCAAAGGGACACACTTTTAAAGTAAAGGTTTTGAGACTTAGTGAGGATTTGAGAACTGTTTTTTACCCAAAGTATGTTGGGTCTGGGATGCACTTCGTGAGAGGGGAATTGTCATGGTAACCTCAAAACCATTACAAAATACATGGTTGTGCACTTGAAATGCCATAAGATTTACAGCGACGGGTTTTGTGTTGGAAAGTGGGGCTACTGTAGACCGTGCTGTATTTCTGATCGTACAGAGTCTGTGCTTCTGTGATTGTATGGCTGTGGAAGGTCAATCATTCAGTAGCTCAAGATAGGAATTGATGGGTTTCTGAAGAATATCTTATCACAGAGTATATGAGTGAACTTGTAGTATCTTCTGAAAATACATTAATGGCAAAATTAAGAGGAAAAGGTGCAGCTTCCTTACAGTCTGATACCAGATAATTGAGGACAGGGAAATAGCAGATCAATGGAGCAAATACTTCAGTTATGCATTCACAGAAAAAAACCAAAAATAAGATTTCCTCGCAATACTAGGGAACTTTAGTCTGGTGAGAAAAAGGGAATAGAATGAAATTAGCAACTAAAACGTTTTAGAGAAAATATTGTACTGAAATTAATGGGCATAGACAAAGTCACGAGAGGTTTATGAAATAGGAATCATATTTGAGAAAGTGGCTTTTAGCAAAATTATGGAGACGGTATCAACGCAATACGACTGGAATCAGAAAGATTTTTGATAAAGCCCCAAGCCTTTTGTGCAAATTCGAATCCAGTGGGACTGGGGCTAATATATGGTCATGGTTTTAGAATGGGAGAGCTGGCAGGAAACAGTGAGTAGGAATAAAACCATGTTTTTTTGAATGGAAGGCTTGGAGGATATAAGAGGGATCGAGATTTGACATCCAGCTATTCCCAATACACATCATATCTTTGGTTGTGGGGCTCAATTGCAATATTCCCAAGTCTGCTGACAGTACTAAATGATGTCAGCTTCTGAGTGGATGAGGAGGTTGTAAGAAAGGCTCCAAGGTGATTGAGACAAGTGGAGTGACTGGGCAAATACGTGGTAGATGGAGAGCAATGGGAGAGATGAGAGGTTGTGTACTTTGATGGGAACAATAGAATGGCAGCCTATCATTTGAAAAAGGATTGGTTGAAAATGATGATCTATAAATGAACTTTAGCTGCATTTTTGTTTATTTCTGCGAAGCTATCCGAGTCCATGTAGGTTAGTGAGTTCTGAACACGGAAGTCAATACTGGGAATGGCATTGGCATGCTGTATACAGTGTACATAGACCCAGCAAGTGGGGAGCTGTAACAGTGAAAAGAATCTGGATCTCCCTGTACACCAGTCACTGAAAGCAATATTGCAGGAGCAGAAAGCAGGTAGGAAGATAAGTGATTTATTCACCTTCATTTCAAGGGATTAGAATACAGGAGTAAGGGTCATTTACTGCAACTGAACAGGGTCTTGGTGGGACCCCATCTCGAACATTGTGCAGTGTTGTGTGCAGTTTTGGTGTCCTTACCTAATAAAGGGCAAACCTGACATTGAGGGAGTGCAGTGAAGGATGACCAGACTGATCTCTGGGATGACAGGTTAGTTGTGGGAGCAGAATTTGGGGTGACTGGGCCTGTATTCCATGGGCTTTAGGAAAATGAGTGGAGATCTCAGTGAGATATATAACACTCTGACAGGGTATGACAGATTGGAAGCAGGGATGATAGTTCACTTTGTAGAAAACAGTTCACGAATCGTATTGCACTCACATCGTACTTAATAAACAAGCGTTATCAAAGAACTCCCTATATATTGATGGGCCGAAGGCACTGTATTTCATAATGTTAAAACATATTTTGAGATATGAACATTGTGTGGGGAAAACTGCATTGAGGAGATGTTCGCCCATGAAATAGCATGGGGAAAGCTCAATGTGCTGAATGACCTCCTCCTCTCCCGATGTTTCTGTGCAGTCTGTGGGAAAGCTCTGTAAATGTTGTCACAAGATCTCAGATGTTAGGAAAGATGTCTATGCAGGGACAACAGGATAGTACTTCCCATTCCCTTTTCTGATAACGAGATTGATGCCAGATGTTCTGTCAGGTCTTATCCTTTAAGACCTCAGAGTCGTTCGATACAATTGAGTGTCTCACTTGGCCGATTCAGAGACCATGTCTGTGTGTCTGGAGTCACTTTTAGGCCAGACCAAGAAAGCACGGGAGATTCACTTCCTGAAAGTACATTGGGGAAGGAGATTGATGTTTACAATCAACATTAGACACAAGATCACTATTAATGACACCAGATTTTAGGTCTCGATATTTTATTAATTATTTTTAACTTCCACCAGCTGCCAGAGCATTGGCCTGGTCTGGATTCATAATCCAATCATATGTTCATTACAGCACCATCTTCACATGGGGACCTATCGGAAACCACACTGACCTGATTATTTCGGTGCTACTTGACAGCTCTGTCAAAAAGTATTCTCACTAATGTGACTGTCGTCATGGGGCTGAGGGGGTGGTAATTGGTCAGATTGTAATTATTCTCCTCTTCGGGGACTGGACATAGTTGAGGAATTTTCCACGTTGTAAGGGAGATGTCAGAGTTGGAGCTGGAATGAAACACCTTCACCAGGGACACGGCTTGTTGTGCAGCACAAGTCTTCAGTCCTGTTGCAGGGATGGTGTCAGGGCCGATTGCCTTTGTCGTATCTACTGTTTTCAGCTGTTTCCTCATGACTATACAGCAAATCGAATTGCTTGAAGACTGGTATCTGTGATTCTGTGGGAATCATGATGAGTGTGAGGTGGATCATCCATTCAACACGCCTGGCTGAGGATAGTGCAGACACCACATCCTTGACTTTTTTCACTGACGTACAGAGCTGTTCCGATATTTAGGATGAGGATATTTGTGGAGTCCTCTCCTCCAGCAAATTGTTTCATATTCCATCGACATCTATGTTTGGATTTGGCAAGACGGACAGAACTTAGATCTGATCTGTTAGTCTGGGATCATTTCCCCTCTCCATCAGACATTAGTTCTGCTGGTCGGAATTTAACCAGTTAAGTGTGGTAGCTTTAATGGGTTGTCAACAGGTTTAGGTCCACGTGATTCCGACCCTGCAATGTTCACCCACACTCATCACTGAACCATGGATCGGTTTGATGGTAATGGTAGACTGATGAATTATCCTCGGGATAATGTTACAGATTGTCGTTGAATACAGTTCTGCTTCTGCTGCTGCTGTGGTCTACAGCATCAAATGATAACCCAGTTTGAGTTGCAATATCTACAATTCAATTCTACTGTCTGTCCCCCAGTTCACACCGAGACCCATTCACCCATCAGCCCTGTATTCTGTACCTAACCTGGTTTCTGATGCGGTAACACTTGCATTTTAATATTCTCATTCTGCTGAGGGCCTCTCCCTAGTGTCACGCCTCTAATTTGTTACTTTAATTCAATCTATTTAAAGTAATGATCGAAATCATTTCTCTTCCACAATGTCAACTTCTGTATTTGAAGTGAATGTGTCTCCCTCTGTTTTTCTCCCTGACCGTGATTAAGAACTCTGTAGTGTCAGTGATGCCAGACTTATGTAGTTTCAGAGTCAAGGAACTTGTCACCATGCGTTATTGTTCAGTCCCCAGTGTATGGCTCTCCATGTTAGACAGGATGTTTGAACATCTTTGACATACTTCTTTGGAAATTGTTCAAAAACAGAAATTGCTGAAGAAATTGCTGAAGATGTTGCAGCATCTTCTGGAATGAATGCAGTGTTAAACTTTCAGGTCCAGTGACCCTCTACAAAGCTCTCAGTTTCTCAAGCAATTTTGTTATTTTTATTACAAGTATCCATAGTTATTTGTTTTGTGAAAATTTTTCTGTGCCTATTCATTTCTGGAGAAACTCAGCAGGTCTGTTAGCATCTGCAGAGACAGTGAAACAGCGTTAGCATTTCAAGCCCAGTGTGACACTTCTTCATAACTGAAAAGCATTGGAAACTTGGCTTTTTAATAGCTTTCCAGAGGTGGGAGATCGGTGACAGGGAAAAGAGGGCGTGGTAAAGATAAACCGGCTTTTAGCAGTGATGAATGATAAGATGATATAAAATGGGTTTAAATTAAGGTGTGAATCGGGAAAGGGGTTCTCTCTATTGAGTGTAAGATAAAGAAGACACAATCACGCAAGGTCATAGGGAGGCCAGGAGGGAGAATGTTGACTCTGTGGTATTATAAAGATCTGGCCATAAATATGTTTTCACTGTCGGGATCATCACCTCGTTTAGACAAAGGCTATCGAGTGCTTGGCTTCTTATTGGCACTAGTAAGAGTTTCATGCTGCCTTAATTTTGTAATAGGGAGGAAAAACAAATCACAGTGTGAAGTTTGATCGAAGTATTGTTTATCTCTCATGTTTACTATAGTTTCAAATTTGCAGTATTTATCTTTAAATGCTTGTTCTTAAAGTTAGTATTGGGTGGAGGGTTGAGGGATGACATTATAGAAGTTTCTAAAATCATGAGAGGTATGGATAGGGTGAGTAGCCAAGGTCTTTTCCACGGGATGGGGGAATTCAGCTGTAGAAGGCATAGGTTTAAGGTGAAAGAGGGAAAATTTACAAGGCACGCAGGAGCAGTGTTTTTACACAGAGGGTTGTGTGGGTATGGAATGGGGCCAAAGGAAAGCAGCTGGGATGAGCATAATTTGGAAAACCTTGCCAGCATGGACATTTAGAAAAGCTTCACGCAGGTTCAGAGTGGTTTGGTGAAAGGGAAATTATACGTTGCCCTGTAAAATCATGCAAAGTATTTCTGGAGATGTCTGAGAATGCAACAAGCGGACTTGATAAAGGAGATCTGGTAGAAACCAGACTTTCTAGAGATTTTCCTCAAGGTATTACAGAACAAAAGTTATTACACAAGACAGAAGCTCGTAGGATGATGGAAAATGTATTAACATGTGATGATGATTGTTAGAAACGAAAATCGCTTCTCAATAATCGCTCTAGACAAATTCAGGAAAACAAAGTTTTATTAGCAAGTCTGCAGAGTTGGGCACCCTTCTGAGAAAAGGCGCCCTGAGGTTTACAAAATTTCTCATTATATACAGCACAACTCCCTCCCCTCTTTGGCTCTAAAGAGTCACGAGGTTCACATTCTAAACCGTCAGTATTTTTTTCATTCTGCACCCTTGTCACAAAGTCTGCAGCGCGAGTTGTTTTTTTATTACCCTGTAGTCTTTTCGGTCAAGGACTTATTCTTTTCTGTCTGTGTTAGTGGTCTTATCAATCTGTAGCAGATGTCTCTTGAGTTGTTTTTCTATCCTGCAGTCTTATCAGTCAAGGACTTATTCTTCTCTGTCTGTGTTAGTGGTCTCATCAATCAAGGACTTGTTTTTTTACTCTGCTCACAAAATGTCAGCATTTGCACAATTTAAATTATCCCACTTTTGAGTATACAAAATGTTCGTACAAAAGAAGCATGTCTTGTCCTTTATTATAGAGAGGCCTGTTTTACCCCAACCCCTATGGCTCTATTCCCCTTAGTTTTTAGGGTCATGCACATTTTAATTGTTTGAACCGAAATCGCCTCTCACAATGATTGGTTAGCACAAAGCAATCGGAGAGTCAGGATAAATGAATCTTCATGATAAAGGTGTATCTGCTGGAGGACCACAGCTATCAGTCCGATGGCATCAGTTATTTACACTCTATACTGATAGTCTGAAGGAGGGAGCTGAGTGCAATATACATCTGAGTTTGAGGATGACACTGAGAATCAAAAGGCAGGCTGTTATTTAATGGAGAGCGCTTCCAGAAAAAGAACAGTACAAAGGGATTGGAGTGTTCCTGTGTATGAAACATAAAGTCAGCATGCTGGTGCAGCAAGTAACCAGGTTGGTACATTAGCTGGCTTCCAGGGATGAAAGGGCTGTGATATTGAGAATCTCTAAAATGGTGAGGCGATTATTCATTGGGGTTTAAATGAATGAAGAGTGATACTGCTGAAAATTACAAGACACAGAAGGGATTTGAGAATGTAGATGTTGAGAAGTTGTTACCAGTCCTGAGTGGAGTCTCGAACTCGAGGACATAGATACCGAATATGAAATATCAATTTCTATCTGAGATACAAAATGATGTCTTCTCTCAGAAGGTAGTGAATGCCTGGAATTCCCTAACCCAGAGAGGTGTGGAGGGATACAAGGAGTCGGCAAGAAAATGGAGTTAGACCTGGAGTAAATCAGCCATGTTCGTATTAAATGACAGGGAAATCTTGAGGGGCCGAATAGCCTACTGTTGTTCCTATTTATTGATTTCACATGATATGCTTTTGCAAAGTCACTGGTTATTTTCTCGGAAGTTGTGTTGTGTAATGCTACATTTGGGTGAGCAGAGGATTTGTTTGAGTTAACGCTGGGTGGGGTATGGGGTCTGTATTCACAGTAAATCTGGGTCTGTAACACGACCCACATCTGAAGCAGACGTTGCGGAGAGGGGAAGCCTGGGAACAGGGTATAGGGGTGTGTGTCTCTTCCTGACCCAGCCTGGATTTTCCAAGTACATTTCCAAAACTGCACCTAACCATCGGAGTGGCCTCGATCTGCCACTGTGTAGCAGTTCCAAAGGGCTGAATGGAACTTTAGAAGACAGTGGTGAGGGACAAGAGCGGGCCTTTCGGTCCTTTGACACTACTCCACCAGTAAATAAGGTCGTGGCTCATCTCATTGTGGTCGCAGCTACACGTTTCTCTCCATGCACCATTATCCCTGATTCACCTGTCTATGGAAAATCAGACGAAGCTAGCCTCGATATAATATAAAGATTCTGCCATCCCAAACTTCTGGGAAAGAGAATTCCCACTTGAATGAATCCCCACTTTGTGATTTTATTCTCACTCCAGATGTGACTGAGGATGGAGGGTGTCACTCTTTCCTTTTCCATTCCCACTCTTCCACTGCTCACAACAAATTTTAAATGTAACCAGGTTGGTGACGTCGCCGATGATAAAGGTCTCAGACTGGGTCAGGTTCAGTGATAAGAACAAGTCAGGCAGATTTCTTTAGTCCGCCACAAGTTACTAACAGAACTAACGGAGGAGTATGATGGATCTGTGGGTAGCACTGCTTCCTCACATCACCAAGGAGCTGGGTCCAATTCCAACCTCGGGTGAACCTCTATTTGGAGTTTGAACATTCTCCCCCTGCCTGTGTGGGTTTTCTCCCAGTGCTCCAGTTTCCTGCCACAGTCCAAAGATGTGCAGTTTATAGTGGAATTTCAATAGTGCCCAGGGATGCGTAGGTTAGGAGGGTTAGTTATGGGAAATGAAGGCTTACATGGATAAGATTGGGGGGCACGTCCAGGTGGGATGTCGCTTGGTGGGTCAGTGTGGACTTAATGGACGGAGTGTCCTGCCTCCACACTGTAGAGGTTCTATGACAATGACAGCAAATTTAGGCTATGCAAACATCCAGTGGGTATATACCTGATCCATTCTTCTCAAGGTCTTGTATGCAGTTTTCTCTCATTCCAAGAGTAACCTGTTAAAGCCTTCATAATATAAGCCTTTCACCCCAGAAACCGTGAAATGAAATATCTCTGAACTGCTTCCAATGTAATTATATCCTTTCTCAGATAAGGAGACACAAAAAACTAATCTCACACTCAGATCATAATGTTTATAATGTCTTTATAATGTCTTAGGAACACTCTTTCCCACGGAGCAATGGAGGCAGAAATGTTGAATATTTTTTTGAGGCACAGATGGAAGGTTCATGAATAACAGAGTCAAGGATTATCGAGGAATGGGCAGCAATGTGCAGAGTGGGGGAAAATGTAGACAATGGTATCTAATGACACAGCTTCAGAACCTCCAGGAATATCATGTAAAATGAAATGATAATATCGATAAAATTTTAAGGGTGAATACAAAATGGCAATGATCCAGTAGGTCTGCTTTGCTGTGCTCTGTATCAACACACGGGCAAAGTGTTTCTCTAACCCACCCCATCCCTGGCATTTAATTAAAATTCAACACTAAAAGAGCGATAGAATCTTTACCAATCCCGTTTTGTCGAATGGAAATGACAAAACACGGGAAAGGATCGAGTAAGTCCCAACAAGCGGTGAACCCGTCAGAAGCCTCCCGCCTCAGGCGACTGACTGTGTGGAGTTTGCACGTTCTCCCCGTGTCTGCGTGGGTTTCCTCCGGGTGCTCTGGTTTCATCCCACAGTCCAAAGATGTGCAGGTGAAGTGAATTGGCCATGCTAAATTGCCCCTAGTGTTAGGTAAGGGGTAGATGTAGATGTAGGGGTATGGGTGGGTTACGCTTCGGCGGGGCGGTGTGGACTTGTTGGGCCGAAGGGCCTGTTTCCACACTGTAAGTAATCTAATCTAAGTAATCTAATCTAATCTAAAGCATCGAGCATACCTGAGGCTGTAGCTACAACCCACTCTGCTCGTTGAATAGACCCAGTTCCTCACCAGGCCTTGGTCACTGTGTTCATCAAGTTACGTGAAATGATTGAAGCCATGATTGAAGAACCGTTCAGCCGTGGCTACAGCCGCTCTCAGCCGTGCTCCAAAAACATGAGCAGCAACTTGCCAGCCTTGGAAACAGAACAGACGATGTCAAGGGCCGAACTGCAGTGACAGAGACCGTGATCGATTCCTCTCGGGAGAGGATCCACGCCCATGAAAACAGGTCTGCATCTTAACTGAAGAAGATGACGACCTCGAGAACAAGGGTAAGATGAAGAATATTCACATCGTCGGTTTGCTGGAGTGGACAGAAGGTGGTCAGCTGGTGAGTTTTTTCAAGAACTGGCTGCAGCGATTCCTTCACTTCAAAACTGAGGAGAGACGGGTGAAGAGTGAGAAAGTTCATCGGGTTGTGGCACGGAAGTCAGACTCAGACCAACGCCTTCATCCTGTCCTTGCACGATTGCACAGTTAGGGAGACAAACAAAGGCTGATGGAATCTTTCAGAACCCAGGGGTTCTGAAATCCACTGGGGTTAATTGACAAGAGCTCCAGGATTATGTTCTTTCAGGACTTTTCAGCGGCGGTGATTCAGGAAAGAAAATCTTTTGATGATATCAAGAGAAGAGTAAGGGAACTTGAGATTCAGTATTCCTTACAGTTCTCCGCTGTGTTCCATATTGTTTTGAATGGATCCTTGAACCCGTCTGACTCTCCAGAGAAAGCGAAAACTTTTAAAGTAAGCTGGATATTTAGATAATCATGTTTCAATCTTAAGGAAATTTTGTTTGATTTTTCTGCTATTAACCAGTGTTAACTTATAGCTGGGAATGGGTTGAGTACCCATTTTTAACTTCCTCATTAGTATTACTTCTTTTTTTCTTTCTTTGCTTGTGTCTGGGTTGCAGCTCAAGCTGGAGGGTGTTACAAAGGTAGTTGTGATGACTAAGTGCCGACCGAAGGGCAGTTAAAGCCCGATTTTTGTTGTTAATTGCCATGGATTCCATATTGGTAGTGGGCACAAGATAAAGTTTTGAGATATGTAAGCATGCCCAGTGGGCGGTGGGGGGTAAATTCTCCAATCGAGTGTCATTAGCATTTTGGATTTTATTTCGTTTTTTGGTTTTTTATGTTTAGCTTTGGAAAGTTTTGAGAGCTTGTTAGTTGTAGTAGTTTTAGTTTGTACAGTTTTTAGGCTCAATGAGTCTTTTTTTCATTCATTCTCAGCGATGTGTAATTCGATGTGAAACTCAAGGGTTGAAATGTTGCTACAGTGTGTTATGGATAATGATGGGCTTAAATGTTGTACCTGGAACATTAAGGGGAGCCATCTGCCAGTCAAGAGGAAAAATGTACTTTCTAATCTTCAAAACGAGAGAGTGGATGTTGTCCTATTGCAGGAGATGCACCTTGATGACAAGGAACATTTGACGTTACAGCAGGGCGGGTTTGATCGGATTTATTTCTCGTATTTTAATGCTAGGAGTAGGGGAGAAGCCATACTAGTGAAGAAGAATATTCCATTTAAATTACTAGATTGTATTAGACACTCACGGAAGGATCATCATTCCCAAAGTCTTGAGCTATGGGAAATAATACAGTATTTTGAATGTTTATTGCCACCCGGCGCACCCTCTTAAAATCCTGGTAGATGCATTTTCCAAATTAAGTTATGTTGCATCGTGGCACATGATTGTAGAAGGAGATTTCAACTGTCTTATGGATGCACGGTGGACAAAATGTCCAAATGTCCCCCAATACCCTTGTTATAATGTAAGCAATTAATGGATTTGTGCGCAGAACTAGAGCTGGTGGATGTCTGGAGGCAGATCCCCATCACAAGTAGGGATTTTATTTTCTCCTTTAACCCGCACAAATGGCACATGAGGGTTGATCTCTTCCCCATCCCTGCAACAATCTTAGATTCGGTGGCATCCTACACAACTGGGAATATTACCCTAACATTCCTGCCCCAGAAGTAAGATAGAAGTCACATAAGATTATATTGTATGCAGATGAGGGTCTTATGTTTTTGTCAAATCCCACAGTTTCGGCAGCTCACGTGATGCAATGCATTAATTCGCTTATCACCTTTTCGGGCTATAAGATTAATTTTACACATTTGTGGCCTTCTCTGTGGGAGGTCTCAGGGAAATACCTTATGTTGAAGGCAAATTCTGGTTTCCTTTCAAATGGTCACGGGGGTGGATTCCCTATTTCATATATTCATTACATCCGTCTTTGATCATTTTTTTAACGTGAACTATGTCCATTTGTTTTACAAAATTAAACAAGACCGTCAAAGATGGGAGGCACTTCCAACATCCTGGCGAGGTCGGCGAGCTGTTCTGAAAATGAATGCCTCTCCTCATTTACTATACCCCGTGTGAATGCTTGAGCTATGGGAAATAATACAGTATTTTGAATGTTTATTGCCAACTTGTGCACCCTCTTAAAATCCTGGTAGATGCATTTTCCAAAGTAAGTTATCTTGCATCGTGGCAGATTATTGTAGAAGGAGATTTCAACTGTCTTATGGACCCACACAGATATTTCCCAGACAGATATTTTGGAGACTCAATGGCTGATTTATCTCTTTTATTTGACACTATAGGCGACTCTTTATCAAGCTAACCAAATTGAAACTACCCCACAGAGTATGGGGAGTAGATCTTCCAGATTAAAAGCTATCAATTAAGCACTTTATTATCCTATGTTAGTGTGTGGACCACTGAGGACTTGGTGTCAATACGGTTAGATATTGAACCCTCTCAGACAAAGTGAAACCTTACTAGTCTGTTGTTCTTAGACAAAATGACAACATTTATGGAGTATTATCATAACCCAATGATTATCAATAAAGTTAAAGCATGAATGCCAATGCGTCAGGTCAAGGGCAATATAGCCAAAATCATGTTTCTTACCCCTATAATTGGTATACCGAATTGTCAACCGGGGATAATGGATTCCATGTTTAAACTGTGGGAAGCCATGGGTGTAACTTGCTTGAGTGATTTAGAATTAGTAGAATCCCTACAGTGTGGAAACAAGCCCTTGGGACCAACAAGTCGACTTCGACCCATCCAGACCCATTCCCCTACCATCCTATATTTAGCCTGACTAATGCTCCAACCTACACATCCCTGAACACTATGTGTGATTTATCAATAGCCAATTCATCTAACCTGCACATCTTTGGACCCTGGTGCTGTGAGGACGCAGTGCTATCTACTGAACCACCACGTATTATTTTAAAGAGAAAGAATGACATCATTTGATCAAATAACTTGTAAGTATGGACGACCTAGTAGAGGCCTCTTCTGTTTTTTGTCCAGATCCGAGATTTGATTTTTAAAAAACATACCTTTAACAGACTCTTACAGATCCGATAGAGAGAAGTGGGTGCTTATTGCTTAGAATACACTCTCTGTGAGTACCCTTTTTCATTAGTTGGAGTTTGTCCCCTCAGACAAGACTGTGCAGCTTTGGGATGGCTGCGAGAGAGAGTTGGGGATTCCGAACAACTCGGAGAGATTGAGAGGACATTTGTGAAAATGCTCGAATGATTTTGATCTGTAATAGGACCCATTCCATGCAGTTGAAAATTCTTCATTGGGTCTATCTGACCCCAGATTGTCTCTCAAAATGCACAGTGGGATTATCTTCAGCATGTGGTAAATGCAGAATGACTACAGGCACTCTTACCCTTGATTGTTGTCCTGCTGCAGTCTTCATATATATTGGAGCACTGTGTTATGTGTGATAGAGTAGGTATTGGGGACTGAATTGGAGATGGACCCGGTTTTTCTTTTCCTGGGCCTGCTCAGGGAACCTGACGCAGATGCACACGAGGAAAAGCATTATATCCTTACTTTCTGTGCTAGGAAACATGTTCTGTTGTGTTGGATGTCTAAAAACCCTGGGTCTGTTAGGTCGTCGTAAGTTCTTCATGGAGAATATCCCTTTGGACTTTCTCACTAGTATGGTACATCAAAAAAAAACAGATTTTCATAAGACATGGCAGCCCTTTTTGGATTACCACGATGCAGGTTTATCTGTCACATTAAGAAGGGTTTTTATATATTGTCTTATGAATCTAATATCCAATGAGAAACAATTATGAACATAAAGATGCGTATCAGTTAATGCTCTTGAAGAACGAGAGCTATCGTTTTGTTATGCTGAGCTGTACTATGTATTCATTATTTATTTTTTATTTTTGTTTTTCTTCCGTCCATTTAACGTTTTTAACTTGTTTTGTATGAACATGCACATGAGTGTAATTCTGTTCAGTTATTTGAGTTGTGTTGTTATTGAGTTATTATAATATTAAAAATCTCTTTTCAATAAAATTATTTTTAAAAATTAAAATGCTAACATTGATAGAATAGAGTCCCAAAGAACTCTCATTAGAGAGACCACTTATGCTGGTTTACCCTGAGGGTCACCACATCTCGGGTGATGGGGTGAGGTTGAGGTTGAGACAGCTTCCCCTTCATGGTAACCTTTGTCAGTGTGAGGAACTGAACCGGCGCTGCTGGCCTCCCTCTGCAACACAAACCGGCCGTCCAACGAACTGACAGAACTGTTACAGACAGAAACAGTCACATGCAAAGGGCAAGAGAAACTTTCATAAAAATGAAAATGGCAAATTCTGATAACGGTCAAGATAACGGCTGAGGGCAAGATCGTTCTCTGCTCGAAATTGTATTTTATAACAAGACATGTTTAGAAGCTGTCTTTGATTTAATATCATTAAGGTGAGTCAAGTGAAATAACCAGAATTACTAAGTGTGATTGGAATCTATAACCATAAAATAAGTGTAGATTTCTTGCTTGGTCTGTGTAAAGCATGCTGACCATCGTATGAAAGTATAAAGGAAATGGAATATATTGTTAGTGCATTCCATGGGAAATGCCCTTGAACAGGTACTTGAAGAGAAATGGGGTAAAAGTGCCGGAGTGCCGTCTGGTCAATCATGATGGGTGGGAGAATCGGGCTGGTATTGAATGAGAGGGACACCATGGGGTGGGGTAGGTAGCTAATGAGGTGAGTTCGATAAGAGAGCACCAGGAAACCAGCTCAGCTTCGTCCAGACAGTCCCTCTGTCACACTCAACGAAAATGAAACTGAGACAAATTACTGTTTTATACAGCTCAATGTAATGAAGATTCTGCAGTCCTTCCTCCCTCCCAGTTACAAAGTTGCAGGACAAACGCTCATTCAAAACTCTCCATCGCCTGAACTCACACTAATATACCATTCACTGATAATTCTTCACAATACTGACCCGTGTTGCATGATACTGTCGAAATGTCTTCACTTCAGCATTCTGAAACTAGTGAACATATCTTTCCATGACATTTTTTCTCGCTCTCCCCCGCCCTGTCTCTTTCCCAAAACACACGGATTTACAGTCACACGGTTCTACAGACGGAAACAGGCCCCTTCGGCCCAGATGGTCCATGACGAACAAAATGTTCATCCACACTCATCCAATTTCTCTGCCCTTGCTCTGTATCCCGCTAATCCTTTCCTATCTGTGTATTTGTCCAAATGCCTTTTCAATGTTGTTATTGTACCCATCTCAACCACTTCCACTGGCAGCTCACCCCATTAGTATACCATACTCTGTGTAAAAAAGTTGCCCCTACGGGTTAATTTTCATTTTATTCCTCTCGAAACATTAACGGATGTCCTCTAGTCCTCGATTCCCCAACCTTGCGAAAAAAATTCAAGTGTTTAACCCTATGCACGGCTCTCATAATTTGATAAGATCTACACTTCTTGTTGTGGTTCTGTTCGCCGAGCTGGGAATTGTTGTTGCAGACGTTTCATCCCCTGTCTAGGTGACATCCTCAGTGCTTGGGGGCCTCCTGTGAAGCGCCTCTGTGATGCTTCCTCCGGCATTTATAGTGGTTTGTATCTGCTGCTTCCTGTTGTCAGTTCCAGCTGTCCGCTGAAAATTCTGAACACAATTTCCCAGCTCGGCGAACAGAACTACAACAATGAACACCCGAGCTACAAGTCTTCTCACAGACTATCTACACTTCTTTAAGAACCCCCTTCAGTTTCCTAGGCTGTAAAGAAATAAGTTCTAACCTGTCCAACTTCTCCCTATAACTTAAACCCTTTAGCCCAGGAAACATCTCTGAAATTTCTTCTGCACTCTTTCTAATTCAATAATATATGTTCTATAGCAAGGTGAACAAAACTGAACCCAATACTCCAACTGCAACCTTACCAACTTCCTGTATAATTGCAACATAACGTCCCAACTTCTATACTGAATGCCTGTGTGCCAACCGCCTTCTTCACTGTCCTGTGTATCTGTGACCCAAATTTCAGACAACCGTGCACCTAATCTCTAATGTCCTTTGTTCCACTACACTCCTTAAGGCACTCTCGTTCATCATTAAACACCTACCTGGATTTCACTTTGCAAAATGCAAGACATCACCCTTGCCTATGTTAAACTTCACATGATATTTCCCAGCCACTTCCACTGCCGATTAAGGTACTGCTGCAATTTCTGGTAATGTTCCTCATTGGATCCCTTCTGTTTTAGTGTCATCTGCAAACTTACTAACCTTGCGTTGTGCACTCTCGTCCAAATCATTGATATAGATAACAAACAGCAATGGGCCCAGGACCGACCCCTGAGACACTCCGCTCGTCACAGGCCTCCAGTCCGACAAGCATACCTCCACCATAGCCATTTGCTTCCTAACGCCAAGCCAATTGTGTTGCCAATTTGCCAGATCACCTTGGAGCCCATGCGATCTAACCTTCTCGAGCTGCCTACCATGTGGAACCTTATCAAAGGCCTTACTGAAATCCATATACACTATGTCCATCACCCTGCCCTCGTCAACCTTCCCGGTCACTTCCTCAAAAAACTACGAACAAAATTTGTAGGGCATGATCTGCCATGCACAAAGCTATGCTGACTTCTCCAAATCAAACTCTTTCTTTCCAAATGCATACACATCTTATCTCTCAGAACCTTCTCAAGTGGATTACCGAAAACAGATGTGAAGCTTACTGGTGCATACTTCCCAGGCATTTTTTGCAGCCCTTCTTGAAGAAGGGCACTCTATTTGCTACTGCCCAGTCGTCCGGGACCTTGCCCCTGAACTGTCTTCTCTCGCCTCTTTCAGTGTTCTTGGATATACCTGGTCAGGACCAAGAGATTTATCTGACTTTATGCATTCTAATATGTCCAACAGCACTCTACTGTGATATTAACAGTACCAAGATATGACAACTAACCCCACCAAAGGTCACAGATCTTCACGAATTTCTTCATGGTAAACACAGAGGGGAAATTGAGGACCTTGCCCATCTGTTGTGGTTTTACACATGAATGCCCACTTTGCATTTTAAGGCATCCTATTTTCTCTCTAGTCGCTCTTTTTCTTTACTATACTGACAGCACATCTTTGGATTCCCTACTTTTCTCAGCCAAGGCAAGTCGTACCCCCTTTTCGCTTTGCTGATTTCCTTCTTCAGTAAACTCCTGCATCCCTTGGGACCCTCCAGAGATTCCATTGATCCCAGCTGCTGAACCTGAGCCACGCCTCCTTTTTGCTGGTCAGAGCCTGATTATCTCTTGTCATCCAGGGTTCTCTCTTCCTACCTCACTTTCCCTTCACCCTCACAGGAACATATAGACTTTGAACTTGAAATATCTCACTTTTAAAAGCCTCCCACTTACCAGAGATCCTTTTGCCTGGAAACAAGCTACTCCAATCAACGTTTGCAAGTCCCTGTCTAATTCCAACAAAATTCGCCTTGCCCCAAATTAGAACTTTAATCTGTGGACCAATTCTGTCCCTGCCATAACTGTTTTAAAATTAATACAATCCAATCACCAATCCCAAAATGCTCCCCACTTTACCTCCGTCACCTATCCTGCCCTATGTCCCAACAGTAGGTCGAGTTTGTCCCTTCACGAGTAGGACCCTCCACATGCTGCTTGTGGAAGCTTTCCTGAACACACTTAACTAATTTCTTTCCATCTTAGTCCTTAAACCTCTGGAAGTCCCAGTCGATGTTAGTATAATTAAAATCACCTATTATGACAACCCTATTGCTCCTGCAAGTCTCGCCAGTCTCCTTGCATATTTGTTTCTCTAATTCCCCTTAATTATTTGGAGGCTTATAGTGCAACCACCATAACATCACCAACCCCCTTTTACTTCTTTGCACCATCCACAAAACCTCACTGGACATTATCTCAGTTATTTCATCTTTAAATACTGGAGTGGTATGCGCCTGAGTTGGAACTATTGGTATTTAAACTGTTTCAATTTACATCTCTCCTTCCCAGTGATTTTCACACCCACAGCACCCTTGTCAAGGCGCAATGGAGATACAGAGCTGTAAATGGATGGGAGCTGCACATCCTGTCACTTCCAGCATCGACTGCAAGCTTCCCCACACTGGGCAGTGATCTAACACAGTGCTGAACAATGCAAAAACCTGGGGTTATATATGGATGAACCAGTGCAGACTGCACAGTTCCTCCCGCTGGACATTTAGCCCAGTATTATAGATCAATTATTGGTGTGGGCTGAACAGAGTTCAACTCTGGATATTGCTGGGTTGCATTCAGCAGTTCGCTAGCTGGATCTACACTGTGCTCCATCCTGAATATATAATGGATGGGCCGGTTAGGTGAGTTGGATTGCAAATGTGACAGAACTAAACTTCTGGCAATGCCTTTATTTTGTGTTTTCATTCTTGTGATTGGACCCTTCAAATCCTGACTCCTCAGATGAGACCCGACCCTCTGGATGAGTGATGGTGACTGTTGTTACAGCATCTGAGTCGGCAACATGACCAACAAACGGAGCAGAGGCTGCAGAGAAGGGGGTCTTCGTAAAATGGGATGAGGAAATCACCATCAGATGAGCCATGGTCTTAGTGAATGGTGGGGCAGGATTGTGTGGACTACGAATGCAATTTATTCATATATTTCTGTTTGTTAGAGGCAAACTCCCCTTCTCTCCCAGTACCCAAAGCTGGTGGGGAGTGAGTGACCTCCTGCTGTCCCTGCGTAACAGGATCCTGGGGCCTCACAAGCCTCTAGATTTCCCAGTGATGGTCTCGAGCAGTTGAGTGACTGCCTCCTGTTCCTGTGTCCCAGTCTCGAGCAGTTGAATGACACCCTCCTGTTCCTGTGTCCCAGTCTCGAGCAGTTGAGTGACTGCCTCCTGTCCCTGTGTCCCAGTCTCGAGCAGTTGAGTGACTCCCTCCTGTTCCTGTGTCCCAGTCTCGAGCAGTTGAGTGACTCCCTCCTGTTCCTCTGTCCCAGTCTCGAGCAGTTGAGTGACTCCCTCATGTTCCTGTGTCCCAGTCTCGAGCAGTTGAGTGACTCCCTCCTGTTCCTGTGTCCCAGTCTCGAGCAGTTGAGTGACTCCCTCCTGTTCCTGTGTCCCAGTCTCGAGCAGTTGAGTGACTGCCTCCTGTCCCTGTGTCCCAGTCTCGAGCGGTTGAGTGACTCCCTCCTGTTCCTGTGTCCCAGTCTCGAGCAGTTGAGTGACTCCCTCATGTTCCTGTGTCCCAGTCTCGAGCAGTTGAGTAACTCCCTCCTGTCCCTGTGTCCCAGTCTCGAGCAGTTGAATGACACCCTCCTGTTCCTCTGTCCCAGTCTCGAGCGGTTGAGTGACTCCCTCCTGTTCCTGTGTCCCAGTCTGGAGCAGATGAATGGCTGTCTCCTTTTCCTGTGTCCCAATCTCAAGCAGTTGAATGACACCCTCCTGTTCCTGTGTCCCAGTCTCGAGCGGTTGAGTGACTGCCTCCTGTCCCTGTGTCCCAATCTCGAGCAGTTGAGTGACTGCCTCCTGTTCCTCTGTCCCAGTCTCGAGCGGTTGAGTGACTCCCTCCTGTTCCTGTGTCCCAGTCTGGAGCAGATGAATGGCGGTCTCCTTTTCCTGTGTCCCAATCTCAAGCAGTTGAATGACACCCTCCTGTTCCTGTGTCCCAGTCTCGAGCGGTTGAGTGACTCCCTCCTGTTCCTAGGTCTCAATCTCAAGCAGTTGAGTGACTTCTTCCTGTTCCTATATCCCAGTCTATAGCAGTTGAGTGAGTGCCTCCTGTTTCTGTGTCTCAGTCTCGAGCAGTTGAGTGACTGCCTCCTGTTCCTATGTTCCAGTCTCGAGCAGTTGAGTGACTGCCTCCTGTCCCTGTGTCCCAGTCTCGAGCAGTTGAGTGACTCCCTCCTGTTCCTATATCCCAGTCTATAGCAGTTGAATGACTCCCTCCTGTTCCTGTGTCCCAGTCTCGAGCAGTTGAGTGACTCCCTCCTGTTCCTATGTTCCAGTCTCGAGCAGTTGAGTGACTGCCTCCTGTTCCTGTGTCCCAGTCTCGAGCAGTTGAGTGACTGCCTCCTGTCCCTGTGTCCCAATCTCGAGCAGTTGAGTGACTGCCTCCTGTTCCTATGTTCCAGTCTCGAGCAGTTGAAGGACTGACCAAACAAACTGACTGACAGAATTCAGAACCTGAATAGCCTCTTCCTGTTCCTGTGTTATACACTCAAGAGTCAACAGAGTCTCAGTGATGTACAGCACAGAAAAAGACCTTTCGATCCAGTCGTCCATTCTGACCAAATGTCCTAAATTAATCTCGTCCCCCTTGCCAGCACTCGGCCCATATCCCTCTAAACCCTTCCCATGCATGTACCTATTCAAATGCCTTTTAAATGGTGTAACTGGACCTGCCTCCACCCACCTCTTTTGGGTGCACAGTCCATAAACACAGCAGTCTCTCTTTGAAAGTGTTGTATCTCCTTTCCCTTTATAAATCTTTCTCCTCTCACCTTAAACCTTTGTCCTCTAATTTTCGACTCGCCTATGCTGGGGTAAAGACGTTGACTGTTTACCTTATCTATGCCCCTCATGACTTTATAAACCGCTATAAGGTCACCCCTCAGCTTCAACACTTGAAAATAGTCCCAGCCGATTCAAACTCTCCCTGTAGCTCAAACACTGCAACACCTGCAACATTTAAAAAAATCTCTTCTGCACTCTTTCAAGTTTGACAACATCTTTCCGACAGCAGGGAGACCAGAATTAAAGGCAATATTACAAAAGTGGCCAAATCAATGTCCTGTACATATTTAACATGTCATGCAAATACTTCGACTCAAAGCATGCACCAATAAAGGGAAGATCACCAAGTACCTTCTTCACTGCGCTGTCTACCTGTGATGGCACTTTCAAGGAACAGAGAACCTTCACCACAAGGTGACACAGTACCTCAGTGGCTAGCATTGCTACCTCACAGCACAGTGATCTGGGTTTAATTCTATCCTTGAATGAGTGCCTGTCTGGTGTTTGCACATTCTGTCCGTGTCTGCGTGAGTTTCTTCCAGGTGTTACATTTTCCCTCCACAGTACAAAGATACACAGGTAAGGGGTAGATTGGCCATGCTAAATTGCCCCAGGTACCCTGGGATGTGTAGGCTAGGTCAATTAGCCATGGGAAATGCAGGCTCGGGGGATAGGGTAGGGGTGTATCCAGTGGGATACGGTTCCGAGGGTCGATGTGGCCTCGATGGGCCGAATAGCCTCTTTCCTCCCTGTAGGGATTCGATAATTTCAATGGAGTTTTCTTTGATTGGCCACTTTTGACAGGACTTGACCTACATGTCTTGCCCTGATTTATCTTGCAAAATGCAACACCTCACATTTATCAAATTAAACTCCATCTGCCACCTCTCGGTTCACCTAACCAAGTTTCCACTGTGTTCTGAGATATCATTCTTCACTGTCGACTACACCACCTAATTTGGTATTATCTACAACCTTACTGATCATACTTCATATACTCAAATGTAAATGATTTGTATCAGTGACAAAAGGCAGTGGACCCACTATTGATCTTTGCGGCACGCCACTGGTCACAGGTCTCCAAGTTTAATGAACAAATGTCCACTGTCACGCCCTGTCTCCAATATTCAAGAAAAAATTGGATCTAAATGGCGAGCTCTCCCGGGATCCCAGGCAGTCTAACCTTGTTAACCAGGCTACCATGTAGAACATTTGATGAGAAAGTGAGGACTGTAGATGCTGGAGATCAGAGCTGAAAATGTGTTGCTGGAAAAGCGCAGCATGTCAGGCAGCATCCAAGGAACAGGAGAATCAACGTTTCGGGCATAGCCCACAGTTTGGTTTTCTAACTGAATTCCATAAAGACAACATCCACTATCCTGCCTCATCAATCATCTTCATCACTTCCTCAAAAATTCCACCGAGTCAGTGAGACATGATCTCCAATGTACAAAGCCCTCTTCAGTCCTTATCGTTCCAAATGCATATACATCCTTTCCCTCAAAATCCCCTCCAACAATTTAGCCACCATTGACGTCAGGCTCACCAGTCTATAGTTACATGGTTTTTCCTTCCTTTCTTAAATGATGACACTACGTTAGGAGCCCTCCAGTATTTTGGCACCTCACCTGTGGAAATCAATGATACAAATATATCAGCAAAATGCAGAGCAATCTCTTTCGTAGCTTCCCACAAACTTGTGCGATATAACTGATCAGGTCCCAGGGATTTGTTCACCTTTATGTGTTTTAAAATAGAACATAGAACATAGAACATAGAACAATACAGCACAGAACAGGCCCTTCGGCCCACGATGTTGTGCCGAACTTCTATCCTAGATTAAGCACCCATCCATGTACCTATCCAAATGTCGCTTAAAGGTCACCAATGAATCTGACTCTACCACTCCCTCGGGCAGCGCATTCCATGCCCCCACCACTCTCTGGGTAAAGAACCCACCCCTGACATCTCCCCTATACCTTCCACCCTTCACCTTAAATTTATGTCCCCTTGTAACACTCTGTTGTACCCGGGGAAAAAGTTTCTGACTGTCTACCCTATCTATTCCTCTGATCATCTTATAAACTTCGATCAAGTCACCCCTCATCCTTCGCCGTTCCAACGAGAAAAGGCCGAGAACTCTCAACCTATCCTCGTACGACCTACTCTCCATTCCAGCCAACATCCTGGTAAATCTTCTCTGCACCCTCTCCAAAGCTTCCACATCTTTCCTAAAGTGAGGCGACCAGAACTGCACACAGTACTCCAAATGTGGCCTAACCAAAGTCCTGTACAGCTGCAACATCACCTCACGACTCTTGAATTCAATCCCTCTGCTAATGAACGATAATACTCCATAGGCCTTCTTACAAACTCTATCCACCTGAGTGGCAACCTTCAAAGATCTATGTACATAGACCCCAAGATCCCTCTGTTCCTCCACCTGACCAAGAACCCTACCATTAACCCTACCAAATGACCAACACCTTGTATACAGATACTTTTCAAGCTATCATTATACATTTCTTCATTCTCTTGCTCTTGTAACTCCCTCCACATTAAGTACTGAGGAGAAATACTCGTTTCATATCCCTCCCATCTCTTGTGGTTCCACACATAGTTAGCCTTCCTGATCTTTAAGGTGCCCTATTCTCTCCCTAGGTAATCTTTTGCAATGAAAAGATTTGTAGAATTTCTTCAATACCTCGTTAACCCTATTTCTAATTTTTGTGGCCCGATTTCCGAGTTGACTATATACTTACTGCCCTTATACTCCTCTGGGGATCCACTTGATCTCAGCTCTGTTTACCTGACATATGCCTCCTTCCTTACCTTGACCAGAGCATCAATATATCTAACCATCCAGCACTCCCTGCACCCACCAGCCTTGCCCCGCTCACTAATAGGAACACGTTGGTCCTGGACTCTCTGAAACCAGGTTTTGATGCCCTTGCATTTCCCAACCATCCCTTTACCTGTGAATAGGGTATTCCAATCAGCCTTTCACAGGGCTCGCCTAACACTTTCAAAATTGGCCTTGTTCAAAGTTAGAACATTAATGTTTACATCAGGTCTTTCCTATTCCATAACTAGTGTAAAAGTAATATTTATGTGTAACAGACTTGAATGTTAAATAAATACTTCCTGCCCCTCTGTAACAGGCTCGAGAGGCGGAATGGGATTCTCCTCTCCCTGTATTAAAGCCACGAGACTTTAAATGATACATCAACCCCTGGATTACGAGCAGCCAATAAACTTTATCTGATGGAGGTCCATCCCTTCTCAGTTACAGAAACAATGTACTCCAGGTGTCATCTCAGTGACACCTCATACAGCTGCAGCGACAAATCCTTTTATTTTGAATGATTTTGTTGGCAAAATGTACTAATATTCCAGCGTTCCACCTTTTCAAGTAGCAACAGGCTAATATGGACTGAATGGCCTTCTCCTATCCTTCAGTAAGAGGCCCATAGGGACAGAATTGCTTCGGCCTGTTCCTGAGCAGTAGTCTCAGTGCTCTGTCTCAAGGTTATGAAAGGATTTGAAAACAAGGCATTTAAAACCCGGAGTAGCCTCACACTGGTCAATAAGTACCATACGGAAGGTTGAGGCATCTAGAAACATGCCCATCCGTCGTTATTTTTTATGCAGCCGATCTGTTATTTTATTTCTGCCTCCTTTCATAAACAGAGTGAAACATATATAGAGCCCTGCAGTGTCCTGTTAATGCTCTCATATACAAGGCCAAAAAGATTTAAAAGATTTAAATGTTTATGGTCCATCCCTCAGCAACCCTCATCCATTCCATCCAAACACAATAAATGTTCCCTTTTATAGTGATGTGAAAAGTGATGTATGGAACTGGTGAACTGATCCTACTTGTTCAGTGACTGTGATGAATGCCAGTCTCCATGGATTCTAATCATCCCAGTGGAGGGTTTCCCTCTTTCAATCATAAATGGGCGCCGTTCAATGTGTTACCCCATAACATGAGCAGAGCATCACCGACAACACTGACAGGGATCAGCAGCTCCAGAGAAAAGGGGAGGAGAGATCAGAATCTGAGAACATTAGACTGGAATGTTACAACAATGGATCAGAATCTGAGAACATTAGACTGGAACATTTCAACAATGGAACAGAATTTGAGAACATTAGACTGGAATGTTCCAACAATGGATCAGAATCTGAGAACATTAAACTGGAAAATTCCAACAATAAAAAGGAGTTTGTGCGATTATGTTTGTTATCTTTCTGCATTTGATTGGTTGCCATTATCATTGCAGATCTATTACATTCTTCGCATTATTCAATATTTTTATTATCCCTTCCTGGCTATCGTTGGTGTTCCTGGTAAGTGTCACTGTCCTTTTTTTTCGATAAACTTGTTATGACTGAATTTCTGTTCTTTCATATATTCTACACTTCTACCCACTATTATTGTTCCTGTTGAAATTCTGAATCCAGATATTCACCATCCAGACCACTACTAACTACATCAATGAAGGTGTTCAATTCCTGTCTCCCTCTGCTCTGGCAATGTTACTCATGGGTCTCTATGTTGAACTACTCAGTTTCAGCGGAGAACTACAATTTATTGTATCATGGCCTTCGTTATTTAAATATTACGAGCATGGAGGTCAATCTCCACTGTTCTGTTTACAAACTCCACTTCCTTCCACTGTTTCCATCCCATTCCTGGCCAATATCTGCTGCTGAAGCTGACGAGTCACAACTGTGGGTGATCCCTTTGACCATGAGCTGATTCCTGACACCATTCCCTGACCATTTCTAACTTGAAATACTCCCCACTCCAGAATATATCTTAATGGTTTATTCCATCTGCTGTTTGAACCTTGAGCTATGAAATACAGTCTTAATGAAGCTAATAATCTGCTGCTGATGCTCCCGGCTTCAAACCTGCCAAAGCAAATCTGATTCGACCTCACACCAAAATCCCATCCATCTGTCATTCATGTGCACGCCGATATATATTGCTGTTTTTTCTGGCAATACCTTTATTTTGACATTTTCAAACACTTTATCTCATCTGTCCATGAAACTTCTCTCATTCTCTCTCTGTTGATTATCCAAAATCCTGCCAGTTGTTCGTGTTTAAAATAGTTTCCTCCATGTGCGTTTCTTCTCAAACAATGAGTTTCGCATTCAACCACGCCAATCGCGTACACACACGGACTCTCTCTCTCACACTCTGATGACCACACACACACATACACACAAACATACACACACACACACACACACACACACACACACGCAGAGAGAGCAACCTTCCCGCTGGAGACGGTAATCTGATGCGAGTATAGTTAGCATGATAGTAAAGTTTGCAATACTCTCTATGCTGGGAAGATAGTGCCGTTTACTGAGCAACACACTAGCATGGTCTGCACAGCTCTCCATGCTGGGCTGTCATCTTGTCCCAGTTTATGTTTGTTTGTGGTGTTCTGTGAAGCAGATTCAGAATTTGATATAACAAACCATTTCAGCCGATCTGACAATGCCTTTATTCAATGTTCTCATTCTTGTAATTATATTCTCGAAGATCTCACTTCTCCAGTTAGTCCCAATGCCCTGTCTTTTTCCGCATATTCCACAATCTCCTCCCAGTTAATTAACTGTCTTTTTTCTGACTTTAATGTGAATCTCTCAGTCCCTCTGTATCTTTCCCTGGCCTTGGGTTTTGTCTCCCTGGTGTATCGAGTGCTGGCATTGTGTAGCTCAGCAATAATGAAATGGCGTGTGTCAGGCTGTTTTTGACTTCCCAGTATGTCCCATGTGATTGCCCATGGAGAGGCGTGTTTCAGAAGTTATGAGACACATCCTTGTAACTTGGACTGTACCTGTATTTGCCAACTCAGGTGACCTTGCGATCAGTAACACGGGGAAGCTCATTGAGTAAAGTACCAAGCATCTAAATTGTGTGACAATGCTGTCACTTTTTTTAAAAAAGGTTATTTCCTCTTTTCTTAACAAGAGATCTTAAAGTCCAAACTGCCTACTGTAAACGGCTCAAGTAAATAACTTTTAGGGTTTTAGGGTTTTTAATAAATAGTAGTAACAATGGCCAGCTCGCACAGACCAGGCTTTCTCGTTCTTTTTCCTTACCAGGTGCTTGTGTCCCAGAAGGGTTGGAAGTTTTAGTAAATTATCCCTAGCTGCTGTTCTCTCTGAAGCTTCACTTGATGCTGTTTCCTCCTGGATTGGAGAACTGTATGTCTGAATGCTCCTTTTTACCATGGAGTGTGTTTAGGTGATGTTAGTATATTGGAACAGTTCATTTGTAGAAGGTATTGTTTCCATTATTCAGTTAAGGTTTCCAATAGTTAAGTTATTCTAAAATCCTCTTCATTTTGTATGGATTATCATTAGAGTGTTTAAATTATTATGTTTTAATTAATGGTGAGTGGTTCGGCGAGTAGCATCATATCTGGAAATTCCACTTCGCATCTGCCTTTAAAATAAGAAAATGTTGGCATCCAAGCTACCTTCTTGAAATAGTTTGAGGCAGTCTGGTTGGTCTATAACAAACTGGGGACTCTTTTCTGGTTCTAAATCGATAATACCATATTGGGTGTAGAATTCCAATCCCTACAGTGTGCAAACAGGCCATTCGACCCAACAAGTCCACACCGACCCTCCGAGGAGTAACCTACCCAGACCCATTCCTCTACCCTATTATTACACATTTACCCCGACTAAGGTACCTAACCTACACATCCCTGAGAACTATGAACAATTTACCATGACCAATTCACCTGACATGCACATCTTTGCATTGTGGGAGGAAACCAGAGAATCCAGAATAAGCTCATGCAGACACTGGAGAGTATGCACCGGGAGACTATTGGGTTCAAAGGTCGCGTATGGTAATTGTTCTGGATGTTGAATTCGTTTGGTTTAAAATGTGTTTTGTGTATAAAGATTCTTTCAGTCACTGAGAGTTCTCTGGGTGTGGAAAAGTGAAGTTGGGGGGTTTACAAAAGGTAATGAAGGCAAATATGTAGGAATTGGCAGACAAGCTGGAGTTGGGGTTGTGTTTGTCTGTGAGAAAATGAGAGATAATTACAGCTATAGCTCAGCAATTACATTTGGTGAAACTGCCATCAGACTCTTTGGAAATGGTTCGAATTCAATTTCAAATGAGGCACCTTGAACATGAGAAGGAATTGAAACCATTTAAATTAAAATGAGAAGTAGAAATAAAAGAAAAGAAAATGAAGAAGAAAGAGAGAAAAAAGAGAGAAGAAAAGAGAGTTTCAACTTCAATATTTAGCAATTAGAGAGTAAAGTTGACATAAAAGGCGGAGATGAAGGTAGACGGCAGGCTGGATGAGGAGGATAGTCAGGATGAGCCACCCTTTAGGAGCCAAAGGCTTGATGGGGATCTGTTTAAGTATGCCCCAGGCATTATCTAAATTTGATTAGAAGGATGGGGAAGCCTTTTTAATTTCATTTGAGAAAGTGGCTAAACAAATGCAGTGATCAGTTACTGTGTGGACTTAGTTGAACCACACAGAGCTGATAGGTATTTGCATCCCGAGTAGTAGAGGTATCTGGCCATTGTGGGGTGGTGAACAAAGCCATCTGAAATGCATATAAGCTTGGGCCAGAAGCCTACAGACAGCGTTTCTGGAATGCAAATCAAGCTGCCTCATTAAACGCACATTGAGTTTGAAAGAATCAAACAAAGTAATTTTGAAAGGTGCGGAAGGGCATTAAAAACAGAGCAAAACTATGGCACACTTAGAGAGATTCTTCTTTTGGAGAAGTTCAACAATTCACTTCCTGCAGTCGTGAGAACTCGTGTGGAAGAGCAGAGAGTTACAATGGCAAGATTAGAAGCTGAAATGTCTGATGATGATGATTGGGTTCAGAAATCAAAGTTTGGTTTCTGTGAGAGATTGAGAAGAATGTGCGAGATCTTCTTAAAACATATCCCTGTGAGAGTAAGGCTTACTTGCCAAGGCCAGGAGTAGCAGGTAAAGGGTTTTCAGCATTAAGAGACACAGAAGCATATAATTCTTTAATGCTGAGACATGAGGAGCTATGTCATTCAGAAGGACTATTGGAGAGATGAGAAGTGCTCCATTATGTAATCAGTGGTTGGAGTGTCCAGTAGAAACATCAACAAATTAATTCCACAATGGGGAAGGAGGCCTTGAGCTCAGTGTTGGCATTACAACATTTCAGCATTTAAATTGCCACTAACATACCTGAGACAAATCTTTATCACTGATCGTGACCCCTTAACATTTTTGGAGACGTTCAGGCCAAAAAATACCAGTCTGTTGCGATTAAAACATTTACCTGTGAAAGTAAGGTTTATGAGTATAGGCCAGGAGTAGCAGGTAAAGAGGTTAGAGCATTAAGAGGTACAGAAACATGTAATTATTTTATGCTGAGAAATAAGTAGCTATGTCATTCAGAGGGACTATTAGAGAGATGAGAAGTGCTCCATTATGTAACGTGTGCTTGGAGCGTCCAGTGGAAACATCAACAGATTTATTCCACAATGGGGAAGAAGGCATTGAGAAGGTGTTGGTGGTACAACATTTCAGCATTTAAATTGCGAATAACATACATGAGACAAAACTTTATCACTGATCGTGGAACCTTAACGTCTTTTGGAGAAGTTTAGGGAGAAGAATACCAGTCTGTTTCAATTGAGCTTATTATTGCTGCCATTCAATTTGAAATTATACAGGTGACAGGGCGAGAAAACCTAAGTTTTGACACATTCTGGAGACTTGGATGAAGAAAGACAAAGGCATTCTATGGCAGGAGTAAAATGTCTGAAATCTAATCTCGTTGAGAACATTTATATACTCAGAGTCAATATAATATATATGCATTGCAGTCATAGAATCACAGAGTCAGAGAGATGTACAGCATGGAAGCAGACACTTCAGTCCATCCCGTCCATGCAGACCAGATATCCCAACCAAATCTAGTCCCACCTGCCAGCACCCGGCCCATATCCCTCCAAACCCTTCCTATTCATATCCCCATCCAAATGCCTCTTAAATGTTGCAATTGTTCCAGCCTCCACCACATCCTCTGGCAGCTCATTCCATACACGTACCACCCTCTGGATGAAAAAGTTGCCCCTTAGGTCTCTTTTATATCTTTCCCCTCTCACCCTAAACCTATTCCCTCTAGTTTTGGACTTCCCGACCCCAGAGAAAAGACTTTGCCTATTTATCCTATCCACGCCCCGCATAATTTTGTGAATATCTATAAGGTCACCCATCAGCCTCCGACGCTCCAGGTAAAACAGCCCCAGCCTGTTCAGCCTCTCCCTATAGCTCAAATCCTCCAGCCCTTGCAACATCCTTGTAAATCTTTTCTGAACCTTTTCAAGTTTCACAACATATTTCCGATAGGAAGGAGACGAGAATTGCACGCCATATTCCAACAGTGGCCTAACCAATGTCCTGTCCAGCCGCAACATGACATCCCAACTCCTGTACTCAATACTATGACCAATAAGGGAAAGCATACCAAGCGCCTTCTTCACTATCCTATCTACCTGCTACTAATAAAGGAAGATTAGGAGGTCTAAAATGAATCCATCTTTGTATAATGATAGATCATTTTATTAAAGGTGGAGTTGCGAGGATGCTATCACTATAAAAAGGTTATTTTCTCTTGTTTTTTTAAGAGACATTTTAAAGGCGGAGGTGCCGAACTGCTGTCTGAACACAGTTTAAGGAAATACTGAGGAGGCCTTTAGGTTTCATTAAATGGTGGTAACAATCGAAGGGCAGTGGGCAGCTCTCCCAGACCAGGTTTTCTCGTTTTGTTTTTAGCTGCAGCATTCAGAAGCTGCTGGAGATCCCAGCAGGGTTAGAAGTTCCAATACATGATCCCTAGCTGCTTTTCTCTCTGAGATGGTTGTTGATGTTGATTTCTCCTGGATCAAAAAACTGCATGTAAGAATCTGTATTTGAATATATCTTTGTGCCGAGTCGTGTATACCAAGAAGGTACGGTATCTACTGTTTGTGTAATTGTTCGACATATAAGCTATCCCAAAATGTTATTTTCTTTGATTGTATTTTTACTAAAGCATTTGAATAGATTATGTTCGGCTAAATGTCGAGTGCTTTGACCAGTCAGAACATATCTGGGAAGCACACTTCACATCTATATTCAAAATAAGGAAAGGTTTGGGTCTAAGTGGCCTTCTTAACATATTTTACGGGGATCTGGTCTGGTCCACAACACTTGTAGCCGAGGGGTTTCTGACTGACTCCTGTTATTGAAACGTTAGTGGAAGTGCTGGGGGTGGTGTGCTGGAGCTTGTGCTGTGAGCTGCCTGGGACATTCAGAGAAACCGGTGGATTTGGTGACCCAACTTTGGTTGGAGCCTGGGGACTATGGTAACACCATCTGGATGTGTAACATGAACACCAAATGGAACAGAGGCTGCAGACAGGGAAGCTCTGAAACCACGGAGTGAGTGTGTGTGGGCAAAGGGATCTGCTGTATCCACCCCGGATTTTCCAGGAACAGCTTCCCAAGCTCCACTTAACCCAGGAGCAGAGTGTGAGGGGACCCTGACTGAACAAGGACCTGGTCACAGAGCGGTGTCACCTCCTTAACCACGACCCACAGCTTCACGCCAGGGTGAAGACGGTGCTGCCAGTGGCTGTTAGGGTCACAGTTTCATTCAGCTTCTGTGATCCGAAACTTTCCAGGCAGGACGAGGTGACAGCTCCATCATCTCCCAATATCTCAACATCAATGTCACCATTCGGTGACAGAGGATGTATATCGTGGATGAGGTCAATACATTGCTTCTCCCTCAGCGGGAAGCTGCCAGGTGTATCCTTATTTTCCCAGTATAGTGGGATTCCCAAGATGTACATGGTATCCGCAGAGTAGCCATTACATGCGGAGAGGTAGAGGAACTGAAGGAGCTCTCACTCTATTAATGTTAAAGTGTGTACATGTACAATACATCATGTTGGTGATTACCCCTATCCTGAAAGCAGCCACTGTTCCTTCATTCAGAAGCAGGCAGCCATTCCCATCGTCTATGGGTTTCCATGTCGAAAGGAATAATTGTGTCTTGGATAAAAGCCATCCCCTTGATACACGTTTCAAAACACCATCCCCACCACCAACCAACTACAACAAAATATTCCATGTGTACGGAGAGCAATGGGGTCACTTGCAGTGTCAAGGAGCAGACGATCAGGGATGGAGCAAAACCTCCCATGTCTGAACGGGTCTGAGTGAACCCCCCAGTATACAGTATCATTAAGTCCTGTAATCCCTCTCCATTTCAGTAACATACTGCCTTCTATTACTCCTGTAAATGAAATTACAGGTTATATTTTGTTGTATTGCACCTGCCAAATGATTATCCATTGCCTTTAACTTTCTGTATCTATTTGCAGACACTCCACCCTCTCTTGATAATTTAATCTCTTGCTTATCCAAGCGACATCACGAAACTCAGTATCTCTACATCTGTTCCATCCTCCTGATCATTGATACAGATTGTAAATCGTGGAGGACCCAGCACTGGTCACTGTGTGACTCCACTGGTGACGTTCTGTCAAACTGATTAAGACTGACTTATCCGGAGTGCCTCCTTCCTGTTTGATAAACCGTCCTCTCCCTTTACAGTGTCACACGGTCGAAAGGCTGAGTATGGACGAGGAGCATCAGTCAGAAATCCAACCCCTCGAATCTGCTCCGCCATTGAATATAATCATGGCTAATGTTATCGCGGCCTCTGTTCCACTTTCCTGCTATCTCTCCATCCTAAGACACCTTCTTTGCAGGAATCAGTTGAAGGAACCATCTCTGCGCTCCGTCCAATGTAACAATACACTTTCTTAATTGAGTGGAAAAAATCTTTGCACACTACTCCAATGTGATCTCACTAAGATCCAGTACAAGATGCAGCAAAAAAAATTACCAGGCTACTGAAAGGTTCCCACCCAGTTTAGAGCTGTCTCAGCTCTCTAGGGTAATACACAGCATTGTTTAAAATCATTGTCCTTCTCTACTCCACATGCATAACGGGAGATCTGGAGAATATCTCACAATGATGCTTGAGAAGAGCATAAATAAAGTGGCTAGATGACCTCTAACATTAATTTTAATTAGAATCTGACCTTCGGGGAGGTGTCCGAGTACTGGAGAACAATTAATACGATTCCACTTCGCAGTAATCATGATTTGGAAATGCCGGTGTTGCACTGGAGTGTCCAAAGTTAAAAATCACGCAACACCAGGTTATAGTCCAACAGGTTTAATTGGAAGCACACTAGCTTTCGGAGAGCTGCAATTTCATCAGGTGATTGTGAAAAACAAAATTGCAAGACACCACATTTATAGCAAAAAATTACAGTATGATGTTACTGAAATTACACATTGAAAAATACCTTGATTATCTGTTGAGTCTTTCATCTGTTCGAATACCATGATAGTTTAGCTTCTTCCGTGTGTAAATCAAAAAAAAAACTTTTTAAAAAGTTGCATTCTAAGGTCAACTGTAACAATTGGGTTAGCTAGACAATATGTCGAAGGTGTTGGCACCCTGTGTTCTCTGTCTCCGCCATGATGTTTAGATCAATTCTAATCTAAAAAGTCAGATAACAGAGTTTTACTATATTCATGCAGTTTTTGATCAAATTACAATGAAACTCTGCAAGTACAAATTCACCCCCCAAAATGTATGTGTGCCTGTGGGTCTTTGTGTCTGTCTGTGCGTATGTCTGTCTGGGGGGGGTTGTGAGTGTGAGAGAGAGTGTATATGTGTGTGTAGTGAGTGCAGTGTGCCTTAATTATGTGAGGGGGTGCACGTGTGAGTGTGAGAGTGTGTGTGTGTCTGGGGTAGGGATTTGAGAGTGTCTGTCAGAGAGGGTATATGTGCCTGCATGAGTGTAGAGTGGTCTAAATCTCTGAGAGGATGCATGTATGAGTATGGGAGCATCTGTGTCTGTAAGGGTGTGTGCGATTGTCTGTATTCGTGTCTGTGTATATGTGTGTCCGTGTGTGTGTATGTATGTATAGGAGTGCGTGTGTGCGTGTGTGTGTGTGTGTGTGTGTAGGTGTGTCTGTGTGTGTATATAGTGCAATGGTGATCATCTGTAATGTGACATGAACTCAAGTCCCGGTTGAGGCCCTCCCTATGGGTACCGAACGTAGCTATCAGCCCCTGTTCGATCACTATTGGCTGTTGCCTGTCCAGACGTCCGCCTTGGAGGATGGTCACCCGAAGGTCCGAGGTCAAATGTCCTGTACTGCAGAAGTGTTCCCCAAGTTGAAGGCAACACTTCTGGTCTGTTGAGTGTTGTGCAGTACCCAATCATCCGTTGCTGTAGTCTTTGCTCGGTTTTCCCAATGTATCATGCCTCAGGGCATCCTTGCCTGCAACGTATAAGATAGACAACGTTGGCTGAGTCACATGAATACCTGCCACGTACATGGTGGGAAGTGTCCTCACATGTAATTTTGATACCAATGTCTACATTCTGACACGTCTTGCAGCGCCTACCGTGACAGGGTTGTATGGAGTTGTCCTGAAAGCTGGGCAGCTTGTTATGAACAATGATCTGTTGGAGGTTTGGCGGTTATTTAAAGGCAAGCAGTGGAGGTGTGGGGAAGGTCTTGGTGAGGTGCTCATTCTGATTGATAATGTGTTGCAGGTCACGAAGAACATGGCGTAGTTTTTCTGCTCCTGGGAAATACTTAACAACGAAGGGTACCCTGTCGGTTGCCACAGCAAGGAACCATAATGACCTCCTCAGGAGACAGACACGTGCTGCAACCGACAGGGTACCCTCCGTTGTTCAGTCCTTCCCAGGAGTTGAAAAACTTCACCATGTACTTCTTGACCTGCAACACATTATCAATGAGAATGAGCACCTCACCACGACCTTCCCACACCTCCACTGTTTTCCTTTAAACAACCGCTAAACCTCAAACAGATCATTGTTCATAGCACGTTGCCGGGCTCTCAGGACAACTCCAAAAAACGCTGTCACGGTAGGCGCTGCAAGACGTGTCCGATTGTGGACATGGATACCACCATTACACGTGGGAAAACCTCCCACCATGTACGTGGCAGGTACTCATGTAACTCAGCCAACGTTGCCTATCTTATACTTTGCAGGCAAGGATGCCCTGAGTCATGGTACATTGGGGAAACCGAGCAAAGGCTACGGCAATGGATGAATGGGCACCGCACAACAATCAACAGACAGGAGGGTTCCCTCCCAGTTGGGAAACACTTCAGTGGTCCAGGACATTTGACCTCGGAACTTCGGGTGACCATCCTCCAAGGCGGAATTCGGGAGAGGCAACAGCGAAAAGTGGCCGAGCAGGGGCTGATAGCTAAGTTCGATACTCATAGCGAGGGCCTCAACCAAGACCTTAGGTTCATGTCACACTACAGGTGACTACCATTTCACTATACACACACACACACACACACTCACACCAACACAAAGCCACTCCTATACACACATATACACATGGAACACACACACTCCCACACTCAGACATGCATCCTCTCAGAGACTTAGACTACTTTACACTCATGCAAACACATATATCCGCTCTCTCATAGACACTCACAAACCCCACCCCAGACACACACACATTCCCACACTCACACATACACCCCCTCACAGATTTAAGACATTCTACACTCACTACACATATATATATATACACTTTCTCTCACACTCACAACCCCCAACCCAGACAGACACACACACACACAGACAGACACAAATATCCACACACACACCAATTGTTACATTTAACCTGAGAAAGCAACTTTTAATAATTTTTTTATATATACAAATGAAAGAATTGAAACTGTCATGGTATTCGAACAGATGAAAGACTCAATAGACAATCAAGGTATTTTTCAATGTGTAATTTTAGTTACATTACACTAAATGTTTGATATAAATTCGGGGGTGTCTTGCAATTGCGTCCTCCACAATCACCTGATGAAGAAGCGACTGTCCGAAGGCTAGTGTGCTTCCAGTTAAACCTGTTTGACGAGAACCTGGTGTTGTGTGATTTTTAACTTCACAGTATGGGTGGTAGAGATAGACCAGGGAACTATAGGCGAACGAGTAGTAGATCACTGTTAAGGAAACTACTGGAGAATTAACAGAAGGAGAAAATTGAGCTCCAGTCAGAGTAGCAAGGTTTGATCAGGGATAATCATCATGATTTTATCAGAAGAAAGTCACATCTAATGAATTTGACTGAATTAGATTGAGGAGGTCGCTTACTTAGTTTTGCAGCAAGGCCTTTGACAAAGCCCCATGTGGGAAAATTTAAAATAAAGTAAAGTCTCATGCAATCAAGGCTAACGTGACAAGTAACAACGAAAAGTTTCTTAGTGTCAGGAGACAGAGGGTAGTGGGATAAGGCTGTTTGTGTGACTGGAGACCAGTGTCCCCTGGTGTATCACAGGGATCAGTGCTGTGTCCCTTATTATTTGTAGTATTTATAAATGGTGAAGATGTGAATGAAGGGGGTGGGTGAAGGGGGTGGGGTTTGTGATTAGTAAGTTTTTGATAAGTAAGTCTGCCGGTTTGTTGGCAGTGAGGAGAAAGGTCTTATGTTACAGGAAGATGTTTGTAAGTTTTATTAATGACTTAGATGAGGGAGTCGAAGGGTGGGTCAGTAAATTTGCAGATGATACAAAGATAGGTGGAGTTGTGGACAGTGAGGAGGGCTGTTGTCGGCTGCAGAGGGACTTAGATATGATGCAGAGCTGGGCTGAGGAGTGGCAGATGGAGTTCAACCCTGCCAAGTGTGAGGTTGTCCATTTTGGAAGAACAAATAAGAATGCGGAATACGGGGTTAATGGTAGGGTTCTTGGTCAGGTGGAGGAACAGAGGGATCTTGGGGTCTATGTACATAGATCTTTGAAGGTTGCCACTCAGGTGGATAGAGTTTGTAAGAAGGCCTATGGAGTATTATCGTTCATTAGCAGAGGGATTGAATTCAAGAGTCGTGAGGTGATGTTGCAGCTGTACAGGACTTTGGTTAGGCCACATTTGGAGTACTGTGTGCAGTTCTGGTCGCCTCACTTTAGGAAAGATGTGGAAGCTTTGGAGAGGGTGCAGAGAAGATTTACCAGGATGTTGCCTGGAATGGAGAGTAGGTCGTACGAGGATAGGTTGAGAGTTCTCGGCCTTTTCTCGTTGGAACGGCGAAGGATGAGGGGTGACTTGATAGAGGTTTATAAGATGATCAGAGGAATAGATAGAGTAGACAGTCAGAAACTTTTTCCCCGGGTACAACAGAGTGTTACAAGGGGACATAAATTTAAGGTGAAGGGTGGAAGGTATAGGGGAGATGTCAGGGGTGGGTTCTTTACCCAGAGAGTGGTGGGGGCATGGAATGCGCTGCCCGAGGGAGTGGTAGAGTCAGATTCATTGGCGACCTTTAAGTGGCATTTGGATAGGTACATGGATGGGTGCTTAATCTAGGATAGAAGTTTGGCACAACATCGTGGGCCGAAGGGCCTGTTCTGTGCTGTATTGTTCTATGTTCTCTGTTCTAAGATACAGATGGAATGGTCAGATAGTCAGATCAAGAGCAGATGGAACGTAACCCTGATAAATATGAGGTGATACACTGTGGAAGAAGGAACCAGACAGGGGAGTGCTCAATGTATGGCAGCACATTGGGAAGCTCAGAGGGTGCTTCTCCACTCATCACTGAATGGGACTGAGCAGGGTAATGGACTAGTTACGAACTGGACCTTAGGTGTAGCATTTATCAATCGGGGCGTAGATTATAAGAGCTATACAGGGCTTTGGTTAGGCCAAGATGGAGTACTGTATGTAGCTCTAGAAGCCACTTAAAAGGAAGGATATGGTTGTAGTGGATGGTATGCAGAGGAGATTTACCAGGATGTTCCCTGTGATGGAGCATATCAGCTATGGAGAGAAGCTGGCTAAGCTCGGGTTGTTTACATTGGATCAGAGAAGGCTGAAGGGGATGTGATTCAGAAGGCAAAGATTATGAGAAGCATGGACATGGATGGATAGACAGCAGCTGTTCCTTTTAGTCAGAGAGTCGAGAACAAGTGAGCACACTTTTAAAGTGAAGGGTTTGAGGCTTAGAGAGAATTTGAGGATTCTTGTTCGCCCAAAGGCTGTTGGGGTCTGGAATGCACTTCCTGAGAGCGGGGTATTCACAGGTAACCTCACAACCATCAAAAGGTACTTGAACGAGCACGTGGAAGTGTCATAACATTCCCTGCTATGGGTCTGGTGTTGGAAAGTGGGAAAATATAGGTCGTGCTGTATTTCTGTTGGTCTATGCTCTTGTGAGTGTATGGTGTGGAAGGTCAATTACTGAGTAGCTAAAGGCAGGATTGATGGGTTTCTGAAGAGTATATTCACAAGGGTTATAAGAGTGAACTGTAATAGCTTGTCAAATCATGTCAATGTGAAAAGTATGAGAAAATAAGTGCAGCTTCCTTACAATCAAACCAGAGAATGGGCAATGGAGAACAGGGAAATGGCAGTACTATGAAACTTCAGTTCTGTCTTCACAGAACTTTCTAACAATACGAGAAAAACCAATTCGGGTGTGGAAAAGGGTTCTAGTACATGGAACATAGAACATAGTAAATAAATGATTTAAGAGAAATTATTGGGACTGAAAGTAATGGTCAGAAACAACAGTAACACGGATTTAGGAAATGGGGATGATGTTTACGAAATGGTCTGGGAGACAAGTATTTGGTTTTTCAGGAAAGTTTTGGGAAAGCTAGTTTGCAAAATAAAATCTGAGTGGATTGGGGCGAATATATGGCCATGTTTCTAGAATGGGACAGCTGGCAGGAAACAGTGAATCGAAATAACCAGACTCGTCAAGCAACAACCTGACATTGTCTGTAAGGTACGATTCAGTGAGTATGACTATATCCCAGACACCCCATCACCTTCCCCGGATATTTCCTGTCTCACCAGCAGAAGAGACAGAGAACAGCCAGGGAATTCCTAGAGGCATGACACTCATCCACAGATTCAACCAATAAGCACATCGATCTGGACCCAATATACCAACCACTGGAGCGGACAGCTGGAACTGACAGCCGGAAGCGGCAAATACAAATCACTATAAATGCCGGAGGAAAGATCACAGAAGCGCATCACAGGAGAATCCCAAGCACTGAGGATGTCACCTAGACAGGGGATGAAACATCTGCAACACAAATTCCCAGCTCGGCGAACAGAACCAAAAGAACGAGCACCCGAGCCACAAATCTTCTCACAAACTTAGAACAGACACAGCAGAAGTGGCAGCGCAATCGGATGCAATTGGGAGGGAATTGCTCTGGGAGTCCTCAACAGTGAATCCCATGAAGTCTTATGGTGTTAGTTTGCCTATGGGAAAGAAAACCTCCTACTGATTACGATGTACCAACCTCTCTTAACTGATGAATCAGTACTCTTCCATGCTGAACAACACTTGGAGGAAGCCCTGAGCGTAGCAAGGACACAAATTTGTGCTCTGGGTGGGGGATTTCAATGTCCACCACTACGTGGGGCTCAGCTGCAGCATTACTGATTGAACTGGTGGTGTTCTAAAGGATATAACTGCTAGACAGGATCTGCCGCAGTTGGTGAAGGAACTAACAAGAGGGAAGAGACATATTTGACGTCATCAGTACTAATCTGTCAGTTGCAGAAGTATCTCTCCATGACAGTATCTGTAAGAGTGACCACCGCATAGTCATTATGGAGACAAAGTCACACCTTCACATTGAGAATAGCCTCCATCATATTGGGTGGCACTGTCACCGGACTAAATAGGACAGACTTCGAAGAGATCTAGCAGTTCAATTCTGGGTTTCCATAAGGTGTTGGGAGTCATCAATTGTACAACCTCATGGCCTGGCATATCTCCCTTGCAACAATTACCATCAAGCCAGAGGATCAACCCTGGTTCAATGGAGTGTGCAGGATGGCAGGAGCAGCACTGGGAATACCTGAAAATGAGGTGTCAGCCTGACGAAACCACCACACAGGACAACTTGTGCGCCAAACAGCATAAGCAATCAGTAATAGAGAGAGCTATGTGATCCCAAAAGCAACGGATCAGATCTAAGATCTGCAGTTCTTTCACATCTCGTCGAGGAATGGTAGGGACAATCAAACAAGTCATTGGAGGAGGATATTCCACAAATATCCCCATCCTTAATGATGCAATAGCCCAGCACTTCAGTGCAAAAGATAAGGTTGATGCATTCACAACAATCTTCAGTCAGAAATGCTGAGTGGATGATCCATCTTGGCCTCCTTCAGTGTTCCTCAGTAATTCAGTTACCAGTCATCAGCAATTCCATTTAGTCGACGCAATGTCCAGAAACGGTTGTAGACACTGGATACTTCAAAGGGTACATACGCTGACTACATTCTGGCTATAGTACTGAAAACCTGCGCTCGAGAACTTGCCACGTCCCTAGCCAAGCAGTTCCCATACACTTGCAACAACAACATTTACCTGATTGTGTGGAAAAGTACCCAAGAATCTCCTATACATAAAAAGCAGAACAAATCCAATCCAGCCAATTACCAACCCATCAGTCTACTCACAATCATTAGTAAAGTGATGGAAGGTGTCAGTCCTTTCAAGCAGCACCTGCTCAGCAATAACCTGGTCAATGACGGACAGTTTGGACTCTACCAGAGCCACTCAGCTCCTGACCTCATTACCTCAAACATGGACAAAAGAGCTGAATTCCAGAAGTGGGGTGAGAGACACAGGGCTTTAAATCAAGGCTGCCTTCGACCAAGTGTGGCATCAAGTGGCCTTAGCAAAACTGCAATCAATGGATATCCGGGTCAAACTCCTCGCTGGTACGAATCATACCTGACACGTAGGAAGATGGTCATGGCTGATGAAGGTCAGTCAACTCATTTCCAGGACAAGTCTGTAGGAATCCCTTGGGCAGTGGCTTAGGCCCAAGCGTCTTCAGGTCTGCTTCATCAATGGCTTGCCTCGATTATAATGTCAGAAGCGGGGATGCTCGCCAATGATTGCACAATGTTCAGCAACATTTGTGGCTCCACAGATACTGAAATAATCCATGTCCAAATGCGACAAGATCTGGACAGTATCCAGACTGACATGTGGCAAGTAATATTGAAACCACACAAATGCCAGACTCTGACCATCACCACTAAAATACAATCTAAAAACTGCCCCTTGGCATTCAATGGTGCTACTATCACTGAATCCCCCAGTATCAAAATCCTGGGGGGTAATCATTGCTCAGAAACTCACTGGACTCGCCCACAGTAACGACAAGAGCAGGTCAGAAGCTATGGATACTGCGGCGAGTAACTCACATCCTGACTTCCAAAAGTCTGTCCATCATCTACAATGCATTAGTCAGAGGTGTTATAGAGTACTCCCCATTTTCCTGGATGATTGCAGCCCCAGCAACATGAAGAAGCTTGATACCATCCAGGACAAAGCAACGAGTTTGAGTGTCGTTTCATCCACAATGCTCCACCATCAACGCCCAGCAGCAGCAGCAGTGTTTTACTAACTACAAGTTGCACTGAAATGATTCACCAAAGATCCTCAGACACCATCTTCCCAACTCATGACCACGTCTATCCAGAAGGACAAGAGCAGCAGCTGTATGGGAACACCACCATCTTCAAGTTCCCCTCCAAGCCAATCACCACCCTGACTTGGAAATCTATCAGCGTTCCTTCACTGTCCTCCTCCTTTACCGGTGTTTCTGTGTAGTCTGTGGGAAAATTGTCACAAACTCTCAGATGTTAGGAAGGAGGTCTCTGCAGGGGCGACAGGATTGTGTTTACCGTCCCTTTTCCAATACCGAGGCTGCTGCCGGGTGTTCTGTCTAGTTTTATCCTTTAAGACCTCGGATTAGTTTGATACAATAGAGTGCTTTGCTTGGCCGTTTCAGAGACCATTGAAGAGTTTATCACATCTCTGTGTGTCTGGAGTCACTTTTAGGCCAGATCAGGAAAGCACGGGAGATTCACTTCCTGAAAGTCCATGGGAGAAGCAAATTCGTGTTTACAATCGACATTGGCTTCAAGGTCACTGTTACTGACACCAGATTTTGCATCTTAATATTTTATTAATTATTTTTAATTTCCAGAATCTGCCAGAGCATTTGTCTGGTCTGGATTAGTAATCCAGCGACATCTCCACATTAGCACCATCTCCACATGGGGACCTATTGGAAACCACACTGAGCAGGTTATTTCTGTGCTGCTTGACTACTCTGTCAAAAATAACTCCCACCAATTTGTCTATCGTGACTACTGAGGCAGTAGTAATTGGTCAGATTGTAATTATTCTCCTCTTAGGGGACTGGACATAGCTGAGTAATTTTCCCCATTGCCAGGGAGATGTCAGAGTTGGAGCTGGAATGAAACAGCTTCCCCAGGGACACGACTTATTGTGCAGCACAGGTCTTCAGTCCCATTGCAGGAATGGGGTCAGGGCCCATTACCTTTGTCGTATCGACTGTGTTCAGCTGTTTCTTCATCTCACGTGCATCGAATAGAATTGATTAAAGACTGGCATCTGTGATTCTGCGGGCATCATGGCGATGGTGAAGTTGATCGTCGACTCAACACTTCTGGCTGAGGATCGGGCAGATATTACATTTTTGACTTTTACACTGATGCGTTGGTCTGTTCCATTATCTACAATGGGGATGTTTGTGGAATCCTTTCCTCCAGTCATTTGTTTAATGATCCATTACCACTTATGACTGAATGTGGCAGGACTGCAAAGCTTCGATCAGATCTGTTGCTCAGGTGTGATAACATTAATGGGTTAGCATCAGGTTTAGGTTCACATGGTTCTGACCCTGACATGTTCACCCACAGTCATTACTGAAACATAGATCGTGTTGATTGTAATGGCAGACTAAGGAGCTTATCCCTGGGCAAAATGTTACAGGTGGTGGTTGAATAGTGTTCTGCTTCTCCTGCTATTGTGGTTTACAGCATTCGGTGAATACGCAGTTTTGAGCTGCAATATCTGAAATGCAATTCTAATGTCTGTCCCCTAGTTCACATCGAGACTCTTTCACCCATCAACCCTGTACTCAGTGACCGACTCTGGTTTCTGATGTGGTAACACTTTCATTTTCATATTCTCACTCTGCTGAGGTCATGCTTCTAATCTGACACAATCCATCAAAAAAAACTAATTTTAATTTAATTGTTTAATTCATCTGAATCTTTTTCCTTGAGTAATACCATCGTCTGTGTTTAAATTGAATGTGTTTCCATCTGTTTCTCTCCCTGACCATGATTAAGAGCTCTGTCGTGTCACTGATACCGGCCTTATGTATTTTCAGAGCCAAGGAACTCTTTGGATTCCCAATCATCTTCACCACATTGTATGTTTTTCTCATTTGTTTTGATGCCTTATCACTCATGGCTGGTTGTCCTCCCATGAGTACATTTCACCCTTTTTGGGAGAGTTTCATATATCCTCTGAATTATCCAGCATAAATTCCTGCCATTGCTGCTCCATGGTCATCCCTACTCGGCTCCCCTTCGAATTTACTCTGGCCAGTTCCTTCCTCATGTCTTTGTTGTGACATTGCTCAATTATAATCACATTACATCAAAAAGAGAGCAATAGATATAAACTGAAAGAAGAATTTTTGAGAGATGGGACATAAAGAATAATTGGCAAATTTCTTAACTAGATACAAAGAGAGAACGAGAGAGAGGATATAGACGAGGAAATGTGAAAAATTAGAAAACTAGATTATTGAAAGAAGTAGATGTACATCCCTCAATGTTTTGGTAATTCCGGTGTGCTGTAGTCCTTTGTACAGTACATGTACAACATAGGAATCTGTTCAAATGCTGGGTCTGATGCCAGAATTTTAATCTCCAATAATACGACAGACACTAGCTTTGGAAAGAACCCAGCAGGCCAATATACTGAATTCCCTGTTGAAAATGGATTAACTGAAGTACGTTGCGATACCACAAGCAAGAATTTAAAACACACATCCTGATAAGAATGAGAGTATAGTGTAGAGAATTCCAGAAAAAGGAGGGAACATTGAGAGAAGGGGAACATATCACATTAGCTGAGCATGAAGTAATGTTTCATCAATTTTATACATCATGTGCATCATTTTTCGATAACTGTGTCTCTGTTATTCATTTAGAATGTGTTGTGCACACATGAAAAATATCTGCACACACATTGATTAAACAATGTATACAAAATCATTTTTTCGACATTGAAATGGTCCTGTTGTCATGCTACCAGGATGCATGAACACCAACTGGTCACCAAAAGACACGACCCACTATCACTATGTTCCATAATACAGAAAAGGAAGGGCACCATTTTGACTGTAACAACACACACATACGAAGACACGCCAGGACGTTCTTAGAGGAATGGCATTGTAACCAGAAGTCCATCAGTAAAAACATCAATTTATATCCTATCGACCTTATCTTGTAATAAAGAAAACTGGAAATAACATCACCCACCTTAAGAAACTAAGGCCTTTTAATAGAGAGGCGGGACATACCACCAGCATTTCAGCGGAGATGCTCACTGATGATGTCACCTAGTCATGGTGACGAAACGTCCGAAAGCAAACCTTCAAGTTCAGCGAGCTAACATGCATACATAAAAATTGTTATTTGTAATTAATTAGTGGAATTTAGGAGTTCTCTGTCACCCACGTTTCAAAAGATTATGATGTGAGATTAGCGTTTCTGGGTGTGTGGTTTTAATTAACAGAGGGGTTCGACATTGATGTCATAACAGTTTGGGGCCTTGCCATATGGGATTTGGACCGACTTGAACAGATTTGGGGTACAAAAGGTCCCAGCAGATTCCAACACGTGGCAATTATTGAACTAGATCTTCAAATAAAACCGGTGAGAAAATTCATTTAACTCTGTTAACTTGTGGTCGGTTCAATTAAAACTGAGAGAAATGGCTTTTAACATTACTAAAGAGGTTCCCAAGTTTGCCAAAGAAGTTTAGAAAGGCAGAAGACGGAATATATTTAGAATTAGCAAATAAATTAGAATTGGGTTTAACCAGGGACAAAAGGAAAGCTTTAATTGTAATGGAGATGGTCAAGTACTTTGGTGTGTGAGAGAAACAGGCAACTGCAGTAGAGTTAGAAAAGACTTAAATTACAAATGCACGGTTTGTGAAAATTTGTAGCTCAGGTTGAGTTTTAGGGTGTAGGTTTGCTCGCTGAGCTGTAGGATTGATATCCAGACATTTCATTACCTGGCTAGGTAACATCATCAGTGGCGACCTCCAAGTGAAGCGAAGCTGTTGTCTCCTGCTTTCTATTTATATGTTTGTCCTGGATGGGGTTCCTGGGGTTTATGGTGATGTCATTTCCTGTTCGTTTTCTGAGAGGTTGATAGATGGTATCTAGATCTATGTGTTTGTTTAGGGCGTTGTGGTTGGATCTATCCTGGGACAGGCTAAACAAAGACATGCCAGAGAATTCCTAGAGGCCTGGCACTCCAACCATTTGTATTTTCACTCTTTCTGACATGTTACTCAAGAGCGAGATAATTTGTGGAATTAGGACAGAAATTAAGGTTGGGGACAGAAACATCAAGATTGGAGAACTAACAGTAAGAGTGAGTGACAGAGTGTCAGTCCCAGGAATACAGTGTGTTCTTGTGAATGATTTAATAGGATCCAATGTGGGAGAGTCACCCCTTGTGGTGGAGAAGTCAAATAAAAACTAGGGAACTGAGGAGTTAAAGGAAATATACCCAGGAATTTTCCAGACTGTGTAGTAACAAGATCCCACTGTCATAAGCAGAATGGACAAACGAAAGAAAAAGACAAAAGAGTTGATGTTCAGTTAACTGACCCCCTGTTTGATGTAACGGTGCAGGAAAAACCTGAACGTGGAGAAAAACGGTAGGTTAGTGCAGAAGGGAAATGGGCCGAAGTGCACCAGATTGTGTTATTGGTCGCATACCGTGTTACGGGTAGCACATCAACTAACTGCAGGTGGTCACTTAAGTTTACGGAAGACTGAAGCTAAACTACATAAGCAATTCTAGTGGCCTGGAATGCACAAGGACGTGGTTATTTTTTGTTGTACATGTAACACATGCCAAATGGTAGATAAGTCACAGGCAGTAATAAAACCAGCACCTTTGTTGCAAATTCCTGCATTCGAAGAAGCTTTCACGTGGGTTGCGATTAATTGTGTAGCTTCCCTTTCTAAAATAAAAATAAAAGAAACCAATATTTGCTGAGCATAATGGATGTGTCTATCAGATTTAAAGAGGCAATTCCATTATGGAGTGTTAAGGCAAAAAGTGAAGTGCAGGAGTTGGAAGCTTCTCTTACTCGCTGTGGGCTCCGCAGAGAGATTCAGTCAGACCAAGTGTCTCATTTTACCGCTCAGCTGTTTTAGGAAGTCATGGATAGCTTAGACATACAGCACTTTAAATCAAGGGCGTCCCATCCTGAATCCCATTGAGTATTGTAAAGTTAGCGTCATACGCTGAAGACCATGTTAACATCGTACTGTCAGTATTGGCCAAATGATTGGGACAAAGGTGTCACATTAAATTGCTTATCATCAAAGATACCCGAAATAAATCTACTCAGTTTACTCCCTTTGAGTTAATTTTCGTACATGAAGTGAAGTCTTTTGAATTGAATTAAATCTAAATTGACAGGACCAAAGTCGGAGATCTCACACTTGGACTATGTATGTGAGGTGAGGGAGAGATTAGATGGAGTAGGTGAGTTAGCGCAACAGCACCTGAAGAGGGCACAGCATTGAATAAAGCAGATATAAAACTCTGAAACAGCGGAGAGTGAAGCAGGTAGGGATGACGTATTAGTAGTTTAAATAATGCTCAGGATACCAGAAGCCAACTGAATTTGAATATTATTTTTCCGACACCTGGAAAGCAATCACATTATGAGAATTATTGTACCATGGGGAGGATATAAACCCAGCATTTTGAACACTAGGGGAAGAGCCACTGCCATCCAACAGCAGAGTAACTGCTGCAGAGCAGGAGTGCGAACTGTCCCTCTCAAAAGCACTCTCTATCAAAGATACATGTTCATGTCAAACCTACTTGCAGTAAAACAAAACGTGATTTGGGGATCAGCGGCTGGAAGAATGAACACAACGGGGAAGATAGAGACTGTGTGGTCTTGAGATTGCAAGGTTTAATATGTGGGTTGGTAGAATAGCATATTTTTATGGAGTTGGAAACAGATAGTAAGTTGCTAAGAAAAGAGGGTCTTGTATTTTTGAACAGCTGTTGTTTAGTGTTCACTCTTGACGTTAGCAAACTAATTTGTGAATGTTTGTTTAAATAGTGGAAGTAGGAGATATGTGTCACTCATATTTTAACAGATTACGAGGTGAGGCGAGCTTTTCTGGGTGTTTGGTTTGAATTAACAGAGAGGTTCGATTCCACCTTGTAAATGTCCATCCAAGCTAACCCCATTTCCCTGCAGTTGGCCCATGTCCTTCTCGTCCTTTCCCATCCACATATTTACCCAAATGCTTTTTAAATGTTGTTAATGTACCACCCTCAACCTCATCTGCTGGTAGCTCATCCACGTACCAGCCTTCTGTGTAAAGAAGTGGCTCCTCAGATTCCCTTTTATTCCTTCCCCTCTCAACGTAAACTGATCCCCTCTAATCCTTGATTCTCTAAAGTTTGGAAAAAGACTGAGAGCATTCGCCCTATCCATGCCCCTAATGATCGTATGCAGCTCTATAAGGTCCCCCCTCAGTCTCCTACACTCTATTGGAAAGGTCCTAGCTTGTCCAACGTCTCCCTATAACTCAGGCCATGGGGTCCTGGCAACATCCATGTTAATTTCTTCTGCACGCTTTCTAATTTCATTAAATGCTCCCTAATACAAAGTGACAAAAACTGAACAGAATGCTCCAAGTGCAGCCTTACCAAAGTTCTGTATAACTGCAGCATAACTTCCCTACTTCCATATTCAATGTACGGCCTGTTGAAAGTCAGTGTGTCAAATGCCTTCGTCACTGCCTTGCCTACCTGTGACTCCACTCTCAGAGAACCTTGCATCTGAACGCCAAGGTCTCTCTGCCCACTACACCCCTTAAGGTCGTCCCATTCACCATGAAACTGCTACCTTGAGTTCAGTTTCCAAAATACAAGACACCATGCATCTATATTAAATTCCATTTGCCATTTCTCGGCCCACTTCCATACCTGATTAAATTCCTGCTGCAATTTCTGATAAACTTCCTCACTGATCACACTACCAATTATATTAGTGTCATCTGCAAACTGACTAATCATGCCTTGTACATTCTCAACCAATTCATAGATAATAAACAGCAATGGACCCAGCTCCGGTCTGACAAGCATTCTTCCATTAAACCCCCTGCTTCCTACCATCAAGCCAACTGTGTATTCAATTGGCCAGTTCCCCCAGAATTCCACGTGATAGAACCTTCCAGAACATGTGGAAACATATCAAAGGTCTTACTGAAACCCATAGAGACTACGTTTACCGTTCGGCCCTCATCAACCTTCTTGGTCACTTCATCAACAAACTCTAACAAATTTGGGAAGCGTGATCTCCAACTCACAAGTCTATGCTGACTGCTCCAAATATAAGTAATGGGTGTAAGTAATGGGTGCAGTCAATGGTATGCTGTCCTTCATTGTAAGATGATTCAAGTTCGTAAGTAATGCCATCTTCCTGCTGTTGTAGAGCCTTGCTGAGAGAGTGGTTGGGACACTCTCTACAGATTTGATCTCCTTTGTACCGAATGATCTCCTTACCACAGACACGCATGATGGTATCACGAGGATAGAGTGAAGAAGCTGAGTGTTTAATCAGTAGAGCTTTGAAAGAAGAAGAAATGGTGACGCTAAACACGAGAAGTGGCAGCGATCACTTATTTCCAAAAGTCACATTGATCGGGTGAGAAATTCCATACTTTACCCAGGATTGATTGGTTTGATTTATTGTCACATGTACCTCAGTACAGGGAAACACTTTATTTTTGAGCAGTGGAGGCAGGTCATAGTAAGCATGGCCAGACAGATCATAGGGTGGAAATAGACTTGGACAGAGTAAGGCACACAGGTTACACTGAATAGGACGTGCACTAGACACGATCAACACGAACAAGATCAGCATTATTTGAACTTAGAGAGTCCATTCATCAGTCTAACGTGACTTTCCTAATAGTTTATATGCCTAAATTAACTCGCCCCTCGTTATTGGGCAGTCGGCGTGTAAACCCTGTACTCAACGTCATGTTGCTCACAATCCCCAACAGCAGCCACAATACCTTCCATCTGAAACAGGTAGCCATTCCCACCAGCTTCCGCCCTACATAGAGAACACCAGGCTGTCTTTTCAGAGATGATTATTGCCTTCTTGTGACTTCAAACAAGATGTATGGCTTCCCTCCTCACCACTGAAAAACTACGTTAAAGTCCCACGTGTGTATCATGACTGACGGAGCTACGAGGAACAACGTGGAGCAGTCTGTCTGTGCAGCCTCTGCTCCACTTGGTCATCATGTTAGAGCATCAATTAGGAGACAGCGAGGACTGCGGTTGCTGGAGATCAGAGTAGACAGTGGTTTGCTGGAAAAGCACAGCAGGTGAATCGACGTTTCCGGCATAAGGTATTCATCAGGAATCAGTATCAATTACCTCATTCTGCCCCTTTGTAAGTGCATTGAGGTGGGAATGTCCTCCTACCGTTCCTGTGTAAGTGACTCAAGGGACTGAATGGCTTCTTCCTAGTCTGATTGGACAGGGCCAAAGGCCTGACTGGGTTATCCCTGGTTCCTGTTTAACGGCTCGATGTGCCGACAAGTGTGATGATGCTGCAGCTTTAAGAGGTTATTTTGTTCTGGTTTCTTTTAAGCGAGAGATTGAACGATCGTTACAAAGCTGGTTAGTTAAGACCACTTGAGTAACAGCTAGGGAGGCCTTGGGTTTATTTTAATGCAGCCTGAATGAGTGTGATAAGCTCTCACATAATAGGATCTCCGGGTTTTGCTTTGTCAGTAACATCAGAAACTATTGGGGTCTCCACAGAGTTGGAAGCTTCAGTGACTATCTCCTGGCAGCTAACCTTGCTGACATTTCTCTTGAGGCAGTTTTTAATTCCTGGACTGGAGAGATATTTGTGACATTCTGTGTCTGAATTTTCCTTTTTGCCAAGGGCTGTGTTTAAAGGATTTTCCTATATTGGAACAGTTCATTAGTAATAGTTGATGTGGTTCTTTTCGCCCAGATGGGAACTTGTGTTGCAGACGTTTCGTCCCCTGTCTAGTTGACATCGTCACATTCAATCAATAAGCACATGATCTGGACCCAATATACCGGCCAGTGCAGCGGACAGCTGGAACTGACAACCGGAAGCAGAAGATACAAACCACTATATCTGCCGGAGGAAAGATCACAGAATTGCTTCACAGGAGTCCCCCAAGCCCTGAGGGTGTCACCGAGACAGGGACGAAACGTCTGCAACACAAATTCCCAGTTCGGCAAACAGAACCGCAACAACGAGCACCCAATCTACAAATCTTCTCCCAAACTTGAATTAGTAATAGTTCCTAAATCTGTTATTCTGTTAACTTGTCCAATAGAATTACGTTATTCTGAATTCCTCTTTCTTTGGTTTTATTTCATCTTTCGTGTTAAAGTAAATGGCATTTTGCATCACACCGAGTAGTTTGACCAGTCACTCTCTATCTGGAACCGACAGTTTACATTTTCTTTAAAATAAGAAAACGTAAGAGCCTCGGCTACGCCTTCAAATATTGTTGAGGAGCTTTTGTGCGGTCAATCACACTAGACTCCTTCTCTTCATGAGTAATAGGCTGGAGGCACTGAATGGGCTGTCCCTGTCCTTCTCCAATAGTGTGAATGGGCCGAATGACTTACTCATATTCCTGTGAAACCAGCGTGAGGTGCGGAATGAACTCTTATTTTACTGGGGCAATGTGTAGTGACAGGCAATCTTTTTACATGAATGTTATTGACTCTTTAAAAGCACAAGCCTCAATAGAGTTTGGGTCCTGCTGCACATGGACACAGACCAGTTCAGGACCTGACGGGGGCGTCAGATTATTCTAAACATTGTGGAATCTTCAGTGACCATCCCCACTTCTGATCTTATGGTGGGAAGGGTGAGGGTGGGGAGACATTGATGAAGCAGCTGAAGATGTTTGTGAAGAGGAAGCTACCCTGAGGATTTCGTACAGATGTGACCCAGGACTGAGATGATGAACATCTTCCTTAATGCCATGTTTGACCCCAAACACTGGAGAGTTTACTCTGATTCCCATTAAGTCCAGTTTTGTTAAGCTCCTTGATGTCAACAGACGTCAACCACTGCCTTGATATCAGGGCCAGTCATTTTTACCGAAACCCTTGTGTCAATCTCTTTTGTTCGTATCAATAGGCCATGATAAAGGAGCATGAAGTGTTTTCTTCAAACAGGTGGGATTGAATGTTAGGATTTCTCTCCTCAAGGGTGTTCGGGGAGTTAGATGACTAAACGTATTTGAAGAGGAGGTAGATGGATATTGACCTGTCAGAGAGTTGAGGGCTATGAAAAATTGAGTATGAAAGAGGATTTGCGAGCAAGAGCAGATCAACCACGATCTTAGTGAAGGACAAGACAGGCTTGGGGACTGAACGCCCTGCTCCTGTTTCTGATGTTCTCATGTTCTGTAATTGGAAAGTTAGTGGGTGTAATTTTCATGCATGTGCAATTACTGCATATTGCAGTCAGGAGGCCAGAGGATTCTATGATCCATCACTGGGTGAGGTATGGGGGCTGCATTCACAATGAATCTGGGTCTACAACATGATCAACAAATGAAACACAAGTTTCAGAGACGGGAAGCTCTGTAAAGAGAGATGACGGGCCTCTTTCATACCCAACCTGGGTTTTCCAATTACATTTCCAAAATCACTTCAAAGCGTGGTGACAGCCCTGAAGGGCTGAATGGTCTCCTCTGTTTCTATGCAACAGGTTATAGTTGTAAGTAGCCTCCAACTGCCCCTGCCTAGCAAGTTTGAGGGGCTGAATGGAACATAGGAACATGGGACTGAGGAGCAGGAGTGGGTCATTAGATACTTTGAGCCTTCTCCACCAGACACTAAAATTGTGGCTGATCAAGTTATGGTCTCAGCATTACTTTCCTCTCTGTGTTCAATTATCTGTGCCTCACTTCCCTGTCAAATAATTAACTAACGCAGCTTTGAGTCCATGAGAACATAGAAGCACGATTAAAACTTCCAGTGAAGAGAATTCCGTCGTGAAAGGTCCTTTCAGAATTTTTCATCTTCCCTCTTATAGAATCAGAGAGTCATGCATAACGGAAACAGACCCGTTAGTCCAATCTGTTCACTCCGATCAGTTATCAAATCTGATTTAGTCCCATTTGCCAGCATTTGGCCAATATTCCTCCTTTATCAGAGACTTTTTAAATGTGTAATTGAACCCCCTTTGACCACTTCCTCTAACAGCAATTTCTGTACACACAATACTCTCTGTTTGAAACGTTTATCTTCAGGTACCTTCTAAATCATTCGCCCTCTCGCCTTCAACCTATGCCCTCTTGTTCTGGACTCCCCTATCCTGGGATCAGAACATGGCTATTCAGAATATCCATACCCCTGATGATTTTATAATCCTCTATTATGTCACCCCTCAGCCTCTGAGGAGAAAGCACCTCAACCTAATCAACCTCTCCCTGAAGCTCAAACCTTCAGTTCTGGAACGTCTGTGTAAATCTTTTCTGCAGACAATCGAATTGTACACAGTATTCTTAAAATGGCCTCACCAACATCCGGTACAGATGCAACATGCCACCACAACCCCTAGAGTTAGTGCTCTGACTGATTAAGGCAAATGTGCCAAATGTGTTCTGCACCAGTTTGTCTACCTGCGACTCCACTTTCAAGGAACAATGTACCTGCAGCCCTATGTCCCTTTGTTTCACAACACTCCCCAGGACGTTACAATTAAGTGCATAACTTCTGCCCTGAAATGCCTTCCCAAAATGCAATTTATCTAAATTAAACTTCATCTGTCAGTCCTTGCCCCTTTGTCCCATCTAATTGTGGCCTCGTTGTACTCTGAGGTAATCTACTACACCACCTTTCTGATGTAATCTGTAAACTTACTAACTTTCGCCCCGATATTCACATCCAATGATGAAATGCAGTGAACTCAGTACTGATTCTTACAGTATACTGCTGCTCACAAGCCTCAAGTCTGAAAAATACCCGTCTTCCTTCAAGCCAATGTGACTAGCTTCCCCTGTATCCCATGTGACTGAAACTTACTAATCTGTCTGCCAATCGGAATGTTATGAACACCTTGCTGAGGTCCATATAGACAATGTCTACCAAACTGCCTTCATCAATCTTCTTTGTCATCTCTTCATAAAACTCAATCAAATTAATGAGACATGATTCCCCATGCAGGAAGCCACGTTGACTACGCTGATCAGCCCTTGCCTTCCCAAACGTATGTCAATCCCATTCCTCAGAATCCCCACCAACAACCTATCCACCACTGACATCGGGCTCAGTGGTCAATAGTTCCCCAGCTTTTTGGGTCACTGTTTCCTTTTCTAGTCCCACTCCTCCACTGCTCGCAACAAATGTTAAATGTAACCAGGTTGGTGATATCAGTCTCAGACTGGGTCAGTGTCAGTTTTAGGGACACGTCAGGCTAGTTTCTTTAATCTGCTAAAATAGCACGTTTATGATCCAGAGCAATGTTACTCAAACTACCAGGGAAAGATGAATGGCAATCTGTTTGGATATTGCAAATAAAGAATCGATACCTCCCATTCTAAAAACCCTGGTGCACGTGCGCACGTACAAAATCTCTGCAAGTTCAAGTTGAAAGAACGTTGTCGACATATTAGTCTAACTCATGACGAAAGGAAAAATTGAGAGATTGTCCCAAATGTTATTCTGCTTCTGAAGATATTCTACTCACACAAACTGCGAATAATGGGATTTCATCCTGGAACAGTTGGATTTCGCAGAATTCCCTATGCATTAGGGAGTGATAAGATTCCAAGGAGTTCTGGTCAGGATTGTCCAGTGGCTCAGTGGTTAGCACTGATGCCTCACATCACCAGGGACCTAGGTTCGATTGCAGCGTCGGGTGACTCTCTGTGTGGGGTTTTCATATTATCCCCTTGTCTGTGTGAGCTTCTAATGAATGCTCCAGTTTCCTCCCACAGTCCAAAGCTGTGCAGGTTAGGTGGAGTGTTCATGCTAAATTGTTCATAGTGTTCAGGGTTTTCTAGGTTAGGTGCATTAGTCAGGGGTAAAAGTAAGGGAACGCGTCTGCGAAAGTTACTCTTTGGAACGTTGTATGGACTTGTTGGGATGAAGGGCCTGTTTTCACACTTCAGGAATTCTACAAAAAGAAGAATGGTAACGATGACTGTGGAGCTTTTTATTACCGTTTGCACGCATTGCTGTGATGAGGAACAATGAAGGAGAGAGAATTCAATAGTCTGTTCGTTCTCGGGCAGATTACATTTTCTCCCTCTCTGAGCTGAATCACACAGTAATGTCATCCTCTCCCAAACTGGACCATGTGAGGTCTCCTTGTACATTGTCCAAACTATGTCTCCATCACATTCCCTGCTCCATGTAGGTGCATCATTGCTGCTGTCATACACAGAGCCATACACTTAGCAGAAAATGGTCTCGGTCGATTTGAAGATATGTTTAGATATTTCTGCATCATTAAAAAATAAAATGTTTAATGTATTCAGAATACCTGTGTCAAAATGAATGCATTTTGTAACAAAGACAGAAATTGTTGGAAAAGCTCGGCAGGCCTGTCAGCATCCAGATGCCTTTTACATGCTGTAGTTTTTTCCAGCCTCCGTCATTCCTGTGGCCGCTCATTTCATATGCACACCACCCTCTGCGTGAAAAGATGCCCCTTAGGCCTCTTCAAAATCTTTCCCCTCTCACTTTCAACCAATGCCCTCTGGTTGTGGACACTCCTAACCTGGGGGAAAACCCTGACTACTCACCCTATCCATGAACGTTCCGATTTTATAAACATCTTATGCTACGAAATGTGACTCCAATCAACACGAATGGCTGTGTTTTCCGTCATCCTGGGCCTAAATTCTCAAATTCAATACTGACACCTCATCTGTCTCCATCAGGTCACAATTCTAAAACCATTTTAATCATTTTGTTCAGATGCATCCTGAGACACTTCTGTGGCTTTACACCAAGGCCTTTGTGCCCGGAGGCAGGACACTAGCACCCATAAAGCTGTAACATTATTCTCCTGTGTGTTTGTTCATCAGTCTGTTCTGACACGCTGTGACATACGTCTGCAACAGGCAGAACTTGAATTCAGACCATTTAGTCGAGAGATAGGAACATTACCACACAAGTTCAGGAATTGGAATCAAATCGAGAGCTCTGGCTCAGAGGCAGGGACACTACGCACTACACTACCATACCCAGATTTTGGGTCATATGTTAAGTGCCAGCTTTCAGCTCGGTATGGATTTATTATAATCAGGTTACCATTATGAACTACACAAAACGCTTCGTATTGTTAAACAAGTGCAAGACATTTGTCTCAACTGTAGGATGTTGAGTGCACGTGCTATGCTACCGAAATTAACCATGACACCTTTAATTGCTTTATCTGTAGTCTACAATATTAGGGAAAGAATTCCTGCAGACACACTCTGCACAATGAAGGGTCTCAAATAGATATTTATTACTGAACACCAGAGACGGAGAAAGAGCATAATTTCTGGCCCCAAAGCACTGACCAGTATTACCACCAAAAACGTGTGTGACTGCTCTCTTCCTAAAACCATGAAATGATACCAGGCCGCTGATTACTGTCCAGCCTCTCCTCCCCACTGACCTTTTCTGCAATCAATCCCTCATCCCCCTAACCACACAAGGTAAACCAAGCTCAGGGTATTTGTGAAAATCAAGGCCGGAGTGTGCAGGCCTCCTAGAGATGGGGAGGGAATTTTAAAATTAAACAGGGAAGGTGAGGAGGTAGTAATATCACACACTGGGCTGAGGAATGGCAGTTGGTGTTTAGATTTGATTCATTCGAGGAATTGGATTTGGTAAATCAAACAAGAGTGGCGCCTATACAATTAAAAGTAGGGTATTTGGCAGTGTTGTAGGACAGTGACCTAGGCCGTCAGGTACAATTCTTTAAAATTTGCATCTCATATAGATAGTGTGGTCAAAAGTATGTTCAGCACACTTGTCAGACCTTTGAGTATCAGAATTCAGACGTCATGTTGGGGTTATACAGGATATTGGTGAGACCTCATCTGGAATACTGTGTCCAGTCTGGTCACCCTGCCCGCTCATTCCATAGGCACACCATCCTCTGGGTGAAAAAGCTGCCCCTTACGTCACTTTTAAATTTTTCCCCACTAACCTTAAAAATATGTCCACTAGTTTTGGACTCCCGTACCCTTAGAAAATACCTCGACTATTCACTTTCATATTATTGACCTTGATATTATTAAGCTGGAGAGGGTTCAGAAGAAATATTTCACAACTGGGAAGGAGGCCTTGAGATTGGTGTTGGCGTTACAATATTTCAGCATTTACATTGCCTATAACGTGTCTGAGACAAATCTCTGTACTGATGACAACGTCTGAACATTTTTAGAGGAAATTAGGGAAAAAATCTTCCAGTCTACAAAGCCTTCCAACTTACATTCAATTCCAACTTACACAGATAACAGGACAAGAAACCGTACTTGCTGCCAAGTTGTCGAGAATAGGATGAAGAAAAACTGAGACGTTCTGTAGCAGAAGTAAACGGATTGAAATAGAATCGGGTTGTGAATGTTTGCATGCTTAGTGTCAATGCAACATATATGTATTGTAGTCTACAAAAACAGGAAGAATAAAGAGTTTAAAAGGAGGCCATCTTTGTATATCGGTGTTTTTTTTTCAAACGGAACGTTGTGACGGTGCTGTCACGTTAAAAAGGTTATTTTCTCTTGTTTTTTTTTTAGGAGACGTCTTAGAGACAGAGATGCCGAACTGCCATCTGAAAATAGCTTAAGTAAATAACTGAGAAGGCCTTTAGGCTGGACTAAAACGTTGGTAACTATGGTAGGGCAGTGGCCAACTCCCCAGACCAGGTCTTCTCGTTTTGTTTTTGCTGCAGCATTCAGAGGCTGCTTGGGTTTCCAGAAGGGGTGGAAGTTTCACTATATGATCCCAGTTGCTATTCTCTCTGAAAACTCTCTGAAAGTTGCTTCTTCCTGGATTGGAGAACTGCACATAAGATTCTGTGTTTGAATTTATCTTTATGCCGGGGGTGTGTTTATGGGATGTTCCTTATTAGCGCAGTTAATTAGTAGAAGGCACTGTATCTATTGTTTGCATAGTTGTTCCAGAAGAGAAGCTCTCCCCAATTGTTCTTCTCTTTGATTGTGTTTTAATTGGAGCGTTTGAATGGATTGCATTTTGCTTAACATTGAGTGGGTTGACCAGTTGCAACATCTGGAACAAACAGTTTGCATCTACGTCGTAAAAAAGGAAACGTTAGTGTCCAGGCTGCCTTCTTAAAATATTTTGACGGAGTCAAAAGAGTCCCAGATATTGACTGGGAAAGCTATAGCTCGAGTTCATTAGATGGGTCGGTGTTTATCCAATGTGTGCAGGAGGGTTTCCTGACACAATATGTAGACAGGGCAACAAGAGGTGAGGCTATACTGGATTTGGTTCTAGGTAATGAACCAGGCCAGGTGTTAGACTTGGAGGTAGGTGAGCACTTCGGGAACAGTGACCACAACTCGGTGACTTTTACTCTAGTGATGGAGAGGGATAAGTGTGCACTGCAGGGCAACAGTTATAGCTGGGGGCAGGGAAATTATGATGCGGTGAGGCATGACTTAGGATGCGTGGATTGGAAAAATAGGCTTCAAGGGAAGAACACAAATGATATGTGGAGATTGTTCAAGGAACAGCTAATGGGTGTCCTTGTTAAGTATGTACCATTCAGGCAGGGAGTAAAGGGTCTTGTGAGGGAGCCGTGATTTAATAAGGAATTGGAATTCCTTGTGAAAGGGAAGAGGGCGGCCTATGTAAAGATGAGGCGTGAAGATTCAGTTGAGGCGATTGAGAGTTATAAGGTAGCCAGCAAGGATCTAAAGAGAGAGCTAAGAGCAGCGAGAAGGGGACATGAAAAGTCCTTAGTTGGTAGTATTAGGGAAAATCCAAAGGCTTTCTATAGGTATGTCAGGAATAAAAGGATGACTAGGGTAGGTATCGGTCCAGTCAAGGATAGTAGTGGGAAGTTGTGTGTGGAGGCGGAGGAGATTGGTGAGACACTAAATCAATACTTTTCGTCAGTATTCATTCAGGAACAGGATACTGTTGCTGATGTGAATATTGAGTCACAAGTGATTAGAATGGATGGCCTTGAGGTACGTAGGGAAGAGGTCTGGGGAATACTGGAAAGGATGAAAATAGATAAGTCCCCTGGGCCTGATGGCATTTATCCTAGGATCCTGTGGGAAGCTAGGGAGGAGATAGCGGAGCCATTGGCCTTGATTTTTATGTCGTCGTTGTCTACGGGAATAGTGCCAGAAGACTGGAGGATAGCGAATGTGGTCCCCTTGTTCAAGAAGGGGAGCAGGGATAGCCCGAGTAACTATAGGCCAGTGAGTCTCACTTCTGTTGTGGGCAAAGTCTTAGAAAGAATTGTAAGGGATAGGATTTATGAACATCTGGATAGGAATAATGTGATCAAGGATAGTCAGCATGGTTTTGTGAAGGGCAGGTCGTGCCTCACAAAGCTTATTGATTCTTTGAGAATGTGACCAAGGAAGTGGACGAGGGTAAAGCAGTAGATGTGGTGTATATGGATTTTAGCAAGGCGTTCGATAAGATACCCCATGGCAAGCTAATGCAAAAACTACGGAGGTATGTCATTGTGGGTGCATTAGAGGTTTGGATTAGGAATTGGCTGGCTGGAAGGAGACAGAGGGTAGTAGTTGATGGTATAGGTTCATCTTGGAGTGCAGTTACTAGCGGTGTTCCACAAGGATCTGTTTTGGGACCACTGCTGTTTGTCATTTTTATAAATGACCTGGAGGAGGGGCTTGAAGGCTGGGTGAGCAAGTTTGCGGATGACACGAATCTCGGTGGAGTTGTGGACAGTGAAGAAGGATGTGGCAGGTTACAGCGGGATATAGATAAGTTGCAGAGCTGGGCAGTAAGGTGGCAAATGGAATTCAATGTAGCTAAGTGTGAAGTCATTTACTTTGGTAGGAGTAACAAAGAGATGGATTACTGGGCTAATGGTAGACTACTTGGTAGTGTGGATGAGCAGAGGGAACTTGGTGTCCATGTACACAGATCTTTGAAAGTTGCCACCCACATAAATAGTGCTATGAAGAAGGCATATGGTGTACTGGCTCTTATTGGGAAAGGAATTGAGTTCCGGAGTCCTGTGGTCATGTTGCAGTTATATAAGACTCTGGTGCGGCCTCATCTGGAGCATTGTGTGCAGTTTGGGTCGCCATACTATGGGAAGGACGTGGAGGCATTGGAACGAGTGCAGAGTAGGTTTACCAGGATGTTGCCTGGCATGGTAGGAAGATCGTATGAGGAAAGGCTGAGGCACTTGGGGCTTTTCTCATTGTAGAAAAGAAGGTTTAGGGGAGATTTGATAGAGGTGTACAAGATGATTAGGGGTTTAGATAGAGTTGACAGTGAGAACCTTTTTCCGCGTATGGAGTCAGCTGTTACTAGGGGACACAGCTTTAAATTAAGGGGTGGTACGTATAGGACAGATGTTAGGGGTAGATTTTTTACTCAGCGGGTTGTGAGTTCATGGAATGCCCTGCCAGTAGCAGTGGTGTACTCTCCCTCTTTATGGTCATTTAAGCGGGCATTGGACAAGCATATGGAGGTTATTGAGCTAGTGTAGGTTAGGTAGGCTTCGGTCGGCTCAACATCGAGGGCCGAAGGGCCTGTACTGCGCTGTATTTTTCTATGTTCTATGTTCTTTGAGTCTGACCATGTCCATAATACTTGTAGCTGAGGATATTCTGACTGACTCCTGTTATTGAAAAGTTAGTGGAGGCGCTGGACGTTGTGCTGTGAGCTACCTCAGACATTCAGGGAAACCTGGGGATTTGGTGACCCAACTCTGGATGGAGCATGGGGACTTAGTTACAGCATCTGGGTCTGTAACATGAACAACAAATGGAGCAGAGGCTGTAGAGAGGGGACGCTCTGAAACCATGGAGTGAGTGTGTGTGGGGAAAGGGGTCTGCTGGATCCACACCGGGTTTTCCAGGAACAACTTCCCAAGCTCCACTTAACCCAGGAGCAGAGTGTGAGGGGTCCCTGACTGAACAAGGAGCTGGTCACAAAGCGGTGTCGGATCCTTCAACACGACTGCAGCTTCATACCTGGGGGAGGATGGCACTGCCAGTGGCTGTTAGGGTCACTGTTTCATTCAGCTTCTATGATCCAGAACTTTCCATGCTGGAGTGTTTGATATATTCAACATCTCCCAATATCTCAACATCAATGTCACCATTCGGTGACAGAGATTATATATTAAGGATGAGATGAATGCTTTCTCTCTCAGCAGAGAGGTGACGTATGTATCCATGTTTTCTCAATATAGCAGGATTTCCAGTGATGTACATGCCTGTGTGGGGTCCCCATGTCAATGAGGAGAGCTAGAGGAACTGAAGGAGCTCTCACTACATTAATGTTACAGTGTGCCCATGCACAGGACATCACGTTGGTGAATGCTCACTGTCCTGGCATTATCCAGCTGTGATGCCAAAGGGCAAGTGCTGAAAAATGGGATCAGAATAGTTGGCTGGTTGATTTTGACTGGCTCGGTGGTAATGGGTCCTAGCTATTCGTAAACATCTCAAACATTTGGTTAAATGAATCAATAGACAATAGACAATCGATGCAGGAGTAGGCCATTCAGCCCTTCGAGCCTGCACCGCCATTCAATATGATCATGGCTGATCATTCCCAATCAGTATCCTGTTCCAGCCTTATCTCCATAACCCTTGACTCCACTATCTTTAAGAGCTCTATCCAATTCTTTCTTAAATGAATCCAGAGACTGGGCCTCCACTGCCCTCTGGGGCAGAGCATTCCACACAGCCACCACTCTCTAGGTGAAGTAGTTTCTCCTCATTTCTGTCCTAAATTGTCTACCCCGTATTTTTAAGTTGTGTCCTCTGGTTCGGCACTCCCCCATCAGCGGAAATATGTTTCCTCCTGCCAGAGTGTCCAATCCTTTCATAATTCTATACGTTTCAATCAGATCCCCTCTCAGTCTTCTAAACTCAAGGGTATACAAGCCTAGTCGCTTCAGTCTTTCCGTGTAAGGCAATCCTGCCATTCCAGGAATTGACCTCGTGAACCTACGCTGCACTCCCTCAATTGCCAGAATGTCTTTCCTCAAATTTGGAGACCAGAACTGTACACTGTACTCGAGGTGTGGTCTCACCAGGGCCCTGTACAGCTGCAGAAGCACCTCTTTGCTTCTATACTCAATTCCTCTTGTTATGAAGGCCAGCATGCTATTAGCCTTCTTCACGACCTGCTGTACCTGCATGCTTGCCTTCATTGACTGGTGGACAAGAACACCCAGATCTCTCTGAACAGCCCCTTTACCTAATTTGATACCATTGAGGTAGTAACCTGCCTTCCTGTTCTTGCCACCAAAGTGGATAACCAGGCATTTATCCACGTTAAACTGCATCTGCCATGCATCTGCCCACTCACCTAACTTGTCCAGGTCACCCTGTAATCTCCTAACATCCTCATCAGATTTCACCCTACCAACCAGCTTTGTATCATCAGCAAATTTGCTAATGTTATTGCTGATACCATCTTCTATATCATTTACAGATATTGTAAAAAGCTGCGGTCCCAGCACGGATCCCTGCGGTACCCCACTGGTCACTGCCTGCTATTCCGAAATGGAGCCGTTAATCACTACCCTTTGTTTCCTATTAGCCAACCAATTCTCTATCCAATCTAGTACTTTGCCCCCAATACCGTGCGCCCTAATTTTACTAACTAACCTCTTGTGTGGGACTTTATCAAAAGCTTTCTGAAAGTCCAGGTACACTACATCCACTGGATCTCCCTCGTCCATCTTCCGAGTTACATCCTCAAAAAATTCAAGAAGATTAGTCAAGCATGATTTCCCCTTCATAAATCCATGCTGACTCTGTCCTATCCTGTTACTATTATCCAGATGTGCCGTAATTTCATCCTTTTTAATAGACTCCAGCATCTTTCCCACCACTGAGGTCAGAGTAACTGGTCTATAATTTCCTGTTTTCTCCCGCCCACCCTTCTGAAAAAGTGGCACAACATTTGCCGCACTCCAATCCTCAGGAAACGACCCCGATTCTATTGAACTCTGGAAAATAATCATCAGCGCATCCACGATTTCCCGAGCCACCTCCTTCAGTACCCTGGGATGCAGGTCATCAGGTCCCGGAGACTTATCAACCTTCAGACCTAACAGTCTCTCCAACACCAAATCCTTGCAAATATAAATTCCCTTAAGTTCAGGTCCTTCAGCCACTATTACCTCAGGGAGATTGCTTCTGTCTTCCCCAGTGAACACAGATCTGAAGTACCCATTTAATTCCTCTGCTATTTCTTTGTTCCCTGTTTCTGTCTTCAAGGGCCCAATTTTTGTCCTAACCATTTTTTTGCCTTGGACATACCTAAAAAAGCTTTTACTATCCTCCTTTATATTCTTGGCCAGTTTACCTTTGTACCTCATTTTTTCTCTGCGTATTTCCTTCTTACTAATCCTCTGTTGTTCTTTAAAAGCTTCCCAGTCCTCAGTTTTCCCACTTATCTTCGCTAAGTTATACTTTTTCTCTTTTAACTTTATATGTTTCTTTACTTCCCTCGTCAGCCACGGCCGCCCATGTCTCCTCCTGGGATCCTTCTTCCTTTTAGGAATGAACTGATCCTGCAACTTCTGCATTATACACAGAAATATCCGCCATTGTTCCTCCACGGTCTTCCCTGTTAAGGTATTGCACCATTGATCTTTGGCCAGTTGCTCCCTCATAGCTCCATATTTCCCTTTATTCAACTGAAATATTGTCACTTCCGATTGTACCCACTCCCTCTCAAATTGCAGATTGAAGCTTATTGTATTATGGTCACTACTTCCCAATGGCTCCTTCACTTCGAGGTCCACTGACCAATTCTGGTTCGTTACACAATACCAGATCCAGAATCGCCTAATCCCTGGTCGGCTCCAGCACCAGCTGCTCGAAAGATCCATCTCTGAGGCACTCCACAAAGTCTCTTTCTTGAGGCCCGATACCATCCTGATTCTCCCAGTCTACCTGCATGTTAACATCCCACATAACAACTGTAGTAACATCTTTGCGACAAGCCAATTTCAGCTCCTGATTCAACTTACATCCGACATCCAGACTACTGTTTGGGGGCCTGTAGATGACTCCCATGAGGGTCTTTTTCCCCTTAGTGTTTCGAAGCTCTATCCACACTGACTCGACATGCCCTGACTCTAGGTCCCCCCGCGCAAGGGACTGAATATCCTCCCTTACCAACAAGGCCACCCCACCCCCTCTGCCCGTCAGCCTGTCCTTATGATAGCACGTGTAGCCTTGAATATTCATTTCCCAGGCCCTGTCCCCATGAAGCCACGTCTCAGTTATCCCCACAATATCTTATCTGCCAATTTCCAAAAGAGCCTCAAGCACATCCACCTTGTGTCTCATGCTTCGTGCATTCATATATAGAATTTTTAATTTGTTACTGCTCTCACCCTTCCCCTCAACCCTTATTTCACTCAACTTTACAGCATGATGCCTTTTCCAGTTTTCTGCCTCCTTGATACAGTTGTCTTTCTTGACTTCTCTTGTTCTAACTACCCCTTCAATTTCCTTTTTAAACATCCAGCTTGTCCCTTCCCCCCCCGCTACTTAGTTTAAATGTAGCGGTGTTGCAGCAGAAAACCTGCCTGCCAGAATGCTGATCCCTGATCTATTAAGGTGCAAGTCGTCTCTCTTGTAGAATTTATGGTTACCATAAAATATACCCCAGTGATCCAAGAACTTGAAACCTTGCTTTCTGCTCCAGTTCCCCAACCACACGTTCAAGTCCATTATCTCCCGGTTTATGGCCACACTAGCCCGAGAAACTGGAAGCAAACTGGAGATAACCACCTTGGACGTCCTGCTTTTTAGCCTTCTTCCTAGTTCTCCGAAGTCTCGCTGTAGTATGTTCCTCCTCTTCTTCCCGACATCATTTGAGCCGACGTGTACCACCACCTCGGGCTCTTCACCCTCGTCGTTGAGGATGTCCTGCACTCTGTCCGCGATGTCTTTCACTCTAGCACCAGGAAGGCAACACACCATCCTTAAATCCCGTCTGCTGTCACAAAAACCTCGGTCAGTTCCTCTCACGATGGAGTCCCCTATTACCACGGCTCTGTGCGATGTCCGACTCTTCCGCTCTGCTTCTGTGGCAACTTTTGATTGACAAACATGGCTGCCTTGCGAACTGGCAGTGTCATTAGACTCTACTGTGTCCAAAAGCTTCAACTTGTTCCTGACAAGTACTTCTCCCGGCGTCTCTTGCACCTGTCTCCTCTCTGCCTTCCTCATCGTCTGCACTCTTCTGCTCTCTTCTGGCATGATTGATGTAATAACATCAATGAAGGTCTTGTCCAGAAAGATCTCGTTCTCTCGGATGAGCCTAAGATCTTCGAGTTCTTTCGTCAGTGCTGAATCAATTGCAATATATCTCAGTCTGCTATAGGAGAAACGCATTGAGGAGATCCTCGGCCATGATGAGAACGTGGAGGCTCACTGTGTTGAATGACATACTCCTTTCCTGAGGTTTCTGTGCAATCTGTGGGAATGCTCTGTAAATGTTGTCACAAGCTCTCAGATGTTAGGAAGGAGGCCTCTGCAGGGATCGACAGAACTGTGTTTCCTGCTCCCTTTTCCGATATCGAGGCTGGTGCCGGGTGTTCTGTCCGGGTTATCCTTTAAGACCTCGGAGCAGTTTAATACAATTCAGTGTCTTGCTTGGCTGTTTCAGAGACCATTGAAGAGTTTATCACATGTCTCTGTGTGTCTGGAGTCACTTTTAGGCCAGACCAAGAATGCACGGGAGTTTCACTTCCTGAAAGTACATTGGAGAAGCAAATTGGTGGTTACAATCGACATTGGCTTCACGGTCATTGTTACTGACACCAGATTTTAGACCTCGACATTTTATTAATTGCTTTTAACTTCCACCAGCTGCTAGAGCATTTGTTTGGTCTGGGTTAGTAATCCAGTGACATTTCCACAACAGCATCAGTTCCACATGGGGACCTATCGGAAACCAAACTGAGCAGGTAATTTTTGTGCTGCTTCACGGCTCTGTCAAAAAGACCTCCCACCCATTTGACTGTCGTAATGAAGTTGAGGGGGCCATATTGGTCATAATGTAATTATTTTCCTCTTAATAGACTTGTCATAATAATTTTCCACATGTCAGATAGATGTCAGACTTGGAAATGGAATGAAATAGCTTCCCCAGGGACACGGCTTGTCGAACATTGCCTATGTCGTACGTACTGTGTTCAGTTGTTTCTTCATGTCACATAGAGCGAATCAAACTGTTTGAAAACTGTCATCTGTGATTCTGTGGGCATCCTGACAAGGTGAGTTGAATCATAAACTCAACACTTCTGGCTGAGTATGGTGTAGATAGGAATCATTGTCTATTGCCCTGATGTGCAGGGCTGTACATTATTTAGGATAGGGACGTGTGTATGACCCTGTCCTGCAGTGAGTTGATTAATCCATTTATGACTGGGTGTGGCAGGGATGCTGAGCTTCGATCTGATCTGTTCGTCTTGGGATCATTGCGTCCTCTCTATCACATGTTAGTTCTGCTGTTTGGAATGTAATCAGTCAAGTGTGGTCGCTTTAACGGGTTCTCATCAGTTTTAGGAGCACATGGTTCTGACCCTGACATGTTTACCCACATGCGTCACTGAACCATAGTTCAGCTTGATGGTAATTGTAGACTGAGGGATTATCCAGGGCCAAAAGTTAGATTATAGTTTTATATAATTCTGCTTCTGTTGTTGCTGTGGTTTACAGCACCACATGGAATACACGGTTTGACTGCAATATCTCTCATACAGTTCTGCTGCCTGTTCCCCAGTTCACACCGAGATTCATTCACCCATCAGCCATGCACTCAGTGACCTACTCTGGTTTCTGATGTGGTACACGTCCAATTTTATATTCTCATTCCACTGAGGGTCTCTCCATGGTGTCACACTTACAGTTTGTCTCATTCCCGCTTTAATATATTCATCTGAATCCTTTCCCTTCCAGTATGTGCTACCTTCTGTGTTTAGAGTGAATACATCTCCCGCTGTTTCTCTCCCTAAGAGTAAGAGGTCTGTAGTGTCAGTGATGCCAGCCTTACATAGTTTCAGAACCAATGAATTTGTGCATCTTTTTTTATCTTGCACTTCCTGGTATATGGCGCTCCAGGTTGGACAGAGGGTTTGAGTAACGTTGACACTCATCTTTGAAAAACATAAATTGCTGGGGAAGTTAAGCAAGTCTGGCAGCACCTGTGGAGTGAAAGTAGAGTTAATCATTGGTTCCAGTGATCGTTCTTCAAGGCTCACAGATTCTTTTTTTGTTCTGGTTTCAGATTTCCGGTATCAACAATTATTTGTTTAATTGAAAATGTGTTTTGTTCATTTCTGGAGAAACACAGCAGATCCGCAGCATCTACAGAGACAGAGAAACAGAGTTAGCGTTTCAAGTCCAGTGTGACACTTCTACAGAACGGAAAAGGATTGGAAAAAGGGCTTTTTAATCACTTGTCAGAGGTAGTGGAAGTGTGATGGGAAACAGTGTGGAAGCGCAATGCCACTGACGAATGGACTTTTGTTTGTTGTAAAAGAGAATCAAATGTAAAATAAGTATACATTAGGTTGTAAAGGGGGGCATTGGGTTCCTTAATTGAGTGCAAGACAAACGATTCATAAACAGGGCAAGTTCAGTGGGAGACCAAGTGAAGGAATGTATGAAGACTTGAGAACAGCCACAAAGGCGTCATGCTGTGAAGTTATGGAATTGAATACCTACTCCTACAGGCTGTAACGTACCAAAGTGAAATGTGAGGTGTTACTCGAGCTGGGTTGTGCTTCATTTGAACATTGCAGCTGCCCAGGACTGAAATGTTAGTATGAGAGCAAGGTAGGTTATTGAAATGGGAAACAATGAGACGGTCAGGGCTCTTCCTACAGACAGAATGGGAATGTTCCTCAGTGCAGTCTCTGTTTGCTCTCCCCAATTTAAAGGAGACTGAATTGTGAGCAGCAATGACAGGAGATTGAATTGAAAGATTACAAGTGAAATGTTGCTTCTTCTGGAAGGTATGTGTTAGATTGTTAAGAAATGAGGAAAAAGTTTACAATCTTTTCAAATGTCCAACTGTATTTCCTATTATATATAGACTACATAGTTTCGCAACTTGGAGGGAGTAAGCACTACAGGTGCGAGAGGACAGAGTTAATAAACTTGGAGCTTGAGAAACACAGAAGACCAGACAGAATCAGAGGAGCAAAAAGGCAATATTTTGATATTGGACCTTTCGTCAGGACTGGTGAGGGGGAGGGGAGCCCAGAGATGGAGTGATGGGAAATGGCAGGGCGAATGGTTGGCATGATGGTGGCGTATTCATGCAGGTATGAGGTTACTGTGCTTGGTCAGTGAAAGGGTGGAGCGGATATGTGAGTGAGAAGATGGGCAGGTGGGTCTGGTCAGGGAGAAGGGACGTGGGATAAGGCTGCGTGTGGAGGGATTTTGAAGCTTCTGCAGTCAATATTGAGGCCATTGGGCTATCAGCTTCAAAGGTAAACTCTCAGGTGGTGTTCCTCTGACAGTGGACAGGCTAAGGATGAGCATGTGCTGAAACTGTGTTGCTGGAAAAGCTCAACAGGTCAGGCAGCATCCAAGGAACAGGAGAATCGACGTTTCGGGCATAAGCCCTTCTTCAGGAATTCCTGAAGAAGGGCTGATGCCCGAAATGTCGACTCTCCTGTCCCTTGGATGCTGCCTGACCTGCTGCGCCTTTCGAGCAACACATTTTTCAGCTCTGATCTCCAGCATCTGCAGTCCTCACTTTCTCCTTAAGGATGACCATGTCCCCAGATGAGTTGGAGGGGGAATTAAAATGGAAGCTAACTGGAAAGTCGGGTTCGTTGTTGTGTTCAGAGCACTGGTGCTCCATACAGAGCCTGATCCTGCCCCAACAAGCACGTCTCCAACTCCCAATGTTGTCTCTTCTCTATCAGGGAGACCAAAGGGAGTTTCGGGGACATAGTCATGGAGCATCTGCTCTCTGCACGCTTTAACCAACCCTACATTCCAGTTGCCATTCATTTCAATTACTTGCACACACCGCCCCCGCCCGCTCATCCAGCGACAGATCCATCCTTGGCCTCCTCCACTGTCAGAGTGAGGCCAAATGGAAACTAGGGATCACAACCTGATCTTTCAGCTTGAGAGCTTACAGTTCACTGGTCTCAATATTGACTCACTGGCTTCAAAATCTCTCCACCCACAGCCTTATTTCATGTTCCCCTTCCGTGACCTGACCTATGCTGTCCCTCTTCGTATTCGCATATCCACTGTACTCTTCCCACTGACCAATCACAATATCCCCTTACTTGCATCCCTTTTCGTCATCCCATCTACGCTTCCTTCAGCCCCACGCCCCTCTCTCTATTTACTTCCCAGCTCCCCTTCCCCGGCCCAGTCCTGATGAAGGCTTTCAGCCTGAAAAGTTGACTTTCCTGTTCCTAGGATGGTGTCTGACCTGCTCTGCTTTTTCAGCTTCATATGTATTGCTATATCCGCAGCAACATATTTTGTTGTGCATTTTATACATTTTATTTTATTTTAGCTGTTTACTGACAAGCGTATCTCAACATTCTCACTACAGGGTCAAGGAAACAGTCTCTTTGTCACGAATGTTCCTGTTTGCTTCGAAATGATTTCCTTTGTTTTCACCGTACTTTCAAGTCTGCTGTTCGCAATAGCATTGTAAATGTAACTCTTGTTATGCTGAAGCTTAATCACACCATGTCCAATGTACTTCAGAACTTCCTTGTTCTTATACTCCACACATCTATTCATAAACGTAAGGATCCATTAAGTCCTTCTATACAACAGTTTCAACTTGCCTGGCCATTTGTAATTTCCTGTCTTCTGTGTCCCTCTCTCCTTACATTTACCAGTCCTCCCACTCTCCAAAATTTCCAGAAAGCTCACCAGCAATGCCTCCACAATCACCTTTGGCATCTCTTTAGAACTACGGGGTGTTCTCCAACTAGTCTCACTGATTGATCCAACTTCACCTTCCCAAGCTCCTTCTCCTTCCTGGTGGTCGCTATACTCACCTCTACCCTCTGACTGTCTTGAAGTTCTAACATTTTGCTGGTGTCTTCCACCGTGAAGATTGTTACAATGTATTCAATTCCTCTGCCATTCCATTGCTTCTCATAACTATTCAAGCTTTATTTTTCAACATTCCTTTGTTTGTTCTTTACTCCCTGTCTTCCTTGTTATCTGTCTAAAAATCTGTTTCAACGTTCTTTTCCATTATTAAAAAGCATAATATCATATTTCACCCTCTGCTGCCATTTGCTGTTGTTAGTTATCCCTGCTGGAATTTATAGGCTTCGTAATCGTCTAGATTCCCATAAATCTTCACCACATTGTACGCATTTTCATTTACTTTTGTGCTGTCCCTGTTTCGTTATCACGCACGGCTGCCTTGTCTTCCGCTGAATATCTTTATTCTTACTTTGGGATGAATTTCTGACGTGCTGCTGAATTATCTCCAGAAACTCCTGTCATTGCTGCTTCACCATATTTCCGTGTTCAGCTCCCCTTTCAACTAACTCTGGCCAACGCCACCCTCCTGTCTTTTTAGTTACATTACTCAATTATAAGCCATCTCATCCAAAAGTGAGCAATAGATGTAAACGGAAAGAGGGACGTTTGAGACTTGGGACACGAAGAACGATTGGAGGATTTATTAACTGGATGGAAAGACAAAGACAGAGAGAATGAATATAGACGTGAAGATGTAAAAAATAGAGACGTCTACATGATTGATAGAATTAGATGTGCTTCCCTATTTGGTTTAACAATTCCTGTGTGCAGTGGTCCTTTATGCAGTATATGTGCAACAGATTAATCTGTTGAAATCCTGGATTTGATGCCAGAACATTTATCTCCTTCAATATGAGAGGCACCAACTGTTGACAGAACCCAGCATGTGTTTCCTGGTAGAAAATGGATTAGATTAGATTAAATTACTTACAGTGTGGAAACAGGCCCTTCAGCCCAACAAGTCCACACCGACCCGCCGAAGCGCAACCCACCCATACCCCTACATCTACCCCTTGCCTAACACTACGGGCAATTTAGCATGGCCAATTCACCTGACCTGCACATCTTTGGACAGTGGGAGGAAACCGGAGCACCTGGAGGAAACCCGCGCAGACACGGGGAGAATGTGCAAACTCCACACAGTCAGTCGCCTGAGGCAGGAATTGAACCTGGGTCCCTGGCGCTGTGAGGCAGCAGTGCTAACCACTGTGCCACCGTGCCGCCCACAAACAAGTTGGAACACCAGAAGCAGGAATTTATAACAGCCATCCGATAAGAATGAAACATTAGATCAGGGAATGCCAGAAAGGGGCAGGAGGCAGACGGTACATTGAGAGAAGGGGAACAAAACCTCTCAGCTGAAGAGTAAATAACATATTAATATTTTATAAATTTTGTATATCACATGCATCATGTTTGTTAAGTATGTCTCTCTTGTTCATTCTGAATATGTTGCACACATATGAACAATCTTATCTATCTGCACACACGCACAGACACAGACACACACACACACACACATACGCACGCACACACCAATGACTGTTCAGCCATTCTATTTGAAATGATTCTGTTTTGTTTACACTGTCATTTGCCATTCCTTCTTCCGAATAAATTATGTTTCTTTCACTGCATTTTATTTTATTCTGTTTGTCAAGAAGACATTGGGGACTGGTGGGGATGTCACTTTACTCCTCATCAGTCTCCACAGCCACTGTCTTCTATTCCTTTCTGTTTATTAACCCATGAAAAATACGTACTGTATCTGACCCCTGAATCCCAATAACCAGGTCAATTTTAAACAGGACACTTACTTTTGCGCTAAGGCTACAAAACATCTCAAAAGGAAAATGCATACAAATTGTGCAATAAGATGTTTGCATCTTTACAAACAGATTATAGAATTGCCTTTTGTAAACGATAAACAATTAACTGGTAAGAGCAGTGAGAGTAAAATCCAGGGAAATCCGTATTTCTTGTGTATGTTCGGGGCAGTTGTGCCCAGAAGCAGTTTTAATGTTGGAAGTTGTTGTGGTGGAGGACACTTCAATGTAGTAACAACATCTCGATTGATGCTGTGTAATGATGACTATTCAGGCAGGTTACTATCCCATCCTCGCTATTGTTGGTATTCCTGGTGAGTCGATCTCTGCCCATTTACTAATTCTCTAACCCGTTGTGAATGTCATCATTTTCTCTGTAGTGTATATTTGGCAAAGATCCAAAATATTGTCTTCGCTTTCAATCACAATTTCCATTTCTATACCATGAATTTCATATCCCTCGCTTACAAGCATCTGAGGAGAAACTAAAGTATTCATAACCACCATTACCCCATTTTATCCTGAACTGATTTATATCTCAATATTCCGTCGACCACAAAACCTGCCCAATCCCACTCCCACCTTCACAATATCCCCAGTCTTCACTTCTGCCTCAACACTGTTTCTGAATAAACCATCATCCACATCTTTCCAGTTACAATTCTCTTCGGGCACCTCTTCTCGTTACATATATTTTGATCACAAACTTTTTCTTGCCTCGACTTGGATCTATGTGAGGTGCAAAGATTGAAGACAGTTTGATTCTAAAATGACTATCAGTATAACCTGTAACCTCAAACGAGGGAGAGGACTATGCTATCAGTGACCAGGAAGTGACCGTTTCATTGAACTGTCTTGATTCTAGAACTTTCTGACCAGGAGTGGGTGTCACGTCCATCATCTCCCAATTGCAGTGTTCTAATGTATTCACACAGTGACGGAATCAATCTCTGCCTGCTGCTGAGGGTAATACCTTCGTCCTGTCTTCATAATGGAAGGTCCGGAAAATCTTCTAGAAATAATATGGGACAGATTGACTGGTAAAAATAAGAACATGATTAGAATTAATAAAGTGAACTTTCTCAAAAACTAATTGAATTGAAGGTTGGCAAGTTACTGCACCAAATGAGTTCCATCCGAGTTTTCAGAGAAGTGGCATTGCAGCTAGTGAATGAGTTATAGAGACATACAGGACAGAAACAGACGCTTCGGTCCAACCAATCCATGCTCACTATTCCAATTCCAAACTAACTTAATCCCACCTGACCGCGCTTGGCCCATATCCGTACAAACCTTTCCTATTCATGTACTTATCCAAATGTCTTTTAAACGTTGTAACGACAAGAAAGAAGTATTGATTACCCTCCAAATTTCTTTAGAATCTGCAATTTATCGTTCCTGCAGACTGGAAAGTAATTATTGTAATTCTAAATATTTAAAAACAGCGCGGGAGGGAAACGAAAAAAAAATGGGTACCATGATGTTAGGTTGAGGAAAATATTAGAACTTTTTATGAGAAATTTTACAACTCGACGTTTGGGAAATCATGATGTGACTTAGTACAGTCAGCTTAGACTTAGAAACCGGAAATCATCGTTGAGAAACCTGTGGAGGTTGTGTTAGTTGATACATCCACAAGAGAGAAAGAGTGCGAGTGGTGTATTTGAATTTGCAGAATACATTTTTTACATTGTTGTTAACAAGTAAGCAAAGGAAGTTGGAGAACATTGGTAAGTTGCAGACGGGGTGATCTGGATATACCACATGGATTGAGAATTGGTCAGTGGAAGCAATACAGTGCTTCTTGCACTTTTATGGATTGAAGGCAGTTACTCATGGGATATCACAAGTTTCAGTGTTTGAACCACAACAATTTGCAAGGCATAGAAATGATTTGGCTATGAGAAATAAACAGAATGCATCTCATTTTGTATTGATTAAATCGTACAAGTTTGAGAAATGTTGTTTTTCAAAAGGACCTGAATGTCCTTGATCATGAGTCACCAAAAATAGCACATCCAAGGCCGTAAGTATTGGCATCTTATATTGTATGCTGCCCTTCATTGTCATATGATTTATGTGCAAAACTAAAGCCGTCTTCCCGTATTTGTAGGGCCTTGATTAGAGATTATTTGGAGCACTGTGTAGAGGTGTGATCTTCTTTATAAGGCACGATGTCATTAACACAGACACTACTGAAGTAAGTATTAGCAGTCTAATCCATGAGATGATGACTCCATGAGGAGACATTGATGGAACTGAGTATTTAATCTGTCGTGCTAGGAGACAAAGAGGGATGATTGCGCTGAAACGTGAGGATTAGCGACGATCACATATTTCTGAAAGAGACACTGTTAGGGTGAGAAATGATTAATTTATTAGATTTATTGTCACATGTGCCTAAGTCCAGTGAAAGCTTTATTTATGAGCAGTACAGGCAGATGACAGTAAGCAAGGACGCACAGATCATAGGGTGAAAAATAAATGTGGACATAGTAAGGCGTGCAGGTTACAATGCGCAGAACATTCAAAAAACATGATCAACATGAACAAGATCTTTATTATTTGGAGTTACAGAGTCCATTCATCAGTCTAATATAGCATCCCTGATACTTTATGTGCCTGAATGATCTCTCCCCACATTAATGTGCCATCGGCATGAGGTCCTACAAGAAAAAGCTAGGGAGTTAGGAACCAACTTAACAAAGTAGGACCTCGGAGGATTGCTACCATTGTCAAGTACTAGTCAGTGTAGGAATGATTAAATAATCAGGAAGAATGTGTGGCTTGAGAGATGGTGCAGGAGGGAGGGGTTCCGATTTTTGGGATATTGGGACCGGCTCTGGGGGAGGTGAGACTATTACAAATTGGACGGTCTACATCTGGATAGGACTGGAGCCAATGTTCGATGGAGTGCATTTGCAAACGCTGTTGGGAAGGGTTTAAACTAATGTGGCAGGGGATCGGGTAAAAAATCTGTTTAGTGAAAAGAAAGGAGGTAGTAACTAAAGCCTAAGTAACTCGATAATGAATTCAACATGACTGAGGTGAAGAGGAGGCAGGAAGCGAATGATGAACACAGAGGGGCTTGTCATTTTAATGCAAGAACGTAAGGCAGGTGAACGTAGGGCTTGGAATAGTACCTGGGAATATAATGTTATTGTTGTTACTGAACTTGGTTGAGGGAATGGCGTGATTGACAACTAAATATCCCAGGACATTAATGCTTCAGGCGGGGTAGAGAAGAAGGTAAAAGGGGTGGATGACAAGCATCACTGGTCAAAGAAGATATCACAGCAGTGCTGATGGAGTGCCCCATGGAAGATTCGAGCAGTGAGGCAATATGGGCAGAGCTCAGAAAGAGAAAGGGCGCAGTAACAATGCTGGGATTGTACTACAGGCCTCCCAACACCGATCAAAGTACAAATGTGTAGATAGATCACAGAAAGATGTGGGAGCAACAGGATGGTGGTGATAGGAGATTTTAATTTTCCCAAAATTGACTGGGATTCACTTAGTGTTAGAGGTCTAGATGGAGCAGAATTTGTAGGACCATCCAGGAGCGTTTTCTAGAGCAGTGTAGAAACAGTTCAACTCTGGAATCGGCCATGCCAGACCTGGTGTTGGGAAATGAGCCCGTCCAGGCGGTGGAAGTTACAGTGGGGGATTACTTTGGGAATAATGATCACAATTCTTTTAGTTTTACAATATTCATGGAGAAAGATGAGAGTGGTCCTAAATGAAGAGTGCTAAACTGGTGGAAGGCCAACTATAGCAAAATTCGGCAAGAGCTGGGGAACGAGGATTAGGACCAGCTGTTTGAATGGAAATCCGCAAATGATAGGTGGAAGGCTTTTGAGGAGAGGTTAATTAGTGTTCAGGAGAGATATGTTCCTGTGAAAATTATGGATAGAAATGGCAAGGATAGGAAACCATAGATGACAAGTGATATTGTGACACTAACTAAAAGGAAAAAGAATGAGTACATAATATCTAGGTGAACGAAGATATAGGAGGCCTAGGAAGAATATTGTGAATGTAGGACCAATCTGAAGTGAGGAATTAAGAGGTCGAAAAGGGGTCATGAGATATCCTTAGCCAGCAGGATTAAGGAAAACCTTAAAGCATTTTGGTCACATAAAACGCGAAAGAGGGTAGCTAGAGAAAGGGCCCACTCATGGACAAAACAGGAAAGATATGCTTGGAGGCAGAGAAATCGGGAGAGATTCTTAATGAGTACTTTGCATCGATATTCACCAAGGAGAGGGGCTGGGTGGATGTTGAGGTTAGGGATAGATCTTTGATTACTCTTTGTCAAGTCTGCATAAGGAGGGAGGAAGTGGTGTGTTTTCCAAAAGACATCAAGAAAGACAAGTCCCCAGGTCTGGATGGGATCTTCCCAAGGTTACTGAGGGAAGCGAGAGAGGAAATAGCTGAGGCTTTCATGGATTTTGTTGCAGCGTCCTTGAACACGGGGAAGGTCCCTGGGGAATGGACAATTTCTAATGGTGTCTCCTTGTTTAAGGAATAATCCAGGAAATTACAGACCTGTGATCCTGACGTCAGTGGTAAGGATGCTACTGGAGAAGATACTGAGGGATAGGATATATACCCATTTAGAATACAATGACTTCTCCGTGCTCGGTAGCATGGTTTTCTGCAGGTATGGTAATGGCTTATAAACTTAATAGAATTGTTTGAAGAGGTGACAATGTTGATTGATGAGGGAAGGGATGTAGATGTCATACAGATGGACTTTAGTAAGGCATTCGATAAATTTCCCCATGGTAAATTGAAGAAGAAGGTGAAGTTGCATGCGTGTTCTAGCTAGATGGATAGAAAACTGGTTAGGAAACAGGAGACAGAGAGTAACAATGGAAGGGAGGTTATCAAAATGGAGATCTGTGACCAGTAGTGTCCCACAGGGGCCCTTGCTGCGACATTGGTTTTTGTGGTAGACATAAATGATTTGGAGGAAGGTGTAGCTTGTTTCATTAGCAAGTTTTCAGATGACACTAAGATTGGTGGAGGAGCAGACAGTGAAGGGGACTGTCGGAGAATACAGCAGAATATAGATAGATTGGGGAGATGGGCAGAGAAATGACAGATGGAGTTCAATTTGGACAAATGTGAGGCGATGCATTTTGTCCGATCCAATCCAAGAGCAAACTATACAGTAAATAGTAAAGTATTGGGGAAAATTGATGTACAGAGACATCTAGGTGTTCAGGTCCATTGTTCCCATTGAAGGTGGCAAGGCAGATCAGTAGAGTGGTGAAGAAGGTGTACGGCATGGTTTCCTTCATTGGATCGGGTACTGAATATAAGAGTTTGCAGGTCGTGTTACAGTTGTATAAGACTTTAGTTCAGCCACATTTGGAATACTGCATACAGTCTGGTCGCCACACTAGCAAAACGATGTGGATGCTTTGGAGAGAGTGCAGAGGAGGTTCACCAGTATGTTGCCTGGTATGTAGGGTGCCAGCCATGAAGAAAGATTGAACAAATAAGGATTATTTTCATTAGATAAACGGTGGTTGAGGGGGATCGTGATCCTTGGATGGCGAGGCATATTGAGGATCTGGTAAGGACATTAAAGAAGGCATCATTGGGTTTAAGATATTGGGCTTAAGTGAATCCTTAGATGACTACACAAAGTGTAGAAGCACCCTTAAGAGGGGAATCTGAAGCCTGAAAAAAGGGCATGACATGGATCGCTCAGAAAAGGTGAAAGATAATCCCAAGAGGTTCTCTAGTCATATTAAGAGTAGAAGCATGATTCAGGATAGAATAGGTCCACTTACTGATGAGCATGGCTGTCCTTGTGTGTGTGTGTTTGTGGGGGGTATTGTTTAATGAATATTTCTCCTCCATGTTTAATCAGGAGCAAATGATGCATACTAAGGAAATAAGGAAAACAAGTGGGAATGTTTTGCTCTGCATGCATATTACTAGAGTGGAAGCATTTTCTACCTTAAAGCACAATAGGGTGAATAAATCCCCTGGGCAAGAATATGTCCATCGTCGGATGTTATGGGAGGCTAGGAAAGAAATTGCACAGGCCCTTGCACAGATTTTTGCTTCATCGTTTGCCACTGGAGTGGTTCCATTGTTTAAGAAAGGTAGCAAAGACAAACCAGGGAGCTCTTAGTCAGTGAGTGGAACATCAGTGTTAGGCAAGTTGTTGGAGATGATAATGAGAGACAGGATGAACTAACATTTGGAAATTCAAGGTCTGATTAGAAATAGTCAGCATGGATTAGTGTGCAGGAAATCATGTCTGACAAATCTTTTAAATTGTTTCAAAGAGATAACCGCAAGAATACATATGGGAAGGACAATGGATTATCTATATATGGACTTTAGTAAGACCATTGACAAGGTCCCATACGGCAGGTTAGTCAGTGAGTTTAGGTGATTTGCGATCCAGAGAGAGCTAGCTAATTGGATTCAAAATTGGCTCAATGGTAAGAAGCAGAGGGTGATGGTTGAAGATTGTTTCTCCGACTGGAGGTCTATAATTAGTGCCACTGGTGTCAGTGCTGAGAACTTTGTTATTTGTTATTTACATAAATGTTCTGCATGTGAATATACAATGTATGATGAGGGCCATAAGACATTGGAACAGAAATTGAAATATTCAGCCCATCGAGTCTGCTCCACTATTCAGTCATGGTTCATAATTTTCTTAACACCATTCTTCTGCTTTCTCGCCATAATCCTTGATCCCCTTGACAATCAAAAACCTGTCCATCTCAGTCTTATATATACTCAGTAACCTGGCCTCCACAGCCTTCTGTGGCACTGAATTCCATGGATTCACCACTCTCTGGCTGAAGAAGTTTCTCTTTATCTCCGTTCTAAAAGCTGTTCCATTTACTTTGAGGCTGTGCCCACGGGTACTAGTCTATTTTACCAATGGAAATATCTTCACAACATCTATTCTGTCCAGACTATTCAGTATATTTCAATTAGATCTCCTCTCATCCTTTTAAAATCCATTAAGTAAAGATCCAGAGTCCTCAAAGTTTCCTCATATGTCAAGCTTTTCATTCCTGGGACCATTCTCGTGAAACTCCTCTGAGCACATTCCAAGGCCAGTATAAATCTTCTGAGATAAGGGGCCCAAAACTGCACAACATACTCCAAGTACTCCCAAGAAGTTTACTACATTTATGGATGATACCATTAGGAGGTATCATTGATAGCGATGAATATTATCAGAAATAATTGAGGGATTTTAATCTGATGGGGAAGTGAGCTGAGGATTGGCAACTGCAATTAAATACAGATAAGGCGGAGGTGTTACACTTTGGAAAGTAAAACAAAGATAGGAGTTATACAGTAAATGGTTAGATTCTGAGGAATGTTGTGGAACAGAGGGACCTCGGATCACAAGTCCATATTTCACGGGAAGAGGCGTCACGGGTAGAAAGGGCGGTAAAGAGAGCGTTTAGCATGCCGGCCTTCAACTATCAAAGCATTGAATTTAGGAGTTGGGACATTATGCTATCTTTCTGTAAGTCGTTGGTGAGGCCACACTTCGAGCATTGTGTACAGTTTGGTCATCCTGTTAACCTGAAACGAGTGCAAAGAAGTTTGACAAGAATGTTGTCAGGACTAATAGGCCAGCGTTATAAGGAGGGTTGGGTCAGGTTCGGATATCATTCCTTGGAATGTAGGAGAATGAGGGGGTGTTTTTATGGAGATGCATAATATTACGCGGGCCATAGATAGGGTGAATGCATCGAGTCATTTTCCCAGAGATTACAGACTGAAAACTACAGGGCATTTTTTTATGTGAGGGGGTAAGATTTAAGAAGGACCGGAGGGCCAGCTTCATTATGCAGAGAATGGTTTTGAAATGTAATGGGCTGCCATAAAAAGTGGTTTAGGCAGGTACAATAGCAACATGTAAAACAAATGAATTGATACATAGATGGGAAGGGTTGAGAGTGATATGGTTCAAATGTGGGTAATTGGAATTAGTTGAGTGGGCAGCATGGTCAGCACAGACCAGTTTGGGCTGCAGGGCCAGTTCCCATGCTCGATCACTCTATGATTCAATGACACGCCAATCAAGTCAGTGACACAGTGTCACTCCGGCTTATACTAGCCCACACCACGTTACTGTCAGGGGGACACTCTGGACTACATCAGCTCACACCATGTCACTGTCAAGGGAACACTCTGGGCTATACCATCCCACACAATATTACTCTCGTGGGACACTCGTGGATAGAGCAGCCCACATCATCTCGCCATGCAGTGGCTTCTATCATTTGATTGTCAACGTTGCAGATCTTATCCACCTGCTTGGTAATGTTCTCGAGGACGTCAGTAATCCCCATAATACACTTGACCTTTACTATGTAGCAAGCCCGAACCTCTTTGCCGTTTAGGTAGTCGAGGATATACCGGTTTTGCTGAGGGGATAGACGTAATTCTAAGAGCATATCCTTACTTCCTGCTAAGTCCAAACGGTCTCCTTGCCCAAGCGGGTTAGACCATAAATAAGATAGTTTCAATTTGGATGGCTAATAATTCCTGCAGATCCTCCTCAGGAAAACGTGCTGAGAAATGTGTAAGCCAGAAACGGGACTTTACTGTTACCCAAAGAAATACCACCCCTCCAATGCGTGCAGAATACAGGTCAAACTGAACGTTTAGTAGGGAAACCCCAGCCCCATTCCCACGTAGTTGGGCAGGGAACAGAAGTTATGAAAACTGCCCTATCAGCTACAGCACAGAAATTACCTATTTCATTAAGAACAATGAAGTCAGTCACTTTGCCTTGGCTGACAAAAATAATATCCAGGTTTAGTTTAGATAATGGAGGGGCTTCCCAATATGAAGCAGGCCTGTCATTGTGACAACCCTGAAAGTATAATTAGTCCATAGCTGCAAAATATGGTCGCACTGGGCTCTTAGGGTGAAAGCGATTCAATAAAAAAGTGATGGGTCTTTCAGTAAGAGATGTGATGACTGTCCCAGATTGGTTCATTCCACCCCACAATTGAGAAGATGGAGGTGCTGTTAGGGGTCTCATAGTAAGGTGTGTGCCATTAAATACCACAAAGAGCCTGAATATCCACAATAATAGAGACACACTCCTCCAGTAGGCATATGCATGAGATGTGAGGCGCCACAGGGAAGCAGTAGTAGTTCGTACATTGGACAAAGGCACATGGAATAAACAGTCACATTCACTTAAATGCTTCCCCATCCTGTACGGTTGTAACAAATTCGATAGGCTTCCCCGGATTTATTATAGGAATTCCACAGGTTAGCAGGTGGGGATAAGTAATAATCAAAGGGAAGATTATATCCGATAAATGCCTAACAGGTATTCCATACTCTGTATTTGGGATTCAGGAGGGGGAAAGGGGTCAAAGAGTCCTTTGCTGATGTGAGGACGTAATGCACCACTTCATGCTGGCTGAATATTTGATGATGACTTTACAAAAGCAAGTTGTTAGTGAAGGACAACATCTCCCCCTTTCTCTTTTGCGACGGGCCGATTTAGGCCTCTTGGAGTAGAGGCAACGCTTACCAGAAACACCGAAAGCACAACTGAAATCAAACTGGCTCAAAACACCTTGACAGGGTAAAGCCCAATGAACCTTTCGATCTTCTTGGTGCAGTTGACCATTGCGGCAGTCATTCTTGGTAACATTCCCTACATCAAAGGAATCAGTTTCTCGGGCACGTAAGGACATATTTTCAGCTTAAACGGTACACAGTTTCTGGTTGTTCAGGATCACACAGGTAAACAGCCCCCTCTTCAGCACTAATGCAGGCGACAACGAGTCCACATAACAGGGTAAGTTCGATCTTCATCTTAATGGTCGTTCTGCATTAATGTCAAACATTAGAAGAATTACGATTCGAAACATGCAGCTATATCATAGTAGTCTGGTTTGTTATCGACTGATTCCGGTTCGTTTTCCAGTTCCCCATCGTCTCCATCTCCATCATCACCACCACCACAGCCACCACCCCCACCCCCCCCCCACCCCGGAATGGCCTCATCTATTGACCTTGGAGTGATGAAGGTGAACCCAGGCGGAATGCACGGCGACCTTTACGGCAGTCAGGCTGGTGTGGAGACCCTGGAAGGTCTCTTGCCATTGAGGTTGGTGGCTGCAGCTTGTCCAAATCATGATGAGAATAAAAGAGTTGGAAATTTAATAATTGGGATATTGTTGAGGGAGGGGAGCAGCACCGACGTTAGACTGAAGATCTCCCAAAATCTTGGTCAAAGAAAGAACACAGGAGGACATATCCTCAGTCATGTGTTTGAAATGAATACGGGAGGAGGCATCATTCCAATGTGAGAGGACAGCTCGACTTCGGATGATTTCGGCTGGGGACAAGCGAGGTTTCCCCACAGGAGTTTACTGTAGGTGGAACAACACCAGAGGCACCAACCTCACCCAGGAAAGACCTGTATCAGAAGTCCATTTGGTAAGTTTAGTTTTCAGAATCTGGTCACCAGGCTCCACGAGCCCTGCAGCCTGTCGGCAATAAGCACAATGAAGTTGGTGGTGGATCCCAAAATGAGAGCATAATTCCTCATTAATATCTACAATAAAATGGGGGGCATTGTCAGAATGTAGACAAAAGCAAATACCAAGGCAGGTAATAATCTCCTTGAGTAAAATATTTACAACAATTTTAGCAGTAACGTTGGAAGTGAGGTAAGCTTCAACCCACCAAGGAAAAAAAAATAACAATGACCAAAACATACTTATAGTGCTGACAACTTTGCAACTCAATGAAGTCTTTAAACATCTTTTGCAGTTGGCATTAGTTTGTCAGAGGTCGACTCACACTTGTCAGAGAGCATAGAACATAGAACGTACAGCACAGAACAGTCCCTTTGACCCACGATGTTGTGCCGAGATTTAATCCTAATGTAGAATATAGTAACAACCTATGCACCCCTCAACTCACTGCTATGCATGTGCATGTCCAGCAGTCGCTTAAATGTCCCCAATGACTCTGCTTCAACCACTACCACTGGTAACGCATTCCATGCATTCACAACTGTGTAAAAAAAAACCTCTGACATCTCCTTATACCTTCCTCCTAATATTTTCAAACTATGAGTGGTAATACCAGTCATTCCTACCGTGGGGAAAGTTCTCTGGCTATTGACTATCAGTTCCTCTCATTATTTTGTACACCTCTGTCTGGTCACCTCTCTTCCTCCTTCTCTCCAGAGAGAAACGTTCGAGCCTATTCAACCATTCTTTATAAAGCAAGCCCTCCAGTTACCATCCTGGTAAACTTCTTTGCACCCTTTTCCAAGCACCTGTATCTTTCCTATAGTAGGACGACCAGAACTGGACACAACATTCCAAGTATTGCCTCACCAGGGACTTGTAGAGCTGCAGCAAAACCTCATGGCTCTTAAGCTCTATCTCGCTGTTAATGAACGCCAAAATACCATATTCTTTCTTAACAACCCTATCCACTTGTGTGGCAACTTTGAGGAATATATGTACTTGCACACCAAGATCCCTCTGTTGCTCCATACTGCCAAGAATCCTGTCTTTAATCCTATATTCAACATTCGAGTTCCAATTATTCAAAATGCATCACCTCGCATTTATCCAGGTTGAACTCAATCTGCCATTTCTCAGCCCAGCTCTGCATTCTGTCAGGCTGCAGCCTGCATTGTCCTCTATATTATCAACGACACCTCCAAACTTTGTGTCATCTGCAAATTTACAAACTCACCCCTCAACCTCCTCATCCAAGTCAGTTATAAATACTACAAGGAGCAGAGGCCCAAGTACAGAGCCCTGCGAGACCCCACTGAACACTGTTGTCCAGGCAGAATACATTCCATCTACAGCCACTCTCTGCTTTCTGTCAGCTGGCCAATTCTGTATATACCTGTTTAATGCCTGGAAACAGAGTGTTGATGGAGGGTTGTCTGTGTATGTCTGATTAATGGTTGGTGATCGGGTGGTGGTGCAGGGTTAGTGTGTGTTTTCTGTACATATCTGTTTAATGACTGGAGACTGACTGGTGGTGGTCGAAGGTTGTGTGTGTATTTCTGTGCATATCTGCTCAATGGAAAGAGAATAGGGTGGTGGTGGAGGGTTGTGTGTGTGTGTGTTTCTGTGTATCTCTGTTTAATGAAAGCAGATAGGGTTATCGTGGAGGGGTGTGTGAGATTCTGTGTTTATCTATTTAAGGGCTGGAGACAGGGTGGTGGTAGAGGGTTGTGCGTGTGTATTTCTGTGTATATCTGCTCAATGGCAGGACAACAGGGTGGTGGTAGAGGGTTGTGTGTGTATTTCTGTGTATATGTGCCTAACGCCAGGAGAAGGGTGGTGGTGTGTGTTTCTGTGTATATCTGTTAAATGGCAGGAGACAGGGTGGTAATGGACGGTTGTCTGTGTCTTCCTGCATATATCTGCTTAACGTCAGCAGGCACGTTGTTCATGGAATATTGTGTGTGTTTCTGCATGTATCTATTTAATGGCAGGAGACAGGGTGGTGGTGGAGGGTTGTGCCTGTATGTGCGTTTTTGTGTATATCTGTTTAAGGGCAGTAGGCAGGGTGTTCGTGGAAGGTTGTGTGTGTGTGTTTCCGTGTATAACTATTTGATGACAGGAGACAGGGTGGTGAAGGAGGTTTTAGTGAGTGTGCGTGTGCGTTTCTGTGCATATGTGCTTAATGGCACGAGACAGTTTGGTGTGTGTGTGTGTCATTGTCTGTGTGTTTTTTTGTTGTGTGTATGTTTCTGCATATATCTATTTAATGGCAGGAGACAGGGTGTTGTTGGAGGGTAGAGTGCCTGTGTCTGTGTGCCTACTGGCAGGAGACAGGGTGGTGGTGGAGGGTTGTGTATGTATGTGTGTTTCTGTGTATATCTGTTTAAGGTCAGTAGGCAGGGTGTTCGTTGAAGGCTGTATGTGTGTTTCTGTGTATATCTGTTCACTGGCAGGAGAGAGAGTGTGGTGGTCGAGGGTGGTATATGTGTTTCTGTGTATATCTGTTTAATTGCAGGAGACAGGCTGGTGGTGGAGGGTGGTATGTGTTTGTTTCTGATTATATCTGTTTCATGGCAGGAGGCATGGTGGCGGTTGAAGGTTGTGCGTGTGTTTCTGTGTATATCTGCTTAATGGCAGGCAACAAGATGTTCTTCGGGGGTTTTGTGTCTGTGTGTGCGTTTCTGTGTATATCTGTTTAATGGCAGAAAACAATGTGGTGGCAAACAGTTGTGTGTTTGTGTATTTCTACGTTTAGCTGTTTAATGGCAGGAGACAGGGTTGTGGTGGAAGTTTGTGTGTGTGTTTTTCTGTGCATGTCTGTTTAAAGGCAGTAGACAGGGTGATGGTGTTGAGATGTGTTTGTGGCTCTGTTTATATCTGCTTAATCGCCAGGAGTGTGTGATGGTGGAGGGTTGTGTGTGTGTGTTTGTATGTGTCTCTGATTAATGGCAGCAAACAGGGTGGTGGTGGAGGGTTCTGTATATGTGTGTGTGTTTATATGTATATCTGTTTAGTGGCAGGAGACAGGGCAGTGGTTGAGTGTAGTGTGCGTGTATGTGTGTATATCTACTTAATGGCATGAAATAAGATGGTGGTGCAGGGTTGTGTGTGTGCTTCTGCATACATCGGTTTAATGTCGGGTGACAGGGTGGTAGTGGAGGGTTGAGTGTGTGTGTTTCTGTAGATATCTATTGAATTTCAGGATACAGGGATGTGGTAGAGGTTTGTGTGTGTTTCTGTGTACATGTGATCAATGGTAGAAAACAACTTGTTGGTGTAGTTTCGGGTGTGTGTTTCTGTGTATCGCTGTTTAATGGCAGGAGACAGGATGGTAGTGAAAGGTCGTGTGTGTTTCTGTGTATAATTGATTTATGGAGGCAAGCAGGGTAGTGGTGGAGGGTTCACTATGTGTATGTTTCTGTATATACCTGTTTAATTGCAGGAGACCGGCTGTTGGTGGAGGATGGTATGTGTTTGTTTCTGAGTACGTCTGTTTCATGGCAGGAGACATGGTGGCGGTTGATGGTTGTGCGTGTGTATCTGTGTATATCTGCTTAATGGCAGAAAACAAAGCGGTGGTGTACGGTTGTGTGTGTATTTCTATGTATATCTGTTTAATGGCAGGAGACAGGGTTGTGGTGGGGGGTAGTGTGTGTGTTTTTGTGGATATCTGTTTAATGATAGGAGACAGTGTGGTGGTGGAGGCTTGTCTGGATATTTCTGTAAATATCTGTTTAATTGCAGCAGACAGGGTGGTTTTGGAGGTTAGTGAGTGTGTGTTTCTGTATGTTACTGTTTAATGAATGTAGATAGGGTGGTCGTGGAGGATTGAGTGTGTTTCTGTGTATATTTGTTTTATGGCAGAAAACAATGTGGTAGTGAAGTGTTGTGTGTGTGTTTCTGTGTATCTCTGTTTAATTGCAGCAGACAGGGTGGTGTTGGAGGAATGGGTGTGCGTGTTTTTGTGTATATCTGTTAGACAGGAAACCGGGTGGTGATGGAGAGTTGTCTGTATGTTTCTGTAAATATATGTTTAATTGCTAAATGACAGTAAACAAATTGCTGTTCAAGGGGTGTGTGCGTGTGTAATGGCAGGAGACAGGGTGTTGGTGTCGAGCTGGGTGAGTTTCTGTTTAATCACCGGAGAGTGTGTGAGAGGGGAGGTGTGTGTGTGATTGGGGAGGTGTGAGGTGTGAGTGTGATTGGGGAAGTGTGAGGTGTGAGTGTGATTGGGGAGGTGTGAGTGAGTGAGAATGTGTGAGTGTGTGAGTGTGTGAGTGTGTATCTGATTAATGGCAGCAAACGGGTTGGTGGTGGAGGGTTCTGTATGTGTGTGTGTTTCTGTGTATATCTGTTTCAGGGCAGGAGACAGGCTGGTGGTCGATGGTTTTCTGTGCGTATTTCTGTGTATATCGGCTCATTGGCAGGAGAACAGCGTGGTGGTGGAGGGCTGTGTGTGTGTTTCTGTGCATATCTGTTTATTGCCAGGAGACAGGGTGGTGATGTAGGGTTGTGTGTGCGTGTTTCTGTGTCTATTTGTTTCATAGTAGGAGACAGGGTGGTGATGGAGGGTTGTGGGTGTATTTCTGTGTGTACCTGTTTAATGGCAGGAGGCAGGGTGTTCGTGGAGTGTTGTGTGCGTGTTTCTGTATACATCTATTTAATGGCTGTGCACAGAGTGGTGGTGGAGGGTAGTGTGTGTGCGTGTTTCCGCAGGAGAATCGATGTTTCGAGCATGAGCAGCAATCAATTTATTGAAGAAGGGCTCATGCCCGAAACATTGATTCTCCTGCTCCTTGGATGCTGCCTGACCTGCTGCGCTTTTCCAGCAACACATTTTCAGCTACAACTGTTTAATGACAAGAGACAGGGTGGTGCTGGAAATTAGTGTGTATGTTTCTGTATGTATCTGTTTAACTGCAGGACACAGTGGTGGAGGAGGGTGGTATCTGTGTGTGTTTCTGTGTATATCTATTTAATGGCAAGAGACAGTGTGGTGGTAGAATGTAGAGTTTCTGTGTTTCTGTGTCTATGTGGTTACTGACAGGAGACAGGATGGTGGCGGAGGGTTGTTATGTGTGAGCGTTTCTGTGAATATCTGTTTAAAGGCAGTAGGCAGGGTCTTCGTGGAAGGTTGTGTGTGTGTTTCTGTGTATATCTGTGTAATGGCAGGAGTCAGGGTGGTGGTCAAGAGTTTGTGTTTGTTTGTTTCTGTGTATATCTATTTAATGACAGGAGACAGGGTGATGGTTCGAGGATTGTGGGTGCATTTCTGTGTATATCTACTCAATGGCAGAGTTCAGGGTGATGGAGTCGAGATGTGTGTGTCTGTTTATACCTGCGTATTAATCCCCTTCTTCAGCTCCCTCCTGGCTATCCTGTATTCCTCCAACGCTCTGTCTGAACCTTGTTTCCTCAGCCTTATGTAAGCCTCCTTCTTCCTCTTTACAAGACATTCAACCTCCCTCATCAATCAAAGTTCCCTCACACGACCATCTCTTTCCTGCCTGACAAGTACATACAAATCAAGGACACGTCGTATCTGTTCCTTGAAAAAGTTCCACATTTCAATGACATCCTTCCCTGACATCCTATGCACCCAACTTATGCTCCTCAGATCCTATCTTGCAGCATCGTATTTACCCTTCCCCCAATTGAAAAACCTACCCTGTTGCATGCACCTATCTCTCTCCATAACCAATGCGAAAGTCACAGAATTGTGGTCACCATCACCAAAATGCTCACCCACTAACAAGCCCATCACTTGCCCTGGTTCGTTACCGAGTACCAAATCCAATATGGCCTCCCCTCTGGTTGGACAATCTACATACTGAGTTAGAAAAGCTTCCTGGACGCACTGCACAAACACCGCCCCGTCCAATCTACTTGATCTAAAGAGCTTCCAATCAATATTTGGGAAGTTGAAATCGCCCATGACTACTATCCTGTGGCTTCTGAAACTTTCCAAAATCTGTTTCCTAATCTGTTTCTCCCCATCTCTGCTGCTATTGGGGGGCCTATAGTAAACACGCAACAAGGTGACTGCTCCTTTCCTATTTCTGACTTCAGCCCATACTACCTCCAAAGGCAGATCCCCCTCGAACTGCCTTTCTGCAGCCATTATACCATTTCTAATTAGCAACGCCACACCCCCTCTTTTTTACCACCCTCCCTAATCTTACTGAAACATCTGTATCCAGGAACCTCCAACAACCATTCTTGTCCCTCTTCTATCCATGTTTCCGTCATGGCCACAACATCGTAGTCCCAAGTACCAATCCACGCCTTAAGATCACCCACCTTTTTTCTGATACACCTTGTGTTGAAGTATACACACTTGAACCCAACTCTGTGTCCGCAAGTATTCCCTGTCAGTGCTACCTTCTCCACAGCCTCCCTACATTCTTGGACATCCTGAAAAACAGCTAACCTACTTGCTGGACTACAAGGATGGATCCCATCCCCCTGCCAAATTCGGTTAAACCCCCCCCCGAAGAGTTCTAGCATAACTACCTCCTAGGATATTGGTGCCCTTCTGGTTCAGGTGCAATCCGTCCTGCTTGTACAGGTCCCACCTTACCCAGAATGCGGTCCAAATACCTGAAGCCCTCCCTCCTACAGCATCCTTGCAGCCACGTGTTCAATTGCACTCTCTTCCTATTCCTTGCCTCACTGTCATGTGGCACTGGCAACAACCCAGAGATGACGACTCTGTCCGTCCTAGCTTTTAGCTTCCAGTCTAACTCCCTGAGCTCTTGAATGACCTCCCAACCTCTATTCCTACCTATGTCGTTGGTGCAAAAATGCACCACAACTTCTGGCTGCACACCCTCTCCCTTAAGGATTCTGAAGACACGGTCCGAGACGTCTCGGACCCTGGCACCCGGGAGGCAACAAACCATCCGAGAGTCTCGCCCATGTCCACAGAACCGCCTGTCTGTCCCTCTAACTATAGAGTCTCCTATAACTAGCGCTCTCCTCCTCTCCCCCTTTCCCTTCTGAGCCTCAGAGCTGGACCTCGTGCCAGAGACCTGGTCACTGCAGCTTACCCCTGCTAGGCCGTCCCCCCAACATTATCCAAAGTGGTATACTGATTGTTGGGGGGGACGGCCACAGGGGATCCCTGCACTGTCTGCTTCATCCCCCTCCCACTTCTAACTGTTACCCAGCTACCTCTGTTCTCTGGCGTAATTATGTCCCTGTAGCTTCCATCTATCACCCGCTCAGCCTCTCAAAGAAGGCTCAGTTCAACCAACTCCAGCTCCAGTTCCCTAACGCCTTCTGTGAGGAGCTGGAGCTGGAGCTGGCTGCACTTCCTGCAGATGAAGTCGGCAGGAGCATCGGTGGTCACCCCTACCTCAACCATCCTACACGAGGAACATTCTACTGCCTGCACTGCCATAACTCTACACTTAGTCCCCAAAACAAGAACACCAAGTAGCTTACCTTTTTTTTAGGTTAGAGGTGGAGGGAGGGTGGGAGACACTACACGTGTATTGTCTCGGGTTCCTTCTCCACTCAAATAACAAGTACTTACCTTCCTGACCGGCTTTGTGCTCCGACTTCTCTTCCGCCTACCTGCCGCCCTCTCTGCTGCAAAAAGCTGTTTAATGGAAGGTGACAGCGTGATGGTAGAGGGTTCTGTGTGTGTGTTTCTGCATATATTTGTTTAATGGCAGGAGACAGGGTGGTGGTGGTGGAAGTTTGTGTGCATGTGCTTCTGCCTATATCTGTTTAATAACTGGAAACAGGTTTTCGTGCTGGTTGGTGTGTATGTGTTTCTGCATATCCCAGTTTAATGGCGGGATGCAGGGCGACGGTGGAAGGTTGTGTGTGTGTTTTTCTGTGTATATCTGATTATTTGCAGGAGACAGGGTGGTCGTGGAGGGTTGTGTGTGCGTTTCTATGTATATCTGTTTAATGACAGGAAACAAATTGGGTGTCAAGGATTGTGTGCGCGTGTGTGTTTGTGTGTATATCTGTTTAATGGCAGCAGACAGGATGTTCGTGGAGGTTTGTGTGTGTGTGTTTCTGTATAGATCTGTTTCATCATAGGAGACAAGGTGGTCATGGAGTGTTTTGTGTGTGTGTTTCTGTTATATTTGTTTCATGGCAGGAGACAGAAAGGTGGTTTAGAGTTTTGTGTGTGTTTCTGCGTATATCTGTTTATTGACCGTAGGCAGGGTTTTAGTGGAGGGTTGTGTGTGTTTCTGTCTATAGCTGCTTAATAGCGGGAGACAACGTGGTGGTGCAGGGTTGTGTTGTGTGTTTGAGGGTATATCTGATTAATGGCAGGAAACATGGTTTTGGTGGAGGGTTGTGCGTGTGTGTTTCCATGTATATCTATTTAATTGAAGGAGACAGCGTGTTGATGGAGGGTTGTGAGTGTGTGTTTCTGCATATATTTGTTTAATGGCAGGAGACGGGATAGTGGTGGAAGGTTGTGTGCTTGTGTTTCTGTCTATAACTATTTAATAACAGGAGACAGGTATTGGTGCAGGTTGGTGTGTATGTGTTTCTGCATATTCCTGTTTAGTAGCGGGAGACAGGGCGGCGGTGGAGGGTTGTGTGTGTGTGTGTTTGCATATATCTGTTTAATGGCAGGAGACAGTGAGTTGTTAGAGTGTTGTGTGTGTCCATTGCTATGTATTTCTGTTTAATGGCAGGAGACAGAGCAGTAGAGGGGGATTGTGTGTGTATTTCTGTGTATATCTGATCAATAGTAGGAAACAACTTAGTGGTGTAGGGTTGTGTGTGTGTGTTTCGGTGTACAACTGTTTACTGGCAGGAGACAAGTGGTGGTGGAGGGTGGCTTGTCTGTGCTCTGTGTATACTTGTTGTGGTTCTGTTCGCCGAGCTGTGAATTTCTGTTGCAGATGTTTCGTCCCTGTCAAGGTGACATCCTCAGTGCTTAGGGGCCTCTTGTGAAGCGCTTCTGTGATGTTTTCTCCGGCATTTATAGTGGTTTGTCTCTGCCGCTTCTGTTATTGGGTCAAGCTGTCCGCTTCTGTGGCCGGTATATTGGGTCCAAGTCGATCTGTTTGTTGATAGAATCTGTGGATGAGTGCCATGCATCTAGGAATTCCCTGGCTGTTCTCTGTTTGGCTTGTCCTATAATAGCAGTGTTGTCCCAGTCGTACTCATATTGCTTGTCATCTGCGTGTGTGGCTACTAAGGATAGCTGGTCATGTCGTTTCATGGTTAGTTGGTGTTCATGGATGCGGATCGTTAGCTGTCTCCCTGTTTGTCCTATGAAGTGTTTTGTGCAGTCGTTTCATGGACTCCATCAAGTCACATTTCAAAAATCATTTTAACCCACGTGCTCAGACATATAATGAAACATCTCTGTTGGATGTGAACCTTTAGGCTCAGATGTCGGGGCACTACCACTACTCAACAATAGCCCCTAAAGCTGCAACATGATTCTCCTGTGTTTGTTCATCAGCTTTCTTTGAACGTACTCTGACACCTCCCCCCCCCACAACAGAATCGAGATCATCTGTTCCAGAGAAGGTGACACTGCCACAAGTTCATGGAAGGGAATCGAATTCAGAGCTATGACCCAGGGGCAGGTGTGTGACCCACGACACAAGACTTAAACCATGCCCAGAATTTGAGTCATATTTTAAGTGTCAGTTTTCAGCTCTACATGGATATATTACATTCTGATTAACATTACTGAAAAACACAGGCAACAGTTCTCATTGTTAAACAAATAAAAGATATTAGCCTCAACTATAGGATGACGAGTGCATGTGCTCTGCCATCGAGATTAACAATGAACTTCTTTAATTGCTTGGCTATGATTTCCAGCTTACATAGCTATTATCTGTAATATTCAATATTAGGGCAAGCAATCGTGCAGAAACACTCTGCACTATGAGGGAACTCGAATAGATATCAATACTGAACACCAAAGATGAGGAAAGAGCACAATTTCTGGCCAAAAAACACTAGCCACTATTTCCAATTCTCACATGTGGCTTCCCTCTTCCTGAAATTATTAAGTGATACAGGCATCGGTTTACTTTCCAGCCTCATCTTACCCTCTCCTCCCTCTGCTTGCTCAAAGCAAATCAAGCTCTTGGTCTTTGGGAAACTCAAGGCCTGTGTTTGTAGGCCTTCTGGAGAGGGGAGGGTCTTTTAAACCTGAAGCAGGAGGGTGAAGGGGCAGTAATATCACTCACTGGGCTGAGGTGTGGCAATTCAGTTTAACTTGGATAAATGCGAGGTATTGCATTTTGGTAAAATTAAAAGAAGGGGGGGCTCATGCAATTAATAGTAGTGCGTTGGTAGTGTTGTAGAAAAGAGGGACCCACAGGTGCAGATCGAATTCACAGAAGTTTGTGGCACTTATAGACAAAGTGTTTAAGGTTACTTCTTTGCTCAGACATTTGGGGTTAGAAATTGAGAAGTAATGCTGAGATAGTGCAGGACATTGATGAAGCCTCTTTTGCAGTACTGTGTTCAGTTCTGTTATTGGAAGGAGATTATTAAGCTGAAGAGAGTTCAGAAGAGATATACCAGGATGTCGCCAGGAACACCTCATCTTCTGCCTCGGGATCCGACAAACACATGGCATGAACATTGAACTGACTAATTTGCAAATCTCCCCTCGACGACCCAGATCCCAGATCCGACCCTCCGACTGAGATCCACCCTCTCGTGGCAACCTACCTGTCCATCTTCCTTTCCACTGATCCGCTCCAACTCCCCACCGACCTCTCACTATCACCTTCTAGCTTCGCCCACCTATCACCAAACTTTCCCCCAGCCTCACCCTCACCACCGATTTATTTGTCAGCCCCTTTACTCCTTCGCAGTTCTGAAGAAGGGCCCTGCCTGAAACGTTGACTCTCTTGCTCCTCGGATGCTGCCTGACCTACTGTGTCTTCTCCACTATCATGCTTTATCTACACTTAATTCTCTAACATCTGGAGTCCCCATTGTCTCTTAGTTACAATTCTCTGTTAACCCCACATGTCTGTTATAACCCCATGCTGTCTTAGATATATATTCTCTCCAGACCATGACCTATAAATGTTCTTTCAATCTCTTACTGACATTGTCATGCCTCAGCAGTAGTTACAGGGTCTATGTTTCCATTTATAAGCAGAGAAACATGTTGGTGGTCCGATAAACCTCTGGCATTACTTTCATATCCAATGCAGACTGAATGGTTGCATACAATTAATCTACCAGACTCAAAATTCATTCCCTCAGTCACTCTCGCATATCCAATCCAGACTGTGTAAATGTTAATCATTAATTTGAATTTTAATAAAACAGTATTGAATTGAAAGGCGTTGGTTGCAGCTATTTGTTCAGTGACTGTGATTAATGTCGGTCTCCGTGGATCCTGAATGTGTCACTGGAGGGCTTGCCTCTTTTATTAATTAAGGATTCCGTTTAATGTGTTATCCCATGGAATGAGTGGGAGCATCGCCGACAGTACTAACAGGGATCAGCAGCTCCAGAGAGACAGGGAGGAGAGATCAGAATCTGAGAACGTTAGACTGGAATGATCCAACATGGACAGGAGTTTATCCAGTAGTCTTTACTGGCTTTCCCAACCTTGGATATCATTAGTATGGCGGATCTATGATGTGCTGATGGTTATTCAAGCTGGTTACTATCCCATCCTCGCTATAGTTGGTGTTCCTGGTAAGGTATTCTGTCTTTTAAAGCAGGTTACAAAGAATTGTTGTTCATGTTATTAAAATTAGGAAAGGTGGAAGTCATTGTTTTCAGCTCCAATGAAAAATTCCTTTCCTTAGAAATTATAATGAGCAAATCACTACTTTCAAATGACTCACCAGTATGCGAGGAGAAACTCGAAAACTCCATAATCCTTCTAGCCCTGAACAGATATATTTCTCCATATCCCCCCCCCCCACTCGCTAAATCTGTCCAATACCACCATCATGATACCCCTACTCCTCCTCAGCCACAGTGCACCTTCTGAGTAAACCATCATTTGGGCCTCTGTTAAATCCGGAATCACCTGTTTCAAGCCCCTTCTAACCACATGTCAATCACAAAATAATTGCCTTTGAAATGTTTAACTTGTTCTCTGCACAGAAACTGTCTGACGGCAAGATAATGCATCGTGCTCAAGTCATTGACTCATGATCAAGAGCCACAGAATAATAATCTGTTAATATGAAGGAAATTTGTGGCTTTGAAGTGAAACCGTCTTCGTTAAGTATAAAAAGCCAATCAGCTTGCCTCATGTCCTTCAGTGAAGGCAATGGGTCATCCTTCCCTGATCAGGTCTCTGTGTGACTGCAAACCCACAGCAATGTGTTTTACTCTTTACTGTCCTGTGGAACAGCTGAACCAGCCTCTCATTTCAAGATAGGGATAACAGGCTGGCCTGACCTGTGAGGGAAGAACAAAAGGAAAGATAACTCCCTTCCTCTGCCTGTTTCCCATATTCCTACAGCTCATTTCCATTCAGGTGGGTGACCATTCCTTATTTCAAGTGCATTCTTTCTTAGTCTTTCCCTGAGTGTGATGTTCATCTCCCGCAGCAACTCTGCTGTTGGCTTTGTTGATGCTCACATATAGATGTTAGGAGCTTTTAAATTCCACGTCAGGCGCAGTGTAGTGAGAAGTAAAGGCTTTTTACGCCATAGGAAAGAAACGGAGATGTCTCAATGAGGAAAATAACTTATTGTGATCAAACCTAAGAGTGTTGTTGAGGCAGTCTTTGGGACATTGTGGACAGAATGTCTTTCCTTTTTAAGAAATAATCGCCCTGCCACAGAGAGAGTGCACACGCTTTTCACCAGACCAATCCCTGGGATGGTGGGAAAATGAGGTGTGAATGAAGAATATTCTTTAGCGCTGTGAGAGAATAAAAGATGATTTCGTTGAAACTTAAGAGGAATGGACAGCCTCTCATGATGTTCAGAACAGATATTGATACGGTGATAAAATCCATGGCTTGTTTTTCTCGAGTTACAAGACCCTCTGAGGACGTTCCCCTCACCCCACCCCCACTCCCTATATCGATAGAGAGAGAGATAGAGAGAGAGAGAGAGAGAGTCAGACTTTGAATATAGTGCATTTGGTTTGTTATCCTACACTGAACATCACGTGATTCAAACTCCAGCTTGAGATGTTGAATGAGCTCCTCCTTTAACTGTGTCTGACAGGACTGTTACATGAATGTTACCGACACTTTAACAGCACAAGCCTGAATGCTGTCCGGGTCTTACTGAACACGGACACAGTCTGCATCAGGAGCTGATGGGAGACAAAATGTTCTGAACAATGTGTCACCCTCAGTGACCATCCCGACCTCCGGTCTTATGATGGGGAAAGACATTGATGAAGCAGCTGAAGATGTTTGTGCTGAGGAAGCTACCTTGAGGATCTCCTGAAGAGACTTCCCAGAACTGAGAAGATTTTCGGCCCCCACCCACAGGCATCTTCCTTTGTGCTCTGAAAGACCCCAGCCAGTAGGGAGGGGACACCTGATTCCCATTAAGCTCAAATAAGATGGCACTTCCAGTCAAATTCTCCCCGATATTCTCAGTCAAATACTGCCTTGATATCAAGGCTATCCACTCTTTGCTGAGCCCCTGTGTTCCCCTCTTGTTCATATCAATAGGTGACGGTGTCTATATGGGGAGTATTTTCCTCTCACAGAGGGCAATGAATGACAGGAATTATCTTGTCTCGTGTGCTAGACGTGCTACATCACTGAAAGTATTTTAAAAAGGTGATAGATGGATTTTTGATCTGCCAGAGAGCTGAGAGGATGTGAAGGATTGGACATGAAAGATGAGTTAATACGAACAGCAGATCGGCCATGATCGTATACAATGTATTGATTATCCGAACGACCTGATCCTGTTCCTTATGTTCTCATATTCTGTAGTTACAAAGTAAATGGTTGTAATTTTCCTGCATGTTCTGTTCTTGAACATTCCAATCAGAGAGAGCAAAGTACTTTATGAGTCATCATTTAGTGAGGTCTGGGGGCTGAATTCGCAGTGAATCTGGGTCTAAACCATGACCAACAAATGAAGCACAAATTTCAGAGAGGAGACACTCTGTAAAGAGACCAGAGTTGTCTTTCGAACAGAGCCTGTGTTTTGAAGTAACATTTTCCAACCTACACCAAACGATGTGTGACAGCTTGGAGGGACTGAATGAGATCCTTTGTTACTGTGGACCATTTATTTGGAGCAAGATGCCTCCGTCAGCACCAGTGTAGGAGGTTTGAGGGGCTGAATTGAACATAGGAACATAGGACTGAGGAGCAGGAGTGGGTCATTAGACACGTTGTCACTGTTCCACAAGACACTAAGATCATAGCTGCTCTGATTGTGGTTTCAGCAGCACTTTTCTGCCTGTATACAATTTTCCTGCATGAACTTGTCTGTCAAATGTTTGAATACAGCACAACGTTGACCAAATGCAATCATCCAGGCACTACAAATGTTTGATAAAGGGAATTCCCACATAAACAGTCCAATAAGAATTTCTAATTCGCGTTCCGATAAATGTTAGAGGGTCACTGTGTCCTTTTCCAGTCCCACTCCTCCACTGATTACAAAAACTTTAAAAGTAGCCAGTTTAGTGTTATGACCAATTGTATAGGACTCAGACTGGGTCATTTTTGAGAAAAATGTGAAATTCAGGAAGTTGAACTCACAACAAATGGTAAAAGATAGAGTGTCCCAAATGTTCTACTGACTTTGAAATTATTCTGCTCACACAAGCTGCTGGTAATGGGATTTATTTGTGGAATAGTTGGATTTGGCTGAACTCCCTTTGCTTCCAGCAGTGGAGAGATTCCAGAGTCCTCACTAGGAATCCTTCACAAGTGGTGAAAATAACTCAGGGATTTTATTGTCTCACATTTTTCCATCTAGTGGACAAAGGAAGAGAGAGAGATCAATCAGCTGCTGCTTCTCAGGCAGGGAACATTTTTCTCCCTCTCTGTGTTGAACCATACAATAATGTCAACTGAACATCAAACTGGGCCATGTGTGCTCTCCTGGAGCATTCTCTGGAAGGGATGATAATGGACGATATGAAGGTGCATCATCGCTGTTGTTGTACACAGTGTCTTTCATTAGCAAAAAAGGTCCCTGCTTTATCATCTGATGACATGTTTATATGCGTCTGTGTAATTTGTAAATATAGGTCGATGTCTATATAATACGTGTGTTGATATCAAAACATCTTATTCTTAAAATTGTTCTCCAGCTTTAAACTCCTTAACAAGAGGAAACATGCATCCAGCTGAAACACCTTTCAGAAAGTCATGTATGGTTCAAGAAGATTTCTCATCTCAGATCAAAACTGATAATCCCCATAACAAAAGGCCTTCCTTCCAGGAATGTGTGAAGGGAAACATCCATGAAAATCTTCTGAAAGAATTATATCTTTTTTTTTACATTTAGGCGATCAAAACTGCACACAGTGTGTCCGATGTAGTCTCAACAATGCCCCGTTCAGATGCAGTAAAACATTCCTCATTAAACGTGATAATTTTTGCCAGAAACAGTATCATTCCACTTACCTTCCAAATCACTTGCTGCATCTGCAGACTGACTTCATATGATTCACCTCCCAGGAACATGGAAACCGCCAGTATCACAGAGTTCTGCAATCTCTCTCCAAATAAATTGTTCGCCATTGTTTTATCCTTCCTGCCACAGTAGACAACTCACCTTATGTTCTTTCTGCTGAAGGTTTGCTCACTAACCTTCCCTGTCTGTATCACATTGCAGACTCAGTACCTCCATTTGACGACATCTTGAACGATCATCTTGGTGATGCGCTAATTGAGCTTTGCGCCATTCAGTTCCCTTCCACTAGATCTTTGATACGGATTATTTGTCATTGATGATCCCACAGTGATCTCGAGAGACATACACTAGTTACAGCTTTGCAACCTGAAAATAAATATTTACCTCTACTCTCTATTTCCTGTTAGCGACAGCTTCCCTGTTCCTGTGTAGCACCTAAGGTGGGTTGAATCGTCTCCTCCTGGCCTGTGTAATGTACTGAACGAGCTGAATTACTTCATTCTCTATTCCTGTGTAACTCCTTCGAGGGGCAGAATGGTCTTCTCCCGTCTCATTGTAACGATCCTGCCTGACTGAAAGGGTGGTCCCCTACCTTGTAACACCATCGAGAGGTGGATTGAGCAAAAACACATGGGATAGGTGCAATAGTATATCTCTGCAACAGCCGCGAGGGGTGGATTGAGGGAACAACACCACGGGTAGGGGCAGCAGGATATCTCTGTGATAATCTTGAGGGGTGTATAGAGGGAAAAACACATAGGGTAGGGGCTGAAGTACATCTCTGTAATAGACTCAAGCGTGGATTGAGGGCACAGCGCATGGGGTAGGGGCAGCAGTTGGCCTTTTGGCTGCACCATTCAGAATCCTCATAACAAATTCAATTGTGCCTGACTATCTGTACATGATCTGTTCCCAAGAAACATTGACTGTCCTATCCAGCAAAGATCAGTCTAGCTCAGCGTTGAACATCTTCAATAACCGAGTATTCACTGTTCCCTAAGGATGAGTACACCACAGATGGCACAACACTAAAGCGAAAGGAATGCCCTTATTTCATTCTGGGACCTGTTATTTTAAACCGTGTTAACCTAACATCAAATCACCACTTCTTTTCAGACATAAGGACACAATAATTAGGAATAAACATAAAGCATTCTTGACTTCAAACCTGTTCCACATTCCCGCTGACCCTTTCCAACCAAATATGTATCAAACCCAGCCTCTGTTGCTGTCTCAGGTAGAGAATACCTGATAGCATTACACCACAAGAACATTAAAGCAAGGAGCATAATGAGGCCATTCGACCCATCGAGTCTAAAATTTCGTTAAATTATTTTCATATGTACCTCAATCTTATTCTTCTGCCTTCTCCGTAGAATTCTTGATATTCTTACAAATCCAAAGCATATCGATTTGCGTCTTAATTACACTAGTTTCTGTTCCTCTGGGGCTGCGTGTGTTTGTGTGTTTGCCTCTGCGTGTGCGTGTGTGTGTGTGTATGCGTGTGCGTATGTGTGTGCATGTCTATGTGTGTGTATATATATATACGTGCATGTCCATGTGCTTGTTATCTGTGTGTTTGTGTGTCTATATCTGTCAGCCTGTGTGATTCTAAACTGTCTTTGTGTCTATTTGTATGTGACTGTATATGTCTCTGTGTGTTTCTACCTGTGTGTATGCCTATCTCCTTGTACGTATTGTGCGTGTTCGCATATTGGGGTATTTACCAATAGTTCTGTGTATTTGTGTGTCTGCGTCTCTGTGCAGTGAGGTGTCTGTGTCCTTTTTTTGGAAGTGAAAGGACTGTCGTTGGAACTGTCAGTGGATTTAAAGTGAGAATTGTCTTTCACTGAACATTGCTCCTTAATCGGTCGGTGGCACATGGATGTTTCAAAATCTCCACACGAGGCGTCCCTGCCCTCTCTGGCTCGTACCAGTGTCCTACCCACTTGGCAAGGGGAGGGGGTGAGGGAATGGATATCGGGCACTTCATCAACCGGCTTTGCCTTTCTGTCCTATTCCAGGCTCTTCCTCCTAGAATGGGAAAATGGGAATGTTGGAGGGAGAGTGGGAATGGGTGACCCTGCTGTTAGTGCTGGTGTAGTTGGACGGAATTGTGAGGTGTCTGGAATTAGTCAGTCGACAGTTTTGAATCCTTATAGTATTATTAGTGTGTGGGGGTACTGCGTAGGTGAAAGAGAAAGTGAGGAAGAAAGTTACTGAATTCAATAGTGAGAGTGGTCGTGCCTGACCCTTATTTGGAGATAGAGCGTGAACCTTGTTCAGGGGTAGGTTCTATAACAGATATACAGTGAGTGTGAGCCAGCAGAGAGTATACGGTAACTCTTATCCTGACAGAGCGGGGAGGATATCAATGCTTATCCTGTATTGCAGGACATTTCTTCAGATCATCTCAGCGTCGAGGTGAGGCTCCCCAAATGTCTTGTCCAAGTCCGTCACTAAAAACAACACAGACCTGTCCCTCAGCTTCCACAGAATCAGTTTAGGTAGAGCTTACAGATAGAAAGGAGAAGCAAATATTGGTGTGTTATATATCAAACCAAAACGCTAGCAGAAAATCTGAACATCATATGCTCTGGAAATTAGATATGCAAGTATTGTGGATACTGCAATCTTATTGGATGGTCTCAAGTTGCATTTGGACTGCGTTAATTAAGCGACTGCTCATGTTTGAAAAATAAATTCCGTAAGTTCAAGAGTATGTTGTGAAGAAAACTAGAGAGCAGGTTACTTTGGATTTGGTATTGTCTGGTCCAAATGACGAATCTATAACATTGTAATGAAGCAGCTTTTAAGAAATAATGACATTAATAAAGTGCATTTTACACGGCATCTACGCACAATAGAGAATGCTTGAACTTACTAGTTAAACATCATGGAAGACTGGAGGCTAGAGAGTCAAGATAGCTCCAGTGAATTTGGAAAGTACAATATAACATTCAGTGGGAGACAAGCAATGGTTGTTAGAGTCATAGAGTGCGAAAGCACGGAGACAGGCCCTTCAGCCCAAACTGTCTGAACAAAATGTCCATCCACGCTCACGCCATTTCCCTGCCATTGCCCCGTATCCTTCTAATCCTTTCCTATCCGTGTATTTGTCCAAATGCCTTTTAAATGTTGTTAATCAATCACTTCCCCTGACAGCTCATCCCATATGCATACCAGCCCCTGTGTGTAAAAAGGTTGTTCCTCAGATTCCCTTTTATTCTTTCTCCTTCGATTTTAAACTGATCTGTGATTGCCCAACCCTGGGGGAAGAAAAAGACAGGGCACATTCACTCTATCCATGCCTGTCATGATCTTACAGACTTCAATATGATCCTCCCTCAGTTTCACACACACACAAAATTAAGATGGCCTAGCTGGCCCAACCTCTCCCGATAACTCAGTCCATTGAGTCCTTGGCAACATCCTTATAATTTTTCTGCATTCTTTCCAGTTTAATAACATCCGTACTATAGCAAAGTGAACAAAACTGAACATAACGCTACCAATATGGCCTCAGCAGCGTCCTGTATAGCTGCAATATAACTCCCTAATTTTGATACTCAGTGAAATACACTGATTAAGGCCAATGTACCAAAAGCTTTCTTCACTGCACTGTCTACCTCTGAATCAACTTCCAGATAAGCATCCACCTGAATTCCGAGGTCCCTCTGTTCCACTGCACTCCTAAGAATCCAAACATTCACCATGAAACTCCAACCTTGATTTGAATTTCTAAAATACAAGAACTTACACTGATCTATATTAAAATCCATTTGCCATTTCTCAGCCCACTTCCCCAGCTGATCAAAGTATTGCTGTAATTTCTGAAATTTTGATAACCTTCCTCACTCGCCATGATGCTGCCTATTATAATGTCATCTTCAAACTTACAAATCATGCCTGTACATTCTCATCTAAATCATAGACATATGTAATATGCAGTGGTCCCAGAACCAACCCCTGAGGCATTCCACTAGTCACAGCCATCCAGTCTGACCAGCATTCTTCCTGTATCACCCTCTGCTTCCTAACACCAAGCCATTCTTGTACCTAATTTGCCAGCTCCCCCTCAATTCCATGTGATCTAACCTTCCAGAGCAGAGGAACATGTGGAACCTTTTTGAGGCCTTACTGGAATCCATATAGACTATGGATATCACCCTGCCCTCCTCAACATTGCTGGTCACTTCATCAAAGAACTCCAATTAATTTACGAGCCATGATCTCCCATGGACAAAGACGTGCTGAATTTCATGAAGGGCATTTGCCCAAAACATCCATTTTCCTGCTCCTCGGATGCTGCCTGACCTTCTCTGCTTTTCCAGCACCATTCTACTCATATTCCGAATCACGTCCTGTCTTTCCAAATGCATGTATATCCAATCTCTCCGAATCTTCTCAAGTAACTTACCCACTAGATTTTAGGTTTTCTGGTCTTTAGTTCCCAGGTTTACCTTTGTAGCCTTCCTTGAATAAGGGCACAGTATTCGCTACCCTCCAGTCGTCTGGGACCTGACCATCGATGATGGAAAAGAACCAACCAGGGCTCCCGCAATTTCTTATCTATCCTCTTGCAATGTTCCTGAATATATCTGGTCAGGACCAGGAGGTTTTAGAAATACTGCAAAGTCTGAAAAATACGTCTATTTATTTCCGGTACAAACACCAAAAAGTGAGAACGTGACCCAATGATGGTTAACATCACAAATTAGAAAATTTATTAATCATAGGAAGTGACTTCAGAAGAATTCCAGATATTGTGGAAACCTGTGAATTCTCAGAAGTTTACGATCCAGAAAAGGAAGGCCATGAAACTGATAAGGAAACCAAAAAGAGAGCATACCTGCTAACACACAGGAACACAAAGACTGCATAAATCAATGATCTATATTTCAAAGGAAACAAAATAAAAGCAAGGTCAAGTTTGGAAATTTGTAATTGGGAGAGGAGAGTTCATTGTGGAGAACAGGGAAATGGCCAAGAAAATAACCAGTTACTTTGCATCTGTCTCCATGGAGTAATATCCAGGAAATCACCCAGTAATTCCAAGTGACCATATCGGCCTTCTGAAGCTAAAGACAAAAAGTCAATTCAAATCAGTAACAAGGTAGTACTTGAAGATGTAGCTGGATTGAGCATTGCTAAGTCTAATGAAACAGATGTACTTCTCATCAAAACGTCAGAAATAAATCCCCAACAGTAGTATTAATTGCACTGTCGATGACTGTGTTTTGTTTTCCTGTACATTCTGCAGAGGCCAGAAACTATTGTGGATAAACGTGAACCAAGCACTGTAAATGAATGGAAGGGATCCAAACAGCTACATAAGGAAGAAGACATAGTGTGGAGAACTGCAGACCAATTAATCGACATCTGTAGTGAAACTGTTGAAATCTATTACACAGGATGACATTTTTGATATTTAGAAATTAACATCAACAATGGAGAGAATCAGCATGCATTTCTGATAGAGAAATCATACTTGGTAAACTTCGGAATTGTTTGAAGTTGTTTCTTACAGCATAGATAATGGGGAACCAGTAGAAGTTGCAGATATTGGATTTTCGCAAGGGTTTATCAGTGAGTCCGTAAATGCAATGAATGTGAAGGGTATTTGGAGGAAGATATGTAAGTGGAAATTTAAAGTTTGGTTTGCCTTCATTTAAGAGAGTTAGAACATTGATGTAAAGACATGTTGAAGCAGTTTCACAGCGTGTTGATAGGACTATACCTGGAGTATTGTGCACAATTTTGGTGACCGAATCTCAGAAAGAACATACTGACCACAGAGGAAGTTCAATGGACATTCTCCAGATTAATCCCTTAGATGGTGAGATTGCCTGATGAGGAAACTCGGCCTGTGTTCTCTAGAGTTTCAAAGAATGAGAGCTGGGTCACAGTGAAATTTTGAAAATTCACAAAACATATGACAAGTTGGAAATGAACAGAACTCTCCCCTCGCTGTCTATTCCACATTAAAGGCAAATAATGGCAGGATCTGGGACAGGCCATTTAAATCTGCAATAAGGAGGAAATTCATCATTTGGAGGGGACTAATTGACACAGGGGCACGGAGGCTTACTGGCAGGCAAGATCAGTGAGAATCTCCAGATATTCTATAAGAGTGTCCAGCAGAACAGAATAACCAGGGAACGGTAGGACTCATTAGTGATTTGCCAAGTTGCAACCAAATCAACTTTAGTGGTAGGAGACAGAAGGTGGTCGTAGAAGGCTGTTTGTGTTTGGAGGCTAGTGCCCAGTGGTGTACCACGGGGATCAGTGCTGTGTCTCTTAATATTTGTGATTCGGAGGTGTTGGTGTTGGACTGGGGTGGACAAATTAAAAATTGCATAACACCGGGTTATACTCCAAAAGGTTTATTCAGAGGCACGAGCTTTCGAAACGCTGCTTCTTCATCAGGTGGTTGTGCGCTTTGGTGAAGCACTTCAAAAGCTCGTGCCACTGAATAACCTGGTGTGATGCAATTTTTAACTTTGTCCATCCCAGTCCAACACCAACACCTCCGAATCACAAATATTAAGAGAAAAAGCAGTAATCCGCGTGGTACACCATTGGACACTAGTCTCTAAATAAATAAGCTGATGTTTTGTGATTGTACGCATTATCATACATGTTGCAGCTTGAATATGGACGAGAGGTTGGGGGTGTCATAAGTAAATTTGTGTTTGTTACAAAGATTGGCCGGGTGGTTGGCTGTGAGGAGGAAGGCCTTATGTTACAGGAAGATACAGATAGAATGGTCAGATGGGTGGATCAATGGCAGATGGAATGTAACCCTGTAAATATGAGGTCCTGCATTTTGGAAGAATGAACAGGCAGGGGAGGACGCAATGAATGGCAGCACACTAGGAAGGTCAGAGGGTGTTTCTCCACACATCCCTGAATGTGGCTGGACAGGGTAACACACAATTTGAGAAAGCGTTCGGGAGCATAAACACAGCCTTCACATATCGAAGCATAGATTATAAGAGCTATGCGGAACTTTTGTTAGCCAAGATGGAATACTGTGTGTCGTTCTGGGAGCTACATTATAGGAAGGATGTGATTGCACTGGAGGGGGTGCAGAGGAGATTCACCAGGATGTTCCCTGTGATGGAGCATATCAGCTATTGAGAGAGGCTGGATAAGCTCGGTTTGTTTACTTTGGAGCAGAGGAGGCTGAGGGGGATGTGTTTCAGGAGGATAAGATTACGAGGGACATGGACGGGGTGGATAGACAGCAGCTGGTCCTTTTAATCAAAGGGACACACTTTTCAAGTGAAGGGTTTGAGGCTTAGTGAGGACTTGAGGACTGTTTTTCACCCAAAGTGTGCTGGGGTTTGGGAAGCACTTCGTGAGAGGGGAATTGTCATGGTAACCTCAAAAACATTAGAACATACATGGTTATGCTTTTGAAATGCCATAAGATTCACAGCGACGGGTTTTCTGTTGGAAAGTGGGGCTACTTTAGACCGTGCTGTATTTCTGATTGTACAGAGTCTGTGCTTCTGTATTGTATGGCTGTGGAGGAGCAATCATTCAATAGCTTAAGATAGGAATTGTTGGGTTTCTGAAGAATGTCTTATCAAAGTGTATATGAGTGAACTTGTAATATCTTTTGAAAATACATCAATGGCAAAATTAAGAGAAAAAGGTGCAGCTTCCTTACAGTCTGATACCATATAATTGAGGACAGGGAAATAGCAGATCAATGGAGCAAACACTTCAGTTATGCCTTCACGGAATAAAAAAAAATAAAGTTTCCTCGCAATACTAGGGAAATTTGGTCTGGTGAGAAAAAGGGAATAAAATGAAATTAGCAACTAAAAGGTTTTAGAGAAAATATTGGACTGAAATTAATGGGCATAGACAAAGTCAACAGAGGTATATGAAATAGGAATTATATTTGAGCAAAATTATCAATGCAATACGATTGGAATCAAGAAAGATTTTTTGATAAAGCCCCAAGCCTATTGTGCAAATTCGAATCCTATGGGACTGGGGCTAATATATGGTCATGGTTTTAGAATGGGAGAATTGGCAGGAAACAGTGAGTAGGAACAAAACCATGTTTTTTGAATGGAAGACTTGGAGGATATAACAAGGATCGAGATTTGGCACCCAGCTACTCCTATTACACATCATATTTTTTGGTGGAGGGACTCAACTGCAATATTCCCAAGTCTGCTGACAGCACTAAATGAAGTCAGTTTGTGAGTGAATGAGGAGGATGTAAAAAATGATTCCAAAGTGATTGGGACAAGTGGAGTGACTGGGCAAATACCTGGCAGATGGAGAGCGATGGCAGAGATGAGAGGTTGTGTACTTTGATGGGATGAATTGAATGGCAGCCCATCATTTGAAAATTGATTGGTTGAAAACATTTGGTCAATAAATGAACTTATGTTGCATTTTTGTTTATTTCTGCGCAGCCTTCCGAGTCCATGTAGGGCAGTGAGTTCTGAACACGGAAGTCAATACTGGGAATGGAATTGGCAAGCTGTATACAGTGTATACAGACCCAGCAAGTAGGGAGCTGTAACATTGAAAAGAATCTGGATCTCCCTGTATACCAGTCACTGAAAGCAATATTGCAGGAGCAGAAAGCAGGTAGGAAGATAAATAGTTATTCACCTTCATTTCAGGGGGATTTAGAATACAAGAGTAAGGGTCATTTACTGCAACTGTGCAGGGCCTTGGTGGGACCCCATCTCGAACATTGTGCAGTGTTGTGTGCAGTTTTGGTGTCCTTACCTAATAAAGGCAAATCTGACATTGAGGGAGTGAAGGATGACCAGACTGATCTCTGGGATGACAGGTTAGTTGTGGGAGCAGAGTTTGGGGTGACTCGGCCTGTATTCCATGGGCTTTAGGAAAATGGGTGGAGATCTCAGTGAGATATATAACACTCTGACAGGGTGTGACAGATTGGAAGCCAGAGATGATATTTCACTTTGTAGAAAACAGTTCACGAATCGCATTGCAGTCAAATCGTGCTCCATAAACAAGAATTATCAGAGAACTCACGATATATTGATGGGCCGAAGGCACTATATTTCATAATGTTTAAACATATTTTGGGATATGAACATTGTGTGGGGAAAACTGCATTGAGGGATGTTCGGCCATGAAATATCATGGGGAAAGCTCAATGTGCTGAATGACCTCCTCCTCTCCCGATGTTTATGTGCAGTCTGTGGGAAAGCTCTGTAAATGTTGTCACAAGCTCTCAGATGTTAGGAAAGATGTCTATGCAGGGACAACAGGATAGTACTTCCCATTCCCTTTTCTGATAACGAGGTTGATGCCGGGTGTTCTGTCAAGTTTTATCATTTAAGACCTCAGAGTAGTTTGATACAATTGAGTGTCTCACTTGGCCGATTCAGAGACCATGTCTGTGTGTCTGGAGTCACTTTTAGGCCAGATCAGGAAAGCACGGGAGATTCAGTTCCTGAAAGTATATTGGTGAAGGAGATTGAAGTTTACGATCAACACTGGACACAAGAACACTGTTACTGAAACCAGATTTTAGGTCTCAATACTTTATTAATTATGTTTACCTTCCACCAGCTGCCAGACCATTGGCCTGGTCTGGATTCATAATCCAATGATATGTCCACCACAGCACCATCTCCACATGGGGATCGATCAGAAACCCACACTCTCCTCATTATTTCGGTGCTACTTGACAGCTCTGTCAAAAAGTATTCTCACCAATGTGACTGTTGTGATGGGACTGAGGGGATGGTAATTGGTCAGATTGTAATTATTCTCCTATTCAGGGACTGGACAGAGTTGAGTAATTTTCCTCATTGCCAGGGAGATGTCAGAGTTGGAGATGTCAGAGTTGGAGCTGGAATGAAAGAGCTTCCCAGGGACACGGCTCGTTGTGCAGCACAAGTCTTCAGGACTGTTGCAGGAATGGGGACAGGGCCCATTGCCTTTGTCGTATCTACTGTGTTCAGCTGTTTCTTTATGACTATACAGCAAATCGAATTGCTGAAGACTGGCATCTGTGATTCTGTGGGCATCATGATGAGTGTGAGGTGGATCATCCATTCAACACGTCTGGCTGAGGATAGTGCAGACACCACATCCTTGACTTTTTTCACTGACGTACAGAGCTGTTCCGATATTTAGGATGAGGATGTTTGTGGAGTCCTCTCCTCCAGTAAATTGTTTAATCGTCCATCGACATTTATGTTTGGATTTGGCAGGACGACAGAGCTTAGATCTGATCTGTTAGTCTTGGGATCATTTCCCCTCACCATCAGACATTAGTTCTGCTGGTCGGAATTTAACCAGTTAAGTGTGGTAGCTTTAATGGGTTTTCAATAGGTTTAGGTCAACGTGATTTAGACCCTGGCATGTTCAGCCACACTCATCACTGAACCATGGATCGGCTTGATGGTAATGGTAGACTGATGAATTATCCTCGGGATAATGTTACAGATTGTCGTTGAATACAGTTCTGCTTCTGCTGTTGCTGCACCATCAAATGATAACCCAGTTTGGGGTGCAATATCTACAATTCCATTCTACTGACTGTCCCCCAGTTCACACCGAGACCCATTCACCCATCAGCCCTGTATTCACTACCTAACCTGGTTTCTGATGCGGTAACACTTGCATTTTCATATTGTCAGTCTGCTGAGGGCCTCTCCCTGGTGTCACACCTCTAATTTGTTACTTTAACACAATCCATTTAAAGTAATGATCTAAATCGTTTCTCTTCCACAATGTCAACTTCTGTATTTGAAGTGAATGTGTTTCCCTTTGTTTTTCTCCCTGACCATGATTCAGAGCTCTGTAGTGTCAGTGATGCCAGACTTATGTAGTTTCAGAGTCAAGGAACTTGTGCAACATGCATTATTGTTCAGTCCCCAGTGTATGGCTCTCCATGTTGGACAGGATGGTTGAGCATCTTTGACATACTTCTTTGGAAATTGTCCAAAAACAGAAATTGCTGAAGAAATTGCAGCATCTTCTGGAATGAATGCAGTATTTATCTTTCAGGTACAGTGACCCTGGACAAAGCTCCCAGTTTCTCACGCAATTTTAGTATTTTTATTACCAGTATCCATAGTTATTTGTTTTGTGAAAATTTGTTCCATGCCTATTCATTTCTGGAGATATTCAGCAGGTCTGTCAGCATCTGCAGAGACAGAGAAACAGCGTTCGCATTTCAAGCCCAGTGTGACACTTCTTCACAACTGTATAGGATTGGAAACTTGGCTTTTAAATAGCTTTCCAGAGGTGGGAGATAGGTGACAGGGAAAAGAGGGGGTGGCAAAGATAAACCGGCTTTTAGCAGTGGTGAATGAGAAGATGATATAGAATGGGTTTAAATTAAGGTGTGAATGGAGAAAGGGATTCTCTCTATTGAGTGCAAGATAAAGAAGACACACTCACACAAGGACATTGGGAGGCCAGGAGGGAGAATGTTGACTATGTGGCATTTTAAAGGTCTGGCCATAAATATGTTTTCACTGTCGAGATCATCGCCCCCTTTAGACAAAGGATATCAGGTGCTTGACTTTTATTGGCACTAGTAAGCGTTTCATGCTGCCTTAGTATTGTGATAGGGAGAAAAAACAAATCACAGTATGAAATTTGGGCTGAGTATTGTTTATCTGTCATGTTTACTATCGTTTCAAATTTGCAGTATTTGTCTTCAAATGTTTGTTCTTGAAGTTAGTTTTGGATGGAGTGCAGAAGTTTGAGGGATGGCATTATGGAAGTTTCTAAAATCATGAGAGGTATGGATAGGGTGAAAGCCAAGGTCTTTTCCACAGGATGGGGGAGTTCAGCCGTAGAAGGCATAGGTTTAAGGTAAAAGAGGGAAAATTTACAAGGCACGCAGGGGCAGTGTTTTTACACAGAGGTTGGTGTGGGTATGGAATGAGCTGCCAGAGGGAGTGGGAGATGCATGTACAGCTAAAACATTTAAAATACATTTGGACAAACATATGGATGGGAAACATTTAGAGGCATATGCGCCAAATGAAAGCAGATGGGAGTAGCTTAATTTGGAAACCCTGGCTCACATGGACACGCAGGTTCAGAGTGGTTTTGTGAAAGGGAAGTTATATTTTGCCCTGTAAAGTCATGCAAAGTATTTCTGGTGATGCCTGAGAATGTAACAAGTGGACTTGATAAAGGGGATCTGTTAGACACCAGGCTTTCCAGAGTTTTTCCACAGGGTATTACGAAATAAAAGTTCTTACACAAGACAGAAGCTCCTAGGATGATGGAGAATGTATTAACATGGGATGATGATTGCTTAACATATAGAAATCGGAGAGTCAGGATTAATGGATCTTCATGATAAAGGTATATCTGCTGGAGAACCACCGCTATCAATCCTATGGCATCAGTTATTTACACTCTATACTGATAGTCTGAAGAAGGGCGCTGAGTATACATCCGAGTTCGAGGATGACACTGACAAGCAAAAGGCAGGCTGTTATTTAATGGAGAGGACTTCCATAAAAGGAACAGTACAAAGGGATTGGAGTCTTCCTGTGTATGAAACATAAAGTCAGCATGCTGATGCAGCAAGTAACTAGGTTGGTTCATTAGCCGGTTTCCAGGGATGAAAGGGTTGTGTTATTGAGAATCTGTAAAATGGAGAGGCGATTATTCATTGGGGTTTAAATGAATGAGGAGTGATACTGCTCAAACATACAAGACACAGAAGGGACTTGAGAAGGTAGATGTTGAGAAGTTGTTACCATTCCTGAGTGGAGTCTCGAACTCGATGACATAGATACCGAATATGGAACATCGATTTCTATCTGAGATGCAAAGTGATGTCTTCTCTCAGAAGGTAGCGAATGTCTGGGATTCCCTAACCCAGAGAGTTGTGGAGGGATGCAAGGAGTTGGCAAGAAAGTGGAGTTAGACCTGGAGTAGATCATCCATGTTCGTAATAAATGACAGGGCAATCTTGAGGAGCCGAATAGCCTACTCTTGTTCCTATTTATTAATTCCACTTGTTATGCTTTTGCAAAGTCACTGGTTATTTTCTCGGAAGTTGTGTTGTGTAATGCTACATTCGGGTTAGCAGAGGATTTGTTTGAGTAAACGCTGGGTGGGGTGTGGGGGCTGTATTCACAGCAAATCTGGATCTGTAACACGACCCACATCTGGAGCAGACGTTGCGGAGAGAGGAAGCCTGGAAACAGAGATTGGGGGGTGAGTGTAACTTCCTGATACAGCCTGGATTTTCCAAGTACATTTCCAAAACTGCACCTAACCATCGGAGTGGCCCTGATCTGCCCCTGTGTAGCAGGTCCGAAGGGCTGATTGGAACATCAGAACACAGGGCCGAGGGACACGAGGGGGCCATTCGGCCGTTTGACACTACTCCACCAGTAAATAAAGTCGTGGCTCATCTCATTGTGTTCCCAGCTGCACTTTTCTCTCCATGCAGCATTATCCCTGATTCACCTGTCTATAGAAAATCAGCCGAAGCCAGCCTCGATATAATATAAAGATTCAGCCATCCCAAACTTCTGGGAAAGAGAATTCCCACTTGAATGAATTCCCACTTTATGATTTTTTTTCTCACTCCAGTTGTGACTGTGGATGGAGGGTGTCACTCTTTCCTTTTCCATTCCCACTCTTCCACTGCTCACAACAAATTTTAAATGTAACCAGGTTGGTGATATGGCCGATGATAAAGGTCTCAGACTGGGTTAGGTTCAGTGATAAGAACAAGTCAGGCAGATTTCTTTCGTTAGCCACAAGTTACTAACAGAACTAACGGAGGAGTATGTTAGATCTGTTGGTAGCACTGCTTCCTCACATCACCAAGGAGCTGGGTTCAATTCCAACCTCGGGCGACTCCCTATGTGGTGTTTGAACATTCTCCCCATGGCTGTGTGGGTTTCCACCCAGTGCTCCAGTTTCCTGCCACAGTCCAAAGATGTGCAGTTTAAAGTGAATTGCCAATAGTGCCCAGGGATGTGTAGGTTAGGAGGGTTAGTTATGAGAAATGCCGGGTTACATCGATACAATTGGGGGGCACGTCCAGGTGGGATGCTGTTGGTTGGTGGGTCAGTGTGGACTTAATGGACGGAATGTCCTGCCTCCACACTGTAGAGGTTGTATGACAATGACAATAAATTTGGCCTATACAAGCACCCAGTGGGTACTTACCTAATCCACTCTTATTAAGGTCTTGTATGTTTCATTCTCATTCCAAGAGTAACCTGTTAAGGCCTTCATAACATAAGCCCTTCACCCCAGGGAGGCGTGAAATGAAATATCTCTGAACTGCTTCCAATGTAATTATATCCTTTCTCACATAGGGAGACACAAAAAACTAATCTCACACTCAAATCATCATGTTTATTATTGTTTTCTCAAAGTGCTGTGAGTCTGCAGAAATATTCAATATTTTTGAGGCACAGACGGAAGGTTCATAAATAACAACAGAGTCAAGGATTATCGAGGAATGGGCAGCAATGTGCTGTTTTGGGGGAAATGTAGACAGTGGTATCAAATAACACGGCTTCAGAATCTCCAGGACTATAATGTAAAGTGAAATGATAATATCGATAAAATGTTCAGAGGGAATACAAGATGGCGGCAATCCAGAAGGTCTGGTTTGCTGGGCTCTGCATCAACATACGGGCAACGTGGTTCTCTAACCCACCCCATCCCTGGCATTTAATGAACATTCAACACTAAAAGAGTGATAGAATCTTTATTAATCCCGTTTTATCAAGTGGAAATGACAAAACATAGGAGAAAATCGAGTCAGTCCCAACACATGGTGCACCCGTCAGAAGCATCGAGCATGCCTGAGGTTGTAACTGCAACCCACTCTGCTCGTTCCATTGACCCAGTTACTCACCAGGCTTTAGTCACTGAGTTCACCAAGTTATGCGAAATGATTGAAGCCATGATTGAAGTTGGGATGAAGCCACTGCAGTGGCTAGAGCCGCTGTCAGCCGTGCTCCAAAAACATGAGCAGCAACTTGACAGCCTTGGAAACAAAACAGACGATGTCAAGAGCCGAACTGCATCGACAGAGACCGTGATCGATTCCTCTCGGGAGAGGATCGTCGCCATTGAAAAGCAGGTCTGCACCTCAACTGAACAAGATGACGACCTCGAGAACAGGGGTAGGATGAAGGATATTCACATCGTCGGTTTGCTGGAGTGGACAGAAGGTGGTCAGCTGCTGAGTTTTTTCAAGAACTGGCTGCAGCGATTCCTTCACTTCAAAACTGAGGAGGGAGGGGTGAAAAGTGAGACAGTTCATCGGGTTACGGCGCGGAAGTCAGACTCAGACCAACGCTTTCATCCTGTCCTTGTTCGATTACACAGTTGTGGGGACAAACTAAGACTAATGGACTCTTCCAGAACCCAGGGGAAAGATGTGATGGCTTTAATTCATGAGGGCTCCAGTATTATGTTCTTTTAGGACTTTTCAACGGCGGTGATTCAGGAAAAAAAATCTTTTGATGATATCAAGAAAAGAGTAAGGGAATTCTGGATTCAATTTTCGTTACGGTACTCAGTGGTGCTCCGTATTACTTTCAATGGATCCATGAACTCGTCTGACTCTCCAGAGAAAGCGAAAACTTTCTGGACATTTTAAAGTAAGCTGGATATTTAGGTAATCATGTTTCTCTCTTCAAGAAATTTTGTTGGATTTTTCTGCTATTAACCAGTGTTAAATTATAGCCGGGAATGGGTAGAGTACTCATTTTTAACTTCTTCATTAGTATTACAACATTGTTTTTCTTTCTTTGCTTGTGTCTGGTGTGCAGCCCAAGCTGGATGGAGTGACAAAGGTAGTTGTGATGACGAAGTGCCGACCGAAGGGCAGTTCATGCCCGATTTTTGTTGTTAATTGCCCTGGATTCCAAATTGGTAGCGGGCAGAAGATAAAGTTTGGAGATATGTAAGCTTCCCAGTGGGCGGTCGGGTGTAAATTCCCCAATCGAGTGTCATTGGCATTTTGGATTTTATTTCGTTCTTTGGATTTTATGTGTTTAGCTTTGGAAAGATTTGAGAGCTTGTTAGTTGTAGTAGTTTTAGTTTGTACAGTTTTTTAGGCCCAATGAGTCTTTTTTTCATTAATGATCAGGGTTGTGTAATTCGATGTGAAACTCTAGAGTTGAAATGTTGTTACAGTGTGTTCTGGATAATGATGTGCTTAAATGTTGTACCTGGAACATTAAGGGGAGCCATCTGCCAGTCAAGAGGAAAAATGTACTTTCTCATCTTAAAACAGAGAGGGTGGATGTTGTCCTATTGCAGGAGATGCACCTTGATGACAAGGAATATTTGACGTTATAGCAGGGTGGGTTTGATCGAGTTTATTTCACGTCTTTTAATACTAGGAGATGGGGAGAAACCATACTAGTGAAGAAGAATCTTCCATTTAAATTACTAGATTGTATTAGACACTCACGGAAGGATCATCATTCCCAAAGTCTTGAACTTTGGGAAATAATACAATATTTTGAATGTTTATTGCCCCCTGGCGCACTGTCTTAAAATCCTGAAAGATGCATTATCCAAAGTAAGTTATCTTGCATCATGGCACATTATTGTAGAAGGAGATTTCGACTGTCTTATGGCCCCACGGTGGACAGAATGTCCAAAGGTCCCCAATTACCCTCGTTATAAAGTAAGCAATTAGTGGATTAGAGCTGGTGGATACCTGGAGGCAGATCTACCTCACAAGTAGGGATTTTATTTTCTTCTTTAATCCGCACAAATGCCAAACGAGGGTTGATCTCTTCCCAATACCTGCAACAATCTTAGACACGGTGGCATCCTGCACAATTAGGAATATTACCCCAACATACCTGCCCCAGAATTAAGATAGAAGTCACATAAGATTATGTTGTATGCAGATGAGGGATCATGTGTTTGTCAAATCCCACAGTTTCAGCAGCTCACGTGATGCAATGCATTAATTCGCTTATCACCTTTTCGGGCTATAAGATTAATTTTACAAAGTTTGTGGCCATGCCTATGGGAGGTCTCAGGGAAATACCTCATATTGAAAGTAAATCCTGGTTTCCTTTTAAATAGTCACTGGCCTGATTTCCCTATTTCAGTATATTCATTGCATCTGTCTTTGATCATTTATTTAACGTGAACTATGTCCATGTGTTTGACAAAATTAATCAAGACCTTCAAAGAAGGGAGGCACTTCCAATATCCTGGCTAGGTCGGATAGCTGTTCTTAAAATGAATGTCCTTCCTCATTTACTATACCCCGTGTGAATGCTTTCTTTGATGTTTCCCAGACAGATATTTAGGAGACTTTATGGCTGGTTTAGCTCTTTTGTTTGGCACCATAAGCGACTCTTTATTAAGCTAAGCAAATTGCAACTACCCCACAGATTGTGGGGATCTCCCATATTAAATGCTATCAATTAAGCTCTTTATTATCCTATGTTAGTGTCTGGGCCACTGGGGACTCGGTGTCAATACAGTTAGATATTGAACTCTCTCAGACAATGTGAACCCTTATTAGTCTGTTGTTCTTCGACAAAATGACAACATTTATGGAGTATTGTCATAACTCAATAATTATCAATAAAGTTAAAGCATGAATGACAATGAGTCAGATCGAGGGCAATGCAGCCAAAACCTTGTTTCTTACCCCTATAATTCGTATACCAAGTTGTCAACCGGGGATAATGGATTCCATGTTTAAACTGTGGGAAGCTAAGGGTGTACCTTGCTTCAGTGATTTAGAATTAATAGAATCCCTACAGTGTGGAAACAGATCCTTGGGCCCAACAAGTCGACTTCGACCCACCCAGACCCATTCCCCTAACATCCTAAATTTACCCTGACTAATGCCCCAACCTACATATCCCTGAAGACCATGGGTAATTTATCAATAGCCAATTCATCTAACCTGCACAACTTTGGATACTGGTGCTGTGAGTTTGCAGTGCTATCTACTGAGCCACGACATTTTATTTCAGGGAGAAAGAATGTCATAATTTGATCAAATAACTCGTAAGTATGGACTACCTAGTAGAGACCTCTTCTGTTTGTTTTTGTTTTCAGATCAGAGATTTGATTTTAAAAAAGCACACTTTTAACAGACTCTTACAGATCCGATAGAGATAAGGGGGTGCTTAGTGCTCCGAATGCACTCTCAGTCAGTTCCCTTTATCATTAGTTGGAGAGTGTCACCTCAGACGAGACTGTGCAGCTTTGTGATGTCTGCGAGAGAGAGTTGGGGTTCAGAACACCTCGGAGACATGGGAGGATATTTGTGAAAATGTTCAAAGGATTTTGATCTGTAATAGGACCCATTCTATGCAGTTGAAAATTCTTCATAGGGTCGATCTGACCCCAGATGGTCTCACAAAATGCAAAGTGGGATTATCTTCAGCATGTCCTAAATGCAGAATGACTACAGGCACTCTTACTCATTGCTTCTTGTCCTGCTTCAGGCTTCATCTATATTGGAGCACTGTGTTAGGTGTGATAGAGTAGGTCGAGGCGACTGAATTGGAGATGGACCCGGTTTTTCTTTTCCTGGGCCTGCCCAGGGTACTTTACAGAGATGCACATGAGGCAAAAATATATCCTTACTTTCTGTGCTAGGAAAAATGTTCTGTTGTGTTGGATGTCTGAAAACCCCGGGTCTGTTGGGTCGTCGTAGGTTCTTCATGGAGAATATCCCTTTGGACATTCTCATCAGTGTGGTGCATCAAAAAAGCAGAGATTTATATAAGACATGGCAGGCTTTTTGGATAACCACGATACAGGTTTATCTGTCACATTAATAAGGGCTTGTATATAGCCATGACGATATGGTCTAATGAATCTAATATCCAGCGAGGAAGAATTATGAACATAAAAATTTGTATCAGTTAATGCTCTTGAAAAACGAGAGCTATTGTTTTGTTATGCTGACCTATAGTATTTATTCATTATTTATTGTTTAGTTTTGTTTTTTTCTCTGTCTATTTAGTGTTTTAACTTTTTTTGTATGTACATGCACATGAGAGTAATTTTGATCAGTTATTTGAGTTGTGTTGTTATTGGGTTATTACAATATTAAAAATCTATTTTTCAATAAAATTACTATTTTTAAAAATTAAAATGCTAACATTGATAGAATAGAGTCCCAAAGAACTTTCCGTAGAGAGACCACTCATGCTGGTTTACCGTGAGGGTCACCACATTTCGGGTGATGGGGTGACGTTGAGAGAGCATCTCCTTCATGGTAACCTCAGTCAGCGTGAGGAACTGAACCTGCGCAGTTGGCTTCCCTCTACATAACAAATCTTGCCGTCCAGCCAACTGAGGGGCGACAGAGCAACTGTTACACTCAGAAGTAGTCACAGACAAAGGGCAAGAGAAACTTTCATAACAATGAAAAGGGTACAATTCAGATAACGGTCAAGATAACAGCTGAGGGTAAAAACGTTCTCTGCTCGAAATTGTATTTTATAACAAGACGTGCTTAGAAGCTGATTCTGATTTAATATTATTAAGGTGAGTCAAGTGAAATAACCAGAATTACTAAGTGTGATTGGACATCTATAACATAAAAAAGTGTAGATTTTTGTTTGGTCTGTGTAAAGCATGCTGACCGTTGCATGAAAGTATATAACTGATGGAATATACTGTTAGGAGAGTGCATTCCATGGGAAATGCCCTCGAACAGGCGCTTGAAGAAAACTGGGGTAAAAGTGCCTGAGTGCCGTCTGGTCAGTGACAGGAACCCAGGGAGTTGAATGACTAAAAATTCCTGTAACATGGAGCTGAGAAAACCATCAGATCAGCCGGAACTTATTAAATGCTAGAGCATGTTTGAAGGGCTGAATCACCTCAGCGTGATTTGAATTGTGTGTGATTTGAAAAACTTACATCACTACTCCTTCCTCTTATGTATTATACAATGGGGCACTGCCATTTTCTTGAAACTGGGAATTATTTGGAACATTATCTGGAATTTTCCATAATCGGCATTCTCCAGAATATTCTATAACTGTAGTCAGGGGGCGGGGGGGGGGGGGGGGTGGGGGGTGGGGGGTGGTGTTGGGTATTGCAAACGAGAGAGAGAAAGACAGAAGGCGCTGCAGTGAGCGTGTTGGAGCATGAGCCTTGTTTGGGGGTCGGTGCTGTAACAGATATACAGTGACTGTGAGGGAACAGAGAGAATACGGTGACCCTTACCCTGACAGAATAGGGAAGGTTATTGATGTGTGTCCTGTATTGCTGGGTATTTCTTCAGACCGCAGATACTGCACTGAGCTGGGTGGTGAGTACAGACGATGCTCGGTGGGTCTGGTGGTATGGCCCCCTCTGGAAAGGGAATGGTCCCCCTCTGTACTAGCCCATCCACCAAGCCCGCCATGCTCTGTCAACAAACCGTGGTGTAAATTCCCCTTATATGCCATGCTCGGGGTAATCTGTGCAATACAGCACCAACCTGAGAAAGCTCAACCGTGTGCCCCTTGGCCTTTTAAAGATTGCACCAGTGCCAGGGATCACGGAATATCCAGGGGCACCCGGGCGACTGTGTGTACCTGCAGTCATGATGGGTGGGAGATTCGGGCTGGTATTGAATGAGAGGGAAACCATGGGGTGGGGTAGGTAGCTAATGAGGTGAGTTCGATAAGAGAGCACCAGGAAACCAGCTCAGCTTTGTACAGACAATCCCTCTGTCACACTCAATGAAAATGAAATTGAGACAAATTACTGTTTTATACAGCTCAATGTGTCGAAGACTCTGCAGTTCTCTCTCCCAGTTGCAAAGCGACAGGACAAATGCTCATTCAAAACTCTCAATCGCCTGAACTCACACTAATATACCATTCACTCATAATTCTTCATAATACTGACTCGTGTTGCATGATACTGTCGAAATGTCTTCATTTCAACATTCTGAAACTAGTGAACATATCGTTCCATGACATTTTTTCTCGCTCTCCCCCTCCCTGTCTCTTTCCCAAAACACACGGATTTACAGTCATATGGTTCTACAGACGGAAACAGGCCCCTTCGGCCCACATGTTCCATGCCGAACAAATTGTCCATCCAAACTCATCCAATTTCTCTGCCCTTGCTCTGTATCCTCTAATCCTTTCCTATCTGTATTTGTCCAAGTGCCTTTTCAATATTGTTATTGTACCAACCTCAACCACTTCCACTGACAACTCAGTCCATATGTGTACCATAATCTGTGTAAAAGAGCTGCCCCTACGGGTTAATTGTTATTTTATTCCTCTCGAAGCATGAACGGATGTCCTCTAGTCCTCGATTCCCCAACCTTGCAAAAAAAAACTTGAAGTATTCACCCTTATGCACGTCTCTCATAATTTGATAAGATCTACACTTCTATAAGAACCCCTTCGGTTTCCTAGGCTGTAAAGAAATAAGTTCTAACCTGTCCATAATCTCCCTATAACTTAAACCCTTTCGCCAAGGAAACATCTCTGAAATTTCTATTACACTCTTTCTAATTCACTAATATCCTTTTTACAAGGAGAACAAAACTGAACCCAATACTCCAACTGCAGCCTTACCAACATCCTGTACAATTCCAACATAATGTCCCAACGTCTATACCTAATGCGCTGATGAAGGCCAGTATGCCAACAGCCTTCTTCACTATCCTGTGTATCTGTGACTCAAATTTCAGACAACCGTGCACCTGATCTCTAATGTCCTTTTGTTCCACTACACTCCTTAAGGCACTCTCATTCATCATTAAACTCCTACCTGAATTTGACTTTCCAAAATGCAAGATGTCACACTTATCTATATTAAACTCCACATGCTATTTCTCAGCCCACTTCCCCTGCCGATCAAGGTACTGCTGCAATTTCTAATAACGTTCCTCACTGGATGCCTCCTATTTTAGTGTCATCTGCAAACTTACTAACCTTGCGTTGTGCACTCTGGTCCAAATCATTGATATAGATAACAAACAGCAATGGGGCCAGTACTGACCCCTGAGGCACTCCACGAGTCACAGGCCTCCAGTCCGACAAGCATCCCTGCACCATAGCCTTTTGCTTCCAAACGCCAAGCCAATTGTGTCGCCAATTTGCCAGATTATCTTGGAGTCCGTGCGATCTAACCTGCCCGAGCAGCCGACCATGTGGAACCTTCTGAAAGGCTTTACTGAAATCCATATAGGGTATGTCCACCACACTGCCCTCGTCAACCTTCCTGGTCACTTCCTTAAAAAACTCGAACAAAATTTGTAAGGCATGATCTGTCATGCACATAGCTATGCTGACTGTTCAAGTCAAACTCTGTCTTTCCAGATGCATGCATATCTTATCTCTCAGAACCTTCTCAAGTGGTTTACCAAAAGCAGATGTGAAGCTTACTGGTCTATATTTCCCAGTTTTTTCTTTGCAGCCCTTCTTGAATAAGGGCACAACATTTGCTACTGTCCAGTCTTCCGGGACCTTCGCCCCTGACCTGTCTTCTCCAGCCTCTTGCAGTGCTCTTGGATATATCTGGTCAGGACCAAGAGATTTATTTGTACTTATTTGACTTTATGCATTCTACTATGTCCAACAGCACCTCCACTGTGATATGAATGGTACCAACATATGACAACTAAATTACCCCCACCCCCCACCCCGCCACCCCCCCCCCCCCAAAAGCTCACAGATCTTCATGTCTTTCTTCATGGTAAACACAGAGGGGAATTTGAGGACCTCACCCATCTCTTGTGGTTTTACACATGAATGCCCACTTTGTATTTTAAGGAGTCCTATTTTCTCTCTCGTCGTTCTTTTACTTTACTATACTAAAAGCACATCTTTGGATCCACCCTCATTTTCTCAGCCAAGGCTATCTCATACCCCCTTTTCGCCCTCCTGATTTCCTTCTTCAGTAAACCCCTGTATCCCTTGTGTCTCTCCAGAGATTGTATTGATTCCAGCTGCCTGAACCTGAGCCACGCCTCCATTTTTTGCTGGTCAGAGCCTGATTATCTCTTGTCATCCAGGGTTCTCTCTTCCTGCCTCATTTTCCCTTCACCCTCACAGGAACATATAGACCTTGACTTTTAAAGGCCTCCCACTTACCAGAGATCCTTTTGCCTGGAAACAAGCTACTCCCATCAACCTTTGCAAGTCCCTGTCTAATTTCAACAAAATATGCCTCGCCCTAATTTAGAACTTGAATCTGTGGACCAATTCTGTCCCTCCCATAACTATTTTAAAATTCATATTATTCTAGTCACCGGTCCCAAAATGCTCCCCCACTTTACCTCCATCACCTATTCTGCCCTATGCCCCAACAGTAGGTGAGTTTGTCCCTTCCCGAGTAAGACCCTCCATATGCTGCTTATGGAAACTTTCCTGAACACACTTAAGATATTACGTTCCAGCGAAGTTCTTAACAATCTGGATGTCCCAGTTTTTGTTAGTATAATTAAAATCACCTATTATGAAAATCCTATTGTTCTTGCAAGTCTCCCCAGTCTCCCTGCATACTTGTTCCTCCAATTCGCATTGATTATTTGGAGGCTTATAGTGCAACCGCTGTAACATCACCATCCACCTCTATCTTCTTTGCACCATCCACAAAACCTCACTGAACATTATCTCAGTTATTTTATCTTTAAATACTGGAGTGGTATGCACCTAAATCAGAACTATTGGTCTTTAAACTGTTTCCATTTACATCTCTCCTTTGCAATTATTTTGACACCCACAGCACCCTTTGTTAAGGCACAGTGGAGATATCGAGCTGTAAATGGATGGGAGCTGCACATCCTGTCACTGCCAGTATCGGCTGCAAGTTTCCCCACACTGGGCAGTGATCTAACACAGTGTTACCGAACAATGCAACAGCCTGGGTTTACATATGAATGAACCAGTGCAGTCTGCACAGCTTCTCATGCTGGACATTTAGCCCAGGATTATAGATCAAGCATTGGTGTGGACTGCACAGAGTTTCACTCTAGACATTGCTGGGTTGCATTCAGCTGTTCGCTAGCCAGATCTACACACTGCTCCATCCTTAACGTACAATGGATGGGCTGCTTATGTGAGTTGGATTGCGAATGTGAGAGAACGAAACATCTGGCAATGCCTTTATTTTGTGTTTTCGTTTTTGTGATTGGACCCTTCAAATCCTGACTCATCCGATTAGACCCGACCCTCTGGATGAGTCATGGTGACTGTTGTTACAGCATCTGGGTCTACAATATGACCAACAAATGGAGCAGAGGCTGCAGAGAGGGGAGTCTCCATAAAATGGAATGAGGAAATCACAATCAGATCAGCCGTGGTCTTAGTGAATGGTGGGGCAGGATTGTGTGGACCACGAAAGCAATTTATTCATCTATTTCTGTTTGTAACAGGCGCACTCCCCTTCTCTCCCAGTGTCCCATACTGGTGGTGAGTGAGTCACCTCCTCCTGTTCCTGCGTAACAGGATCCTCAGGCCTCACTAGCCTCCAGATTTCCCTGTGTCCCAGTCTCGAGCCGTTGAATGACTCCCTCCTGTTCCTGTGTCCCATAACAGACTTGAAAGTTAAATAAACACTTCCTGCCCCTCTGTAACAGGCTAGAGAGGCTGAATAGGCTCCTCCTGACCCTGTATAACAGACCCAAGACATTAAATGACACAGCAACCTCTGGATTATGAGCAGCTGTTAAACTGTATCTGATGGAGGTCCATCCCTTCTCAGTTACCGAAACACAAATAACACAATGTACTCCAGGTGTCCTCTTAGTGACACCTCATACAACTGCATCGACAAATCCTTTTATTTTGAATGATTTTGTTTACAAAATGTGCTAATGTTCCAGCGTTCCACCTTTTCAAGTAGCAACAGGCTAATATGGGCTGAATGGCCTTCTCCTTTCCTTCTGTAAGAGGCCCAGAGGGACAGAATTGCTTTGGCCTGTTCCTGAGCAGCAGTCTCAGTGCTCTGTCTCAAGGTTATGAAAGGATTTGAAAACAGGGTATTAAAACCAGGAGTAGCCTCACACCGGATAATAAGTATCATACTTTGTGTTAAGGTATCTAGAAACTTGCCCACCCGACTTTTTTTTGTGTAGCCGATCTGTTATTTTATCACTGCTTCCTTTCATAAACAGAGTGGAACATATATAGACCCCTGCAGTGTCCTGTTAATACTCTCGTATGCAAGGAAAAATATGATTTAAAAAATTGAAAGATTTATGGTCCATCCCTCAGCAACCCTATTCCATTCCATCCAAAACCAGTAAAACTTCCCTTTTATAGTGATATGAAAACTATAGAGCTGGTTAACTGATCCTATTTGTTCTGTAAGCTTGATTAATGCCAATCTCCATGGATTCTAATTATCCCAGTGGAGTGTTTCCATCTTTTCATGATAAATGGACTCCATTCAATGTGTTATCCCATAACATGAGCGGGAGCATCACCGACAGCACTGACAGGGATCAGCAGATCCAGAGAGAGGGGGAGGAGAGATCAGAATCTGAGAACAGTCGACTGGAATATTCCAACAATAGACAGGAGTTTATCCGATTATATTTGGTATATTTTTGCATTTTATTGGTTGCCATTATCATGGCGGATCTATTATGCTCTTCGCATTGTTCAATATTTTTATTATCCATTCCTGGCTATCGTTGGTGTTCCTGGTAAGTGTCACTGTACAGTTTTTGTTTCTATAAACCAGTTATGACTGTATAATACTGTTCTTTCATATTATCTACACTTAAGACCATAAGACCATAAGACATATGAGTGGAAGTAAGGCCATTCGGCCCATCGAGTCCACTCCGCCATTCAATCATGGCTGAATCGCATTTCAGCTCCACTTACCAGCATTCTTCCCGTAGCCCTTAATTCCTCTAGACAACAAGAATCTATCAATCTCAGCCTTGAAGACATTTAGCGTCCCGGCTTCCACTGCACACCGTGGCAATGAATTCCACAGGCCCACCACTCTCTGGCTGAAGAAATGTCTCCGCATTTCTGTTCTGAAATGACCCCCTCTAATTCTAAGGCTGTGTCCCCGGGTCCTAGTCTCCTCGTCTAACGGAAACAATTTCCTAGCATCCACCTTTTCCAAGCCATGTATTACTTTGTACGTCTCTATTAAGTCTCCCCTTAATCTTCTAAACTCCAACGAATACAATCCCAGTATCCTCAGCCGTTCCTCATATGCTGGACCTGTCATTCCAGGGATCACCCGTGTGAATCTCCGCTGGACACGTTCCAGTGCCAGTATGTCCTTCCTGAGGTGTGGGGACCAAAACTGGACACAGTACTCCAAATGGGGCCTAACCAGAGCTTTATAAAGTCTTAGTAGTACATCTCTGCTTTTATATTCCAACCCTCTTGAGATAAGAGACAACATTGCATTCGCTTTCTTAATCACAGACTCAACCTGCATGTTGACCTTTAGAGAATCCTCGACTAGCACTCCCAGATCCCTTTGTGCTTTGGCTTTATTAATTTTCTCACCATTTAGAAAGTAGTCCATGCTTTTATTCTTTTTGTCAAAGTGCAAGACCTCGCACTTGTTCACGTTAAATTCCATCAGCCATTTCCTGGACCACTCTCCCAACCTGTCTAGATCCTTCTGTAGCCTCCCCACTTCCTCAGTACTACTTGCCTGTCCACCTAACTTCGTATCATCAGCAAACTTCGCTAGAATGCCCCCGGTTCCCTCATCCAAATCATTAATATATAATGCGAACAGCTGTAGCCCCAGCACCGAACCCTGCGGGACACCGCTCGTCACCGGCTGCCATTCTGAAAAAGAACCTTTTATCCCAACTCTCTGCCTTCTGTTAGACAGCCAATCCTCAATCCATCCCAGCAGCTCACCTCGAACACCATGGGCCCTCACCTTGCTCAGCAGCCTCCCGTGTGGCACCTTATCAAAGGCCTTTTGAAAGTCTAGATAGACCACATCCACTGGGTTTCCCTGGTCTAACCTACTTGTTACCTCTTCAAAAAATTCCAACAGGTTTGTCAGGCATGACCTCCCTTTACTAAATCCATGTTGACTTGTTCTAATCAGACTCTGCTCTTCCAAGAATTTAGAAACCTCATCCTTAATGATGGATTCTAGAATTTTACCAACAACCGAGGTTAAGCTGATTGATCTATAATTTTCCATCTTTTGCCTTGATCCTTTCTTGAACAAGGGGGTTACAACAGCCATCGTCCAATCATCCAGGACCTTTCCTGACTCCAGTGACTCTTGAAAGATCTCAACCAATGCCTCTGCTATTTCCTCAGCCACCTCTCTCAGAACTCTAGGGTGTATCCCATCGGGGCCAGGAGATTTATCAATTTTAAGACTTTTTAACTTTTCTAGCACTATCTCTTTCGTAATGGCAACCATACTCAACTCAGCCCCGTGACACCCTTTAATTTTTGGGATATTACTCATGTCTTCCACTGTGAAAACTGACGCAAAGTACTTATTATGTTCTCCTGCTATTTCCTTATCTCCCATCACTAGGCTTCCTGCATCAGTTTGAAGTGGCCCAATGTCTACTTTTGCTTGTCGTTTGTTTCTTATGTACTGAAAGAAACTTTTACTATTATTTCTAATATTACTGGCTAGCCTACCTTCATATTTGATCCTCTCATTTCTTATGACACTCTTTGTTATCCTCTGTTTGCTTTTGTATCCTTCCCAATCTTCTGATTTCCCACTGTTCTTAGCCACTTTATAGGATCTCTCTTTTTCTTTAATACATTTCCTGACTTCCTTTGTCAGACAAGGTTGTCTAATCCCTCCCCGGTTAATCTTTCTTTTCTTGGGAATGAACCTCTGTACAGTGTCCTCAATTATACCTACAAACTCCTGCCATTTTTGCTCTACTGTCTTCCCGGTTAGCCTCTGCTTCCAGTCTATTTTAGTCAGTTCCTCTCTCATGCCCTCATAATTACCTTTATTCAACTGTAACACCATTACATCCGATTTTGCCTTCTCTCTTTCAAACTCCAGACTGAACTCTACCATATTATGGTCGCTACTTCCTAAGGGTTCCCTTACTTTAAGATCTTTTATAGAGTCTGGTTCATTGCAAAGCACTAGGTCCAGAATAGCCTGCTCTCTTGTGGGCTCCATGACAAGCTGTTCCAAAAAGCCATCCTGTAAGCATTCCATGAATTCCCTTTCTTTAGATCCACTAGCAACATTATTTACCCAGTCTACCTGCATATTGAAGTCTCCCATGATCAATGTAACCTTGCCTTTCTGACATGCCTTCTCTATTTCCCGGTACATGTTGCGTCCCTATTATTGTTCCTGTTGAAACTCTGAATCCAGATATTTACTCTACACACCACTACTAACTGCATCAATGAAGGTGCTCAATTACTGTCTCCCTCTGCTCTGACAGTGTTACTCATGGGTCTCTATATTGACCTATTCATTTTCAGCGGAGAACGACGATGTATTGCATCTTTGCCTTTGCTATTTAAATATTAAGAGCATGCAGGACACTGTCCAATTTTCTGGTTACAATCTCCACCTTTTCCCAGTGTTTTCATTCCATCCCTGGCCAATATCTGCGGCTGAAGCAGACGAGTCATAACTGTGGGTGATCCCTTTGACTATGAGCTGATTCTTGACACCTTGCCTTCACCATTTCTAACTTGAAAAACGCATCACTCCACAATGTATCTCACTGGCTTATTCCATCTGCTGTTTGAACCTTGAGCTATGAAATACTGTCTTAATGAAGTTAATAATCTGCTGCTGACACTCCCGGCTTCAAACCTGCCGAAGCAAATCTGATTCGAATTCACACCAAACTCCCATCCATCTGTCATTCATGTGCACGCCGATGTATATTGCTATTGTGTCTGGCAATACCTTCAGTTTGGCATTCTCAAACACTTTACCTCATCTGTCCATGAAACTTCCCTCACTTCCCTCGTTCTCTCTCTGTTGATTATCCAAAAGTCTGTCAGTTGTTCATATTTAAAATTGTTTCCTTCACGTGTGTTCCTTCTCAAACAATGAGTTTCGCATTCAACCACGCCAATCGCGCACGCACACGCACTCTCTCAGTCTCTGATGAACACACACACACATACAGAGAGAGCAAACCTTCCCATTGGAGATAGTAATCTGATGCGAGTATAGTTAGCATATGATAGTAAAGTCTGCAATACTCTCATGCTGGGCAGATAGTGCAGTTCACTGAGCAACACACTAGCATGGTCTGCACAGCTCTCCATGCTGGGCTGTCATCTTGTCCCAGTTTATGTTGTTTGTTGTGTTCTGTGAAGCAGATTCAGAATTTGATATAACAAACCATTTCAGCTGATCTGACAAAGCCTTTATTCAATGTTCTCATTCTTGTAATTTTACTCTCGAAGATCTTACTTCTCCAGTCAGTCCCACTGCTCTGTCTTTATTCCCCATATTTCCACAACCTCCTCCCAGTTAATTAACTGCCTGTTTCTGTCTTTAATGTGAATCTCTCAGTCTCTCTGTATCTTTCCCTGGCCTTGGGTTTTGTCTCCCTAGTGTATCGAGTGCTGGCATTGTGTAGCTCAAGAATACTGAAATGGTGTGTGTCAGGCTGTTTTTCACTTCCCGGTATTTCCCATGTGATGGCCATGGACAGGCGTGTTTCAGAAGTTATGAGACACATCCTTATAACTTGGACTGTACCTGTGTTTGCCCCACTCAGGTGACCTTGCGATCAGTAACACGAGGAAGCCCATTGAGTAAAGGACCAGACATCTAAATTGTGTGACAATGCTGTCATTGTTTTTTTAAAAAAAGGTTATTTTCTCTTTTTTTTTGACAAGAGGTCATAAAGGCCAAACTGCCGACTGAAAATGGCTCAAGTAAATAACTTACGGGGTTTTTAGGGTTTTTTAATAAATAGTAGTAACAATGGCCAGTTCGCACAGACCAGGCTTTCTCGTTTGTTTTTTCTTGCAGCTGTAACAATCACCGGGTGCTTGGGGAAAAAGGGGTTGGAAGTTTTAGTAAATTATCTCTAGCTGCTACTCTCTCTAATGCCTCACTTGATGGTGTTTCCTCCTGGATTGGAGAACTGTATGCAAGAATACATGTCTGAATGTTCCTTTTTGCCAAGGGGTGTGTTTAGGTGATGTTAATAGATTGAACAGTTCATTTGTAGAACGTACTATCCATTATTCGGTTAAGGTTTCCAATAGTTAGGTTATTCTAAATTCCTCTTCATTTTGTATGGCTTTTCATTAGAGTGTTTAAATATATTGTGTTTTACTTAATGGTGAGTGGTTTGACGAGTAGCATCACATCTGGAACACCCACTTCACATCTACCTTTAAAATACGAAAAGGTTCGCATCCAAGCTCCCTCCTTAAAATAGTTTGAGGCAGTCTGGTTCATCTATAGCAAACTGGGAACTCTTGTCGGGTAACACCAAATTGGGTTTAGAATTCCAATCTCTACAGTGTGCAAACAGGCCATTCGACCCAACAAGTCCACACCGACCCTCCGAGGAGTAACCGACCCAGACCCATTCCTCGACCCTGTTATTACACATTTACCCCGACAAAGACTCATAATCCACACATCCCTGAAAACTACAAGAAATTTAGCATGGCCAATTCACATGACACGCACACCTTTGGATTGTGGGAAGAAACCAGCGAATCCAGAATAAGCTCATGCAGACACAGGAGAGCATGCACCAGGAGGCTATTGGGTTCCAAGGTCGCGTATGGTAGCTGTTAGTGTCTTTCGTTCCGGATGTTGAATTCAATTGGTTTAAACAGTGTTTTGGGAATAAAGATTCTTTCAGTCACTGAGAGTTCTCTGGGTGTGGAAGAAGTGAAGTTGGGGGTGTTACAAAAGGTAATGAAGGCAAAGCTATAGGAATTGGCAGACGAGCTGGAGTTGGGATTGTGTTCGTCTGTGAGAAAATGAGAGATAATTACAGCTATAACTCGGCAATTACATTTGGTGGAAGCGCCATCAGAGACTTTGGAAATTCCGAGAATTCAATTTCAAATGAGGCACCGTGAACATGAGAAGGAATTGAAACAGTTTGAATTATGATGAAAAGTAGAAATAAAATGAAGAAGAGGAGACAAAAAGAAAGAAGAAAAGCAGAGAGATTTAACTTCAAGAGTTAGTAATTAGAGAGGAACGTTGACATAGAAGGTGGTGATGAAGGTAGATGGTAGGCTGCATGAGGAGGATAGTGAGGATGAGCAACCCTATAGTGGCCAAAGGCTTGATGGGGATCTGTTTAAATACATTCAGACATTATCTAAATTTAATGAGAATGATGGGGGAGCCTTCTTAATTTAATTTGAGAAAGTGGCTAAACAAATGCAGTGCCCAGTGATCATGTGATTTAGTTGATTCAAACAAAGCTGATAGGTATTTGCCTCCCTCTCAGAGGCGGGGTCTGGGGAGGAGGAGGAGGTGAAGAAAGCCATCTGAAGTGCACATGAGCTTGTGCCAGAAACGGACAGACAGTTTCAGGATCGAAAATAGGGTCCGGGGGTAAACACACATGGAGTTTGAAAGGATCAAACAAAGTGATTTTGAAAGGTGGGTAAGGGTATTAAATCAGAGCAAACCTATGGCACTCTTAGAGAGATTCTTATTTTGGAGAAGTTCAACAATTCACTTCCTGCAGTCGTGAGAACTCGTGTGGAAGAGCAAAGAGTTACAACGGCAAGATTAGAAGCTGAAATGGCTGATGATGATGATGATTGAGTTCAGAAATCAAAGCTTCGTTTCTGTGAGGGAGTGAGAAGAATGTGTGAGATCTTCTTAAAACATATCCCTGTGAGAGTAAGGTTTACTGACATAGGCCAGGAGTAGCAGGTAAAAAGGTTACAGCATTAAGAGGTACAGAAGCATGTAATTCTTTTATGCTGAGATCTGAGGAGCTATGTCATTCAGAGGGACTATTGGAGAGATGTGAAGTGCTCCATTATGTAACATGTGGTTGGAGTGTCCAGTGGAAACATCAACAGATTTATTCCACAATGGGGAAGGAGGCCTTGAGCTTGGTGTTGGCGTTACAACATTTCAGCATTTAAATTGCGAATAACATACATGAGACAAATCTTTATCACTGATCGTGACCCCTTAAAGTTTTTGGAGAAGTTCAGGGAGAAGAATATCAGTCTGTTTCGATTGAGCTTATTATTGCTGCCATTCAGTTTGAAATTATACAGGTGACAGGGCGAGAAAACCTAAGGGTTTTGATACGTTGTGAAGACTTGGATGAAGAAAGACAAATGCATTCTGTGGCAGGAGCAAAATGACTGAAATCGAAACTAGTTGTGTACATTTGTATGGTCAGGGTCAATGTAATATATATATATATATATATATATATATGCACCTCTTCCTCCGCTACATTGATGACTGCATTGGTGCCACCTTGTACTCCCGCGAGGAGGTTGAGCAATTCATCAACTTCACCAACACATTCCACCCTGACCTTAACTTTACCTGGACCATCTCTGACGCCTCCCTCCCCTTCGTGGACCTCTCCATCTCCATTAATGACGACCGACTTGACACCGACATTTCTGACAAACCTACCGACTTCCACAGCTACCTGGATTAAACATCTTCCCACCCTACCTCTTGCAAAAATGCCATCCCGTATTCCCAATTACTCCGCCTCCACAGTATCTGCTCCCGGGAGGACCAGTTCCACCACGGAACACACCAGATGGCCTCCTTCTTTAGAGACCGCAATTTTCCTTCCCACGTGGTTAACGATGCCATCCAATGTATACCATCCACATCCCGCACCCCTGCCCTCAGACCCCACCCCTCCAACCATAACAAGGACAGAACGCCCCTTGGTGCTCACCTTCCACCCTACCAACCTTTGCATAAACCAAATCATCCGCCAACATTTCTGCCACCTCCAAACAGACCCCACCACTAGGGATATATTTCCCTCCGCACCCCTTTCCGCGTTCCGCAAAGACCGTTCCCTCCGTGACTACCTGGTCAGGTCCACGCCCCCCCACAACCCACCCTCCCATCCTGGCACCTTGCCCTGCCACCGCAGGAATTGCAAAACCTGCGCCCACAACTCCTCCGTGACCTCCATCCAAGGCCCTAAAGGAGCCTTCCACATCCATCAAAGTTTTACCTGCACATCCACCAATAACATTTATTGTATTCGTTGCTTCCGATGCGATCTCCTCTACATTGCGGAGTCTGGACGTCTCCTAGCAGAGCACTTTAGGGACACCTGCACCAAACAACCACATCGTCCTGTGGGCCAACATTTCAACTCCCTCTCCCACTCTGCCGAGGACATGGAGGTCCTGGGCCTCCTTCACCGCCGCTCCCTCACCACCAGACGCCTGCAGGAAAAATGCCTCATCTTCTGCCGAGGAACACTTCAACCCCAGGGCATCAATGTGGACTTGAACAGTTTCCTCATTTCCCCTTCCCCCACCTCACTCCAGTTCAAAACTTCCAGCTCAGCACTGCCCCCCATGACTTGTCCCACCTACCTATCTTCTTTTCCACCTATCCAATCCACCTCCCCCCCAACATATCACCTTCATCCCCTTCCCCATTCACCTATTGTACTCTATGCTACTTTCTCCCCACCCTCACCCTCCTCTCATTTATGTTTCCACCCTTCAGGCTCTCTGCCGGAATTCCTGATGAAGGGCTTTTGCCCGAAACGTCGATTTAACTGCTTCTCGGATGCTGCCTGAACTGCTTTGCTCTTCCAGCACCACTAATCCAGACTCTGGTTTCCAGCATCTGCAGTCATTGTTTTTACCTATATATGCATTTCAGTCCACTAATAGAGGATGATAAGGAGGTCTAAAATTAATCCATCTTTTTGTATATTGATGGATCATTTTATTAAAGGTGGAGTTGTGAGAATACTATCACTGTAAAAAGGTTATGTTCTCTTCGGTTGTTTTGAAGGGAGGTTCTAAAGGCAGAGGTGCTGAACTGCTGTCTGAACACAGTTTAAGTAAATAACTGAGGAGGCCTTTAGGTTTCATTAAATGGTGATAACAATCGAAGGGCAGTGGGCAGCTCTCCCAGACCAGGATTTCTCGTTTTGTTTTTAGCTGAAGCATTCAGAAGCTGTTGGGAATCCAAGAAGGGTTAGGAGTTTCAATAGCTGCTTTTCTCTCTGAGATCTCTGTTGATGTTGATATCTCCTGGATCGGAAAATTGCTGTAAGAATCTGTATTTGAATATATATTTGTTCCAAGCAGTGTATACCAAGAAGGTACAGTATCTATTGTTTGTGTAAGTGTTCCAACATATAAGCTATACCAAAATGTTCTTCTCTTTTATTGGATTTTAACTAAAACATTTGAATAAATTATATTTTGCTAAATGACGAGTGGTTTGACCAGTCACAACATATCTGGAACGCACACTTCCAATCGATGTTTAAAATAAGGAAAGGTTTGGGTCTAAACGGCCTTCTTCAAACATTTTGCGGGGATCTGTAGCCGAGGGGTTTCTGACTGTCTCCTGTTACTGAAAAGTTAGTGGAGGGGCTGGGGATGGTTTGCTGGAGGTTGTGCTGTGAGCTGCCTCAGACATTCAGGGAGACCTGAGGATTTGCTGACCCAACTCTGGATGGAGCATGGGGACAGTGGTTACAGCATCTGGGCCTGTAACATGAACAACAAATGGAGCAGAGGCTGCAGAGAGGGGAAGCTCTGAAACCACGGAGTGAGTGTGTGTGGGGAAAGGGATCTGCTGTATCCTCCCCGGATTTTCCAGGAACAGCTTCCCAAGATTTACTTAACCCAGGAGCAGAGTGTGAGGGGACACTGATTGAACAAGGAGCTGGTCACAGAGCGGGGTGTCACCTCCTTCAACACGACCCACAGCTTCACACCAGGGGGAGGATGGTGCTGCCAGTTGCTGTTAGGGTCATGTTTCTTTCAGCTTCTATGATCCAGAACTTTCCAGGCAGGACTGGGTGACATATCCATAATCTCCCAGTGTCTCAACATCAATGTCACCATTCGTTGATGGAGGGTATATATGGTGGATGAGGTAAATAGATTGTTTCTCCCTCAGCAGGGAGCTGCCAGTTTGTATCCAGTATAATGGGATTCCCGATGGTGTACATGGCACCTGCAGAGTATCCATGTCAATGGGGAGAGGTAGAGGAACTGAAGGAGCTCTCTCTCTATTAATGCTACAGTGTGCCCATCACAGTATATCATGTTGGTGAATACCCACTCTCCTAGCAGCAGTCACGGCCTCTTCATTCAGAAGCAGTAAGCCATTCCCATCGTCATCGGGTCTCCACGTCGAAAGAAATGAATATATCTTGGATAAAGGTCGTCCTCTTGATGCACGTTTCAAAACACCATCCCCACCACCAATCAACCACATCAAAGTAGTCCATGTGTACGGAGAGCAATGGGGTCACTGGAATGTTTTGGGAGCTGACGATCAGGGATGGAGCAAAATCTCCCAAGTCTGAACAGGTCTGAGTGAACCCCCCAGTACACAGTATCATTAAGTCCTGTATTCCCTCTCCATTTCAGTAACATACTGCCTTCCATTACTCTGTAAATGAAATGACAGGTTATATCATGTTAAATTCCACTTGCTAAACTATTATCTATTGCATTTACCTCTGAATCTATCTGCAGACTCTTCACCCTCTCTTGATAATTTATTCTCTTGCTTACCACAGCGACATCACCAAACTCAGCATCTGTATATCTGTTCCGTCCTCCTGATCATTAATGTCGACTGTAACTAGTTGAGAACTCAGCGCTGGTCACGGTGTGACCCTACTGTTTACGTTCTGTCTGACTGATTGAGACTGATTTATCCTGAGTGCCCGCTTCCTGTATGATACCCAGTCCTTCCCCATTCCTGTGCAACACAGTTGAAGAGTTGAATAAGAACAAGGAGCATCTGTGAGGAATCCAACCACTCGATGAGGCTGATGTCAACACGACCTCTGTTCCACCTTCCTGCCATCTCTGCATCCTAAAACTTTAGTCTCTTATGTAGATTGTGTCACATTAGAAAAATCCACTCCACATCGACACTTTCATTTACTTTTAGCATTTTACAGACCTCAATGAGATCTCCTTTCATTCTTATAAACTCGAGAGTATAGGCCTAAACTGCTCAATTTCTCTTCATAAGACAAACACTTCAAATATGGAATCAATCTAATGAAGCTCTTCTGAGTTGCCTCCAATGGAAATACCTCATTCTGCAGGACACCCAAACTGTACTCCAGTTGTAGCTTCACTAACGCCTTGCATAGCTACACCAACACTCCCTACCTTTCTACTCTATCCTTTTATAAATAAACACTGAAATTATGCTTGCATTTCTCATAACTAGCAGTACCCACAGGCAGGTTTTCTGTGATATGCAAGCAGACACCCAGATCGCTCTGCACTTAAGCACTTTGAACTTTCTCTCCATGTAGATAATAATTTGTCTTTCTATTATACTGGCCAATTTGAATAGCCCCATATTTACTCACTTTAATTTTCCTTGCCAAATGTTGGCCCGTTCACCCAACCTGTCCATATACTTTTTAAATCTCTTGCATTATCATTCCGACGTAATTTCCCACCAATGTTAGTGTCATCTGAAAATGTGATGTCATATTTTCTATCCAGTCAACCAAGTACAGTAATACTAATGATCGCAAATGAGAACTGAAATCAATAGCACACCACAAATTGCATTTCCCAAAATAAATGACACATTTAGTCCATCTGACTGCATTTTGTTGGTTAACCAATCCTCCATCCAAGCTAATAAATTACTCCTAAACCCATGTTGTCTGATCTTACCACTTACTCTGTGGAGAAGCGATATATCCGATGCCTTCAGGAAGGCCAGATACATTCCATCTCCAGGAATCCTACTTTCCACTTTGCTTGTCACATCTTTAAGTAACTCAAGCAAACACTTCAAACTCGATTTATCCTTTATACAACCATGTTGACTCCGATGGATTGTGGTTTAACTTTGCAAGTATCCTCAACAATGGATTCTAATAATTATCTTAAATTAAACTAGCTTATCATTACGTTTTAGTCCCAAATGTATACAGTTATTATAATTTCTTCCCTTTCGAATTCCTTTACGTTTTCTTTGAATTCCTGTTTAATGGGCAAAAGGTTTTAAGAGGTCTACTCCAATTGCTGTTTGAGGCAAGTGTGGCTGGCTGGAATCATCATCCTGCTGGTGTACAATCTCGATGGGCTGGCATCTTTCTGGTGTTCCCATGCTAATGTCTCCAAGGCCAGAATGACCTTCTCCCGTTGATGCATTAGGGGGTTGGGGGATTATGGAATCCTCCTGTTCCTGGGTAACATTTTGAGGGGCTGATGGGTCTTTTCATACTTCCCCATAACAGGTGGAAATGCTGAACGGTCTCTGAATGTATCCCGGAGATGGGACCGAGGGAGTGATTGATCTTCCCTTGTTCCCGTACAACAGACATGCGTCTGAATTACGTTTTCCTTTCTCATGAAAGAAGTGTCAGACAGTTTTTATCCTTATCCAGAATGGATTCCTCCACTATCTGTTTAATTTGCTTCACTTGTTGAAATAGGCTCGGTTGGTCTGAACGGCCTCCTGTTATCCCAGTGTAACAATCTCCAGTCACTGTGTGACCTCATCCAGTTGTTACAGTTGTTACAGACTTGAGGTGGCTGAATGAAATGATTGTGTTGCTGTTTAACAGGATACTGGTGCAGCATGGCCTCCCATTATAGGCTCGAGTGGCTGATTGACCTCCTTCTGTAAATGTATATCAGGCTCTAGGGGCTGACTAGCCTCATCCTGTTTTGGTGAAACAGGCTCGAACGCCTGAATATCCTCCTGTTGTTCCTGTGTAATAGGCTGGAGAACGGAATGGATTCCTCCATTATATGTGTAATTTGCTTCACTTGTTGATTCCTTCTGTCATCTGTGTTGAAATAGGACACTCTTTAACTTATGTAAACTCCAATGGCTACTGGGTCAACCTGACCATCGTTTCATTATAAGCTCGCACTTTCATTGCAGGAATCAGTTGAGGGAACCAACTCTGAGCTACTTCAAATATAACAACATCCTTTCTTCATTGAAGAGATTAAATCTGTACACACTTCTCCAGATGTGATCTCACTAAGACCCTGTACAGCAGCAGCAACACTTTACCAGCCTGTTGTAAGGTTCCCACCCAGGTTAGAGCTGTCTCAGCTCTCTGGGGGAATACAGAACATTGTTGGAAAATCATTGTCCTTCTCTACTCCATCAGCATAATGGGAGATCTGGAGAAATTAAAGTTTGAGAAGATCATAAATGATGTGGCGAGATGATCTCTACCATTAATCCCCCCAGAGCCCACGCTCAGATTCCACAGAATCAAGTAAGGTGGAGCGCAAAAACAGCAAGGAGGAGCAAACATTGATGGGAGTTATATATCAAAGTGAAAGCTGCAATACAAATGCTGGACATGTTATAAAACAGGAAATGAGAGATTCACATTTGTGGCTACTGCAGTAATAGTGTACTGTTTAAGTTATATCTAAACTGTGTTAACCCAAGTGAATGCTAATGCTGGGAAAAATGGATTTCATGACCACGTGTGAGATGGTTTACATGAACATTATGTCGAGCACTGAGCTCGATATCAGGTTATTTAGGAATTGGTGTTGAGTAATCAGAAGGGCTAATTGAAATTTTTGCTGGGAAGGACCTTTTGGGAACAGTGATCACAATGTATAGGTTTTCTTTTATGCTGTCTGAGTACACGATAGTTTCATTTTTATTTGAAGTAACCGTTATAAATCGGAATCATGCAAGCCATGAAGGTGTGAGGAGATAATGGGGACGACAGATACTGGAGATCAGAGTCGAAGAATGTGGTACTGCAAAAGCACAGTCAGGCAGCATACTGAGAGCAGATAAATCGATGTTTCGGGCATGAACCCATCATCAGGAATGAAGCTTATGGGCCAAGGGGGCTGAGAGATAAATGAGAAGGGGGAGCGGCAGGGGGGATGTAGCTGGGAATGCGATAGGTAGATGAAGGTGGGGTTGAAAGTAATAGGTGACGAATGGAGACAAAACTCCTCATCTACTGCATCCATTAAACCCAATGTGGTCTTCTCTACATTGGCGAGGCAGGAGGTCAACTTGTGGATCATTTCAGAGAAGATCTCGAGGACGGCCACATTGAACAACTCCATCGCCGTGTGGCTGAGTACATTAACTCCCCTTCCCACTCTGCCAGGGACATGTGGGTCCTGGGCCTGCTCCACCGCCAAACCCGAGCCACCAGAAGCCTGGAGGAATAAAGCCTCATCTTCTGCCTTGTGACCCTCCAACCACAGGGGATCATAGTGGAGTTCCCCATTTCCCCATTTCCCCTAATCCCACCTTATCCCACTCCAAAATTCCAAGTCAGCACTTTTGAATGTTCCTTATGTGTCCACCTTCCTTCCTATCAATCTGGACCACCCTCCTCTCTGACTATCACTTTCAACCCCACCTTCTTCTACCTATTAGATGAAAGGAGGCAGCTTAGAAAAATGCCAAGTGTTGCAGTAAGCCAATGGATTCAGAGAGATGTAGGACCCAGCAAAGGATGACCAAGAAACTGAGAAGAAAATCAGAAAGAGAAAAAGCGTGCAAACGAAAGAAAAACATGAAGACTGCTAAAAAGCGTCTGTCAATGTATGGAAAAAATAATAAAAACAAGACCAAATGTGGAACAATTGGAGTGCGTTCACAATAATTTATTGCAGAGAACAGAGAAATCACAGGGAAAAGAAACAGTTTCTTTGTGTCTATCTTCATGGAAGAATGTCCAGAAATTCTTCCAGAAATACCAAGTAACCATGGGACTTTTATAAGTAAAGTCTAAGATCATTCTTATCAATGTTGAGGTCATCTTTGAAAAGAAAGCTGGATTGAGTATTTATAAATCTGACAGTCTAGATGTACTTCATACAAGAATTTCAGAGGAAGCAGCAATAGACTTGTTGATTGCATCGCGGATTTTCACTTTATTTTACGACACATTTCCCGAAAGTCATTTCGCCAATCTGGATAAGGCAAAGGTTATAAATATTATCCAACAGTTTAAGAAAGGATGAATTTGGAGAATGGTGAACTACAGACCAGTAACTTGTCATCCGCAGTCGGGTGTCTATTGGACTCGATTACAAAGAACATGCTACTAGATATATAGACGGTAATAACATAACTGGGGAGTGTGAGAATGTACCGATGAAAGAAAAACCAGAAGTGGAAAACATCCACTTGAAATAGTTTCAAGATTATTCTTGGAGACATACGCAATGAAGAACCAATGGATAACGTATAGTTGGATATTCATGAGCTTTTTTTAAAGAACATGGAGAAGTGCAAGTAGGCGAGAAAAAGGAGAATCCCACGATATTCTACACGGACAAGTAGAACAGAATAATCAGCAAACAGTTAGTGTCCATTAGAAATCAAAGGGGCAATCTGTGTGTCAAGCTCGAGAACATTGATGGATTGTAACACATTCATGTAATTTCGAGAAAGAATTTGAGGCTTTGTTCTGGATAAATTTGGACGAATGTCCATGTCTGAATGAGTTGTATCACAGGAGGGTGTTGAGGTCAAGGGAGGAAAGACCCTGACTGAATATTTTAATTAGAATCTGACCATAGGGGACGTACCAGAGAACTGGAGAACTGTTAATACGATTCCACTTCACAGTAAGGGTGGGAGAGATAGACCAGGGAACTATAGACGAGTGAATATTAGATCACTGTTAAGGAAACTACTGGATCAAATAGGGAATGAGAATATCGAACTCCAATCAGAGTCACAAGGTTTGATCAGGGATAATTATCATGACTTGATCAGAAGGAAGTCATATCCAATGGATTTGATTGAATTAGTTTGATGAGATCGATTGTTGAGTTTTGTAGGAAAGCCTTAGACAAATTTCCACCTGGGAAACGGAAAAATAAAGTAAACTCTCACAATATGAATGATAACTTGACAAGTTATGATAAAAATTGTCTTCGTGTCAGGAGGCAGAGGATGGTGGGAGAAGGCTGTTTGTGTGACTGGAGACCAGTGTCCCCTGGTGTACCACAGGGATCAGTGCTGTGTCCCTTATTGTTTGTGCCATTCATAAAAAATATATAGATTTGAATGTGGAGGGGGTTTGGTGGAGAGTGGGGAAGATGTGATAAGTGAGTGTATGTTTGACATAAAGATTGGCTGGGTGGTTAGAAGTGAGGAGGAAGGCCTTAAGTTATAGGAAGATGCAGATAGAATGGTCAGATGGGCAAATCAATGGCAGATAGAATGTAACCCTGATAAATATGAGGTGATGCACTTTGGGAGAAGGAACCAGGCAGGGGAGGACTCAATGAATGGCTGCACACTGGAAAGTTCAGATTCTGCTTCTCCACACATGTGACTGGACAGGTTAATGGGCTAGTTAAGAATTGGACCTTGGGTATTGTGTTTCCTAATTAGGGCGTAGATTATAAGAACAATACAGGGCTTTGGTTCGGAGAAAATGGAATACTGTATGTAGCTCTGGGAGCCACATTCCAGGAAGGATGTGATTATGCTGGAGAGGGTGCAGAGGTGATTCACCAGGATGTTCCCTAGGATGGAGCATATCAGCTATGGAGAGAGGCTGGATAAGCTCAGGTTGTTTACTTTGGAGCAGAGAAAGCTGAGGGGTCCGTGATTCAGAAGGATAAGATTATGAGCGACACGGGCAGGGTGGACAGACAGCAGCTGTTCCTTTTAGTCTTTGGGTCAAGCCAGTACACTTTTAAAGTGAAGAGTTTGAGGATCAGAGAGGATTTAAACTTTTTTTCACCTAGAGGGTATTTTGTTTTGGGATTACTTCCTGTGAGGGGAATTATCACTAGTAACCTCACAATCATTAAAAAGTACTTAGACGAGCATTTGGAAGTATAATAACATTTTAGTCTATGGGCCTGCTGCAGGGAAGTGGAACTAATATAGATCGTGCTATACTTCTGTTGGCACAGAGTCTATGATCCTGTGAATGTATGGTGTGGAAGGTCAATTATTGAGCAGTTTAAGGCAGGAATTGATGAGTTTCTGAAGAGTATATTCACAAGGGTTATAAGAGTGAACGGTGACAACTTGTTAAATTATGTCAATGTGAGAAATATGAGAAAACAAGTGCAGTTTCCTTAGAGTTTGAAACCAGAGAATGGAGAATGGGGAACAGAGAAATGGCAAAACTGTGAAGCCACTACTTCCGTTTTGTCTTCACAGAACTTTCTAACAGTACTAGGAAAACCAAGTCTGGTGTGGGAAAATGGGATAGAGCACATGGAACATAGAACATAGTAAGGAAATGGTTTCGGATAAATTTTTGGGACTGAAAGTAATGGTCATAGAAAACACTAACATAGATTTATGAAATGGGAATTATGTTTGAGAAACATAATGGCAGACAAATGGTAGAGAACCAATGGATGTAAAACGCGTGGATTTTCAGAATGGTTTTTTTTAGCTCCAAGCCCAGTTTACAAAATCAAATCTTAGTGAATTGGGGCTAATATATGGATATGTTTCTAGAATGGGACAGCTGGCATGAAACAGTGAATAGAAATAAACAGACACGTCAAGCAACAGCCTGACATTGTATGTAAGGTATGATTCTGTAAGGTATAAGTCCTTCCACATTTAGTCAAGAAACGTTGGGGACAATTAAACAATTCACTGGAGGAAGAGATTCCACAAGTAACCCCTTCCTCCATGATGGAAGAGCCCAGCACTTCAGTGTATAAGATAAGGCTGATGCATTCGCAACAATCTTCAGTCAGAAATGCTGAGTGGATGATCCATCTCAGCCCCCTCCAGTGGTCCACAACGATCCAGTTACCAGTCATCAACCAATTTGATTCAGTCCACGTGATATCCAGAAACGGTCTGAGATACTGGATACTCCAAATGGTCCATACTCTGACAATATTCTGGCAACAGTACTGAAAACTTGTGCTCCATAACTTGCCACTCCTCTAGCCAAACTGTTTCAATACAGTTACAACAATGACATTTCCCTGGTTATGTGGAAAATTACCCCAAGTATCTCCTGTATATAAAAAGCAGAACAAATCCTATCCAGCCAATTACCACCCCATCAGTCTCCTCTCGATCATCAGTAAAGTGGTGGAAGGTGTCAGTAGTTTTAATCAGCACCTACTCAGCAGTACCCTGGTCAATGACGCCCAGTTTGGGCTCCACCATGGCCACTCAGCTCCTGACCTCATTACCATGGTTCAAACATGGACAAAAGAGCTGAATTCCAGAGGTGGGGTGAAAGTGACAGCCATTTAAATCAAGGCTGTCTTCGACCAAGTGTGGTATCAAGGGGCGTTAGCAACACTGGAATCAATGGGTATCAGAGGGAAACTCCCTGCCGTTTAGAATCACACCTAATACGTAGGAAGGTGGTCATGGTTGATGAAGTTCTGAGAACTCAGCTCCAGGACAAGTCTGTAGGAGTCCCTCGGGCAGTGAACGAAAACTTCTTCAAGGCTGCTTCCTTTTAAGGTCAGCAGTGGGGATGTTCGCCAATGATTGTACAATGTTCTGCAACATTTGTGGCTCCTCAGATACTGAAGCAGTCTATGTCCAAATGCGACAAGATCTGGATAGTATCCAGGCTAACAAATGGCAAGGAATATTCAGGCCCCGCAATTGCCAGACCATGACCATCACCAGTAAATTACAATCTAACCTGCCCCTTGGCATTCAATGGTGTTACTATCACTGAATCTCCCAGTATCAAAGTCCTGGTGGGTAATCATTGCTCAGAAACACACTGGTCTCGCCACATAAACACAGTAACTATAACAGCAGATTAGATGCTAAGAATACTGCGGCGAGTAACTCACATCCTGACTTCCAAACGTCTGTCCATCATCGACAATGCATAAGTCAGAAGTGTAATAGGAGACTCCCAATTTGTCTGGATGAGTGCAGCCACAACAACACTCAAGAGGCTTTACACCATCCAGGACAAAGCAGCCAGTTTGACCGTCCGTTCACCCACAATGCTCCACCATCAACGCTCAGCAGCAGCAGCAGTGTTTTACTATCTACATGCTGCAATGAAATGATTCACCAAAGATCCTCAGAGACCACATTCCCAACTCACGACCACATCTATCTAGAAGGACAAGGGCTACAGATGTATGGGGATACCATCATCTTCAGGTTCCACGCCAAGCCATTCACCATCCTGACTTGGAAATTTATCACTGCTCCTTCACAGTCACTGGATCAGAGGCCTGGAATTCCCTCCCTAATGGCATTGGAGGTCAACAGCAGCAGGTGGACTGCAGCGGTTCAACAAGGCAGCTCACCACCACCTTCGCAATTAGGGATAGGACAATGCTGGCCCCGCCAGTGACTCCGAGAAATAAATAAATAGAAATTAACTGAGGAAGGTTGCTGGGGTGTCACAGGGATCAGTGCTTGGGGCCCAGCTGTTCACAATGCCCTTTAAACATTTGGTTGCTGGAATCAGATACAATATATCCCAGCCTGCTGAAAGCACTAACGGATGTGGGATTGTGAGTGGGTAAGGAGGATGTAAAAAAGCACCGAGAAGACTAAGACAAGTGGAGAGAATGGGTAAATACGTGACAGATGGAGAACAATGTGTATAGAGGTGACGGTGTGCCCTTTGGTGAAAACAATAAATTGCCAGCGTACCATTTGGGAAGGATTGGTTGAAACATGTTGATCTACAAAGGGAGGCATACTCCTGTTTGTTGTTTCCTTCTGCATAAACCTGTGAGGTCCCTGCAGTGCAGAGAGTTCTGCAACCAGTTGTCAATACTGGGCATGGAGATTGGCACGCTGCCCAGTGTACACAGACACACCAAGTGGGGAGCTGCAAGATTAAAAAGGATCTGCATCTCCCTGTACACCAGATGCTGAAAACAATATTGCAGAAACAGAAAGCAGTGATGAAGATAAATGGTGTGTTAACCTTCATTTCAGGGGGATGTGAGTCCAGAAGTAAGGGTGTCTTACTGCAGCCCTAAGTGCCTGGTGAGATATCATCCCGAGCAGTATTGTGTGTAGTTTTGGTCTCGTTACCTAATAAAGGGCAAACCTGACATTGATGGAGAGCAGTGAAGGATGACCAGACTGATCTCTGGGATTACGGGCTTGTTGTGGGAGCAGAGATTGGGGAGACTGGGCCAGTATTCCACGGGGTTTAGGAAAATGAATGGAGATCTCAGTGAAATATCCAAAACTCTGACAGGGTGAGTCAGATTGGAAGCAGGTCACTCTGCATTGAGATGAGAATAAATGTCTGCACTCACTGACTGGTGAACCTGGAGAATTCGCTCGCACCTGGAAACCGAGACATTGATTATAGATAAGGATTTAGAGACAGTAAAGGGATGGTGGGAGAGCAGGAGTACGGTGTGGAAATGAAGGGCCAACCATCATTACAATGAATTGGGTAGCAAACTCGATAGACCAAATGTACTACTGCACTTCCTATTTTATAGCTTCCCAAGGTTACTCACATTAACGGATATGTATATCGTGTGGGGTAAGTGCATTGAGGAGAGTTTTTTCCATGAACTAGAATGGGGGAGGCTCAATGTGTTGAATGACCTACTCCTTTCCCGCTGTTTCTGTGCAGTCTGTGGGAAAGCTCTGTAAATGCTGTCACAAGCTCTCAGATGTTAGGAAGGAGGTCGCTGCAGAGTCGACAGGACTGTGTTCCCATTCCCTTTTCCGACACTGATGCTGAGGCCGGGTGTTCTGTCCGGTTTCATCCTTTCAGACCTCGGAGTAGTTTGATACAAATGAGTGTTTTGCTTGACCATTTCAGAGACCATTGAAATGTTTATCACATGTCAGGGTCTTTGGAGTCAGTTTTAGTCCAGCTCAGGAAATTGGGCGGCACGGTGGCACAGTGGTTAGCACTGCTACTTCACAGCGCCAGAAACCCGGGTTCAATTCCCGCCTCAGGCGACTGACTGTGTGGAGTTTGCACGTTCTCCCCGTGTCTGCGTGGGTTTCCTCCGGGTGCTCCGGTTTCCTCCCACAGTCCAAAGATGTGCAGGTCAGGTGAATTGGCCATGCTAAATTGCCCGTAGTGTTAGGTAAGGTGTAGATGTAGGGGTATGGGTGGGCTACGCTTCGGCGGGGCGGTGTGGACTGGTTGGGCCGAAGGGCCTGTTTCCACACTGGAAGTAATCTAAAAAGAAATCATGGGAGATTCACTTCCTAAAAGTATATTGGAGAAGGAAATTCTGTTTACAATCGATATTGGCTTCAAATTGTTCAATTGGTTAATCGTCCATCACCATTTTATAACTGAACGTGACAGGACTGCAGGGCTTCGATCAGATCTGTTGGTCAAGTCTGGTAGCTTTAATGAGTTAGCATCAGGTTAAGGTTCATGTGATTCTGGCCTGACACCAGATTTTTGATCCCGATATTTTATTAATTGTCTTTAACTTGCACCCGCTGCCAGAGCATTAGCCTGGTCTGGATTAGTAATCCAGTGACATTTCCACAACAGCACCATCTACACATGGGGACCTATTGGAAACCACACTGAGCTGGTTATTTCTCTGCTGTTTGCCAGCTCTGTCAAAAAGAACTCCAACCAATTTGACTGTCGTGATGGGACTGAGGGAGTGGTAATTGTTCAGATTGTAATTATTCCCCTCTTCGGAAGCGGGACATAGCTGAGTAACTTTCCACACTGCCATGGAGATGTCGGAGTTGGAGCTGGAATGAAACAGTTTCCCCAGGGACACAGCTTGTTGTGCAGCACAAGTCTTCAGTCCTGTTGCAGAAATGGTGTCAGGGCCCATTGACTGTGTCTTATCTACTCTGTTCAGCTGTTTCTTCATGTCACGTGCAGCAATTGAAATTGATTGAAGGCTGACATCTGTGATTTTGTGGGCATCGTGATGAGGGTGAGGTGTATCATCGACTCAATACTTCTGGCAGAGGACGCTGCAGATGAAACATCCTTCTCTTTTACATTGATGTGCAGGTCTGTTCCATTATTTAGGATCGGAATGTTTGTGGAACCTTCGCCCCCAGTCAATTGATTAATCATCCATCACCATTTTATAACTGAACGTGACAGGACTGCAGGGCTTCGATCAGATCTGTTTGTCAAGTCTGGCAGCTTTAATGAGTTAGCATCAGGTTAAGGTTCATGTGATTCTGACTCTGACATGTTCACCCACACTCGTCACTGAGCCATAGATGGTGTTGATGGTAATGACAAACTGAAGTGTTACCCTGGCAAAAAGGTACAGGTTGTGGTTGAATGCAGGTCTGCTTCTCCTGCTGCTGTGGTCTACAGCACTACATGAATACGCAGATTCGAGCTGCAATATCTGCAATGAAACTCTGCTGTCTGTTCCCCAATTCTCACTGAGACCCATTCACCCATCAGCCCTGCACTCAGTGACCTAACCTGGTTTCTGATGTGGAAATACTTCCATTCTCAAACTCTCATTCTGTTGAGGATCTGTCTCCCCGGGTCTTGCTTCCAATCTGACACATTCCACAAAAGCATTTAACTGATCTTAATGCAAATGTTTAATTCACCTGAAACTTTTTCCTTGAGAAATACCATCTTCTGTGTTTAAAGAGAATGTGTTTCCTCTGTTCCTTTCCCTGACTATGATTAAGAGCTCTGTAGTGTCAGTAATGCCAGCCTTATGTAGTTTCAGAGCCAATGAATTCTCTGGTTTCCCAATCATCTTCACCACATTGTATGTTTCCTCTTTTGGTTTGATGCCTTATCACTCATGGCTGCCTTGTCCTCCCATGAGTATGTTTCATCTTCTTGGGGTTGCATTTCTGGTATTATCTTCTGAATTATCCCCAGAAACTCCTCCCGTTGCTGCTCCATGGTCTTTCCTGTTCAGCTCCCCTTCCAATGAACTCTGGCCAGTTCCTCCCGCATGTCTTGGTAGTTATATTGCTTAATTATAACCACATTACATCTTGAAGAAAGCATTAGATATAAACTGAAAGAAGGAGTTTTGGGAGATGGGACACGAAGAATAATTGGTGGATTTCTTAACTAGATGCAAAGGGAGAGAGGATATAGATCTGGAGATGTGGAAAATGAGAAAACTACATGATCGAAAGAAGTAGATGAACATTCCCCAATGGTTTGGCAATGCCTGTGTGCTGTGGTCCTTGGTACAGTGCGTGTACAACAGAGTAATATGTTCAAATGCTGAGTCTGATGCCAGAATATTTATCTCCGATTATATGACAGACACTAGCTTTGGAAAGAACCCAACAGGCCAATATATTGAAGGGGATTAACTGAAATAAGTTGGGATATTAGAATCAAGAATTTGGAGCACTCATCCTGGTAAGAATGAGAGAGTAGAGTAGGGAATTCCAGAAAAGGAGGGAACGTTGAGAGGATCAAATCATGTTTTAATGTTTTATCAATTTTATACATCATGTGCATCATTTTTCGTTAACTGTGTCTCTGTTGTTCATTTACAATGTGTTGCGCACATATGGAAAATGCGGCTTGTCTGCACACACACATTGATTAAACAGTGTATATAAAATCATTTTTTGACCATTGAAACTGTCCTGTTGTCGTGTTATGAGGATACATGAACACCAGCTAGCCACCAAAAGACATGACGCACTATCACTATGTTTCATACATACAGACAAAGAAAGGCATCACTTTGACTGGGACAAAACACACACATGCTAAGACATGCAAGGACCTTCTTAGAGAAATGGCGTTCTAACCAGAAGTCCATCAATAAACGGATCAATTTAGATCCTGTCTACATTGTCTTGTTAAAATAACCGGAAATGACATCACCCATCTTAAGAAACCAAGACCTATAAATAGAGAGGTCGGACATACCACCAGCACTTCACCAGATACTCTCACTGATGATGTCACTTCGTCATGGTGACGAAACTTCTGAAAACAAACCTTCAAGCTTAACGAGCTAACTTGCACACATATAAATTGTTATTTTTTGTTCATTAGTGGAATTTAGGAGTTCTCTGTCGCTCACGTTTTGACAGATTATGATGTGAGGTGAGTTTTTCTGGGTGTGTGATTTTAATTAACAGAGGGGTTCTACATTGCTGTCATAACAGTTTTGGCGCCTTGCCGTGTGGCACTTGGACCGACTTGAACAGATTTGAGATACAACAGGTCCCAGTAAATTCCAACTCATTGCAATTAGTGACTTTGATCTTCAAATAAAACCAGTGGGAAAATTCGTTTAATTTTGTTACTTGTGGTTGATTAAATCAAAAGTGAGGGAAATGGCTTTTAACATTACTAAAGAGGTTCCCAAATTTTCCAAGGAAGTTTAGAAAGACAGAAGGAGGACATTTTTTAGAATTAGTAAATAGGTTGGAAGTGAGTTTAACCAGGGAGAAAAGGGAAGCTGAAATTGTTATGGAGTTGGTCAAGCACTTTGATGTATCAGAGAAATAGGCAACTGCAGTAGAGTTAGAAAAAACTTAAATTGCAAATGTGGCAACTGGAGATAGAAGATAACTAAAGGGAAGGAAATAGAGAGAGAAGAAAGAGAAAGAGAGGAAAAAGAAAGAGAGAGAAAATTTGAAATGCAGAAGTTGGGAATTAGACAAGAAAGTTAAGTTAACAGGATGGAGATGAAGGGAGAACATAGGGATGTATACAACTATGTTAATAACTTGCCATATTTCGGTGACAAAAATGTCAAAACCTTTTTTATTTGATTTGAAAAAATGGCTCGTCAGATGACGTGTCCAGTGAAATTGTGGGTAATGCTAGTTCAGACGAAGATGGTGGGCACAGCTGGTGAGGTATGGAAACGCTATCAGATGAGGGGTCAAGAGATTATCAAGATGTCAAATTGGCGATATTGATTGGTTATGAATTGGTACGAGAAGCATATAGACAGATGTTCAGAAAAATAGAGATGGAAACAGGTCAGTCTTATATTGAGTTTGAAAGAAGTAACCACAGTCATTTTGACAGGTGGGTGATGGCCGTAAAAATGGATAAGACCTGTGAGGGTTGAAGGGAGATTAATTTGCTGGAGAAGTTAAAAGACTCACTTCCAGAGATAGTAAGAATTCATGTGAATGTACCGAAAGTTCAAGAAGTGAGAAGCACGGCAGAAAGGGCAGGTAAATATGCACTGGGGCATGAGATGATATTTAGCTTCTGGCGGGAGTTTCATCCTGTGAGGGATAGAAATTGGGAGAAGGGACGATCACACATTACAAAGGGAACAGTAGATCACAATAGTTTACCACAGGTGAAGGAAGAAGCCCAAGGGGGTTGAAAGGTGGTGAAAGGCCTCAGGTGTTCTCACTATAAGGGAGTGGAAAACATAAAATGACAGTGCCGATGGTTTAAGAAGGGCACTGGGAAAAGGTGGTTTCACTGCAGTAAGCTGGGACACACCGTGATGGGCGTTGAATGAAGGCACTTTGGGGAATGATGTGTTAGTAGAGGCTAAGCACAGTGGAATTAGTGAAACTGGTAAAGCAGACCCCAAGTAGAGCCGAGGAGCTGCAGGAGAGTGCACAGCCGAGGCAGGGTCTGGGTATGGAGGCAGTGCCTGATCTCTCTAAAGAATTCGTCTCTGTAGATAATGTTTACTCAGAAAGAACAGGGGGAGAAGGACGAGAAGTTATAATTTTGTGAGATATGGGATCTGCTCAGTCTGTAATAGTTGAGAACTGAGGCGCCAGAAAAGCACAACAGATCAAGCAGCATCCAAACAGCAGGACAATCAAATATCAGGCAGAAACCCATCGTCAGGGACATGGTGGGGGGACAAGGGGGCTGAAAGATAAATATGAGGGTAGTAGCTGTGCTGGTGGGAGGGTCACTGGGAAGGCAATAAGAAGATGTAGGTGGGAGTGATAGTGATATGTTGGAGGGGAGGGTGGAGTCAATAGGTGGAAAGGAAGATGGCCAGTTAGGGCGGTTCAAGAGGGCAGTGCTAGGTTGAACGGTTGGATCTGGGAGATGTTGATGGAGGGGAGATTTGGAATTTGGTGAAGTCAACGTTGATGCTGCACAGTTTGAGGTTTCCAGCTGTCCTACCACCGATAGGAGTCCTATCACCCTCCTGTCCGACCTGTCACCATCACACCCCACCTGCATCTACCTATCGCCTTCCAAGCTCCCTTCCACCCAGCTCCACCCCACCCTCCTATTTATTTCTCAACCTCCTTCCCCCTCCCTTACCCCCCACTTTCCTGATGAAGTATTTATACCTGAAACGTTAACTCTCCTGCCCCTCGGATGCTGCCGACATGTTGTGCTTTTCCAGCCACACACTTTACAACTCTCATCTCCAGCATCTGCAGTCCTCAATTTCTGTTGGCCGCTATTAGTAAGAAATGAAAGTATTTTCACTCTTTCTGGCATGTTAATCAAGACCGTGTTAACGTGTGGAATGGAGACAGAAATTAAGCATTCCCTTGTGTAACATCAGGATGGAATGCCAAATCAAGATTAGGGAAGTAACAGTGACAGTGAATAACAGAGTGTCAGTTCCAGGAATGCAGTTTGTTCTTGGGAACGATTTAGCAGGAGGCGAGGTGGGATAGGCACCCCTTGTGGTGGAGAAGCCAAAGGAAAACTAGGGAATTGGTGAGTTAAAAGAAAATTACCCAGGAATTTTTCCAGAGTGTGTAGTAACAAGATCCCACTTTCATAAGTTACAGCAGGAAGGAAAATCGAACAAAAAAGACAAATGAGTTGATGCTCAGTGAACTGACCCCCTGTTTGATGTAACGGTGCAGGAAAAACCTGAACAGGCAGAGGATCAGGCAGAGGTGTTTAGTCCAGAAAGGTTAATGGACTTACAACAGATATATACACACACATTCACACACACATACACATGCACACACAGAGAGAAGGATTCAGTATATAGTTGAACGTTAAAACCAAAAGATTGAATCATAAAATTAAAATGGAGACCCCGATAGGTTACTGCAGAAGGGAAATGGGCCGAAGTGCACCAGATTGTGTTAGCAGCAACGTACAGTGTTACGGGTAGCTCATAAACTAACTGCAGGCGGTCACTTAGGTGGACAAAAGACTCAGGCTAAGGTACAGAAGCATTTCCACTGGCCTGGAATGCACAAGGACGCTGTTAATTTTTGTTATACGTGACATACATCCCAAATGGTAGGTAAGTAACAGGCAGTAATAAAACCAGCACCTTTCTTGCCAATTCCTGCATTCGAAGAACCTTGCACGTGGGTTATGATTAATTGTGTAGCACCCCTTTCTAAAGTAAAAGTGGAAACCAATATTTGCTGACCATAATGGATGTGTCTACCAGATTTCCAGAAGCAATTCTATTATGGAGTGTTAAGGTAAAAAGGGAGGTGGAGGAGTTGGGAGCTTTCTTTACTCGCTGTGGGCTACCCAGAGAGATTCAGTCAGACCAAGGGTCTCATTGTACTGCTCAGCTGTTTAAGGAAGTCATGGATGGCTTAGGCATACAGCAATTCAAATCAAGTGTCTCCCATCCTGAATCCCAGAGAGCCTTGGAAAGTTAGCATCAGATGCTGAAGACTATGTTAACAGTGTACTGTCGGGGTTGGCCAAATGATTGGGATAAAGGTGCCCCATTAAATTGTTTGCCATTAGAGATGCCCCAAATAAATCTACTCACTTTACTTCCTTCGAGTTAATATTCGTACATGAAGTGAGAGGTCCTTTGAAATTAATTGCATATAAATTGACAGAACCAAAGTCGGAAATCTCACACCTGGATTATGTGTATGAGGTGAAGGAGAGAGTAGATGGAGTAGGTGAGTTAGCTAAACAGTATCTGAAGAGCACAGCATAGAATGAAGCAGGTGGCAGACAGAAACAGTGAAACTTTGAAAATTTCCCAAGGGGATGACGTATTAGTATTGCCACCAGTGGTAAGAAATCTCTTCAAAGCCAGGTTTAGTGACCCCTTTCAAATTAAAAAAAAATGTGGTGTCAGTTAAACTATCTAGTAAAGATACCAGAGATGACAAAAAACTTTATCGAGTTTTTCATCCATTATCCATATGAATGAATAATGCACCACACATTTAAGACTCAGAAACAGAGTTGTGGCCATATGAACAAATGGTGCATTTTAACTGTATGTTATAGTGATCTTTCGCAAGTGATTGAAAGCTCACATGTTACAGTTGGCAGAGCAGGTTGAACGATTACAAGAAGCAAACTTGGTAATAAACTTCAAGAAAACAGAATTCGCGAAGGCCTTGGTGACGTTCTTGGGACATTACATTGGACATGGAAGGTTGACCCCATGGAACACAAAGACGAAGGGCTTTGAGGAATTTTCACAACCATCCTCGAAGAAAGAGGTGCTTCAATTTTTGGAACTGATTGGATTCTATCGGAAGTTTGTTCCAAACTTCAGCAACGTATTGGCACCACTGATGGATCTATGAAAGAAGGAAACAGAATTGTGGTGGACAGAACAATGCCAGGAGGCATTTGAGAATTTTAAAGCAGGATTAATCACCACACCAGCTTTACCTGCACGAAATATTCTGAAACCCTTTGAAAATTGTGTTTGATGCTCAGGATATCGGGGTCGGAGATGTATTGATACAGAAAGAGGATGATGGGATTGAATGGCTAATTGGTTACTTCGAAAAAACTCAATATCCACCAGAAGAAAAATACAAAATCTCCATTATTGAACAAGAATGATTAAGTTTCACACTGGCCTGACCATATTTTAATATGTGTATGACAAACAAATTGTAGGAGATTTTGGAATAGTTAAAGACCAGAATATGAGACTATTTCATTGGAGTCTTACCTTACCGACTTTACCGACTTTAAACTCACAAAATGTACATGCTGCGGCTCCTACAATGTGATAGCAGATGGATTTTCGCGGATTTAAAGGAAAGCAATGGAGATAAGATTTGACTTATTCCAGTGTTGTATTGGTGTGCAGAATTAATATGAATGATATAACTGAGATTATTACTTTTGTATTTCATATAATTGGGATTAAGAATGAGAGGAAAATAAATGTAGCCATCTTTTCATTCTGCTGGTCCATTTTATTTTCTGAAGTGGGAAGATGTTATGAAGATAAAAACATGTATGGGCACTTTAAGACAGATCGGGTTTTGTTGAATAGAAATTAAAGCCACAGATGCCAGCTAAATGTCACACTGTTCCACATGTCAGCATTAGATGAGAAATGGATACATGAGTTTTCGTTGCTGTTTTGACAGCCATTCAAATACAATCAAAGAGTTTAAATAACGCTCAGGATACCGGAAACCAACAGAATTTGAATATTATTGTTTGGACACCTGGACAGCAATCAAATTATGAGTATTACGATATCATGGGGAGTATATAAACCCAGCATTTTGAACACTGGAGGGAGAGCTGCTGCCATCCAACAGCCGAGCAACTGCTGTAGAGCAGGACTGCTAACTGACCATCTCCATCACTCTCTATCAAAGACACATGTTCACGTAAACCTACTTGCAATAAAAACAAAATGACCCAGGGAGATCAGCAGCTGAAAGAGTGAACACAGCGGGGAAGATAGAGACTGCATGGTCTTGAGGTTTTAATTTTCATATGTGGGTTGTTGGAACAGCATATTTTTACAGAGTTGGAGTCAGATAGTAAGTAGCTAAGAAAAGAGGGGCTTGTATTTGTGAATAGTTGTTGTTTAGTGTTCACTATTAAAGTTAAGAAACTAACTTGATAATTTTTGTTCAATAGTGGAATGTAGGAGATCTGTGTCACTCATATTTTAACAGATTACGAGGTGAGGCGAGCTTTTCTGGATGTTTGGGTTTAATTAACAGAGGGGTTTGAGTCCACCTTGTAAATGTCCATCCACGCTAACCCCATTTCCCTGCAGTTGGCCCATATCCTTCCAGTCCTTTCCTATCCACATATTTATCCAAATGTTTTTGAAATGTTGTTAATGTATCCCCCTCAACCACATCTGTTGGCAACTCATCCACGTACCAGCCGTCTGTGTAAAGAAGTGGCCCCTCAAGTTCCCTTTTATTCCTTCCCCTTTAACCTTAAACTGATCCCCTCTCATCCTCGAATCTCTACACCTTGGAAAAAGACTGAGAACATTAACCACATCATACCCCTCGTGATTTTATACAGCTCTATAAGGACTCCCTCAGTCTCTTACACGCTAAAGAAAAGATCCTAGCTTGTCCAACCACACCCTATAACTCAGACCATTGGATCCTGGCAACATCTTTGAAAATTTCTTCTGCACTCTTTCTCATTTAATAACATCCTCCCCATAACAAGGTGACAAAGCTGAACACAATACTCCAAGTGCGGCCTTCCCAAAGTCCTGTGTAACTGCAACATAAGGTCCCAACTTCTATACTTAATATCCTGCCTGATGAAGGCCAATGTGCCAAAAGCCTTCTTCACTGCCCTGTCTACCTGTGTCTCCACTCTTAGAGAACCGTGCACCTGAACACCAAGGTCCCTCTGCCAACCGCACCCTTGAAGACCCTCCCACTCACCATGAAACTCCTACCTTGATTTGAGTTTCCAAAATGCAAGACTTCAGGCTTCTATATTAAATTCCATTTGCCATTTCTCTGTCCATTTCCCACCTGATTAAGGTCCTGATGCAATTTCTGATAAACGTCCTCACTGATCATGCTCCCAATTACTTTAGTGTCATCTGCAAACTTACTAATCATACCTTGTACATTCTCAACCAAATCATAGACAACAAACAGCAATGGACCCAGCCTCGGGTCTGACAAACATCCTTCCACTCAACCCTCTGCTTCCGACCAACGACCCAACTGTGTATCCAATTGGCCAGTTCCCCCCGCATTCTACGAGATGTAACCTTCCTGAGCAGCCTGCTATGTGGAACCTTACCAAAGGCCTTACGGAAATCCATAGAGACTACGTCTACCATTCTGCCCTCATCAAACCTCCTGGTAACTTCATCAAAGGACTCTAAGAAATTTGGGAAGCATGATCTCCCACTCACAAGTCTATGCTGACTGCTCCGAATCAAACCCTCTGTACGTAATGGGTGCATTCAATGATATGCTGTCCTTCATTGTAAGATGATTCAAGTACATAAGTAAAGCCATCTTCCTGCTATTGAAGAGCCTTGGAGACAGAGCATTTGGGGCACTCTCTACAGATTTGATGTCCTTTGTATGGAATGATTCCCTTACCACAGACACGAGTGATGGTAACATGAGGATAGAGTGAATAAGCTGAGTGTTTAATCTATAGAGCTGTGAGAGACGAAGAAATGGTGACGCTGAAACACGAGGAGTGGCAGCGATCACTTATTTCCAAATCAGACATTGACAGGGAGAGAAATTCCATACTTTACCCAGGATTGATTGGTTTGATTTATTGTCACGTGTACCTCAGTACAGGGAAACACTTTATTTATGAGCAGTGGAGGCAGATCATAGTAAGCATGGCCAGACAGATCATAGGGTGGAAATAGACTTGGACAGAGTAAGGCACACAGGTTACACTGCACAGGACATGCACTAGACAAGGTCAACATGAACAAGATCACCATTATTTGAACTTAGAGAGTCCATTCATCAGTCTAACGTGACTTTCCTAATAGTTTATATGCCTTAATTAACTCTCCCCATGTTATTTTGCAGTCAGCATGTGAACCCGTACTGAATGTCAGGTTGCTCACAATCCCCAACAGCAGCCACACTACCTTCCATCTGAAACAGGTAGACATTCCCACCAGATTCCGCCCTACATAGAGAACACCAGGCTGTCTTCGTGGAGATGGAAGGTGCCTTCTTGAGACTTCACACAAGACATATGGCTTCCCTGCTCACCACGAGAAAACCACGTTAAGGTCCCACATGTGTATCAGAAGCAACGGAGCCAAGAGGAACAACGTGGAACAGTCTGTCTGTGCAGCCTCTGCCCCACTTGTTCATCATGTTACAGCATCAATTAGGAGACCCTTAAGACTGCCGATGCTGGAGATCAGAGTAGAGAGACAATTGCTGGAAAAGCACAGCGGGTCAGGCAGCATCCCAGGAGCAGGATAATCAAAGTTTGGGGCCTAAGACATTCATCAGGAATCAGCAAAAATTACCTCATTCTGCCCCCGTGTAAGTGCATTGAGGTGGGAACGGCCTCCTGCTGTTCCTGTGTGAGTGACTCAAGGGAGTGATTGGCTTCAACCTCGTCCGATTGGACAGGGCCAAGGGCCTGACTGGTTACCCCTGGTTCCTGTTTGACAGCTCATTGTACTGACTAGTGTGACAACGCTGCAGCTTTAAGAGGTTATTTTGTCCTGATTTCTTTTAAGAGAGAGGTTGAACGATCGTGACCAAGCTGGCTAGTTAAGACCACTTGAGTAAACAGCTAGCGAGGCCTTGTGTTTATTTTAATGCAGACTGAATGTGTGTGGCCAGCTCTCACAGATTAGGATCTCTGGGTTTTGGTTTCTCGGCAACATCAGAAACTATTGGGATCTCCACAGAGTTGGAAGCTTCAGTGAATGTTTCCCGGTTGCTACCCTCTCTGAAATTTCTCTTCATGTTGTTTTTAATTCCTGGATTGGAGAAATGTTTGTGACAATCTGTGTCTTAATATTTATTTTTGCCAGGGGCTGTGTTTATGGGAGTTTCCTATATTGGAACAGTTCATTAGTCATAGTTCCTAGATCTATTATTCTATTAAGCTGTCCAATAGACTTACGTTATTCTAAATTCCTCTTTCTTTGGTTTCATTTTCTCTTTCGTGTTTAAGTAGATGGTGTTTTGCTTCACACCGAGTAGTTTGATCAATCACATTGTATCTGGAACAGACAGTTTACATTTCCTTTAAAATATGAAAACATTGGAGTCAAGGCTACCTCCTTCAAATATTTTCGAGGGGCTCTGTGTGGTCCATCACACTGGACTCCTTCTCTTCCTGAGTAATACGCTGGAGGCACTGAATGGGCTGTTCCTGATCGACTCTAATACTGTTAATGCGCTGAATGACTTCCTCATATTCCTGTGAAACCAGTGTGAGCTGCTGAATGAACGCTTGTTTTACTTTGGCAATGTGCAGTGCCCACCAGTGCTGTTACATGAATATTATGGACACTTTAACAGCACAAGCCTCAATGGAGTCTGGATCCTGCTTCACATGGACAAAGACCAGTTCAGGAACTGACGGGTGACAAAACGTTCTGAACATTGTGGAATCTTCAGTGACCATCCCCACTTCTGATCTTATGGTGGGGAGGGTGGGGGCGGGGAGACATTGATGAAGCAGCTGAAGATGTTTGTGAAGAGGAAGCTACCCTGAGGATCTCCCACAGAGGTGACCCAGGACTGAGATGGTGAACATCTTCCTTTGTGCCATGTTTGACCCCAAACACTGGAGAGGTTATTCTGATTCCCATTAAGTCCAGTTTTGTCAAGCTCCTTGATGTCAACAGAAGTCAACCACTGCCTTGATATCGGGACCAGTCATTTTTACCTGAACCCTTGTCTCAACCTCTTTTGTTCACATCAATAGGCCATGATATAGGAGCAGCAAGTGTTTTCTTCAAACAGGTCGGATTGAATGTCAGGATTTCTCTCCTCAAGAGTGTTCGGGGAGCTAGAAGACTGAACGTATTTGAAGAGGAGGTAGATGGAAATTGACTGTCAAAGAGGTCAGGGCTATGAAGAATTGGATATGAAAGAGAATTTGAGACGAAGAGCAGATCAGTCATGATCTTAGTGAAGGGCAAGGCAGGCTTGGGGGGTGAACAACATGCCCCTGTTTCTGATGTTCTCCCATTCTGTTATTGGAAAGTTAGTGGGTGTTATTTTCATGAATGTTCTGGTATTGAATGTTGTTGACAAGGAGACCAGAGGATATTGTGAGCAATCCCTGAGTGAGGTATGGGAGCTGTATTCACACTGAATCTGGGTCTACAACATGACCAACAAATGAAGCACAAGTTGCAGTGAGGGGAAGCTGTGTGAAGAGAGATGAGGGGCCTCTTTCCTACCCAGCCTGGGTTTTCCAATTACATTCCCAATTCACTTCAAACCGTGTGGGACAGTACTGAGGGGCTGAATGATCTCCTGTGTTTCTGTGCAACAGGTTCTAGGAGTAAGTAGCCTCCAACCTCTCCTGTCTAGCAGGTTTGAGGGGCTGAATGAAACACAGGAACATGGGACTGAGGAGCAGGAGTTGGTCATTAGATACTTTGTGCCATCTCCACCAGGCACTAAGATTGTAGCTGATCAGATTGTGGTCTCAGCCCCACTTTGCTGTCTGCGTCCCATTGTGCATGACTCATTTCTTTGTCAAATATTTAACTAACGTAGCTTTCATTCAATGTGAACATAGAGACACGATAACTTTCCACTGAAGACAATTCTGACTTGAAAAGTCCTTTCAGAATTATTCGTCATCCCTCTTATAGAATCAGAGAGTCATGCAGAATGGAAACAGACCCGTTAGTCCAATCTGTTCACTCCGATCAGATATCAAATCTGATTTAGACCCATTTGCCAGCATTTGGCCAATAATCCTCCTGTGATTGTATCCGCCTTGACCACTTCCTCTGACTGCACTTTCTGTACACACACTACTCTCTGTGTGAAACATTTACCTTCAGGTCCCTTCTAAATCATTCGCCCTCTCCCCTTCAACCTATGCTGTCTTGTTCTGGACTCCCCTATCCTAGGGAGCAGAACATGGCTGTTCAGAATATCCATGCCGCTGATGATTTTATAAACCTCTATAATGCTGCCTCTCAACCTCTGACACTCCAGAGGGAAACACCTCAACGTAATTAGACTCTCCCAATAGCTCAAGCCTCGAGTCCTGGAACATCCAGGTAAATTATTTCTGCAGAAATCCGAGTTGTACGCAGTATTCTTGAAGTGGCCTCACCAACATCCTGTACAGATACAACATGCCACCACAACTCCTATACTCAATGATTAAGGCAAATGTGCCAAATGTGTTCAGCACCACTCTGTCTACCGGCGACGAACTGCTACAGGTAATCATGTACGTAAACATCAGAAAGTTAACATGATGGGAGTGCCAGCAGTTAGGAGGACCAGTGATACATTAATCATTATTGAGATTAGATTGTGTTGGGAACATGAGCTCAACATGTCAGGAAGTGAAATCAAATCAATGGGTTCAGGGTGGTTAATATACAACATAACAGATAGCCCGGAGTGAGTTACAGACTGGAATCTTATCGAGGGGTTCGGGTGGTTAAAATATAGAATACCAGATACCCCGGAGTGAGTTACAATCTGGAATCTAATCAAGGGCTTCGGGGTGGTTTATATACGAATTACAGATACCCCGGAGTGAGTTACAGCCGAGAATCTAATCGAGGGTTTCAGGGTGGTTTATATACAGAATAACAGGTAGCCCGCAGTGAGTTATAGCCTGAAATCTAATCGAGGGATATGTTAACCTTTTTATGTGAAATAACTTGTAACTGGGAGTGAGTCACAAAGTGTACTATTGGCCAAGTGGTTTCAAATCTTGACTCACATAAACACAATGCAGTCACAAACTACACAACTTTACTGACTCCCAACTTTCCTAGTTTGAGGACTATTCTCTTGTATTCCCCTTTCACTGAAAGTATTAATATACCTTTTATACTGCACTGCCATTCTGGTTACAGTGCTGCCTATCTCTCACTGTCTCATTTATCTTCAATCCTGTTGAACGATACTTAAACCAACAGATGCACAAAGTTCCAGAAAGAGTTTTGTTCAATTGCAGGTGCAGTATTTTCTTTTATTTGTAGACAACACACAAGTTGAACCCTCAGAAGATCAGTGTGGGATTTGAGAAACCCTTCAATTTGGGATCGACCTAGCCAGGCAGGATTCTGATCCAAATCTGCAAATCTACAATTCAGTGGCTGAGCTCTATGAGGTTTTGTATATTATATTTCTCTCATATATTAGGAGCTTGGAAAGTAAGACAGACCTTACTGGAATGTCACATTGTCTCTCCACATTCACTGTAAACAGGTTCTGGGATTTGCATTTTAATCACCTTCAAAGAGCTGTCTCCATTTCCTATCTCTGCTAGCATCAATGAATGGCAATGGCTTTTGACACATTGCCCCCTCTCCCTTGCTGAAAGTATTCCTGACACAAATCAGTCAGGCAGACATTTTAGATTTGTCCACAGCCACCATTTTATATCAGCAAAACGATGACATTGAGTTTATAAATAAGGAAAAGCAAGAGAGACTGGTAACATCAATACAGTTCGAAAATATATGAAACATTGAACACGCACACAGAATCACACATGAACGTGCATACACAGACACACAGAATCAAACACACAGAGATACAGACACCTTCCAGAAGCTGTCTCCATTTCCTATCTTGCAAGGGAATTCATGTTATGATGATGCATTCATACAGGACAGTAAACAGCTTTTGAGACTTTCCCCATTGTGACAGAAATTCAGCCCCAATCTGAAACTTGGAGATATGTAACAGGACAGAAATGAACCAGCAGCTTTCTGTGTTCCTGCTCCCAATGTAACATTTGACCATTTAGTTTATCTTGTCTTCGGTCTAACATCCAAAAAGGATCACTTCACAGATCCAATAACAGATCCCCAGGAGTGAGTTCCAGACTGGAATCTAAATGAGGGGTTTAGGGTTTACATACAGCATAAGAGAGACCCAGGAGTGAGGGACAGAGTGGAATCTAACCGAGAGGTTTGAGGTGGTTTACATACAGAGTAACAGATAACAAGTAGTGAGTCACAAAATCGCGGAGTCATACAGTCATAGAGATGTACAGCATGGAAACAGACCCTTTGGTGCAACCCGTCTATGCCGACCAGATATCCTAACCTACCCTAGACTCTTTTTCAAACACTTGGCCCATCTCCCTACAAATCTTCCCATTCATATACCCATTGAGCTGCATTTTAAATGTTGCAATTGCACCAGCCTCCACCACTTCCTCTGGCAGTTCATTCCATTCATGTACCATCCTCTGAGTGAACAAGTTGCCCCTTAGGTCTCTTTCATATTACCTCTCACACTAAACCTCTGCCCTCTAGTTCTGGACTCCCTACCCCAAGGAAAAGACTTTGTCTATTTATCCTATCCATGCCCGTCATGATTTTATAAACCTCAATAAAGTCAGCCCTCAGCCTCTGATGCTCCAGGGAAAACAACCGCAGCCTATTCAGCCTCTCCCAGTAGCTCAAATCCTCTAACCCTGGCAACCTCCTTGAAAATCTTTTCTGAACCCTTCCAAGTTTCACAACATCCTTCTGATAGGAAGGAGACCAGAATTGCATGCCATATTCCAACAGTGGCCTAACCCATGTCCAGTCCAGCCACAACATGACCTCTCAATGCCTATACTCAAAACTCTGACCAATAAAGGAAAGCATACCAAACGCTGCCTTCATTATCTTATCCACCTGCCACTCTACTCTCACGGAGCTACGAACCTGCACTTCAAAGTCTCTTTGTTCAGCAACTCTCCCTCGGACCTGACCATTAAGTGTATAAATCCTGCTCAAATTTGCTTTCCCAAAATGCAGCTCCTCGTGTTTATCGAAGTGGAATAGAATTGAAGGTTTTGGGGTGTTTTTGAAACATGCAAGTCACACATACATGGAAGTGAGTTACACGTTGGAATCTAATCGAGAGGGTTCCGGGTGATTCATATAATCCCGACAGTGGGGAAACAAGCCCTTCAGCCCAACAAGACCACACTGAACCTCAGAAGAATAACCCATCCAGATCCATTTCCCCACATTTACCCCTGACTAATGCAACTCACCTACACTTCCCTGAATACCATGGGCAATTTTAACAGGGTTTGGATTGGATGGTTAATATACAGACTAACAGATACCCAGGAGTGTGATACAGACTGGAATCTAATCAAACGATTGAAGTGGCTAATGTACAGAGTCTCTTAAAATTGGAAGTCAGTTACACATTGGAATTTTATCAAGGGGATTCGGGACGATTATGTGTACAATAACAGATACCCCAGAGTGAGTTACAGACTGGAATCTAATCGAGGGTTTCAGGGTGGTTTATATGCAGAATAACAGGTAGCCCGGAGTGAGTTATAGAGTCATAGAATCAGAGAGATGTACAGCATGGAAACAGACCCTTCGTTCCAACCTGCCAATGCCGACCAGGTATCCCAACCCAATCTAGTTCCACCTGCCAGCACCTGGCCCATGTCCCTCCAAACCCTTCCTATTCATATACTGATCCAAATTCCTCTTAAATATTGCAATTGTACCAGCCTCCACCACTTCCTGTGGCAGCTCACTCCATACACGTACCATTTTCTGCGTGAAAAAGTTGTCTCTTAGGTCTCTTTCATATCTTTCCCCTCTTAAACTAAACCTATGCCCTCTAGTTCTGGATTCCCGTACCCCAGGGTAAACCTCGATAATTCACCCCTCAGCCTCCGACACTCCAGGGAAAACAGCCCCTTTCCCTGTAGCTCAAATCCTCCAACCCTGGCAACATCCTTGTAAATCTTTTCTAAACCTTTTCACGTTTCACAACATCTTTCTGATAGGAAGGAGACCAGAATTGCATGCAATATTCCAAGAGTGACCTAACCAATGTCCTGTATAGCCGCGACATGACCTCCCAACTCCTGTACTCGGTACTCTGACCAATAAAGGAAAGGATACCAACCACCTTCTTCACTATCCTATCGACCTTCGACTCCACTTTCAAGGAACTATGATCCTGCACTCCAAGTTCTCTTTGTTCAGCAACACACCCTAGGACCTCACCATTAAATGTAGAAGTCCTGGTAAGATTTGCTTTCCCAAAATGCAGCACCTCGCATTTATCTGAATTAAACTCCATCTGCCAGTTCTCAGCCCATTGGCCCATCTGGTCCAGATCCTGTTGTAATCTGAGGAAACCCTCTTCGCTATCCACTACACCTGCATGTTTTGTGTCATCTGCAAATTACTAACTGTACCTCTTATGCTCGCATCTAAATCATTTATATAAATGACAAAAAGTAGAGGTCCCAACACTGATCCTTGTGGCATTCCACTGGTCACAGTCCTCCAGTCTGAAAAACAACCCTCCACCATCACCCTCTGTCTTCTACCTTTGAGCCAGTTCTGTATCTAAATGGCTATGTCTCCCTGTATTCCATGAGATCTAACCTTGCTAATCATTCTCCCATGGGGAACCTTGTCGAACGCCTCACTGAAGTCCATATGGATCACATCTACTGCTCTGCCCTCATCAATCTTCTTTGTTAATTCTTCAAAAAACTCAGTCAAGTTTGTGAGTCATGATTTCCCACGCACAGATCCATGTTGACTATCCCGAATCAGTCCTTGCATTTCCAAATTCATGTACATCCTGTCCCTCAGGATTCCCTCCAACAACTTGCCCACCGCCGAGGTCAGGCTCACTGGTCTATAGTTCCCTGGCTTGTCTTTACCGCCCTTCTTAAATATTGGCACCACGTTTGCCAACCTCCAGTCTTCCAGCATCTCACCTGTGATTATCGATGATACAAATATCTCAGCAAGAGGCCCAGCAATCACTTCCCTAGCTTCCCACAGAGTTCTCAGGTCCACCTGAACAGGTCCTGGGGATTTATCCACCTATAACCGTTTCAAGACATCCAGCACATCCTCCTCTGTATATCTGCAACAATTTGCAAGATGTCACCATCGATTTCCCTGCAGTCTATATCATCCATATCCTTTTCCACAGTAAATACTGATGCAAAATATTATTTTCATATCTCCCCCATTTTCTGTGGCTACACACAAAGGCCGCCTTACTGATCTTAGAGGGGCCCTATTCTCTCCCTCGTTACCCTTTGTCCTTAATATATTTGTAAAAGCACTTTGGATTTTCCTTAATTCTATTTGCCAAAGCTATCTCATATCCGCATTTTGTCTTCCTGATTTCTCTCTTAAGTATACTCCAACTTCCTTTATACTCTTCTAAGGATTCACTCGATCTATCCTGTCTATACCTGACATGTGCTTCCTTCTTTTTCTGAACCAAACCCTCAATTTCTTTAGTCAGCCAGCATTCCCTATAACTACCAGCCTTCCCTTTCAACCCTGACAGGAAGTTACTGCCTGGAATCTAATCGAGGGGTTCAGGATGGTTTATATACAGAATAACAGATAGCCCGGAGTGAGTTACAGCCTGGAATCAAATCGAGGTGTTCAGGGTGGGTTATATACAGAATAACAGATAGCAAGCAGTGGGTTACAGCCTGGAATCAAATCGAGGTGTTCAGGGTGGTTTATATACAGAATAACAGATAGCCCGGAGTGACTTACAGCCTGGTATCTAATTGAGGGGTTCCGGATGGTTTATATACAGAACAACAGATGTTCTGGGGTGTATTACAGCCTGGAATCTAATTGAGGGGTTCAGGGTGGTTTATATGCAGTATAACAGATACCCCGGACTGCGTTACAGCCTGGAATGTAATCGAGGGGATTAGGGTTGTTTATATCCAGAATAACGGATACCCCTGAGTGAGTTACAGCCTGTAATCGAATTGACATGTTCCGGGTGGGTTACATACAGAATAACAGATCGTCCAGAGTGAGTTGCAGCCTGGAATCTAATCGAGGGGTTCAAGGAGGTTAGTATACAGAAGAACAGATAGCCCGGGGTGTGTTACTGCCTGGAATCTAATCAATGTCTGTTCACTTTAAGATAGGATGGGTTTTGCTGAATCGAAAGTGCAGCCACAGATGCCAGCTAAAGGTCAGACTGTTCCAAATGTAACAATTAGTTGGGAAAAGGAAGGCTGAGTTTTGGTTGCTGTTTTGACAGCAATTCAAATGCAATCAAAGACTTTAAATAGTGCTCAGAATATCCGAAGCCAATGGAATTTGAATATTATTGTTTGTACACCTGGAAAGCAATCAAATTATGAGAATTATTGTATCATGGGAAGTATATAATCCCTGACTTTTGAAAATAGAGCGAGAGCCACTGCCATCCAACAGCAGATTAACTGCTGAGAGCGTGAAAACAGCAGGGAAGATGGAGACTGTGTGGTCTTGAGATTGTAACATTTAATATGTGGGTTGTTGTAACAGCAAATGTTTTACAGATTTGGAGTCAGATAGTAAGTAGCAAAGAAAAGAGGGGCTTGTATTTGCGAATAGTTTTTGTTAAGTCTTCACTATTAAAGTTAAGAAACTAACTTGCTAATTTTTGTTTAAATAGTGGAATGTAGGAGATCTGTGTCACTCACATTTTAACAGATTACGAGGTGAGACGAGCTTTTCTGGGTGTTTGGTTTTAATTAACAAAGGGGTTCGAGTCCACCTTGTAAAAGTCCATTCACACTAACCCCATTTCCCTGCAGTTGGCCCATATCCTTCCAGTCCTTTCCTATCCACATATTTATCCAAATGATTTTGAACTGTTGTTAATACACCCCCTTCAGCCACATCTTCTGGCAGCTCATCCACGTACCAGCCATTTATGTAAATAAGTGGTCGCTCAGGTTCCCTTTTATTCCTTCCCCTTTAACCTTAAACTGGTCCCCTCTCGTCCTCGATTCTCTAAACTTTGGAAAAGACTGAGAGCATTCACCCTATCCATATCCCTCATGATCTTATTCAGCTCTATAAGGTCCCCCCTCAGTCTCCTACACTCTAAAGAAAAGGTCCTAGCTTGTCCAACCTCTACCTATAACTCAGACCATTGGGTCCTGGCAATGTCCTTGTAAATCTCTTCTGCAATCTTTCTAATTTCATTATATCCTCCCTATAACAATGTGACAAAACTGAACACAATACTCCACGTGCGGCCTTACCAAAGTCCTGTGTAACTGCAACATAAATTCCCAACTTCTATACTCAATGTCCTGCCTGATGAAGGCCAGTGTGCCAAAAGCCTTCTTCACTGCCCTGCCGATCTGTGACTCCACTCTCAGGGAACCATGCACCTGAATTCCAAGGTCTCTCTGCCCACTACACCCCTTAAGGCCTGCCCATTCACCGTGAAACTTCTACCTTGATTTGAGATTCCAAACTGCAAGACCTCGCACATTTATATTAAATTCCATTTGCCATTTCTCAGCCCATTTGCCCACCTGATTAAGGTCCTGCTGCAATTTCTGATAAACCTCCTCTCTGATCATGCTTCCACTTATTTTAGTGTCATCTGCAAACTTACTAATCATGCCTTGTACATTCTCAACCAAATCATAGATAACAAAAAGCTGTGGACCCAACCTCCAGTCTTACAAGCATCCTTCCACTCAACCCTCTGTTTCCTATCAACAAGCCAACTGTGAATCCAATTGGCCAGTTTCCCCAACATTCTACTTGATGGAACCTTCAAGAGCAGCCTGCATGTGGAAGCTTATCAAAGGCCTTATTGAAATCCATGGAGACTACGTTTACCGCTCTGCCCTCATCAACATTCTTGGTCACTTCACCAAAGGACTCTAAGAAATTTGACAAGCATGATCTCCCAGTCACAATTTTATGCTGACCGGTCTGAATCAAACCCTGTGTAAGTAATGGGTGCAGTCAATGGTATGCTGTCTTCATTGTAAGATGATTCGAGTACATAAGTAAAGCCATCTTCCTGCTGTTGTAGAGGCTTGCTGAGAGAGCATTTGGGGCACTCTCTACAGATTTGATCTCCTTTGTAAGGAATGATCTCCTTACCACAGACACTGGTGATGGTAACATGAGGATAGAGTGAATAAACTGAGTGTTTAATCCGTAGAGCTGTGAGAGATGAAGAAATGGCGATGCTGAAACACGAGGAGTGGCAGCGATCACTTATTTCCAAAAGACACATTGATAGGGTGAGAAATTCCATACTTTACCCAGGATTGATTGGTTTGATTTATTGTCACGTGTACCTCAGTACAGGGAAACACTTTATTTATGAGCAGTGGAGGCAGATCATAGTAAGCTTGGCCAGACAGTACATAGGGTGGAAATAGACTTGGACAGAGTAAGGCACACAGGTTACACTGAACAGGACGTGCACTTGACAAGATCACCATGAATAAGATGCCTTTACTAACTCTCCCCACGTTATTGTGCAGTGGGCGTGTGAACCCTGTACTGAACGTCAGGTTATTCACAATCCCCAACAGCAGCCACAATACCTTCCATCTGAAACAGGTATCCATTCCCATCAGCTTCCACCCTACATAGAGAACACCAGGATGTCTTCGTGGAGATGGAAGATGCCTTCTTGAGACTTCACACATAAGACATATGGCTTTCCTGCTCACCACTATAAAACCACGTTAAAGTCCCACATGTGTCTCATAAACAACGGAGCCAGGAGGAACAACGTGGAACAGTCTGTCTGTGCAGCCTCTGATCCACTTGGTCATCATGTTAGAGCATCAATTAGGAGACAGTGAGGACTGCCGATGCTGGAGATCAGAGTAGAGCATCAATCGCTGGAAAAGCACAGCGGGTCAGGCAGCATCCGAGGACCAGGAGAATCGACGTATTGGGCATAAGACATTCATCAGAAATCAGCATCATTTACCTCATTCTGACCCGTGTAAGTGCATTGAGGTAGGAATGGCCTCCTACTGTTCCTGTACAAGTGACTCAAGGGACTGACTGGCTTCTTCCTCGTCCAATTGGACAGGGCCAAGGGCCTGACTGGTTACCCCTGGTTCCTGTTTGACAGCTCGATGTGCTGAAAAGTGTGATGGTGCTGCAGCTTCAAGAGGTTATTTTGTCCGGGTTTCTTTTAAGAGAGTGATTCAATGATTGTGACCAAGCTGGTTAGTTAAGACCACTTGAGTAACAGCTAGGGAGGCCTTGTGTTTATTTTAATGCAACCTGAATGGGTGTGGCCAGCTCTCACAGATTAGGATCACAGGGTTTTGGTTTCTCAGTAGCATCATAAACTATTGGCGTCTCCACAGAGTTGGAAGCTTCAGTGAATGTCTCCTGGTTGCTACCCTCTATGAATTTTCTCTTGATGCTGTTTTTAATTCCTGGATTGAAGAAATGTTTGTGACATTTTGTGTCTGAATATTTCTTTTTGCCAAGGGCTGTGTTTATGGGATTTCCCTATATTGGAACAGTTCATTAGTAATAGTTCCTAGATCTATTATTCTGTTAAGCTGTCAATACAATTCCTCTTTCTGTGGTGTTATTTCTTCTTTCGTGTTGAAATAGATGGTATTTTGCTTCACACCGAGTAGTTTGACCTGTCACATTGCATCTGGAACAGGAACTTTTCATTTCCTTTAAAATAAGAAAACATAAAAGTCTAGGCTATTGCTGTCAAATATTTTCGAGGGGTTCTGGTGTGGTCCATCACACTAGACTCCTTCTCTTCCTGAGTAATGGGCTGGAGGCACTGAATGGGCTGTCCCTGTTCATTTCCAATAATGTCAATGGGCTGAATGGCTTCCTCATATTCCTGTGAAACCAGCGTTAGGTGCTGAATGAACTCTTGTTTTGCTGTGGCAATGCGCAGTGTCAGGCAGTGCTGTTACATGAATGTTACTGATACTTTAACAGCACAAGTCTCAATGGAGTCTGGGCCTTACTGCACATGGACACAGACCAGTTCAGGAGCTGATGGGGAATAAAATGTTCTGAACATTGTAGAATCTTCAGTGACCATCCCCATTTCTGATCATATGGTGCGGAGGGTGAGGGTGGGGACAGGGAGACATTGATGAAGCAGTTGAAGATGTTTGTGAAGGGGAAGCTACCCTGAGGATCTCGTACAGAGGTGACCCAGGACTGAGATGATGAACATCTTCCTTTGTGCCATGTTTGACCCCAAACACTGGAGAGGTTACTCTGATTCCCATTAAGTCCAGTTTTGTTAAGCTCCTTGATGTCAACAGAAGTCAACCACTGCCTTGATATCGGGACCAGTCATTTGTACCTGAACCCTTGTCTCAACCTCTTTTGTTCGCATCAATAAGCCATGATATAGGAGCAGTAAGTGTTTTCTTCAAACAGGTGGGATTGAATGTCAGGATTTCTCTTCTCAAGAGTTTTCGGGAAGCTAGATGACTGAAAGTATTTGAAGAGTAACTAGATGGATATTGACCTGTCAGAGAGTTCAAGTCTATGAAGAATTGGATATGAAAGAGGATTTGAGGCTAGGAGCAGATCAGCCATGATCTTCGTGAAGGGCAAGACAGGTTTGGGAAGTGAATGACATGCCCCTGTTTCTGATGTTCTCACATTCTGTTTTTGGAAAGTTAGTGGGTGTTATTTTTATGAATGTTCTGGTATTGCATATTGCAGTCAGGGAGACCAGATGGTTTTGTGAGCCATCTCTGGCTGAGGCATGTGGGCTGTATTCACAGTGAATCTGTGTCTACAACATGACCAACAAATGGAGCACAAGCTGCAGATAGGGGAAGCTTTCTAAAGAGAGATGAGGGGCTTCTTTCATATCCAGCCTGGGCTTTCCAATTACATTTCCCAAATCACCTCAAAGCGTGTGTGACAGCCTTGAGAGGCTGAATGGTCTCCTCTGTTTCTGTGCACCAGGTTATAGGCGTAAGTGGCCTCCAACTGTTCCTGTCTAGCAGGTTTGAGGGGCTGAATGGAACACAGGAACATGGGACTGAGGAGCAGGAGTGGGTCATTAGACATTTTGAGCCTTCTCCACCAGCCACTAAGATTGTGGCTGATCAGGTTGGGGTCTCAGCCCCACTTTCCTGTTTGCATCCTATTATCCGTGACTCACTTCTCCGTCAAATATTTAACTCATGCAGCTTTCAATCAATGTGAACCGAGAGGCATGATAAACTTCCAGAGAAGTAAGACTTGAAAGGACCATACAGAATTTTTCATCATCCCTCTTATAGAACCAGAGAGTCATGCAGAACGAAAGCAGACCCGTTTGTCTGATCTGTTCACTCCGATCAGATATCAAATCTGATCTAAACCCATTTGCCAGCATTTGGCCAATATCTCTCCTCTTTCAAATACTTTTTAAATGTGCGATTGTAACAGCCTTCACCACTTCCTCCGAGTGCACTTTCGGTACACACCACTCACTGTGTGAAACATATATCTTCAAGTCCATTCTAAATCAATCCCCCTCGCCTTCAACCTCTGCCCTCTTGTTCTGGAGTCCCCGACCCTGGAGAGCAGAACGTGGTTGTTCGGAATATCCATGCCCCTGATGGTTTTATAAACCTCTATAACGTCACCCTTCAGCCTCTGACACTCCAGGGGGAAACACCTCAACCTAACCAGCCTCTCCCTAAAGCTCAAACCTCCAGTCCTGGAACATCCGTGTAAGTCATTTCTGCAGAAAACCGAATTGTACGCAGTATTCTTAAAGTGGCCTCACCAACATCCTGTACAGATACAACATACCACCACAACTCCTATACTCAATGCGCTGACTGATTAAGGCAAAAGTGCCAAATTTGTTCTGCACCACACTGTCTACCTGCGACTCCACTTTCAAGGAACAATACACCTGCAGCCCTATGCCCCTTTGTTTCACAACATGCCCCAGGACCTGACCATGAAGTATATAATGTCTGCCCTGATTTGCCTTCCCAAAATGCAAAGCTTCATATTTATCTAAATTAAATTTCATCTGTTACTCCTTGCCTCTTTGTCTCATCTAATTGTGGTCTTGTTGTACTCTGACATAATCTACTACACCACCTTTTTGATGTCATCTGTATACTTACTAACTATTGCCGCTATATTCACATCTTAATCCTTTACATAAATGATGAAATGCAGTGAACTCAGTACTGATTCTTCCAGCACACTGCTGCCCACAAGCCTCCATTCTGAAAAATATCCCTCTTCATTCAAGCCATTTGTGACTAGCTTATTCTGTATCTTATGTGACTGAAACTTACTAATCTGTCTACTAATCACAATGAAATACTAGCTATGAAGAGAGGCTCAGTAGGTTAGGTTTATTTTCACTAGATAAAAGGAGATTGAGGGGGGACCTGATTGAGGTTTGCAAAATCATGAAGGGTGTAGCCAGGGTGGATAGAGACGGGCTTTTTCCCAGGTTGAAGGATTCAATACTGAGGCATAAAGGCTACACCAGAAAGGGCATGCAATAGGCAATATCAATGTGAGCAAGATCAGCATTATTTGAAGTTAGAGAGTCCATTCCTCAGTTTAATAATGGGCTGGGAAGATGCTGTTCATGAGCCGCTGGTTTGTGTGTTCAAGATTCTGTATTGTCTACATGATGGAAGAGATTGCAGGAGATCCAGGGTGTGCTGGGTCTTTGATCATGTTGTCAGCCTTTCCGCGGCAGTGAGCTGTGTAAATGGAGACAATGGATAGGACGTTGGTTTCCGTGATGGCATGGGCTGTGCACACAACCTTCTGTCATTTCTCTTACTGTCCTGGGTAGGTCTGTGGCCACACCAGGTCATTATGCACCCAGATACTTTGCTGTCAGTGGTTCATTTGTAGAACTTGGTGAGGGTCCTTGTGGACATGTCAAATGTCCTGAGCTGCCAAAGAAAGAAGAGGTGTTCTTGTGCCATCTCGGCTGTCACATCTACATGGGAGGTCGGTTATCGTCACTCCAAGCAACTTAATGCTTTCCACTCTTTCAACTTCAGTTCCATTGATGCAGATGGGGGCATGTTCTCCTCATTTCTTTCTGAAGTCATAGATCAATTGGTTAGTTCTGCCGACATTGAATTAGAGGATGGTCTCAGTGCAGCACATCACAAAGTCCTCTATTTCCGTTCTGTATTTTGACTTGCCATCATTACATACCTGTCCTACTATGATGGTGTCTTCAGTGAACATGTAGCTGGCATTCGTTTAAAATTTGGCAATACAGTTGTGGGTGTACAGGAGTATAGTATGGGGCTGAGGACACATCCTTTGGGATTTCAGTGTTGAATGTTATGGAAGAGACACCCTTAGTTATTTTCACTGATTGTGTACTATAGGTCAGAAAGCTGAGGATCCAACTTCAGAGGGCGGAGCCAAGACTAAGGTCAGGGAGTTTTGTGATCAGTCTGAAGGGAATAATGGTGTTGAAGGTGAACCTATAGTCAATGAGCAGGAATCTGACGTGGGTGCCCTTGTTGTCCAGATGCTCCAGGGATATGGCACCCGCTATGGACCCATCCCACGGGTAGGAAAATTGTAGGGGATCGAGGTAGGCTGGGAGACTGGAACTGATGTGGACCATGACGAACTTCTCAAAGCACTTCACTCCCTTCAGTCTCCTGCGCTTTAAAGAGAAATGTCCCAGCTTATCCAACCTCTCCCTATGACTCAGACCCTTGAGTCCTGGCAACATCCTTGTAAAGTTCCAGTTTAATACCATCCTTCCTACAGCAAGGTGACCAAAACTGAACACAATTCTGAACTTGGAAATATCTGGAACTGTAAGTTTTACTCTGCTGCCAATTATTATGCTGCTGTGATGTTGCTTTATTTTTTGTGTTATTCTGAAATCTTATTATTCATTGAGTCCTCTGACGGTAATCCCCTCGGGTGAACGTCCTCCTGACTGCGTGAATTTGAATCAATCTATTTTGTTTGGGCAGATATTTTGATGCCGCTGTATATCAGAGAACAGGAAGAGATGATGGATGACTGTGCATTGTGTGTCCTTTACTGGACCAGCTTGTCTCTCCAGGCACCTAAAGCTTTTATTGTGGGTCAGAGTACTTCAGAATCGTTACATCACAGAAGGAAGCTATTTAGCGCATTGTAGGTCTATGCACGTGGAACATTACAGCTCAGTACCCACAACATCCTTCAGCACGGCCGACAGATCCACCGACCTTACTGTCAAACATAAATTTACTAACTCATCCTTCTATACACTCATTAAGGTCATTCAAAAAGACAAACAACAGTCACTCTAAAGCAGATCCTTGCAGTATATCACTAGCGACTGAAATTCAGGATGAACATTCCCCATCAACTACCACCTTCTGTCTACTTTCAGCTAGCCAATTTGTGATCCAAATGCTAAATCGCCCACAAATCCAGATCTCCATATTTTCTGGGAGAAAGTAAGGGCTGCAGATGTTTGAGATCAGAGTCGAGATTGTGGCGCTGGAAAAGCACAGCAGGTCAGGCAACATCCGAGGATCGAGGAGAAAATGAAGACTGCAGATGCTGCAGACCAGAAAACTGATTCCTGATGAAAGGCTAAAACAGAAACATCAACTTGCATGCATCTTGGACGCTGCCTCATCTGTTCGGCTTTTCCAACACCACGCTCTCCATATTTTCTTCAGTAGCCTACCATGAGGGACATAATCAAACTCTTCACTGAAATCCACATACCTCAATTTACCCTCATCCACCTGTTTGGTCACCTTCTCAATGAACTCGGTAAGATTTGTGAGGCATGACATACCTTTCACAAAACCTTGTTGACTATTCCAAATCAAATGATTCCTTTCTAGATGATGGTAAATCCTATCTCTTATAATCCTTTCCAACACTTTACCCACAACCAAAGTAAGACAGGTATATAATTACCAGGGTTGTATCTTCTCCATTTCTTGAACAAAGGGCCACATTTGCTGTCCTCCAGTCTTCTGGCACTATTCCTGTTGACAATGGCGATGTACAAATCCAAACAGATGGTTGTGTAAACTCCTCCCTAGCTTCTCAGAGAGTCCTAGGATAAATCCCATCTGGCCCAGGGGACGTATCTATTTTCACACTCTCCAGAACTGCTAACATCTCCACGTTACGAACTTCAATCCTGTCTAGTCTAATAGCCTGTATCTCAGTATTGGCCTCGACAGCATTTTCTTTTTCCATTGTGAATACTGATTCAAATATTAATTTACAGCCTGTCCTCTCTCCTCAGACTCCACACGCAACTTAACACTACTGTCCTTGATTGCCATTAATCTTCACTTGTTCATTCTATTATTCATGACGCACTGATAGAAAGCTTGAGGGTTTTCCACGATCCTACTTGTCAAAGACTTCTCATGCTCTCTCCTGGCTATTCTTAGCTCTTTTTTAAAGTCCTTCCAGGCTGACTTGTAATTGTCAAGTATCCGAACTGAGCCTTCACGTTCCATCTTTACATAAGCCTCCCTCTTCCTCTTGAAAAGCGATTCAACTGCTTCAGTAAACCACAGCAGCCTCACTCGACCACTTGCTCCTTTCTTGACATGTATAAACTTATCAAGGACACACAGTAGCTGTTGTTTGAAAAACCTCCACACTTAAATTGTACCCATCCTCTGCAATTTCCTTCCCCATCCTATGCATCCTAAAACCTTTCCTAATCGCATCATAATTGCCTTTCCCCCAGCTATAACTCTTATCCTGCGGTATACACCTGTCCTTTTCCATCGCTAAGGTAAACATAATTGAATTGTGGTCACTATCAGCAAAGTGTTCATCTACCTCCTAATCTAACACCTGGTCTGTTTCATTACTCAGTACCAAATCCAATTTGGCCTCGGCCCTTGTTGGCCTATCTACATACTGTGTCAGGAAACAATTGTGCACACATTGGACAAAAGCTGACCCATATAAAGTAAGTGAACTGCAGCACTTCCAGTCAATATTTGGAAAGTTAAATTCTTCCATAACAACTACTCTGTTATTTTCGCTCCTATCCAGTATCATCTTTGTAATCCTTTCCTCTACATCTCTGGAACTTTTCAGAGGGCAATAGAGAACTTTCAGCAGAGTGACCTCTCCGTGTTTGTATCTAACCTCTTCCCATACGTCCTCACTAGACGAGTCCTTATCAAACATCCTTTCTACCAACGTAATTCTGTCTTTGATTTTCAATGCCACCCCACCCTCCCCCACCCCAAACCCCACCCCTGACCCACTGTTAGTACCTTCCTTGTTCTTATTGAAGCATCTAAATCCCGGACCCTCCAACGATCAGTCCTGTCCCTGCTCTATCCATTTCTCCAAAACGGCCAAAACATCAAGCTGTACAACTGCACAATTTGGAAACAGGGAGTGATTGGAGGGATGTTAAAAGAGTGTGGGTTGGATAGATCAGAAGACAGCATGAGGGGAGATAGAAAGGAACGGACAGAAAATGGAAGTTTTATTGAGAAATTCTCACTGACTGCAAGGCCTTTATCTATTGCCATACCGTTTGAGCATTGTGCAGATTCTGGCTGTGGTCCCAGAGCATTTATCACTAATAATATCACAGAGCTGAGTTGCTGACAGTTAAACAGAGTCCAAAAGGCCGAGTGATTTTTTTTCTCTCTACAGTGAGAAGGTGATTTAATTTAAATAGACTGGATGAACAGCAGGAGGAACTGTGAATCGTGCTCGATACTGAGATACTGCGCCAGAGAATCTCACTGAGGTGGATCACTGACAGAGGGGAAATCAGCATCTCATCTGTGAGCCAAATAATGATTGATAAAGATTGGACACCACTTCCATGGTTTTATAATACACATTTCAATTTATGTAGCTCAATATCATGAGTGTATCTTATTTCTTTGTACTTCCCATAGTTTAGTACGAACAGAAAATCATTTTGTCCCCGTATTTTGTGTTCAATAAACAGATTTTACTCCTCATTCCTCACTTTAGATATATCCTTGAATCTGTTCTTCATATGAGGTATAAAGAATAACATTCCAATACTGATGACTGAGGAATATTATTGCCCCTCCCTCCAGTCTGAACTGCCATGTCTCACAATTCTCTCTGTTTCCTGTCTCCTCCACAATGCCATAATCACACTGTAATTGAAGTCCAGTAAATGACATTTCATCACAGTTCACTAACATCGATAACATCAATAGCACAGGCCTCATCTGCCTCTCCCTAAACCTGGAATAACAATCTGAATTGCATTTGTCACGTTCAATTCTCTGTTAACATATCCATGCTACTTGTCTGTGACAACCCCACGCTTCTCAGACGCACATTCGCCTCAGATCATGAACTATAAAAATTGTATCAATGTTTTATTGAAATTATGATGCTTGATCAATAGTTCCAGGATGTACGTTTCCATTTGTCATCAGAGACGTTCTGATAAACTTATGGCATTACTTCTGCATCCAAGGCAGATTGAATGGTTACATTCAATTGATCTACCAGACCCAAGATTTGTTCCATCAGTCACCCTCACAGAGCCCATCCAGAAAATGACATTGTTTTAAATTTGAATAAAACAATATTGAATTGAAAGGCGTTGGCTGGAGCTATTTGTTCAGTGACTGAGATTGATGTCAGTCTCCGTGGATCCGAGATGTGTCACTGGAGGGTTTGCCTCTTCTATTAATTAAGGACTCGGTTCAATGTGTTATCCCAGTCTGGGCGGGAGCATCAATGACTGGACTAACAGGGATCAGCAGCTCGAGAGACAGGGGGAGGAGAGATCAGAATCTGAGGACATTAGACTGGAATGTTCCATTAATGAATCAGAATCTGAGAACATTAGACTGGGATGTTCCATTAATGGATCAGAATCTGAGAACATTAGACTGGAATATTACAATAACAGACATGAGTTTATCCTGGGGTCGTTTCTACCTTTCTCAGCCTTGGATGCCATTAGCATCGTGGGTCGAAGATATCCTTTGGATTATTCAAGGTGGTTATTATCCCATCCTTGCTATAGTTGGTGTTCCTGGTAAGTCATTCCATCTGACCATTAAACTGAATTGAACTGAATTGCTGTTCATATTCAAATTTTAAAATTTGGAATTCATAATTTTCAGATCCAGTCAAATATTTTATTCCTTCCTGATTATAACTAGCAAATTACTATTCACAACTTACTCAACAATACGCAAGGAGAAACCAGACTGTTCCTAATCTCCATAATCTTTTTCCTTCATTCATATTTACATTTCTACATATTCTCCCCACTCACTAATCCTGCCCAAGGCCACTATCAGGATATTTGAGTCACCTTCTCAGCCTCAATGCAACTGCTGAATAATCCATCGTTTGTGCCTTTGGTAGATCCAGATATAACCGTTTCACGTCCCTTCTAACTATGCTTACGTCACAAAATATTTGCACTTGAGCTGGTTAATTTATCCTTTCCACAGACTCTGTCAGATGGACAGACAGTGCATGGTGGTCAAGTCATTGACTCATAATCAAACGGCACAGGTTAATAATCTGTTGGTAGCTCATGAAGGAAGTTGATGGAATGCAAATGAAGTCATCACCACTAGTTTTCAACAGAAGCATATCTATTTGCTTTAGAGAAGGCAATGGGTTATCCTTCCATGTTGAGGACTCTGTGTGACTGCAAACCCACAGCAATGGGGTTTACTCTTTATTATCCTGTGCAACAGCTGAATCAGCCACTCAGTTCAAGATCAGCATAACATGCTGGCCTGACCAGGGCTGCACACATCCCATGAGGGAAGAACAAAAGGAAAGATAGCTCCCTTTCTCTGCCTGATTTCCATTCTCCTGTAAGGCATTTTCTTTCAGGTAGGTGACCATTCCCTGTTTCAAGTGAATTCTTTCTGATTGAGTCTCCCTCTGAACGCGATATGCATCTCCATCGACACCTCTGGTAATGACCGATGCACAGATGCAAGAAACTTCAAAATTGCACATCATTCGCAGTGCAGAGAGAAGGAATGGCTTTTTATACCACCGGAAAGAAGCTGAGACAGCTAAGTGAGGGAACAGAATTATTGTGATCAACTGGAGAGTGTTGTTGAGATAGTATTTGGGGTATTGTGCACAGATTTTCTCTCCTTTATAAGGAATAATCCTCTTGGCAAAAAGAGTATAAAGGAGTTTCGCCTGACTAATTGTTGGGATGATTGTACCATCGGGCGTGCATGAGGATTAATCTGTAGCGCTTTGAAGAATAAGAGGTGATTGCATTGAAACGTAAGGTGATGGACAGTCATTCATTATATTCCAAACAGAACTAATACGGTGATAAATTCCATGTTTTTTTAACTTGGTTTACATGATTCTCGATGGCTTAAAAGACTCTGAGAACGTTCCTCTCACTCCACGCCACTCCCCATTTCGATTGAGAGAGAGAGAACCAATCTTTAACTAAACTCTTCCAACATTAATACAGTGCATTTGTTGGGTGATCATACATAGAACTTCACGTTATTCACCAACGCAACAGGAGCCACAATACCTTCATTCTAAAACAGTTAACTATCCCCACCAGCTTCTGACCCCAACGGAGAACATGGGTCTGTCTTCTTGGAGATGGAAGATGCCTCCTTGAGGCTTGGCACAAAACATTTGGTTTCCTCCCTCACTGCCGGCAAAACACGTTAAAGTATCATTTGTTCCACAGGCAATGGAGCGACAAAAAACATTGTGAGCAGTCTATGAGTGCGGTCTCTGCTCTATTCGTTTTCCAGGTTGGAGCATCAATGACACCCTCTTATTCCTGTAAAAGCGTCTCGAGGGGTGAATGGTCTCCTCCTGGTTCCATAGAACATGCTTAGGGGTCTTAGTGGACTCTGCCTGTTCCTGTTTAACAGTTCAATTTACTGACCAAACGCCTCCTCTTCCTGTGGAACATGCAAGAGGATTGAATGGGTTGTCCCTCTTCTTGATCAGTCATTTCGATGGGCTGAATAGTTTCCACATATCCGGGTGTAACCAGCTTGAGATGCTGAATGAGCTTCTCTTTTAACTGTGGAAATGTGCAGTGCCTGGCCGTTCTGTTACATGAATGTTACCGACACTTTAACAGCACAAACGTGAATGTTGTTTGGGTCTTGCTGAATATGGACACAGACCCGTTCAGGAGCTGAGTGGGGACAAAATGTTCTGAATATTGTGTGATCTTCAGTGATCACTCCACTTCTGATCTTGGGATAGGTGGGGGGCGCCGGGAATGGGGGCACATAGACGTTGACGAAGGAACTGAAGATGTTTGTGCTGAGGAAGTTAATCTGAGGATCTCCTGAAGAGATGTCCAGGGACTGAGAGGATTGTTGGCCACCGACCACAAACACCTTCCTTTGTGCTCTGAAAGACCCCAAACAGTGAGGAGGTTAGACCTGATTCCCATTAAGCTCAAAAAATTAGGTGGTCCCAATGACATCCTCAGTCAACTACTGCCTTGATATCAAGGCCATTCACTCTTTCCTGAGCCCCTGTGTTCACCTCTTGTTCAAATCAATAGGTAACGGTGTACGTGTAGAGAGTGTTTCCCTCTCACAGAGGGTTATCAATGTCAGGGATTATCTGGACTAGAGAGTTAGGGGAGCTACATCACTGAAAGTATTTAAAGAGGTGGTACATGAATCTTTGACCTGTCAGAGAGCTGAGGAGTGTGAAGAACTGGGCATTATGGAGGAGTTAATAGGAACAGTAGATCAGCCATGATCGTATACAATGGCTTGACCGTCCGAATTCCTTATGTTTTCTTTTCCAGTAATTTCAAAGTAAACGGCTGTAATTTTCCTGGATGTACTGTATTTGTATGTTGTAATTAGAGAGAGCAAAACATTTTTGAGTCATCTCTGATTGAGGTATGGAGCTTTATGCATAACGAATCCTGGTCTAGACCAGACCAACAAATGAAGCACAAGTTGTAGAGACGGGGCACTCTGTAAACAGACCAGAGGCGTCTTTCAAAACCGGCCTGGATTTCCAAATAATATTTTCCAATCCATACCAAACTGAGTGTGACATTTGTGAGGGGTTAAATGAAATCCTGTGTTCCTGTGGAGCATTGGCCCCCATCTGCACATTGCAGGAGCTGTGAGAGGCTGAATGCACCATAGTAACACGGGACTGTGGAGCAAGAGTGGGTCATCAGACACTTTGTCACGGCTCTACCTTGCACTATGATCTGATTAAGTTCTCAGCAGCACTTTTCTCTCAGTGTACCATTTCCCTACATTCATTTGTCTTTCAAATGTCTTACATAGACAATTTTGAACAAATGGAAATATTCAGGCATCACAATTTTCTGTGGAAGGAAATTCACACCTTAAAAACCTTTTGAGAATCTCTTGTTCGTGTTCTGACCAATGTTGGAGGGTCACTCATGTCTTTTCCCACACCTCTATTGGTGAAAGCAAATTTTAAATGTAACCAGTTGAGTGCTGTGCCCAATGATATAGGTCTCAGACTGGGTAATTTTCTAGAAAAATCTGAGACACAGGAAGTTGAACTGTGAACAAATGATAAAATGATAGAGTGTCTCAAATATGTTTCTGGCTTTGAATTTATTCTGCTCGCACTAATGTCTGGGAATGCGGATTTCTTCCCGGAACAGTTGGATTTGGATTTGTCTGAATTCCCTTTGCTTCGAGCTGTCCAGAAATTCCTATGAATCCTCATCAGGAATCCTCCACGAGTGGTAAAAATGACTCAGGATTTTTCTGCTCTCACACCTTGTTTTCGGGCAGAACAAAGTCAGAGAGAGAGAAACCAATTGGCTGCTGCTTCTGAGTCCGGTAATATTTTTCTCCGGCTCTGTTTGGAAAAATACAAGAATGTCAACTGAACACCAAAGTGGACCATGTGCACTCTCCATGTCCATCCTCTGGAATGGATGATAATAGACTGTATGCTGTATGCAGCATCATTGCTGTTGTGCACAGTGCCTTGCATTAGCAAATGAAAATAATGTGCCCGTTTTATGATTTGATGAGATGCTTATATGCATCTGCATAATTTTTAAAAATGGGTTGATATCTTCGTAATATTTGTGTTAATACCAATGCATCTCATTCAAAAAAAAATTATCTAGCTTTAGTCTTCTTAACAAGAGAAAATATGTATCCAGCTGAAAGACTTCTCTGAAAATCGTGGTTCAGTAAGATTTCTCATCTAAGATCTAAACTGATAATCCCCGATAACAAAAGGCCTTCATTTCAGGAATGAGTAAAGGGAAGCATCTTTGAACATCTTTGAAAGGAATTGAATCCTTTTTTTTAGTTTAGAGGATCAGAACTGCACCCAGTGTATCTGATGTGGTCTCAACAATCCTTGCACAGATACAGTGAAATATTCCTAATTAAACTCAATACCACTTACCTTCTGAATCACTTGCTGCATCTGCAGACAATCTTCATATGATTCATGTACCAAGAATATGAAAAACATCTGCATCACAGAGTTCTGCAATCTCTCTCCATTTAAATTGTTCCCGACTGCAATAGACAACTCACATTATATTATTTCTGCTGAGGGTACGCTCACTAACCTTCCCTGTCTACATCATAATGCAGATTCACTCCCTCCATTTGAAGATCTATTGAATGATCATTTTGGTGTACAAGGTAGTTCAGCTTTGATCCATTCAGTCCCTTCATCCAGATATTTTACATAGATTATTGATCATTGATGACCCTACAGTGATCTCTGAGTCAAAACTACTTACAGTTTTATTTTTAAAAATCATATGTCACTACTGTCTATTTCCTGTTAGTGACAACATCCCTGTTCCTGTGCAGCAGTTCAGTCGGGTTGAATGGCCTCATCCTGGGCTGTGTAATGTACTCAACGAGCTGACTTACTTCATCCTATATTCCTGTGTAATTCCTTAGAGGGGCAGAATGGTCTCCTCCCATCTCATTGTAACGATCCAGTCTGGCTGAATGGGATGGTCCTCTACCCTGTAATCGCACTGAGGGGTGGATTGGGGTTGGGTCAGCAGTATATCTCTGTAACTGCTTTGAGGGGTGGATTGAGGGAACAACTCATGAGGTAGGGACAGCAGTCTCTCTCTGTAACGGCCGGGAGTGTGGATTGAGGGAACAACACATGGGATAGGGGCAGCAGTATATTCCTGTAACGGCCGGGAGGGTGGATAGACGGCACAACACATTGGAAAGGGGCAGCAGTTGGCCATTTGGTGGCACTATTCAGAACGCTCATGGCTGATCCGAGTGTGTCTGACCATCCGTTTCCTGTCTGTACCCAATAAACATTGACTCTCCTGTCCAGCAAAGATCAGTCAAGCTCAAACTAAAATACCTAAATTAACCGAGTCTTCACTGCTCCCTGAGGATGAGGACACCACAGATAGCACAACAGTAAAGGGAAAGGGACATCCTTCTTTCATTGTAGGACACTTTTTAAAAACTGTGTTAACCTCATATCAAACCACTGCCCCTTTTCGGATATAGTGGTAAAATAACTAGGAATAGACATTAACCATTCTGCCCTCCAATCTTTTCGCACATTACCACTGACTGTTTCCAATCAAATATGTTGCTGTTGGTGTCTCAGGAAGAGAATACGTGATAGCATAACACCAGACGAGCATTACAAAAAGGAGCAGAATTAGACCATTTGGTCCATCGAGTCTGATATACCATTAAGTCATTTCTAATATGTTCCTCAACATCATTCTTCTACCTTCTCCCAGAATCCTTCATCTCCTTATAAATCAAAAAAAATATTTATTTATCTTAATGGCACTCGTGTCGGTGTCTTAATGTGTATTTAAGTGTGTGCCCATGTACTTGCTATTTTTCTATTTGTGTGACTAAGTCTGTCTGTCTTTGTATCAGCCTGTGTGTTTCTATCTGTGTTTGTGTCCATTTGTGTGTGACTGTTTATGTCTTTGTGTGCTTCTCCGTGTGTGCATGCTTATGTCCTTGCATGAATTGTGTATGTTAGTATATTGTGGTATTTACCAATAGTCTGTGTATTTCAATGCCTGCATCTCTGTGCAATGGGATATCTGTTCTTCTACGAATGAGAGAGATGAGGTTGGAACTAACAGTCGGTTTGATTTGAGAATTGCTCTTTACTAAACACTGCTCCTTATTAGGTTGGTGGGACGTGGATGTTTCAGAATCTCCACCCAAGGCCTCTTGGCCCTCTCCGGCTCTCTCCAGGATCCTCCCCACATATCAGGGTAGGGATATGAGGGTACGGATATCTGGCACTCCATCACCCGGTGTGGACCGTTCTGTCCTATTCCAGGCTGTTCTCCTGGAATGGGAGAAAGGGAAGGATTGAGTGTGGGTGGAAGCGGATGGACCTGCTGTTAGTGCTGGATTAGGTGAGGTGTAACATGGTGAGGTAGACGGAGGGAGTCTGTCCATAGTGTTGTATCCATGTCGTGCTATTAGTGTGCGGGGCTATTGCATCAGGGGCAGAAAATGTGGGGGAGGGAAGGTGATGAATTCAACAGTGAGAGTGGTCGTGCTTGAGCCTTATTTGGAGTGTGAGTCTTGGTCGAGGGGAGGTGCTATAAGAGACATACAGTGAGTGTGAGGGAGCAGTGAGAATATATGGTGACACTTATCCTGACAGAGCGGGGTGGATATTGATGCTTGTCCTATATTGCTGGACCTGTCTTCAGATCATCTCAGCATCGAGGTGAGCCTCCCTGAATGTCTTATCCAAGTCTATCACTAATAACGACACAGGCTCTGTCCCTCAGATTCCACAGAATGGGTTTGGGTGGGTCTTACAAATAGCAAGAAGAAACAAACTTGTGTTATATATGTGAACCAAAACTGTCGCGCAAATATTTTGCATCATATGCTCTGGAAATTATATATGCAACTATACTCAAAGGGAAGCTATGACATACTGATATTATCGCTGGGCTCTTAACCCAGAGACCCAGGTAATGTTCTGGGGACATGGTCTCAAATCCTGCCATGGCAGATTGTGGAATTTGAACTCAATAAGTATCTGGAATCGAGGGTTTATGATGATCAGGAATCCATTTCTGATTGTTGGAAAAACTCATCTGGTTCACTAATGTCCTTTAGGGAAGGAAACGACTGTTCTTATCTGGTCTGGCCTGCATGTCACTCCAGATCCAAGGCAACGCTGTTGACTCTTAACTGCCGTCTGGCATGGCCAGGAAATGCTGGTTATCCAGCTAAGTCCCCATCCTGTGAATGAGTAACAAATACTCGTGGGTTCTGCAGTAATAATGGATGGTGTCAAGTTGCATCGAAACTGAGTTAACTAAGTGACTGCTAATGTTGTGAAAAATAAATTCCTATAGTGCATATCAGGTAGGTTGAAGAGTAAGTTGTGAACCAAACTAGAGAGCAGATTATTTCGGATTTGGTGTGTGTGATACTGATTAAGGATGATCAGCCATGATCATATTGAATAGTGGTGCAGGCTCGAAGGGCAGAATGGCCTACTCCTGCACCTATTGTCTATTGTCTATTGTCTATTGTGTGGTCGGAAGGACTAAATACTAACCTTGCTCTGAAGCAGCTTTGGAGGAATTGTGACATTAATATGTTATATTTTACACGGCGTCTGCATTCAATGTGGAATGTTTGAACATTCTTGTCAAACATCATGGAAATCCAGAGGCTAGAGTGTCAAGTTCGCTCCAGTGAATTGGGAAAGTACAATATAACATTCAGTAAGAGAACAATGGTTGTTAGACCCATATAGTCTTACCGCACGGAGACAGGCCATTCGGCCCAAACTGGTCCATTCTGAACAAAATGTCCATTCACACTAACCCCATTTCCCTGCCATTTCCCTGTATCCTTCTAATCATTTCTGACCTGTGTATTTGTCCAAATGTATTTTATAATTTTTTAATGTACACGCCTCAACCACTTCTGCTGTCAGCTCATCCCATATGCAAACCACCCTGCGTTTAAAAGAAATTGTCCCTCAGGTTCCCTTTTACTCTTTCCCCTCTGACCTTAAATTGATGCCGTCTAGACCGTGATTGCCCAATCCTGGGGAAAAAAAAGACTGAGTGCATTGACTCTATCCATGTCTCCCATGATCTTATACACTACTATCAGATCCCCCTCAGCCTCATACATTCTAAAGTAAAAACTACTAGCTTGTTCAACCTCTCATTATAACTCAGACCATTGAGTCTTGGCAACATCCTTGTAAATTTCTTCTGCACTCTTTCCAGTTTAATAACATCCTTCCTCGAGCAAAGTGAACAAAACTGAACATGACGCTGCAAGTATGGACCCGCCAACATCTTGTAAAACTGCAACATAACTCGCTAATTTCGATACTCAGTGCTTTATCTGATGAAGGCCAGTGAGTCAAAAGCCTTTTTCAGTGCCTTGTCTACCTAGGACTCCACTTACTGAAAACCGTGCACCTGAATTCCAAGGTCACTCTGCTCCCCTGCACTCCTTAAGGCCCTGCCAGTCACCATGAAACTCCTGCCTTGATTTGACTTTCTAAAATGCAAGAACTTACACTTATCAGAATTAATTTCCATTTGCCATTTCTCGGCCCACTTCCCCACCTGATCAAGGTACTGCTGTAATTTCTGAAATTTCTGATAACCTTCCTCACTGTCCACGATACCACCTGTTTTAGTGTCACCTTGAAACTTACAAATCATTCTCATGTACATGTACATTCTCATGTACATTCTCATCTAAATCATAGATATATGTAATATATGAATATATGGTCGCAGCACCGACCCCTGAGGCATTCCACTCTCACAGGCCTCCAGTCCGACAAGCATCCTTCCATGATTACACTCTTCCTCCTATCATCAATCCAATTTTCGACCTAATTTGCCAGCTCCCCCTCAATTCCATGTGATCTAACCTTCCACAGCAGCGTACCATGGGGAACCTTATTGAAGGCCTTACTGTCATCCATATAGACTATATATACAACCATGCCCTTACCAAAGTTACTGGTCACTTCATCAAAGCAGTCTAACAAATGTGTGAGCCATAATCCCCCATTCAGAAGGCCCTGTCTTTCCAAATGCATGTATATCTTCTCCCTCAGAATCTTCTCAAGTAACTTACCTGCTACAGATTTTAGGTTTACTGGTCGAAAGTTCCCCGGTTTTTCTTTGTAACCCTTCTTGAATAAGGGCACAGCATTCACTACCTTCCAGTCCTCCAGGACTTCAACCGTTGGCTACCGCTGATGCAAAAGTACCAACCAGGGCCCCCGATATTTCTTTCCTGTCCTCCTGCAGTGTTCCTGAATATATCTGGTCAGTACCAGGAGATTTATAGAAATACTACGAAGTCTGAAAAATATCTTTATTTATTTCAGGTAAAACACCCATGCGTGAGAAAGTGAGTTAACAATGATTAGCATAATAAATTAAAGATTACATGAATCACAGGAATTGACTTCAGAAGAATTCCAGACATTGTGGAATCCTGAGAATTCTCAGAAATTTACGATCCAGTAAAGAAGGGCCATGAAACGGGTAAGGAAATCAAACAGCGAACATGCATGCAAACAAACAGGAACACAAAGACTGCATAAATCTATGTTATATATTTCAAAGGAAAGAGAGAAGCATAGTCAAATGTGGAAATCTGCAATCAGGAGAGACGAGCTTATTATGGATAACAGGGAAATGGCCAAGCAAATAACCAGTTACTTTGCATCTGTCTTCATGGAGGAAGATCCAGAAAATAACCCAGAAATACAATGTCATTATATAGGACTTGTGGATTAAAAGACATAAAGACAATTTATATCAGTAACAAGGCTCTACTTGAACATGCAGCTGGATTGAGCATTGTTAACCATGACAAACCAGATGTAGTTCATACCAAAATCTTCAGAAATAAACTACTAATAGAAGTATTAGTTGCACTGTCGATGACTGTGTTCTATTACCCAATGCATTCTGCATCGTCTGGAAGCCGTTGTAGATAAATGGACATTAGTAAACGTAATCCAAGCACTATAGATGTACGGTAGTGACCCAAGCATCTACAAAGGGAAGAAGAGATAGTGTGGAGAACTACAGACCAATTAACTTGACATTTGTGGGGAAACTGTTGGACTCTATCATATAGGATGTGATATTCGTTATTTAGAAATTAACAGCAACTTTGGAGAGAATCCGTGTGCATTTCTGAAAGGGCAATCATACTTGACAAACTTTGGAATTGTTTGAAGTTGATTCCTACAGCATAGATAATGGGGAACCATTACAATTGGCATATTTTAGATTATCAGAAGGCTTTCTATAAGAACTCACACAATGAGTTCATAAATGCAATGAATGTGAAGGGCATTTGGAGGAATATATGCAAGTGGTAAGTTAAAGTTTGGATTGCCTTGCTTTAAGGGAGTCAGAATATAGATGTAAAGACATTTTGAAGCAATTTAACAGCGTGTTGGTGAGTACTGTACCTGGTATATTGAGTACAGTTTTGGTCACCAAATCTGAGAAAGAATACACCGACCACAGAGAAAGTTCAATGGACATTCTCCAGATTAATCCCTCAATTGGCGAGATTGCGTGATGAGGAAACTCCGCCTGTGTTCTCTAGAGTTTCAAAGAATTAGAGATGGGTCACTGTGAAATGCATAAAATTCACAAAACACGTGACAAGTTGGAAATTAACAGGATGTTTCTCCGGCTGCCTAATCCACATGCAAGGGAAATAATGGCAGGAAAAAGGACAGACCATTTAAGACTGCAATAAGGAGGAAATTCTGCACGCGTAGGGGACTAACTAACACAGGGGCATGGAAACCTGCTGGCAGGGCAAGATTAGGGAGAATTCCCAGATATTCTACAAGTGTGTCCAGCGGAACACAATAACCAGGGAACAGGTAGGTCTCATTAGTGACTTGCCAAATTGCATCCAAATGAAGTTTAGTGGTAGGAGACACAAGGTGGTGGCTGACTGCTTGTGTGATTGGAGGCCAGTGTCCAATGGTATACCACAGGGATCAGTGCTGTATCTCTTATTGTTTGTAATTCGGATGTGCTGATGTTGGACTAGGTGGACAATGCTGTAAATCTCATAACACCAGGTTAAAGTCCAACAGGTTTATTCAGCGGCAATAGCTTTCGCAGTGCTGCTTCTTCATCAAAGCGCACAATCACCTGATGAAGAAGTAGCGCTTCGAAAGCTAGTGCCTCCGAACAAACCTGTTGGACTCTAACCTGATGTTGTCTGATTTTCAACTTTAATATTTGTGGTAATCATAAATGATGTCGCTGTGAATATGGATGAGGGGTGGGGAGTGTGAGAAGTAAGTTTGTGTTTGATACGCAGATTGGCTGTTGGCTGGCATTGAGGAGGAAGGCCTTAAGTTAGAGGAAGATACAGATGGAATGGTCATCTGGAAAGATCAATGGCAGATGGAATGTAACCCTGATAAGTAGGAGGTGATACACTTTGGGAGAAGGAAACAGACGGGGGAGGACTCAATGAATGGCAGCACACTAGGAAGGTCAGAGGGTGGTTCTCCACATATCCCTGAATGTGAATGGACAGGTTAATACACAATTTGGGAAAGTATAAGGGACTCTAAACATTGAGGCGCAGATTATAAGAGCTATGCAGAACTTTGATGAGGCCAAGATGGAATACTGTGTATAGTTCCGGGGACCATATTACAGGAAGGATGTGACTGCATGCGAGGGTTTGCAGAGGGGATTCACCAGAATGTTCCCTGGGATGGAGCATATCAGCTATAGGGAGAGGCTGGATAAGCTTCGGTTGTTTAGTTTGGAGGAGACGAGGCTGAGGGGGACGTGATTCTGAAGGATAGGATTACGAGGAGCAAGGACAGGTTGGATGGACAGCAGTTGTTCCTTTTAGTCAAGGAGGCACACTTTTAAAATGAAGGGTTTGCGGTTTAGTGAGGATCTGAGGATTGCTTTTCAGCCAGTGTGTATTGGGGTCTGAAGTACACTTCTTGAGAGGGGAGATATCATGGCAAAGTCAAAATTATTAGAAAATACACGGTCATGCTCTTGAAATGCCTTAAGATTCACGGCTAGTCGTATTGTGTCGGAAAGTGGGCCTTATGTAGACCATGCTGTATTTCTGATAGTACAGAGTCTTTGCTTCTGTGATTGTATGGCTGTAGAAGGCCAATCAGTGAGTACCTTAATATAGGATTTGATAGGTTTCTGAAGAATGTCTTAACAAAGTCTATAAGACAGAAATTGTGATATTTTCGGAAAATATGTTAATGGCAAAATTAAGAGAAAGAAATGTGCAGCTTTCTAACAGTTTGATGTCAGATAATTGAGGACCGGGTAATGGTAGAACTATGGAACAAAAGTTTCAGTTATGCGTTCACAGAGGAAAACATAATAAAAAAGAAAACTTCCTAGGGATCTTTAGTCTGGTTAGAAAAAGGGAATAGAATGAAATTAACAACAAAACAGTTTAGAGAGAGTATCGGAAAGAAATTAATGTACATAGACAAAGTCAACAGAGATTTATGAAATGGGAATCATATTTGAGAAAGTGGCTTTTAGCAACATTATGGAGAAGGTATCAATGTAATACGAAGGGAATCTCAGAAAGATTTTTGATAAAGCCCCAAGCCTATTGTGGGAATTCGAATCCTGAGGGACTCGGTCTAACGTATGGTCATGGTTTTAGAATGGGAGAGCTGGCTGGAAACAGTGCGCAGGAATAAAACAACATTTTTTTAAAAATGGAAGTCTCGGAGGAGAAAGCAAGGATCGTGTCTTGGGCCCCAGCTATTCCCAATTCACATCATATATTTGGTTGACGGGCTTAAATGCAATATTCCCAAGTCTGCTGACAGCACTAAACGATATCAGCATGTGAGTTGTGAGGAAGATGTTAAAAAGCTCCAAAGTGACTGAGACAAGTGAAATTCCTGGGAAAATACGGGGCAGATGGAGAGTAATGGCAGAGATGAGATGTTGTGAACTTTGATGGGAACAATAGAATGACAGCCTCTCATTTGAAAAGGGAATGTTTGAAACATGTTGTTCTATAAAGGAACTTTAGCTGCATTTTCGTTTATTTCCGTGCAGCCCTCTGAGTACATGTGACAGTGAATCTGAAGCCAGAGGTCAATACTGGGAATGGCATTGACACGCTGACCAGTGTACATAGACCCAGCAAGTGGGGAGCTGTAACATTGAAAAGAATCTGGATCACCTTGTACACCAGTCACTAAAGCAATATTGTAGGAGCAGTAAGCATTTAGACAGATAAATGATGCAACCTTCATTTCAGGGGAATTGAGTGCAGGAGTAAGAGTATCCGACTGCAGCTGTACAGGGCCTTGGTGAGACCCCATCTCTAACATTGTACAGTATTGTGTGCAGTTTTGGTCTCCTTACCCAATAAAGGACAAACCTGACATTGAGGGAGAGCAGGGAAGGATGACCAGACTGATCTCTGGGATGACAGGCTTGTTGTGGGAGCAGAGTTTTGGGCGACTGGATCTGTATTCCATGGGATTTAGGAAAATGAGTGGTGATCAGGGTGAAATGTATAAAACTCTGACAGGGCGAGACAGATTGGAAGTTGGCTTGGACGCCTCAGACAAGGGGCCACAGCATTAAGTACAGAGAGGTCACTTTGCATTGAGATGAGAATATATGTCTTCACTCAGTGACTGGCGAACCAGGAGTACTCTCTCCTAGCTCAGGCTGTGGAAACCTAGGCACTGAATATAAATAAGGATTTCTGGAAATTAAAAGGATAGCGGAGTATCGTGTGAAGATGGAAGATCACCTATCAATCCAGGTTGTTCTCCAATAACTCAGTAGCTGTGTTCCTGTGCAATACCGTGTTGTGCAAAATCGTGCAATATTAATAATGGGGTCTATGGGAAAAAGAGGGTAAGGGGCGAACCCCCAAAAATATTATTAAAGCCAAAAATTTAATTTAGTCTAACACACATACTAGCACAGTCTAAATAAATCTTTAAGTCCCATATGGTAATAAAACAGTGCCGTAAATGTAACACTTTCAAAATACAGGTCACTGACTACAGCAGCGACTACACTGACTACACATACTACCTTTCACCACATCCTTCACCAGAAAGCACGTGAGGCTGACTGACCACGTGATGCCGATGGGGAAACTCTAGTTCTCCTCAAGATTCTTTCCGCAGTTTGAAATAAAGTTCTTTCTAAATGGATACTACAATTCCCCGTTTCAGCCTCAGTTTCAAGGCTTCCAGAGCGGATTACATTCCTGTTTTAGCTGAACACATTGTTGTACATTTTGCAGACAGAGGATCCTGAGGCTGGGTTTTGCTGTTCAGTTGGTTCCCGGCAAGGAATTGCGTCACAATGAACAGGAGTTCACTTTATGGAAAAAGGTTCATGAATCACATTGCAGCCAAATTGTATTTAATCAACACGCATTATCTGAGAACTGCCTGTATATTGAATGGAGGAGCAAAATTGATGGGCTGAAGGGACTACAGCAGTTCTAATTTTATATTTCACAATGTTTAAACATATTAAGGGATATGAATATTGTATGGGTAAAACTGCATTAAGGAGATGTTCGACCATTAACTTGCACAGAGAAAGCTCGATGTGTTGTGTGACGTATTCATTTCCCGAAGTTCCTGTACAGTTTGTGGGAAAGCTCAGTAAGTGTTGTTACAAACGTCAGACGTTAGGAAGGAGGTCTCTGCAGGGTCAACAGGACGATGTTTCCCGTTTCCTTTTCCGACACCAAAGTTGGAGCCAGGTGTTCTCTCCGGGTATATCCTTTAAGAGTTCGGAGCAGTTGATACAATTGAGTCTCTTGCTTGGCCGTTTTAGAGACTATTGAAGAGTTTATCACATGTCTGTGCGTCTGGAGTCACTTTTAGGCCAGACCAGGAAAGCACAGGAGATTCACTTCCTGAAAGTACATTGGGGAAGGAAATCGATGTTTACAATCAACATTGGACACAAGATCACTATTACTGACACCAGATTTTAGATCTTGATATGTTAATAATTGTTTTTATCTTCCACCAGCTGCCCAAGCATGAGCCTGGTCTGTATTAGTAATCCAATGATAATTCCACAACAGCACCATCTCCACATGGAGACCTATCTGAAACCACACTGAGCAGGTTATTTCTGTGCTACTTGACAGCTCTGTCATATAGAACTCCCACCAATTTGACTGTCGTGATGGGAGTGATGGAGTGGTAATTGGTCAGATTGTATTTATTCCCCTCTTAGGAAACTGGACGTAGCTGAGTAATTTTCCACATTGCCAGGGAGATGTCAGAGTTGGAGCTGAAATGAAACAGCTTCCCCAGTGACACGGCTTATTGTGCAGCACAAGTCTTCAGTCCCATTGCAGGAATGGGTTCAGGGCCCATTGCCTTTGTTGTATCTACTGTGTTCGCGGTTTCTTCATGTCACGTGCAGCGAATCGAAATGGTTGAAGACTGTCATCTGTGATTCTGTGGGCATCATGATAGGGTAAGTTGGAACATCCACTCAACACGTCTGGCTGAGGACAGTGCAGACACCACATACTTGACTTTTACACTGATGTACAGGACTGTTCCATTATTTAGGATGGGGATATTTGTGGAGTCCTCTCCTCCAGTACGTTGTTTAATGGTCCATCGACATTTATGCTTGGATTTGGCAGGATGACAGTGCTTCAATCTGATTTGTTACTCGTGGTATAATTTCTGCCTCTGTACAAGATGTTAGTTCTGCTGTTTCCAGAGTAACCAGCCAATTGCGGTAGCTTTAATGGGTTGTCATCAGGTAAAGGTACACATGGTACTGACCCTGGCATGTTCACCCACACTTGTCACTGAACTATAGATCAGCTTGAGGGGAATGGTGGACTGAGGCATTATCCTGAGGGAAAGGTTACAGATTGTCATTGAATACAATTCTGCTTCTGCTGTTGTTGCTGTGACCTACAGCATCAGAAGATAACCCAGTTTAATCTGCAATATCTACAATTCAATTCTACTGACTGTCCCCCAGTTAACATCAAGACCCATTCACCCAACAGCCCTGTATTCAGTGACCTACTCTGGTTTCTGATGCGGTAACACTTCCATTTTCATATTCTCATTCTGCTGAAATTTTTTCCATGGTGTCACGCCTCCAATTTGTTACTTTAACTCAATCAATTTAAGGTACGAATCTGAATCTTTTCCTTTCAGTAATGCCATCTTCTGTATTTGAAGTGAATATGTTTCCTTCTGTTTTTCTCCCTGACCATAATTCAGAGCACTGCAGTGTCAGTGATGCCAGCCTTACGCAGTTCCAGTGTCAAGGAACTTGTCACCATGCATTATCGTTCAGTTCCCAGTGTACGGCACTCCATGTTCGACAGGATGTTTGAGCATCTTTGACAATATGTCGTTGGAAATTGTTCAAAAACAGAAATTGCTGATGATGTTGCAGCATCTTCTGGAGTGAATGCAGATATAAACTTGCAAGTCCATTGAATCTTCTACAAAGCTCTCTGTTTCTCCAGCAATTTTTAGTATTTTTATTTCCAGTATCGATCGCTATTTTTTAATTGAAAATTTGTTCTGTGCCCCTATTCATTTCTGGAGAAACTCAGCAGGTCTGCCAGCATCTGCAGAGACAGGGAAACAGAATTAGTGTTTCAAGTCCAGTGTGACACTTCTTCAGAACTCAAAATGATTGGAAAATGTGCTTTAAATCCCTAGCCAGAGTTAGGGAATGGGTGACAGGGGAAAGAGGGTGTGGCAAAAGATAAAAGAACATTCTGTGAAACGGGTTTAAATTAAGATGCGATGGGGAAAGGGGTTCTCTCTATTGAGTGCAAGATAAGGAAGACACAAGCACAGAAGATCATTGGGAGGCCAGGTGGGGGAATGTTGACTATATGGTATTATATAAATCTGGCCATAGTTACGTTTTCATTGTCGAGATCATCACCCCCGTTAGACAAATAAATTCAGGTGCGTGACTTGTTATTGGCACTAAATAAGCGTTTCATGCTGCCTCAGTATTGTAATATGGACAAAAACAAATAATAGTATGAAGTTTTGGCTGTGTATTGTTTTACTGTCATGTTTAATATAGTTTCAAATTTGCAGCACTTGTCTTTAAATGCTTGTTCTTGAAGTTAGTATCAGATGGAGTGTAGAAGGTTGTGGGCTGACATTATAGAAGTTTATGAAATCAAGAGAGGTACGCATCGGGTGAATAGCCAAGGGCTTTTCCACAGGAGGGGAGAGTTCAACCATAGAAGGCATAGGTTTAAGGTGAAAGGGGGAAGATTTAAAAGGGACGCAGGGGCAGTGTTTTTATACAGAGTGGTACGGGTATAGAATGAGCTTTCAGAGGAAGAGTGGTAGATGCCAATATAGCTATAACATTTAAAACTCATTTGGACAAACATACGAATGGGAAACATTTAGAGGCCTATGGGTCAAATGAAAGCAGATGGGGCTAGTTTCGTTTGGAAAACCTGGCCAGCATGGACATTAAGAAAAGCCTCACGCAGTGTCAGTGTGGGTTTGTGAAAGGGAAATTATATTTTGCCCTGTAAGATCATGCAAAGATTTATGGAGATGCCTGGAAATATAACAAGCGGACTTGATAAAGGGGATCTGGTAGACAAGAGGCTTTTCAGAGATTTTCGACAGGGTATTACAAAATAAAAGATCTTATTCAAGCCGGAAGCTCGTAGGATGACGGATAATGTATTAACATGCGATGATGACTGGTTAACACATAGAAATCGGTGAGTCAGGATTAATGGATCTTTATGATAAAGGTGTATCTGCTGGATCACCACACATATCAGTCCGATGGCATCAGTTATTGCAATCTATACTGACAGCCTGAAGGAGGGAGGTGAGTGCAATATACATCCGAGTTTGTGGAAGACACTGAGAACCAAAAGGCAGGCTGTTATTAAATGGAGAGGACTTCCAGAAAAGGAGGAGTGCAAAGTGATTGGAGTCTTCCTGAATATGAAACATAACGTCAGCATGCTGTTGCAGCAAGTAACTAGGTTGGATCATTAACCGGCTTCCAGAGATGAAAGGGTTGAGTTATTCAGAATCTCTATAATGGTGAGGTGATTATTCATTGGGGTTTAAATGAATGAAGAGGGATACTGCTGAAATATATAAGATACAGAGCGGGCTTGAGAAGGTAGATGTTGAGAAGTTGCTCCCATTCCTGGGCAGAGTGCCGAACTCAATGATATAGATACCGAATAAGGAACATCGATTTCAATCTGAGATGCAAAGTGATGCCTTCTCTCAGAAGGTAGTGAATATCTGGAATTCCCTAATCCAGAGAAGTGTGAAGAGATACAGGAGTCGGCAAGAAAGTGGAGTTGAGCCCTGGAGTAGATCATCCATGTTCTTATTTTATGACAGGGCAAGCTTAAGGGGCGAATGACCTACTTCCGTTCCTATTTATTAATTTCACATGTTACGCTATTGGAAACTAACAAGTTATTTTCCTGGAAGTCATGTTGCACAATGTTGCATTCAGGGACAGCAGATGATTTGTTTACATTAACCGTAGGTGTGGTATGGGGGCTGTGTACCCAGCGTATCTAGGTCTGTAACATGACCCACATCTGGAACAGATGTTACAGAGAGGGGAAGCCTGGAAAGAGAGCTTGGGGGTGGGGGTCAGTTCCTGACTCAGCCTGGATTTTCCAAGTAGTTTTCCGAAACTACACCTCACCATCGGAGTGGCCTCGATGTGCCTATGTGAGCAGATCTGAAGGGTTGAACGTAACATCAGAACATGGGACTGAGGCACATGAATGGACCATTCTGCCCATTGACACTACTCCACCAGTAAATAAGGTTGTGGTTCATCTCATTGTGTTCCCAGCTGCACTTTGCTCCCGATGCACTATTATCCCTTATTCACCTGTTTGTGGACAATCATTTTATATTATATCGAAGCCAGCCTCGATATAATATAAAGATTCAGCTATCCCAAACTTCCGGGAAAGAGAATTCCCACTGAAATAAATAATTTCTCCAAATTCCTGCTCTGACTGAGGTTGGAGGGTGTCATTATTTCATTTTTATCCCACTTTTCCACTGCTCCCAACAAATTTAAAATGTAGATTAAAAATGTATTGCTGGAAAAGCGCAGCAGGTCAGGCAGCATCAAAGGAGCAGGAGAATCGACGTTTCGGACATATGCCCTTCTTCAGCAATGAGGAGGGTGTGCCAAGCAGGCTAAGATAAAAGGTAGGGAGAAGGGACTTGGGGGAGGGGCGTTGGGAATACGATAGGTGGAAGGAGGTTAAAGTGAAGGTGATAGGCCGGAGACGGGTGGGGGCAGAGAGGTCGGGAAGAAGATTGCAGCTCAAGAAGGAGGTGCTGAGTCTGAGGGACTGAGAATAGTTGAGGGGAGGGGAAATGAAGAAGCTGGAGGAATCTGCATTTATCCCTTGTGGTTGGAAAGTTCCTAGGTGGAAGATGAGGCGCTCTTCCTCCAGGCGTCGTGTTGCTACGGTCTTGCGATGGAGGACGCCAAGGACCTGCATGTCTTTGGCGGAGTGCGAGGGGGAGTTAAAGTGTTCAGCAACGGGGCGGTTGGGTTGGTTGGTGCGGGTGTCAAAGCGGTGTTCTCTGAAATGTTCTGCAAGTAGGTGGCCTGTCTCCCCAATGGAAAGGAGGCCACATCGGATGCAGCGGATGCAGTAAATGATGAGTATGGAGGTGCAGGTGAATTTCTGATGGATATGGAAGGATCTCTTGGGGCCTTTGAGGGAAGTGAGGGGAGAGGTGTGGGCGCATGTTTTGCATTTCTTGCGGTTGCAGGGGAAGGTGCCAGGAGCGGAGGTTGGGTTGGTGAGGTGGGTGTGGATCTACCGAGGGAGTTGCGGAGGGACTGGTCGTTCCAGAACGATGATAGAGGTGGGGAAGGAAATATATCCTTGGTGTTGGGGTTCGTTTGGAGGTGGCGGAAATGATGAAGGATGATATGATGTATCTGGATGCTGGTGGGGTGGTAGGTGAGGACCAGTGGTGTTCTGTCCTTCTGGCGATTGGAGGGGTTGGGTTCACGGGCGGAGGAGTGGGAAGTGGAGGAGATGCGGTGGAGAGCATCGTCAACCACGTCTGGGGGGATATTGCGGTCTTTGAAGAACGAGGCCATCTGGGTTGTTCGGTATTGGAATTGGTCTCTCTGGGAGCAGATGCGGCGGAGACGAAGCAATTAGGAACATGCGATGGCGTTTTTACAGGGAGCAGGGTGGGAAGCGGTGTAATCTAGGTAGCTGTGGGAGTCGGTCCGTTTATAGTAAATGTCCGTGTTGAGTCGGTCGTCTGAGATAGAAATGGAGAGGTCTAGGAAGGGGAGGGAGGAGTCTGAGACGGTCCAGGTAAATTTGAGGTCGGGGTGGAAGGTGTTAGAAAAGTGGATGAACTATTCTCCTAGTAAACTTTAAATGTAACCAGGTTGGTGATATGGCCGATCATAAATTTCTCAGACTGCGTCAGGTTCAGTGACAGGAACAAGTCAGGCAGATTTCTTTAATCAGCCACAAATAACTAATAGAACTGATGGATGTGCATGATGGATATCTGGTTAGCACTGCTCCCTCCCATCATCAAGGAGTTGCGTTCAATATAACCTCAGGCGACGCTATGTGTGGAGTTTGAGCATTCTCTCTGCAGTTTTCTGTGAGGGTTTCCTCCCAATGCTCCAATTTCCTCCAACAGTCCAAAGATCCACAGCTTAGAGTGGATTGGCTATGCAAAAATTACCCATCGTGCCCAGGGATGTGTAGGTTAGGTAGGTTAGTCATGGGAAATGCAGGGTTACTTGGATAGGGTAGGGGTGCAGGTCTGGTGGATGCTGTTTGGCGGGTCAGTGTGGAGTAATGGATGGGATGTCCTGCTTACACACTGTAGAGATTCTGTGAAAATGACAAGAAATTTAGACTATACCCAGTGGGTATCTATCTGATCCACTCTCGTCTAGGTCTTGTATGTTTCAATAAGATCATCTCTCTTTCCAAGGGTGACCTGTTTAATCCTTAATAATATAAGGTACTCATTCCAGGAATGCGTGAAGTGAAACATCGCCGAACTGCTTCTAACGTAATTATATTCTTTCTCAGAGAAGGAGACAAAGAAAAAATAATCTCACACTCAGATCTTGCGTTTTATTTTTTTTCTCTCAGTGTTGTGGTTCTTTGTAACTCTCTTCCCCACAGAGCATTGGAGGCAGAGATATTGAATAATTTTGAGGCATAGACAGTAGGTTCATAAATAACAACGGTGTCGAGGATTATCAGGGATTGGCATAATATGCGGTATAGGGGTAAATGTAGACAGTGGTACCAAATGACACTGCTCCAGAACATCCAGGAAAATAATTCAAAACGAAATGGTAATATCGATAAAATGTTAAGGGGGAAGCCCAGATGGTGGTGATCTGGAAGGTCTGTTTTACTGGGGTCTGCATCAGAGCACAGGCAAAGTGGTTCTCTAACAGTTCCCATCGCAGCCAGTTACTTAACATTCAACACTAAAAAGAGCGATAGAATCTTTACTAATCCCGTTTCGTCAAGTGGAAATGACAAAACATGGGAAAGGATCGAGCAAGTCACAACACACGGTGCGCCCGTCAGAAGCATCGAGCAGGCCTGAGGCTGTAGCTGCAACCCATTCTGCTTGTTCAATAGACCCAGTTACTCACCAGCCCTTGGTCAATGAGTTCACCAACTTAAGTGAAATGATTGAAGGCATGACTGAACAGAAGTCCAGCTGTGGCTAGAACCGCTCTCAGACGTGCTCCAAAAACATGAGCAGCAACGAGACAGCCTTGGAAACAGAACATACAATGTCAAGTGCCGAACTGCATTGACAGAGACTGCGATCAATTCCTCTCGGGAGAGGATCCTTCCCCTTGAAATACAGGTCCATACCTTAACTGAACAAGATGACCACCTCGAGAACAGGGACAGGAAGAATGTTCACATCGTCGATCTGCTGGGCCACACGGCAGGTGGTCAGCTTTGATCTGGCTGCTGTGATTCCTTCACTTCAAAGCTGAAGTTCATTGGGTTACGGCACGTTGGTTAGACTCAGACCAACGCCTTTGCCCTGTCCTTGCGCGGTTACATAGTTACAGGGATAAACAAAGATTGATGGAAGCTCAGTGTGGTTTCCGATGGCTTTAATTCACGAGAGATCCAGGATTATGTTCTTTTATGACTTTTCAGCATCCGTGATTCAGGAAAGAAAACCTTTTGATGATATCAAGAGAAGAGTAAGGGAACTCGGGATTCAGTATTCCTTAAGGTTCCCAGCGGTGCTCTGTATTGCTTTGAATGGATCAATGAACTCGTCTGATTCTCCAGAGAAAGCGAAAACTTTGTGGATATTTTAAAGAAAGCTGGATGTTTAGATAATCATATTTCTCCCTTAAAGAAATTTTGTTGGATTTTTCTGGTATTAACCAGTGTTCAACTATAGCCGGGGATGGGTAGAGTTCACACTTTCAAGGAAAGTGGTACAGTTCAGATAACGGATATAACATTTATGAAGTATTGTCCTAACCCAATAATTATCAATACTGTTAAAGCATGAATGACAATGTGTCAGATTGAGGGCAATACAGTCAAAACCATGTTTCTTATCCCTATAATTGGTATACCGGGTTGTCATCCTGGGATAATGGATTCCAGGTTTAAACTGTGGGCAGCAAGGGATGTGTCTTACTTGAGTGATTTAGAATTAGTAGAATCCTTACAGTGTGGATAAAAGCCCTTGGGCCCAGCAAGGGTAAAAACATTCTCTGCTCGAAATTGTATTTTATAACAAGACGGGTTTAGAAGTTGTTTATTGGTTTAATATCATTATGGTGAGTCAACTGAAATAACCAGAATTACACAGTGTGATTGGATATCTATAACCATAAAATAAAAGTATATTTTTGTTTGGCCCGTGTAAAGCATGCTGACTGTTGCATGAAAGTATACAGTTGATAGAATATACTGTTAGGAGAGTGCGTTCCATTGGAAATGCCCTCAAACAGGCGACTGAAGAAAATTGGGGTAAAAGTGCCTGAGTGCTGTCTGGACAATGACAGGAACGCAGAGGGTTGAATGACTGAAACACATTTGAAAGGCTGAGTGGCCTCAACATGGTTTGAAATATGTGTGATTTGGAAAACGTGCATCTCTACTCCTTCCTCTTATGTGGTTATACACAGGGGCACTGCCATTTTCCTGAAACTGGGCATTAGTTGGAACACTATCTGGAACATTCCATATTCGGTGTTCTCCAGAATATTCTCTAACTGTGTTGGGGGGTATTGCAAAGACGAGAGAGAGAGAGAGAGAGCGAAGCTGTCGCATGCAGCAGTGAGAGTGGTGGAGCATGAGCCTTGGTCGTGCTATAACAGATATACAGTGAGTGTGAGGGAGCAGAGAGAATACGGTGACCAATTACCCTGACAGAGCGGAGAAGGTTATTGATGCTTGTCCTGTTTTGCTGGACATTTCTTCAGGCGGCAGATACTGCACTGAATTTGGTGGTGAGCACAGACCATGCTCGGTGGGTCTGGTAGTATGGCCCCCTCTGAGAAGGCAATGGCCCCGCTCTGCACTAGCCCATCCACTATGCACACCATGCACGGTCAACAAACTATCTGCCATGATCGGGGTAAACTGTACAGGGCAGCTCCAAACTGAGAAAGTTCAGCCGTGTGCCCCTTGGCCTTTTAAAGATGGCACCAGCGACAGGGAACACGGAATATCTAGGGAAATCCTGGCGACTGTGAGTACCTCCAATCATGATGGGTGGGAGAATCGGGCTGGCATTCAATGAGAGGTGGGTGGGGTGGGTGGTATTTAATGAGGTGAGTTCGATAGGACAGCACCAGGAAACTAGCTCAGCTTCGTACAGACAATCCCTCTGTCACACTCAATGAAAATGACACTGAGACAAATTACTGTTCAATGAGCCGAAGACTCTGCTGTCCTCATTCCCAGTTACAAAGTTGCAGAACAAATGCTCATTCAAAACTCCCCATCACCTGAACTCACAGCATTATTCCATTCACTCATAATTCTTCATAATACTGACCCGTGTTGCATGATACTATCGAAATGTCTTCATATCAGCATTCTAAAACCTGTGAACATATCTTTCCATAACATTTTTTCTTAGTCTGTCCCTCTCTGTCCCTATCCTGAAACACACGTATTTACTGCATGGAAACAGGCCCTTCGGCCCAGCTGGTAGATGCCGACCAAAATGTGCATCCACACTCACCCCATTTCCCTGCCCTTGCTCCTTTCCTATCCATGTATTTATCCAAATACCTTTTTAATGTTGTTATTGTACCCACCTCAACCACTTCCACTGGCAGCTCAGTCCAAAGGCAAAACACAGTCTGTGTGAAAACGTTGACCCTCAGGTTCCTTTTTATTTTTGTCCCCTCCAAACATTAACAGATGTCCTCTAGTCCTTGGTTTCCCAACCTTGCAAAAAAAATTGAAATATTCACCCTATGCATGGTTCTCATGATTTGATAAGAGGTACACTTCTATATAGTCCCCCTCAGTTTTCTATGCTGTAAAGAAATATGTTCTAACCTGCCCAACTTCTCCCTATAATGCAGACCCTTTAGCCCAGGAAACATCTTTGTAAATTTCTTGTACATTCTTTCTCGTTCAATAATATCCTTTCTAGGGCAAGGTGAACAAAACTGAGCACAATACTCCAACTGCAGCCTTACCAACATCCTGTACAACGGCAACAGAACGTCCCAACTACTATACTCAATGCCCTGATGGAGGCCAGTGTGCCAACAACCTTCTTCACTGTCCTGTATATCTGCGACTAAAATTCAGACAACCATGCACCTGATATCCAACATCCTTTTGTTCCACTACACTCCTTAAGGCTCTCTCATTCACCATTAAACTCCCACCTGAATTTGACTTTCCAAAATGAAAGATGTTGCATTTATCTATATTAAACTCCATTTGCTATTTCTCAGCCCACTTCCCCAGCTGATCAAGGTAGTGCTGCAATTTCTGATAATGTTCCTCACTGTAAACAATACTTCCTATTTTAATGCCATCTGCAAACTTACTAACCTGCATTGTGCACTCTCGTCTAAATCATTGATCTAGATAACACACAGCAATGGAGACAGTACCGACCCCGAGGCACTCCACTAGTCACAGGCCTCCAGTCCAACAAGCATACCTCCACCATAGCCATTTGCTTTATAATGTCAAACCAATTGCGTCGCCAAATTGCCAGCTTACCTTAGAGTCTGTGCGATCTAACCTTCTAGAGCGGCCTTTCATGTGGAATCTTACTGAAGGCCTTACTGAAATCCATATAGATTATGTTGACCGCCCTGCCCTCGACAACTTTCCTAGTCACTTCCTCAAAAAACCCTAATAAAATTTGTAAGGCATGATCCGCCATGCACAAAGCTATGCTGACTGCTCCAAGTCAAATTCTGTCTTTCCAAATGCATGCATATCTGTACCTCAGAACCTTCTCAAGTAGTTTACCACAAACAGATGTGAAGCTTACTGGTCTGTATTTCCCAGGCATTTATTTGCAGCCCTTCTTGAAGAAGGGCACTATATATTTGTTACCGCCCAGTCTTCCGGGACCTTGGCCCCTGTCTTCTCTCACCTCTTGCAGTGCTCTTGGATATATCTGGTGAAGACCAAGAGATTTATCTGACTTTGTGCACTCTAATATGTCCAGCAGCACCTCTAATGTGATTTCGACAGTACCAAGATATGACAATTAACCTCCCAAAGGTCACAGGACTTCATGTCTTTCTTCATGGTAAACACAGAGGGGAAATTGAGGACCTCAACCATCTCTTGTAGTTTTACATATGCGTGCCTATTTTGGTTTTTAAGGCGTCCTATTCTCTCTCTAGTTGTTCTTTTTCTTTACTATAGTGAATTTGGGTTCACTCTAATCATCTCAGCCAAGGCTATCTCATACTCCCTTTTCGCCTTCCTGATTTCCTTCTTCAGTAAACTCCTGTATCCCCAGTGTACCTCCAGGGATTCCCTTAATTCCAGCTGCCTGTACCTGAGCCACGCCTCCTTTTTGCTGGTAAGAGCCTCAATATCTCTTGTCATCCAGGGTTTTCTCTTCCACCCTCACTTTCACTTCACCCTCACAGGAATATATAAACCTTGGACTCGAGCTATCTCACGTTTACAGCCCTCCCTCGTGCCCGATATCCTTTTACCTGAAAACAAACTACTCCAATTAACCCCTGCAATCCTCTGTCTAATTCCAACAAAATATGCCTTGCCCCAATTTAGAACTTGAATCTGTGGACCAATTTTGTCCTTCCCACAACTATTTTAAAATTAATACAACGCCAGTCACTTTTCCCAAAATTCTCCCCCACTTTACCACCGTCACCTATTTCACAAAAGTAGGTCGAGTTTGTCCCTTCCCGTGTAGGACCCTTTATATACTGCTTGGGAAACTTTCTTGAACAAACTTAAGAAATTACGTTCCATCGAAGTTCTTAACCAGCTGGATGTCCCAGTCTATGTTAGGAAAATTTAAATCACCTATTATGACAATCCTAATGATCCTGCTACTCTCACCAGTTTCCCTGCATATTTGTTCCTCTAATTCCCATTGATGATTTGGAGGCAACTAACTAACCCCCTCTTACTTCCTTGTACCAGTCACAGAACCTCATCGGATAATATCTCAGTTATTTCATCTTTAAATACTTGTGGGATACTCGCCTTAATCAGAACTATTGGTGTTTCAACTGTTTCCATTCACATCTCTCCCTTGCTATGATTTTCACATCTGCATCAAAACTTGTCAAGGTACAGTGGAGATATGGCGCTGTAACTGGATGGGAGCTGCACATCCTGTCACTTCCAGCAAGGTTCCCCACACTGAGCAGTGATCTAACACAGTGTTACCGAAAACTGGAACAACCTGTGTTTATATATGAATAAACCAGTGAGGTCTGCACATCTCCCCACGCTGGACATTTATCCCAGGAATATAGATCAAGTACTGGTGTGGGCTGCACAGAGTTCCATTCTGGATATTGTTGGGTTGCATTCAGCAGTACGCTAGCCATATCTACACAGTGCTCCATCCCGAATGTATTATGGATGGGCTGTTTATGTGAGTTTGATTGCGAATGTGAGAGAACTAAACATCTGGCTATATCTTTATTTTATGTTTTCATTCTTGTTATTGGACCCTTCAAATCCTGACTCATCCGATTAGACCCGACCCTCTGGATGAGTGATGCTGACTGTTGTTACAGCATCTCTGTCTGCAACATGACCAACAAATGGAGCAGAGGCTGCAGAGAGGGGCATCTCTGTAAAATGGAATGAGGGAATCACCATCAGATCAACCGTGGTCTTAGTGAATGGTGGGGCAGGATTGAATGGACCACGAAAGCATTTTTTCATGTATTTATATTTGTTCCAAGCAAACGCCCCTTCTCTCCCAGTGTCCCATACTGGTGGGGAGTGAGTCCCCTCCTCCTGTTCCTGTGTAACAGGATCCTGGGGCCTCACCAGCCTCCAGATTTCCCTGTGTCACAGTTTCGAACAGTTGAGTGACGGCCTCCTGTTCCTGTGTCCCAGTCTCAACAGTTGAGTGACTCCCTCCTGTTTCTGTGTCCCATTGTCGAGCAGTTGAACGACCGCCTCCTGTTCCTGTGTTCCAGTTTCGAGCAGTTGAGGGACTGCCTCCTGTTCTGGTGTCCCAGTATTGAGCAGTTGAGTGACTCCCTCCTGTTCCTGTGTCCCACTCTCAAGCAGTTGAGTGACTCCCTCCTGTTCCTGTGTCCTAGTCTCAACAGTTGAGTGACTCCCTCCTGTTCCTGTGTCCCAGCCTCGAGCAGTTGAATGACTCCCTCCTGTTCCTGTGTCCCAGCCTCGAGCAGTTGAGTGACTCCGTCCTGTTCCTATGCCCCAGTTTCGAGCAGTTGAATGACTCCCTCCTGTTCCTGTGTCCCAGTCTCAAGCAGTTGAATGACTCCCTCCTGTTCCTGTGTCCCAGTCTCAAGCAGTTGAATGACTCCCTCCTGTTCCTGTGTCCCAGTCTCAAGCAGTTGAATGACTGCTTCCTGATCCCAAGTCTGTGAAAATGGATGTCCTCCTCCTGCTCCAGATTAACAGGCTCCAATAGCTCTGTGCTCACCTCCTGCTCCTGTGGAATGGAACTGAGGGACTGAATAGCCTCTTCACATTCATTACAGCTTCTGTTGACTAAAAGCAATTCTCCTGATTCTGTAAATCACCATCAAAATCTGAATGACGTATTTTTGTATTTTGCTCTCAGTAATTGAGCAAACAATCTGACTCACAGAATTCAGAAGCTGAGTAGCCTCCTCCTGTTCCTGTGTTATACACTCAAAAGGCAATAGAGTCTCAGAGATGTACAGTACAGAAAACGATCCTTCAGTCCAGTCGTCTATGCCAACCAAATATCCTAAATAAATCTCGTTCCCCTTGCCAGCATTTGGCCCATTTCCGTCTAAACATCTCTCATGCATGTATCCATCCAAATGTCTTTTACATGGTGTAACTGTACCTGCCTCCATCACTTCTTTTGGCTGTTCAATCCATACACACAGCGGTCTCTGTATGAAAATGTTGTCCCTCATGTTCCTTTTTAAATCTTTCCCCTCTCACCTTAAACCTTTGTCTTCTAATTTTGGACTCGCCTATCCTGGGTAAAAGACGTTGACTGTTTACCTTATCTATGCCCCTCATGATTTTATAAACCCCTTTAAGGTCACCCCTCAGCCTCAACACTTGAAAATAGCCCCAGCCTATTCAAACTCTCCCTGAGACTCTAATCCTCCAACACTTGCAGCATTCTTTTAAATCTCTTCTGTACCCTTTCAGGTTTGATAACATCTTTCCGACGGCAGGGAAACTGGAATTAAAGGCAATATTACAAAAGTGGCCAAACCAATGTCCTGTACAGATGCAACGCATCGTGAAACTGTTTAGACACAAAGCACGCACCAATAAAGGGAAGATCACCAAGTGCCTTCTTCACTGCGCTGTCTACCTGTGACGGCACTTTCAAGGAACTGAGAACCTGCACCACCAGGTGACACAGTAGCTCGGTGACTAGCATTGCTGCTTCAGAGCGCAGCGATCTGGGTTTAACTCCTTCCTTGAATGACAGCCTGTGTGGAGTTTGCACATTCTCCCCGTGTCTGTACGAGTTTCCTCCGGATGTTATGTTTTCCTCCGACAGTATAAAGATATATAGATAAGGGTAGATCGGCCATGCTAAATTGAGTAAAGTACCCAGGGATGTGCAGGCGAGGTGGAGTAGCCATGGGAAATGCAGGTTCAGAGGGATAGGGTAGGGGTTTGTCTAGTGGGATACTGTTTAGAGGTTCGGTGTGGTCTCGATGGGCCGAAAAGCCTGTTTCCTCACTTTAGGGATTCGATAACTTCTATGGAATTCTCCTTGATTGGCAGCTTTCGACAGGACCCTACCTATATGTCTTGCCTTGATATGTCTTGCCAAAATGCTACACCTCACATTTAACTAAAATAAACTCCATCTGCCACTCCTCGGTTCACCTAAACAAAGTCCCATTATAGTCTGAGAGATCGTTCATCACTGTCAACGACACCAACAAATTTGTTATTATCTACAAACTTCCTGACCATACTTCATATACTCAAATGTAAATGATTTGTATCAGTGACAAAAGGCAGTGGACCCACTATTGATCTTTGCGGCACGCCACTGGTCATCGGTCTCAATGTTTAATGAACAAATGTCCATTGTCACACCCTGTCTCCAATATTCAAGAAAGGTTTGGACCTAACTGGCGAGTTCTCCCTGGATCCCAGCCAGTCTAACCTTGCTAACCAGTCTACTATGTAGAACATTTTGGTTTTCTTACTGAATTCCATAAAGACAAACATCCACTGTCCTGCCTTCATCAATCATCTTCATCACTTCCTCAAAAAAATCCACCGAGTCAGTGAGACGTGATCTCCAAAGTACAAAGCCCTCTTCAGTCCTTGTCTTTCCAAATACATATCGATCTTTTTCCTCGAAATCCCCTCCAACAATTTAATCACCATTGACGTCATGCTCACCGATCTATAGTTACCTGTTTTTTTCTTTACTTTCTGAAATAATTGCACTATGTTAGCAGCCCTCCAGTCTTTTGACACCTCACCTGTGAAAATCAATGTTACAAATATATGAGCAAAATGCATAAGCAATCTATTTCCTAGCTTCCCACAAACATCTGGGATACAACTGATCAGGTCCCAGGGATTTGTTCACCTTTATGTGTTTTAAAATGTCCAACACCTCCTTGTAATATAGACACTTTTCAAGGTATCATTGTATATTTCTTCATTCTCTCGCTCTTGTAACCTCCTCCACATTAAATACTGAGGAGAAATACCGGTTTAGTATCCCTCCAATCTGCTGTGGTTCCACACATAGGTAGCCTTACTGATCTTTAAGGGGCCCTATTCTCTCCCTAGTTAATCTTTTGCCATTAAAGGATTTGGAGAATTTCTTCAATGCCTCATTAACCCAATTTCTAAAGCAATCTCTTGTCCACATTTTTCTGGCCGGATTTCCCGATTGATGATACACTTGCTGCCCTTATACTCCTCTCGGGATTCACTTGATCTCAGCTCTGTTTACCTGACATATGCCTCCTTCCTCACCTTGACCAGAGCATCAATATATCTAGCCATCCAGCACTCGCTGCACCCACCAGCCTTGCCCATCTCACTAATAGGAACACGTTTGCTCTGGACTCTCTGAAACCAAGTTTTGATGAACTTGCATTTTCCAACCATCCCTTAACCTGTGAATCGGATATCCCAATCTGCCTTTCACAGGGCTCGCCTAACACTTTCAAAATTGGCCTTGTTCAAAGTTTGAACTTTAATGTTAACATCAGGTATTTCCGATTCCATAATTAATTTAAAACTAATATTTATGCATAACAAACTTGAAAGTTAAATAAACACTTCCTGTGCCTCTATAACGGGCTCGAGAGACTGAATAGGCTCCTCCTGTCCCTCTGTATTACACTGGAAATGCTGTCCCTCTGTAATAGACCCAAGAGACTTAATGGCCTCCTCCAGTTCTTCTAAACACACTTGAGAGGCTGCATGGCCTCCTCGTGTCCCTGTGTAACAGATCCGAGACACAGCAACCTGTGGATTATGAGCAGCCGGTAAACTGTATCTAATGGAGACCCATTCCTTTTCAGTTACAGAAACACAAACAACACAATGTACTCTAGGTGCCCTCTCAGTGACACCTCATACAGCTGCAGCGACAAATCTCTTTGTTTTGAATGATTCTGTTGGCAAAATGTGCCAATATTCCAACTTTCCACCTCTTCAAGTAGCAACAGGTTACTATGGGCTGAAAGGCCTTCTCCTATCCCTCTGTAAGGGACCCATAAGGACAGAATTGCTTTGGCCTGTTACTGAGCAGCAGTCTCAATGTTCTGTCTCAAGGTTATGAAAGGATTTGAAAACAGGGCATTAAAACCAGGAGTAGAAAATCCTTTGATGGTGTTTCCTCCTGGATTGGAGACCTGTACGCAAGAATGCATGTCTGAATGTTCCTTTTTGCCAAGGGGTGTGTTTATGGATTGTTGATATATTGGAACAGTTCATTAGTAGAAGGTACTGCATCCATTATTCGGTTAAGATTGCCAATAGAAAAATTATTCTAAATTCATCTTCATTTGTAATTGGATTTTCATTAGAGTGTTTAAATATATTGTATTTTGCTTAATGGTGAGTGGTTTGAATAGTTTGACATCTGGAACACCCAACTCACATCTACCTTTAAAATAAGGAAAGGTTGGCATCCAACCTACCTTCTTAAAATAGTTTGAGGCAGTCTGGTTCGACTATAGCAAACTGTGGACTCTTGTCTGGTTCTAAATCGATAATACAAAATTGGGTTTAGAATTTGCAAAAACAGGCCATTCTCCCCAACAAGTCCACACTGACCCTCCGAGGAGTAACCGACCCAGACCCATTCCCTTACCCTATTATTACACATTTACCCCAACGAAGGCAACTAACCCACACATCCCTGAAAACTATGAACAATTTATCATGGCCAATACACCTGACATGCACATCTTTGGGTTGTGGGAGGAAACCAGTGTAACCAGAATAAGCTCATGCAGGCATTGGAGAGTATGCACTGGGAGACTATTGGGTTCAAAGGTCGCGTATGGTAGTTGATAGTGTCTTTTTTCTGGATGTTGAATTCGGTTGGTTTAAACAGTATTTTGTGTGTAAAGATTCAGTCATTAAGAATTCTCTGGGTGTGGAAAAGTGAAGTTGGCGGTTTTACAAAAGGTAATGATGGTAAAGCTTTAGGAATTGACAGACAACCTGGAGTTGGGGTTGCGATTGTCTGTGAGAAAATGAGAGATAATTACAGCTATATATCGGCAATTACATTTAGTGGAACCGCCATCAGACTCTTTGGAAGTGGCTGGAATTCAATTTGAAATGATGGTCTTTGAACCTGAGAAGGAATTGAAAGAGTTTGAATTATGATGAAAAGTAGAAATAAAAGAAAGGGAAACGAAGAAGAAAGAGAGAAAAGGACAGAAGAAAAGCAGAGAGTTTCAACTTAAAAAGTTAGCAATTAGAGAGGAAAGTTGATATAGAAGGCGGAGATGAAGGTAGAATGTCGGTGGGATGAGGAGGATAGTGGAGTTGAGCAACCCTATTGTAACCAATGGCCTAACGGGGTTCTGTTTAAATGCATCCAGGCATTCTCTAAATTTGATGAGAAGGATGGGGAAGCCTTTTGAATTTCATTTGAGAAAGTGGCTAAACAAATGCAGACACCAGTGACCATGTGGATTTATTTGATCCAAAGCTGATAGGTATTTGCATCCCTGTCGGAGGAGGTATCTGGCCAGTATGGAGTGGTGAAGAAAGTCATCTGAAGTGCATATGAGCTTGGGCCAGACACTGACAGACAGCGTTACAGGAATCTAAAAGAGGGTCCCTGGTTAAACGCACATTCAGTTTGAAAGTATCAAACAAAGTAATTTTGAAAGGTGGTAAGGGTATTAAAAACAGAGAAAACCTATGACACTCTTAGAAAGATTCTTATTTTGAAGAAGTTCAGCAATTCACTTCCTGCAGTAGTGAAAACTCGTGTGGAAGAGCAGAGTTAAAACGGCAACATTAGAAGCTGAAATGGCTGATGATGATGATTGAGTTCAGAAATCAAAGTTTGGTTTCTGTGAGAGATCGAGAAGAATGTGCGAGGTCTTGTTAAGGTTTACTGGCATAGGCCAGGAGTAGCAGGTAAAGAGGTTAGAGCATTAAGAGGTACAGATCATGCAATTCTTTTATGCTGAGACATGAGGAGCTATGTAATTCAAAAGGATTATTGGAAAGATTAGAAGTGCTCCATTATGTAACGTGTGGTTGGCGTGTCCAGTGAAAACATCAACAGATTTATTCCACAATGGGGAAGGAGGCCTTGAGCTTGGTGTTGACGTTGCAACATTTCAGATTTACATTGGGAATAACATACCTGAGACAAATCTTTATCACAGATCATAACCCCTTAAAGTTTTTGGAGAAGTTTAGGGAGAAAAATACCAGTCTGTTTCGATTGAGCTTATTATTGCTGCCATTCAGTTTGAAACTATACAGGTGACAGGGCGATAAAACCTAAGTGTGGAGACTTGGATGAAGAAAGACAAAGGCATTCTGTGGCAGGAGTAAAATGACTGAAATCGAAATAGGTGTGAATATTTGTATGCTCAGAGTCAATGTAATATATATGCATTTCAGTCTACTAATAGAGGAAGATTAGGAGGTCTAAAATGTATCCACCTTTTTGTATTGATGGATTATTTTATTAAAGATGGAGCTGTGAGGATACTATCACTGTAAAAAGGTTATTTTCTCTTGGGTTTTTTTTTGAAGAGAGGTGTTAAAGGCAGAGGTGTAGAACTGCTGTCTGAAAACAGTTTAAATAAATAACTGAGATTTTAGGTTTCATTAAAACGGTGGTAACAATGGAAGGACAGTGGCCAGCTCTCCCAGACCAGATTTCCTCATTTTACTTTTAGCTGCAGCATTCAGAAGCTGCTGGGGATCCCAGAAGGGTTGTAAGTTTCAATACATGATCACCAGCTGCTTTTCTCTGAGATCTCTGTTGATGTTGTTTCCCCCTGGATTGGAAAACTGCTGTAAGGATCTGTATTTGAATATATCTTTGTGCCAAGCGGTGTTAACCAAGAAGGTACGGTATCTATTGTTTGTGTAAGTGTTCCAACATATAAGCTATCCCAAAACATTCTTTCCTTTGATTGTATTTTAACTAAAGCATTTGAATAGATTATATTTTACTCAATGTTGAGTGGTTTGACTAGTCACAACATAACTGGAACACACACTTCACATCTATATTTAAAATAAGGAAAGGTTTGGGTCTAAACGGCCTTCTGGAAATATTTTGAGGCAATCCGGTCTGGTCCACAACACTTGTAGCGAGGGGCTTCTGACTGTCTTCTGCAATTGAAAAGTTAGTGGCGGGGCAGGGGATGTTTTGCTGGAGGTTGTGCTGTAAGTTGCCTCAGACATTCAGGGAGACCTGAGGATTTGGCGACACAACTCTGGATGGAGCATGGGGACTGTAATTACAGCATCTGGGTCTGCAACATGAACAACAAATGGAGCAGAGGCTGCAGAGAGGGGAAGCTCTGAAACCACGCAGTGAGTATGTGTGGGAAGGGGATCTGCTGTATCCACCCCGGATTTTCCAGGAACAATTGCCCAAACTCCACTTAACCTAGGATCAAAGTGTGAGGGGATCCTGACTGAACAAGGAGCTGGTCACAGAGCGGTGTCACCTCCTTCAACACGACCTGCAGCTTCACACCAGGGGGAGGACAGTGCTGCCAGGGGCTGACAGGGTCACAGTTACATTCAGTTTCTATGATCCAGAACTTTCCACGCAGGACTAGGTGACATATCCATCATTTCACAGTATCTCAACAACAGTGTTACCATTCGGTGATGGAGGATAGAAATGGTGGATGAGGTAAATAGATTGTTTCTCCATCAGCAGGGAGCAGCCGGGTGTATTCAGTATAGTGGTATTCCCGATGGTGTCAATGGCATCTGCAGAGTATCCATGTCAATGCGGAGAGGTAGAGGAACTGAAGGAGCTCTCTCTCTCTCTCCATTAATGTTACAGTGTGCCCATCACAGTACATCATGTTGATGAATACCCACTGTCCTGGCAACAGTCATGGTCTCTTCATTCAGAAGCAGTCAGCCATTCCCATCGTCATCGGGTCTCCACGTAGAAAGAAATGAATATATCTTGGATAAAGGACATTCCCTTGATGCACGTTTCAAAACACCATCCCCACCACCAATCAACCACATCAAAGTAGTCCATGTGTATGGAGAGCAATGGGGTCACTTTGAGTGTCTGGGAGCAGACGATCAGGGTTGGAGCAAAACCTCCCATGTCTGAACGGGTCTGAGTGAACCCCCAGTACACAGTATCATTAAGTCCTGTAATCCCTCTCCATTTCAGTAACATATGGCTTTCCGTTATTCCTGGAAATGAAATGACAGGTTAAATCATGTTAAATTCCACATGCTAAACTATTATCTGTTGCCTTTACCTCTCTGAATCTATCTGCAGACTCTCCACCCTCTCTTGATAATTTAATCTCTTGCTTACCACAGCGACATCACCAAACTCAGCATCTGTATATCTGTTCCATCCTCCTGATCATTAATATAGATTGTAAATAGTTGAGAACCCAGCGCTGGTCAATGTGTGACCCTACTGGTTACGTTCTGTCTAACTGATTGAGACTGATTTATCCTGAGTGCCTGCTTCGTGTATGATACCCAGTCCTCCCCCATTCCAGTGAAACACTGTCGAAGGGTTGAAAAATAACAAGGAGCATCTGTGAGGAATCCAACCCCTCGATGAGGCTGATGTCAACACGGCCTCTGTTCTACTTTCCTGCCATCTCTCCATCCTAAAACTCGAGTCTCTTGTTGTAGATTGCACCACATGAAAAAAAATCCACTCCATATCTACACATTCAATTACTTTTAGAATGTTACAGACCTCAATGAGGTCTTACTTGAAGTACCCACAGGTAAGTCTTCTGTGATGTGCAAGCAGACACCAAGATCCCTCTGCACCTAAACACTTTAAACTTGCTCTCCATTTAGATAATAATTTGTCTTTCTATTATACTGGCCAACTTGAATAGCCCCATATTTATTCCCTTTAATTTTCCTTGCTAAATGTTGGCCTATTCACGCAACCTATCCAAATAGTTTTAAAATCTCTTGCATCATCATTCCGAAGTAATTTTCCACCGATGTGACAGTCATCTGAAAATGTGGCATTGTATTTTCTCTCCCGTCAACCGAGTACAGTAATACCATCAATGCAAATGGTTGAGGCATGAGTGCTGAAATCAATGGCACCCCAGAAATTGTATTTGCCAAAATAAAATGACACATTTATTCCATCTGACTCCATTTTGTTGGTGAACCAATCCTCCATCCAAGCGAATAAATTACCCCTAAACCCATGTTGTCTGATCTTACGACTTACTCTTTGGAGAAGAGACACATCCAATGCCTTCAGGAAGACCAGATATATTCCATCTCCCACGAATCACCTTTTTTGTGACATCTTCAAATAACTCAAGCAAACACTTCAAACTTGTTTGTCCTTTGTAAAACCATGTTTACTCTGACGGATTGTGGTTTAACTTTGCAAATGTCCTGAACAATGGACTCTAACAATTAGCCTTAAATTACAATCGTTTATTGTTACACTTTAGTCCCTAATGTACACCATTATTATAAGTTCATCCCTTTCAAAAACCTACACGTTTTCTTTGAATTCCTATTTAATGGGCGCACGTTTTTAAGAGATCTGCTCCAATTGCTGTGTAAGCGGTATGTGTGGCTGAATGGACTCATCATCCTGCTGGTGTACAAACTCGATGGGCTGACGTCTTTCTGGTGTTCCCATGTTGTCATCTCCAAGGCCAGAATGACCTCCTCCTATTGATCCTTTAGAGGATTGGGAGATTATGGAATCTTACTGTTGCTCACTAACATTTTGATGGGCTGATGGGTCTTCTCATACTTCTCCATGGAAAGATTGAATGGTCTCCTCATGTATCCGGGAGATGGTTCCGAGGGATTGATTGGTCTTATCTTGTTCCCATACAACAGAAACGTATCGAAATTACTACTTCCTTTCTCATTAAAGAAGTCTCAGATAGTTTTTATCCTTATCCAATTCCCTTGCAATAGGCCCGGTGGGTCTGAATGGCCTCCTGTTATCCCAGTGTAAGAATCTCCAGTCATTGTGTGACCTCTTCCAGTTCCTATATTACAGACTTAAGGAGGCTGAATGGACTGATCCTGTTGCTGTTTAACAGGATACTGGTGCAGCATGGCCTACTGTTACAGGGTTAAATGGCTGATTGGCCTCCTTCTCTAAATGTATATCAGGCTCCAGGGGCTGAATAGCCTCATCCTGTTTTGGTGTAACAGGGTCGAAGGCTTGAATAGCCTCCTGTTGTTCCTGTGTAACACACTGGAGAACGGAATGGTTCCTCCACTATCTGTGTAATTCGCTTCACTCGTTGACTACATCTGTCATCTATGTTGAAATAAGGTCACCTTATTTTTTGTAAACTCCAATGGCTACTGGGTCAACCTGATCATCCTTTCGTTACAAGCTAGCACCTTCATTGCAGGAATCAGTTGAGGGAACCATCTCTGAGCTGCTTCCAATATAACAACATCATTTCTTCACTGAAGAGATTAAATCTGTACACACTACTCCAGATGTGATCTCACTAAGACCCTGTACAGCAGCAGCAACACTTTACCAGCCTGTTGTAAGGTTCCCACCCAGGTTAGAGCTGTCTCAGCTCTCTGGGGGAATATAGAGCATTGTTGGAAAATCATTGTCCTTCTCTACTCCATCAGCATAATGGGAGATCTGGAGAAATTAAAGTTAGAGAAGATCATAAATGATGTGGCGAGATGATCTCTGCCATTAAACTCCCCAGAACCCACGTCGCTCAGATTCCACAGAATCTAGTAAGATGGAGCAAACATTGATGGGAGTTATATCTCAAAGTGAAAGCTGCAATACAAATGCTGGACATGTTATAAAACAGGAAATGAGATATACACATTTGTACGTACTGCAGTAATAATATACTGCTTACATTATATCTAAACTGTGTTAACCCAATTGAATGCTAATGCTGGGAAAATGGATTTCATTACCGCGTGTGAGATGGTTTACATGAACATTATGTTGAGCACTGAGCTGGAGATCAGGTTATTTTGGAATTGGTGTTGGGTGATCAGAAGAGCTAATTGAAAATTTTGCTGGAAAGGACATTTTGGGAACAGTGACCACAATGTATTGGTTTTCTTTTATGCTGTTTGAGTACACGACAGTTTTTGTTGTATTTGAAGTAGACATTTGAAATCTGAGTCATGTGAGGAGAAAGTGGGGACTACAGATGCTGAAGATCAGAGTCGAAGAGTGTGGTGCTGGAAAAGCACAGTCAGGCAGATGAGCAGATAAATCGATGTTTCGGGCATAAGCTTTTCATCAGGAATGAAGCTTATAGGCCAAGGGGGCTGAGAGATAAATGAGAAGAGGGTGCGGCAGGAGGGAGGTAGCTGGGATTACGATAGGTAGATGAAGGTGGGGTTGAAAGTGATAGGTGATGAAGGGAGACAGAACGCCTCATCTACTGCATCCATTAAAGACAATGTTGTCTTCTCTTCATTGGCGAGGCAGGTGGTCAACTTGTAGATCATTTCAGGGAACATCTCTAGGACAACCACATTGAACGACACCATCGCCTAGTGGCTGAGCACTTTAACTCCCCTTCCCACTCTGCCAAGGACATGAGGATCCTGGACCTGCTCCATCTCCAAACCGGAGCCACCAGAAGCCTGGAGTAGGAAAGCCTCCTCTTCTGCCTTGGGACCCTCCAACCGCAGGGGCTCATAGTTGATTTCCACATTTCCCCATTTCCCCTAATCCCACCTTATCCTACTCCAACCTTCCAAGTCAGCACCACCCTTTTGAATGTTCCTATGTGTCCACCTTCCTTCCTTTCAATCTGGGCCACCCTCCTCTCCAACTATCACTTTCAACCCCACTTTCATCTACCTATTAGATGAAAGAAGGCAGCTTAGAAAAATGCCAAGTGTTGCAGTAAGCCAGTGGATTCAGAGAGATGTAGGACCCAGCAAAGGATGACCAAAATCAGAAAGAGAAAAAGCATGCAAACGGAAGAAAAACATGAAGACAGCTAAAAAGCGTCTATCAGTGTATGAAAAAAATAAAAACAAGGTCAAATGTGGAACAGTTGGTGTGCAGACAGGATAATTTATTGCAGATTACAGAGAAATCGCAGGGAAATGAAACAGTTTCTTTGTGTCTATCTCCATGGAAGAATGTCCAGAAATTCTCCCCGAAATACCAAGTGACCATCGGACTTGTGTAAGTAACGTCTAAGATCATTCTTATCAGTGATGAGGTCATCTTTGAAAAGAAAACTGGATTGAGTATTTATAAATCTGACAGTCTAGATGTACTTCATACAAGAATTTCAGAGGAAGCAGCAATAGACATGTTGATTGCATCGCGGATTTTCACTTTATTTTCCGACACATTCCCGAAAGGCATTTTGCCAATCTGGATAAGGAAAAGGTTATAAATATTATCCAACAGTTTAAGAAAGGATGAATTTGGAGAATGGTAAACTACAGACCAGTTAACCTGTCATCCGCAGACAGGTATCTCTTGGACTCGATTACAAAGAACATGCTACTAGATATTTAGAAGGTAAAAACATAACTGGGGAGTGTGAGAATGCACCGACGAACGGAAAACCAGAAGTGGCAAACATTTTATTGGAATAGTTTGAAGATGATTCTTGTGGACATAGGCAATGAAGAACCAATGGATAATGTATAGTTGGATATTCATGAGCTTTTTTTAAAGAACTCACACACTGAGCTCATAAGAAAAGTTAAACCGAGAGGTATTAGGAAGAACATATGCAAATGGGAAAGTAAAAATTTGGTTTACATTCATGTGAATGTAATTGGAAGATAGAGGATGTCGTGCACCAGTTGCATCGAGCGTTGGTGAGACTAAACTTAGAATATTGTGTATCGCTCTGAGTCCCAATCTAAGAAAGAATATACTGACTACAGAGGAACTTCAAAAGGAATTCTCCAAATTAACCCCTAAGTTGGCAAGGTTGACTGATGGGGTAACTCAGCCTGTAATCTCGAATTTCGAAACAAGAGAGGTGATCGTAGTGAATCTTAGAAACATCGAAAGGACTGAATAACAGAGGGACATGAGGAAGTACAAGTAGGCGAGATCTGGGAGAATCCCACGATATTCTACACGGACAGGTTAAACAGAATAATCAGCAAACAGTTAGTGTCCATTAGAAACCAAAGGGGCAATCTGTGTGTCAAGCTGGAGAACATTGATGGATTGTAACATGAGACCTTCACATCTATTTTACTTGGGAGAAGGAGGATGCAGGTACAGAATTCAAGAAGATGGACTGGACAGCTCTTGAACAGATTGATGTAAACTACGAGCAGGTATTTGAGGCTTTGTTCTGTACAAATTTGGACCAATCTCCATGTCTGAAAGTATTGTATCACAGGCGGCTGTTGGGGTCAAGGGAGGAATGACCCTGATTGAATATTTTAATTAGAATCTGACCATGGGGGAGGTGCCAGAGAACTGGAGAACTGCTATACGATTCCACTTCACAGTAAGGGTGGGAGAGATACACCAGGTGACTATAGATGAGCGAGTATTAGATCACTGTTAAGGAAACTACTGGAGAAAATAGGGAAGGATAAAATCGAACTCCAATCAGAGTCACAAGGTTTGATCAGGGATAATTATCATGACTTTATCAGAAGGGAGTCGCATCTAATGGATTTGATTGAATTAGTTTGAGGAGGTCGATTGCTTAGTTTTGTAGGAAGGCCTTTGACAAATTTCCAGCTGGGATACTGAGAAATAATGTAAAATATCACAATATGAAGGATACCTTGATAGGTTACATGGAGAGTTCTTTTAATGGCAGCAGGCAGAGGGTGGTGAGAGAAGGCTCTTTGAGCGACTGGAGACCAGTGTTCCCTGGTGTACCACAGGGATCAGTGCTGTGTCCCTTATTGTTTGTGTTATTCGTAAAAAAAAGATGTGAATGTGGAGGGGGCTAGGTGGAGAGTGGGGGAGGTGTGATAAGTAACTGTATGTTTGACATAAAGATTGACCGGATGGTTCCTAGTGAGGAGGAAGGTCTTAAGTTACAGGAAGATGCAGATGATTGGTCAGATGGGCAAATCAATGGCAGATGGAATGTAACCCTGATAAATATGAGGTGATGCACTTTGCGAGAAGGAACCAGGCAGGGGAGGACTCAATGAATGGCAGCACACTGGGAAACTCAGGGTGTGCTTCTCCACACATCCTTGAATGTGACTGGACAGGTTAATGGACTAGATAAGAATTGGACCTTGGGTGTAGCATTTCCTAATCAGGAGTAGATTATAAGAGCAATACAGGGCTTTGGAGTACTGTATGTAGCTCTGGGAGCCACATTCCAGGAAAGATGTGATTGTACTGGAGAGGGTGCAGAGGTGATTCACCAGAATGTTCCCTGGGATGGAGCATATCAGCTCTGGAGAGAGGCTGGATAAGCTCGGGTTGTTTACTTTGGAGCAGAGAAAGCTGAGGGCTCTGTGATTCAGGGAGATAAGATTATGAGGGACATGGACAGGGTGGATAGACAGCAGCTGTTCCTTTTAGTCAGAGGGTCAAGAACAAATGAGCCCAATTTAAAGTGAAAAGTTTGAGGTTCAGAGAGGATTTAAATATTTTTTCATCTCGAGGATGTGGAGTTCTGGGATTACTTCCCGAGAAGGGGAATTATCACGGGTAACCTCACAATCATTAAAAAGTACTTGGACGAGCACGTGGAAGTGTCATAACATTCCTGGCTATGGGCCTGGTGTAGGAAAGTGGGACTAATATAGATTGTGCTGTATTTCTGTTGGCACAGAGTCTATGCTCCTGTGAGTGTATGGTGTGGAAGGTCAATTATTGAGCAGTTTAAGGCAGGAATTGATGGCTTTCTGAAGAGTATATTCACAAGGGTTAAAAGAGTGAACTGTAATAGCTGGTTGAATTATGTCAATGTTAGAAATATGAGAAAACAAGTGCAGTTTCCCTACAGTTTGAAACCAGAGAATGGAGGATGGGGAACAGGGAAATGGCAGAACTATGAAGCCACTACTTCAGTTCTGTCTTCACAAAACTTTCAAACAATACAAGGAAAACCATGTCTGGTGTGGGAAAATGATAGAGTACATGGAACATAGTACATAGTAAGTAAATGGTTTAGGAGAAATTATTGTGGCTGAAAGTATTGGTCATAGGCAACACTAACGTAGATTTATGAAATGGGAATTATGTTTGAGAAACAGAATGGGAGACAAATGAAAGAGAAGCAATGGATGTAAAACATGTGGATTTTTAGAAAGATTTTGGTAAAGCTCCAAGCCCAATTTGCGAAATCAAATCTGAGTGGATTGGGGGCTAATATATGGCTATGTTTCCAGAATGGGACAGCTGGAAGGAAACGGTGAATAGAAATAAACAGACTCGTCAAGCAACAGCCTGACATTGTCTGTAAGGTATGATTCTGTGAGTATGACTATGTCCCAGACTCCCCATTACCTTCCCCAGATATCTCCTGTCTCATCAGGACGGACACAGCAGAAGTGGCGGCACAGTGGGATACAGTTGGAAGGGAATTGCTCTTGGAGTCCTCAACAGTGACTCCGTATCCCATGAAGTCTCATGGCATTACTTTGCACATGGGAAAGGAAACCTCCTGCTGATTACCATGTACCAGCCTCTCGCAACTGATGAATCAGTACTCCTCCATGCTGACCAAAACTTGGAGGAAGCACTGAGGGTAGCACGGGTGCAAGATCTGCTCTGGGTGGGGGATTTCAATGTTCACGAGCAAGAGTATCTCAGCGACAGCATTACTGATCGAGCTGGCCAGGCCCCAAAGGATATAACTGCTCGACTGGTTCTGCAGCAGGTGGGGAAAGAACCAACAAGAGGAAAATATATACTTGAACACAGCCTTACTAATCTGCCAGTTACAGAAGTATCTGTCCATGACATGATCGGTAAGAGAGACCACCACATAGTGATTGTGGAGACAAAATCACACCTGCACATTGAGAATAACCTCCACTATTTTGGGTGGTACTATCACGTTGCTAAACAGGGCAGACTTCGAACAGATCTAGCAGCTCAAATCTGGATGTCCATAAGGTGTCATGAGTCATCAATAGCAGCCAAGTTTTACTCCCGCATAACCTCATGGCCTCCCGCATATCCCCCTCGCAACAATTGCCATCAATCTAGAGGATCAACATTGGTTCAGTGGAGTGTGCAGGGTGGCAGGAGCTGCACCAGGCATACCTGATAATGGGGTGTCAGCCTGGGGAAGCCACCAATCAGGACTACTTGTGCGCCAAACAGCATAAGCAGTAAGTGATAGACACAGCTAAGTGATCCCACAGCAAAGGAACAGATCTAAGCTCTGCAGTCCTTCCACATCTAGCCGAGAAACGCTGGGGACAAAAAACAATTCACTGGAGGAAGAGATTCCACAAATAACCCCTTCCTCTATGATGGAAGAGCCCAGCACTTCAGTGTATAAGATCAGGCTGATGCATTCGCAACAATCTTCAGTCAGAAGTGCTGAGTGGATGATCCATTTCAGCCCCCTACAGTGGTCGTCAGCAATTCAGTTACCAGTCATCAGCCAATTCGATTCAGTCCACTCGATATCCAGAAACGATTACAGATACTGGATACTCCAAAAGGTGCATAATCTGACACCATTAGGTCAATAGAACTGAAAACCTGTGCTACATAACTTGCCACTCCCCTAGCCAAACTATTTCAATACAGTTACAACAATGGCTTTTCCTGGTTACTTGGAAAATTACCCCAAGTAATCATTGCTCCTGTATGTAAAAAGCAGAACAAATCCAATCCGGCCAATACCACCGCACCAGTCTCCTCTCGATCATCAGTAAAGTGGTGGAAGGTCTCAGTGTTTTTAAGCAGCACCTGCTCAGCAATACCCTGGTCAATGACGCCCAGTTTGGGCTCCTCCAGGGCCACTCAGCTCCTGAGCTCATTACAGTGCTTCAAACATGGACAAAAGAGCTGAATTCCACAGGTGGGGTGAGGGTGATAGCCCTTTAAATCAAGGCTGTCTTCGACCAAGTGTGGTATCAAGGAGCTTTGCCAACACTGGAATCAATGGGTATCAGGGGCAAACTCCCCGCTGGTATGAATCATACCTTACACGTAGGAAGGTGGTCATGGTTGATAAAGGTCTGTCAACTCAGCTCCAGGACAAGTCTGTAGGAGTCCCTTGGGCAGTGACCGAAAACTTCTTCAAGGTTCCTTCATTAATGACCTTCCCTCCATTTTAAGGTCAGCAGTGGGGATGTTCGCCAATGATTATACAATGTTCTGCAACATTTGTGGCTCCTCAGATACTGAAGCAGTCTATGTCCAAATGGGACAAGATCTGGACAGTATCCAGGCTGACAAGTGGCAAGTAATATTCAGGCCATGCAAATGCCAGACCATGACCATCACCAATAAAATACAATCTAACCTGCCCCTTGGCATTCAATGGTGTTACTATCACTGAATCCCCCAGTATCAAAGTCCTAATGGGTAATCATTGCTCAAAAACTCACTGGTCTGGCCACATAAATACAGTAACGATAACAGCAGATTAGAAACTAAGATTACTGCGGCGAGTAACTCACATCCTGACTTCCAAATGTCTGTCCATCATCTACAATGCATAAGTCAGAAGTGTGATGGAACACTCCCAATTTGCCTGGATGAGTGCAGTCCCAACAACACTCAAGAAGCTTTACACCATCCAGGACAAAGCAGCCAGTTTGACTGTCCCTTCATCCACAAGGCTCCACCATCAACACTCAGCAGCAGCAGCAGTGTTTTACTATCTACATGCTGCAATGAAATGATTCACCAAAGATCCTCAGAGACCAACTTCCCAGCTCCCATGTCTATCTAGAAGGACAAGGGCTACAGATGTATGGAAATACCATCATCTTCAGGTTCCCTCCAAGCCATTCACCATCCTGACTTGGAAATATATCACTGCTCCTTCACAGCCATTGGGTCAGAATCCTGGGATTCCCTCCCTAATAGCATTGGAGGTCAACCACAGCAGGTGGACTGCAGCGTTCAACAAGGCAGCTCACCACCACCTTCTCAAGGGCAACTAGGGACGGGCAATAAATGCTGGCCTAGCCAGTGACACCCAGATTCAAGAAATAAATAAATAGAAATTAACAGAGGAAGGTTGCTGAGGTATCGCAGGGATCGGTGCTTGGGGCCCAGCTGTTCACAATGCCCTTTAAACATTTGGTTACTGGAATCAGATACAATATATCCCAGCCTGCTGACAGCACTAACGGATGTGGGATTGTGAGTGGGTGAGGAGGATGTAAAAAAGCACCAAGAAGACTAAGACAAGTGAAGTGAATGGGTAAATACGTGACAGATGGAGAACAATGTGAATAGAGGTGACGGTGTACCCTTTGGTGGAAACGATAAATTGTCAGCCTACCATTTGAAAGGGATTGGTTGAAACATGTTGATCTACAAAGGGACGTATGCTCCTGTTTGTTTTTTCCTTCTGCATAAACCTCTGAGGCCCATGCAATGCAGTGAGTTCTGCAACCAGATGACAATACTGGGCATGGAGATTGGCACGCTGCCGAGTGTACACAGACCCACCAAGTGGGGAGCTGTAACATTAAAAAGGATCTGCATCTCCCTGTACACCAGATGCTGAAAACAATATTGCAGAAACAGAAAGCAGTGATGAAGATAAATGGTGTGTTAACCTTCATTTCAGGGGGATGTGAGTCCAGAAGTAAGGGTGTCTTACTGCAGCTGTACAGGGCCTGGTGAGCTATCATCCCGAACATTGTGCAAAATTGTGTGTAGTTTTGGTCTCCTTACCTAATAAAGGGCAAACCTGACATTGATGGAGAGCAGTGAAGGATGACCAGACTGATCTCTGGGATGACGGGCTTGTTGTGGGAGCACAGATTGGGGAGACTGGATAAGTATTCCACGGTGTTTCGGAAAATGAATGGAGATCTCAGTGAAATATACAAAACTCTGACAGGGTGAGTCAGATTGGAAGCAGGTCATTCTGCATTGAGATGAGAATAAATGTCTGCACTCACTGACTGGTGAACCTGGGGAATTCGCTCGCACCTGGAAACCCAGACATTGATTATAGATAAAGATTTAGAGACAGTAAAGGGATGGTGGGAGAGCAGGAGTACGGTGTGGAAATGAAGGGCCAACCATCATTACAATGAATTGGATAGCAAACTCGATGGACCAAACGTACTACTGCACCACTTATTTTATAGCTTATCAAGGTTACTCACATTAACAGATATGTATATCGTGTGGGGTAAGTGCATTGAGGAGACTTTTTCAATGAACTAGAATGGGGGAGGCTCAATGTGTTGAATAACCTACTCCTTTCCCGCTGTTTCTGTGCAGTCTGTAGGAAAGCTCTGTAAATATTGTCACAAGCTCTCAGATGTTAGGAAGGAGGTCTCTGCAGAGTCGACAGGACTGTGTTCTCATTCCCGTTTCCGACACTGATGCAGAGGCCGGGTGTTCTGTCCGGTTTCATCCTTTCAGACCTCGGAGTAGTTTGATACAAATGAGTGTTTTGCTTGACCGTTTCAGAGACCATTGAAATGTTTATCACATGTCAGGGTCTTTGGAGTCAGTTTTAGGCCAGCCCAGGAAATCATGGGAGATTCACTTCCTAAAAGTACTTTGGAGAAGGAAATTCTGTTTACAATCGATATTGGCTTCAAGGTCACTATGCCTGACACCAGATTTTACATCTCGATATTTTATTAATTGTCTTTAACTTGCACCCGCTGCCAGAGCATTAGCCTGGTCTGGATTAGTAATCCAGTGACATTTCCACAACAGCACCATCTCCACATGGGGACCTATTGGAAACCACACTGAGCTGGTTATTTCTCTGCTGTTTGCCAGCTCTGTCAAAAAGAACTCCCACCAATTTGACTGTCGCGATGGGTCTGAGGGGGTGGTAATTGGTCAGATTGTAATTATTCCCCTCTTAGGGAGCGGGACATAGCTGAGTAATTTTCCACACTGCCATGGAGATGTCGGAGTTGGAACTGGAATGAAACAGTTTCCCCAGGGACACAGCTTGTTGTGCAGCACAAGTCTTCAGTCCTATTGCAGAAATGGTGTCAGGGCCCATTGCCTGTGTCTTATCTACTCTGTTCAGCTGTTTCTTCATGTCACGTGCAGCAATTGAAATTGGTTGAAGACTGACATCTGAGGGTGAGGTGTATCATCGACTCAACACTTCTGGCAGAAGATGGTGCAGATGAAACATCCTTCTCTTTTACATTGATGTGCAGGTCTGTTCCATTATTTAGGATGGGAATGTTTGTGGAGCCCTCTCCTCCAGTCATTTGTTTAATCGTCCATCACCATTTTATAACTGAACGTGACAGGACTGCAGGGCTTCGATCAGATCTGTTGGTCAAGTCTGGTAGCTTTAATGAGTTAGCATCAGGTTAAAGTTTATGTGAATCTGACTCTGACATGTTCACCCACACTCGTCACTGAGCCATAGATGGTGTTGATGGTAATGACAAACTGAAGTGTTACCCTGACAAAAAGTTACAGGTTGTGGTTGAATGCAGGTCTGCTTCTCCTGCTGCTGTGGTCTACAGCACGACATGAATATGCAGTTTCGAGCTGCAATATCTGCAATGCAATTCTGCTGTCTGTTCCCCAAGTCTCACTGAGACCCATTCACCCATCAGCCCTGCACTCAGTGACCTAACCTGGTTTCTGATGTGGAAATACTTTCATTTCCAAACTCTCATTCTGCTGAGGGTCTGTCTCCCCGGGTCTTGCTTCCAATCTGACACATTCCGCAAAAGCATTTAACTGATCTTAATGCAAATGTTTAATTCACCTGAATCTTTTTCCTTGAGAAATACCATCTTCTGTGTTTAAAGTGAATGTGTTTCCTCTGTTTCTCTCCCTGACCATGATTAAGACCTCTGTAGTGTCAGTGATGCCAGCGTTATGTAGTTTCAGAGGCAACGAATTCTCTGGATTCCCAATCATCTTCACCACATTGTATGTTTTCTCTTTTGGTTTGATGCCTTATCACTCATGGCTGCCTTGTTCTGCCATGAGTATGTTTCATCTTCTTGGGGTTGCATTTCTGGTATTATCTTCCGAATTATCCCCAGAACTTCCTCCCATTGCTGCTCCATGGTCTTTCCTGCTCTGCTCCCCTTCCAATTAACTCTGGCCAGCTCCTCCCGCATGTCTTTGTAGTTATATTGCTTAATTATAACCACATTACATCTTGAAGAGAGCATTAGATATAAACTGAAAGAAGGAGTTTTGGGAGATGGGACACGAAGAATAATTGGTGGATTTCTTAACTAGATGCAAAGGGAGAAGGAGAGAGAGGATATAGATCTGGAGATGTGGAAAATGAGAAAACTACATGATCGAAAGAAGTAGATGAACATTCCCCAATGGTTTGGCAATGCCTGTGTGCTGTGGTCCTTGGTACAGTGCGTGTACAACAGAGTAATATGTTCAAATGCTGAGTCTAATTCCAGAATATTTATCTCCCATTATATGACAGACACTAGCTTTGGAAAGAACCCAACAGGCCAATATATTGAAGGGGATTAACTGAAATAATTTGGGACACTAGAATCAAGAATTTGGAGCACTCATCCTGGTAAGAATGAGAGAGTAGAGTCGGGAATTCCAGAAAAGGAGGGAACGTTGAGAGGATCAAATCATGTTTTAATGTTTTATCAATTTTATACATCATGTGCATCATTTTTCGTTAACTGTGTCTCTGTTGTTCATTTACAATGTGTTGTGCACTTCTGAAAAATGCTACTTAACTCCACACAAACATTGATTAAACAGTGTGTATAAAATCACTTTTCGAACATTGAAACTGTCCTGTTGTCGTGTTATGAGGATACATGAACACCAACTGGCCACCAAAAGACATGACGCACTATCACTATGTTCCATACATACAGACAAAGAAAGGTACCACTTTGACTGGGACAAAGCACACACACATACTAAGACATGCAAGGACCTTCTTAGAGGAATGGCTTTCGAACCAGAAGTCCATCAATAGACACATCAATTTAGATCCTGTCTACATTCTCTTGTTAAAATAACCGGAAATGACGTCACCCACTTTAAGAAACCAAGACCTATAAATAGAGAGGTGGGACATACCACCAGAGCTTCAGCAGATACTCTTATTGATGATGTCACCTAGTCATGGTGATGAAATTTCTGAAAACAAACCTTCAAGCTCAGCGAGCTAACTTGCATAGATATGAATTGTTATTTTTTGTTTATTAGTGGAATTTAGGAGTTCTCTGTCGCTCACGTTTTAACAGATTATGATGTGAGGTGAGCGTTTCTGGGTGCGTGGTTTTATTTAACAAAGGGGTTCGTCATTGATGTCATAACATTTTGGGGCCTTGCCGTGTGGCACTTGGACCGACTTGAACAGATTTGAGATACAACAGGTCCCAGCAAATTCCAACTCATTGCAATTAGTGACTTTGATCTTCAAATAAAACCAGTGGGAAAATTCGTTTAATTTTGTTACTTGTGGTTGAGTAAATCAAAAGTGAGGGAAATGGCTTTTAACATTACGAAAGAGGTTCCCAAATTTTCCAAGGAAGTTTAGAAAGACAGAAGGAGGACATTTTTTAGAATTAGCAAATAGGTTGGAATTGGGTTTAACCAGGGAGAAAAGGGAAGCTGAAATTGTAATGGAGTTGGTTAAGCACTTTGATGTATCAGAGAAATAGGAAACTGCAGTGGAGTTAGAAAAAACTTAAATTGCAAATGTGGCAACTGGAGATAGAAGATAACTAAAGGGAAGGAAATAGAGACAAGAAAGAGAAAGAGAAGAAAAAGAAAGAGAGAGAGGATTTGAAATGCAGAAGTTGGGAATTAGACAAGCAAGTTAAGTTAACAGGATGGAGATGAAGGGAGAACATAGGGATGTATACAACTATGTTAATAACTTGCCATATTTCGGTGACAAAAATGTCAAAACCTTTTTTATTTCATTTGAAAAAATGGCTAGGCAGATGACGTGTCCAGTGAACTTGTGGGTAATGGTAGTTCAGACTAAGCTGATGGGCACAGCTGGTGAGGTATGTGCAGCGCTATCAGATGAGGGGTCAAGAGATTATCAAGATGTCAAATTGGCTATTTTGATTGGTTATGAATTGGTACTAGAAGCATATAGACAGAAGTTCAGAAAAATAGAGACGGAACCAGGTCAGACTTATATTGAGTTTGAAAGAAGTTACCAGTCATTTTGACAGGTGGGTGCTGGTCTTAAAAATGGATAAGACCTGTGAGGCTTGAAGGGAGATTAATTTGCTGGAGAAGTTAAAAGACTCACTTCCAGAGATAGTAAGAATTCATGTGAATGTACCGAAAGTTCAAGAAGTGAGAAGCACGGCAGAAAGGGCAGGTAAATATGCACTGGGGCATGAGATGATATTTAGCTTCTGGCAGGAGTTGCATCCTGTGAGGGATAGAAATTGGGAGAAGGGAAGATCACACAGTACAAAGCGAACAGTAGCGCACAATACTTTACCACAGGTGAAGAAAGAAGCCCAAGGGGGTTGAAAGGTGGTGAAAGGCCTCAGGTGTTCTCACTATAAGGGAGTGGAAAACATAAAATGACAGTGCTGATGATTTAAGAAGGGCACTGGGAAAAGTTGTTTTCACGACAGTAAGCTGGGACACATCATGCTGGGCGTTAAAGGAAGTCACTTTGGGGAAAGATGTGGTAGAAGAGGCTAAGCCCAGTGGCATTAGTGAAACTGGTAAAGGAGACCCCAAGTGGAGCCGAGGAGCTGCAGGAGAATGCACAGCCGAGGCAAGGGCTGGGTATGGAGGTAGTGCCTGATCTCTCTAAAGAATTCACCTCTGTAGATAAAGTTTACTCAGAAAGAACAGGGGGAGAAGGACAAGAAGTTATAATTTTGTGAGATGTGGGATCTGCTCAGTCTGTAATAGTTGAGAAGTGAGGCGCCAGAAAAGCACAACAGATCAGGCAGCATCCAGACAGCAGGACAATCGAATATCGGGCAGAAACCCATCGTCAGGAATGTGGTGGGGGGAAAATGGAGCTGAAAGATAAATACGAGGGGAGCAGCTGGGCTGGTGGGAGGGTCATTGGGAAGGCAATGAGAAGATGTAGGTGGGAGTAATAGTGATATGTTGGAGGGGAGGGTGGAGTCGTTAGGTGGGAAGGAAGATGGCTAGTTAGGGCAGTTCAAGAGGGCAGTGCTCGGTTGAACGTTTGGATCTGGGAGAGGTTGGTGGAGGGGAGATTTGGAATTTGGTGAAGTCAACTTTGATGCTGTACAGTTTGAGGGTTCCAGCTGTCCTCCCACCGATAGGAGTCCTATCACCCTCCTGTCCAACCTATCACCATCACACCCCACCTGCATCTACCTATCGCCTTCCAAGCTCCCTTCCACCCAGCTCCACCCCACCCTCCTATTTATTTCTCAACCTCTTTGCCCCTCCCTTACATCCTATTTTCCTGATGAAGCATTTATGACTGAAACGTTAACGCTCCTGCCCCTCGGATGCTGCCGACATGCTGTGCTTTTCCAGCCCCACACTTTACAACTCTCATCTCCAGCATCTGCAGCCCTCACTTTCTCTCACCCTCTAATAGGAAGAGATGAAAGATTTTTTCACTCTTTCTGGCATGTTAATCAAGAGTGTGTTAATTTATGGAATGGGGACAGAAATTAATCATTCCCTTGTGTTACATCAGGATGGAATGCCAAATCAAGATTAGGGAAGTAACAGTGACAGTGAGTAACAGAGTGTCAGTTCCAGGAATACAGTTTGTTCTTGTGAACGATTTAGCAGGAGGCGAGGTGGGAGACGCACCCCTTGTGGTGGAGAAGCCAACAGAAGTCTAAGGAATTGGGGTGTTAAAAGAAAAATACCGAGGAATCCTTCCAGAGTGTGTAGTAACAAGATCCCACTGTCATAAGTTACAGCAGGAAGTAAAACCGAAAGAAAAAGACAAAGGAGTTGATGCTCGGTGACCTGACCCCCTGTTTGATGTCACGGTGCAGGATAAACCTGAACAGGCAGAGGATCAGGCAGAGGGGTTTAGTCCAGAAAGACTAATGGACTTACAACAGATATATACACACACATTCACACACACATACACATGCACACACACAGAAAAGGAATCAGAATATATTGTTGAATGTTATTAACTTAAAGATAGAATCATAAAATTAAAATGGAGACCCCGATAGGTTACTGCAGAAGGGAAATGGGCCGAAGGGCACCACATTGTGTTTGCAGCAACGTACAGTGTTACGGGTAGCTCATAAACGAACTGCAGGCGGTCACTTAGGTGTACAGAAGACTCAGGCTAAGGTACAGAAGCATTTCCACTGGCCTGGAATGCACAAGGACGTGGTTTTTTTTGTACGTGACATACTTCCCAAATGGTAGGTAAGTAACAGGCAGTAATAAAACCAGCACCTTTCGTGCCAATTACTGCATTCGAAGAACATTTCACGTGGGTTATGATTAATTGTGTAGCTTCACTTCCTAACATAGAAGTGGAAAACTATATTTGCTGACCATAATGAAAATGTCCACCAGATTTCCAGAGGCAATTCCATTACGGAATGTTAAGATAAAAAGGGAGGTGGAGGGGTTGGTAGCTTTCTTTACTCGCTGTGGGCTAGGCAGTAAGATTGAGTCAGACGAAAGATCTCATTTTACCGCTCAGCTGTTTAAGGAAGTCATGGATAGCTTAGGCATACAGCAGTTTAAATCAAGTGCGTCCCATCCTGAATACCAGGGAGTCTTGGAAAGTTAGCATCAGACGCTGAAGACCATGTTAACAGCGTACTGTTATGATTACACGAATGATTGGAATAAAGGTGTCCCATTATATTGTTTGCCATTAGAGATGCCCCAAATAAATCTACTCACTTTACTTCCTTTGAGTTAATATTCGTACATGAAGTGAGAGGTCCTTTGAAATTAATTAAATATAAATTGACAGGACCGAAGTCGGAAATCTCACACTTGGATTCTGTGTGTGAGGTGAAGGAGAGAGTAGATGGAGTAGGTGAGTTTGCTAAATACTATATCTGAATAGTATCTGAAGAGCACAACATAGAATGAAGCAGGTGGCAGATAAAAACTCTGAAACTTTGCGGATTTCCCGTGGGGATGACGTATTAGTATTGCCACCAGGGGTAGGTAATCCCTTCAAAGCCAGGTTTGGTGGCCCCTTTCAAATTAAAAAAAATGTGGAGTCAGTTCAGCTATCTAGTAAAGATACTGGAGATGACAAAAAGTTTATCGAGTATTTTATATGGATGAATAATGCTCCAGACACATTTATGACTCAGGAACAGAGCTGTGGCCAGATGAACAAATTGTGTAGTTTATCTGTATGATGTGGTGATATTTAGCAAGTGATTAAAAGCTCACATGTTACAGTTGACAGATCATGTTGAACAAGAAGCAAACTTGGTAATAAACTTAAAGAAAACAGAATTCGCGAAGGCAGAGGTGACGTTCTTGGGACATTACATTGGCCATGGGAGGTTGACCCCATGGAACACAAAGTCGAAGGGCTTTGAGGGATTTACACAACCATCCTCGAAGAAAGAGGTGCTTCGATTTTTGGAACTGATTGGATTCTATCAGAAGTTTGTTCCAAACTTCAGCACCATTGATGGATTTACTAAAGAAGAACACAGAATTGTGGTGGACAGAACAATGCCAGGAGGCATTTGAGAATTTTAAAGCAGGATTAATCACCGCACCCGTTTTAGCTACACCAAATATTCTGAAACCCTTTGAAAATTGTGTTTGATGCTCGGGATATCGGGGTCGGAGATGTATTGATACAGAAAGATGATGATGGAACTGAATGGCTATTTGGCTACTTGTCGAAAAAAACTCAATATCCACTAGAACAAAGATACAAAATCTCCATTATTGAACAAGAATGATTATGTTTCGCACTGGCCTGACAATATTTTAACGTGTATATGACAAACAAATTGTCGGAGATGGTTTTGGACAATGACAAATCTCTCACATTTTTTGGAATATTTAAAGACCCGACTATGAGACTATTTCATTGGAGTTTTACCTTCCTGACTTTAAACTTACAAAAGGTACATGCTGCGGCTCCTACAATGTGATAGCAGATGTGTTATCGCGGATTTAAAGGAAAAAGTGTAGATAAGATTTAGTGTTATTCCAGTGTTATAATGGTGTGCAGAATTAATATGAATGATATAACTGAGATAAATACTTTTGTATTTCATAAAATTGGGATTTAAAATTAGAGGAGAAGAAATGTAGTCATCTTTTCATTCTGCTGGTTCACTCTATTTTCTGAAGCGGGGAGATGTTGTGAAGCCAAAAACATGTAGAGTACTTTAAAACAGAACGGGTTTTGCCGAATAGAAATTAAAGCCACAGATGCTAGCTAAAGGTCAAACTGTTCCACATGTCACCATTAGCTGAGAAATGGATACCTGAGTTTTGGTTGTTGTTTTGACAGCCATTCAAATGCAACCAAAGAGTTTAAATAACGCTCAGTAAACCAGAAGCCAATGGAATTTGAATATTATTGTTTGGACACCTGGTAAGCAACCAAATTATGGGAATTACTATATCATGGGGAGTATACATACCCAGCATTTTGAACACTACAGGGAGAGCTACTGCCATCCAACAGCAGAGCAACTGCTGTAGAGCAGCAGTGCTAACTGGCCATCCCAAACACTCTCTATCAATGATACATGTTCATCTAAACCTACATGCAATAATAAAATGACCCGGGGAGATCAGCAGCTGAATGAGTGAGCACAGTGGGGAAGATAGAGACTGTGTGCTCTCGAGATTGTAATGTTTTATATGTGGGCTTTTGGAACAGCATATTTTTACAGAGTTGGAGTCAGATATTAAGTAGCTAAGAAAAGAGGGGCTTGTATTTGTCAATAGTTGTTGTTTAGTGTTCACTATTAAAGTTAAGAAACAAACTTGTTAATTTTTGTTTAAATAGTGGAATATAGGAGATCGGTGTCACTCATGTTTTAACAGATTACGAGGTGAGGCGAGCTTTTCTGGGTGTTTGGTTTTAATTAACAGAGGGGTTCATCTTCACCTTGTAAATGTGCATCCACGTGAGCCCCATTTCCCTGCAGTTGGCCCATGTCCTTCCAGTCCTTTCCTATCGACATATTTATGCAAATGCATTGAAATGTTGTTAATGTTGTTAATGTACACCACCCACCCCCCCCCCGCCCCCCACCACCAACCACATCTGCTGGCAGCTCATCCCTGTACCAGCCCTCTGTGTAAAGAAGTGGCCACTCAGGTCCCCTTTTATTCCTTCCCCTCTAACCTTAAACTTATCCCCTCTACTCCTCGATTCTGTACACCTTGGAAAAAGACTGAGAGCATTAACCCTAAAATACCCCTCATGATTTTATACAGCTCTATAAGGACTCCCTCAGTCTCTTACATGCTAAAGAAAAGGTCCTAGCTTGTCCAACCTCTCCCTATAACTTAGACCATTGGGTCCTGGCAACGTCTTTGTAAAGTTCTTCTGCACTCTTTCTAATTTCATAACATCTTCCCTATAACAAGGTTATAAAAACTGAATACAATACTCCAAGTGCAGCCTTACCAAAGTCCTGTGTAACTGCAACATAAATTCCCAACTTCTATCCTCAATGTCCTGCCTGATGAAGGCCAATGTGCCAAAAGCCTTCTTCTTCACTGCCCTGTCAACCTGTGACTCTACTCTTAGAGAACCGTGCCCGTGAAAACCAAAGTCTCTCTGCCCACTGCACCTCTTAAGACCCTCCCATTCACCGTGAAACTCCTGCCTTGATTTGAGTTTCCAAAATGTAAGACCTCACACATCTATATTAAATTCCATTTGCCATTTCTCGGCCCACTTCCCCACCTGATTAAGGTCCTGCTGCAATTTCTGATAAACTTCCTCACTGATCATGCTACCACTTATTTTAGTGTCATCTGCAAACTTACTAATCATGCCTTGTATATTCTCATCCAAATCATAGATAACAAACAGCAATGGACACAGCCTTCAGTCTGACCATCATCCTTCCACTAAACCCTCTGCTTCCGACCATCAACCCAACTTTGTATCCGATTGGACAGTTCCCCCAGCATTCCACGTGATGGAACCTTCCAGAGCAGCCTGCCATGTGGAACCTTATCAAAGGCCTTACTGAAATCCATAGAGACTTAATTTACAGCTCTGTCCTCGTAAACCTTCTTGGTCACTTCATCAAAGAACTCTAACAAATTTGGGAAGCATGATCTCCCACTCACAAGTCTATGCTGACTGCTCCAAATCAAACCCTGTGTAAGTAATGGGTGCAGTCAATGGCATGCTGTCCTTCATTGTAAGATGATTCGAGTACATGAGTAAAGCCATCCTCCTGCTGTTGTAGAGCCTTGCTGAGAGAGCATTTGGGGCGCTCTCTACAGATTTGATCTCCTTTGTAAGGAATGATCTCCTTACCACAGATACAGATGGCAGTATCATGTGGGTAGACTGAAGAACCTGAGAGTTTAATCTGCAGAGCTGTAAAATCTGAAATGGTGATCCTGAAACACGAGGTGTAGCAGGTATATTTCCAAAAGACACATTGATAGGGTGAGAAATTCCATACTTTACTCAGGATTGATTGATCTGATTTATTGCCACGTGTACCTCAGTACAGGGAAACACTTTATTTATGAGCAGTGGAGCCAGATCATAGTAAGCATGGCCAGACTGATCAGAGGGTGGAAATAGACTTGGACAGAGTAAGGCACACAGGTTACACTGAACAGGACGTGCACTCGACAGGATCAACATGAGAAAGATCAGCGTTATTTGAACACAGAGAGTCGATTCATCAGTCTAACGTGACTTTCCTAATAGTTTATATGCCTAAATTAGCTCTCCCCATGTTATTGTGCTGTTGGCGTGTGAACCCGTACTGAACGCCATGTTGTTTACAATCCCCAACATCAGCCATAATACCTTCGATCTGAAACAGGTAACCATTCCCACCAGCTTCCACCCTGCATAGAGAAAGGCTGGCTTCTCAGAGATGGAAGGTGCCTTCTTGAGACTTCACACAAGACATATGGCTTCTCTCCTCAACACTAGAAAACCACGTTAAAGTCCCACGTGTTTATCATGAGCAACGGAGCCAAGAGGAACAACGTGGAGCAGTCTGTCTGTGCACTAATGTGCATCTGCTCCACTTGTTCATCATATTGGAGCGTCAATCTGGAGACAGTGAGGACTGCCGATGCTGGAGATTGTAGTAGACAGTAGATTGCTGGAAAAGCACAGATAGTCAGGCAGCTCCGAGGAGCAGGAGAATCCACGTTTTGGGCATAAGCCATTCATCAGGAATCAGCATCAATTACCTCATTCTGTCCCTTTGCAAGTGCGTTGAGGGGGGAATGGCCTCCTCCTGTTCCTGTGTAAGAGACTGAAGGAGCTGAATGGCCTTATCCTGTTGCTGTGGAAGTGGCTTTAGGGGCTGAATGGCCTCCTCCTGTTCCTGTGTAAGAGACTCAAGCGTCTGAATGGCTTCTTCCTCTTCCGATTGGACAGGGCCAAGGGCCTGATTGGGTTACCCCTGGTTCCTGTTTGACAGCTCGATGTACTGACAAGTGTGATGATGCTGCAGGCTTTGAGAGGTTATTTTGTCCTGGTTTCTTTTAAGAGAGAGATTGAATGATCGTTACCAAACTGGTTAGTTAAGACCACTGAGTAAACAGCTAGGGAGGTCTTGGGTTTATTTTAATGCAGCCTGAATGGGTGTGGCCAGCTCTCACAAGTTAGGATCTCTGGGTTTTGGTTTCTCAGTAACATCAGAAACTATTGGGGTCTGCACAGAATCTTCAGTGACTATCACCTGGGTGCTACTCTCTCTGAATTTTCTCTTGGTGCTGTTTTTAATTCCCAGATTCGAGAAATGTTTGTGACGATCTGTGTCTGAAATTTCCTTTCTGCCAGGGGCTGTGTTTTGGGGATTTTCCTATATTGGTACAGTTCATGAGTAATAGTTCCTTGATTTGTTATTCTGTTAACTTGTCTAATGGAATTATGATTTTCTAAATTCCTCTTTCTTTGCATTCATTTTATCTTTCCCGTTTCAATAAATAGTGTTTAGCTTCACACCGAGTAGGTTGACCTGTCACATTGCATCTGGAACAGTCACTTTATATTCCCTTTAAAATAAAAAAAATAGAGTCTAGGTGACCGCCTTCAAATATTTTCGAGGGGCTCTCGTGTGGTCCATCACACTAGACTCCTTCTCTTCCTGAGTAATAGGCTGAAGGCACTGAATGGGCTGTCCCTGTTCATCTCCAATAGTGTCAATGGGCTGAACGACTTCCTCATATTCCTGTGAAACTAGCGTGAGGTGCCGAATGAACTCTTGTTTTACTGTGGCAATGTGCAGTGACAGGCAGCGCTGGTAGATGAATGTTACTGATACTTTAACAGCACAAGTCTCAATGGAGTCTGGGTCTTGCTGCACACGGACACAGACTAGTTCAGGAGCTGAGGGGGGAACAAAATGTTCTGAACATTGTGGCATCTTCGGTGACCATCCCCACTTCTGATCTTATGGTGGGGAAGGTGGGGGTGGGGAGACATTGATGAAGCAGCTGAAGCTGTTTGTGAAGAGGAACTTACCCGGAGGATCTCCCACAGAGATGACCCAGGACTGAGATGATGACCATCTTCCTTTGTGCCATGTTTGACCCCAAACACTGGAGAGGTTACTCTGATTCCCAATAAGTCCAGTTTTGTTCAGCTCCTTGATGTCAACAGAAGTCAACCACTGCCTTGATATCAGGGCCAGTCATTTTTACCTGAACCCTTGTCTCAACCTCTTTTGTTCGCATCAATAAACCATGATATAGGAGCAGCAAGTGTTTTCTTCAAACAGGTGGGATTGAATGTCAGGATTTCTGTTCTCAAGAGTGTTCGGGAAGCTAGATGACTGAAAGTATTTGAAGAGTAACTAGATGGATATTGACCTGACAGAGAGGTGAGGGCTATGAAGAATTGGGTTTGAAAGAGAATTTGAGACAGTGAGCAGATCAGTCATGATCTTAGTGAAGGGCAAGGCAGGCTTGGGGGGTGAACGACCTACCCCTGTTTCTGATGTTCTCACATTCTGTTATTGGAGAGTTAGTGGGTGTTATTTTCATGAATGTGCAATTACTGAATATTGCAGTCAAGGAGACCAGAGGATTTTGTGAGCCAACTCTGGTTGAGGTATGGGGGCTGTATTCACAGTGAATCTGGGTGTACAACATGACCAACAAATGAAGCACAAGTTGCAGAGAGGGGAAGCTCTGTGAAGAGAGATGAGGGGCCTCTTTCTTACCCAGCCTGGGTTTTCAAATTACACTTCCCAAATCACTTCAAAGCATGTGTGACAGTATTGAGAGGCTGAATGGTCTCCTCTGTTTCTGTGCACCAGATTATAGGAGTAAGTGGCCTCCAACTGTCCCTGTCTAGCAGGTATGAGGGGCTGAATGGAACACAGGAACATGGGACTGAGGAGCAGGAGTGGTTCATTAAATACTTTGAGCCTTCTCCACCAGGCACTAAGATTGTGGCTGATCAGGTTGGGGTCTCAGCCCCACTTTCCTGTCTATATCCCATTATCCGTGACTCAATTCTCTGTCAAATATTTAACTGATGCAGCTTTCAATCAATGTGAACATAGAGAAACGATAACCTTCCACTGAAGAGAATTCCCACTTGAAAGGTCCTTTAAGAATTATTCAACATCCTTCTTATAGAACCAGAGAGTCATGCAGAACGGAAACAGACCTGTCAGTCCAATCTGTTCATTCCGATCAGATATCAAATCTGATCCAGTCCCATTTGCCAGCATTTGGTAAATATCTCTCCTCTTTCAGATACTTTTTAAATGTGCGATTGTAACCGCCTTCAGCACTTCCTCTGACAGCACTTTCTGTACACACACCACTCTCTGTGTGAAACATTTATCTTCAGGTCCCTTCTAAATCATTCGCCCTCTCCCCTTCAACCAATGCCCTCTTGTTCTGGACTCCCCTAACCTGGAGAGCAGAACGTGGCTGTTCAGAATATCCATGCCCCTGATGGTTTTATAAACCTCTATAATGTCACCCTTCAGCCTCTGACACTCCAGTAGAAAGCACCTCAACCTAATCAGCCTCTCCCTAAAGCTCAAACCTCCAGTCCTGGAACATCTGGGTAAGTTATTTCTGCAGAAAACCGAGTTGTACGCAGTATTCTTAAAGTGGCCTCACAACGTCCTGTACAGATACAACATCCCACCACAATTCCTGTTCTCAATGCTCTGACTGATTAAGACAAATGTGCCAAATGTGTTCTGCACCACTCTGTCTACCTGCGAGTCCACATTCAAGGAACAATATACCTGCAGTCCTATGTCCCTTTGTTCTACAACACACCCCAGGACCTTATCATTAAGTGTATAATTCCTGCCCTGGTGTGCGTTCACAAAATACAAAACCTCGTATTTATCTAAATTAAACTTCATCTGTCACTCCTTGCCCCTTTGTCCCATCTAATTGTGGTCTTGTTGTACTCTGAGATAATCTACTACACCATCTTTCTGGTTTCATCTGTAAATTTACTAACTATGGCCCCAATATTCACATCTAAATCCTTTACATAAATGATGAAATGCAGTGAACTCAGTACTGATTCTTACAGCACACTGCTGCTCACAAGCCTCCAGGCTGAAAACTATCCCTCTTCCTTCAAGCCAATTGTGACTAGCTTCCTCTGTATCTTATGTAACTGAAACTTACTAATCTGTCTACCAATCAGAATGAAATACCAGCTGTGAAGAGAGGCTGAGTAGGTTAGGTTTATTTTCACTAGATAAAAGGAGATTGAGGGGGGACCTGATTAAGGTTTGCAAAATCATGAAGGATCTGGACAGGGTGGATAGAGACAAGCTTTTTCCCAGGTTGAAGGATTTAATAACGAGACGTCGTGCCTTCAAAGTGAGAGGTGGAATGTTTAAGGGGGATACACATGGTAAGTACTTCACACAGAGGGTGGTAGGCATTTGGAACGTGTTGCCAGCTGAGGTGGTAGAGGCAGGCACGGTCGATTCAGTTAAGATGCATCTGTATGAGTAGGTGGGGAGCAGAGGGGTACAGATGCTTAGGAATTGACCGATACATTTAGACAGTACATTTGGATCGGCTCAGGCTTGGAGGGTGAAGGGCCTGTTCCTGGGCTGTCAATTTTCTTTGGTCTTTGTTCTTTAAATGAACACCTTGCTGAAGTCCATATAGACAATGTCTACCAAATTGCCTTCATCAATCGTCTTTGTCACCTCTTCAAAAAACTCAACCAAATTAATGAGACATGATTTCCCATGCAGAAAGCTTCGTTGTCTACTCAGATCAGCCCTTGCCTTCCCAAATGTATGTAAATCGTGTCCCTCAGAATCCCCTCCAACAACTTACCCACCACTGACATCAGGCTCACCGGTCTATAGTTCCCCGGCCTTTTGGGCCACTGTTTCCTTTTCTAGTCCCACTCCTCCACTGCTCACAACAAATGTTAAATGTAACCAGGTTGGTGATATGGCTGATGATATCGGTCTCAGACTGGGTCAGGGTCAGTTTTAGCAACCAAGTAAGGCTAGTTTCTTTAATCTGCTAAAACAACACGTTTATAATCCAGAACAATGTTACTCAAACTATGATGGAAAGATGAATAGCAAACTGTTTGGGTATTGCAATTATATAATCAATATTTCCCTTTCTAAAAACACTGACACACACACACACACACACACACACACACACACACACACACACACACACACACACACACACACACACACACACACACACACACACACACACACAATCTCTGCAATTCTAACTTGAAATAACTTGGTCCAAATATTATTGAAACCCGTGACAAAGGAAAAATTGTGAGATTGTCCAAAACGTTATTCTGCTTTTGAAGATATTGTACTCACACAAGCTGCTAGCAATGGGATTTCATTCTGGGAGAGTTTGGATTTGGCTGAATTCCCTTTGCTTTAGGCAGTGAGTAGATTCCAGTGAATTCTGGTTCGGGATCATCCAAAGGGTAGCACGAAGCTTAGCACTGCTGCCTCACAGCACCAGGGACTTGGGGTCGATTCCAGCCTTGGGTGACTGTCTGTGTGGAGTTTGCACATTCTCCCCTTGTCTGTGTGAGCTTCTAATGGGTGATCCTGTTTCCTACCACAGACTGTGTAGGTTCGGTGGATTGGTCATGCTAAATTGTCCATAGTGTTCAGGGATTTCTAGGTTATGTGCAATAGTCAGGGGTAAATATAGGGGAATGGGTTGGGAAGGTTGTTATGGACTTGTTGGGTCGAACAGCCTGTTTCCACACTGCAGGGATTCCATAAAAATAAGAATGGTAACGATGACTGTAGAGGGTTTTTTTAGCTCGCACACATTGCTGTGATGAGGAACAATGAAGGAGAGAGAGTGCAATAGGCCATTCCTTCTCAGACAGATTACATTTTCTCCCTCTCTGAGTTGAATCACACAGTAATGTCATCCTGTCCCAAACTGGACCATGTGAGGTCTCCTTGTACATTGTCTAAACTATGTCTCCATCACATTCCCTGTTCCATGTAGGTGCATCATTGCTGCTGTCACACACAGAGCAATACCCTGAGCAGAAAATGGTCTCGGTCTATTTGAAGATATGTTTATATGTCCCTGTGTCATTAAAAAATAAAAATGTTTAATTTATTCAGAATACCTGTGCTAAAATGAATGCATTTTTTCAAGAAATACAGAAATTGCTGGAAAAGCTCGCCAGGTCTCTCAGTACCCAGATGCTGTAGTTGTACCAGCCTCCACCACTTCCTCTGGCAGCTCATTCCATACGCACACCACCCTCTGTGTGAAATGGTGCCCTTTAGGCCTCCTCAAAACCTTTCCCCTCTCACTTTCCACCAAAGCCCTCTAGTTTTAACCTGGGGAAAAAAACCCTGACTACTCACCCTATCTATGGCCATTTTGATTTTATAAACCTTTGCTGCTGCAAAATGTGACCCCAATCAACACGAATGGCTGTACTTTCAGTCATCCTGGGCCTAAATTCTGAAATTCAATACTGACACCTCTTCCTTCTCCATCAAGTCACAATTCTAAATCCATTTTAATCAGTTTGTTCAGATGTATCCTGAGACACTTCTGTGGGCTTTACACCTAGACCTTTGTGCCCGGAGGCAGGGACACTAGCATCGCTCGACAATACCCATAAAGCTGTAACAGTATTCTCCTGTGTGTTTGTTCATCAGCCTGTTCTGACATGCTGGGACATACCTATGCAACAGGCAGGACTTGAATCCAGGCCTTCTAGCCCAGAGCTAGGAACACTACCACACAAGTTCAGGAATTGGAATCAAATCCAGAGCCCGGCTCAGAGACAGGGACACTACCCACTACACTACCATACCCAGATTTTGGGTCACATTTTAGTTCCCACTTTCAGCTTGATGTGGATTTATTAGAATCAGGTTACCATTACTGAATTACAAACAACACTTTGTATTATTAAACAAATGCAAGATATTTGTCTCAACTGTAGGATATTGAGTATACTTTCTATGCTATCGCAATTAACTATGAACATCTTTAAGTGCTATTATCTGTAGTCTGCAATATTAAGGAAAGAAATCCTGCAGACACACTCTGCCCAATGAAGGGTCTCAAATAGATATTTATTACTGAACACCAGAGATGAAGGAAGAGCTTAATTTCTGACCCCAAAACACCGATCACTCTTACCCAACTCTCACGTGTGACTCCCCTTTTCCTAAAACCATGAAGTGACACCAGGCCGCTGATTATTGCCCAGTCTCTCCTCCCCACTGACTGTGTCTGCAATCTGTCCCACCTCCCCCTAACCACAGAAGGCAAACCAAGCTCAGGGTCTTTGTGAAAATCAATGCCGGAGTGTGCAGGCCTCCTGGACAGGGGGAGGGCATTTTAAAATTGAAGGGGGAGGGGGAGGTGACAGTAATATCACTCACTGGGTTGAGGGGTGGCAGATGGAGTTTAGTTTGGATTAATGCGAGGTATTGGATTTGGTAAATCAAACAACAGCAGGACCTATACAATTAAAAGTAGGGCCTTTGGCAGTGTTGTAGTACAGAAACCTAGGCCCTCAGGTTTAATTCTTTAAAATTTGCATATCATATTGATAGTGTGGTTAAGAAGGTGTTTAACACACGTCTTCATAGGACAGACGTTTGAGTATCGGAATTGGGTTGTCATGTTGTGGTTGTACAGGATATTGGTGAGACCTCTTCTGGAATACCGTGTCCAGTCTGGTCATCCTGCCCGCTCATTCCATAGGCACACCCTCTGGGTGAAAACGCTGCCCCTTAGGTCACTTTTAAATGTTTCCCCTCTCACCTTAAGCCTATGTCCTCTAGTTTTGGACTCCCTGTACCCTTAGAAAATACCTTGACTATTCACTTTGATATTACTGACCTTGATATTATTAAGCTGGAGAGGGTTGAGAAGAGATTAACCTGGATGTTGCAGGGAAAGGAGGGAGTGAGCTATAAGGAGTGTCTGGATCAGCTGGGAATTTTTTCACTGAAGAATACGAGATTGAGCAGTAACTTTACAGAGGTTTATAAAATAATGAGGGTTACAAAGAAGTTGAAGGGCTGGTGTCTTTTCTCTAGAGTTGAGGATTCAAAACTAAGGGATATTTTAAGGTGCGAGGAAAAAAGATTTACGAAAGTCATGAGAGGTAATTATTTTAGACAGAAGCTGGCTTGTGTGTGGAATGAACTTCCAGAGGAAGTGGTGATAGCAGGGACAGTTACAACGTTTAAAGGACATTTAGATCAGTACATGGATAAGACATCAGTTTGGATGGTGCTGTGAGCAGCTGCCCTCTCCCTCCCCATCTCTGAATGAATCCCTGTTGGTTTTCACCCTCTGCCAATGCCTGTGCAGTGGCGTGTGGAGGCCAGCAGAGGGTGGCATTGCATCACTTTAAGCACCACAGAGACAGCCAGACCTGCCCCACACAGGGACACACAGATATACACACAGCAATTGTTAGGACACGACATGGAGCTCATCCTGTAAATTAAACTAAACATAAATAAATGCTCAATTCGCCTCCTAAACTGTTCAAATATGAGTGACAGAGAACTCCCAAATTCCATTGTTTAAATAAAAACATCAATTTATTTTTTCACTCTGAAAGTGAACATTTTACATCAACTATGCACAACTCTGGGACCCTCTTTCTCTTAACTGCTTATTACCCGACTCCAGCTCTATAGCAATATACTGTTTCTGGGTCTTCTATCCTCTCGTATCACAGGTGTTTGACTGCTCTCAGTTCAGAACAGCATTCCCTCTCTCTTAAAAGTACAGTACACACTTTCAACTTCATCACATTATACCCTGATGAATATCGATAAGTGGTACCTAACCGGATTTCTCTTGTTCTGTGGTTTGTCAATATTTCATTCGCTCCGTCTGGTGTGTGTCAGGAGTTTTGTTGCTCCATTGACAGCATGTCATTATTCGACTTTGTCCATAGGAATATATCAGTATTTCACTTGCTCACACTCGTGAGTGTGGGGCAGGATTTCAGTTGTTTCATGGGGACTGTGACGCTATAACAATCTCAATGTTTGTAGATTGCACCGAACCTGGAAGAACTCTGAAGTCTATGGAGGAGAGTGTGGAACTCTAACAGGACAATCACACATTGGTGTAGTGTTCAAGTTTATGGCAGATGGGGATCAATGCAGAACAGTTTGAGGTGAAACATTTTGGTAGGAAAGACAATGAAAGACAGTTTAAAACAGGCTGTACCATTATAAAGGGGCTGCAGGAGCAGAGAGCACTGGGTGTATATGAGCACAGATTATTGAAGATGTCAGGACAATGAGGAGAGCAGTAACTATCACAGATCAGTTTCAGTATCTGAGCTGTTTACAGGGGGAGGTGTAGGAGGGAGTCTCCGTGCTCCCTTCCTGGGAGGTGGTGGTGACGATGTGATGTGAGCCCACCCTCCTGCCCACCGAGACCGTGGGGATTCCATTTGTACCAGCTCGACACAAAAGGGAGATGGTATCAGGGCCACGGCTTCGAAGTTGTGCCGGGGGGGAAACGGAGCTGCCAGTGGGTTTAAAGTGAGAATTGCCCTTCGCTGAACATTGCTCCTTACTCGGTCGGTGGGACGTGGATGTTTCAGAATCTCCACTCGAGGTGTCCCTGTCCTCTCCGGCTCCTACCAGAACGGATATCGGGCACTCCACCATCCGGCTTGGCCCTTTCTGTCCTATTCCAGGCTGTTTCTCCTGGAACGGGAGAAAGGGAGGGAGGGAGGGAGTGAGGGTGTGAGTGGGTGGTCCTGCTGTTAGTGTTAGTGTAGGTGGGGAGGGGGTCATGGTGAGGGATCTGGAGAGAGTCAGTCCACAGTGTTGTATCCATGCAGTGTTATTAATGTGTGTGTGTGGGGGGGGGTGAAGTGGAGAGAGGAGGAAGAGAGAGGGAGAGAGACAGAGACAGAGACAGAGAGAGAAGATGCTGTATGCAGTAGTGAGAGTGGTTGACCATGAGCCTTGTTCGAGGGTCGGTGCTATAACAGATATACAGTGAGTGTGAGGGAGCAGAGAGAATACAGTGACCCTTATCCTGACAGAGTGGGGACGGTTATTGATGCTTATCCTGTATTGCTGGGCATTTCTTCACACCCCAGTTACTGTACTGAGCTGGGTGGGGAGCTCAGACCATACTCGGTGGGTCTGGTGGTGTCGCCCCCTCTGGGAAGATAATGGTCCCCCTCTGTACTAGCCCATCCACCAGGCCCTGTTGACAAACCATGGTGTAATTGTCCCTTATTCCCCATGCTCGGGGTAAACTGTATAGGGCAGCAGCTTCAAGCTGAGAAAGCTCAATCGTGTGCCCCTTGGCCTTTTAAAGATGGCATCAGTGTCAGGGATCACAGAATATCCAGGGGCATCTGGGTGATGGTGTGTACCTCCAGCCGTGACGGACTCCATTTACAAAGCTGTAGAACAAATGCTCATCCAAAACTCTCCATCATCTGGCCTCACACCAATATCCCTTTTTCCCATCTTTCCTGGGAAGACTGGCTCATGTTACAGGATGTTATCGAAGTGTCGACATTTCAGCATTCTGCAACCTGGGAACACATCCTTCCATGACACTGTCTCTCAGTCTCCCCCTCTCTGTCTATACACCAAACCCCTCCCATGTGGTGATATTTAAACTGATTCCCCCGCCGTCTCTCCCTGACATGTGATGCCTACACCCACAGCAGCCCCTTGTCAGGGCAACAATGGAGATAAGGAGCAGTAAGTGGATGGGAGCGTCCTGTCCCCGACATGCTATAACTGACATTCCCTGGAACGTTCTGTCCCCGACATTCTATAACTGACATTCCCCGGAACGTTCTGTCCCTGACATTCTATAACTGACATTCCCTGGAACGTTCTGTCCCCGACATTCTATAACTGACATTCCCCGGAACGTTCTGTCCCTGACATTCTATAACTGACATTCCCCGGAACGTCCTGTCCCCGACATTCTATAACTGACATTCCCCGGAACGTTCTGTCCCCGACATTCTATAACTGACATTCCCTGGAACATTCTGTCCCTGACATTCTATAACTGACATTCCCCGGAACGTCCTGTCCCCGACATTCTATAACTGACATTCCCCGGAACGTTCTGTCCCTGACATTCTGTAACTGACATTCCCCGGAACGTTCTGTCCCCGACATTCTATAACTGACATTCCCCGGAACGTTCTGTCCCTGACATTCTATAACTGACATTCCCCGGAACGTTCTGTCCCCGACATTCTATAACTGACATTCCCTGGAACATTCTGTCCCTGACATTCTATAACTGACATTCCCCGGAACGTCCTGTCCCCGACATTCTATAACTGACATTCCCCGGAACGTTCTGTCCCCGACATTCTATAACTGACATTCCCTGGAACATTCTGTCCCTGACATTCTATAACTGACATTCCCCGGAACGTCCTGTCCCCGACATTCTATAACTGACATTCCCCGGAACGTTCTGTCCCTGACATTCTGTAACTGACATTCCCCGGAACGTTCTGTCCCCAACATTCTGTAACTGACATTCCCCGGAACGTTCTGTCCCTGACATTCTATAACTGACATTCCCCAGAACGTTCTGTCCCTGACATTGTTTGTGAACGGCCGGACGTCAGTGAATTGAACAAACGATAAGATCCAGAGGGAAGAGATCCCGTTCCAGTGAGAAGGAGACACTGTTCCGAAGGACCCTCGGGCAGTTAAAGGGGTGAATACGTTTTCCCTGTGTTTACATTTCTCCACGACACAGGATCGACCACAATTTAGACCAAAATACAGGAAATTCCAAACTCCGTTTGTCTTCAGGAAACTGGGAGAGAATCCTTCAGGACAGCAACGTTTCCACCCTCCGTATTAGGAACTGGGAAGGAGTGACCTGTGTCTGCTCTCGAGGGATCGAGTGTGTGGGAATGTTCTAGAAACCATCCGTCCTTATGGATGTGTCTCTGTGTGTTTGGGGAGGGAGGGTTTCTTGTGGTTTATGTCACATTTTTGTCAGTAATTCCGACCTTCCCATTTGTTATTCCAGCTCCAATTATTTTAATAAATCCCTGAATACAGAGACACATTTGAAAATCTCACTGGGTCCCCGATCAAATGGGTCCCTTTGCCTCCAGGCTGATGGATAATGGGTTTGTTTTCCTTCCTCACAGTTAACGTAGTGACCATCTACGTCCTGCTTTATCAAGATTGTGGATTGTCTCCATGTGTCAGACGTTACCTGGGGGCCATGGCAGCGGCGGATCTCCTGGTCATTATCCTCGACCTGATCCTGAGACACATTCCCATTGTTTATCGGGAAAGGTTTTATTTCCTGATGTACTCCATCCCCGTGTGTAATATCCACGCCGTCCTGCTTTATGCAGCCACTGACTGCTCTGTCTGGTTCACCGTCACTTTCACCTTTGATCGGTTTGTGGCCATTTGTTGCCAGAAGCTGAAAAGTAAATATTGCAGTGAGAAAACGGCGGCTGTGGTTCTGGGAGCAGTGACTGTGCTGAGCTGTTTAAAGAACATTTCCTGGTATTTTATGCTCGAGGCTCGGTATTGGCTGATGAACGACCCCTGGTTTTGTGATGTAACACTCGCTGTTCAATTCTCCATTGTCTGGGTCACAATCGAGTTCCTCCACCACATTCTAACCCCGTGTGTCCCATTTCTCCTGATTCTGCTGCTCAATGTTCTCACCGTCAGACACATTTTAGTGACCAGCAGAGCCCGCAGGAGACTCCGCGCTCACACCAATGGGGACGATCAGTCTGACACTGAAATGAGGAACCGAAAAAAATCCATCATTTTACTGTTTGTGATCTCGGCCAATTTCATCCTGTTATGGTCAACGTTCATGCTGTATTCTATATGGTACCGGATGTCGTGGATTGTGTATACCCCTGTGTCTCTCCATCCCTTTGTGCAGGAATTGGGCTTCATGCTGCAGCTCCTCAGTTGCTGCACAAACACCGCGATTTATGCCGTGACCCAGACTAAGTTCAGGCAGCAGCTGAAGAATGTGCTGAAATATCCCTTCACCCAAATCCATCCATCCATCAAATTCCCTCATTAATCAATCCATCCGGGATTTTCTCATTTCAGCTCAGTGTTTCAGCGATGGAGCAGCCTGTCGCTATGGTAACAGACTGAGGGTAGCGCTGGTTTGTCCATCCTTATCCCACAGGGGGGTTACAGGGAAACATTTCAATGTTTCTCACAACTCAGGGGCCAGTGAGAAAAGGCACCGTCCCACTGACTGTATCCATCACTTCCATTTGTAACCAATAAAAATGTTGATTAAATCGTGCCGAGCAGCAGAGTGACCGATGTTGTTGTGTGTCTTTGTGTTGGTGAAGCTGAGCTGGAGAGAGACAGACTCAGCCCCAAGTCCTGGTCCTCAGGGAAGGGGAGGGCACCGCGCCCTGAGCTCAGGAGCTGGGTTTAACTCCCTCTAACCGCCCCCCCCCATTCCAACCTGGCCTCCCCAATTCCTCACCCCCACTTTTCCTCCTCAATTCTCTCCATCTCTCCCTTCCTGCACAATCTCTCTTTCTCACCACCTCTCCCTTTCACTCTCTCTGGTCCCCTCTCAGAGCCCCCAACCCCAGTTTCTCCACCTGCCTCCACTATTCTTTCTGCCTCACTCTCCCCCTCTCTCTCTCTCACACCCCCAACATGAGTTTATCCACCTGCCTCCATTCTTCTCTCTCCCCCTCACCCTCTCTCTCTCTCTCTCTCTCTCTCTCCTGCCGTCTCTATCTCCTTCTCACAATTCTGGCTCTACCCCATTTTCCCCACCTCCCACTTCCCACATCTCTCGATCATCTCACACCCACAAGCCCCCCACCCCCCCAACCCCCACAAGCAGACTCACCACCAACCTGCAGTCTCTGGGTCAGAGGGAGAGGGAAGGACCAGGGAGACAGAGTGTGTCAGAGAGAGAGAGAGTAAGGGCGGGACAGAAGGGAGAGAGATTCAGTTTGAGAGAAACGGAGGGTGGTGGGAAAAGAGAGACCAAGATAGGGAGATCGAGAGTGAGAGAAGATGGAGAGAGAGCGAAGGAGCAGGGAAAGACAGAGAGAGAGGGAAGGGAGAAATAAGGTGAGGGAGGGAGGGAGAGAGAGAGAGAAATAGGGGAGGACATAATGAGAGAGGGGTCAGAGAGAGGGGGGGCAGAGAGAGAGGGTGACAGAGAGAGAGGGAGACAGAGAGAGAGGGGGGCAGAGAGAGAGGGGAACAGAGAGAGAGGGGAACAGAGAGAGAGGGGGACAGAGAGAGTGGGGGATAGAGAGAGAGGGGGGCAGAGAGAGAGGGGGACAGAGAGAGGGGGCAGAGAGAGGGGGGGCAGAGAGAGAGGGGAACAGAGAGAGAGGACAGAGAGAGGGGGACAGAGAGAGAGGGGGACAGAGAGAGAAGGGGACAGAGAGAGGGGACAGAGAGAGGGGGACAGAGAGAGGGGGGGCAGAGAGAGAGGGGGCAGAGAGAGGGGCACAGAGAGAGAGGGGGGCAGAGAGAGAAGGGGACAGAGAGAGAGGGGAACAGAGAGAGAGGGGGACAGAGAGAGGGGGACAGAGAGAGAGAAGGGGACAGAGAGAGGGGACAGAGAGAGAGGGGGCAGAGAGAGAGGGGGCAGAGAGAGGGGGCAGAGAGAGTGGGAGACAAGAGAGAGGAGGGACAGAGAGAGAGGGTGACAGAGAGAGGGAGACAGAGAGAGAGGGGGGCAGAGAGAGAGGGGAACAGAGAGAGAGGGGGACAGAGAGAGTGGGGGATAGAGAGAGAGGGGGGCAGAGAGAGAGGGGGACAGAGAGAGGGGGCAGAGAGAGGGGGGGCAGAGAGAGAGGGGAACAGAGAGAGAGGACAGAGAGAGGGGGACAGAGAGAGAGGGGGACAGAGAGAGAAGGGGACAGAGAGAGGGGACAGAGAGAGGGGGACAGAGAGAGGGGGGGCAGAGAGAGAGTGGGCAGAGAGAGGGGCACAGAGAGAGAGGGGGGCAGAGAGAGAAGGGGACAGAGAGAGAGGGGAACAGAGAGAGAGGGGGACAGAGAGAGGGGGACAGAGAGAGAGAAGGGGACAGAGAGAGGGGACAGAGAGAGAGGGGGCAGAGAGAGAGGGGGCAGAGAGAGGGGGCAGAGAGAGTGGGAGACAAGAGAGAGGAGGGACAGAGAGAGAGGGGGACAGAGAGAGAGGGGGGCAGAGAGAGAAGGGGACAAAGAGAGAGGGGAACAGAGAGAGGGGACTGAGAGAGAGGGGACAGAGAGAGAGGGGGACAGAGAGAGGGGACAGAGAGAGGGGGACAGAGAGATGGGGCAGAGAGAGCGGGGGCAGAGAGAGAGGGGAGCAGAGAGAGAGGGGGAGGAGGGGCAGAGAGAAGGCGAGAGAGAGAGGAGGCAGAGAGAGAGGGGGGAGAGAGAGAGGGTGACAGTCAATGTGGGGGACAGAGAGGGAGACACACACAGAGAGAGGGAGACAGAGAGAGAGGGAGACAAAGGGAGAGGGGAACAGAAAGAGAGGGGAACAGAGAGAGTGGGGGACAGAGAGAGAGCGAGAGAGAGGGGGCAGAGAGAGAAGGTACAGAGAGAGAGGGAGACAGAGAGAGAGGGAACAGAGAGAGAGGGGACAGAGAGAGATGGGGACAGAGAGAGGGGGGACAGAGAGAGGGGGACAGAGAGAGAGGGGGACAGAGAGAGAGGGGAACAGAGAGAGGGGACAGAGAGAGATGGGGACAGAGAGAGGGGGGACAGAGAGAGGGGGACAGAGAGAGAGGGGGACAGAGAGAGAGGTGGCAGAGAGAGGGGGGGAGAGAGAGGGGGGCAGAGAGAGAGAGAGAGAGAGAAGGGGACAGAGAGAGGGGACAGAGAGAGAGGGGGACAGAGAGAGGGGGGGAGAGAGAGAGGGGGCAGAGAGAGAGGGGGGCAGAGAGAGAGAGAGAGAGAAGGGGACAGAGAGAGGGGACAGAGAGAGAGGGGGACAGAGAGAGAGGGGCCAGAGAGAGAGGGGGGTCGGAGAGAGAGGGGGACAGAGAGAGAGGGGGGCAGAGAGAGAGGGGGACAGAGAGAGAGGGGGGCAGAGAGAGAAGGGGACAGAGAGAGAGGGGGGCAGAGAGAGAAGGGGCAGAGAGAGAGGGACAGAGAGAGAGGGGGGCAGAGAGAGAGGGGACAGAGAGAGAGGGGGCAGAGAGAGAGGGACAGAGAGAGAGGGGGACAGAGAGAGAGGGGGACAGAGAGAGAGGGGGGCAGAGAGAGAGGGACAGAGAGAGAAGGGGACAGAGAGAGGCGGACAGAGAGAGAGGGGGCAGAGAGAGAGGGACAGAGAGAGAAGGGGACAGAGAGAGGCGGACAGAGAGAGAGGGGGGCAGAGAGAGAGGGGGCAGAGAGAGGGGGTGGCAGAGAGAGTGGGGGGCAGGGAGAGAGGGGTCAGAGAGCAAGGGGGGCAGAGAGAGCGCGAGAGAGAGGGGGGAGAGAGAGAGGGAGATAGAGAGAGGGAGATAGAGAGAGAGGGGAACTCAGAGAGAGGGGAACACAGATAGCGGGGGGCAGAGAGAGTGGGAACAGAGAGAGGGGGCAGAGAGTGGGGAGACAGAGAGAGGGGGACAGAGAGAGGGGGAGACAGAGAGAGGGGGAAAGGAGAGAGGGGGGACAGAGAATGGGGGGACAGAGAGAGAGAGGGACACATAGAGGGGGGTCAGAGAGAGGGGGCGACAGAGAGAGGGAAGGATAGAGAGAGAGGGGGACAGATAGAGGGGGCAGAGAGAGAGGGGGACGGGGGGGACAGAGAGAGGCGGGGGACAGAAAGAGGGAGGACAGAGAGAGAGGGGGACAGAGAGAGAGGGGGACAGAGAGAGAGGGGGACAGAGAGAGAGGGAGACAGAGAGAGAGGGGGACGGGGGGACAGAGAGAGAGGGGGACAGAGGGAGTGGGGGACAGAGAGAGATTAGGGCAGAGAGAGAGGGGGAAGAGAGAGAGGGGGCAGAGAGAGCGAGAGAAAAAGAGGGGGGCAGAGAGAGAGGGGGGACAGAGAGAGAGGGGGGGACAGAGAGAGAGAGGGAGACAGAGAGAGAGGTGAACAGAGAGAGAGGGGGGCAGAGAGAGGGGCCAGAGAGAGGGGGGGACAGAGAGAGAGGGAGACAGAGAGAGAGGGGAACAGAGAGAGAGGGGGACAGAGAGAGGGGGGACAGAGAGAGGGGTGGACAGAGAGGGGGAGGCAGAGAGAGGGGGGACAGAGAGAGAGGGGGACGGGGGGACAGAGAGAGAGGGTGTCAGAGAGAGGGGGACAGAGAGAGAGGGGCAGAGAGAGTGTGGAGCAGAGAGAGGGGGGCAGAGAGAGAGGAACAGAGGGAGTGGGGGACAGAGAGATAGAGGGGCAGAGAGAGGGGGCAGAGAGAGGGGGAAAGAGAGCGGGGGACAGAGAGGGGGGCAGAGTGGGCGGACAGAGGGGTACAGAGAGGGGGGACAGAGAGGGGGGGACAGAGAGAGGGGGACAGAGAGAGAAGTGGACAGAGAGAGAGGGGACAGAGAGAGTGGGGTCAGAGAGAAGGCGACGGGGGGGACAGTGAGAGAGAGGGACAGAGAGAGAAAGGGGACAGAGAGAGAGAGGGACGGGGGGGACAAAGAGAGGCGGGAGACAGAGAGACGGGGACAGAGAGAGAGGGGGGCAGAGAGAGAGAGTAACAGAGAGAGAGGGAGACAGAGAGAGAGGGGGACAGAGAGGGGGAGGCAGAGAGACGGGGGACAGAGAGGGGGGACAGAGAGGGAAGGAGAGAGAGAGAAGTGGACAGAGAGATGGCAGGACAGAGAGAGAGGGGACAGAGAGAGGGGTCAGAGAGAAGGCGACAGAGGGGAGGGACAGTGACAGAGAGGGTGGACAGAGAGAGGGGGGACAGAGAGAGAGGGGGACAGAGAGAGAGGGGGACAGAGAGAGGGGAACACAGAGACAGGGGACAGAGAGAGGGGACAGAGAGAGGGGGGACAGAGAGAGAGGGGGACAGAGAGAGGGGAACACAGAGACAGGGGACAGAGAGAGAGGTGACAGAGAGAGAGGGGGGCAGAGAGAGAGGGGGCAGAGAGAGAGGGGGGCGAGAGAGAGGGAGACAGAGAGACGGGAACTGAGAGAGAGGGTCAGAGAGAGAGTGGAGCAGAGAGAGGGGGCAGACAATAGGGGACAGAGAGAGGGGTTGTCAGAGAGAGGGGGGACAGAGAGAAGGGGTGGAGAGAGAGAGAAGGGGATAGAGAGAGAAGGAGGCAGAGAGAGGAGGGCAGAGAGATGGCGACAAGAGAGGATGACAGAGAGAGGGGGACAGAGAGAGAAGGGGGCAGAGAGAGGGGGGCAGAGACAGAGTGGGGCAGAGAGATGGGGCAGACAGAGGGGGGCAGAGAGAGGGGGACAGAGAGTGGGGGAAATAGAGGGTGTCAGAGAGGGGGGACAGAAAGACGGGCACAGAGAGTGGGGGAGATAGAGGGGGACAGAGAGAGAGGGGACAGAGAGAGTGGGGCAGAGAGAGAAGGGGGCAGAGAGAGTGGGACAGAGTGAGGGGGTCAGAGAAAGAGGAGGACAGAGAGGGGGCAGAGAGAGAGGGGAACAGAGAGAGGGGAAAAGATAGAGGCGGGTGGGAGGGAGGGGGGGACAGGGAGAGGTGAAAGAGACAGGGGCACAGAGAGTGGGGGAGATAGAAGGGGACAGAGAGGGGACAGAGAGAGAGGGAACAGAGAGAGTGGGACAGATAGAGGGGGTCAGAGAGAAAGGGGGTCAGAGAGAGAAGGGGACAGAAAGAGGGGAGCAGAGAGAGAGGGGGGCAGAGAGAGGGGGCAGAGAGATGGAGGAACAGAGAGAGGGAGAAAGAGAGAGGCGGGTGTGAGGGAGAGGGGGGCAGAAAGAGGGGCAGGTAGCGGGGGTCAGTGAGTGGGGGACAGGAAGAGAGGGGTACAGAGTGGGGTGAGAGAGGGGGTCAGAGAGTGGGGGAGAGAGAGGGGTACAGAGTGGGGTGGCAGAGGGGTTCAGAGAGAGAGGGGGGATGGAGATAGTAGGGGACAGAGAGAGTGGGGAACAGAGAGAGTGGGGGACAGAGAGAGAGGGGGACAGAAAGTGAGGGCGACAGAGGGGGGGCAGAGAGGGGGGAGAGAGAGAGGGGGAGAGAGTGAGGGGGCAGAGAGAGAGGGGGACAGAAAGAGGGGGACAGAGAGAGAGGCAGGTGGGAGAGAGAGAGGGGTCAGAGAGAGGCTGGTGGGAGAGAGCGTGGGACAGAGAGAGGGGGGCAGAGAGAGAGGGGGCCAAAGAGGGGGGATAGAGGGAAGCGGATGGGAGATGGGGGGGGCAGAGAGAGGGCGACAGACAGAGGGGGGCAGAGAGCGGGGGTGAGAGAGGCAGGTGGGAGAGAGAGGGGGACAGAGAGAAGGGGACAGACAGATGGAGACAGACAGAGGGGGACAGAGAGCGGGGAACAGAGAGAGGCGGGTGGGAAAGAGAGGGGGACAGAGAGAGGGGGATCAGAGACAGGGGGACAGAGAGAGGAGGACAGAGAGAGCGTGACAGAGAGAGAGGGGGAAAGAGAGAGAGGGGGACAGAGGGAGGGGGGACAGAGAGACGGTGACAGAGAGGGCGTAGAGAGAGGGCGACAGAGTTAGAGGGACAGAGAAAGGGGGGTCAGAGAGTAAGGGAGAGAGAGAGAGGGGGAGATAGAGAGGGGCAGAGAGGGGGGGAGAGAGAGAGGGGGACAGAGAGAGGGGGAAAGAGGGAGGGGGGACAGAGAAGGGGCAGAGAGAGGGAGACAGAGAGAGGAAGGCAGAGAGAGGAGGTGAGGAGAGAGGCAGACAGAGAGAGGGGACAGCGTGTGGGGGAGATGGAGGGGGTCAGAGAGAGGGGGACAGAGAGAGAGGGGACATATAGAGGCGGGACAGAGAGGGGGGACAGAGAGAGGGGGGAACAGAGAGAGGGAGAAAGAGAGAGGCAGGTGGGAGGGAGGGGAGCAGAGAGAGTGGGGCAGAGAGAGGAGGACAGACAGAGGGGGGACAGAGAGAGAGGGGAACAGAGAGAGAGGGGGACAGAGAGAGGGGGACAGAGAGAGAGGGGGACAGAGAGAGAGGGGACAGAGAGAGAGGGGAACAGAGAGAGAGGGGGACAGAGAGAGAGGGGGCAGAGAGAGAGGGGACAGAGAGAGAGGGGGACAGAGAGAGAGGGGGACAGAGAGAGGGAGACAGAGAGAGGGGACAGCGTGTGGGGGAGATGGAGGGGGTCAGAGAGAGGGGGACAGAGAGAGAGGGGACATATAGAGGCGGGACAGAGAGGGGGGACAGAGAGAGGAGGGCAGAGAGAGAGGGGACAGAGAGAAAGGGGGGCAGGGAGAGCTGGGCAGAGTGGGGGGCATAGAGGGGGGGGCAGAGAGAGAGGGGGACAGAGAGAGAGGGGGACAGAGAGAGAGGGGGACAGAGAGAGGGGGGACAGAGAGAGGGGGGGACAGAGAGAGAGGGGGACAGAGAGAGAGGGGGACAGAGAGAGGGGGGACAGAGAGAGGGGGGACAGAGAGAGGAGGGGACAGAGAGAGGAGGGGACAGAGAGAGGAGGGCAGAGAGAGAGGGGGGGACAGAGAGAGAGGGGGGACAGAGAGAGAGGGGGACAGAGAGAGGGAGAAAGAGAGAGGCAGGTGGGAGGGAGGGGAGCAGAGAGAGAGGGGCAGAGAGAGGAGGACAGAGAGAGGGGGGACAGAGAGAGAGGGGAACAGAGAGAGAGGGGGACAGAGAGAGAGGGGGGACAGAGAATGGGGGGACAGAGAGAGAGAGGGACACATAGAGGGGGGTCAGAGAGAGGGGGCGACAGAGAGAGGGAAGGATAGAGAGAGAGGGGGACAGATAGAGGGGGCAGAGAGAGAGGGGGACGGGGGGGACAGAGAGAGGCGGGGGACAGAAAGAGGGAGGACAGAGAGAGAGGGGGACAGAGAGAGAGGGGGACAGAGAGAGAGGGGGACAGAGAGAGAGGGGGGACAGAGAGAGAGGGAGACAGAGAGAGAGGGGGACGGGGGGACAGAGAGAGAGGGGGACAGAGGGAGTGGGGGACAGAGAGAGATTAGGGCAGAGAGAGAGGGGGAAGAGAGAGAGGGGGCAGAGAGAGCGAGAGAAAAAGAGGGGGGCAGAGAGAGAGGGGGACAGAGAGAGAGGGGGGGACAGAGAGAGAGAGGGAGACAGAGAGAGAGGTGAACAGAGAGAGAGGGGGGCAGAGAGAGGGGCCAGAGAGAGGGGGGGACAGAGAGAGAGGGAGACAGAGAGAGAGGGGAACAGAGAGAGAGGGGGACAGAGAGAGGGGGGACAGAGAGAGGGGTGGACAGAGAGGGGGAGGCAGAGAGAGGGGGGACAGAGAGAGAGGGGGACGGGGGGACAGAGAGAGAGGGTGTCAGAGAGAGGGGGACAGAGAGAGAGGGGCAGAGAGAGTGTGGAGCAGAGAGAGGGGGGCAGAGAGAGAGGAACAGAGGGAGTGGGGGACAGAGAGATAGAGGGGCAGAGAGAGGGGGCAGAGAGAGGGGGAAAGAGAGCGGGGGACAGAGAGGGGGGCAGAGTGGGCGGACAGAGGGGTACAGAGAGGGGGGACAGAGAGGGGGGGACAGAGAGAGGGGGACAGAGAGAGAAGTGGACAGAGAGAGAGGGGACAGAGAGAGTGGGGTCAGAGAGAAGGCGACGGGGGGGACAGTGAGAGAGAGGGACAGAGAGAGAAAGGGGACAGAGAGAGAGAGGGACGGGGGGTCAAAGAGAGGCGGGAGACAGAGAGACGGGGACAGAGAGAGAGGGGGGCAGAGAGAGAGAGTAACAGAGAGAGAGGGAGACAGAGAGAGAGGGGGACAGAGAGGGGGAGGCAGAGAGACGGGGGACAGAGAGGGGGGACAGAGAGGGAAGGAGAGAGAGAGAAGTGGACAGAGAGATGGCAGGACAGAGAGAGAGGGGACAGAGAGAGGGGTCAGAGAGAAGGCGACAGAGGGGAGGGACAGTGACAGAGAGGGTGGACAGAGAGAGGGGGGACAGAGAGAGAGGGGGACAGAGAGAGAGGGGGACAGAGAGAGGGGAACACAGAGACAGGGGACAGAGAGAGGGGACAGAGAGAGGGGGGACAGAGAGAGAGGGGGACAGAGAGAGGGGAACACAGAGACAGGGGACAGAGAGAGAGGTGACAGAGAGAGAGGGGGGCAGAGAGAGAGGGGGCAGAGAGAGAGGGGGGCGAGAGAGAGGGAGACAGAGAGACGGGAACTGAGAGAGAGGGTCAGAGAGAGAGTGGAGCAGAGAGAGGGGGCAGACAATAGGGGACAGAGAGAGGGGTTGTCAGAGAGAGGGGGGACAGAGAGAAGGGGTGGAGAGAGAGAGAAGGGGATAGAGAGAGAAGGAGGCAGAGAGAGGAGGGCAGAGAGATGGCGACAAGAGAGGATGACAGAGAGAGGGGGACAGAGAGAGAAGGGGGCAGAGAGAGGGGGGCAGAGACAGAGTGGGGCAGAGAGATGGGGCAGACAGAGGGGGGCAGAGAGAGGGGGACAGAGAGTGGGGGAAATAGAGGGTGTCAGAGAGGGGGGACAGAAAGACGGGCACAGAGAGTGGGGGAGATAGAGGGGGACAGAGAGAGAGGGGACAGAGAGAGTGGGGCAGAGAGAGAAGGGGGCAGAGAGAGTGGGACAGAGTGAGGGGGTCAGAGAAAGAGGAGGACAGAGAGGGGGCAGAGAGAGAGGGGAACAGAGAGAGGGGAAAAGATAGAGGCGGGTGGGAGGGAGGGGGGGACAGGGAGAGGTGAAAGAGACAGGGGCACAGAGAGTGGGGGAGATAGAAGGGGACAGAGAGGGGACAGAGAGAGAGGGAACAGAGAGAGTGGGACAGATAGAGGGGGTCAGAGAGAAAGGGGGTCAGAGAGAGAAGGGGACAGAAAGAGGGGAGCAGAGAGAGAGGGGGGCAGAGAGAGGGGGCAGAGAGATGGAGGAACAGAGAGAGGGAGAAAGAGAGAGGCGGGTGTGAGGGAGAGGGGGGCAGAAAGAGGGGCAGGTAGCGGGGGTCAGTGAGTGGGGGACAGGAAGAGAGGGGTACAGAGTGGGGTGAGAGAGGGGTCAGAGAGTGGGGGAGAGAGAGGGGTACAGAGTGGGGTGGCAGAGGGGTTCAGAGAGAGAGGGGGGATGGAGATAGTAGGGGACAGAGAGAGTGGGGAACAGAGAGAGTGGGGGACAGAGAGAGAGGGGGACAGAAAGTGAGGGCGACAGAGGGGGGGCAGAGAGGGGGGAGAGAGAGAGGGGGAGAGAGTGAGGGGGCAGAGAGAGAGGGGGACAGAAAGAGGGGGACAGAGAGAGAGGCAGGTGGGAGAGAGAGAGGGGGTCAGAGAGAGGCTGGTGGGAGAGAGCGTGGGACAGAGAGAGGGGGGCAGAGAGAGAGGGGGCCAAAGAGGGGGGATAGAGGGAAGCGGATGGGAGATGGGGGGGGCAGAGAGAGGGCGACAGACAGAGGGGGGGCAGAGAGCGGGGGTGAGAGAGGCAGGGTGGGGAGAGAGAGGGGGACAGAGAGAAGGGGACAGACAGATGGAGACAGACAGAGGGGGACAGAGAGCGGGGAACAGAGAGAGGCGGGTGGGAAAGAGAGGGGGACAGAGAGAGGGGGATCAGAGACAGGGGGACAGAGAGAGGAGGACAGAGAGAGCGTGACAGAGAGAGAGGGGGAAGAGAGAGAGGGGGACAGAGGGAGGGGGACAGAGAGACGGTGACAGAGAGGGCGTAGAGAGAGGGCGACAGAGTTAGAGGGACAGAGAAAGGGGGGTCAGAGAGTAAGGGAGAGAGAGAGAGGGGGAGATAGAGAGGGGCAGAGAGGGGGGGAGAGAGAGAGGGGGACAGAGAGAGGGGGAAAGAGGGAGGGGGGACAGAGAAGGGGCAGAGAGAGGGAGACAGAGAGAGGAAGGCAGAGAGAGGAGGTGAGGAGAGAGGCAGACAGAGAGAGGGGACAGCGTGTGGGGGAGATGGAGGGGGTCAGAGAGAGGGGGACAGAGAGAGAAGGGGACATATAGAGGCGGGACAGAGAGGGGGGACAGAGAGAGGGGGGAACAGAGAGAGGGAGAAAGAGAGAGGCAGGTGGGAGGGAGGGGAGCAGAGAGAGTGGGGCAGAGAGAGGAGGACAGACAGGGGACAGAGAGAGAGGGGAACAGAGAGAGAGGGGGACAGAGAGAGGGGGACAGAGAGAGAGGGGGACAGAGAGAGAGGGGACAGAGAGAGAGGGGAACAGAGAGAGAGGGGGGACAGAGAGAGAGGGGGCAGAGAGAGAGGGGACAGAGAGAGAGGGGGACAGAGAGAGAGGGGGACAGAGAGAGGGAGACAGAGAGAGGGGACAGCGTGTGGGGGAGATGGAGGGGGTCAGAGAGAGGGGGACAGAGAGAGAGGGGACATATAGAGGCGGGACAGAGAGGGGGGACAGAGAGAGGAGGGCAGAGAGAGAGGGGACAGAGAGAAAGGGGGGCAGGGAGAGCTGGGCAGAGTGGGGGGCATAGAGGGGGGGGCAGAGAGAGAGGGGGACAGAGAGAGAGGGGGGACAGAGAGAGAGGGGGACAGAGAGAGGGGGGACAGAGAGAGGGGGGGACAGAGAGAGAGGGGGACAGAGAGAGAGGGGGACAGAGAGAGGGGGGGACAGAGAGAGGGGGGACAGAGAGAGGAGGGGACAGAGAGAGGAGGGGACAGAGAGAGGAGGGCAGAGAGAGAGGGGGGGGACAGAGAGAGAGGGGGGACAGAGAGAGAGGGGGACAGAGAGAGGGAGAAAGAGAGAGGCAGGTGGGAGGGAGGGGAGCAGAGAGAGAGGGGCAGAGAGAGGAGGACAGAGAGAGGGGGGGACAGAGAGAGAGGGGAACAGAGAGAGAGGGGGACAGAGAGAGAGGGGGACAGAGAGAGAGGGGGAACAGAGAGAGAGGGGGACAGAGAGAGAGGGGGACAGAGAGAGAGGGGAACAGAGAGAGAGGGGGACCAGAGAGAGGGGGACAGAGAGAGGGGGGGACAGAGAGAGGGGAACAGAGAGAGAGGCGACAGAGAGAGGGGGACAGAGAGAGGGGGGACAGAGAGAGGGGGGGGACAGAGAGAGGGGGGACAGAGAGAGAGGGGGACAGAGAGAGGGGGGACAGAGAGAGGGGGGGACAGAGAGAGGGGGGGACAGAGAGAGGGGAACAGAGAGAGAGGCGACAGAGAGAGGGGGACAGAGAGAGGGGGGACAGAGAGAGGGGGGACAGAGAGAGGGGGGACAGAGAGAGGGGGGACAGAGAGAGAGGGGGACAGAGAGAGAGGGGGGACAGAGAGAGGGGGACAGAGAGAGAGGGGGACAGAGAGAGGGGGGGACAGAGAGAGGGGGGGACAGAGAGAGGGGGGGCAGAGAGAGGGGGGAACAGAGAGAGGGAGAAAGAGAGAGGCAGGTGGGAGGGAGGGGAGCAGAGAGAGTGAAGCAGAGAGAGGAGGACAGACAGAGGGGGGACAGAGAGAGAGGGGAACAGAGAGAGAGGAGGACAGAGAGAGAGGGGGGACAGAGAGGGGGGACAGAGAGAGAGGGGGAAGAGAGAGAGGGGGACAGAGAGACATAGGCAGAGAGAGATCAGGGCAGAGAGAGTGGGACAGAGTGAGGGGGTCAGAGAGAGAGGGGGACAGAGAGAGGGGGGGACAGAGAGGGGGGACAGAGAGAGAGGGGGAAGAGAGAGAGGGGGACAGAGAGACATAGGCAGAGAGAGATCAGGGCAGAGAGAGTGGGACAGAGTGAGGGGGTCAGAGAGAGAGAGAGGGGGACAGAGAGAGGGGGGGGACAGAGAGGGGGGGGGACAGAGAGAGGGGGGACAGAGAGAGGGGGACAGAGAGAGGGGCACAGAGAAAGGGGGGCAGAGAGAAGGGGAGATAGAGGGGGTCAGAGAGAGGGGGACAGAAAAGGCGGAGGTAGAGGGGGTCAGAGAGAGGGGGGATAGAGGGGGACAGAGAGTGGGGGACAGAGAATGGGCGTCAGAGAAAGGGATACAGAGTGGAGGTGAGAGAGGGGGTCATATAGTGGGGGGATGGGGGGGACAGAGAGAGAGGGGACAGAGAAAGTGGGGGACAGAGAGAGTGGGACAGAGAGGGTGGGGGACAGAGAGAGAGGGGGACAGAAAGAGAGGGACAGAGAGAGGGGGCAGAGAGAGGTGGGCAGAGAGAGGCGGACAGAGAGAGAGGGACAGAGAGAGGGGAGGAAAGAGAGGGGGGACAGAGAGATGTGGACAGAGAGAGGGGGACAGAGAGAGAGGGGGCAGAGAGTGGGAGGACAGAGGGGGGGCAGAGAGTGGGGGGAGACATAGAAAGGGGGTGACAGAGAGAGAGGGGGGACAGAGAGAGGGGGATAAAGAGAGGGGGGAGAGAGAGAGGGGACAGGGAAAGGGGGCAGAGAGAGGGGGACAGAGAGTGGGGGAGAGAGAGAGGGTTGATAGAGAGAGGAGGACAGAGAGAGGAAGGGGTGTCAGAGAGAGGGGGCAGAGAGGGTGGATAGATAGAGGCAGGACAGAGGGGGGGACAGAGAGAGGAGGGCAGAGAGAGGGTGACAGAGAGTGGGGGAGATTGAGGTGGTGAGAAAGAGGGGGACAGAGAGAGAGGACAGAGAGTGGGGGAGATTGAGGTGGTGAGAGAGAGGGGGACAGAGAGAGAGGGACAGAGAGTGGGGGAGATAGAGGTGGCGAGAGAGAGGGGGACAGTGAGAGAGGGACAGAGAGAGAGGGGGTAGGGAGAGGGGGACAGAGAGGGGGGACAGAGAGTGGGGGGATAGAGAGAGGGGGCAGAGAGGAGGGGACAGAGAGAGAGGGGGGCAGAGAGAGAGGAGACAGAGAGAGGGGACAGAGAGAGAGGGGGTAGGGAGAGGGGGACAGAGAGAGCGGGTCAGAGAGAGGGCAACAGAGAGAGGGGGACAGGGAGTGGGGAGATACGGGGGACAGAGAGAGAGGGGTAGAGAGAGTTGGAGAGAGTGAGGGGACAGAGAGAGGGCGACAGAGAGAGGGCGACAGAGAAAGGGGGACAGAGAGTGAGGGGGAACAGAGAGAGAGAGGGGACAGAGAGTGAGAGGGGAACAGAGAGAGGGGGACAGAGAGAGGGGGGACAGAGAGAGAGGGGTACAGAGAGCGGGGGGATAGAGAGAGGGGGCAGAGGGAGGGAGGCAGAGACAGGGGGACAGAGAGAGGGGGACAGAGAGTGAGAGGGGAATAGAGAGAGAGAGGGGACAGAGACAGGGTGACAGAGAGGGGGGACAGAGAGAGGGGGAGGTAGACGGGATCACAGAGAGGGATACAGAAAAAGTCGCAGGTAGAGGGGGTGAGAGAGAGGGGTGATAGAGTCGGGGACAGAGAGGGGGGGCAGAGAGTGGGGGACAGAGAGAGGGGTACAGAGTGGGGGTGAGAGAGGAGGTCAGAGAGTGGGGGGATGGAGAGAGTGGGGGACAGAGAGAGAGGGAACAGAGAGAGAGGGGGAAAGAGAGAGGGGGACAGAGAGGGGCGAGAGAGAGCGGGGGGATAGAGAGAGGGGGCAGAGGGAGGGAGGCAGAGACAGGGGGACAGAGAGAGGGCGAGATAGAGGGGGACAGAGAGAGAGAGAGGGGGGGACAGAGAGAGGGGGACAGAGAGGAGGAGTACAGAGTGGGGGTGAGAGAGGAGTTCAGAGAGTGGCGGGATGGAGAGAGTGGGGAGCAGAGAGAGAGAGGGGGGACAGAGAGAGGGGGACAGAGCGAGAGGGGGACAGAGAGAGAGGGGACAAAGGGGGGATACAGAGAAGGGCGACTGAGAGAGGGGGATAGAGAGAGGGGGGGATAGAGAGAGGGGGATAGAGAGAGGGGGACAGAAAATGTCGGAGGTTGAGGGGGTCAGAGAGAGGAGGAGATAGAGGGCGACAGAGTGAGGAGGACAGAAAGGGGGACAGAGAGAGGGGTATAAAGTGGAGGTGAGAGAGGGGGTCAGAGATTGGGGGGATGGAGAGAGTTGGGGACAGAGAGAGAGGTGACAGAGAGAGTGGGGGACAGAGAGAGAGAGGGGGACAGATAGAGAGGGGGGACAGAGAGAGGGGGGAACAGACAGGGGGGATAGAGGGAGGGGGACAGAGAGAGATGGGGACAGAGAGAGGGGGCAGAGGGAGGGCGACAGAGAGAGAAGGACAGAGAGAGGGGGACAGAGAGAGGGGGACAGAGAGAGGCGGGTGGGATAGAGCGTGGGACAGAGGGGGGGGGACAGAGAGAGGGGGACAGAGAGAGAGGCGTGTGTGAGAGAGAGGGGGTCAGAGAGAGGCGGGTGGGAGGGAGAGCAGGACAGAGATAGAGGGGGAGAGAGAGAGGGGGACAAAGAGGGGTGATAGAGGGAGGCGGGTGAGAGAGAGAGGAGCAGAGAGAGGGGGTCAGAGAGAGGGGGACAGAGAGAGAGGGACAGAGAGAGGGGGACAGAGAGAGGGTGACAGAGATAGAGGGGGACAGAGAGAGGGGGACAGAGAGAGAAGGCACAGAGAGAGGGGGAAAGAGAGAGGGGGAAAGAGAGAGGGGGACAGAGAGATGGTTACAGAGTGGGGGTGCGAGAGGGGGTCAGAGAGTGGGGGGAAGGAGAGAGTGGGGCACAGAGATAGAGGGGGTCAGAGAGGGTGGGGGCAGAGAGGGAGGGGGCAGAGAGAGGGCGAAGAGAGGGGGGACAGAGAGCGGGGGAGACTGAGGGGGGACAGAGAGAGAGTGGGACAGAGAGAGAGAGGGGGACAGAGAGAGAGGGGGACAGAGAGAGGGGGACAGAGAGAGAGGGGGACAGAGAGAGGGGGGACAGAGAGAGGGGGACAGAGAGAGTGGGACAGAGAGAGTGGGACAGCGAGATGTTTACAGAGTGGGGGTGAGAGAGGGGGTCAGAGAGTGGGGGGATGGAGAGAGTGGGGCACAGAAATAGAGGGGACAGAGAGGGTGGGGGCAGAGAGGGAGGGGCAGAGAGAGGGCGAAGAGAGGGGGGACAGAGAGCGGGGAGACTGAGGGGGGACAGAGAGAGGGGGACAGAGAGACGGGGACAGAGAGACGGGGGGATTGAGGGGGACAGGGAGATGGCGTCAGAGAGAGAGGGGGACAGAGAGAGAGGGGGACAAAGAGGGGGGATAGAGGGAGACGGGTGGGAGAGAGAGGGGTCAGAGAGTGGGCCAGACAGAGGGGGTCTGAGTGAGTGGGACAGAGAGAGGGCGACAGAGAGAGGGCGAAAGAGAGAGGGGGACAGAGAGACGGGGACAGAGAGAGGAGACAGAGAGAGGAGACAGGGAGAGGAGACAGGGAGAGGAGACAGGGAGAGGAGGGTAGAGAGAGAGGGGGACAGAGAGAGGAGGGTAGAGAGAGAGGGGGACAGAGAGAGACGGGGACAGAGGGACGGGGGACAGAGAGAGGGCGAAAGAGAGAGGGGGACAGAGAGACGGGGACAGAGAGAGGGGGACAGAGAGAGGGGGACAGAGAGAGAGGGACAGAGTGAGGGGGATAGAGAGAGGAGACAGAGAGAGGAGACAGGGAGAGGAGGGTAGAGAGAGAGGTGAGTGTGAGGCGGAGGAGTCAGAGAGAGGCGGGTGGGAGGGAGAGAGGGAAAAGAGAGAGAGGGAACAGAGAGAGAGGAGAACAAAGAGGGGGGATAGAGGGAGGTGGGTGGGAGAGAGGGAGTCATAGAGAGGGGGACAGAGAGACGGGGACAGAGAGAGGGGGATAGAGAGAGGTGGACAGAGATAGGGGGACAGAGAGAGGGGGACAGAGAGAGCGGGATAGAGAGAGGGGGATAGAGAGAGGAGACAGAGAGAGGAGACAGGGAGAGGAGGGTAGAGAGAGAGGTGAGTGTGAGGCGGAGGAGTCAGAGAGAGGCGGGTGGGAGGGAGAGAGGGACAGAGAGAGAGGGAACAGAGAGAGAGGAGAACAAAGAGGGGGGATAGAGGGAGGTGGGTGGGAGAGAGGGAGTCATAGAGAGGGGGACAGAGAGAGGGGGACAGAGAGAGGGGGATAGAGAGAGGAGACAGAGAGAGGAGACAGGGAGAGGAGGGTAGAGAGAGAGGTGAGTGTGAGGCGGAGGAGTCTGAGAGAGGCGGGTGGGAGGGAGAGCGGGACAGAGAGAGAGGGAACAGAGAGAGAGGAGAACAAAGAGGGGGGATAGAGGGAGGTGGGTGGGAGAGAGGGGGTCATAGAGAGGGGGACAGAGAGAGGGCGACAGAGAGAAGGCGACAGAGAGAGTGGGTCAGATAGAGGGGGACAGAGAGAGAGGTGGACAGAGGGAGAGGGGGTCAGAGAGACGGGGGACAGAGAGAGGGGGACAGAGAGATGGGGGACAGAGAGATGGGGACAGAGACGGGGGGGACAGAGAGAGAGGGGCGACAGAGAGAGAGGGGGACAGAGAGAGGGGGACAGAGAGAGGGGGACAGAGAGAGGGGGATAGAGAGAGGAGACAGAGAGAGGAGACAGGGAGAGGAGGGTAGAGAGAGAGGTGAGTGTGAGGCGGAGGAGTCAGAGAGAGGCGGGTGGGAGGTAGAGAGGGACAGAGAGAGAGGGAACAGAGAGAGCGGAGAACAAAGAGGGGTGATAGAGGGAGGTGGGTGGGAGAGAGGGAGTCATAGAGAGGGGGACAGAGAGACGGGGACAGAGGGACGGAGGACAGAGAGATGGGGGACAGAGAGATGGGGACAGAGACGGGGGGGACAGAGAGAGAGGGGCGACAGAGAGAGAGGGGGGACAGAGAGAGAGGGGGGAAAGAGAGAGAGGTGGACAGAGAGAGAGGGGATAAAGATAGAGGTGGCACAGAGAGGGCGACAGAGAAAGGGCGACAGAGAGAGAGGGGGTCAGAGAGAGGCAGTGTCAGAGGGGGAGGTAGAGGGGGCCAGAGAGAGGGGGAGATAGAGGGGGACAGAGAGGGGGGACAGAGATTGGGGCCAGAGGGTGGGGGACAGAGAGAGGGGTACAGAGTGGGGGTGAGAGAGTGGGTCAGAGGGTGGTGGGGGACAGAGAGGGGGGGACAGAGAGAGTGGGGAACAGAGAGAGGGGGACAGAGAGGGGGGACAGAGAGAGAGAGGGGCAGAGAGGGGGGCGGAGATAGGGGACAGAGAGAGGGGACAGAGAGAGGGCGAGATAGAGGGGGACAGAGAGAGGGGGTCAGAGAGAGGGGGACAGAGTGAGTGGGCAGAGAGAGAGGGGGACAGAGTGAGTGGGTCAGAGAGAGGCGGGTGGGAGAGAGCACGGGAAAGAGAGCGGGAGGGGGACAGAGAGAGGGGGACAGAGAAAGAGTCTGGTGGGAGAGAGAGGGAGTCAGAGAGAGGCGGGTGGGAGAGTGCGTGGGACAGAGCAAGAGGGGAACAGAGAGAGAGGGGGACAAAGAGGGGGGATAGAGGGAGACAGGTGGGAGAGAGAGGGGGACAGAGAGTGGGGGACAGAGAGAGGGGCGACAGAGAGAGGGGCGACAGAGAGAGGGGGATAGAGAGAGGGGGATAAAGAGAGGGGAACAGAAAAAGTCGGAGGTAGAGGGGGTCAGAGAGAGGGGGAGATAGAGGGCGACAGAGAGAGGAGGACAGAAAGGGGGACAGAGTGTGGGGGACAGAGACTGGAGGACAGAGAGAGGGGTATAGAGTGGGGGTGAGAGAGGGGGTCAGAGAGAGGCGGGTGGGAGAGAGAGTGGACAGAGAGAGAGGGGAACAGAGAGAGGAGAACAAGGGGGGGATAGATGGAGGTGGGAGAGAGAGGGGGACAGAGAGAGGGCGACAGACAGGGTGTCAGAGACCGGGGAGAGAGAGAGGCGGGTGGTAGAGGGAGGGGGTCATAGAGAGGGTGACAGAGAGAGTGGGTCAGATAGAAGGGGACAGAGAGAGGGGGACAGAGAGAGGGGGGGACAGAGAGAGGGGGACAGAGAGAGGGGGACAGAGAGAATGTGGACAGAGAGAGAGGGGGACAGAGAGAGGGGGACAGAGATAGAGGGGGTCAGAGGGCATGGGACAGAGAGAGAGGCGGGTGGGAGAGAGAGGGGATCAGAGAGAGGTGGGTGGGTGGGAGAGCGGGACAGAGAGAGGGGGACAGATAGAGGGCGACAGAGAGAGTGGGTCAGAGAGAGGTGGACAGAGAGAGAGGGGGGACAGAGAGAGAGAGGGACAGAGAGGGGGGAAGATAGAGGGCGACAGAGAGGGGGACAGAGAGCGGGGGTAAAGAGGGAGGGGGACAGAGAGAGAGGGGGACAAAGAGGGGGGATAGAGGGAGATGGGTGGGAGAGAGGGGGGGACAGAGAGTGGGTGAGATAGATGGGTTCAGAGAGAGGGGGATGGAGAGAGGGGGTCAGAGAGAGGTGGGTGGGAGGGAGAGCGGGACAGAGAGAGGGCGACAGAGAGAGTGGGTCAGAGAGAGGGGGACAGAGAGAGAGGGGGGACAGAGAGAGAGGGAAAAGAGAAATGGGGGACAGAGAAATGGGGGACAGAGTGGGGAGGACAGAGAGGGGGGGACAGAGAAAGGGGGGACAGAGAGAGAGGGGGACAGAGATAGAGGGGAACAGAGAGAGAGGCGACAGAGACAGGGGGACAGAGAGAAGGGAACAGAGAGAGGGGGCAGAGAGGGACAGAGAGAGGGGTCAGAGACAGAGTGTGGGGGACAGAGAGAGAGGACAGAGAGAGGGACAGAGAGAGAGGGGGTCAGATAAAGGGCGACAGAGAGAGGGGGGGACAGAGAGAGGGGGGGACAGAAAGTGGGCGGACAGAGAGTGGGGGAGGTAGAGGGGTTCAGAGACAGGGGAACAGAAAGAGAGGGGGACAGTGAGAAGAGGAGGGGGTTCAGAGAGGGTTGGGACAAAGAGGATGGACAGATAGAGGCGGGATAGAGAGGGGGGACAGAGAGAGGGGGAACAGCTAGAGGGAGGGACAGAGAGAGAGAGGGGGGACAGAGAAAGGGGGGAGAGAGGGAGTGGAGAGAGGGAGGGGGGGACAGAAAGACGATGACAGAGATGGGGGAGAGAGAGGGGGACAGAGAGAGGAGGGACACAGAGAGGGGGGACGGGGGGGCAGAGAGACAGTGACAGAGAGGGGGCGGAGCGAGGGCGACATATAGAGGGGTCAGAGAGAGGGGGGCAGAGAGAGGGGACAGGGAGTGGGGGACAGAGAGAGGGGGGGACAGAGAGAGGGGTCAGAGAGCGGGGGACAGAGAGAGAGCATCAGAGAGAGGCGGGTGGGAGAGAGCGCGGGACAGAGAGAGAGGGGACAGAGAGAGAGGGGGTCAAAGAGGGGGAATAGAGGGAGATGGGTGGGAGAGAGGGGGGTGAAAGAGTGGGTCAGACAGTGGGGGTCAGAGAGAGGGCGACAGAGAGGGGGACAGAGAGTGGGGGAGAGAGAGGGGGAGAGAGGGAGGCGGGTGGGAGAGAGAGCGGGGCAGAGAGAGGGGACAGAGGGGGGCAGAGAGCGGGGGTGAGAGAGAAGCGGGTGGGAAAGAGGGGGTCAGAGAGAGAGGGGGACAGAGTGAGAGGCGTACAGAGAGAGGGGTACAGAGAGAGAGGGGGACCAGAGAGAGGGGGGACAGAGAGAGGGGGGACAGAGGGAGGGGGGACAGAGGGAGACGGACAGAGGGAGGGGGTCAGAGAGAGAGCGGGAGGTCAGAGAGAGAGGGGGTCAGAGAGAGGGGGACAGAGAGAGGTGGCACAGGGACGGGGGGGACAGAGTGAGAGGACAGAGAGTGGGGGAGGTAGAGGTGGTCAGAGAGAGGGGGACAGAGAGAGGGGGAGATAGAGGGGGTCAGAGAGAGGGGACAGAGGGAGGGGCACAGAGAGTGCGGGAGGTAGAGGGGGTCAGAGAGAGGGGTACAGAGAGAGGGGCACAGAGAGTGGGGGAGTTAGTGGGGGACAGAGAAAGAGGGGACAGAGAGAGGGGGGCAGAGAGAGTGGGACAGAGTGAGGGGGCAGAGAGAGAGGGGAAAGAGAGAGAGGGGAAAAAGAGAGAGGGGGAGATAGAGGGGGTCAGAGAGAGGGGGGGCCAGAGAGAGGGGGGACAGTGAGGGGGGACAAAGAGGGGGTGGGACAGAGGGGGGGAAAGAGAGGGGGGGAACAGAGAGAGAGCAGGGCAGAGATAGAGGGGAAAAGAGAGATGGGGCAGACAGAGGGAGACAGAGTGAGGGGGGCAGAGAGAGAGGGGGCAGAGAGAGAGTGAAAAGAGAGTGGGGGACAGAGAGAGTGGGGCAGAGAGAGGGCGACAGAGAGAGGGGGACAGAGAGAAAAGGGGGCAGAAAGAGAGGGGGACAGAGAGAGAGGGGGACAGAGAGAGAGGCGGTCATAGAGGGGGGTACAGAGAGAGAGGCGGGTGGAAGGGAGAGGGGGGCAGAGAGAGGGCGACAGAGAGAGGAGCACAGTGTGTGGGGGAGATAGCGGGGCTCAGAGAGAGGAGGACATAGAGGGGGACAGAGAGAGGGGGACAGAGAGGGGGACAGAGAGAGAGGGACAGAGAGTGGGGGACAGAGAGTGGGGGACAGAGAGAGGGGACAGAGAGAGGGGTAAAGAGTGGGAGAGAGAGGGGGTCAGAGAGAGGGGGACAGAGAGTGGGGGGATGGAGAGAGTGGGGGACAGAGAGAGAGAGGGTGTCAAAGAGAGAGGGGCAGAGAGAGACGGAGCAGAGAGAGGGGGCAGAGAGCGGGGGAGAGATAGAGGGAAAGAGAGAGAGGGCGACAGAGAGAGGGGGACAGAGAGAGGGGGGTTCAGAGAGAGGGGGACAGAGAGAGGGGGCAGAGAGAGCGCGGGACAGAGAGAGGGGGACAGAGAGAGGGGGCAGAGAGAGAGCCGGACTGAGAGCGAGGCGGGGACAGAGAGAGGGGGACAGAGAGAGGGGAAGACAGAGATGGTCAAAGGGAGGGGGACAGAGAGAGGGGCACAGAGAGTCGGGGAGATAGAGGGGACAGAGAGATGGGGTGGACAGAGAGTTGGGGGGACTGAGAGTGGGGGGGCATGGGGGTAGAGAGAGGGGCAGAGAGGGGGGGACTGAGAGAGGGGGGACAGAGAGAGGGCGACAGAGAGAGTGTCACAGAGAGTGGGGGAGATAGAGGGGGTCAGAGAGAGGGGGACAGAGGGAGGGTGATATAGAGGGGGACTACGAGAGAAGGAGTCAGAGACAGAGGGGGACTGTGAGAGGGGGGGCAGAGAAATGGCGACAGAGAGACGGTGACAGAGAGAGTGGGGGACAGAGAGAGAGGGGCAGAGAGAGGGCAACAGAGAGAGGGGGACAGAGAGAAAAGGGGGCAGAAAGAGAGGGGGACAGAGAGAGAGGGGCAGAGAGAGATGGGGCAGACAGAAGGGGACAGAGTGAGGGGGCAGAGAGAGAGGGTCAGAGAGGGGGACAGAGAGACGGAGATATAGAGGGGGACAGAGAGAGGGGACAGAGAGTGAGGGACAGAGAGAGGAGTACAGAGTGGGGGAGAGAGAGGGAATCAGAGAGATGGGGGCAGAGAGAGGGCGACAGAGAGAGGGGGACAGAGAGTGGGGGGGACGGAGAGTTGGGGGGACGGAGAGAGGTGGGGACAGAGAGAGAAGGACAGAGGGAGGAGGTCAGAGAGAGATGTGGACAGAGAGAGAAGGACAGAGAGAGGAGGTCAGAGAGAGAGGAGGACAGAGAGAGAGGAGGACAGAGAGAGGCAGGTAGAAGGGAGAGAGGGGCAGAGAGAGGGCGACAGAGAGAGGCACCGAGAGTGGCGGAGATAGATGGGGTCAGAGAGAGGGGGAGACAGACAGTGGGGAGATGGAGAGAGTGTGGGACAGAGAGAGAGAGAGAGAAAGGGGGTCAGAGAGGGGGACAGGGAGAGACGGAGCAGAGAGAGGGCGAAAGAGAGGGGCGCAGAGAGCGGGGTAGAGATAGAGGGGACAGAGAGAGGGGGACAGATAGAGGGGGACAGAGAGAGGGGGACAGAGAGAGGAGGCAGAGAGCGAGGGGGACAGAGAGAGGGGGACAGAGTGAGGGGGACAGAGAGAGGGGGAACAGAAAGGGGGACACAGAGAGGGGGGCACAGAGAGGGGGGCACAGAGAGGGGGACAGAGAGGGGGACAGAGAGAGAGAGGGGGACAGAGAGAGAGCGGGGCAGAGAGAGAGGGGGGCAGAGAGAGGGGGGGACAGAGAGAGAGGGGGACAGAGGGGGGACAGAGAGAGGGGGGGACAGACAGAGGGGGGACAGAGAGAGGTGGGACAGAGAGAGGGGGGGACAGAGAGAAGGGGACAGAGAGAGAGGGGGACAGAGAGAGAGGGGGTCAGAGCGAGGGGGGGAAGAGAGAGGCAGGTGGAAGGGAGAGGAGGGCAGAGAGAGGGCGACAGAGAGACGACCACAGAGAGTGGGGGAGCAAGAGAGGGTCAGAGAGAGCGGGTCAGAGAGAGGGGGACAGAGAGAGGGAGGGACAGAAAGAGGGGTGGACCGAAAGAGGGGGGACAGAGAGAGGGGGGACAGAGAGGGGGGGACAGAGGGGGGGGGGGACAGAGAGAGGGACAGAGAGGGAGAGGCGGGTGGGAGAGAGAGGGGGTCAGAGAGAGGCTGGTGGGAGAGAGAGGGGGACAGAGAGAGGGGGGCAGAGAAAGGGGAGATAGAGGTTGACAAAGGGAGGGGGACAGAGAGAGAGGCACAGAGAGAGGGGTAGATAGAGGGGTTCAGAGCGAAGAGTACAGAGATAGTGGTACAGCGAGTGGGGGAGATAGAGGTGGACAGAGAGTAGGACAAAAAGAGGGGGTGAAAAAGGGGGTCAGAGAGAGGGGGAGATAGAGGGGGACAGAGAGAGAGGGGGGAGACAGAGGGGGGGACAGAGAGAGAGGGGGTACAGAGAGAGGGTGACAGAGAGAGGGCGACAGAGAGAGGGGCACAGAGAGAGGGGGACAGAGAGAGGGTGATATAGAGGGGGACAGCAAGAGAGGGGGTCAGAGACAGAGGGGGACAGTGAGAGAGGGGGGCTGAGAAATGGCGACAGAGAGAGTTTGACAGAGAGAGAGGGGACAGAGAGAGAGGGGACAGAGAGACAGAGGGGGCAGCGAGAGAGGGGATAGAGAGAGGGGGGACAGAGAGAGGTGGGAGATAGCGGGGCTCAGAGACAGGGTGACAGAGAGAGAGGGCAATATAGAGTGGGGGACAGAGAGATGGGTACAGAGTGGAGGAGAGAGAGGGGGTCAGAGAGAGGGGGTCAGAGAGGGGGACAGAGAGTGGGGGGGATGGAGAGAGTGGGGGAGAGAGAGAGAGGGGGGGTTAGAGAGAGGGGCAGAGAGTGACGGAGCAGAGACAGGGCGACAGAGGGGGTGGCAGAGAGCAGGGGAGAGAAAGAGGGGACAGAGAGAGGGGGACAGAGAGGGGGGACAGAGAGAGGGGGGACAGGGAGAGGGGGGACCGAGAGAGGGGGACAGAGAGAGGGGGACAGAGAGAGGAGACAGAGAGAGGGTGGACAGAGAGAGGGGGGACAGAGAGAGGGGGACAGAGAGAGGGGGACAGAGAGAGATGCGGTGGGTGAGAGAAGGGGTATGAGAGAGCCGAACTGAGAGAGAGGGGGACGGGGGGGGGGACAAAGAGGGGGGATAGCGAGGCGGGTGGAAGAGAGAGGGGGACAGAGAGAGAGGGGGACAGAGAGAGGGGGACAGAGAGGGGGGCACGGAGAGGGGTGCACGGAGAGGGGGGCACAGAGAGGGGGGCACGGAGAGGGGGACAGAGAGTGGGACAGAGAGGGGGGTACTGAGAGTCGGGGAGATAGAGGGGGACAAAAAGAGGGGGAGGTAGAGATGGTCAGAGGGAGGGGGACAGATAGTGGGGTACTGAGAGTGGGGGAGATAGAGGGGGACAAAAAGAGGGCGAGGTAGAGGGGATCAGAGGGAGGGGTAGAGAGAGGGGGGTACTGAGAGTGGGGAAGATAGAGGAGGACAAAAAGAGGGGGAGGTAGAGGGGGTTAGAGGGAGGGGGAGATTGAGGGGGCAGAGAGGGGGGACAGAGGGGGGGACAGAGGGGGGACACAGAGGGGGGAGAGAGAAAGGGGGGACAGAGAGAGGCGGGTGGAAGGGGAGGGGGCAGAGAGAGGGCGATAGAGAGAGGGGCACAGAGAGTGGGGGAGATAGAGGGGGTCAGAGAGAGGGGGACAGAGAGTGGGGGACAAAGAGTGGGGAGATGGAGAGAGTGAGGGACAGAGAGAGAGAGGGGGTCAGACTGGGGGCAGAGAGAGACGGTGCAGAGAGAGGGCGACTGAGAGGGGGGCAGAGAGCGGGGTAGAGGTGGAGGGGACAGAGAGAGAAGGACAGAGAGAGTGGCCAGAGAGAGGTGGGACAGAGACAGGGTGGACAGAGAGAGGGGGAGACAGAGAGAGGGGGACAGAGAGAGGGGGACAGAGAGAGATGTGGTGGGAGGGAGAGGGGGTCTGAGAGAGGCGGTGGGAGAGAGAGGGCGACAGAGATAGGGGGAACAGAGAGAGCCGGACTGAGAGAGAGGGGAACAGAGAGAGAGGAGGACAAAGAGGGGGGATAGTGAGGCGGGTGGGAGAGAGAGGGGCACAGAGAGAGGGGGACAGAGAGAGGGGGACAGAGAGCGAGGGGGACAGAGAGAGAGGGGGACAGAGAGAGGGGGACAGAGAGAGAGGGGGACAGAGAGAGAGGGGGACAGAGAGAGGACTTCAGAGCAGGGGCACAGAGAGTGGGGGAGATAGAGGGGGACAGAGAGTCGGGGGCAGAGAGAGGGGTACAGAGAGAGGGGGGACAGAGAGAGGGGGACAGAGAGAGGGGGACAGAGAGAGGGAGACAGAGCGAGAGGGGGACAGAGAGAGAGGGGGACAGAGAGAGGACTACAGAGCAGGGGCACAGAGAGTGGGGGAGATAGAGGGGGACAGAGAGTCGGGGGCAGAGAGAGGGGTACAGAGTGGGGAAGAGAGAAGGGGTCAGAGAGAGGGGGGACAGAGAATGGGGGATGCAGAGAGTGGGGGACAGAGGGGGATGGGGGGACGGTAGGGAGAGGACAGAGAGATGAGGCACAGAGAGTGGGCAGATAGAGAGAGTGGGGGGAGAGAAAGTTCGGGGAGAGAAAGAGGGGAAGGAGAGAGAGGGGAGAGAGTGCAGAGAGAGAGGGGAGAGAGAGTGAGAGAGAGAGAGAGAGCAAGAGAGAGAGAGAGTGGGAGAGAGAGGAGGCGAGAGGAGGGAAGAGAGAGGTGCGAAGAGAGAGGAGGGAAGAGAGGATAAGGGAGAGATAGAGAAGGAGAGCAATGAGTAGAAAGAGTAGGGGAGAGAGGAGGGGGAGAGAGGAGGAAAGAGAGGAGGGGGGAGAGAGGAGGGTCAGAGAGGAAGGAAGAGAGAGGAGGGAGGAGAGAGAGGAGGGGGAGTGGAGGGCGTGAGACAGGTGAGAGGGGGAGGGGGTAGAGAGAAGAGGGGAGAGAGCGTGGGAGAGAGCGGGTGGGAGAGAGAGTGGAGGCTGGGTGGGTGGAGGGGGAGGGAGAGTAAGAGGGGAGGGAGATTGAGAGGGGAGGGAGAGTGAGAGGGAGGGGAGGGCAAGAGAGGGGAAGGAGAGTGAGGGGGACGGAGAGAGATGGGAGGGCCAGTGAGGGGAGGGAGAGAGAGAGGGGGCAGGGAGAGAGAGGGGAGAGCCAGTGAGGGGTGGGCGAGTGAGAGGGGAGGGCGAAAGAGGGGAGGGCGAGAGAGGGGAGGGAGAGAGAGTGGGGAGGGCGAGAGAGAGGGGAGGGTGAGAGAGAGGGGAGGGCGAGAGAGGGGGGAGCGAGAGAGTGGAGAGAGCGGGAGGGGGGAGAGAGATGGGTGAGACAGAGGGGGTGAGGGAGTGGGGGTGAGAGAGAGGGGGTGTGTGAGAGAGAGTGGGTGTGAGAGAGTGAGATGGGATGGAGAGAGAGGGGGTGTGAGAGACAGAGGGAGATGGAGAGGGAGGGGGGGTTAGAGAGCAAGGGGTTGAGAGAGAGGGGGTGAGAGACTGAGGGGGTGAGAGAGTGTGGGGGGTTGAGAGAGGGGGTGGTGAGAGAGAGGGGGAGTGAGAGAGAGGGGGGTGAGAGAAGGGTGGATAAGAGAGCAAGGGGTTGAGAGAGAGGGGGTGAGAGACTGAGGGAATGAGAGAGTGGGGGGGGTTGAGAGAGGGGGTGGTGAGAGAGAGAGGGAGTGAGAGAGGGGGGTGAGAGTGGGGGGGTTTAGAGAGCAAGGGTTTGAGAGAGAGGGGGTGAGAGACTGAGGGAATGAGAGAGTGTGGGGGGTTGAGAGAGGGGGTGGGAGAGAGAGAGGGAGTGAGAAGGAGAGAAAGGGGATGAGAACGAGGCAGAGAGATGGTGGGAGAGAGGGAGGGGGTGAGAGTGCGAGGATGTGTGAGAGTGTGTGAGAGAGAGGGGTTGTGAAAGAGATTGGGGTGGGAGAGAGGGGTGAGGAAGAGAGAGGGGAGAGAGAGGGGGGTTGAGAGAGAGGGGGGTGAGTGACTGAGGGGCGTGAGAGAGTGAGGGATGGGAGATTGAGGGGTGTCGAGAGAAGGGGTGGTGAGGGGGGCTGAGAGAGAGAGGGAGTGAGAGTGAGGGGTGAGAGAGTGACAGACAGAGAGAAAGATAGAGCAAGAGTGAGAGCGAAGAGGTGAGAGAGATAGGGTGGACTGAGAGAGAGGGAGAGAGAGAGTGAGAGTGACAGACAGAGAGAGCATGAGCGACAGAGAGAGAGCACGAGTGAGAGAGAGCGAACGAGAGAGACCGTGAGATAAGAGAGAGAGGGAGGCAAGAGAGAGGGAGAGAGGCCGGGAGAGAGAGAGACCGTGGGAAGCGGGTGAGAGAGTGAGGGAGAGACCGCAAGAGGAAGAGAGCAAGCAGACGAGTGAGACAGAGAGAGAGAGAATGTGAGAGAGAGGGGGGTGAGAGAGGGGTGCGAGAGAGAGGGGTGAGAGAGAGGAGGTGAGATAGAGGGGGAGAGAGAGAGAGAGCTGGGTGAGAGGGCGGTGAGAGGGAGAGGTGGGAGTGAGTGACAGATAGGAGGTGGGAGAGAGAGAGTAGGTGAGAGAGAGGGAGCGAGAAGGAGAGAGAGGGGATGAGAAAGAGGCAGAGAGATGGTGGGAGAGAGGGAGGGGGTGAGAGAGCGAGGATGTGTAAGAGTGTGTGTGAGAGAGAGGGGGATGTGAAAGAGATTGGGGTGGGGGAGAGTGGGGTGATGGAGAGAGAGGGGAGAGAGAGAGGGGTGTATGAGAGGGAGATAGATGTGAGAGAGAGAGAGGGGGGGCTTGAGAGAGAGAGCGACGGGAGTGAGAGAGAGAGGGTGGGAGAGAGGGGAAGAGAGAGAGGGTGAGAATGAGAGGGGTGAGAGAGCAATTGAGAGAGGGGGGTTGAGGGGGGAGAGAGAGGTTGAGAGAGAGGGGGTGAGAGAGGTTTTGAGAGAGAGAGGTTAAGAGAGAGACTGGGGAAAGAGGGGGTGAGAGAGAGAGAGAGGGTTAGAGAGAGACGGGAGAGAGAGGGGTTGAGAAAGATGGGTTGCAAGAGAAAGGAGGTGAGGGGGAGGACTGAGAGAGAGAGATGGAGAGAGAGAGAGCGACAGACAGAGAGAGATAGAGCAAGAGTGAGAGTGACAGACAGAGAGAGCATGAGCGACAGAGAGAGAGAGAGCACGAGCGAGAGAGCGAACGAGAGAGACCGTGAGATAAGAGAGAGCGGGAGGCAAGAGAGAGGGAGAGAGGCAGGGAGAGAGAGAGAACGTGAGAAGAGGGTGAGAGAGTGAGAGAGAGACCGCAAGAGGAAGAGAGCGAGCAGAAGAGTGAGACAGAGAGAGAGAATGTGAGAGAGAGAGGGGGGGTGAGAGAGGTGTGCGAGATAGAGGGGCGAGAGAGGAGGGGAGAGAGGTTGAGAGAGAGGGGGCGAGGGAGGAGGAGGGAGAGGGAGAGGGGGTGGGATTGGGGGCAGAGAGAGGGCACAGAGAGGGGGTAGAGAGATGGCAGAGAGGGGGAGAGATGGAGGAGAGGGGGAGAGAGGAGGTGAGAGAGCGGGGGAGAGAGGGGGGATAGAGGGAGGAGAGAGGGGGATGCGGGGGTGAGAGAGAGAGGGTGAGAGAGAGGGGTTGAGAGAGAGGGGGTAAGAGAGAAAGGGGTGAGGGAGAGAGGGGTGAGAAAGGGAGAGAGGTCTGAGAAAAGGAGAGAGGGGGAGAAAGAGAGAGGGGGAAGAGAAAGAGAGAGAGAAGGTCAGAGAAAGAGTGAATGTGAGGGGGTGAGAGAGAGGAGGTGGGAGAGAGAGTGGGAGAGAGAGGGGGTGAGAGAGAGGGATTGAGAGAAAGGAGGAGAGATAGAGAAAGGGTGAGAGAGAAAGGGGGACAGCGAGATAAAGAGGGATGAGAGAGATGGGACGCGAGAGAGAGAGAGTTAAAGAGGTGAGAGAGAGGGTGAGATAGACAGTGAATGATGGGTTGAGAGAGAGAGAGACAGAGAGAGAGAGCGAGTGAACAGATGAGACAGTTAGAGGGGTGTGAGGGAGATGGGATGAGAGAGTGGGCGCTAGAGAGAGACAGAGCGAGAGCAAGAAGGAGGGAGGAAGAAAGGGGTCAAAAGAGATGGAGAAATGGGGTGAACAAGAGAAAGAGGGTGCGAGAGAGAAAGAGAGTGGGAGTGTGAGACAGAGTGCGAGAGGGAAGGGGAATGAGAGAGAGAAAAAGGGAGCGAGAGACATGAGGGGATGAGAGAGAGGGCGGGGGAGAGAGAGGGTGTAAAGGGGAGAGAGGGTGAGGGATGACAGAGGGAGGGGTGAGAGTGAGAGAGCAGGGTGGAGAGAGAGGGGGTAAGAAAGAGTGAGGGAGAGAGAGATAACAAGGTGAGAGAGAAAGGGGGTGTGTGAGAGAGAGGCAGTGAGAGAGAAGGGGGTGAGAGAGATAGGGGGTGCAAGAGAGCGTTGGTAAGAGCAGGAGGGGCTGTGAGAGAGGGGTGAGATAGGGAGAGTGTGAGAGAGGAGGGATGAGAGTGGGAGGAGGAAAGAGAGACGGGATGAGAGAGGGAGGGTGAGAGAGAGGGGTGTGAGAGAGAGAGGGGTGAGAGAGAAGGGTGAGAGAGGGAGTCTTTAGAGAGGGTCACAGCATTTGGGTTTTAATTCCACCCTGAGAGAGTCCTACCTCTCAGATCCTGGGGATTGACAAACTTTAACCCCAGGCTTCAAACCTGTTTTAAAAATGACAGGGCCACAATCTGACAGGAACCAGTTACCCAGAGGCCCCTAAAACCCAGGGTCCCCCCCAGAGGAGATTAAACCTCGGGGTAAATAAACACACAACTCACGTGGGCCCCCACGGGATGCAGCCTGTCGACCAGGCCTCAGGCCTCAGGCCCGTGCTCCCCCTCTGGAGGTTGTTCTTTCCTGGACTCGAACATTTTGGATCTTCACGTTGCAGCTTTCCAAACAAAGGTTCCTCGGGATAAAAGAGGGAAAAGATTAGTTGAAAGGGGGAGCAAGAGCATTTTGGAGGCAAGTTACACAGCAAGATCCCAGGGTTAAAAGCACCTCTGCCCAGCTCCAATGTATTAATGTATGTAACACAGTCAGCAGTTGGGATGGAACATGGTGTGGGAGCAGATCTTCCCAGGGATTGGAGGGGGATAGTGAGGGAAAGGCATCAGATTCTTACACTCTGCAGTGACCTGGGATCAATTGTCTTTTACTGAAAACAGTTCCCAACTTGTATATGCCTGTAGCTCCCTCCAGTCTGAAACCCTCATGACCCTCTATCCTGTCTACTCTCTCTGAGCCAATGGTGTCTTCATTCTGCTACTGACCCTTCAGTCCCACTGGTATCATTTTTTCCCACCTTCTCTCATCCACGTGAAGGAATTGGATCCTGACAATTCCATTTACACTGTCTCCCATCAATCTTCATAGGATCCATATCACAGAGGTTAGACAGTGATCCCAGCAAACACTCCCAGGGCAGAGGGAGCACAGGGTTCCAGACAAAATAAAGCTCCCATTAAACTGTCTCCATTTAAATCCCCAGGGCAGGTAGAGAATGGGGTCAGATACAGAGTAAATCTCCCTCTACACTGCAGCATTTCAAATTCCCAGGCCATTTTGAGCTCGGCGTTAGGTACTGATTAAATCCCCCACTTCCCCCATCCTGTTCACATCAAACTCAATCAGGATAGCTCCATCACTGGGTTAGATACAGAGGATGTGTCTGTTTGGATTTCAGCCCCAATCCAGTTGGTGATGATCACGGCCTTGTTAAGTGTGTTTGGGAATGGGGAGGGAGCTGTTAGGAGGGTGATGGTGGGATAGTGGGGAGCAGAGCTGTCTTCCAAGCAGTTGACCTGGGTCCGATTCCCAGCCATTGCAGTGTTGTGGTTTGTAAACAGCCTTTTAAAGGTAAGGCACTGGGATAAATCGAGGAAATAAATCTTTCATTCTGTGGTAAACCGGATCTGTCAGATTGCTCCTTGCTTTTCCTGGTGATGGTTCCTGTGAATTGCAGTGTGGAACCGGGCAGCATTGCTCGGCATCTCAGAAGCTTTCCCCTCTGCTGCTTCCCATTTGTTATTGAAATATTGGTTGCAGCACAAGGATGGGTTTGTTTTGTTCGAAAAGTGAGAGACTGCTCCAGTCAGGAACCTGAAATAATTACAGAAGCCACTGGAAACACTGAACAGTTCCAACAGCTTCTGTAGTGGTGGGGAGGGAGGGTTAATGTGTCAAATCTACACAAGGATAAAATAAACTCCAGCCACAAAACAATCAGAAATCCTGACTCTGCAAACATCCTTGTAAATCTTTTCTGAATCTTTACAAGTTTCACCCCATTCTCCCGATAGCAGAAAGACCAGAATTGTGTGGTTTATGGAATGTTACGATATCCGAACAGTTGCTGTTTATAGTTAAATAATGTTCATTTGGTTCAGGTTTCCAATCGAGTTCGGTTTGTCCAATCTTTCTTCCTTATGTTTGTGTTACAACGATAGTGTGGAGTAAGTGTATTTTGATCCAAGCCTGGCAGTTTGACCAATCACATTGTAACGCCTTACACTTCCCTTCAGGAAATCAGGAAAAGGGGTCGAGACCATTTCCTTAAGGCAGAGGAGTTTGGTCTGGTTCATAACATCCTCAATGTCATCAATCCATGTCCCTCCAGCCCTGAGCAATGATGTTTACAGATTACTGGAGGATACACAGACACATTAATCGGTATTATCTTGGACAGGAGTCATTTGGGAATGATATTCCTCAGACCATTAACTCTCAGCTCGGCCAAGGATGAAGGCCAGGAATCCGGCACAATTGGGAAAAAGCCCATTTCCCGGGAGACTGAGAGGTCACTAACAGAGTGGGAGCTGGAGAGTCAGGAACAGAATAACAGGGACAGTCTACTCTGTTCACATAGCCTTCACCCCTCAGTGAATCCAGTGGCAGGAATGACTGCTATTAGTCAGACTGACAGAATGTGATCAGATACACACACTGTCCTTCCACATCATCAATATCGCCCAGCTCCCAACCTGTCTCAGCTCATCTGCCCCTCTGCCATCTTCAATATTTTAATCGGGGCAGCATTAACTACCGTGCTTTGAGCTGAGCTGTCTTACCTTCTGTACTCTCTCTCTAAACGGCTCCAATTCCCCCCGATCCCTCTCCGGTTTAAGATGCTCCTTGACATCCGCCCCAACGAAAGAGGTAGACCGTCACCTGACCCATGCACTGAAGAGCAGACTGACCCAACTCTGTCAATGTAACCCACCTAGGGAAGAGAAGACTGACCCCACTCTGTCAAAGTAACAAACCCAGGGAAGAGCAGACTGACCCCCACTCTGTCAATGTAACACACCCAGGGAAGGGCAGACTGACCCCACTCTGTCAATGTAACACACCCAGGGAAGAGCAGACTGACCCCACTCTGTCAATGTAACACACCCAGGGAAGTGCAGACTGACCCGACTCTGTCAATGTAACACACACAGGGAAGAGCAGACTGACCCCACTCTGTCAAAGTAACACACCCAGGGAAGTGCAGACTGACCCCAATCTGTCAATGTAACACACACAGGGAAGAGCAGGCTGACCCCACTCTGTCAATGTAACACACCCAGGGAAGAGCAGACTGACCCCCACTCTGTCAATGTAACACACCCAGGGAAGTGCACACTGACCCCACCCTATCAAAGTAACAATCCCAGGGAAGAGCAGACTGACCCCCAATCTGTCAATGTAACACACCCAGGGAAGGGCAGACTGACCCCACTCTGTCAATATAACACACCCAGGGAAGAAAAGACTGACCCCAATCTGTCAATGTAACCCACCCAGGAAAGAGCAGACTGACCCCACTCTGTCAATGTAACACACCCAGGGAATAGCAGACTTACCCCACTCTGTCAATGTAACCCACCCATAAAAGAGCAGACTGGCCCCACTCTGTCAATGTGACACGCCCTGGGAAGAGCAGACTGACCACACTCTGTCAATGTTACCCACCCAGGGAAGAGCAGATTGAACCCACTCTGTCAATGTGACACGCCCTGGGAAGAGCAGACTGACCTCACTCTGTCAATGTAACACACCCAGGGAAGAACAGACTGACCCCACTCTGTCAATGTAACACACCCAGGGAAGAGCAGACTGACCCCACTCTGTCAATGTAACACAGCCAGGGAAGAGCAGACTGACCCCACTGTGTCAATGTAACAAACTTGGGGAAGAGCAGACGGACCCCAATCTGTCAATGTAACACACCCAGGGAAGAGAAGACTGACCCCACTCTGTCAAGGTAACCCTCCCAGGGAAGAGCAGACTGACCCCACTCTGTCAATGTAACACACCCAGGGAAGAGCAGACTGAACTCACTCTGTCAATGTAACACAACCAGGGAAGATCAGACTGACCCCACTCTGTCAATATAACACACTCAGGGAAGAGCAGACTGACCCCACTCTGTCAATGTAACCCACCCATAAAAGAGCAGACTGTCCCCACTCTGTCAATGTGACACGCCCTGGGAAGAGCACACTGACCCAACTCTGTCAATGTAACACACCCAGGGAAGAGCAGACTGACCAAACTCTGTCAATGTAACAAACCCAGGGAAGAGCAGACTGACCTCACTCTGTCAATGTAACCCACCCAGAGAAGAGCAAAATGACCTCTTCTGCAAAGTTACTCACAGTGAACTGCAGACTGACCCCACTCTGTCAATGTGACACGCCCTGGGAAGAGCAGACTAACCTCACTCTGTCAATGTAACACACCCATAAAAGAGCAGACTGACCCCACTCTGTCAAAGTGACACGCCCTGGGAAGAGCACACTGTCCCAACTATGTCAATGTAACACACACAGGGAAGAGCAGACTGACCAAACTCTGTCAATGTAACAAACCCAGGGAAGAGCAGTCTGACCTCACTCTGTCAATGTCACCCACCCAGAGAAGAGCAGAATGTCCTCTTCTGCAAAATTACTCACACAGTGAACTGCAGACTTGCCCCACTCTGTCAATGTAACCCACCCAGTGATGTGCACACTGACCCCACTCTGTCATTGTAACACACCCAGGGAAGAGCAGACTGACCGCACTCTGTCAATGTAACACACAATGGGAGAACAGACTGACCCCACTCTGTCAATGTAACACACCCAGGGAAGAGCAGACAGATACCACTCTGTCAATGTAACACACCAAGGGAAGAACAGACTGACCCCACTCTGTCAATTGAACACACCCAGGGAAGAGCAGACTGACCCCACTCTGTCAATGTAACATACCCAGGGGAGTGCAGACTGACACCACCCTGTCACTGTAACACTCCCAGGGAAGAACAGACTGACGCCACTCTGTCAATGTAACACACCCAGGGAAGAGCAGACTGACCCAACACTGTCAATTTAACACACCCAAGGAAGAACAGACTGACCCCACTCTGTCAATGTAACACACTCAGGGAAGAGCAGACTGACCCCAATCTGTCAATGTAACACACACAGGGAAGAGAAGACTGACCCCAATCTGTCAATGTAACAAACCCAGGGAAGAGCAGACTGACCTCACTCTGTCAATGTAACAAACCCTTGGAAGAGCAGACTGACCCCACTCTGTCAATGTAACACACCCAGGGAAGAGCAGACTGAACTCACTCTGTCAATGTAACACAACCAGGGAGGAGCAGACTGAACCCACCCTGTCACTGTAACACACCCAGGGAAGAGCAGACTGACCTCACTCTGTCAATGTAACCCACCCAGAGAAGAGCAGAATGACTGCTTGTGCAAAATTACTCACACAGTCAACTGCAGTCTTACCCCACTCTGTCAATGTAACACACCCAGGGAAGGGCAGACTAACCTCACTCTGTCAATGTAACACACCCAGGGAAGAGCAGACTGACACCACTCTGTCAATGTAACACAGCCAGGGAAGAGCAGACTGACCCCACTCTGTCAATGTAACACACCCAGGGAAGAACAGACTGACCCCACTATGTCAATGTAACAAACTTGGGGAAGAGCAGACTGACCCCAATCTGTCAATGTAACACACCCAGGGAAGAGAAGACTGACCCCACTCTGCCAATGTAACCCTCCAGGGAAGAGCAGACTGACCCCACTCTGTCAATGTTACACACACAGAGAAGAGCTGACAGACCCCACTCTGTAAATGTAACCCACCCATAAAAGAGCAGACTGACCCCACTCTGTCAATGTAACACACCCAGGGAAGAGCAAGCTGACCCGACTCTGTCAATGTAACCCTCCCAGGGAAGAGCAGACTGACCTCACTCTGTCAATGTAACACATCCAGGGAAGAGCAGACTGACACCACTCTGTCAATGTAACACACCCCGGGAAGAGCAAACTGACCCCACTCTGTCAATGAAACACACCGAGGGAAGAGCATATTGACCCCACTCTGTCAATGTAACACACCCAGGGAAGAGCAGACTGACCCCACTCTGTCAATGTTACACACCCAGGGAAGAGCAGACTGACCCCACTCTGTCAATGTAAGACACCCAGGGAAGAGCAGACTGACCCCACTCTGTCAATGTAACACACCCAGGGAAGAGCAGACTGACCCCACTCTGTCAATGTAACACACCCAGGGAAGAGCAGACTGAACTCACTCTGTCAATGTAACACAACCAGGGAAGATCAGACTGACCCCACTCTGCCAATGTAACACACCCAGGGAAGAGCAGACTGACCCCACTCTGTCAATGTAACCCACCCATAAAAGAGCAGACTGTCCCCACTCTGTCAATGTGACACGCCCTGGGAAGAGCACACTGACCCAACTCTGTCAATGTAACACACCCAGGTAAGAGCAGACTGACCAAACTCTGTCAATGTAACAAACCCAGGGAAGAGCAGACTGACCTCAATCTGTCAATGTAACCCACCCATAAAAGAGCAGACTGTCCCCACTCTGTCAATGTGACACGCCCTGGGAAGAGCACACTGACCCAACTCTGTCAATGTAACACACCCAGGTAAGAGCACACTGACCCAACTCTGTCAATGTAACACACCCAGGTAAGAGCAGACTGACCAAACTCTGTCAATGTAACACACCCAGGGAAGAGCAGACTGACCCCACTCTGTCAATGTAACACACCCAGGGGAGAGCAGACTGACACCACCCTGTGACTGTAACACTCCCAGGGAAGAACAGACTGACGCCACTCTGTCAATGTAACACACCCAGGGAAGAGCAGACTGACCCAACACTGTCAATTTAACACAACCATGGAAGAACAGACTGACCCCACTCTGTCAATGTAACAAACCCTGGGAGAACAGACTGACCCAACTCTGTCAATGGAACACACCTAGGGAAGGGCAGACTGACCCCACTCTGTCAATGTAACACACCCAGGGAAGAACAGACTGACCCCACTCTGTCAATGTAACACACCCAGGGAAGAACAGACTGACCCCTCTCTGTCAATGTAACAAACTTGGGGAAGAGCAGACTGACCCCAATGTGTCAATGTAACACACCCAGGGAAGAGAAGACTGACCCCACTCTGTCAATGTAACCCTCCCAGGGAAGAGCAGACTGACCCCACTCTGTCAATGTAACACACCCAGGGAAGAGCAGACTGAACTCACTCTGTCAATGTAACACAACCAGGGAAGATCAGACTGACCCCACTCTGTCAATGTAACACACCCAGTGAAGAGCAGACTGACCCCACTCTGTCAATGTAACCCACCCAGAAAAGAGCAGACTGTTCCCACTCTGTCAATGTTAAACACCCAGGGAAGAACAGACTGACCCCACTCTGTCAATGTAACAAACCCTGGGAGAACAGACTGACGCCACTCTGTCAATGGAACACACCCAGGGAAGGGCAGACTAACCTCACTCTGTCAATGTATAACACCCAGGGAAGAGCAAACTGACCCCACTCTGTCAATGAAACACACCCAGGGAAGAGCAGATTGACCCCACTCTGTCAATGTAACACAACCAGGGAAGAGCAGACTGACCCCACTCTGTCAATGTAACACACCCAGGGAAGAGCAGACTGACCCCACTCTGTCAATGTAAGACACCCAGGGAAGAGCAGACTGACCCCACTCTGTCAATGTAACACACCCAGGGAAGAGCAGACTGACCCCACTCTGTCAATGTAACACCCCCAGGGAAGAGCAGACTGAACTCACTCTGTCAATGTAACACAACCAAGGAAGATCAGACTGACCCCACTCTGCCAATGTAACACACCCAGGGAAGAGCAGACTGACCCCACTCTGTCAATATAACCCACCCATAAAAGAGCAGACTGTCCCCACTCTGTCAATGTGACACGCCCTGGGAAGAGCACACTGACCCAACTCTGTCAATGTAACACACCCAGGTAAGAGCAGACTGACCAAACTCTGTCAATGTAACAAACCCAGGGAAGAGCAGACTGACCTCACTCTGTCAATGTAACCCACCCAGAGAAGAGCAGAATGTTATCTTCTGCAAAATTACTCACACAGTGAACTGCAGACTTTCCCCACTCTGTCAATGTAACCCACCCAGTGATGTGCACACTGACCCCACTCTGTCATTGTAACACACCCAGGGAAGAGCAGACTGACCCCACTCTGTCAATGTAACACACAATGGGAGAACAGACTGACCCCACTCTGTCAATGTAACACACCCAGGGAAGAGCAGACAGATACCACTCTGTCAATGTAACACACCCAGGGAAGAGCAGACTGACCCCACTCTGTCAATGTAACACACCCAGGGAAGAGCAGACTGACCCCACTCTGTCAATGTAACACACCCAGGGGAGAGCAGACTGACACCACCATGTCACTGTAACACTCCCAGGGAAGAACACACTGACGCCACTCTGTCAATGTAACACACCCAGGGAAGAGCAGACTGACCCAACACTGTCAATTTAACACAACCATGGAAGAACAGACTGACCCCACTCTGTCAATGTAACACACTCAGGGAAGAGCAGACTGACCCCAATCGGTCAATGTAACACACCCAGGGAAGAGAAGACTGACCCCACTGTGTCAATGTAACAAACCCAGGGAAGAGCAGACTGACCTCACTCTGTCAATGTAACACACCCAGGGAAGAGCAGACTGACCCCACTCTGTCAATGTAACACACCCAGGGAAGAGCAGACTGAACTCACTCTGTCAATGTAACACAACCAGGGAAGATCAGACTGACCACACTCTGTCAATGTAACACACGCAGGGAAGAGCAGACTGAATTCATTCTGTCAATGTAACCCACCCATAAAAGAGCAGACTGACCCCACTCTGTCAATGTGACACGCCCTGGGAAGAGCAGACTGACATCACTCTGTCAATGTAACACACCCAGGGAAGAACAGACTGACCCCACTCTGTCAATGTCGTACACCCAGGGAAGAACAGACTGACCCCACTCAGTCAATGTAACACACCCAGGGAATAGCAGACTGACCCCACTCTGTCAATGTAACACACCCAGGGAAGAACAGACTGACTCCACTCTGTCAATGTAACCCCCCCAGGGAAGAGCAGACTGACCCCACTCTGTCAATGTAACCCACCCATAAAAGAGCAGACTGGCCCCACTCTGTCAATGTGACACGCCCTGGGAAGAGCAGACTGACCACACTCTGTCAATGTTACCCACCCAGGGAAGAGCAGATTGACCCCACTCTGTCAATGTAACCCACCCATAAAAGAGCAGACTGGCCGCACTCTGTCAATGTGACACGCCCTGGGAAGAGCAGACTGACCTCACTCTGTCAATGTAACACACCCAGGGAAGAACAGACTGACCCCACTCTGTCAATGTAACAAACCCTGGGAGAACAGACTGACCCCACTCTGTCAATGGAACACACCTAGGGAAGGGCAGACTGACCCCACTCTGTCAATGTAACACACCCAGGGAAGAGCAGACTGACACCACTCTGTCAATGTAACACACCCAGGGAAGAGCAGACTGAACCCACTCTGTCAATGTAACACACCCAGGGAAGAGCAGACTGATCCCACTGTGTCAATGTAACACACCCAGGGAAGAACAGACTGACCCCACTCTGTAAATGTAATACACCCAGGGAAGAGCAGACTGACCCCACTCTGTCAATGTAACACATCCAGGGAAGAGCAGACTGACCCCACTCTGTCAATGTAAAATAGCCAGGGAAGAGCAGTATGACCCAACTCTGTCAATGTAACACACCCAGGGAAGAACAGACTGACCCCACTGTGTCAATGTAACAAACTTGGGGAAGAGCAGACTGACCCCAATCTGTCAATGTAACACACCCAGGGAAGAGAAGACTGACCCCACTCTGTCAATGTAACAGACCCAGGGAAGAGCATATGACCCCACTCTGTCAATGTAACACACCCTGGGAAGAGCAGACTGAACTCACTCTGTCAATGTAACACAACCAGGGAAGATCAGACTGACCCCACTATGTCAATGTAACACAACCAGGGAAGGTCAGACTGACCCCACTCTGTCAATGTAACCCACCCAGGGAAGATCAGACTGACCCCACTGTGTCAATGTAACATACCCTGGGAGAACAGACTGACCCCACTCTGTCAATGTAACACACCCAGGGAAGAGCAGACTGAACCCACTCTGTCAATGTAACACACCCAGGGAAGAACAGACTGACCCCACTCTGTCAATGTAATACACCCAGGGAAGAACAGACTGACCCGACTCAGTCAATGTAACACACCCAGGGAAGAGCAGACTGACCCCACTCTGTCAATGTAACACACCCAGGGAAGAACAGACTTACTCCACTCTGTCAATGTAATCCCCCAAGGGAAGAGCAGACTGACACCAATCTGTCAATGTAACACACCCAGGGAATAGCAGACTTACCCCACTCTGTCAATGTAACCCACCCATAAAAGAGCAGACTGGCCCCACTCTGTCAATGTGACACGCCCTGGGAAGAGCAGACTGACCTCACTCTGTCAATGTAACACACCCAGGGAAGAACAGACTGACCCCACTCTGTCAATGTAACAAACCCTGGGAGAACAGACTGACCCCACTCTGTCAATGTAACACACCAAGGGAAGAGCAGACTGACACCACTCTGTCAATGTAACGCACCCAGGGAAGAGCAAACTGACCCCATTCTGTCAATGAAACACACCCAGGGAAGAGCAGACTGACCCCACTCTGTCAATGTTACCCACCCAGGGAAGAGCAGATTGACCCCAATCTGTCAATGTAACACACCCAGGGAAGAGCAGACTGACCCCACTCTGTCAATGTAACACACCCAGGGGAGAGCAGACTGACACCACCATGTCACTGTAACACTCCCAGGGAAGAACACACTGACGCCACTCTGTCAATGTAACACCCCCAGCGAAGAGCAGACTGACCCAACATAGTCAATTTAACACACCCAAGGAAGAACAGACTGACCCCACTCTGTCAATGTAACACACTCAGGGAAGAGCAGACTGACCCCAATCTGTCAATGTAACACACCCAGGGAAGAGAAGACTGAGCCCACTCTGTCAATGTAACAAACCCAGGGAAGAGCAGACTGACCTCACTCTGTCAATGTAACACACCCAGGGAAGAGCAGACTGACCCCACTCTGTCAATGTAACACACCCAGGGAAGAGCAGACTGAACTCACTCTGTCAATGTAACACAACCAGGGAAGATCAGACTGACCCCACTCCGTCAATGCAACACACGCAGGGAAGAGCAGACTGAATTCATTCTGTCAATGTAACCCACCCATAAAAGAGCAGACTGACCCAACACTGTCAATGTGACACGCCCTGGGAAGAGCAGACTGACCACACTCTGTCAATGTAACACACCCTGGGAAGAGCAGACTGACCCCCACTCTGTCAATGTAACACACACAGGGAAGTGCACACTGACCCCACTCTGTCATTGTAACACAGCAAGGGAAGAGCAGACTGACCCCACTCTGTCAATGTAACAAACCCTGGGAGATAAGACTGTCCCCACTCTGTCAATGTAACACACCCAGGGAAGAGCAGACTGAACCCACTCTGTCAATGTAACACACCCAGGGAAGAACAGACTGACCCCACTCTGTCAATGTAAAACACCCAGGGAAGAGCAGAGTGACCCCACTCAGTCAATGTAACCCACCCATAAAAGAGCAGACTGACCCCACTCTGTCAATGTGACACGCCCTGGAAAGAGCAGACTGACCACACTCTGTCAAAGCAACACACCCTGGGAAGAGCAGACTGACCCCCACTCTGTCAATGTAACACACCCAGGGAAGTGCGCACTGACCCCACTCTGTCATTGTAACACACCAAGGGAAGAGCAGACTGACCCCACGCTGTCAATGTAACACACACAGGGAGGCGCAGACTGACCTCACTCTGTCAATGTAACCCACCCAGGGAAGAGCAGACTGACCCCACTCTGTCAATGTAACACACCCAGGGAAGAGCAGACTGACCCCACTCTGTCAAAGTAACCCACCCATAAAAGAGCATACTGACCCCACTCTGTCAATGTAACACAGACAGGGAAGAGCAGACGGACCCCAATCTGTCAATGTAACACAGACAGGGAAGAGCAGATTGACCCCACTCTGTCAATGTAACACACCCAGGGAAGAGCAGACTGACCCCGCTCTGTCAATGTAAGACACCCAGGGAAGAGTAGACGGACCCCAATCTTTCAATGTAATACACCCAGGGTAGAGCAGACTGACCTCACTCTGTCAATGTAACACACCCAGGGAAGAGCAGACTGTCCCCACTCTGTCAATGTAACACACCCAGGGACGAGCAGACTGACCCCACTCTGTCAATGTAACACACCCAGGGAAGAGCAGACTGACCCCACTCTGTCAACGTCACGCACCCAGGGAAGAGCACACTGACCGCACTCTGTCAATGTAACACACCCAGGGAAGAGCAGACTGACCCCACTCTGTCAATGTAACACACCCTGGGAAGAGCAGACTGAACCCACTCTGTCAATGTAAAACACCCAGGGAAGAGCAGACTGACCCCTTTCTGTCAATGAAACACTCCCAAGGAAGAGCAGGCTGACCCCACTCTGTCAATGTAACACACCCAGGGAAGAGCAGACTGACGCCACTCTTTCAATGTAACACACCCTGGGAAGAGCAGACTGACCGCACTCTGTCAATGTAACACGCCCAGGGAAGGGTAGACTGACCCCACTCTGTCAATGAAACACTCCCAAGGAAGAGCAGACTGACCCCACTCTGTCAATGTAACACACCCTGGGAGGAGCAGACTGACGCCACTCTGTCAATGTAACACACCCTGGGAAGAGCAGACTGACCGCACTCTGTCAATGTAACACATGCAGGGAAGAGTAGACTGACCCCACTCTATCATTGTAACACACCCAGGGAAGAGCAGACTGACCTCACTCTGTCAATGTAACACACCCAGGGAAGAGCAGACTGACCCCATTCTGTCAATGTAACACACACAGGGAAGAGCAGACTGACCCCACTCTGTCAATGTAACTCACCCAGGGAAGAGAAGATTGCCCCCCCTTTGTCAATGTAACACACCCAGGGGAGACCAGAGTGACCCCTCTATCTCAATGTAACTCACGTAGGGAAGAGCAGACTGACCCACTCTGTCAAAGTAACACACTCAGGGAAGAGCAGACTGTCCCCACTCGGTCAAAGTAACACACTCAGGGAAGAGCAGACTGACCTCACTCTGTCAATGTAACACACCCAGGGAAGAGCAGACTGTCCCCACTCTGTCAAAGTAACACACTCGGGGAAGTGCAGACTGACCCCACTGTGTCAATGTAACACACCCAGGGAAGAGCAGACTGACCCCACCCTGTCAATGTAACACACCCAGGGAAGCGCAGACTGACCCCACTCTGTCAATGTAACACACCCAGGGAAGAGCAGACTGAACCCACCCTGTCAATGTAACACACTCAGGGAAGAGCAGACTGACCCCACCCTGTCAATGTAACACACCCTGGGAAGAGCAGACACACCCCACTCTGTCAATGGAACATACTCCGGGAATAGCAGTCTGACCCCACTCTGTCAATGTATCACACCCAGGGGAGAGCAGACTGAACCAACCCTGTCAATGTAACTCACGCAGGGAAGAGCAGACTGACCTCACTCTGTCAATGTAACACACCCTGGGAAGAGCAGACTGACCCCCACTCTGTCAATGTAACACACACAGGGAAGTGCACACTGACCCCACTCTGTCATTGTAACACAGCAAGGGAAGAGCAGACTGACCCCACTCTTGCAATGTAACAAACCCTGGGAGAACAGACTGACCCCACTCTGTCAATGTAACACACCCAGGGAAGAGCAGACTGAACCCACTCTGTCAATGTAACACACCCAGGGAAGAACAGACTGACCCCACTCTGTCAATGTAATACACCCAGGGAAGAACAGACTGACCCCACTCAGTCAATGTAACACACCCAGGGAAGAGCAGACTGACCCCACTCTGTCAATGTAACACACCCAGGGAATAGCAGACATACCCCACTCTGTCAATGTAACCCACCCATAAAAGAGCAGACTGGCCCCACTCTGTCAATGTGACACGCCCTGGGATGAGCAGACTGACCACACTCTGTCAATGTTACCCACCCAGGGAAGAGCAAACTGACCCCACTCTGTCAATGAAACACACCCAGGGAAGAGCAGATTGACCCCACTCTGTCAATGTAACACACCCAGGGAAGAGCAGACTGACCCCACTCTGTCAATGTAACACACCCAGGGAAGAGCAGACTGACCCCACTCTGTCAATGTAACACACCCAGGGAAGAACAGACTGACCCCACTGTGTCAATGTAACAAACTTGGGGAAGAGCAGACTGACCCCAATCTGTCAATGTAACACACACAGGGAAGTGCAGACTGACCCCACTCTGTTAATGTAACTCACCCTGGGAAGAGCAGACTGACCCCACTCTGTTAATGTAACTCACCCAGGGAAGAGCAGACTGACACAACTCTGTCAATGTAACACACCCATGGATGAGCAGACTGACCGCACTCTGTCAATGTAACACGCGCAGACTGACGCCACTCTGTCAATGTAACACACCCTGGGAAGAGCAGACTGACCGCACTCTGTCAATGTAACACATGCAGGGAAGAGTAGACTGACCCCACTCTATCATTGTAACACACCCAGGGAAGAGCAGACTGACCTCACTCTGTCAATGTAACACACCCAGGGAAGAGCAGACTGACCCCATTCTGTCAATGTAACACACACAGGGAAGAGCAGACTGACCCCACTCTGTCAATGTAACTCACCCAGGGAAGAGAAGATTGCCCCCCCTTTGTCAATGTAACACACCCAGGGGAGACCAGAGTGACCCCTCTATCTCAATGTAACTCACGTAGGGAAGAGCAGACTGACCCACTCTGTCAAAGTAACACACTCAGGGAAGAGCAGACTGTCCCCACTCGGTCAAAGTAACACACTCAGGGAAGAGCAGACTGACCTCACTCTGTCAATGTAACACACCCAGGGAAGAGCAGACTGTCCCCACTCTGTCAAAGTAACACACTCGGGGAAGTGCAGACTGACCCCACTGTGTCAATGTAACACACCCAGGGAAGAGCAGACTGACCCCACCCTGTCAATGTAACACACCCAGGGAAGCGCAGACTGACCCCACTCTGTCAATGTAACACACCCAGGGAAGAGCAGACTGAACCCACCCTGTCAATGTAACACACTCAGGGAAGAGCAGACTGACCCCACCCTGTCAATGTAACACACCCTGGGAAGAGCAGACACACCCCACTCTGTCAATGGAACATACTCCGGGAATAGCAGTCTGACCCCACTCTGTCAATGTATCACACCCAGGGGAGAGCAGACTGAACCAACCCTGTCAATGTAACTCACGCAGGGAAGAGCAGACTGACCTCACTCTGTCAATGTAACACACCCTGGGAAGAGAAGATTGCCCTCCTTGTCAATGTAACACACCCAGGGCAGACCAGAGTGACCCCTCTATCTCAATGTAACTCACCTAGGGAAGAGCAGACTGACCCACTCTGTCAATGTAACCCTCCCAGTGAAGAGCAGACTGACCTTACTCTGTCAATGTAACACACCCAGGGAAGAACAGACTGACCCCACTCTGTCAATGTAACAAACCCTGGGAGAACAGACTGACGCCACTCTGTCAATGGAATACACCTAGGGAAGGGCAGACTAACCTCACTCTGTCAATGTAACACACCCAGGGAAGAGCAGACTGACACCACTCTGTCAATGTAACGCACCCAGAGAAGAGCAAACTGACCCCACTCTGTCAATGAAACACACCCAGGGAAGAGCAGATTGACCCCACTCTGTCAATGTAACACACCCAGGGAAGAGCAGACTGACCCCACTCTGTCAATGTAACACACCCAGGGAAGAGCAGACTGACCCCACTCTGTCAATGTAACACACCCAGGGAAGAACAGACTGACCCCACTGTGTCAATGTAACAAACTTGGGGAAGAGCAGACTGACCCCAATCTGTCAATGTAACACACACAGGGAAGTGCAGACTGACCCCACTCTGTTAATGTAACTCACCCTGGGAAGAGCAGACTGACCCCACTCTGTTAATGTAACTCACCCAGGGAAGAGCAGACTGACACAACTCTGTCAATGTAACACACCCATGGATGAACAGACTGACCCCACTATGTCAATGTAACACACCCTGTAAAGAGCAGACAGACCCCACTCTGTCAATGTAACACACACAGGGAAGAGCAGACTGACCCCACTCTGTCAATTTAACGCACCCAGGTTTGAGCACACTGACCCCACTCTGTCAACGTAACACACACAGGGAAGGGCAGACCAACCTAACTCTGTCAATGTAACACACCCTGCAAAGAGCAGACTGACCCCACTCTGTCAATGTAACACACCCAGGTTTGAGCACACTGACCCCACTCTGTCAATGTAACCCACCCAGGAAAGAGCAGACTGACCCCACTCTGTCAATGTAACACACACAGGGAAGAGCACACTGACCCCACTCTGTTAATGTAACACACCCAGGGAAGAGCAGACTGACCCCACTCTGTCAATATAACACACCCAGGGAAGAGCAGACTGGCCCCACTCTGTCAATAAAACACCCCCAGGGAAGAGCAGACTCACCCCACACTGTCGATGTAACACCCCCAGGGAAGAGCAGACTGACCCAACTCTGTCAATGTAAGACCCCCAGGGAAGAGCAGACTGACCCAACTCTGTCAATGTAAGACCCCCAGGGAAGAGCAGACTGACCGCACTCTTTCAATGTAACACCCCAAGGGAAGAGCAGACTGACTCCACTCTGTCAATGTAAGACCCCCAGGGAAGAGCAGACTGAGCACACTCTGTCAATGTAACACACCCAGGGAAGAGCAGACTGACCCCACTCTGTCAATGTAACAGACCCAGGGAAGAGCAGACTGACGCCAATCTGTCAGTGTAACACACCCAGGGAAGGGCAGACTGACCCCCCTCTGTCAATGTAACACACCCAGGGAAGAGCAGACCGACCCCACTCTGTCAATGTAACACACCCAGGGAAGAGCAGACTGATCCCACTCTGTCAATGTAACCCACCCTGGAAAGAGCAGACTGACCCCACTCTGTCAATGTAACACTACCAGGAAAGAGCAGACTGACCCCACTGTGTCAATGTAACACACCCAGGGATGAACAGACTGACCCCACTCTGTCAATGAAACTCACAAAGGGAAGAGCAGACTGACCCCACTCTGTCAATGTAACACACAGGGAAGAGCAGACTGACCCCACTCTGTCAATGTAACACACCCAGGGAAGAGCAGACTGACCCCACTCTGTCAATGTAACACACCCTGTAAAGAGCAGACTGACCCCACTCTGTCAATGTCACACATACAGTGAAGGGCAGACCGACCCCACTCTGTCAATGTAACACACCCAGGGAAGGGCAGACTGACCCCATTCTGTCAATCTAACACACCCAGGGAAGTGCAGACTGACCCCACTCTGTCAATGTAACACACACAGGGAAGAGCAGACTGACCCCACTCTGTCAATGTAACACACAGGGAAGTGCCGACTGACCCCACTCTGTCAATGTTACACACCCTGTAAAGAGCAGACTGACCCCACTCTGTCAATGTCACACATACAGTGAAGGGCAGACCGACCCCACTCTGTCAATGTAACACACCCAGGGAAGAGCTGACGGACCCCACTCTGTCAATTTAACGCACCCAGGTTTGAGCACACTGACCCCACTCTGTCAATGTAGCCCACCCAGGAAAGAGCAGACTGACCCCCTCTGTCAATGTAACACACACAGGGATGAGCAGATTGACCCAACTCTGTCAATGTAACCCCTCAGTTAAGAGCAGACTGACCCCAATCGGTCAATGTAACCTTCCCAGGGAAGAGCAAACAGACTGCACTCTGTCAATGGAACACACCCAGGGAAGAGCAGACTGACCCAACTCTGTCAATGTAACACACTCAAGAAAGAACAGACTGACCCCACTCTGTCAACGTAACATACTCTGTAAAGAGCAGACTGACCCCACTCTGTCAATGTAAAACACACAGGGAAGAGCAGACTGACCCCACTCTGTTAATGTAACACACCCAGGGAAGAGCAGACTGACCCCACTCTGTCAATATAACACACCCAGGGAAGAGCAGACTGGCCCCACTCTGTCAATAAAACACCCCCAGGGAAGAGCAGACTCACCCCACACTGTCGATGTAACACCCCCAGGGAAGAGCAGACTGACCCAACTCTGTCAATGTAAGACCCCCAGGGAAGAGCAGACTGACCCAACTCTGTCAATGTAAGACCCCCAGGGAAGAGCAGACTGACCGCACTCTTTCAATGTAACACTCCAAGGGAAGAGCAGACAGATACCACTCTGTCAATGTAACACACCAAGGGAAGAACAGACTGACCCCGCTCTGTCAATTTAAAACACCCAGGGAAGAGCAGACTGACCCCACTCTGTCAATGTAACAGACCCAGGGAAGAGCAGACTGACCCCACTCTGTTAATGTTACACACCCAGGGAAGAGCAGACTGACCCCACTCTGTCAATATAACACACCCAGGGAAGAGCAGACTGGCCCCACTCTGTCAATAAAACACCCCCAGGGAAGAGCAGACTCACCCCACACTGTCGATGTAACACCCCCAGGGAAGAGCAGACTGACCCAACTCTGTCAATGTAAGACCCCTAGGGAAGAGCAGACTGACCCAACTCTGTCAATGTAAGACCCCCAATGAAGAGCAGACTGACCGCACTCTTTCAATGTAACACTCCAAGGGAAGAGCAGACAGATACCACTCTGTCAATGTAACACACCAAGCGAAGAACAGACTGACCCCGCTCTGTCAATATAAAACACCCAGGGAAGAGCAGACTGACCCCACTCTGTCAATGTAACAGACCCAGGGAAGAGCAGACTGACCCCAATCTGTCAGTGTAACACACCCAGGGAAGGGCAGACTGACCCCCCTCTGTCAATGTAACACACCCAGGGAAGAGCAGACCGACCCCACTCTGTCAATGTAACACACCCAGGGAAGAGCAGACTGACCCCACAATGTCAATGTAACCCACCCTGGAAAGAGCAGACTGACCCCACTCTGTCAATGTAACACATCCAGGGAAGGGCAGACTGACCCCATTCTGTTAATTTAACACCCCCAGGGAAGAGCAGACTGACCCCACTCTTTCAATGTAACACACACAGGGAAGTGCAGACTGACCCGACTCTGTTAATGTAACTCACCCAGGGAAGAGCAGACTGACACAACTCTGTCAATGTAACACACCCATGGAAGAACAGACTGACCCCACTATGTCAATGTAACACACCCTGTAAAGAGCAGACAGACCCCACTCTGTCAATGTAACACACACAGGGAAGAGCTGACTGACCCCACTCTGTCAATTTAACGCACCCAGGTTTGAGCACACTGACCCCACTCTGTCAACGTAACACACACAGGGAAGGGCAGACCAATCTAACTCTGTCAATGTAACACACCCTGCAAAGAGCAGACTGACCCCACTCTGTCAATGTAACACACCCAGGTTTGAGCACACTGACCCCACTCTGTCAATGTAACCCACCCTGTAAAGAGCAGACTGACCCCACTCTGTCAATGTAACACACACAGGGAAGAGCAGACTGACCCCACTCTGTTAATGTAACACACCCAGGGAAGAGCAGACTGACCCCACTCTGTCAATATAACACACCCAGGGAAGAGCAGACTGGCCCCACTCTGTCAATAAAACACCCCCAGGGAAGAGCAGACTCACCCCACACTGTCGATGTAACACCCCCAGGGAAGAGCAGACTGACCCAACTCTGTCAATGTAAGACCCCCAGGGAAGAGCAGACTGACCCAACTCTGTCAATGTAAGACCCCCAGGGAAGAGCAGACTGACCGCACTCTTTCAATGTAACACCCCAAGGGAAGAGCAGACTGACTCCACTCTGTCAATGTAAGACCCCCAGGGAAGAGCAGACTGAGCACACTCTGTCAATGTAACACACCCAGGGAAGAGCAGACTGACCCCACTCTGTCAATTTAACGCACCCAGGGAAGAGCAGACTGACGCCAATCTGTCAGTGTAACACACCCAGGGAAGGGCAGACTGACCCCCCTCTGTCAATGTAACACACCCAGGGAAGAGCAGACCGACCCCACTCTGTCAATGTAACACACCCAGGGAAGAGCAGACTGATCCCACTCTGTCAATGTAACCCACCCTGGAAAGAGCAGACTGACCCCACTCTGTCAATGTAACACTACCAGGAAAGAGCAGACTGACCCCACTGTGTCAATGTAACACACCCAGGGATGAACAGACTGACCCCACTCTGTCAATGAAACTCACAAAGGGAAGAGCAGACTGACCCCATTCTGTCAATGTAACACACACAGGGAAGAGCAGACTGACCCCACTCTGTCAATGTAACACACAGGGAAGAGCAGACTGACCCCACTCTGTCAATGTAACACACCCAGGGAAGAGCAGACTGACCCCACTCTGTCAATGTAACACACCCTGTAAAGAGCAGACTGACCCCACTCTGTCAATGTCACACATACAGTGAAGGGCAGACCGACCCCACTCTGTCAATGTAACACACCCAGGGAAGGGCAGACTGACCCCATTCTGTCAATCTAACACACCCAGGGAAGTGCAGACTGACCCCACTCTGTCAATGTTACACACCCTGTAAAGAGCAGACTGACCCCACTCTGTCAATGTAACACACCCTGTAAAGAGCAGACCGACCCCACTCTGTCAATGTAACACACCCAGGGAAGAGCTGACGGACCCCACTCTGTCAATTTAACGCACCCAGGTTTGAGCACACTGACCCCACTCTGTCAATGTAGCCCACCCAGGAAAGAGCAGACTGACCCCCTCTGTCAATGTAACACACACAGGGATGAGCAGATTGACCCAACTCTGTCAATGTAACACCTCAGTTAAGAGCAGACTGACCCCAATCGGTCAATGTAACCTTCCCAGGGAAGAGCAGACTGACCCAACTCTGTCAATGTAACACACTCAAGGAAGAACAGACTGACCCCACTCTGTCAATGTAACATACTCTGTAAAGAGCAGACTGACCCCACTCTGTCAATGTAAAACACACAGGGAAGAGCAGACTGACACCACTCTGTTAATGTAACACACCCAGGGAAGAGCAGACTGACCCCACTCTGTCAATATAACACACCCAGGGAAGAGCAGACTGGCCCCACTCTGTCAATAAAACACCCCCAGGGAAGAGCAGACTCACCCCACACTGTCGATGTAACACACCCAGGGAAGAGCAGACTGACCCAACTCTGTCAATGTAAGACCCCCAGGGAAGAGCAGACTGACCCAACTCTGTCAATGTAAGACCCCCAGGGAAGAGCAGACTGACCGCACTCTTTCAATGTAACACTCCAAGGGAAGAGCAGACTGACTCCACTCTGTCAATGTAACAGACCCAGGGAAGAGCAGACTGACGCCAATCTGTCAGTGTAACACACCCAGGGAAGGGCAGACTGACCCCCCTCTGTCAATGTAACACACCCAGGGAAGAGCAGACCGACCCCACTCTGTCAATGTAACACACCCAGGGAAGAGCAGACTGACCCCACTCTGTCAATGTAACCCACCCTGGAAAGAGGAGACTGACCCCACTCTGTCAATGTAACACTACCAGGAAAGAGCAGACTGACCCCACTGTTTCAATGTAACACACCCAGGGATGAACAGACTGACCCCACTCTGTCAATGAAACTCACAAAGGGAAGAGCAGACTGACCCTTCTCTGTCAATGTAACACACCCAGGGAAGGGCAGACTGACCCCATTCTGTCAATCTAACACACCCAGGGAAGTGCAGACTGACCCCACTCTGTCAATGTAACACACACAGGGAAGAGCAGACTGACCCCACTCTGTCAATGTAACACACAGGGAAGAGCAGACTGACCCCACTCTGTCAATGTAACACACCCAGGGAAGAGCAGACTGACCCAACTCTGTCAATGTAACACACTCAAGGAAGAACAGACTGACCCCACTCTGTCAATGTAACACACCCTGTAAAGAGCAGACTGACCCCACTCTGTCAATGTCACACATACAGTGAAGGGCAGACCGACCCCACTCTGTCAATGTAACACACCCAGGGAAGAGCTGACGGACCCCACTCTGTCAATTTAACGCACCCAGGTTTGAGCACACTGACCCCACTCTGTCAATGTAGCCCACCCAGGAAAGAGCAGACTGACCCCCTCTGTCAATGTAACACACACAGGGATGAGCAGATTGACCCAACTCTGTCAATGTAACCCACTCAGTTAAGAGCAGACTGACCCCAATCGGTCAATGTAACCTTCCCAGGGAAGAGCAAACAGACCCAACTCTGTCAATGTAACACACTCAAGGAAGAACAGACTGACCCCACTCTGTCAATGTAACATACTCTGTAAAGAGCAGACTGACCCCACTCTGTCAATGTAAAACACACAGGGAAGGGCAGACCGACCCCACTCTGACAATGGAACACACCCAGGGAAGAGCAGACTGACCCCACTCTGTCAATGTAACACACCCAGGGAAGAGCAGACTGACCCTTCTCTGTGAATGCAACACATCCAGGGAAGGGTATACTGACCCCATTCTGTTAATTTAACACCCCCAGGGAAGAGCAGACTGACCCCACTCTTTCAATGTAACACCCACAGTGAAGTGCAGACTGACCCCACTCTGTTAATGTAACTAACCCAGGGAAGATCCAACTGACCCCACTCTGTCAATGTAACACATCCAGGGAAGGTCAGACTGACCCCATTCTGTCAATCTAACACACACAGGGAAGAGCAGACTGACCCCACTCTGTCAATGTTACACACAGGGAATAGCAGACTGACCCCACTCTGTCAATGTAACACACCCAGGGAAGAGCAGACTGACACAACTCTGTCAATGTAACATACCCATGGAAGAACAGACTGACCCAACTCTGTCAATGTAACACACACAGGGATGAGCAGATTGACCCAACTCTGTCAATGTAACCCACTCAGTTAAGAGCAGACTGACCCCAATCGGTCAATGTAACCTTCCCAGGGAAGAGGAAACAGACCGCACTCTGTCAATGGAACACACCCAGGGAAGAGCAGACTGACCCAACTCTGTCAATGTAACACACTCAAGGAAGAACAGACTGACCCCACTATGTCAATGTAACATACTCTGTAAAGAGCAGACTGACCCCACTCTGTCCATGTAAAACACACAGGGAAGGGCAGACCGACCCCACTCTGACAATGGAACACACCCAGGGAAGAGCAGACTGACGCCACTCTGTCAATGTAACACACCCAGGGAAGAGCAGACTGACCCTTCTCTGTGAATGCAACACATCCAAGGAAGGGCATACTGACCCCATTCTGTTAATTTAACACCCCCAGGGAAGAGCAGACTGACCCCACTCTTTCAATGTAACACCCACAGTGAAGTGCAGACTGACCCCACTCTGTTAATGTAACTCACCCAGGGAAGATCCAACTGACACCACTCTGTCAATGTAACACATCCAGGGAAGGTCAGACTGACCCCATTCTGTCAATCTAACACACACAGGGAAGAGCAGACTGACCCCACTCTGTCAATGTTACACACAGGGAATAGCAGACTGACCCCACTCTGTCAATGTAACACACCCAGGGAAGAGCAGACTGACACAACTCTGTCAATGTAACATACCCATGGAAGAACAGACTGACCCAACTCTGTCAATCTAACACACACAGGGAAGAGCAGACTGACCCCACTCTGTCAATCTAACACACACAGGGAAGAGCAGACTGACCCCACTCTGTCAATGTTACACACAGGGAATAGCAGACTGACCCCACTCTGTCAATGTAACACACCCAGGGAAGAGCAGACTGACACAACTCTGTCAATGTAACACACCCATGGAAGAACAGACTGACCCCACTATGTCAATGTAACACACCTTGTAAAGAGCAGACTGACCCCACTCTGTCAATGTAACACACACAGGGAAGAGCTGACTGACCCCACTCTGTCAATTTAACGCATCCAGGTTTGAGCACACTGACCCCACTCTGTCAACGTAACACACACAGGGAAGGGCAGACCAACCTAACTCTGTCAATGTAACACACCCTGTAAAGAGCAGACTGACCCCACTCTGTCAATGTAACCACCCAGGTTTGAGCACACTGACCCCACACTGTCAATGTAACCAGCCCAGGAAAGAGCAGATTGACCCCACTCTGTCAATGTTACACACACAGGGAAGAGCAGACTGACCCCACTCTGTCGATGTAACACCCCCAGGGAAGAGCAGACTGACCCAACTCTGTCAATATAACACACCCAGGGAAGAGCAGACTGACCCCACTCTGTCAATTTAACACCCCCAGGGAAGAGCAGACTGACCCCACCCTTTCAATGTAACACCCCCAGGGAAGAGCAGACTGACCCCACTCTGTCAATGTAAGACCCCCAGGGAAGAGCAGACTGAGCACACTCTGTCAATGTAACACACACAGGGAAGGGCAGACTGACCCCCCTCTGTCAATGTAGCACACCCAGGGAAGAGCAGACTGACCCCAATCTGTCAATGTAACACACCCAGGATAGGGCTGACTGACCCCCCTCCGTCAATGTAACACACCCAGGGAAGAGCAGACCGATCCCACTCTGTCAATGTAACACACCCAGGGAAGAGCACACTGACCCCACTCTGTCAACGTAACCCACCCAGGAAAGAGCAGACTGCCCCCACTCTATCAATGTAACACACCCAGGGAAGAGCAGACTGACCCCACTCTGTCAATGTAACACCGACAGGGAAGATCAGACTGACCCCACACTGTCAATGTAACACACCCAGGGATGAGCAGACTGACCCCACTCTGTTAATGTAACTCACCCAGGGAAGAGCAGACTGACACAACTCTGTCAATGTAACACACCCATGGAAGAACAGACTGACCCCACTATGTCAATGTAACACACCCTGTAAAGAGCAGAGTGACCCCACTCTGTCAATGTAACACACACAGGGAAGAGCTGACTGACCCCACTCTGTCAATTTAACGCACCCAGGTTTGAGCACACTGACCCCACTCTGTCAACGTAACACACACAGGGAAGGGCAGACCAACCTAACTCTGTCAATGTAACACACCCTGCAAAGAGCAGATTTACCCCACTCTGTCAATGTAACACACCCAGGTTTGAGCACACTGACCCCACTCTGTCAATGTAACCCACCCAGGAAAGAGCAGACTGACCCCACTCTGTCAATGTAACACACACAGGGAAGAGCAGACTGACCCCACTCTGTCAATGTAACACACCCAGGGAAGAGCAGACTGACCCCACTCTGTCAATATAACACACCCAGGGAAGAGCAGACTGGCCCCACTCTGTCAATAAAACACCCCCAGGGAAGAGCAGACTCACCCCATTCTAGCAAAGTAACACACCCAGGGAAGAGCAGACTGACCCCACTCTGTCACTGTAACACACCCAGGGAAGAGCAGACTGACTCCACTCTGTCAATTTAACACCCCCAGGGAAGAGCAGACTGACCGCACTCTTTCAATGTAACACCCCCAGGGAAGAGCAGACTGACTCCACTCTGTCAATGTAAGACCCCCAGGGAAGAGCAGACTGAGCACACTCTGTCAATGTAACACACACAGGGAAGAGCAGACTGACCCCACTCTGTCAATGTAACAGACCCAGGGAAGAGCACACTGACCCCTATCTGTCAGTGTAACACACCCAGGGAAGGGCAGACTGACCCCCCTCTGTCAATGTAACACACCCAGGGAAGAGCAGACCGACCCCACTCTGTCAATGTAACACACCCAGGGAAGAGCAGACTGACCCCACTCTGTCAATGTAACCCACCCTGGAAAGAGCAGACTGACTCCACTCTGTCAATGTAACACTACCAGGAAAGAGCAGACTGACCCCACTGTGTCAATGTAACACACCCAGGGAAGAGCAGACTGACCCCACTCTGTCAATGAAACTCACAAAGGGAAGAGCAGACTGACCCCACTCTGTTAATGTAACACACCCAGGGAAGAGCAAACTGATTCCACTCTGTCGATATAACACACCCAGCGAAGAGCAGACTCACCCACTCTGTCAATGTAACCCACCCAGGGAAGAGCAGACTGACCCTTCTCTGTCAATGTATCACACCCAGGGAAGAGCAGACTGACCCCATTCTATCAAAGTAACACCCCCAGGGAAGAGCAGACTGACACCACTCTGTCAATGTAACACACAGGGAAGAGCAGACTGACTCCACTCTGTCAATGTAACACACCCAGGGAAGAGCAGACTGACCCAACTCTGTCAATGTAACACACACATGGAAGAACAGACTGACCCCACTCTGTCAATGTAACACACTCTGTAAAGAGCAGACTGACCCCACTCTGTCAATGTAAAACACACAGGGAAGGGCAGACCGACCCTACTCAGACAATGTAACACACCCAGGGAAGAGCAGACTGACCCTTCTCTGTGAATGCAACACTTCCAGGGAAGGGCAGACTGACACCATTCTGTTAATTTAACACCCCCAGGGAAGAGCAGACTGACCCCACTCTTTCAATGTAACACACACAGGGAAGTGCAGACTGACCCCACTCTGTTAATGTAACTCACCCAGGAAAGAGCAGACAGACACAACTCTGTCAATGTAACACACCCATGGAAGAACAGACTGACCCCACTATGTCAATGTAACACACCCTGTAAAGAGCAGACTGACCCCACTCTGTCAATGTAACACACCCTGTAAAGAGCAGACTGACCCCACTCTGTCAATGTAACACACCCAGGTTTGAGCACACTGACCCCACTCTGTCAATGTAACCCACCCAGGAAAGAGCAGACTGACCCCACTCTGTCAATGTAACACACACAGGGAAGAGCAGACTGACCCCACTCTGTCAATGTAACACACCCAGGGAAGAGCAGACTGACCCCACTCTGTCAATATAACACACCCAGGGAAGAGCAGACTGGCCCCACTCTGTCAATAAAAGACCCCCAGGGAAGAGCAGACTCACCCCACTCTGTCGATGTAACACCCCCAGGGAAGAGCAGACTGACCCAACTCTGTCAATATAACACACCCAGGGAAGAGCAGACTGACCCCATTCTAGCAAAGTAACACACGCAGGGAAGAGCAGACTGACCCCACTCTGTCACTGTAACACACCCACGGAAGAGCAGACTGACCTCACTCTGTCAATTTAACACCCCCAGGGAAGAGCAGACTGACCGCACTCTTTCAATGTAACACCCCCAGGGAAGAGCAGACTGACTCCACTCTGTCAATGTAAGACCCCCAGGGAAGAGCAGACTGACCCCACTCTGTCAATATAACACCCCCAGGGAAGAGCAGACTGGCCCCACTCTGTCAATAAAACACCCCCAGGGAAGAGCAGACTCACCCCACTCTGTCGATGTAACACCCCCCAGGGAAGAGCAGACTGACCCAACTCTGTCAATATAACACACCCAGGGAAGGCCAGACTGACCCCCCTCTGTCAATGTAACAGACCCAGGGAGGAGCAGACCGAACCCACTCTGTCAATGTAACACACCCAGGGAAGAGCAGACTGAACCCACTCTGTCAATGTAACCCACCCAGGAAAGAGCAGACTGACCCCACTCTGTCAATGTAACACTACCAGGAAAGAGCAGACTGACCCCACTGTGTCAATGTAACACACCCAGGGAAGAGCAGACTGACCCCACTCTGTTAATGTTACACACCCAGGGAAGAGCAAACTGATTCCACTCTGTCGATATAACACACCCAGGGAAGAGCAGACTCACCCCACTCTGTCAATGTAACCCACCCAGGGAAGAGCAGACTGACCCTTCTCTGTCAATGTATCACACCCAGGGAAGAGCAGACTGATCCCACTCTGTCAATGTAACACACCCAGGGAACAGCAGACTGACCCTTCTCTGTCAATATAACACACCCAGGGAAGAGCAGACTGACCCCATTCTGTCAATCTAACATACCCAGGGAAGTGCAGACTGACCCCACTCTGTCAATGTAACACACACAGGGAAGAGCAGACTGACCCCACTCTGTCAATGTAACACACAGGCAGGAGCAGACTGACCCCACTCTGTCAATGTAACACACCCAGGGAAGAGCAGACTGACCCCACTCTGTCAATGTAATACACCCTGTAAAGAGCAGACCGACCCCACTCTGTCAATGTAACACACCCAGGGAAGAGCTGACGGACCCCACTCTGTCAATTTAACGCACCCAGGTTTGAGCACACTGACCCCACTCTGTCAATGTAGCCCACCCAGGAAAGAGCAGACTGACCCCACTCTGTCAATGTAACACACAAAGGGATGAGCAGATTGACCCAACTCTGTCAATGTAAACCACTCAGTTAAGAGCAGACTGACCCCAATTGGTCAATGTAACCTTCCCAGGGAAGAGCAAACAGACCGCACTCTGTCAATGGAACACACCCAGGGAAGAGCAGACTGACCCAACTCTGTCAATGTAACACACTCAAGGAAGAACAGACTGACCCCCACTCTGTCAATGTAACACACTCTGTAAAGAGTAGACTGACCCCACTCTGTCAATGTAAAACACACAGGGAAGGGCAGACCGACCCCACTCTGACAATGTAACACACCCAGGGAAGAGAAGACTGACCCTTTTCTGTGAATGCAACACATCCAGGGAAGGGCAGACTGACCCCATTCTGTTAATTTAACACCGCCAGGGAAGAGCAGACTGACCCCACTCTTTCAATGTAACACCCACAGTGAAGTGCAGACTGACCCCACTCTGTTAATGTAACTCACCCAGGGAAGATCCAACTGACCCCACTCTGTCAATGTAACACATCCAGGGAAGGTCAGACTGACCCCATTCTGTCAATCTAACACACACAGGGAAAAGCAGACTGACCCCACTCTGTCAATGTTACACAGAGTGAATAGCAGACTGACCCCACTCTGTCAATGTAACACACCCAGGGAAGAGCAGACTGACACAACTCTGTCAATGTAACACACCCATGGAAGAACAGACTGACCCCACTATGTCAATGTAACACACCCTGTAAAGAGCAGACTGACCCCACTCTGTCAATGTAACACACACAGGGAAGAACAGACTGACCCCACTATGTCAATGTAACACACCTTGTAAAGAGCAGACTGACCCCACTCTGTCAATGTAACACACACAGGGAAGAGCTGACTGACCCCACTCTGTCAATTTAACGCATCCAGGTTTGAGCACACTGACCCCACTCTGTCAACGTAATACACACAGGGAAGGGCAGACCAACCTAACTCTGTCAATGTAACACACCCTGTAAAGAGCAGACTGACCCCACTCTGTCAATGTAACCACCCAGGTTTGAGCACACTGACCCCACTCTGTCAATGTAACCCACCCAGGAAAGAGCAGACTGACCCCACTCTGTCAATGTAACACACACAGGGAAGAGCAGACTGACCCCACTCTGTCAATGTAACACACCCAGGGAAGAGCAGACTGACCCCACTCTGTCAATATATCACACCCAGGGAACAGCAGACTGACCCCACTCTGTCGATGTAACACCCCCAGGGAAGAGCAGACTGACCCAACTCTGTCAATATAACACACCCAGGGAAGAGCAGACTGACCCCATTCAATCAAAGTAATACACGCAGGGAAGAGCAGACAGACCCCACTCTGTCAATGTAACACACCCAGTGAAGAGCAGACTGACCTCACTCTGTCAATTTAACACCCCCAGGGAAGAGCAGACTGACCCCACTCTTTCAATGTAACACACCCAGGGAAGAGCAGACTAACCCCACTCTGTCAATTTAACACCCCCAGGGAAGAGCAGACTGACCCCACCCTTTCAATGTAACACCCCCAGGGAAGAGCAGACTTACCCCACCCTTTCAATGTAACACACACAGGGAAGGGCAGACTGACCCCCCTCTGTCAATGTAGCACACCCAGGGAAGAGCAGACTGACCCCAATCTGTCAATGTAACACACCCAGGAAAGGGCTGACTGACCCCCTTCTGTCAATGTAACACACCCAGGGAAGAGCAGACCGATCCCACTCTGTCAATGTAACACACCCAGGGAAGAGCACACTGACCACACTCTGTCAACGTAACCCACCCAGGAAAGAGCAGACTGACCCCACTCTATCAATGTAACACACCCAGGGAAGAGCAGACTGACCCCACTCTGTCAATGTAACACCGTCAGGGAAGATCAGACTGACCCCACACTGTCAATGTAACACACCCAGGGAAGAGCAGACTGACCCCAATCTGTCAATGTAACTCAAAAAGGGAAGAGCAGACTGACCCCACTCTGTCAATGTAACACACCCAGGGAAGAGCAGACTGACCCCACTCTGTCAATTTAAGACACCCAGGAAATAGCACGCTGACCCCTCTCTGTCAATGTAACCCACCCAGGAAAGAGCAGACTGACCCCACTCTGTCAATGTAACACTACCAGGAAAGAGCAGACTGACCCCACTGTGTCAATGTAACTCACCCAGGGAAGAGCAGACTGACCCCGCTCTGTCAATGTAACACACCCAGTGAAGAGCAGACTGACCCCACTCTGTCAATATAACACACCCAGGGAAGAGCAGACTGGCCCCACTCTGTCAATGTAACACACCCAGGGAAGAGCAGACTCACCCCACTCTGTCAATGTAACACACCCAGGGAAGAGCAGACTGACCGAACTCTGTCAATGTAACACACCCAGGGAAGAGCAGACTGGCCCCACTCTGTCAATAAAACACCCCCAGGGAAGAGCAGACTCACCCCACTCTGTCGATGTAACACCCCCAGGGAAGAGCAGACTGACCCAACTCTGTCAATATAACACACCCAGGGAAGAGCAGACTGACCCCATTCTATCAAAGTAACACCCCCAGGGAAGAGCAGACTGACCCCACTCTGTCACTGTAACACACCCAGGGAAGAGCAGACTGACCCCACTCTGTCAATGTAACACACAGGGAAGAGCAGACTGACCCCACTCTGTCAATGTAACACACCCAGGGAAGAGCAGACTGACCCAACTCTGTCAATGTAACACACACATGGAAGAACAGACTGACCCCACTCTGTCAATGTAACACACTCTGTAAAGAGCAGACTGACCCGACTCTGGCAATGTAAAACACACAGGGAAGGGCAGACCGACACTAATCTGACAATGTAACACACCCAGGGAAGAGCAGACTGACCCTTCTCTGTGAATGTAACACATCCAGGGAAGGGCAGACTGACCCCATTCTGTTAATTTAACACACCCAGGGAAGAGCAGACTGACCCCACTCTTTCAATGTAACACACACAGGGAAGTGCAGACTGACCCCACTCTGTTAATGTAACTCACCCAGGGAAGAGCAGACTGACACAACTCTGTCAATGTAACACACCCATGGAAGAACAGACTGACCCCACTATGTCAATGTAACACACCCTGTAAAGAGCAGAGTGACCCCACTCTGTCAATGTAACACACACAGGGAAGAGCTGACTGACCCCACTCTGTCAATTTAACGCACCCAGGTTTGAGCACACTGACCCCACTCTGTCAACGTAACACACACAGGGAAGGGCAGACCAACCTAACTCTGTCAATGTAACACACCCTGCAAAGAGCAGACTTACCCCACTCTGTCAATGTAACACACCCAGGTTTGAGCACACTGACCCCACTCTGTCAATGTAACCCACCCAGGAAAGAGCAGACTGACCCCACTCTGTCAATGTAACACACACAGGGAAGAGCAGACTGACCCCACTCTGTCAATGTAACACACCCAGGGAAGAGCAGACTGACCCCACTCTGTCAATATAACACACCCAGGGAAGAGCAGACTGGCCCCACTCTGTCAATAAAACACCCCCAGGGAAGAGCAGACTCACCCCATTCTAGCAAAGTAACACACCCAGGGAAGAGCAGACTGACCCCACTCTGTCACTGTAACACACCCAGGGAAGAGCAGACTGACTCCACTCTGTCAATTTAACACCCCCAGGGAAGAGCAGACTGACCGCACTCTTTCAATGTAACACCCCCAGGGAAGAGCAGACTGACTCCACTCTGTCAATGTAAGACCCCCAGGGAAGAGCAGACTGAGCACACTCTGTCAATGTAACACACACAGGGAAGAGCAGACTGACCCCACTCTGTCAATGTAACAGACCCAGGGAAGAGCACACTGACCCCTATCTGTCAGTGTAACACACCCAGGGAAGGGCAGACTGACCCCCCTCTGTCAATGTAACACACCCAGGGAAGAGCAGACCGACCCCACTCTGTCAATGTAACACACCCAGGGAAGAGCAGACTGACCCCACTCTGTCAATGTAACCCACCCTGGAAAGAGCAGACTGACTCCACTCTGTCAATGTAACACTACCAGGAAAGAGCAGACTGACCCCACTGTGTCAATGTAACACACCCAGGGAAGAGCAGACTGACCCCACTCTGTCAATGAAACTCACAAAGGGAAGAGCAGACTGACCCCACTCTGTTAATGTAACACACCCAGGGAAGAGCAAACTGATTCCACTCTGTCGATATAACACACCCAGCGAAGAGCAGACTCACCCACTCTGTCAATGTAACCCACCCAGGGAAGAGCAGACTGACCCTTCTCTGTCAATGTATCACACCCAGGGAAGAGCAGACTGACCCCATTCTATCAAAGTAACACCCCCAGGGAAGAGCAGACTGACACCACTCTGTCAATGTAACACACAGGGAAGAGCAGACTGACTCCACTCTGTCAATGTAACACACCCAGGGAAGAGCAGACTGACCCAACTCTGTCAATGTAACACACACATGGAAGAACAGACTGACCCCACTCTGTCAATGTAACACACTCTGTAAAGAGCAGACTGACCCCACTCTGTCAATGTAAAACACACAGGGAAGGGCAGACCGATCCTACTCAGACAATGTAACACACCCAGGGAAGAGCAGACTGACCCTTCTCTGTGAATGCAACACATCCAGGGAAGGGCAGACTGACACCATTCTGTTAATTTAACACCCCCAGGGAAGAGCAGACTGACCCCACTCTTTCAATGTAACACACACAGGGAAGTGCAGACTGACCCCACTCTGTTAATGTAACTCACCCAGGAAAGAGCAGACAGACACAACTCTGTCAATGTAACACACCCATGGAAGAACAGACTGACCCCACTATGTCAATGTAACACACCCTGTAAAGAGCAGACTGACCCCACTCTGTCAATGTAACACACCCTGTAAAGAGCAGACTGACCCCACTCTGTCAATGTAACACACCCAGGTTTGAGCACACTGACCCCACTCTGTCAATGTAATCCACCCAGGAAAGAGCAGACTGACCCCACTCTGTCAATGTAACACACACAGGGAAGAGCAGACTGACCCCACTCTGTCAATGTAACACACCCAGGGAAGAGCAGACTGACCCCACTCTGTCAATATAACACACCCAGGGAAGAGCAGACTGGCCCCACTCTGTCAATAAAAGACCCCCAGGGAAGAGCAGACTCACCCCACTCTGTCGATGTAACACCCCCAGGGAAGAGCAGACTGACCCAACTCTGTCAATATAACACACCCAGGGAAGAGCAGACTGACCCCATTCTAGCAAAGTAACACACGCAGGGAAGAGCAGACTGACCCCACTCTGTCACTGTAACACACCCACGGAAGAGCAGACTGACCTCACTCTGTCAATTTAACACCCCCAGGGAAGAGCAGACTGACCGCACTCTTTCAATGTAACACCCCCAGGGAAGAGCAGACTGACTCCACTCTGTCAATGTAAGACCCCCAGGGAAGAGCAGACTGACCCCACTCTGTCAATATAACACACCCAGGGAAGAGCAGACTGGCCCCACTCTGTCAATAAAACACCCCCAGGGAAGAGCAGACTCACCCCACTCTGTCGATGTAACACCCCCAGGGAAGAGCAGACTGACCCAACTCTGTCAATATAACACACCCAGGGAAGAGCAGACTGGCCCCACTCTGTCAATAAAACACCCCCAGGGAAGAGCAGACTCACCCCACTCTGTCGATGTAACACCCCCCAGGGAAGAGCAGACTGACCCAACTCTGTCAATATAACACACCCAGGGAAGAGCAGACTGACCCCATTCTAGCAAAGTAACACACGCAGGGAAGAGCAGACTGACCCCACTCTGTCACTGTAACACACCCACGGAAGAGCAGACTGACCTCACTCTGTCAATTTAACACCCCCAGGGAAGAGCAGACTGACCGCACTCTTTCAATGTAACACCCCCAGGGAAGAGCAGACTGACTCCACTCTGTCAATGTAACACACCCAGGGAAGAGCAGACTGACCCCACTCTGTCAATGTAACAGACCCAGGGAAGAGCAGACTGACCCCAATCTGTCAGTGTAACACACCCAGGGAAGGCCAGACTGACCCCCCTCTGTCAATGTAACACACCCAGGGAGGAGCAGACCGACCCCACTCTGTCAATGTAACACACCCAGGGAAGAGCAGACTGAACCCACTCTGTCAATGTAACCCACCCAGGAAAGAGCAGACTGACCCCACTCTGTCAATGTAACACTACCAGGAAAGAGCAGACTGACGCCACTGTGTCAATGTAACACACCCAGGGAAGAGCAGACTGACCCCACTCTGTTAATGTTACACACCCAGGGAAGAGCAAACTGATTCCACTCTGTCGATATAACACACCCAGGGAAGAGCAGACTCACCCCACTCTGTCAATGTAACCCACCCAGGGAAGAGCAGACTGACCCTTCTCTGTCAATGTATCACACCCAGGGAAGAGCAGACTGATCCCACTCTGTCAATGTAACACACCCAGGGAACAGCAGACTGACCCTTCTCTGTCAATATAACACACCCAGGGAAGAGCAGACTGACCCCATTCTGTCAATCTAACATACCCAGGGAAGTGCAGACTGACCCCACTCTGTCAATGTAACACACACAGGGAAGAGCAGACTGACCCCACTCTGTCAATGTAACACACAGGCAGGAGCAGACTGACCCCACTCTGTCAATGTAACACACCCTGTAAAGAGCAGACCGACCCCACTCTGTCAATGTAACACACCCAGGGAAGAGCTGACGGACCCCACTCTGTCAATTTAACGCACCCAGGTTTGAGCACACTGACCCCACTCTGTCAATGTAGCCCACCCAGGAAAGAGCAGACTGACCCCACTCTGTCAATGTAACACACAAAGGGATGAGCAGATTGACCCAACTCTGTCAATGCAAACCACTCAGTTAAGAGCAGACTGACCCCAATTGGTCAATGTAACCTTCCCAGGGAAGAGCAAACAGACCGCACTCTGTCAATGGAACACACCCAGGGAAGAGCAGACTGACCCAACTCTGTCAATGTAACACACTCAAGGAAGAACAGACTGACCCCCACTCTGTCAATGTAACACACTCTGTAAAGAGTAGACTGACCCCACTCTGTCAATGTAAAACACACAGGGAAGGGCAGACCGACCCCACTCTGACAATGTAACACACCCAGGGAAGAGAAGACTGACCCTTTTCTGTGAATGCAACACATCCAGGGAAGGGCAGACTGTCCCCATTCTGTTAATTTAACACCCCCAGGGAAGAGCAGACTGACCCCACTCTTTCAATGTAACACCCACAGTGAAGTGCAGACTGACCCCACTCTGTTAATGTAACTCACCCAGGGAAGATCCAACTGACCCCACTCTGTCAATGTAACACATCCAGGGAAGGTCAGACTGACCCCATTCTGTCAATCTAACACACACAGGGAAAAGCAGACTGACCCCACTCTGTCAATGTTACACAGAGTGAATAGCAGACTGACCCCACTCTGTCAATGTAACACACCCAGGGAAGAGCAGACTGACACAACTCTGTCAATGTAACACACCCATGGAAGAACAGACTGACCCCACTATGTCAATGTAACACACCCTGTAAAGAGCAGACTGACCCCACTCTGTCAATGTAACACACACAGGGAAGAGCTGACTGACCCCACTCTGTCAATGTAACACACCCAGGTTTGAGCACACTGACCCCACACTGTCAATGTAACCCACACAGGAAAGAGCAGACTGACCCCACTCTGTCAATGTAACACACACAGGGAAGAGCAGACTGACCCCACTCTGTCGATGTAACACCCCCAGGGAAGAGCAGACTGACCCAGCTCTGTCAATATAACACACCCAGGGAAGAGCAGACTGACCCCATTCTATCAAAGTAATACACGCAGGGAAGAGCAGACAGACCCCACTCTGTCAATGTAACACACACAGTGAAGAGCAGACTGACCTCACTCTGTCAATTTAACACCCCCAGGGAAGAGCAGACTGACCCCACTCTTTCAATGTAACACCCCCAGGGAAGAGCAGACTGACCCCACTCTGTCAATTTAACACCCCCAGGGAAGAGCAGACTGACCCCACTCTGTCAATGTAACCCACCCAGGGAAGAGCAGACTGACCCCACTCTGTCAATGTAAGACCCCCAGGGAAGAGCAGACTGAGCACACTCTGTCAATGTAACACACACAGGAAAGGGCTGACTGACCCCCCTCTGTCAATGTAACACACCCAGGGAAGAGCAGACCGACCCCATTCTGTCAATCTAACACACACAGGGAAGAGCAGACTGACCCCACTCTGTCAATGTTACACCCAGGGAATAGCAGACTGACCCCACTCTGTCAATGTAACCCACCCAGGGAAGAGCAGACTGACCCCATTCTATCAAAGTAACACACCCAGGGAAGAGCAGACTGACCCCACTCTGTCAATGTAACACACAGGGAAGAGCAGACTGACTCCACTCTGTCAATGTAACACACCCAGGGAAGAGCAGACTGACCCAACTCTGTCAATGTAACACACACATGGAAGAACAGACTGACCCCACTCTGTCAATGTAACACACTCTGTAAAGAGCAGACTGACCCCACTCTGTCAATGTAAAACACACAGGGAAGGGCAGACCGACCCTACTCTGACAATGTAACACACCCAGGGAAGAGCAGACTGACCCTTCTCTGTGAATGCAACACATCCAGGGAAGAGCAGACTGACCCCATTCTGTTAATTTAACACCCCCAGGGAAGAGCAGACTGACCCCACTCTTTCAATGTAACACACACAGGGAAGTGCAGACTGACCCCACTCTGTTAATGTAACTCACCCAGGGAAGAGCAGACAGACACAACTCTGTCAATGTAACACACCCATGGAAGAACGGACTGACCCCACTCTGTCAATCTAACACACACAGGGAAGAGCAGACTGACCCCACTCTGTCAATGTAACACACACAGGGAAGAGCTGACTGACCCCACTCTGTCAATTTAATGCACCCAGGTTTGAGCACACTGACCCCACTCTGTCAACGTAACACACACAGGGAAGGGCAGACCAACCTAACTCTGTCAATGTAAGACACCCTGTAAAGAGCAGATATACGCCACTCTGTCAATGTAACACACCCAGGTTTGAGCACACTGACCCCACTCTGTCAATGTAACCCACCCAGGAAAGAGCAGACTGACCCCACTCTGTCAATGTAACACACACAGGGAAGAGCAGACTGACCCCACTCTGTCAATGTAACAAACCCAGGGAAGAGCAGACTGGCCCCACTCTGTCAATAAAACACCCCCAGGGAAGAGCAGACTCACCCCACTCTGTCGATGTAACACCCCCAGGGAAGAGCAGACTGACCCAACTCTGTCAATATAACACACCCAGGGAAGAGCAGACTGACCCCATTCTAGCAAAGTAACACACGCAGGGAAGAGCAGACTGACCCCACTCTGTCACTGTATCACACCCACGGAAGAGCAGACTGACCTCACTCTGTCAATTTAACACCCCCAGGGAAGAGCAGACTGACCGCACTCTTTCAATGTAACACCCCCAGGGAAGAGCAGACTGACTCCACTCTGTCAATGTAAGACCCCCAGGGAAGAGCAGACTGACCCCACTCTGTCAATATAACACACCCAGGGAAGAGCAGACTGACCCCATTCTAGCAAAGTAACACACGCAGGGAAGAGCAGACTGACCCCACTCTGTCACTGTAACACACCCACGGAAGAGCAGACTGACCTCACTCTGTCAATTTAACACCCCCAGGGAAGAGCAGACTGACCGCACTCTTTCAATGTAACACCCCCAGGGAAGAGCAGACTGATTCCACTCTGTCAATGTAACACACACAGGGAAGAGCAGACTGACCCCACTCTGTCAATGTAACAGACCCAGGGAAGAGCAGACTGACCCCAATCTGTCAGTGTAACACACCCAGGGAAGGCCAGACTGACCCCCCTCTGTCAATGTAACACACCCAGGGAACAGCAGACCGACCCCACTCTGTCAATGTAACACACCCAGGGAAGAGCAGACTGAACCCACTCTGTCAATGTAACCCACCCAGGAAAGAGCAGACTGACCCCACTCTGTCAATGTAACACTACCAGGAAAGAGCAGACTGACCCCACTGTGTCAATGTAACACACCCAGGGAAGAGCAGACTGACCCCACTCTGTCAATGAAACTCACATAGGGAAGAGCAGACTTACCCCACTCTGTTAATGTTACACACCCAGGGAAGAGCAAACTGATTCCACTCTGTCGATATAACACACCCAGGGTAGAGCAGACTCACCCCACTCTGTCAATGTAACCCACCCAGGGAAGAGCAGACTGACCCTTCTCTGTCAATGTATCACACCCAGGGAAGAGCAGACTGATCCCACTCTGTCAATGTAACACACCCAGGGAACAGCAGACTGACCCTTCTCTGTCAATATAACACACCCAGGGAAGAGCAGACTGACCCCATTCTGTCAATCTAACACACCCAGGGAAGTGCAGACTGACCCCACTCTGTCAATGTAACACACACAGGGAAGAGCAGACTGACCCCACTCTGTCAATGTAACACACAGGCAGGAGCAGACTGACCCCACTCTGTCAATGTAACACACCCAGGGAAGAGCAGACTGACCCCACTCTGTCAATGTAACACACCCTGTAAAGAGCAGACCGACCCCACTCTGTCAATGTAACACACCCAGGGAAGAGCTGACGGACCCCACTCTGTCAATTTAACGCACCCAGGTTTGAGCACACTGACCCCACTCTGTCAATGTAGCCCACCCAGGAAAGAGCAGACTGACCCCACTCAGTCAATGTAACACACAAAGGGATGAGCAGATTGACCCAACTCTGTCAATGTAACCCACTCAGTTAAGAGCAGACTGACCCCAATCGGTCAATGTAACCTTCCCAGGGAAGAGCAAACAGACCGCACTCTGTCAATGGAACACACCCAGGGAAGAGCAGACTGACCCAACTCTGTCAATGTAACACACTCAAGGAAGAACAGACTGACCCCACTCTGTCAATGTAACACACTCTGTAAAGAGTAGACTGACCCCACTCTGTCAATGTAAAACACACAGGGAAGGGCAGACCGACCCCACTCTGACAATGTAACACACCCAGGGAAGAGAAGACTGACCCTTTTCTGTGAATGCAACACATCCAGGGAAGGGCAGACTGACCCCATTCTGTTAATTTAACACCCCCAGGGAAGAGCAGACTGACCCCACTCTTTCAATGTAACACCCACAGTGAAGTGCAGACTGACCCCACTCTGTTAATGTAACTCACCCAGGGAAGATCCAACTGACCCCACTCTGTCAATGTAACACATCCAGGGAAGGTCAGACTGACCCCATTCTGTCAATCTAACACACACAGGGAAGGCCAGACTGACCCCCCTCTGTCAATGTAACACACCCAGGGAACAGCAGACCGACCCCACTCTGTCAATGTAACACACCCAGGGAAGAGCAGACTGAACCCACTCTGTCAATGTAACCCACCCAGGAAAGAGCAGACTGACCCCACTCTGTCAATGTAACACTACCAGGAAAGAGCAGACTGACCCCACTGTGTCAATGTAACACACCCAGGGAAGAGCAGACTGACCCCACTCTGTCAATGAAACTCACATAGGGAAGAGCAGACTTACCCCACTCTGTTAATGTTACATACCCAGGGAAGAGCAAACTGATTCCACTCTGTCGATATAACACACCCAGGGTAGAGCAGACTCACCCCACTCTGTCAATGTAACCCACCCAGGGAAGAGCAGACTGACCCTTCTCTGTCAATGTATCACACCCAGGGAAGAGCAGACTGATCCCACTCTGTCAATGTAACACACCCAGGGAACAGCAGACTGACCCTTCTCTGTCAATATAACACACCCAGGGAAGAGCAGACTGACCCCATTCTGTCAATCTAACACACCCAGGGAAGTGCAGACTGACCCCACTCTGTCAATGTAACACACACAGGGAAGAGCAGACTGACCCCACTCTGTCAATGTAACACACAGGCAGGAGCAGACTGACCCCACTCTGTCAATGTAACACACCCAGGGAAGAGCAGACTGACCCCACTCTGTCAATGTAACACACCCTGTAAAGAGCAGACCGACCCCACTCTGTCAATGTAACACACCCAGGGAAGAGCTGACGGACCCCACTCTGTCAATTTAACGCACCCAGGTTTGAGCACACTGACCCCACTCTGTCAATGTAGCCCACCCAGGAAAGAGCAGACTGACCCCACTCTGTCAATGTAACACACAAAGGGATGAGCAGATTGACCCAACTCTGTCAATGTAACCCACTCAGTTAAGAGCAGACTGACCCCAATCGGTCAATGTAACCTTCCCAGGGAAGAGCAAACAGACCGCACTCTGTCAATGGAACACACCCAGGGAAGAGCAGACTGACCCAACTCTGTCAATGTAACACACTCAAGGAAGAACAGACTGACCCCACTCTGTCAATGTAACACACTCTGTAAAGAGTAGACTGACCCCACTCTGTCAATGTAAAACACACAGGGAAGGGCAGACCGACCCCACTCTGACAATGTAACACACCCAGGGAAGAGAAGACTGACCCTTTTCTGTGAATGCAACACATCCAGGGAAGGGCAGACTGACCCCATTCTGTTAATTTAACACCCCCAGGGAAGAGCAGACTGACCCCACTCTTTCAATGTAACACCCACAGTGAAGTGCAGACTGACCCCACTCTGTTAATGTAACTCACCCAGGGAAGATCCAACTGACCCCACTCTGTCAATGTAACACATCCAGGGAAGGTCAGACTGACCCCATTCTGTCAATCTAACACACACAGGGAAGAGCAGACTGACCCCACTCTGTTAATGTTACACACAGTGAATAGCAGACTGACCCCACTCTGTCAATGTAACACACCCAGGGAAGAGCAGACAGACCCCACTCTGTCAATGTAACACACAAAGTGAATAGCAGACTGACCTCACTCTGTCAATTTAACACCCCCAGGGAAGAGCAGACTGACCCCACTCTTTCAATGTAACACCCCCAGGGAAGAGCAGACTGACCCCGCTCTGTCAATTTAACACCCCCAGGGAAGAGCAGACTGACCCCACTCTGTCAATGTAACCCACCCAGGGAAGAGCAGACTGACCCCACTCTGTCAATGTAAGACCCCCAGGGAAGAGCAGCCTGAGCACACTCTGTCAATGTAACACACACAGGGAAGGGCAGACTGACCCCCCTCTGTCAATGTAGCACACCCAGGGAAGAGCAGACTGACCCCAACCTGTCAATGTAACACACCCAGGAAAGAGCAGACTGAGCACACTCTGTCAATGTAACACCGCCAGGGAAGATCAGACTGACCCCACACTGTCAATGTAACACACCCAGGGAAGAGCAGACTGACCCCAATCTGTCAATGTAACTCAAAAAGGGAAGAGCAGACTGACCCCACTCTGTCAATGTAACACACCCAGGGAAGAGCAGACTGACCCCACTCTGTCAATTTAAGACACCCAGGGAATAGCACACTGACCCCTCTCTGTCAATGTAACCCACCCAGGAAAGAGCAGACTGACCCCACTCTGTCAATGTAACACTACCAGGAAAGAGCAGACTGACCCCACTGTGTCAATGTAACACACCCAGTGAAGAGCAGACTGACCCCACTCTGTCAATATAACACACCCAGTGAAGAGCAGACTGACCCCACTCTGTCAATATAACACACCCAGGGAAGAGCAGACTGGCCCCACTCTGTCAATGTAACACACCCAGGGAAGAGCAGACTGACCGAACTCTGTCAATGTAACACACCCAGGGAAGAGCAGACTGACCCCATTCCATCAAAGTAACACACCCAGGGAAGAGCAGACTGACCCCACTCTGTCAATGTAACACACTCTGTAAAGAGCAGACTGACCCCACTCTGTCAATGTAAAACACACAGGGAAGGGCAGACCGACCCTACTCTGACAATGTAACACACCCAGGGAAGAGCAGACTGACCCTTCTCTGTGAATGCAACACATCCAGGGAAGAGCAGACTGACCCCATTCTGTTAATTTAACACCCCCAGGGAAGAGCAGACTGACCCCACTCTTTCAATGTAACACACACAGGGAAGTGCAGACTGACCCCACTCTGTTAATGTAACTCACCCAGGGAAGAGCAGACAGACACAACTCTGTCAATGTAACACACCCATGGAAGAACGGACTGACCCCACTCTGTCAATCTAACACACACAGGGAAGAGCAGACTGACCCCACTCTGTCAATGTAACACACACAGGGAAGAGCTGACTGACCCCACTCTGTCAATTTAATGCACCCAGGTTTGAGCACACTGACCCCACTCTGTCAACGTAACACACACAGGGAAGGGCAGACCAACCTAACTCTGTCAATGTAAGACACCCTGTAAAGAGCAGATATACGCCACTCTGTCAATGTAACACACCCAGGTTTGAGCACACTGACCCCACTCTGTCAATGTAACCCACCCAGGAAAGAGCAGACTGACCCCACTCTGTCAATGTAACACACACAGGGAAGAGCAGACTGACCCCACTCTGTCAATGTAACAAACCCAGGGAAGAGCAGACTGGCCCCACTCTGTCAATAAAACACCCCCAGGGAAGAGCAGACTCACCCCACTCTGTCGATGTAACACCCCCAGGGAAGAGCAGACTGACCCAACTCTGTCAATATAACACACCCAGGGAAGAGCAGACTGACCCCATTCTAGCAAAGTAACACACGCAGGGAAGAGCAGACTGACCCCACTCTGTCACTGTAACACACCCACGGAAGAGCAGACTGACCTCACTCTGTCAATTTAACACCCCCAGGGAAGAGCAGACTGACCGCACTCTTTCAATGTAACACCCCCAGGGAAGAGCAGACTGACTCCACTCTGTCAATGTAAGACCCCCAGGGAAGAGCAGACAGACCCCACTCTGTCAATATAACACACCCAGGGAAGAGCAGACTGGCCCCACTCTGTCAATAAAACACCCCCAGGGAAGAGCAGACTCACCCCACTCTGTCGATGTAACACCCCCAGGGAAGAGCAGACTGACCCAACTCTGTCAATATAACACACCCAGGGAAGAGCAGACTGACCCCATTCTAGCAAAGTAACACACGCAGGGAAGAGCAGACTGACCCCACTCTGTCACTGTAACACACCCACGGAAGAGCAGACTGACCTCACTCTGTCAATTTAACACCCCCAGGGAAGAGCAGACTGACCGCACTCTTTCAATGTAACACCCCCAGGGAAGAGCAGACTGACTCCACTCTGTCAATGTAACACACACAGGGAAGAGCAGACTGACCCCACTCTGTCAATGTAACAGACCCAGGGAAGAGCAGACTGACCCCAATCTGTCAGTGTAACACACCCAGGGAAGGCCAGACTGACCCCCCTCTGTCAATGTAACACACCCAGGGAACAGCAGACCGACCCCACTCTGTCAATGTAACACACCCAGGGAAGAGCAGACTGAACCCACTCTGTCAATGTAACCCACCCAGGAAAGAGCAGACTGACCCCACTCTGTCAATGTAACACTACCAGGAAAGAGCAGACTGACCCCACTGTGTCAATGTAACACACCCAGGGAAGAGCAGACTGACCCCACTCTGTCAATGAAACTCACATAGGGAAGAGCAGACTTACCCCACTCTGTTAATGTTACACACCCAGGGAAGAGCAAACTGATTCCACTCTGTCGATATAACACACCCAGGGTAGAGCAGACTCACCCCACTCTGTCAATGTAACCCACCCAGGGAAGAGCAGACTGACCCTTCTCTGTCAATGTATCACACCCAGGGAAGAGCAGACTGATCCCACTCTGTCAATGTAACACACCCAGGGAACAGCAGACTGACCCTTCTCTGTCAATATAACACACCCAGGGAAGAGCAGACTGACCCCATTCTGTCAATCTAACACACCCAGGGAAGTGCAGACTGACCCCACTCTGTCAATGTAACACACACAGGGAAGAGCAGACTGACCCCACTCTGTCAATGTAACACACAGGCAGGAGCAGACTGACCCCACTCTGTCAATGTAACACACCCAGGGAAGAGCAGACTGACCCCACTCTGTCAATGTAACACACCCTGTAAAGAGCAGACCGACCCCACTCTGTCAATGTAACACACCCAGGGAAGAGCTGACGGACCCCACTCTGTCAATTTAACGCACCCAGGTTTGAGCACACTGACCCCACTCTGTCAATGTAGCCCACCCAGGAAAGAGCAGACTGACCCCACTCTGTCAATGTAACACACAAAGGGATGAGCAGATTGACCCAACTCTGTCAATGTAACCCACTCAGTTAAGAGCAGACTGACCCCAATCGGTCAATGTAACCTTCCCAGGGAAGAGCAAACAGACCGCACTCTGTCAATGGAACACACCCAGGGAAGAGCAGACTGACGCAACTCTGTCAATGTAACACACTCAAGGAAGAACAGACTGACCCCACTCTGTCAATGTAACACACTCTGTAAAGAGTAGACTGACCCCACTCTGTCAATGTAAAACACACAGGGAAGGGCAGACCGACCCCACTCTGACAATGTAACACACCCAGGGAAGAGAAGACTGACCCTTTTCTGTGAATGCAACACATCCAGGGAAGGGCAGACTGACCCCATTCTGTTAATTTAACACCCCCAGGGAAGAGCAGACTGACCCCACTCTTTCAATGTAACACCCACAGTGAAGTGCAGACTGACCCCACTCTGTTAATGTAACTCACCCAGGGAAGATCCAACTGACCCCACTCTGTCAATGTAACACATCCAGGGAAGGTCAGACTGACCCCATTCTGTCAATCTAACACACACAGGGAAGAGCAGACTGACCCCACTCTGTTAATGTTACACACAGTGAATAGCAGACTGACCCCACTCTGTCAATGTAACACACCCAGGGAAGAGCAGACAGACCCCACTCTGTCAATGTAACACACACAGTGAATAGCAGACTGACCTCACTCTGTCAATTTAACACCCCCAGGGAAGAGCAGACTGACCCCACTCTTTCAATGTAACACCCCCAGGGAAGAGCAGACTGACCCCGCTCTGTCAATTTAACACCCCCAGGGAAGAGCAGACTGACCCCACTCTGTCAATGTAACCCACCCAGGGAAGAGCAGACTGACCCCACTCTGTCAATGTAAGACCCCCAGGGAAGAGCAGACTGAGCACACTCTGTCAATGTAACACACACAGGGAAGGGCAGACTGACCCCCCTCTGTCAATGTAGCACACCCAGGGAAGAGCAGACTGACCCCAACCTGTCAATGTAACACACCCAGGAAAGAGCAGACTGAGCACACTCTGTCAATGTAACACCGCCAGGGAAGATCAGACTGACCCCACACTGTCAATGTAACACACCCAGGGAAGAGCAGACTGACCCCAATCTGTCAATGTAACTCAAAAAGGGAAGAGCAGACTGACCCCACTCTGTCAATGTAACACACCCAGGGAAGAGCAGACTGACCCCACTCTGTCAATTTAAGACACCCAGGGAATAGCACACTGACCCCTCTCTGTCAATGTAACCCACCCAGGAAAGAGCAGACTGACCCCACTCTGTCAATGTAACACTACCAGGAAAGAGCAGACTGACCCCACTGTGTCAATGTAACACACCCAGTGAAGAGCAGACTGACCCCACTCTGTCAATATAACACACCCAGTGAAGAGCAGACTGACCCCACTCTGTCAATATAACACACCCAGGGAAGAGCAGACTGGCCCCACTCTGTCAATGTAACACACCCAGGGAAGAGCAGACTGACCGAACTCTGTCAATGTAACACACCCAGGGAAGAGCAGACTGACCCCATTCCATCAAAGTAACACACCCAGGGAAGAGCAGACTGACACCACTCTGTCACTGTAACACACCCAGGGAAGAGCAGACTGACCCCACTCTGTCAATTTAACACCACCAGGGAAGAGCAGACTGACCCCACTCTGTCAATGTCAGACCCCCAGGAAAGAGCAGACTGAGCATACTCTGTCAATGTAATACACCCAGGGAAGAGCCGACCGACCCCAGTCTGTCAATGTAACTCAAAAAGGGAAGAGCAGACTGACCCCACTCTGTCAATGTAACACACCCAGGGAAGAGCAGACTGACCCCACTCTGTCAATGTAACACACCCAGGGAAGAGCAGACCGACCCCAATCTGTCAATGTAACTCAAAAAGGGAAGAGCAGACTGACCCCACTCTGTCAATGTAACCCACCCAGGGAAGAGCAGACTGACCCTTCTCTGTCAATGTATCACACCCAGGGAAGGGCAGACTGAACCCATTCTGTCAATCTAACACACCGAGGGAACAGCAGACTGACCCTTCTCTGTCAATGTAACACACACAGGGAAGAGCAGACTGACCCAACTCTCTCAAAGTAACACACAGGGAAGAGCAGACTGATCACACTCTGTCAATGTAACACACACAGGGCAGGGCAGACTGACCCCCCTCTGTCAATGTAACAGACCCAGGGAAGAGCAGACTGACCCCAATTGGTCAGTGGAACCCACCAAGGAAAGGGCAGACTGACCCCCCTCTGTCAATGTAACACCCCCAGGGAAGAGCAGACTGACCCCACTCTGTCAATGTAATACACCCAGGGAAGAGCCGACCGACCCCAGTCTGTCAATGTAATTCAAAAAGGGAAGAGCAGACTGACCCCACTCTGTCAATGTAACACACCCAGGGAAGAGCAGACTGACCCCACTCTGTCAATGTAACACACCCAGGGAAGAGCAGACCGACCCCAATCTGTCAATGTAACTCAAAAAGGGAAGAGCAGACTGACCCCACTCTGTCAATGTAACCCACCCAGGGAAGAGCAGACTGACCCTTCTCTGTCAATGTATCACACCCAGGGAAGGGCAGACTGAACCCATTCTGTCAATCTAACACACCGAGGGAACAGCAGACTGACCCTTCTCTGTCAATGTAACACACACAGGGAAGAGCAGACTGACCCAACTCTCTCAAAGTAACACACAGGGAAGAGCAGACTGACCCCCCTCTGTCAATGTAACACACCCAGGGAAGAGCAGACTGACCCAACTCTGTCAATGTAACACACCCATGGAAGAACAGACTGACCCCACTCTGTCAATGTAACACACCCTGTAAAAGCAGACTGACCCCACTCTGTCAATGTAACACACTCTGTAAAGGGCAGACTGACCCCACTCTGTCAATGTAAAACACACAGGGAAGGGCAGACCGACCCCACTCTGTCAATGTAACACACCCAGGGAAGAGCTGACGGACCCCACTCTGTCAATTTAACGCACCCAGGTTTGAGCACACTGACTCCACTCTGTCAATGTAGCCCACCCAGGAAAGAGCAGACTGACCCCACTCTGTCAATGTAACACACACAGGGAAGAGCAGACTGACCCAACTCTGTCAATGTAACCCACTCAGTTAAGAGCAGACTGACCCCACTCGGTCAATGTAACCTTCCCAGGGAAAAGCAAACAGACCGCACTCTGTCAATGGAACACACCCAGGGAAGAGCAGACGGACCCAACTCTGTCAATGTAACACACTTAGGGAAGAACAGACTGACCCCACTCTGTCAATGTAACACACTCTGTAAAGAGCAGACTGACCCCACTCTGTCAATGTAAAACACACAGGGAAGGGCAGACCGACCCCACTCTGACAATGTAACACACCCAGGGAAGAGCAGACTGACCCCATTCTGTTAATTTAACACCCCGATTAAAGAGCAGACTGACCCCACTCTTTCAATGTAACACCCACAGGGAAGTGCAGACTGAGCCCACTCTGTCAATGTAACACATCCAGGGAAGGGCAGACTGACCCCATTCTGTCATTCTAACACACACAGGGAAGAGCAGACTGACCCCACTCTGTCAATGTTACACACAGGGAATAGCAGACTGACCCCACTCTGTCAATGTAACACACCCAGGGAAGAACAGACTGACACAACTCTGTCAATGTAACACACCCATGGAAGAACAGACTGACCCCACTATGTCAATGTAACACACCCTGTAAAGAGCAGACTGACCCCACTCTGTCAATGTAACACACACAGGGAAGAGCTGATTGAGCCCACTTTGTCAATTGAACGCACCCAGGTTTGAGCACACTGACCCCACTCTGTCAACGTAACACACACAGGGAAGGGCAGACCAACCTAACTCTGTCAATGTAACACAACCTGTAAAGAGCAGACTGACCCCACTCTGTCAATGTAACAGACCCAGGTTTGAGCACACTGACCCCACTCTGTCACTGTAACCCACCCAGGAAAGAGCAGACTGACCCCACTCTGTCAATGTAACACACACAGGGAAGAGCAGACTGACGCCACTCTGTCAATGTAACACACCCAGGGTAGAGCAGACTGACCCCACTCTGTCAATACAACACACCCAGGGAATAGCAGACTGGCCACACTCTTTCAATACAACACCCCCAGGCAAGAGCAGACTGACCCCGCTCTGTCGATGTAACACCCCCAGAGAAGAGCAGACTGACCCAACTCTGTCAATATAACACACCCCGGGAAGAGCAGACTGACCCCATTCTATCAAAGTAACACACCCAGGGAAGAGCAGACTGACACCACTCTGTCAATGTAACACACCCAGTGAAGAGCAGACTGACCTCACTCTGTCAATTTAACACCCCCAGGGAAGAGCAGACTGACCCCACTCTTTCAATGTAACACACCCAGGGAAGAGCAGACTGACCCCACTCTGTCAATTTAACACCCCCAGGGAAGAGCAGACTGACCCCACTCTTTCAATGTAACACCCCCAGGGAAGAGCAGACTGACCCCACTCTGTCAATGTAAGACCCCCAGGGATGAGCAGACTGAGCACACTCTGTCAATGTAACACACACAGGGAAGTGCAGACTGACCCCACTCTGTCAATGTAACAGACGCAGGGAAGAGCAGACTGACCTCACTCTGTCAATGTAACACACCCAGGGAAGAGCAGACTGACCCCAATCTGTCAATGTAACACACCCAGGGAAGGGCAGACTGACCCCCCTCTGTCAATGTAACACACCCAGGGAAGAGCAGACCGACCCCACTCTGTCAATGTAACACACCCAGGGAAGCGCACACTGACCCCACTCTGTCAACGTAACCCAGCCAGGAAAGTGCAGACTGACCCCACTCTGTCAATGTAACACACTCAGGGAGGAGCAGACTGACCCCATTCTGTCAATGGAACACACCCAGGGAAGAGCAGACTGACCCCAATCTGTCGATGTAACTCAAAAAAGGAAGAGCAGACTGACCCCGCTCTGTCAATGTAACACACCCAGGGAAGAGTAGACTGACCCCACTCTGTCAATGTAACACTACCAGGAAAGAGCAGACTGACCCCACTGTGTCAATGTAACACACCCAGGGAAGAGCAGACTGACCCCACTCTGTCAATGAAACTCACAAAGGGAAGAGCAGAATGACACCACTCTGTCAATGTAACACACCCAGGGAAGAGCAGAATGACCCCACTCTGTCAATGTAACACACCCAGGGAAGAGCAGACTGACCCCACTCCGTCAATGTAACACACCGAGGGAAGCGCAGACTGACCACACTCTGACAATGTAACACACCCAGGGAAGAGCAGACTGACCCCACTCTGTCAATGTAACACACCCAGGGAATCGCAGAATGACCTCACTCTTTCAATGTAACACACCCAGGGAAGAGAAGACAGACCTCACTCTGCCAATGTAACCCACCCAGGGTTGAGCAGTCTGACCCAAGTCTGTTAATGTAACCCAACCAGGGAAGAGCAGAATGAACTCACTCTGTCAATGTAACACACCAAGGCAAGAACAGACATACCCCACTCTGTCAAAGTAACACACCCAGGGAAGAGCAGACTGACCCCACTCTGTCAATGTAACCCACACAAGGAAGAGCAGATAGACCCCACTCTGTTAATGTAACACACCCGGGGAAGAGCAGACTGACCCCACTCTGTCAATGTAACCCACCCAGGGAAGAGCAAACTGATTCCACTCTGTCGATATAACACACCCAGGGAAGAGCAGACTCACCCCACTCTGTCAATGTAACACACCCAGGGAAGAGCAGACTGACCCCACTCTGTCAATGTCACACACCCAGGGAAGAGCAGACTGACCTCACTCTGTCAATGTAACACACCCAGGGAAGAGCAGACTCACCCCACTCTGTCAATGTAACACAGCCAGGGAAGGACAGACGGACCCCACTCTGTCAATGTATCACACCCAGGGAAGAGCAGACTGACCCCACTCTGTCAATGTAACACACCCAGGGAAGAACAGACGGACCCCACTCTGTCAATGTATCACACCCAGGGAAGAGCAGACTGACCCCACTCTGTCAATGTAGCCCACGCAGGGAAGAGCAGACTGACCCCACTCTGTCAATGTAACACACCCAGGGAAGAGCAGACTGACCCCACTCTGTCAATGTAACACACCCAGGGAAGAACAGACGGACCCCACTCTGTCAATGTATCACACCCAGGGAAGAGCAGACTGACCCCACTCTGTCAATGTAGCCCACCCAGGGAAGAGCAGACTGACCCCACTCTGTCAATGTAACACACCCAGGGAAGAGCAGACGGACCCCACTCTGTCAATGTAGCCCACCCAGGGAAGAGCACACTGACCCCACTCTGTCAATGTAGCCCACCCAGGGAAGGGCTGACTGACCCCACTCTGTCAATGTAACACACCCAGGGAAGATCAGACTGACCTCACTCTGTCAATGTAACACACCCAGGGAAGATCAGACTGACCTCACTCTGTCAATGTAACACACCCAGGGAAGAGCAGACTGACCCCACTCTGTCAATGTAACACACCCAGGAAAGAGCAGACTGACCCCACTCTGACAATCTAACTCACACAGGCTCGAGGAGATGATCCAAGAGATGAACTGATGGCCGGTTCAATCCAGAATTTAGGGTCTCGAACACAGTGTCAGAGAGTTTGGTGTGGCCGGGTGAATCCCTGGGTTAGAGACTGGAATAAAGTATCTGGGAGTGTGTGATAGGCCGGATTAATCCATGCATTACGGTGTGGAACACAGTGTCTGAGAGTGAGGGATTGGCCGGACTAATCCAGGGGTTAGGATCTGGAACAAAGTGCCTGAGAGTGTGGGATAGGCCGGAATAATCCAGGGCTTAGGGTCTGGACCAAAGTGCTGGTAAGTGTGGGATAGGCCGGATTAATGCATGGGTTCGCGTATGGAACACAGTGGCTGAGGGTGTGGGATAGGCCGGAACAATCCAGGGGTTAGTGTCTGGAACACAGCGGCTGAGGGTGTGGAGTTGGCCGGAATAGTCCAGGGGTTAGTGTCTAACACAGTGTCTGAGAGTGTGGGATGGGCCGGAATAATCCATAGGTTCGGGTCTGGAACACAGTGTCTGAGAGTGTGGGGTAGGCCGGAAGATTCCAGGGATTAGGGTCTGGAACAAAGAACCTGAGAGTGTGGGAGAGGCCGGATTAATCCAGGGGTTAGGGCCTGGAACACAGTGTCTGAGAGTGTAGGATAGGCCCGGTCTATCCAGGGGTTAGGATCTGGAACACAATTTCTGAGAGTGTGGGATCGGTCGGATTAATCCAGGTGTTGAGGTCTGGGACACAGCATTTGAGAGTGTGGGATAGACTGAATTAATGCAGGAGTTACGGTCTGGAACACTGTGCCTGAGAGTATGGGATAGGCCAGGTCAATCCAGGGGTTAGGGTCTGGAACACAGTGTCTGAGGGTGTAGGATAGGCTGGATGAATCCAGCAGTGTGGGTCTGGAATTCAGTGTCTGCGGGAGTAGGATAGGCCGGATTAATCCAGGGATTAGGGTCTGGTACAAAGTGCCGGAACGTGTGGGGAAGGCCGATTCAATCCCGGGTTTAGAGTCTGGAACAAATTATTTAGGAGTGTGGGATGGGCCGGATTAATCCAGGGGTTAGAGTCTGGAACACAGGGTGTCTGAGAGTGTGGGTACGCCGGATTAATCCAGGGATTAGGGTCTGGAACAAAGTGCATGAGAGTTTGGGGGGGCCGTAATAATCCAGGTGTTAGGGTCTGGAATGCAGTGCTTGAGAGAGTGGGATAGGTTGGATTAATCCAGGGGTTAGTGTCTGAAACACAGTGCCTGAGAGTGTGTATTGACTGGATTAATCCAGGGGTTAGGGTCTGGAACACAGTGTCAGAGAGTTTGGGGAGGCCGGGTCAATCCAGGGGTTAGGGTCTGGAATACATTGTCTGAGTTTATGGGATAGACCAGATTAATCCAGGGGTTAGGGTCTGGAACACAGTGTGTGAGTGTGGGATAGACCGGAATATTCCAGGAGTTAGGGTCTGGAATGCAGTGCTTGAGAGAGTGGGATAGGTCGGATTAATCCAGGGGTTAGTGTCTGAAACACAGTGCCTGAGAGAGTGGGATAGGCCGGATTAATGCAGGAGTTAGCGTCTGGAACACAGTGTCTGAGAGTGTGTATTGACTGGATTAATCCATGGGTTGGGGTCTGGAACACAGTGTATGAGCGTGAGGGATAGGCCGGATTAATCCAGGTGTGAAGGTCTGGGACACAACGTTTGAGAGTGTGGGATAGGCTGGATTAATGCAGGAGTTAGGGTCTGGAACACAGTGTCTGAGAGTGTGGGGACACCGGGTCTATCCAGGCGTTAGGGTCTGGAACACAGTGTCTGAGAGAGTGGGATAGGCCGGATTAATGCAGGAGTTAGCGTCTGGAACACAGTGTCTGAGAGAGTGGGATAGGCCGGATTAATCCAGGGGTTACGGTCTGGAACACAGTGTCTGAGAGTGTAGGATAGGCCGGGTCAATCCAGGGGTTAGGGTCTGCAACACAGTGCGGGAGTAGGATAGGCAGGATTAATCCAGGGGTTACGGTCTGGAACACAGTGTCTGAGAGCGTGGGATAGGCCGGATTAATCCAGCGGTTTGGGTCTGGAATACAGTGCGGGAGTAGGATAGGCAGGATTAATCCAGGGGTTAGGGTCTGGTACAGAGTTCCGGAAAGTGTGGAGAAGGCCGATTCAATCCCGGGGTTAGAGTCTGGAACAAAGTACCTGGGAGTGTGGGATAGGCCGGATTAATCAAGGCATTAGGGTCTGGAACACAGTGTCTGAGAGTGTGGGGTAGGCCGGAATAATCCAGGGGTTAGGGTCTGGAACACAGTGTCTGAGAGTGTGCGGTAGGCCGGAATAATCCAGGGGTTAGGGTCTGGAACACAGTGCCTGAGAGTGTGGGGTAGGCCGGAATAATCCAGGGTTTTGGTCTGGAACACAGTGTCTGAGAGTGTGGGATAGGTCGTATTAATCCAGGGGCTAGGCTCTGGAACAAAGAGCCTGAGAGTGTGGGGGTGGCCGGAATAGTCCAGGATTTAGGGTCTGGAACAGTGTCTGAGAGTGTGGGATAGACCGGGTCAATCCAATGGTTAGTGTCTGGAACACAGTCCCTGAGACTGTGGGATAGGCCGGATTAATCCAGGGGTTAGGGTCTGCATCACAGTGCCTCAGAGTGTGGAATGGGCTGGATTAAACCCGGCCTTAGGGTCTCGAACACAGTGCCTGAGAGTCTGGGGGAGGCCGCAAAATCCAGGGATTAGATCTGAAACACAGTGTCTAAGAGTGTGTTGGAGGCCGGGTCAATCCAGGGGTTAGGGTCTGGAACAGTGTCTGACAGTGTGTGATAGGCCAGATTAATCCAGGGGTTAGGTCCTAGAACACAGTGTCTGAGAGAGTGGGATAGGCCAGATTAATCCAAGGGTTAGGGTCTGGAATACAATGTCTGAGAATGTGGGATAGGCCGGATTAATCCAGGGGTTAGGGTCTGGAACAGTGTCTGACAGTGTGTGATAGGCCAGATTAATCCAGGGGTTAGGTCCTAGAACACAGTGTCTGAGAGAGTGGGATAGGCCAGATTAATCCAAGGGTTAGGGTCTGGAATACAATGTCTGAGAATGTGGGATAGGCCGGATTAATCCAGGGGTTAGGGTCTGGAACAGTGTCTGACAGTGTGTGATAGGCCAGATTAATCCAGGGGTTAGGTCCTAGAACACAGTGTCTGAGAGAGTGGGATAGGCCAGATTAATCCAGGGGTTAGGGTCTGGAATACAATGTCTGAGATTGTGGGATAGGCCCGGTCAATCCAGGGTTTACATTCTGGAACAAAATGTCTGAGAGTGTGTGATTGGTCGGATTAATCAAGGGGTTAGAGTCTGGAACACAGTGCCTGAGAGAGTGGGATAGGCCGGATTAATCCAAGGGTTAGGTTCTGGAAAACAGTGTCTGAGAGAGTGGGATAGGCCGGGTCAATCCAGGAATTAGGGTCTGGAACACTGTGCCTGAGAGTGTGGGATAGGCCAGATTAATCCGGGGTTAGGGTCAGGAACACAGTGCCTGAGAATGTGGGCTAGGCCGGATTAATCCAGGGGTTTGTGTCTGGATTATAGTACTTGTGAGAGTGGCGTAGGTCGGAATAATCCAGGGATTAGTGTCTGGAACACGGGTCTGAGGGTGTGGGATAGGCCAGATTTATCCAAGGGCTAGGCTCTGGAATACAGTATCTGAGAGTGTGGAATAGGCGCGATTAATCCATGGGTTAGGGTCTGGAACACAGTGTCAGAGAGTTTGGGGAGGCCGGGTCAATCCATGGGTTAGGGTCTGGAATACAATGTCTGAGTTTATGGGATAGACTGGATTAATCCATGCGTTAGGGTCTGGAACACAGTGTGTGAGTGTGGGATAGGCCGGAATATTCCAGGATTTAGGGTCTGGAAAGCAGTGCTTGAGAGAGTGGGATAGGTCGGATTAATCCAGGGTTTGTTGTCTGGAATACACTTTTAGAGAGTGTGGGTTAGGCTAAATTAATCCAGGGGTTAGGGTCAGTACACAGTGCCCGAGGGTGTGGGATAGGCAGGGTCAATCCAGTGGTTAGGGTCTGGAACACAGTGCCTGAGAGAGTGGGATAGGCTGGATTAATCCAGGGGTTAGGGACTGGAACAGAGTGTCTGACATTGTTGGATAGGCCAGATTAATCCAGAGTTTAGTGTCTGCAACAAAGTGCCTGAGAGAGTAGGATAGGCAGGATTAATACAGGGAATAGAGTCTGGAACACAGTGCTTGAGAGAGTGGGATAGGCCGGACTAATCCATGAGTTAGGGACTGGAACACAGTTCCTGAGAGAGTGGGATAGGTCGGACTAATCCAGCAGTTAGTGTCTGGAACACAGTTCCTGAGAGAGTGGGATAGGTCGGATTAATCCAGGTGTTAGGATCTGGAACATAGTGCTTGAGAATGTGGATTTGGTCGGATTAATCCAGGGGTTAGGGTCTGGAACACAGTGTCTGAGAGTGTGGGATAGGCCGGATTAATCCAGGGGCTAGGGTCTGGAACACAGTGTCTGAGAGTGTAGGATCGGCCCATTCTATCAACGAGTTACGTTCTGGAACACAATGTCTGAGAGTGTGGGATTGTTCGGATTAATCCAGGGATTAGGGTCTAGAACACAGTGTCCGAGAATGTTTGGGATAGGCCGGATTAATCCAGGACGTAGGTTCTGGAATGCGGTGTCTGCGAGTGTGGGTGTGCTGGATTAATCCAATGGTTAGGTTTGAGAAGACAGTGCCTGAGAGAGTGGGATAGGTTGGATTAATCCAGGGTTTAGTGTCTGGAATACAGTGTCAGAGAATGTGGGGTTGGCCGGGTTAATCCAGTGGTTAGGGTCTGGAATACAGTGTCTGAGAGAGTGGGATAGGTTGGATTAATCCAGAGTTTAGTGTCTGGAATACAGTGTCAGAGAATGTGGGGTTGGCCGGGTTAATCCAGTGGTTAGGGTGTGGAACACAGTGTCTGATAGTGTGGGGTTGGCCGGATTAATCCAGTGGTTAGGGTCTGGAACTATGAGAAACAAAGCTCACACACTTCAATAATTGCAGTCCGAGACAAAATCTGAATCAGTAGTGTCCTTTATTTTACTCTTGCAAGAGGGTGTGATGTCCAGTGTCTACAAGGCAAGGGACATACACACCCCAAATTCAATTCATACACAATATTTATATAATTTGGTTTCTTTTGTTTTTCATTGCTCCTCCCCTGTTTACATCGTCCACTTCCCTAAGACCGACCCCCATTACCCCTGTTTATCTCTTGCCTTATCCGGCCTTGTCTGTGACAAAATGCTTATTTCTGGCCTCACAAGGCCATTTGACCTCATCCTGCTGTAGGTCATTGTTAGGCATATTCTTTCTTCACCATTATCTACTCCCTTCATCTGTACCTTCCCCTGATCCCTATGACCCTTTTAATTGGGGTTTGTTCCTGTGTCTCTGTAAAAGTGGGAAACAGATGTTTATATCTCCTGTTTGTACAGGCGTATCTAGCTGAACTTCCTCCCCTCACAGCATCTTATCTATTCGCCTGTAATATCTACCATTGTTTTGCAGTCACGTTTCATTCTTGCATACAATTTTAGCTAATACAAAAACAATTATGTATTTCCTCCACATCGTTTCCATTCTTGTTGACTCAGCTCTTGGCTAAAACAATTACACACTGGTGTGAGTTTTTTTTGCCTTGTACAAGTAAATGGAATTGCAGAAGTAACACTAGTTTTCCCACATCCCACAATTTCCCCATTTTCTTTAATTACCATTTGTTACCTTCTGCAATTTTTCTTTTAAGCATCGCCCCCGAAATTCACAAGCATCATTCCGGAGATTTCATCCATCTTGGTCTCACTCATCCCCTCATTATTTAGTCGATAAAGTTCCCCTGCCTGATTCCCTTTTAGGGGCATCTGTTTCATTAAGGCTGTCTCAATCAGTCTTTGGGTGAGTCCTCGTATACAGGGTATGATACAACAGCCAGTGGCTACCAACACCCCGGCTACTACTGTCAGGGAAGGAAGGATGGAAACCACCACCCCCCTTCCATTTTCCAAACCAGGATTCAAGCCATCCCGTGAGAGATGTGTCTACTCCCGAATTCTCAGCCTGTTCATCTGCTAAGGGAGTCAATCCCCTTAAGGCCCGAGTGATTGAACCATCAGGTGCAGTGTTATTAGGAATAAAGGTGCACCAGCTTCCTCCTAACATCACACACACACACCCTTTTCCCGCTAGAATCATCTCAAGGGCCATTCTATTTTCCCATGCCATCCCACTTGTCACATCAAGCTGGTCTGATATTCCTTTAACCACATCTCTTGTATAATTTATAAATCACTGTTGATTATAGAAAATGTAATTTATCCAATCTATATTTTTATTAATTGTTACCCACCAGAAGAGAGCTGACTCAAAGCCTGCTGCAATCTGGTTACGAGCCTTGAATTCATCAGGTACCCCCCCGCCCCAGGGACTCCTACAGAATCGAGATAAATCCTATCATTGAAAGAAGTGTCTAACAGTGATCTCTTACCCCTTCTCTTTTTCCCTAGTAGCTTTTCCTTCTCAAATGCCAGGGTAAATGGAATTGCCAACTGTACAATTCCACATATCCCTCTCCAATCCAGAGGGAGGGTGGGTCTCTATATTTTGCCTCCACAGTCCCACCACAGATCCACTCGGGGAACCTTCAGTGCTGAGTAGTTCCCTCCCTTCTCCGTTTCAGTAACATCCTTAATCTCTGTACATAATTTCAGCTCCCCCCAAGTCTCCAGACCGATTTGTACCTCGTCTACACACACACCACGTGTGATTTCTGACTGTGGCTGGAAACGTGGGGGGGGGTGGGGGTTTTGAGTCTTTCTTCTCCAAGGGAGGGAACATCAGAGATAGGGAGGTACAGTTCCGATCATTCCATGCAGTCTCATCCTGATACAGGGCTATCATACATTCCATGCCCTTCCTGTCTCCCTTCCACCCGAGCGGAAAGGGAACCACCTGGGTCACTGTCCGACCAGAGGCACATACATAACAATTGGTCTTGTTCAGACTTTTTACAGGATACTTTACCCATTCAACCCCGTACCCAGTTTCTATTTCGATGGTCTGTTTTAAGTCCTTTTCCTGTGTAATTTTTACTACTTTAGGGTCATTGGGAGGGGTGACGCAGTAGTTCTGCCCGTTTTCCCTGTCCTACGCTAATTCAAAAACAACAGCCCAAGAAATCCTTCCCATTTGCTTTCATTTCTATCCCAAATGTTTCATTTAATTGTATCTCATAGGTGCCCCCCCTACCCCCCACCCCCAGAATTGCTCTGTGCCATGTGTTTTTTTTTATCATTAAGTATATTGGGTTACACTTTTTATCAGGACAATCGAGAGCTGGTCGGACGGGGGCCCGGTGTACTGTGACGAGACCATTATACCAAGTACCATCCCCAAGGCCATCCCCATAGGATTAAGATGTATCTCAGAGCTGTGGGACTGTGTCTGATTATCTACATCCCCACAATTTAAGCTGCATACATCAGCGTCTATTACTTGTGGATTATCAGACTCAGGGACTGTTAATAATACATATGAAAATGGTGTTTGACAAAATCCCAATACGAAGAGAGCTAGCATCATAACTCTAAGCATCTCCAGCATTCTAAACATGATGGGGAAGCACAAAACGACTTAATATACAATCTTACAGAAATAATCCCGCGCTCGTGTCACCACTGTATAATCAGTTACTCAAAGTCTCTTTAGTCTGAGTTTCAGTGGGTCTTGCGTTGATTTGACTGTCCAGACTTCTTCCTCAACTGCAGCTTCCACTGGCCCTTTGATCCGAGTGTAGTGAGTCCAGCCTTTCCCCCACCATCCTTATTAACGTTTCGGTCGTCAAAAGAGCCTGGTACGGCCCTTCCCAGTCCGGCTGTAATTTAGTCTCTGTCCATGATTTTACTAAGACCCAATCTCCCGGCCGGATGGGATGAACGGTGAATTCAAGGGGTGGAGTCTGTGCCAATAAACCCTGTTCCCTGAGGAAAGACAAAGAGGAGGACAAACCCAGTATATACTTCTTTAAGAACAAGTCTTTAGTTTCGGGAAGTGGCAATTCCCCATTTGTTCCCAGATAAGGTAATCCAAATAAGATTTCATAGGGGGATAGTCCCAAATCTTTCCTTGGGGCTGTTCGTACTCACAAGAGAGTTATAGGTAAACATTTGATCCAAGGGAGTCTGGTTTCTATTATCAGTTTAGCGAGCTGTCGTTTGAGTGTTTGGTTCATTCTCTCAACCCTTCCCAATGATGGCGGGTGCCATGGAGTATGGAACTCCCAGGAAATTCCCAACCCTTTCATTACCCCCTGTAACACTTTAGAGGTAAAATAAGTTCCTTGGTCGGAATCTATATGGTTCACTAGCCCATATCGGGGAATTATGTTCTCTAATATTGTTTTAGACACCCCACTCGCAGTGGCAGTAGCTCGGGAGTATGCTTCAACCCAACCAGATCGATGATCTACTATAACCAACATATACTTTAGTCTCCCTACTCTGGGGAGTTCAGTATAATCTACTTGTATACTCTGGAAGGATCTCAATCCTGGGTCTCTTCCTCCTGGGGTCTGTTTTCTCAAGACTTTCTGATTTACCTTTCTGCATATTATACATCCCTCACATATTTGTTTAACAATTGTATACATTCCTTTACATCCATATTCCCTAAGAACTAAATCACACATTGCTTGTACTCCCCAATGCCTGCCTTGATGTAGGACAGCCATAATCTCTCCCATCATCATTTTGTTTAACATTTCCCTTCCATCAGGTAACCTCCAATGCCCATCTGCTGTTTTTACAGCCCCTAAATCTCTCAATTATTTTCCTCTCTTTCAGTAAATATAGGAGCTTCCCTAGGACCTGGGACAGTAGGTATTAGGGAATGGATCACCACTTCTTGTGGGTTCAGGGCTGCTTCCTTAGCCACTTCATCGGCTAATCTATTTCCCCTAACTTCAGGTTCATTTCCTTTCTGATGACCATTTACATGCACTACCGCTATTTCTCGGGGGAGTAATAGGGACTCCAAGACTCGTTTAATCAACTCCTCGTGTACTAATTCTTTCCCCCGGGTATTGATCAGTCCTCTTTCCTGCCATATCTTTCCGAACGTGCCAACACCAAATACATATTTAGAGTCAGTGTATACTGTTCCCTCTTTATTTTCTAACGCCCTAAGGGCTCTTTCCAAGGCATAGAGTTCGCAGGTCTGAGCTGACCACCCATTTGGCAACCTTCCTGCCTCCACCACACTACCTTCCATCCCGTCTACGACTGCATACCCATTTTGTCTTTTCCCTTCAGTCACCCGGGATGATCTGTCTATAAATTGTGGGGCTCCTGCATGAAGTGGAACATCTCTCAGGTCCATGCGGCCCTTAGTTTGGTATTCTATAATGTCAAGGCAGTCGTGCCCTGGATTCTAAGGAGATTCTCCTTCCCCTTTCCAAAGAAAGGCAGCTGGATTTAAAGAATTGTCCGTGACCAACACTAGATCATCCTTTTCTATTAATATTGCCTCATATTTCAGAATCCGCGAGTCTGCCAACCATCGCCCAGCTTTTTTGTTTAGGATCGTTCTCACTTGGTGTGGGGTGCTTACTATTAGGGCTCCCCCAAATGTAAGCTTCCTGCTTTCCTCCACCAACAGTGCAGTGGCAGCCACAGCCTGCACACACTCAGGCCACCCCCGGGATACTGGATCCAATAGCTTCGAAAGATATGCTCCTGGTTGTCTCATTCCTCCCCACCTCTGGGTCAATACTCCCAGAGCCGCTCCCTTATCTACGGTAACAAAGAGGTGGAAAGGTTTATCTAGAGAAGGTAAGGCTGACTCGGGGGCATGGATCAGATCTCTTTTGAGTTCCTCAACTCGTTCTTTTTCCCGATCATCCCAACTTAGACATTTTGGTTCCCCCTCTAATAGTTTGAGATACAATTTCTTAGTCTTCTGTCCATAGGAATCAATCCACAATCTGCAATATCCCGTTAGACCCAAAAATGTACGTAACTCCCGTTAAGTCCTGGGCAGTGGCATTCCCACTATTCCCTCTATCTGTTCCGGGCTTATCTTTCGCTTTCCCTCACTAACTAAATGTCCCAAGTATTTCACTTCTCACTCCACATATTGTAGTTTGTTCTTAGATACCCTCAGTCCCTGCTGACCCAGGAAATTCAATAATTTGTTAGTGGCTTCTACTACTCTTTCTCTTCTTTTTCCTGTTACTAAGAGGTCGTCTACATCCTGCAACAGGGTAGTCCCCTTGGGGCTGCTAAATTTCTCTAATATTTGTTCTAACAGCTATCTAAATAAACTCAGGGAGACCGTAAACTCCTGGGGGTGCACAGCCCACCGGTATTGCTGTTTCCGTCCTGTCTTGGGATCTTCCCACTCAAAGGTAAACAAATTCCTCCTTTCCTCCGCCAAGAGACAAGCCCAAAAGGCATCCTTTAAATCTATCACACTAAACCATTTGTGACTATTATCTTTCCACAATAATAGCATCCTGCCTGTGGAGACCTCCATCTCTGTCCCTGTCGCTCGAACCTCTATCAAATGCTCCCCCTTGTCCTCTCCCTCTCCCCCTTGTCCTCTCCCTCTCCCTCTCCCTCTCCCCCTTGTCCTCACCCTCTCCCTCTTGTCCTCTCCCTCTCCCTCTCCCCCTTGTCCTCTCCCTCTCCCTCTCCCCCTTGTCCTCTCCCTCTCCCCCTTGTCCTCTCCCTCTCCCTCTTGTCCTCTCCCTCTCCCTCTTGTCCTCTCCCTCTCCCCCTTGTCCTCTCCCTCTCCCCCTTGTCCTCTCCCTCTCCCTCTCCCTCTCCCTCTCCCTCTTGTCCTCTCCCTCTCCCTCTCCCTCTCCCCCTTGTCCTCTCCCTCTCCCTCTTGTCCTCTCCCTCTCCCTCTTGTCCTCTCCCTCTTGTCCTCTCCCTCTCCCTCTTGTCCTCTCCCTCTCCCCCTTGTCCTCTCCCTCTCCCTCTCCCCCTTGTCCTCTCCCTCTCCCCCTTGTCCTCTCCCTCTCCCTCTGGTCCTCTCCCTCTCCCCCTTGTCCTCTCCCTCTCCCTCTCCCCCTTGTCCTCTCCCTCTCCCCCTTGTCCTCTCCCTCTCCCTCTCCCCCTTGTCCTCTCCCTCTCCCTCTCCCCCTTGTCCTCTCCCCCTTGTCCTCTCCCTCTCCCTCTCCCTCTCCCCCTTGTCCTCTCCCTCTCCCTCTCCCCCTCGTCCTCTCCCTCTCCCCCTTGTCCTTGTCCTCTCCCTCTCCCCCTTGTCCTCTCCCTCTCCCCCTTGTCCTCTCCCTCTCCCCCTTGTCCTCTCCCTCTCCCCCTTGTCCTCTCCCTATCCCTCTCCCCCTTGTCCTCTCCCTCTCCCCCTTGTCCTCTCCCTCTCCCCCTTGTCCTCTCCCTCTCCCTCTCCCCCTTGTCCTCTCCCTCTCCCCCTCTCCCTCTCCCTCTCCCTCTCCCCCTTGTCCTCTCCCTCTCCCCCTCTCCCTCTCCCTCTCCCCCTTGTCCTCTCCCTCTCCCTCTCCCCCTTGTCCTCTCCCTCTCCCTCTCCCCCTTGTCCTCTCCCTCTCCCCCTTGTCCTCTCCCTCTCCCCCTTGTCCTCTCCCTCTCCCTCTCCCTCTCCCCCTTGTCCTTGTCCTCTCCCTCTCCCTCTCCCTCTCCCCCTTGTCCTCTCCCTCTCCCTCTCCCCCTTGTCCTCTCCCTCTCCCTCTCCCCCTTGTCCTCTCCCTCTCCCTCTCCCCCTTGTCCTCTCCCTCTCTCCCTCCCCCTTGTCCTCTCCCTCTCCCCCTTGTCCTCTCCCTCTCCCCCTTGTCCTCTCCCTCTCCCCCTTGTCCTCTCCCTCTCCCTCTCCCCCTTGTCCTCTCCCTCTCCCTCTCCCCCTTGTCCTCTCCCTCTCCCTCTCCCCCTTGTCCTCTCCCCCTTGTCCTCTCCCTCTCCCCCTTGTCCTCTCCCTCTCCCTCTCCCCCTTGTCCTCTCCCTCTCCCTCTCCCCCTTGTCCTCTCCCTCTCCCTCTCCCCCTTGTCCTCTCCCTCTCCCTCTCCCTCTCTGTCCTACCTGCTGCCACCCACCCTCCAGTTGCTCACTACTGGTTCCATTCTTTTCTTAACTACCTCATCAACCGTAGCTCCCATCATTTTCACCTTCTGTTTTTGTCTCTCATCCTCTCTCTTTACAAACACTTTCTGTGCCTCTCTTAATAATTCATCTAATGGTTTTTCACTCCACCCTTCTATCTTCTGTATCTTTCTCTGTATGTCTGGCCATGCCTTTGTCACAAAATGTACTTTCAAAAGACCCTGTGCCACTGGGTCCTCAGGGTTCATTCCAGAATATTTCCGCATTGAGTCTCATAATCTTTTCAAGAAAGCTGAGGGAGTCTCATCTTTCTCCTGTCTAACTTCAAAGGCTTTAGTCAAATTCTGCGACTTTGGAACTGCCTCTTTTATTCCTTTTAGAATCAGGTCTTTCAATTCCCTCATTGTTTCTCTATGATCCGGGTTTTGGTTTTCCCACTGGGGGTCTCTGAGGGGAAACTTCACCTCTCCCTGTCCAGCATCCCCATCCCCAGTGGGATATTCCCTGTCCCATATTTTAATGGATGCTCCTCGAATAAGTCCCCTTTCTTTCCCAGTAAATAGGATATTCAAAATAGACATTAACTCAGTCCATGTGTACAGACTGGGCCCCAAGAATTGATCAATTTGTTCAGACAACCCTACCGGATCCTCAACCAGGACCTTCATCTCCTTTTTAAATGTTCTGACCTCCCCACTGGTGAGGGGGGCACTTACAAATCCAATCTCTTTGTCCCCTACTGGTACCTCCCGAAGGGGATAACTCTTTACGTTCTTCCCCTTTTTTTGTTTTCCTCCCCTAGGCTTTCGTTTAGATACTCCGGAGGTCTCCTCAACATCTACTTTATCTTCCTTTTCTTTCATTGAGGATTGAGGGTCTGGGACAAAAACATCCCCATCCACCGCCCCTTCTTCCTCCCCTTGTGGGTCATCCGTTCCCTGTCCCCGTCTATCTGTCTCTCCTCCTCCTCCTCCATTTCCACCTAATCTGATTTTATGGTACGGGGGGGGGAGCGGGGGGAAGCAGCCAAGAGGATCCCAGAGACTGGGTGGGGCAGAGGGGGAATCCTTTGTCTTTACTACCATCATTCCCAAACTGCCCTTCCAACAAGACGCATAGTCCGCCTCCTCTTGACTAAAAGGTTGTTTTTCATTCACATACAAATCTAAATACTGACAGACCCAATCCTCGTCCGAACTGTACTTTGGCCAGAAGACAGCCGGACGAAGGATTGGTTCTTTGGTCCATAATAAACAACAATATTTCATCATTTTCTTTTTATCTTTTTCCCTTGTACAAGTCTTACTTGTCCATTCCCGCAACATCCTCCCCAACGGACTTTCTGGAGGAATGTTAGCAGGGACTTTTTCTTCCTTTACTTTGTCACAGTTTGACTTACTCTGCCTACCCTCCATTTCTCAGGACCCTCGCCAGTCCCTCAGCGATTAAATACCCCTTTTCTCAGCCACCAAGGCAATACTTAAAAGTCAGGTTTCTTACCTTGGTCTGTGCACAGAGTTGCCTTGCCCCTTTCTGCTGTATTTTCTATCGACCTCCGTTCACTGTCTGATTCAGATGTCTCTCTTGTGGGATTCATACCAGTCACCCAAGGGAGCGGACCAAACTGGGACACGAGACCGCTCCTCAATCGGGAACGGGACATGTCTTCCCAGTGTCCAGGGCCAGCCACTCCCCCCAGCAATGGAAGAATATCCCGGATGAACCCTTTTGAGAAACAAAGCTCATGCACTTCAATAATTTCAGTCAGAGACAAGATCTGAAGCAATCAGTATTGTTTATGATACACTTGCAAGCGTGGTGCCTGCCGTAAGGCACCCAGAGTTTAGCAAGTCCATATCTTATATAGGATTCACTCCTCCCAACCCGGTGCCCATTACTGTTGTTTATCTCTTGCCGTATCCAGCCTTGTACATAACAAAGTAGAAGTCTTGCTTGGCTATTTCACCACATCCTGCTGCGGCCCATTGTTAGGTATATCCTCCTTCACTGCCATCTGTTTCCCTTGTAACATTCCCTCCCATTCCTCATCCATATTGAGCTCTATGACCCTATAATTGGGGTTTGTTTTTGTTTTTACAGAAGTGGGAAACAGATGCTTCGAACTACTGTTTGTACAGGCATATCTGGCTTAACCTCCACCCTCACAGCACCTTATCTATTTGTCTATAACATCTACCATTGTTTACAGGCATGTTTCATTCTTGTATGCACATCTGAGATAATACAAAAACAATTATATATTTCCTTCACATAGTTTTCATTCTTGTTAACTCAGCTCTTGGTTGAAACAATTCTCCACTGGTGTGAGTGTATTTACCTTGCTCAAGTAATTATGATTGCAGAAGTAACAATACTTTACCTAAATCCCACTGTATACTCCTTGATTGACGGTCTCACTAGAGTCCACAAGACAGTGGAAAAGTTACACATTGCTGAGGCATGTTAGCGCAGGATTTTAAAAAAAATTTGAACAGCAGACACTATTGTGCTATGCTTGGTGTGAGTTCAAACCAGTATTGATATTCCCTGAAAGCTGGTTTTAAATTATAGAATATTGCTGCATCAATGCAGGCCAAAATCCATCTTGTCCAGAATGTGTAATATTTTTAAAAAATAGATAATATGAAACAAGAAAAATGATTTTGGTGATGTGAAGAGATTTGTGTGTGGAACAAAAGTGTGTGCATTTGAAAAAGGAGCAGGTGACAACTTGTGTTGACAGGTGCTGAAACAAAGTGACAATTCACTGCATTCCCTCGAACCTTAATAACTTTGGGAAAGTTTATTGTCCTGACATTGTATCCCAATTCTTGGGAGAAGCTGCGATGAACCATGCATCGTTGAATGAGACTGAACAAAGATCACATAGTTATAACTGAGGACTGAATTTTAAATGTTGTGAGCAGAAAATAATTGCACCAGTATATTAACTGCACCAAGTCTGGTGAATTAATCAGTCTGGATTCGGCTTCCTCTGTCTGTCTCCCCAATAACTACTGCAGTCCTTCTGCTGAAAGAAGCAAGACCTTGCAGTTTGATTGTTTGCTGACTACACATTGGAGGATTGAGGTTAGACTTGGCAAGGGTCCAAATTAAAGCTACTATCTGTAATCAGAGACAGTGGGATTGCATTTGAAACAAAAATGTGGACTTTCTTTAGTGTCACAAAACTCGTCCATTTTTATCTGAAAGCTGTTCCTTGGCTCAAGGAGACTCTGTCCTTGATTTTTTGTTGGAGGTGGAGGGGGGGGGGGGGGGGTGCAGGTTCCGATCAGTCTGGTGTGGTACAGAGATAAAAAGGATTTGAAGAGGCCTTTTGTTTACATGTAAACAGATGAGCCTTCAGGCCAAAGTGATCGTGCTTGACAACTCACCGACATAATCAAAGGGCAGTGGTCAGCTCTTTAGCTGAGCTAAGCTGAACAGGTTTGCAAAGTTCAACAGGGAGTTGTGTAGAAACTCTCTTTTCTGCCCTCCAACTTCAACTTGAAGCATTGATACTGGTGTTTAACATTGGAACTGATGTACTCGGAACAGCATAATTACGTCGAGCTGGATAGGTGGGGTTCTGTAGGGGTTCTTTGTTCTTTGTGTAATTTTGTGAGTAATGATTGTGCCTGTTTAAAATCTAGTCAGCAACCGAGCTATTTTATTCCAGGTAATTTTCACTGTACACTTATCGAAACAAACTGCAATGTTATGCTCTGGGCTGCCTGCTTAAGAATGTTGTGAGTGGTCTAATAGTCCACATTAGTCATTTCAATGTTAATGTAGTTGTAGTTCCTTATGTTTTAAACAACTTTATAATAGTCTGAGCTTAACAGTTCCAGTAAAAAATATCAAAAGGTATGCAATATTTATTGGATTATGTTAGTTACTGGAAGTATTTATTTAAAGTCACAATTATTTCCTTAGCTTTTAAGATGATGTATATTCCCATTTAAAGGAAGATGATACTTTGCTGTGAAGTGAAGGCTGAATCTGCTGTGATCATTTTGAGTCTGGCCATTTGCAGAGAAACACCTTTAAATTTAATCTCAAAGGAGCACTTTATTGTTTGAGGGCTTGGACTTCGGAGTAACCTAACTAAGATGTCACTGAGCAACTTCCCACTTGGTATATCGAGCAAAACATGAGGGAAATTCAACAGACCAGTTGACGAGAGATGGGCATATAGGTGACAGTCTTTAACCATTGTAACAATAAATTCAGAACCTGGTCAATCTCAGATTACTATGTATGATGTTATGTCATAAATAGATTAGATTCCCGACAGTGTGGAAACAATCCACACCGACCCTCCGGAGAGTAACCCACCCAGGCCAATTTCCCTCTGACTAATGTACCGAACACTACGGGCAATTGAGCATGACCAATCCACCTGACCTACACATCTTTGGACTGTGGGAGGAAACCGGAGCACCCGGAGGAAACCCACGCAGACACAGGGTGAATGTGCAAACACCACACAGACAGTCTCCTGACTGAGCCAGCACACCGCCCAAGTGTTTTAACAAAAACAGAAACAGTAAAACACTTCCTGAGAATTGGTGCTGTCTTCCATCCTGTTTAACTAATAAATGGTATTGTTGTTGGAGTGAGGTCGATGGAAAATAAAGACCATGAAAGCATAGGAAGGGTTAAAGCATGAAGACCACTGGGAATCTGTGGTCTGTGGAATGCAGGGGCAGGATGGGATAACCATAGTGGAACATTCTGACACCCATTAGCAGAGTAAGGTTAAGGCTGAAGGGTCACTTTGGCCAGATGAGATAACACTAGGAATAAAGCAAGTTTCTCTGGTAAGTGTTATTATGACAGGATTGGGACCGGAAATACTTGGGACATGACATTAAAATATCTAACTAATAGTTAGTCGAGTCAGCTTGAGACAGGAGACTATTGTAATAGATGGAATAGCTAAATATCTATCATGACAGGTTAGTCTGCAATGGAAGATCACTGCAACAGAGTTCGCAATAAATATCTAATCATGACATTAGAATAACATCAAGTAGAATGTACAACTAAAGAGGTAATGGGAACTAACATCATTGGTTTATTGTGGAGTTGGAGTGAGATACTTTGATTAAGATAGTTGGTCATGCTGACAAGCTCACAGAAACATGATCAAAAATGATATAAAAATCCACGGACCCTGAGGTTCGGGGGCATTCGAGAATCTGCTTTCTCAGTGTCACGGTTTTTTGTTTGCAAATAAAAGACTTATTTCTTGAAGAACTCTCTGCGTCTCCTGGTGGTTCTCTATAGTTTCTCCACAACACTACCTGACCCAGTAATGCAGGGCCCTGGTCTCTGTCTCCGTTTCTCTCTCTCAGTCTCTCACATATGCACGCACGAACGCGCACACAGTTACTGAGGGACAGTGAATGACAGAATAATAGAAGCATTTTCAAATATTAAAGCTCCATTAAACAATCCTGGGATGGGTTGATGGGGTCAGTGTAGGGGGAGCTTTACTCTGTACCTAACCCTGTTCCGACCCTACCCTGGGAAGGGTTGATGGTGATACAGAAAAGGGAGCTTTACTGTGTATCTAACCCCATCCTGTCCCTGCCCTGGGAGGGGTTGATAGGGAAAGTGCAGGAGGATCGTTATTTTGGAACATAGGAACAGGAGGAGGCCATTCAGCCCCTCGAGCCTGTTCCATCATTCAATGGGATCATGACTAATCTGTGGCCTAACTCCACATTCCTTCCTTTGGCCCATATCCCTCAATATCTTCACTGAATAAACATGTATCTCTCTCTGATTTAACCTCAACGACTGATCCAGCATCCACTGCTGTTTGTGGAAGAGAGTCCCAAACCTCTCCCACCCTGTGTGTGTTAAAGTGCTTCCTACCATCTCTCCTGAACACTCTGGGCCCTCATTCTCAGACTCTGTTCCCTCTTGGTCTAGAATCTCCAACCTGTGGGAATCGTTGATCTTGATTGATCCTGTCTCATTCTGTTTATTCCTTGAAGGCTTTGATCAGATCACCCCTTAGCTTTCTCAATTCTGGAGGAAAACGGCCTCATTTGTCCAGTCTCCCCTCAGAATGTAATCCCTGAGCTCCAGGATCATTCTTGTAAACCTCCCTCTCTGTACTCCAACCTGATACCCACACACTTGCTGACACTGAACTCCATCTAACACAGCTTTGCCCATTCACCCAGTCTATCGATATCCCTTTGTAATGTTAAGGTACCATCTGCACTGTCTACAATGCTGCCTAACTTTGTATCTCACCCCATGCTGTCCCGATCCTGTGTGTGTTTGATAGGAACAGTGCAGAGGGATCTATACTCTGTATCTAACCCCATGCTGCACATGTGCTGGGAGTATTCGATGCAGACAGTGTGGAGGGAGATTTACTCTGTATCTAGCCCCATGTTGTCCCTATCCTGGGAATGAATATACCATTGGCTCAGAGACAGGAGACATGATAGAGATGAATGAGACTTTCAGACTGGAGGGAGCTCCAGGCACATACAAGTTGGGAACTGTTTTCAGTAAAAGGTAATTGATCCCAGGTCACTGCAGAGTGTAAGAATCTGATGGTGTTCCCTCACTATCCCCCTCCAATCCCTGGGAAGATCTGCTCCCACACCATGTTCCATCCTAACTGCTGACTGTGTTAGATACATTAATACACTGGGGATGGACGGGGGTGATTTTAAACCTGGGATCTTGCTGTGTAACTTGCCTTCAAAATGCTCTCACATTCCCTTACAAGTAATCTTTTCCTTCTTTTATCCCGATGAACTTTTGTTGGGAAAGCTGCAACCTGAAGATCCAAAATGTTCAGGCCGAGGGAAGCCTTGGCCAAGCTCCAGAGGGAGACGTGGTTCTGAGGCCTGAGGCCTGGTTGACAGGCTGCACCCCGTGGGGGCCGACATGGATTGTGTGTTTATTTACCCCGAGGTTTAATCTCCTCTGGGGTTCCCGGGTTTTAGGGGCATCTGGTTAACTGGCTACTGTCAGATTGCGGCCCTGTCATTTTTAAAGCAGGTTTGAAGCCTGGTGTTAAAGTATGTCATTTACATAAATGATTTGGATGCGAGCATAAGAGGTACAGTTAGTAGGTTTGCAGATGACACCAAAATTGGAGGTGTAGTGAACAGTGAACAGGGTTACCTCAGATTACAACAGGATCTGGACCAGATGGGCCAATGGGCTGAGAAGTGGCAGATGGAGATTAATTCAGATAAATGTGAGGCGCTACATTTTGGGAAAGCAAATCTTAGCAGGACTTATACACTTAATGGTAAGGTCCTAGGGAGTGTTGCTGAACAAAGAGACCTTGGAGTCCAGGTGCATACCTCCTTGAAAGTGAAGTCGCAGGTAGGTAGAATAGTGAAGAAGGTGTTTGGTATGCTTTCCTTTATTGGTCAGAGTATTGAGTACAGGAGTTGGGAGGTCATGTTGCAGCTGTACAGGACATTGGTTAGGCCACTGTTGGAATATTGCGTGCAGTTCTGGTCTCCTTCCAATCGGAAAGATGTTGTGAAACTTGAAAGGGTTGAAAGATTTACAAGGATGTTGCCAGGGTTGGAGGATTTGAGCTACAGGGAGAGGCTGAACAGGCTGGGGCTGTTTTCCCTGGAGCATCGGAGGCTGAGGGATGACCTTATAGAGGTTTACAAAATTATGAGGAGCATGGATAGGATAAATAGACATAGTATTTTCCCTGGGGTTGGGGAGTCCAAAACTAGAGGGCATAGGTTTAGGGTGAGAGGGGAAAGATATAAAAGAGACCTAAGGGGCAACATTTTCACGCAGAGGGTGGTACGTGTATGGAATGAGCTGCCAGAGGATGTGGTGGAGGCTGGTACAATTGCAACATTGAAAAGGCATTTGGATGGGTATATGAATAGGAAGGTTTGGAGGGATATGGGCCGGGTGATGGCAGGTGGGACTAGATTGGGTTGGGATATCTGGTCGGTATGGACGGGTTGGACCGAAGGGTCTGTTTCCGTTCTGTACATCTCTTTGACTCTATGTCCATCCCCAGGATCTGAGAGGGGGAATTAAAACCCAAATGATGTGACACTCTCTAAAGACTTGTCATAATGTCAGAGTAATATTGGTTACAGAGAGGGTAGGGTGAGAAAATACAACAGTGAGAGAAAGAGAGTGAGAGAGAGATTTGAAAAATTGAGAGAGCAGGGGAAACAGAAGGGGAGAGAGAGGGAGAGGTGTGTTGAGATTGTGAAATTCTGCAATGTTTGATTCTGGGGTGACAGGAAATAATTAAACTGAAGCAGCATCACAGAGGGGGAAAATGGTCAGAGTAATTAGCTGCTGCTGCATTGTTGCATGTGGGATCTTGCTGTGCACCAGCTGCCCCAATGCCGTCATTGCAAGCAGTGAGTGTTTTAATCAGGTAACCTGGTATCTCAAAGTTTCTCCAAAGCTTTGGAATGAAAACTCAGCTCATCACCCGATATGTTTGTGTTTGGATGTCGCTGGGAAATTGTCTGTGTCACAGAGAGAGGGGGAAACCTGGGATCTTGCTGTGCTATCTCTCTGTAATAATTTTCCTCCTTTGCTTTTCAATGAATGCTGTCTCTTTCCTCCCAAGGGATCTTGCTAGCCACTTGAAGATTCAAAGAGAGAAACTTTGGGATCAGGAGACCTTTGAACAAGAGCTTTCTCCAGAGGGGACACGGGCCTGAGGCCTGAGGCCTAGTCGACAGGCTGCACCCCGTGGGGGCCCACGTGAGTTGTGTGTTAATTTCCCCCGAGGTTTAATCTCCTCTGGGGGACCCTGGGTTTTAGGGGCCTCTGGGTAACTGGCTCCTGTCAGATTGCAGCCCTGTCGTTTTTAAACAGATTTGAAGCCTGGAGTTAAAGTAACTGGGGCCCTGGGATTTGACACAAACACATCAATCCCCAGTGAGTGTCTGACAGACAGGACTCCCCAAGGAGGGAAGTAAAACCTTAAATGAGAAACTTTCTCCAAAGACTTCTTCTAATATCAGAATAATGCTACATGTGGGATCTTGCTGTGTCTCAAACTACCTGCAGAGTGGCCTACGTTGCAACCAGGGTGACCAAATGTGATAATCGCACAGAAAAGACACAGGTTCGCCAATTCCCCAGGTATCTGGGAGGGGATCTCTCTCTCTCTCTCTCTCTCTCTCTCTCTCTCGGTCTTTCTTTGGTTGATTTTTCAAACAAATAAAACCGTCCCACACACAGAAATCCACAGCCTCGTGTCGGATGTAAAGTGGGATTTGAGCACATTGTGAAGCACAAAGGGGACTACCCTGTGGGATCGCACTGTGCATCAATAGCCCACCCTGTGACTTGTCGTCATTTTAATGGGGAGGGGTGTGGAGGACAGGATGTGGGATTCCAGGCAGGGAGAGACAGACAGAGAGAGAGACTCATGATCAGAAACTGGATTTGGAAGGTGCTGGTATTATTGGGATCTTGCTGTGTGAAAATTACATGGGGGGGCATTTTGCTTGTGGAGTGGTTGATATGGGGAGGGGTTGTTGCTGGGGGATGGCACTAGTTCTCGCAGGGGGTAAAGATGAGGAAATACCCAGGTATGCCACACCCGGCTCCCTGTTGGATCTTGCTGTGTGCCCCTCAGCCTGCAGATTGCCCCTTACACATCACAGGAGTCTGTCCAAAGGGCCCAGGCTCCGTTTGCTGATGGTCTGATAGTGGGTGGGGTGTATCATCCCTCCTTTCCCCAGCCCAGACCCCCCACCACCTCTCCTCCCCCTCCCTCCACAATGTGATAGTGAGGGGGCTAATGTCTACAGGACAGGGCGGGGAGATGGGAACACACTTTAAATGGGAGGGAGGGAGGGGAGGGCATTTCAATCAGAACAAGGGGGAATGGAGAGAGAGAGAGAGAGAGAGAGAGAGAACAATCCATTCTCGAGAACAGGAGGAAGCTGAGCGGAGAGATGGAGAGGGGGATAGGGACAGGGAGAGAGAGGTGGGGGAGAAGAGAGAGAATGAGAGAGGGAAACAGATGGGAAGGAGTGAAGGAGAAAGAGAGACAGTGTGAGGGAAGGAGGGAGAGAGGGAGAGAAGCAGCTGGAGGGGGCAGGTTAAACACGGAGGGAGGGACAAGATCCAGGCTCTGAGACCAACTCCCTTCCATCGAGTCTCAGAATATAAACCCTTGGGGTGGGGTTGGGGGTCTCAGTCAGAAAGCATTGGCCCCCTGGGTCCCAGTGAAATCTGTTCCCATTCTCTGGGTTTAAAACCAGGGGGAAGTGCTGATAAAATGGGGAGCTTTGGGAAGTCACTCAGTGATGGGATTTTGTTTGTTTTTCTTGTTTTTTGATTCAAAAGATCTTGACTCTGATTTAATCAACTTCCATCTCCCTCTCTCCCTCCCTCACACTGCCAACCCTGGGATTTTCTCTCTCTCTGTGTCTGTCTCCATTTCTCTGTCCCTAATCTTGTTTGTGTTCTCTCCCCACCTCGGTCTCTGTCCCTCTCTCTATCTGTCTGTATGCCCCAAGCCCTCCCTCCCTGTCCTCCTGTCCCTAAGGGAGATTTGGACTCAGTATCGTGTGGTATTGCACATATCATTAACACAGTGGGATCTTGCTGTTCCCTGGGACTCCTGTTGTTGTCTAAACTGTGGGTGTGTGTGGGGGGGAAATAAAGCCCCTTTCTCAGGGTGGAGTGGGGCAGGGGGAAGCCTGGGGACTGGGATCTTGCTGTGCATGAAGACACACACAGTCGAATGGCCGGTAAGTCTCTGCACATACTCCCTGTGCCCCCCCCCCCCAGCCCAGGGCCTGGGACACAGTGAGGGGTGGGGGTGGTGAGGGAGGGTGGGAGAATTATACACAATGGAGACACAGAGGGGGCTTTTATGCAGAGATGGGGGAAGTATGGGCAGAGGGGACAGTGGGGTGGGTAGGGGGTAAATGAAGGTGCACAAAGGAAGAGGGGCAATTAGATTGGGGAAGGAGGGGAAAATAGGGGGGGCTGGAAAATTCCAGGGGGGTGGAAAATTGTGGGTGGGGTCACAAATTAGCCAAAGATGGGGGGCTTTGGGGTTACAGAGGAAGGGGATGGTAAATGTAGGGGGAACAGAATATTGGGGGGCAATATTTGGTGGGGGTGTGGATTGGAAAGGGAAATAAATGGGGATGGGCTGGAAATCCCCCCCCGAAGTGGGGGAGAGACTGAACATGGGGGTATTGGGAATTGTGGTCAGGAATATAATTGGTGGGGGGGGGGGGGGCGGCACAATAGAGTGAAAATGTGATGGGGGGGAGGTTTATGTAAAGTCCCTGTCTCAGGGAGTGAGGGGCAGTGAAGCAGTCCCTCAAAAGGTCACTGAGTGTCTGCACGTGCTCACTGTGTCCCCCCAACATAAAGGGGTGGGTGGGGGAGGGGTTGCTGCCAAATTAGGAACAGACATAACATCCAGGGGTGGGGACAAAACTTTGGGAGGGCAAATAATTAAGGGGAATCCTTATGGAAAACTAGGGAGCGGGGGGTGTCAGGTAAAACCCCTTTGAGTGAGATTGGGGCATGGGGTGGGGGGGGGTGGGGGAGGAAGAAGTGACGAAATTGCTGGAGAGTGGGATCTTGCTGTGCCCATCCACGGTCAGTCAAAAGGCCAGTGAGTGTCTGCACATGCTCACTGTGTGGGGAGGCGGTGGGCTATCAGTGAGGAGCGGTCTCTGCCAGAACGGGGACTCAGTCAGGGGCCATTCAGGGGCAAATCCCAGGGGGGCAGGACATTGGGCCGTTAATAGAAGGGGGGATAGACACGATGGGCTGAATATCCTCCTCCTGGACTGTGAGCCATCAGGGATTCTGGTCTCAGTCAGTCCCCACAGGCTCCTGTACCCCCTGGACGGGTATTGGGGGAGGACAATGAGGAGGGTATATAGGACACAGAGGGGCTTTTATATACGTCGGGGGACGTTCAGAGGGCAGGAACAAGGAGGGAGGGGGCCAGAGAAAAGACGGATGGATGATAAAACAGAATGGAAAGGGAGTGGAACAACGGAGAGAGGGACCGACAGGAGAGGGAGGAAGGGGGAGGGAGGGAGTGGGGAGAGAGGTAGAGGGAGTGGGGAGGGGGTGGGGAGAGAGGTAGAGGGAGTGGGGAGGGGGTGGGGAGGGAGGTAGAGGGAGTGGGGAGGGGGTGGGGAGAGAGGTAGAGGGAATGGGGAGGGAGGTAGAGGGAATGGGAGGATGGGGAGGGAGAGGGAGGGTGAGGGAAGACCAAGGGGGGAGAGAGGACGAGGGGGAAGGAGGACGAAGGGTGAGGGAGGACGAAGAGGGGAGGGAGGGGGAGGGAGGACGAAGGGGGGAGGGAGGGGGAGGAAGGATGGGGTGGAAGTGGGAGGGAGGATGGGGTGGAAGTGGGAGGGAGGATGGGGTGGGAGGGGGAGGAGGGGGAGGGGGAGGGAGGATGGGGTGGGAGGGGGAGGAGGGAGAGGGAGGATGGGGTCGGAGGGGGAGGAGGGGAGGGAGGATGGGGTGGGAGGGGGAGTGAGGGTGAGGGGGAAGGAGGATAGGGTGGGAGGGTGAGGGGGAGGGAGGACGAAGGGGTGGAACAGGTCAGGGTGTGGGAAATGTGGGCGAAGGGGGTGAGGACAGGTAGAGGGTCCCACCTGGTTGGACAATGGGAGGAATGAATCCAGTTGGTGGGAGGGAGCAGGGGAAGGTAGGGGGAGGGAGGTTATTTGAAATTGGAGAACTCTGTGTTGAATCCTCTGGGCTGGAGGTTTCCCAGGAGGGGGATGAGATGTTGTTCCTCCAATTTGAGGTGTGGTTCGTTGTGGTAATGCAGGAGGTCGAGGATGGTCATGTTGGGGGGGAAGTGAACTGGGCGGTGACTGGGGGGTCTGGTCAGCCCCTCTGGGCCCGGTGTGATGCTCAGTGAACCGTTCCCTAAGTTTCCATTGGGTCTTCCTGATGTAGAGAAGCCCACACCGGGAGCACCTGATGCTGGAAACATGGTTGGAGGAGAGGCAGGTGAACCTCTGTCTCCCCTGGAAGAAGGGTTTGGGGGCCCGGGATGGAGCTGAGGGGGCTGGGGGTGTAACAGCAGGGTTTGTATCTTTTCCAGTGACAGGGGAAGGTACCTGGGGGTTTGGGGGGTGAGAGTGATACAAACCCAAGGAGTGTCAAAGGGAACGGTCCTTGTGGAAGGCAGAGAGGGGTGGGGGAGGGGAAGAGGGTCTTGGTGGGAAAGCAAATTCCTGATCCCAAAACAAAAGGTCCCATTGATTCCAAGCTCTGGTCCTGGATTATAACACTGACCAGGGCAGGGGGGTGTGTTTTGACATTGGGACAGGGGCTCGGGAGATACTCACTGCAGAATCCTCCCCATTCACCTGGTTCTGGTTGTTATCTCAGTGTTTGGATTATTCCAGTTATATTCAGGGAGAACCCTCAGGATTTGATGGGAATGGGTCGGGACGGGTGGGGACAGAGGGGGACAGGTGGAAACTGGTGGGGACAGGTGGGGACAGATGATTCTGATGGGGACAGGTGGGGACCAATGGGGACAGAGGGGACCGATGATTCAGTTGGCTACTGGTGGTGAGATGATGACTAATGGTGACAGAGGCGGACTGGTGGGGACTGGTGGGGACTGGTGGGGACGAGTGTGGAAAGAGGGGTTCTGGCGGGGATGGACGGTACTGGGTGGGGACTGAATTGAACAGATGAGGTCTGCTGGGGACTGATGGGGACGGGTGGGGACAGAAGGGGGCAGGTGAGGGGTGGGGGGGTTCGATGGGGGCGGGGGAGACGGTGGGAGGAGGGGTGATGATGGGGGGGACAATTAGGGGAAGGGGGAAGGGGGAACAATGGAGGCCGAGGAATGATGGGGAGCGAGGGGATGATTGGGAGGGGCAGATAATGGGGGGGGAGCGACGGGGGGTGGAAGGCGATGGGGGGAAGGTGACGGGGGTGGAGGAAGGAGACGGGGGTGGGACTGCTACAGGGGTGGGAAGGCGACGGGGGGGGCGAAGGAGACGGGGGGAAGACGACGAGGCGAGTGGGAAGGTGAGGGGGGTAAGACGAGGGGGGAGGGAAAGTGATGGGGAGGGAGAGGGGGGAAAGACGGGGGGGGGAGGAGACAGCGGGGGGGCAGGAGACGACGGGGGGGAAAAAGAGACGGGGGGGAAAGGAGACGGGGGGGGGAAAGGAGACGGGGGGGGGAAAGGAGTCGGGGGGGGGAAAGGAGACGGGGGGGGAAAGGAGACGGGGGGGAAAGGAGACGGGGGGGAAAGGAGACGGGGGGGGAAAGGAGACGGGGGGGGAAAGGAGACGGGGGGGGAAAGGAGACGGGGGGGGAAAGGAGACGGGGGGGAAAGGAGACGGGGGGGGAAAGGAGACGGGGGGGGAAAGGAGACGGGGGGGAAAGGAGACGGGGGGGGAAAGGAGACGGGGGGGGAAAGGAGACGGGGGGGGAAAGGAGACGGGGGGGGAAAGGAGACGGGGGGGGAAAGGAGACGGGGGGGAAAGGAGACGGGGGGGAAAGGAGACGGGGGGGCAGGAGACGGGGGGAGAGATTAGGGCGGGATGGGGCGGTTTGGAATGACTGAACAAACTACAGGAAGAGGCAGGTTTGGGAGGGAAGGTTTAGAGTGACTGGAAGAGGTGACAGTGATAGAGAGGTTTACAGTTTTTGGAGGAGGTGACAGTGATAGGGAGGGTTGGAGTGTGTGGAGGAGGTGACAGCGATAGGGAGGGTTGGCCTGTTTGGAAAAAGTGACAGTGATAGAGAGGGATAGAGTGATTCGAGGAGGTGACAGCAATACGGAGGGTTGGAGTATATTGAGGAGGTTACAGTGAGAGGGAGGGTTGATGTTACTGGAGAAGGTGACAGTGATAGGGAAGGTTGGAGTGTCCGGAGGAGGTGACAGTGATAGGGAGGGTTGGAGTATATTGAGGAGGTTACAGTGAGAGGGAGGGTTGATGTTACTGGAGAAGGTGACAGTGATAGGGAGGGTTGGAGTGTCCGGAGGAGGTGACAGTGATAGGGAGGGTTGGAGTATATTGAGGAGGTTACAGTGAGTGGGAGGGTTGATGTTACTGGAGAAGGTGACAGTGATAGGGAGGGTTGGAGTGTCCGGAGGAGGTGACAGTGATAGGGAGGGTTGGAGTGGTTGGAGGAGGTGACAGTGATAGGGAGTGATGGAGTGTTTGGAGGAGATGACAGCGAAAGGGAGGGTTGGAGTATTTGGCGGAGGTGACAGTGATAGGGAGGGTTGGAGTAGTTGGAGGAGTTGAGAGGGATAGGGAAGATTGGCCTTTTTGGAGGAAGTGACAGTGATAGAGAGGGAGAGAGTGATTAGAGGAGGTGACAGCGATACGGAGGGTTGGAGTATATTGAGGAGGTTACAGTGAGAGGGGGGGTTAATGTTACTGGAGAGGCTGACAGTAATAGGGAGGGTTGGAGTGGTTGGAGGAGGTGACAGTGATAGGGAGGGTTGGAGTGTTTGGAGGAGGAGTCAGTGATAGGGAGGGTTGGAGTGTTTGGAGGAGGTGACAGTGGTAGGGAGGTTTGGAGTGTTTTTAGGAAGTGACAGTGATAGGGAAGGTTGGAGTGTTTGGAGGAGGTGACAGTGATAGGGAGGGTTGGAGTGTTTGGAGGAGGTGACAGTGATAGGGAAGGTTGGAGTATATAGAGAAGGCGACAGCGATAGGGAGGGTTGGAGTGTTTGGAGGAGGTGACAGTGATAGGGAGGGTTGGAGTGTTTGGAAGAGGTGACAGTGATAGGGAGGGTTGGAGTGTTTGGAGGAGGTGACAGTGATAGGGAGGGTTGGAGTGTTTGGAGGAGGTGACAGTGATAGGGAGGGTTGATGTTACTGGAGGAGGTGACAGTGATAGGGAGGGTTGGCGTGTGTGGAGGAGGTGACAGTGATAGGGAGGGATGGACAGTTTGGAGGAGGTGACAGTGATAGTGAGGGAATCGACTGTGTGGAGGAGGTGACAGTGATAGGGAGGGTTGGCGTATTTGGAGGAGGTGACAGTGATTGAAAGGGTTGGAGTGTCTGGAGGAGGTGACAGCGGTCGGGTGGGTTGGTATGTTTGAGGAGGCGACAGTGATAGGGAGGGTTGGCCTGTTTGGAGGAAGTGACAGTGATAGTGGGGTTTGAGTGTCCGGAGGCGGTGACAGTGATAGGGAGGGTTGGAGTGTTTGGCGGAGGTGACAGTGATAGGGAGGGTTGGAGTGTTTGGAGGAGGTGACAGTGATAGGGAAGGTTGGAGTGTCTGGAGGAGGTGACATTGATAGGGATGGAGTGTTTGGTGAAGGTGACAGTGATAGGGAGGCTTGGAGTATCTGGAGGAGGTGACAGTGATAGGGAGGGTTGGAGTGTCCGGAGGAGGTGACAGTGATAGGGAGGGTTGGAGTGTCCGGAGGAGGTGACAGTGATAGGGAGGGTTGGAGTGTTTGGCGGAGGTGACAGTGATAGGGAGGGTTGGAGTGTTTGGAGGAGGTGACAGTGATAGGGAAGGTTGGAGTGTCTGGAGGAGGTGACATTGATAGGGATGGAGTGTTTGGTGAAGGTGACAGTGATAGGGAGGCTTGGAGTGTCTGGAGGAGGTGACAGTGATCGGGAGGGTTGGCCTGTTTGGAGGAAGTGACAGTGATAGGGAAGGTTGGAGTGTTTGGAGGAGGTGACAGTGATAGGGAGGGTTGGAGTGTTTGGAGGAGGTGACAGTGATAGGGAGGGTTGGAGTGTTTGGAGGAGGTGACAGTGATAGGGAGGGTTGGAGTGTTTGGAGGAGGTGACAGTGAGAGGGAGGAAAGGAGTGACTGGAGGAGGTGACAGTGGTAGGGAGGGATGGAGTTTTTTTGGGAAGTGACAGTGATAGGGAAGGTTGGAGCATCTGGAGGAGGTGACAGTGATAGGGAAGGTTACGGTGTCTGGAGAAGGTGACAGTGATAGGGAGGGTTGGAGTGTTTGGAGGAGGTGACAGTAATATTGGGGTTTGAGGGTCCGGAGGAGGTGACAGTGATGGGGAGGGTTGGAGGAGGTGACAGTGATAGGGAGGGTTGGAGTGGTTGGAGGAGGTGACAGTGATAGGGAGTGATGGAGTGTTTGGAGGAGGTGACAGTGATAGGGATGGAGTGTTTGGAGGAAGTGAGTGATACGGCGGGTTGGAGTGTTTGGAGGAGGTGACAGTGATAGGGAGGGTTGGCCTGTTTGGAGGAAGTGACAGTGATAGGGAGGTTTTGGAGTGGTTGGAGTAGGTGACAGTGAAAGGGACGGTTGGCGTATTTGGGGGAGGTGACAGTGATAGAAAGGGTTCGAGTGTTTGGAGGAGGTGACAGTGATGGGAGGGTAGGAGTGTTTGGAGGAGGTGACAGTGATAGGGAGGGTAGGAGTGTCTGGGGGGGTGACAGTGATAGGGAAGGTTGGAGTGTCTGGGGGAGGAGACAGTGATAGGGAGGGTTGGAGTTGTTGGAGGAGGTGACAGTTATAGGGAGTGATGGAGTGATTGCAGGAGGTGACAGTGATAGGGAGGGTTGGAGTCTCTGGAGGAGGTGACAGTGATAGGGAGGGTTGGAGTCTCTGGAGGAGGTGACAGTGGTAGGGAGGATTGGAGTGTTTGGAGGAGGTGACAGTGGTTGGGAGGGTTGGACTGTTTGGAGGTGCCAACAGTGATAGGGAAGGTTACAGTGTCTGGAGGATGTGACAGTGATCGGGAGGGTTGGAGTGATTCGAGGAGGTGACAGCGATACGGAGGGTTGGAGTATATTGAGGAGGTTACAGTGAGAGGGTGGGTTGATGCTACTGGAGGAGGTGACAGTGATAGGGAGGGTTGGAGGAGGTGACAGTGATCGTGGGGTTTGAGTGTTTGGCGGAGGTGACAGTGATAGGGAGGGTTGGAGTGTTTGGAGGAGGTGACAGTGATAGGGAAGGTTGGAGTGTCTGGAGGAGGTGACATTGATAGGGATGGAGTGTTTGGTGAAGGTGACAGTGATAGGGAGGCTTGGAGTGTCTGGAGGAGGTGACAGTGATCGGGAGGGTTGGCCTGTTTGGAGGAAGTGACAGTGATAGGGAAGGTTGGAGTGTTTGGAGGAGGTGACAGTGATAGGGAGGGTTGGAGTGTTTGGAGGAGGTGACAGTGATAGGGAGGGTTGGAGTGTTTGGAGGAGGTGACAGTGATAGGGAGGGTTGGAGTGTTTGGAGGAGGTGACAGTGAGAGGGAGGAAAGGAGTGACTGGAGGAGGTGACAGTGGTAGGGAGGGATGGAGTTTTTTTGGGAAGTGACAGTGATAGGGAAGGTTGGAGCATCTGGAGGAGGTGACAGTGATAGGGAAGGTTACGGTGTCTGGAGAAGGTGACAGTGATAGGGAGGGTTGGAGTGTTTGGAGGAGGTGACAGTAATATTGGGGTTTGAGGGTCCGGAGGAGGTGACAGTGATGGGGAGGGTTGGAGGAGGTGACAGTGATAGGGAGGGTTGGAGTGGTTGGAGGAGGTGACAGTGATAGGGAGTGATGGAGTGTTTGGAGGAGGTGACAGTGATAGGGATGGAGTGTTTGGAGGAAGTGAGTGATACGGCGGGTTGGAGTGTTTGGAGGAGGTGACAGTGATAGGGAGGGTTGGCCTGTTTGGAGGAAGTGACAGTGATAGGGAGGTTTTGGAGTGGTTGGAGTAGGTGACAGTGAAAGGGACGGTTGGCGTATTTGGGGGAGGTGACAGTGATAGAAAGGGTTCGAGTGTTTGGAGGAGGTGACAGTGATGGGAGGGTAGGAGTGTTTGGAGGAGGTGACAGTGATAGGGAGGGTAGGAGTGTCTGGGGGGGTGACAGTGATAGGGAAGGTTGGAGTGTCTGGGGGAGGAGACAGTGATAGGGAGGGTTGGAGTTGTTGGAGGAGGTGACAGTTATAGGGAGTGATGGAGTGATTGCAGGAGGTGACAGTGATAGGGAGGGTTGGAGTCTCTGGAGGAGGTGACAGTGATAGGGAGGGTTGGAGTCTCTGGAGGAGGTGACAGTGGTAGGGAGGATTGGAGTGTTTGGAGGAGGTGACAGTGGTTGGGAGGGTTGGACTGTTTGGAGGTGCCAACAGTGATAGGGAAGGTTACAGTGTCTGGAGGATGTGACAGTGATCGGGAGGGTTGGAGTGATTCGAGGAGGTGACAGCGATACGGAGGGTTGGAGTATATTGAGGAGGTTACAGTGAGAGGGTGGGTTGATGCTACTGGAGGAGGTGACAGTGATAGGGAGGGTTGGAGGAGGTGACAGTGATCGTGGGGTTTGAGTGTCCGGAGGAGGTGACAGTGATGGGGAGGGTTGGAGCGTTTGGAGGAGGTGCCAGTGATAGGGAGGGATGGAGTGATTCAAGGAGGTGACAGAGATATGGAGTGTTGGAGTATATGGAGGAGGTTACAGTGAGAGGCAGGGTTGATGTTACTGGAGGAGTGGAGAGTGATAGAGAGGGTTGGAGTAGGTGACAGTTGTAGGGAGGGTTGTAGTCTTTGGAGGAGGTGACAGTGAGAGAGAGGGTTGGAGTGTCTGGAGGAGGTGACAGTAGTAGGGAGGGTTGGAGTGGTTGGAGGAGGTGACAGTGATAGGGAGGGTTGGAGTGTTTGGAGGAGGTGACAGTGATAGGGAGGGTTGGAGTGTGTGGAGGAGGTGACAGTGATAGGGAGGGTTGGAGTGTGTGGAGGAGGTGACAGTGATAGGGAGGGTTGGAGTGTCTGGAGGAGGTGACAGTGGTAGGGAGGGTTGGAGTGGTTGGAGGAGGTGACAGTGATAGGGAGGGTTGGAGTGTTTGGAGGAGGTGACAGGGATAGGGAGGGTTGGAGTGTATGGAGGAGGTGACAGTGATAGGGAAGGTTGGAGTGTCTGGAGGAGGTGACAGTGATAGGGAGGGTTGGAGTGTCTGGAGGAGGTGACAGTGATCGGGAGGGTTGGAGTGTTTGGAGGAGGTGACAGTGATAGGGAGGGTTGGAGTGTGTGGAGGAGGTGACAGTGATAGGGAAGGTTGGAGTGTTTGGAGGAGGTGACAGTGATAGGGAGGGTTGGAGTGTGTGGAGGAGGTGACAGTGATAGGGAAGGTTGGAGTGTCTGGAGGAGGTGACAGTGATAGGGAGGGTTGGAGTGACTGGAGGAGGTGACAGTGGTAGGGAGGGTTGGAGTGGTTGGAGGAGGTGACAGTGATAGGGAGGGTTGGAGTGTTTGGTGGAGGTGACAGGGATAGGGAGGGTTGGAGTGTGTGGAGGAGGGGACAGTGATAGGGAGGGTTGGAGTGTGTGGAGGAGGTGACAGGGATAGGGAGGGTTGGAGTGTGTGGAGGAGGGGACAGTGATAGGGAGGGTTGGAGTGTTTGGAGGAGGTGACAGTGATAGGGAGGGATGGAGTGTTTGGAGGAGGTGACAGTGATAGGGAGGGATGGAGTGTTTGGAGGAGGTGACAGGGATAGGGAGGGTTGGAGTGTGTGGAGGAGGTGACAGTGATAGGGAGGGTTGGAGTGTGTGGAGGAGGTGACAGTGATAGGGAGGGTTGGAGTGTGTGGAGGAGGTGACAGTGATAGTGGGGTTTGACTGTCCGGAGGAGGTGACAGTGATAGGGAGGGTTGGAGTGTTTGGAGGAGGTGACAGTGATAGTGGGGTTTGACTGTCCGGAGGAGGTGACAGTGATAGGGAGGGTTGGAGTGTCCGGAGGAGGTGACAGTGATAGGGAGGGTTGGAGTGTCCGGAGGAGGTGACAGTGATAGGGAGGGTTGGAGTATATTGAGGAGATTACAGTGAGAGGGTGGGTTGATGCTACTGGAGGAGGTGACAGTGATAGGGAGGGTTGGAGTGTTTGGTGGAGGTGACAGTGATAGGGAGGGTTGGAGTGTTTGGTGGAGGTGACAGTCATGGGGGGATGGAGTATCTGGAGGAGGTGCCAGTGATAGGGAGGGATGGAGTGATTCGAGGAGGTGACAGTGATAAGGAGGGTTGGAGTATATGGAGGAGGTTACAGTGAGAGGGAGGGTTGGAGTATATGGAGGAGGTTACAGTGAGAGGGAGGGTTGATGTTACTGGAGGAGTGGACAGTGATCGGGAGAGTTGGAGTGGTTGGAGTAGGTGACAGTTGTAGGGAGTTTTGTCGTGTTTGGAGGAGGTGACAGTGATAGGGAGGGTTGTAGTATTTGGAGGAGGTGACAGTGATAGTGGGGTTTGAGTGTCTGGAGGAGGTGATAGTGACAGGGAGGGTTGGCGTGGTTGGAGGAGGTGACAGTGATAGGGAGGGATGGAGTGATTCGAGGAGGTGACAGCGATACGGAGGGTTGGAGTATATGGAGAAGGTTACAGTGAGAGGCAGGGTTGATATTACTGGAGGAGTGGACAGTGATAGGGAGGGTTGGAGTGTTTGGAGGTGGTGACAGCAATAGAGAAGGTTAGAGTGTCTGGGGGAGGTGACAGTGATAGGGAGGGATGGAGTATCTGGAGGAGGTGACAGTGATAGGGAGGGTAGGAGTGATTCGAGGAGGTGACAGCGATACAGAGGGTTGGAGTATATTGAGGATGTTACAGTGAGAGGGAGGGTTGAAGTTACTCGAGGAATTGACAGTAATAGGGAGGGTTGGAGTGGTTGGAGGAGGTGACAGTGATAGGGAGGGTTGGCGTGTTTGGAGGAGGTGACATTAATAGTGGGGTTTGAGCGTCCAGAGGAGGTGACAGTGATAGGGAGGGTTGGAGTGGTTGGAGGAGGTGACAGTGGTGGGAGGGTTGGAGTGGTTGGAGGAGGTGACAGTGATGGGAGGGCTGGAGTGTTTGGAGAAGGTGACAGTGATAGGCAGGGATGGAGTATCTGGAGGAAGTGACAGTGTTAGGGAGGGATGGAGTGTTTCGAGGAGGTGACAGTGATAGGGATGGAATGTTAGGAGTAGGCGACAGTGATAGGGAGGCTTGGCATGTTTTTAGATTAGATTAGATTAGATTAGATTAGATTAGATTAGATTAGATTTTAGATTAGATTAGATTAGATTAGATTAGATTAGATTAGATTAGATTAGATTACTTACAGTGTGGAAACAGGCCCTTCGGCCCAACAAGTCCACACCGCCCCGCCGAAGCGTAACCCACCCATACCCCTACATCTACATCTACCCCTTACCTAACACTACGGGCAACTTAGCATGGCCAATTCACCTTGCCTGCACATCTTTTGGAGTGTGACTTCCTCCAAACACTCCAAAAGGATGTTTGAGGATGTGACAGTGATATGGAGGGTTGGCGTGTTTGGGGAAGGTGACAGTGATAGGGAGGGATGGAGTGTTTGGAGGAGGTGACAGTGATAGTGGGGTTTGAGTGTCCGGAGGAGGTGACAGTAGTAGGGAGGGTTGGAGTGTTTGGATGTGGTGACAGCAATAGAGAAGGTTAGAGTGTCTGGGGGAGGTGACAGTGATAGGGAGAGTTGGAGTGTTTGGAGGAAGTGACAGTGATAGTGGGGTTTGAGTGTCCGGAGGAGGTGACAGTGGTAGGGAGGGTTGGAGTGTTTGGATGTAGTGACAGTGATAGGGAAGGTTGGAGTGTCTGGGGGAGGTGACAGTGATAGGGAGGGTTGGAGTGTCTGGAGGAGGTGACAGTGATAGGGAGGGTTGGAGTGTTTGGTGGAGGTGACAGTGATTGGGAGGGTTGGAGTATATGGATGAGGTGACAGTGATAGGGACGGGTGGAGTGTCTGGAGGAGGTCACAGTTATAGGGACAGTTGGCATGTTTGAGGAGGTGACAGTGATAGGGAGTGTTGGAGTGTTTGGAGGAAGTGACAGTGATAGTGGGGTTTGAGTGTCCTGAGGAGGTGACAGTGATAGGGAGGGTTGGAGTGGTTGGAGGAGGTGACAGTGATAGGGAGGGTTGGAGTGTTTGGAGGAGGTGACAGTGATTGGGATGGAGTGTTTGGAGGAGGTGACAGTGATTGGGAGGGATGGAGTGTTTGGAGGAAGTGACAGTGATAGGGAGGGTTGGAGTGTTTGGTGGAGGTGACATTGATAGGGAAGGTTGCAGTGGCTGGTGGAGTTTAACTGATTGGGACGGCTGTGATGTTCCCCCAAGGTGATATACATAGAGAGGGCTGTTCAGACAGTAGAATATGAAAGCCTGTGGAGGAGGCTGGGTGGTACGAGCAGGGAAGGGAATAGTGTGTGTGAGAGGGAGCATAAAGTGAGTCTGAGTGATGTTTGTGAGGGAGGCCACACATACGAGTGGAATAAATTAACAGCACATACCTCAGGGACCTGCAGTGATGAAACCCTCATTTGAACATGACTGGAAGAATAACAGTAAACTGTCACAGAAAGTCAAAACACTCATTCTTAAAGGGAGTGCTGGTTGGACAATGGCAAAGAGATTGTCATGAAGGACAGGGATGAAAGAGAATAATGCATGGGTATGCATTCAGATCCACAGTAAGGGGATCATACCAGGGCCTATCCAATCAACCACAGCAAAACAAGTTAACTCTTGAATTATAGATGAATGTTCAAAAACATTCACCTCTGAATCAATGTCATTGGACTTCAAAGTCAACTCTCTGGCTGAAGCTTGTAGCTGAGAAGTTAGCACAGGACTGGCATCAAACACTTCGTTTTCATGAATTCCACTTCTCTGTAAAATGAGATGACAAAAGAAACCTGTTGAGAGACATTCAGAATAAACAAGCCCTTGGCTTGAGTGTTAAATATCCACCTATTGAAGGAGTTTCCAAAATCTACCACCATCAGTTGAGGACGGGAATTGATCAAATGATTTGAGAGAATTAGTATTTTAATGACAAGGTTATGTTGTGGAGATGACTTGAGAGATTTGATCGATGCTTCAAATTTTAAGATATTTATCTAACCGCTAATTGTGTTCTTCCAAAGATTATTTGGATAGCAGAAGATTGGAATACAGGAAAGAGAAACTTATTAATGAACACAATTAATCTTCTGTGTTAATCTCCTCAATGGCGGAGTACCTACCCAGCATTCCCCGCGATGGTGAATACCCTCTATACTCACTACAGGCGAGGGCGGCGCAGCCGCAGTGCCCGGTCTGTCTCCGTGGGAAACGGGAAAAGACGCGCTTTTCCAGACAGCAAGGCTGCAGGAGCTGGAGAGGGATTCGGACCGAGAATAAACCCTTCCAGAGAGAAGCGAGCACCTTGAAAAATAACGTGTGGTTAAATGTTTTGCAATTTCGAGGTGAAAATCCGCCATCTTGGCCGGGACCGTGGACGCATGCGCACACGGATGTGTGACGTCACGGGGCGGGGCCTGAGGGTGATTCATGCAGATGCTGAAAATCTGAGACTGGAGTCACAGAAATGTCCAACATGGAAACAGACCCTTCGGTCCAACCCGTCCATACCGACCAGATATCCCAACCCAATCTAGTCCCACCTACCAGCACCCGGCCCATATCCCTCCAAACCTTCCTATTCATATACCCATCCAAATGTCTTTTAAATGTTGCAATTGTACCAGCCTCCACCACATCCTCTGGCAGCTCATTCCATACCCGTACCACTCTCTGCGTGAAAATATTGCCCCTTAGGTCTCTTTTATATCTTTCCCCTCTCACCCTAAACCTATGCGCTCTCGTTCTGGATACCCCCACCCCAGGGAAAAATCTTTGTCTGTTTATCCTATCCATGCCCGTAATGATTTTGTAAACCTCTGTCAGGTCATCCCTCAACCTCCGCCACTCCAGGGAAAACAGCCCCAGCCTGTTCAGCTTCTCCCTCTTGCTCAAATCCTCCAATCCTGGCAACATCCTTGTAAATCTTTTGTGAACGCTTTCAAGTTTCATAACATCTTTCCAATAGGAAGGAGACCAGAATTGAACACAATATTCCAACAGTGGCCTAACTGATGTCATATACAGCCACAACATAACCTCCCAACTCCTGTAATCAATACTCTGACCAATAAAGGAAAGCATACCAAACGCCTTCTTCACTATCCTATTAATCTGCGACTCCACTTTCAAGAAGCTATGAACCTGCACTCCAAGGTCTCTTTGTTCATCAACACTCCCTTGGACCTTACCATTAAGTATATAAGTCCTGCTAAGATTTGCTTTCCCAAAATCCAGAACCTTGCATTTATCCGAATTAAACTCCATCTGCCATTTCTCAGCCCATTGGCCCATCTGGTCAAGATCCTGTTGTAATCTGAGGTAACCTTCTTCTCTGTCCTCTACACCTCTAATTTTGGTGTCATCTGCAAACTTACTAACTGTGCCTCACATCCAAATCAAATCAGAAAGTGCTGGAGGAAGTCAGTGGGTCTGGCAGGAGATGTGGACAGAGAAACAGAGTGAACCATTTCAGTTCTGTGTGCATCTTCTTCAGAACCCATTGCCCGGGTGGTGCAGTGTCCTGGGCATTAGCTTTATAACAGCTTCACCCTCAGGTGATCTCTGAAACAAACAGCAGTCTACTTGAATCCCTGGAGTTTTCTGCAGGTGACATTTTTAACCAACCTGTTCAGACGTGTCATGTCCCACTTGTGAAGGAGGTGGACCTTGAGAATCCAGGCCTTGTTAGTTCGAGGGGAGTCCCTCAGGGTGGAGTCTCAGGGTCAACCATCTTCAGCTGCTTCGTCAATCACTTCCCCTTCAGAAGTGGCGATGTTGGTTGACGATTGGACAATATTCAGCATCAATTTCAACTGCTCCGATACTGATGTAGCGCATATCCATATGTTCAGGTTGTAAGTTTGCTCGCTGAGCTGGTAGGTTTGTTCTCATTGAAAACAATCTTACAACCTGAACCTCAACCTGAGCTAAACATTTTCTCAAACACAACACATCCATATGTAGCAAGACCTGGCCAGCATCTAGAATCTGCACAAATGGTAAGTTACAGCTGTATCACATCCCTGCCTGGCAAAGCCCATCTTCAACAAGAGAATATCTGAGTATCCCTTGTTGATATTCCACAGCAATATCATTGTTGAATCCTCCATGAACAGCATTCCGGGGGTGTAATATTGATGAGAAACTGAACAGGAGTAGCCATGCAATTGATACAAGATCAGGGCAGAGGCAAAACAATCTTACAGCGCTCAACTCACCTCCTGCCTGCCCACCTTACAAGACATAAGTCAGGTGTGATACAGAATCCTCTCCACTTGCCTGGTTGAATGCTGCTTCAACAACACAAGAAGCTCATCAACAGGTGGGACAAAACAGCACTCTTGATTGCCAACAACCTTCCCCATTCCCTTTCTTCCCCATTGATATACAGTCGCAGCAAATCTCTTGTGTAATATTCTTCTGGATAGGGGGCTGTGCTGTCCATCAGTTGGCGAGGTACATCCCACAACATGTTTGCACCTCAGGACACACATTGTCTCATGTATGTTGTAACAACAACCTGATTTATTCAGGAAGGTTCCTTTTTGCTTTTGATGGGGATTTTTGCATCTTTTGATGTGACTGGATCATTTGTTTGGGTGCGGTATAGAATAGAGGAACAATGTCTTTTTGAAATTGGATTTGTTTGTTCTGAGATTTTACCCTGTATGGACTGTGATAATGTTTGAAGATAATTTCACAGAGAAAAAGACTGAAAGAATTGAAGATGAGTGAGTCAAATCAAACATGAAATAAAGATCCAACAGAGTCACTTAATTCATTTGGACATAAAAGGAATGTGTTTATCTGGTATGTCTGTCAGCAAAGATTTCACAAAAACATTGTGAGTGGTAAAGAGACACACACACACAAGAGTGTGAGTGTTCCACTGAACTGACTGCAGAAATTATTTAACATTATCGAGTTAACATTCTTTAAAAATCCACAGACAGAGAAGCCATAAATATGTTGTGTTTATGGAAAAGGATTCAACAGATCATCCAACTTGGAGATATCTGAGGAGATCAGCACCATGGAAATGTCTGGATTGTGAGAAGGATTGCAAATCCCAGACCAGCTGGAGACTCATCGACACAGACATTCTGGGGAGAGACTGTTCACCTGCTCTATGTGTTGGGAGGGATTTACTCTGTCATCCAGCTTCATGTAACACCAGTGGGTTCACACTGACAAGAGAACTTTCCCCTGATTGTGGGAAAAAAAGAAACTTTAAGATGTGTAAAGGTCTTAAATTTAATGGTCATAATTTAACATCAACCCGTTCCCATGGGGGAGAAGGTATTCAGCTGTTCCACGTGTGGGAAGGTATTCACTTGGGGATCCAGCCTAATGTCAGACAAACGTCTTCATCATCGGGAGAGAAGCGTTGTCTGCTCTGTTTGGGAATGAATAAACTTCCCAATTCAGCCTAATGTCAACTGTTGAGTTGACTCTGGAGAGAGACTAATCATCTGCTCTGTGTGTGAGAAGGGATTTATTAAATCAGCAAAGCCTCAAATACACAAGTGTGGCCATACTAGAGAGAGAGAGAGAGAGAGAGAGAGAGACTGTCCGCCTGCACTGAGTGTAGGAAGGGACTCACTTAGTCATCTGGACTCAGTGAGCACCAACACATTCCCACCTTTTCCCTGCTCCTTGTGTGGGAAGGGGTTCTCTCGGTTCTCCAATCTCAGCAGCTATGGCTTTGTTCACATCAATGAGAGAACATGTCAATGCGCTGACTGTGAGAAGAGCTTTATGAGTAGTAATGATTTGATGAAACACCAACAAACACATTGTGGGAAGAAGCCGTTCACCTGCACTGTGTGTAGCGAGGGATTCAATTATTCATCCCCACACGTGACAGTCCAGTTTAGCTGAGTTGGTTGTATTGTTGGTTTACAGAGCAGTGTGATGTGAACAGCGTGGGTTCGGTTCCCATTGCCAGTTTAAGATTACCATGAAGGACACTCGTTCTCAAATTCTTCCCTTGCCTGAGGTCTGAGGGCCCTCTGGTCAAATCACCATGAGTTGCTTCTCTCTGTAATGAAGAGATCAGCCCCTATGGTCTGGGAAGACTATGGTGACACACACACACATTCCAGTGGGGTAACATGTGATCGTATTCTGCTGTTATTGTATCCAGAATTGGACTGTGTTCATTCTGTCGGCAGTGGTTCACTTCATTGGATGTGAATTGTCTTTTTAATTGAACTGGTGTTTAATTATTCAGGTAGCAATCACATCAAAAACACAGTTTTTACCCACTGATTTCTCTCCCGTGAGATGAGACCGATAGATGTCCATTTCCTTCCCTGTTCTTGGGTCCTTTATTCATTACTAAGGCTTGATTTGTATTTATAAATGTATTTTCACACATTCAGGATTTCTGAATGTGCTTCATAGCAACTGAAGTCCTTGTGAGGTGGAGTCACAAGGCCCAGGTCTCCCACTTAGAATTTAATGGCACCTGCATGAATTCTCCAATTATTGTTGCCCTACATCAATTCCTTCCATTTAGTTATTCCCTGATACACATCTTCCACGTACGGATGCCCTGCTGATTTTTTTTCATTTCCCGATGCTTGCAACATTTCTTATTTTTATTGAATCCCTGACCCCTATTCCCCAATTTCGACAGGCTCTACTCCAATTTTCCAATATATTGGCACTCCCACCAATTTTCTAATGTAATGGCACTGTGCACCAATCTCCCATTTATTGTTTCCACCAAATCTCCCATTTACTCATACCCCTGTACTAATTCTCCCATTTACTGATGCCCGAGCCCGATTCTACCATTTAAGGGTGCACTACTCTAATTCTCCCATTTACTGTCGCCATGCACCAATTCTCTAATTTAGCTCCACTGTGCACCAGGTCTCTCATTTACTGAGGTCCCACACCAATTCTCCAATCCCGTGTTGCTGAGCACCATTTCCCCCAATTACTGACGTCCTGGACAAGTTCTCCATTCAGTGTTGCCTTAAACCAATCCACATACTGACTGATGCCCTCGCCCAATTTAGGGGTGCGCTACTCTAAATCTCCCAAGAGGTAATGTCCTGCCCCAATTCTCCCATTTAGTGCAACACAGCACGACTCACCCATTCAGTGCTGAACTGCACTAATTAACCATTATCTGAAGCCCAGTTGCAAATTCTCACATTTCCATAATCACTTTCCCAGTTTTTTTTTCATTTAGTAGTTTCTTGCAATGATTCTCCAATTTCGTGGAGCTCTGCCAGAATTCTTAAATTTGGGCGTGGACAAGTTGGACTGAGGAATCTGTTTCCGTGCTGTACATCTCTAAGGCTGTAATTAGTGCTCTACTTCCCTGCACCAATTCTCCCATTTCCCAATCCTGCACTAATTCGGGAATTTCACCAACTCTCCCATTGACGTTATCCTGCCCCAGTCCTCCCATTTAGAATTTAATAGCATCTGCATGAATTCTCCAATTATTGTTATCCTGTATCAATTCCTTCCATTTAATTGTTCCCTGATACACTTCTTCCACATACGGATGTCTTGCTGAATTGTTTTCATTCAGTAATGCACTGAACTGAATCTCCAATTTCCCGATGCTTGCAACATTTCTTCTTTTTATTGATTCTCTGGCCCCTATTCCCCAATTTAGACAAACTGTGCTCCACTTTTCTAATATATTGACACTCCCACCAATTTTCTAATGTAATGGCACTGTGCACGGAATATCCCATTTATTGATTCCCACCAAATCTCCCATTTACTCATACCCCTGTACTAATCCTTCCATTGACTGATGCCCGAGCTGATTCTACCATTTAAGGGTGCGCTACCCTAATTCTCCCATTTCCTGGTGCCATGCACCCACTCTCTAATTGAGCTCCACTGTGCACCAGGTCTTCCAGTCAGTATTTCCCTGCAAAAATTCTCTCATTTAGTAGTCTGCTGCCAGAATTCTCTAATCTTGCGATTCTTGCATGAAATCTCCAAATTACCGATCCTACACATATCTTCCCTTTAGTGGTGAACTGCACCAACTCCCCCATTTTGTGGTGCACTGTATTGCATCTGGACCACTAATCCTTTGCAACATTGGTCCTATTTACTGATTCACTGCCCGTGTTCTCCCATTTGCTCCAATTCTCGAAGTTATCAGCACCCTGTGCAGGTCTCTCTTTTACTGATGCCCCACACCAATTCTCCAATTCAGTGTTGCTGAGCACCACTTTCCTAAATTACTGAAGTCTGGAACAAGTTCTCCTCACAGTGTTGCCTTACACTACTCCTCATACTGACTGATGTCCTTGAACAATTTAGGGGTGTCCAACTCTCAATCTCCCATCAAGTATTGTCCTGCCTGAATTCTCCCATTTAGTGTTACACTGCCCCAATTCTCCCATTAACTGATGCCCTGTTACATTTCTCACATTTCGATCAGCCCTTCCCCAATTCTCCCAGTAAGTAGTTCCTTGCAATGATTCTCCAATTTATTTGAGCGCTGCCAGAATTCTTTAATTGTGGCATGGACAAGTTGGACCGAAGGATCTGTTTCTGTGTTGTAAATCTCTATGATTGTATGACTCTATTTATGGCTATTTCCCCCATTTCCGTATCCTGCACACATCCTGGAACTGCACCAATTCTCCCACTTCGAATTTAAATGGCACCTGCATGAATTCTCCAATTAATGATTCCCTGCATTTTTTTTTCATTTCGTGACGCACTGATCTGAATCTCCAGTTAACTGATACTTGCAACACTTCTTTTTTCTAAAGGTAGAAGACAGAGGGTGGTGGGGGAGGGTTGCTTTTCAGACTGGAGGCCTGTGACCAGTGGTGTGTCACAAGGATCGGTGCTGGGTCCACTGTTGTTTTGTCATTTATATAAATGATTTGGATGTAACCATAGGACGAATGGTTAGTAAGTTTGCAGATGACAGTAAAATTGGAGGTGTCGAGGACAGTGAAGATGATTATCTCAGATTACAACAGGATCTCGATCAGATGGGCCACTGGGCTGAGGAGTGGCAGATGAAGATTAATTTAGATAAGTCTGAAGTGCTGCATTTTGGAGAAGCAAAAGAGAGCAGGACTTACACACTGAATGACAAGGTATGAGGGATGTTGTGAAACAAATAGACCTGGAGTGCTTTTTCATAGACTGTTGAAGGTGGACTAACATTTCGATAGGATGGTGAAGAAGGCGTTTGGCATTTTTGTCTTTATTGCTCAGTTAATTGTGTAAAGGGGTTGGGAGGTCATGTTGTGGTATTGGTTCGACCACCTTTGGTATATAATGTGCAATTCTGGACTCCATCCTGTAAGAGGGATGTTGTGAAACTTTAAAGTGTTGAGAAAAGTTTTACAAGGATGTTGCCAAGGTTGGAGGGTGTGTGCTGGAGGGTAAGACTGTATAGGTTGGGGCTATTATCCCTGGAGTGTCAGTGGCTGAGGGGTAACCTTATAGAGGTTCACAAAATCATGAAGGACCCTCAATAGGGTAAAAAGTCAAGGTGATTTCCCTGTGGTGTGTGAGACCAGAAGCAGATGGTACATGTTAACGTTGAGAGGGGAAACATAAAAGGGACCTAAGGGGAACATTTTTCACACAGAGGGCACTGTGTGCATGAGCTGCCAGAGGAAGTAGTGGAGGCTGGTACAATTACAACATTTAAAAGGTATCTGGGTGGGTGTAGGAATTAAAAAGGGTTCAGAGGAACATGGGCCAAATTCTGACAAATAGGATGAGATTGACATCGGATATCAGTTCAGCATGGATGTGTTGGACTGAATGATTTGTTTCCGAGTTTATATTGCTCTGAGTGGGTTGAGCTCCTGATTGTAGATTTATGAAGCAGAAAATAAAGTATGGTACAGAGTTAGACCGAGAAATCCTGCTGATCCCATCAGCTTTATCCTGTTTCCTTAATCCTCCTCCTTCAATCAATGCATTTTTCCGATCCTCATTCAGAATTCCTGCAGCTCTGTAACTGACCTGGAACAATGTGTTGAAAGTCCTATTGCAGTCCACACGAGGTACCTTTCCCACTGCCCTGCTCCCATGGCCTGCAATGCTGCAGACTAAGCAGACAACCCGAAGCACAATGATGAGCTCCTTCTGGCCCACGGCCCTCCTTCTCACTGAATGAAGACAATCACCAGAAACAGAATCCAGCTCTTGTTGGAGCCTTGAATACCTGACTCTGTCTCACTGAGTGAAGATTGGACTCAGAAACAGAAATGAAATCAACTTCCTATCTGCATTGTGTCACTCTTTAAGATCTCTGTGTGTCTGAGTTCAGGTCATTTGATTGGAGACTGTGGATAGTGGGTCCCCAGTGAAATGGAAAGAATGGTGGAGGAGCTCAGTGAGGGACATCTCTCAAAGTGAGAGTCAGAAAGATGGTATTCCACATTGGAAGGGTTTAAGGGGAATTGATGGCTCAGAAAAATGTTATACGGATGTTTGTAAAACTTAGGAACTCTGATTGTTTTGAGGCTGGAGTTTATTTTATCCTTTTATAGATTTGACACATTAACCCTCCCTCCCCACCACTACAGAAGCTGTTGGAACTGTTCAGTGTTTCTAGCAGCTTCTGTAATTATTTCAGGTTCCTGACGGGAGCAGTCCCTCCCTTTTCGAACAAAACAAACCCATCCTTGTGCTGTACCCAATATTTCAATAAGAAATGGGAAGCAGCAGAGGGGAAAGCTTCCGAGATGCCGAGCAATGCTGCCCGTTTCCACACTGCAATTCACAGGAACCATCGCCAGGAAAAGCAAGGAGCAATCTGACAGATCCGGTTATATCCCGGGGCCTTTCCTTTAGAAACTGATTTAAAAGCCGCGACACTGCGATGGCCGGGAATCGAACCCGGGTCAACTGCTTGGAAGACAGCTCTGCTCCCCACTATCCCACCATCACCCTGCTCCCAGCTCCCAGTTCCCTCCCCATTCCCAAACACTCTTAACAAGGCCGTGATCATCACCAACTGGATTGGGGCTGAAATCCAAACAAGAAATTGCTGGGGAATCTCAGCAGGTCTGACAGAGCCTTAGAGTGAAGCGCTGTCTCCTCATCTCAGTCCCAAATAACCTGCCCCTTACCCTGAGAGGGTGGCAATCAAACCCGAATGACCTGCAGATGCTGTAACATTAACGCTGATTTCTCTGCACAGATGCTGCCTGACCTGCTGAGCTTTTCCAGTAACCCCTGAGACAGTGTTATTGTGTTTCAGATTCCCAGACCCACAGGATTAATTTCTAAGCATCTCCCCTCTCAAGCCTCTTCACAATCTGAGATATTCAAATGAAATCACCTTTCAATTTTCTAGAATATAGACCCAATTTATTCAGATACTCAGCCCTGGAGTACACGGGTCCCAAATACTGAGCTTTATTTTGTGATTCATTAATGTGTTTGGGTCATTGCCGCTGGGTCCCCAAGGATTGCTCAGATATAATTGCTCTGGTGAAGGTGACGGTGAGTTATTGCCTTGAACTGCTGCCATTTATTTGGGGCAGATAAACCCACAATGATGTAAGGGAGGGAGTTCCAGGATTTCCAACCAATGGCACTTGTGGGACTGAGATGTTTTTCCAAGCCAGGGTGGGGAGTGTCTTGATGTGGAATTGTCACCTGGTGGTGTTCCCGTGTATCTGCTGTGTTCAGCATTCCACATGATAGTGCCGTGGGTCTGGAAGCTGCTCTGGAAGGAACCTTGGGGAATTTCTACAGAACATCTTGTCTCAGCTGAACTATCCCAGTCAGGCACCTGAGCCCTAATCCTGTAATCCAGCTCTGAGAATGTAATAGCAGGTGGGACCCACCCTGTCCCCCCTAATGTGACCATGTTTGGGAAACCTCGGAGAGTCCAATCTCATTCATTCCATCTCGGCGTTTTTCCCCGTTTAAGATTGCTTTCAAAGTGCAACAGTGAGATGGCAGGGGTTCGAGCCCGGGTTAACTGCTGGGAAGGAGACATGTCCAACCCTTTCCCAGTAATTGGCAAGGTATTCCCGAGGCCGTGATCAGGACCAATTGGATTGGGACTGAAATCCAAACAGAAACTGCTGGGGGAGCTCAGCAGGTCTGACAACATCAGCATCAGATCCCTTCAGCTCTGAAGGACAATCCCTGGACTCTAGAGGTTCACTCGGATTTCTCCCAGAAATGAGGCCACTCCCACTAAATCCCACCAGTAATTTCTGTGTTATCTGTCAGCTCTCCAGGATCTGCAGTTCATTGTATTAAATACAGTAGATGTTGACCCAACGAAGGGGATATTGGGTCAGGTGAGGGTCTACCTCATTCATTGGGGCAGATGCCAAGGAGCATCTTAAACGGGAGAGGGATCAGGGGGGAATTGGAGCCATTTAGAGAGAGAGTACAGAAGGTAAGACAGCTCAGCTCAAAGCACGGCACTTCATGCTGCCCCGATTAAAATATTGAAGATGTCAGAGGGACAGATGAGCTGAGACAGGGTGGGAGCTGGGAGATATTGATGATGTGGAAGGACAGTGTGTGTATCTGATCACATTCTGTCAGTCTGACTAATAGCAGTCATTCCTGACACTGGATTCACTGAGGGGTGAAGGTTCAGTGAACAGAGCGGACTGTCCCTGTTATTCTGTTCCTGACTCTCCAGCTCCCACTCTGTTAGTGACCTCTCAGTCTCCCGGGAAATGGGCTGTTTCCCAATTGTGCCGGATTCCTGGCCTTTATCCTTGGCCGAGCTGAGAGTTGATGGTCTGAGGAATATCATTCCCAAATGACTCCTGTCCAAGATAATCCCGATTAATGTGTCTGTGTATCCTCCATTAATCTGTAAACATCATTGCTCAGGGTTGGAGGGACATGGATTGATGACATTGAGGATGTTATGAACCAGACCAAACTCCTCTGCCTTAAGGAAATGGTCTCGACCCCTTTTCCTGATTTCCTGAAGGGAAGTGTAAGGCGTTCCAATGTGATTGGTCAAACTGCCAGGCCTGAATCAAAACACACTTTACTCCACACTATCGTTGGGACACAAACATAAGGAAGAAAGATTGGACAAACCGAACTCGATTGGAAACCTGAACGAAATGAACATTATTTAACTATAAACAGCAACTGTTCGGATATAGTAACATTCCATAAACCACACAATTCTGGTCTTTCTGCTATCGGGAGAATGGGGTGAAACTTGTAAAGATTCAGAAAAGATTTACAAGGATGTTTGCAGAGTCAGGATTTCTGATTGTTTTGTGGCTGGAGTTTATTTTATCCTTGTGTAGGTTTGACACATTAACACTCCCTCCCCACCACTACAGAAGCTGTTGGAACTGTTCAGTGTTTCCTGCGGCTTCTGTAATTATTTCAGGTTCCTGACGGGAGCAGTCTCTCACTTTTCGAACAAAACAAACCCATCTTTGTGCTGCAACCAATATTTCAATAAGAAATGGGAAGCAGCAGAGGGGAAAGCTTCCGAGATGCCGAGCAATGCTGCCCGGTTCCACACTGCAATTCACAGGAACCATCGCCAGGAAAAACAAGGAGCAATCTGACAGATCCGGTTTACCACAGAATGAAAGATTTATTTCCTCATTTCATTCCAGTGCTTTTCCTTTTAAAGACTATTTACCAATCGTGACACTGTGATGGCCGGGAATCGAACCTAGGTCAATTGCTTGGAAGACAGCTCTGCTCCCCACTATCCCACCATCACCCTGCCAGCAGCTCCATCCCCATTCCCAAACACACTTAACAAGGTCGTGATCATCACCAACTGGATTGGGGCTGAAATCCAAACAGACACATCCTCCGTATCTAACCCAGTGATGGAGCTATCCTGATTGAGTTTGATGTGAACAGGATGGGGGAAGTGGGAGATTTAATCAGTACCTAACGCCGAGCTCAAAATGGCCTGGGAATTTGAAATGCTGCAGTGTAGAGGGAGATTTACTCTGTATCTGACCCCATTCTCTACCTGCCCTGGGGATTTAAATGGGGACAGTTTAATGGGAGCTTTATTTTGTCTGGAACCCTGTGCTCCCTCTGCCCTGGGAGTGTTTGCTGGGAACACTGTCTAACCTCTGTGATATAGATCCTATGAAGATTGATGGGAGACAGTGTAAATGGAATTGTCAGGGTCCAATTCCTTCACGTGGATGAGAGAAGGTGAGAAAAAATGATCCCAGTGGGACTGAAGGGTCAGTAACAGAATGAAGACCCCATTGGCTCAGAGACAGGAGACAGGATAGAGGGGAATGAGGGTTTCAGACTGGAGGGAGCTACAGGCACATACAAGTTGGGAACTGTTTTCAGTAAAAGGCAATTGATCCCAGGTCACTGCAGAGTGTGAGAATCTGATGCCTTTCCCTCACTATCCTCCTCCAATCCCTGGGAAGATCTGCTCCCACACCATGTTCCACTGTTGACTGTGTTAGATATTTTGGTGCATTGGGGATAGGTTGATTTTAAACCTGAGATTTTAAGCTTGCCTTCAAAATGCTCTCGCTCCCCTTTCACGTGATCTTTTCTCTCTTTTATCCTGAGGAACTTTTGTTTGGAAATCTGCAACATGAAGATCCAAAAGGTTCAAGGCCAGGAAAGAACAACATCCAGAGGGGGAGCACGGGCCTGAGGCCTGGTTGACAGGCTGCACCCCGTGGGGGCCCACGTGAGTTGTGTGTTTATTTACCCCGAGGTTTAATCTCCTCTGGGGGACCCTGGGTTTTAGGGGCCTCTGGGTAACTGGCTCCTGTCAGATTGTGGTCCTGTCATTTTTAAAACAGGTTTGAAGCCTGGGACTGAAGTATGTCAATTCCCAGGATCTGAGAGGCAGGACTGCCCTAGGGGGGAATTAAAACCCAAATGCTGTAACCCTCTCTGAAGACTTCTCATAAAGTCAGAGTGATGTGGGTTGTCGAGAGGGTACGATGAGAAAATTCAACAGTGAGAGAAAGAGAGTGAGAGAAACGTTTAAAAAATTGAGAGAGCAGGGGAAACAGAAGGGGAGAGAGAGGGAGAGGCATTTTGAGATTGTGAAGTTGCTGCAATGTTTGATTCTGAGGTGACAGGAAATAATTAAACTGAAGCAGCATCACAGAGGGGGGAAATGGTCAGAGTCATTAGCTGCTGCTGCATTGTAGCATGTGGGATCTTGCTGTGCACCAGCTCCCCCAATGCTACCATTGCAGGCAGTGAGTGTTTTAATCAGCTAATCCATCATTTCAAAGTTTTTCCAAGGCTTTAGCATAAAAATGCAGCTCATCGCCCGATATATTTGTGTTTGGATGTTGCTGAGAGATTGTCTGTGTCACTGAGAGAGGAAAATCTGGGATCTTGCTATGCAATCATTCTGTAATGATTTTCCTCCTTTCAACTAATGCTGTCTCTTTCCTCCCACGGGCCACTTGAAGATTCAAAGAGAGAAACTTTAGGATCAGGAGACCTTTGAACAACAGCTTTCTCCAGAGGGGACACGGTCTGAGGCCTGAGGCCTGGTTGATAAGCTGCACTGTGTGGGCAGGATTCTGTGTTTATTTACCTCAAGGATTAATCTCCTTTTGGGGACCCCGGGTTTTAGGGGCCTCTGGTTAATTGGCTCCTGTCAGATTGTGGCCCTGTTGGTTTTAAAACAGGTTTGAAGAGTGGGGTTAAAATAACTGGGGCCCTGGGATTTGACACCAACACATCAATCCCCAGTGAGTGTCTGACAGACAGGACTCCCCCAAAGAGGGAATTAAAACCTTAAATGAGAAACTCTACCCAAAGACTTGTTCTAATATCAGAGTTATACTACTTGTGGGATCTTGCTGTGTCTCAAACCACCTGCAGAGTGGCCTACATTGCAAGAAGGGTGACCAAATGTGATAATCCCATAAATAAGACCCAGGTTGGCCCAATCCCTGAGTATCTGGGAGGGGATCTCTCTTTCTCTCTCTCTCTCTCTCTCTCTCTCTCTCTCTGTCCCCTCTCTCAAACCCTCTCCAGCTTCTTTTGTTGATATTTTAAACAAATAAAACCGTCCCACACACAGCAATGAGACTCGTGGGTATTTGAAGTGGGGGAGAAGGAAATATTTTGCAGCATAAGGTGATTTTTGAGACAAAGAGGTAAAAGAACACAAGATACACAGAGAGAGAGTGGGGGAAGGAGGGAGTGATAGAGGGATAAGATTGGGGGGGGGAGGAGCAGGGAAGGAGGGGGGGAGGGAGGGGGGAAGGAGGGGGAGGTGGGATGGTGGAAAGGAAGGGGGGAAGGGGTGTAATGCGAGGTGGGGAAGGAGAGAGGGAGCAAGGAGATTTGGGGAAGGGGGAAGGAGAGAGGGGGTGAGGAGAGGGGGGCAAGGAAAAGGGAAGGAGAGGGGATGAAAGTAGAGACGGAGTAAGGTGAGGGGGAAGGAGAGGGAGGGAAAGGGGGGAGGGAAAGTGGGGAGGGAAAGGGGGGAAGGAGAGGGGGGAAGGAGAGTGGGGGAAGGGGGCGGACAGAGCGAGGGTGAAAGTAGAGACAGGGTAAGGAGAGGGGGAAGAATAGATGGGAAGGAGAGGGGGGGGAGAGAAAGGGGTTTGAGAGTCGGGGGAAGGAGACCGGGGGAAGGAGAGGGGGGAAGAAGAGGGGGAAGGGGGCAAAGGTGAGTAGGGGAAAGGGGGGAAGTAGAGGGGGAAGGAGAGGGGCAAAGAGACGGAGGCAGAGAGTGGAGAGGAGAGATGTCAGAATGAGTTGGGGGAAGGAGAGAGGGGGAAGGAGCGGGAAGGGAGGGAGGGGATGAGGGGGGAAGGAGAGAGGGGGAAAGAGTGAGGGAAAGAGTGTGGTAAGGAGAGAGGGGAAGGGTGGAAGGAGAGGGGGGAAGGGCGAATGGACAGGGAGTGAAAGAGAGGGGGAGGAGGGTTGTCAGAAGGAGATAGAGTGAAGGGGGGCGAAGGAGAGGGCGAAACATAGAGGTGGGGAAGGAGAGGGCGGAAGGAGAGGGGGAGAAGTAGAGAGTGGGGAAGGAGATGGGGGCGAAAGAGAGGGGAGGGAAGGGGAGAGGGGAAGGAGAGAGGGAAGGAAGGGGGAAGGAGAGAGGGGAGAAGGAGAGAGGGAAGGAAGGGGGAAGGAGAGAGGGGAGAAGGAGACGGCGGGGAAGGAGAGGGCGAAGGAGAGGGGGGAAGGAGAGAGGATAAGGAATGGGGAAAGAAAGAGGGAAAAGGAAGAGGGAAGGAGGGGGAAGGAGAGAGGGGGCAAGTAGAGAGTGGGGAAGGACAGAGGAGTGGGAGGAGCAAGGGGGGAAGGAGACAGGGTCAAATGAGAGGAGGGGAAGGGGAGAAGGGAAGGAGAGAGGGAAGGAAGGGGGAAGGAGAGAGGGGAGAAGGAGAGAGGGAAGGAAGGGGGAAGGAGAGAGGGGAGAAGGACACGGGGGAAGGAGAGGGGGGAAGGAGAGGGGGGAAATAGAGAGGATAAGGAATGGGGAAAGAGAGAGGGAGAAGGAAGAGGGAAGGAGAGGGGGAAGGAGAGAGGGGGTAAAGGAGAGAGGGGAAGGAAGGGCCGAGGTGAGACGGGAGAAGGAGACAGTGGAGAAGGAGAGGGGGAAGGAAGGGGGAAGGAGATGGGGAGAAGGAGAGGGGGGGGAAGGAGATGGGGAGAAGGAGAGGGGCAAGGAAGGGGGAAGGAGAGGGGGAGAAGGAGAGGGGGTAAGGAAGAGGAAAGGAGAGAGACGAGAAGTAAGAGTGGAGAACGAGAGGGAGAAGGAGAGAGGCGGGAAGAAGGAGCAAGGAAGTGGGGAGGAGGGAGGGGAAGGGGAGGTGGAAGGAGAGAGAGGAGAAGGAGAGACGGGAGAAAGAAAGGGGGGGAAGGAGAAAGGGGAGAATGAGAGAGGGGAGAATGAGAGGGGAAAGGAAGGGGGGAGAAAGAGAGAGCAGAAGAAAGGGGAAAGGAGAAAGGGGAAAAGGAGAGAGGGGAAGGAAGGGGGAAGGAGAGAGGGGAGAAGGAGAGGGGTTAAAGGAAGGGGGGTAGGAGAGAGGGGAAGGAAGGGTGAAGGAGAGAGGGAAGAAGGAGGGGCGTAAAGGAAGGGGGTAGGAGAGAGGGGAAGGAAGTGGGAAGGAGAGGTGGAGAAAGAGAGAGGTGGGAAGGAGGGAGAGAGAAAGGACAGAGGGGAAGAACCGGGGAAGGAGAGAGGAGAAGGAGAGGGGCAACGAGAGAAGGGAGAAGGCGGGGGGGGGGTGGGGTGGGGGCGTAAATGAAGGAAAGGAGACAGGGAAGAAGGAGAGAGGGGAAAGGAAGGGGGAGGAGAGGGGGGAAGGATAGAGGGGAGGAAAGGCAGGGGGAAGAAGAGAGGGCTGACGGAGAGCGGGGAAGGAAGGGAGAAGGAGAGAGGGGAGAAGGAGAGAGGGTGAGGAAGGTAGAAGGAGAGAGGGGAGAAGGAGAGAAGGGAGAAGGAGAGGGGGAGGAGTGGGGGAAGAAGAGAGGGGAGAAGGAGGGGTGGAAGGAAAAGGAAGGAGAGAGTGGAGAAGGGGGGGAAGGAAGGGGGAAGGAGAGAGGAGAGAAGGAGAGAGGGGAAAGGAAGGGGGAAGGAGATAGGGGAGAAGGAGGGGGGGAAGGAGAGGGGGAAGGAGGGGGGGAAAGGAAGGGGGAAGTAGATGGGGGGAAGGAGGGGGGAAGGAAGGGGGAAGGAGATAGGGGGAAGGGGGGAAAGGAAGGGGGGAGGAAGGAGGAAGGACATGGGGGAGAAGGAGGCGGGAAGGAGATAGGGGGGTAATGAGATGGGGGGAAGGAAGGGGGAAGGAGATAGGGGAAGGAGAGGGGGTAAGGAGATAAGGTGGAAGTAGAGGGGGGAAGGAGATAAGAGGGAAAGTGAGGGGGGGAAGGAGATGGGGGGAAGGAGATGGGTGGGAAGGAGATGGGGGGAAGGAGATGGGGGAAGGAGGGGGGAAGGAAGGGGGAAGGAGATGGGGGAAGGAGTGGGGAAGGAAGGGGGAAGGAGATGGGGGGAAGGAGGGGGGGAAGGAAGGGGGAAGGAGATGGAGGGGAAGGAAGGAGGAAGGAAGGGGAAGGAGAAGGGGGAAGGAAGGGGGAATAAAGAGAGGGGAAGGGGGGATGGAAGGGTGAAAGAGAGAGGGGGGAAAGGAGTGGGAGAAAGGAGAGGGGGGAAAGAAGGGAGAAGGAGATGGGGGAAGGATGGGGGAAGGAATGGGGAAGGAGATAGGGGGGAAGGAATGGGGAAGGAGATGGGGGGAAGGAAGGAGGAAGGAAGGGGAAGGAGAAGGGGGGAAGGAAGGGGGAATAGAGAGAGGGGAAGGGGGATGGAAGGGGAAGGAGAGAGGGGGAAGGAGAGGGGGGTTGAAGGAGATAAGGGGGAAGGAGACGAGGGAAGGGGATAAGGGGGAAGGAAATGGGGGGAAGGAGATGGGGGGATGGAGGGGGGGAACGGAGATGGGGGAAGGGGATCGGGGAGGAAGGAGATGGGGGAAGGAGATGGGGGTAAGGAGATGGGGGAAGGAGGGGGGAGGAAGGGAGAAGGAGATGGGGGGGAAGGAAGGTGGAAGGAAGGGGGAAGGAGAAGGGGGGAAGGAAGGGGAAGGGGGGGAAGGAAGAGGGAAAGAGAGAGGGGAAGGAGGGGGGTGGAAGGGGGAAGGAGAGAGGTGGAAAGGAGAGGGGGAGGAAGGGGGAAGGAGTGAGGGGGGAAGGGAGGGGGGAAGGAAGGGGGAAGGTGAGAGGGGGGAAGGAGAGTGGGGAAGGAACGGGGAAGGAGAGAGGGGAGAAGGAGAGGGGGGAGGAAGGGGGAAGGAAAGAGGGGAGAAGGAGGGGGGGAAGGAAGGGAAGGGGGGGAAGGAGAGAGAGGGGAAGGAGAGGTGTGGAAGGAAGGGAAAGTAGGGGGGAAGGAAGGGGAAGGAAGGGGGAAGGAGAGGGTGGAAGTAGGATGGGGAAAGGGGAGGGGGGAAGGAGGGAGGCGAAGGGATGGGGGGAAGGAAGATGGGGGGAAGGGGAGAAGGAGATGGGGGAAGGGGGGGAAGGAGGGTGGAAAGGAGATGTGGGGGAAGGAAGGAGATGTGGGGGAAGGAAGGAGATGGGGGGGAAGGAAGGTAATGAGAGGGAAGGAGGGGGAGAAGGAGGTGGGGAAGGATGGAGGTGGGGAATGAGAGGTGGGGAAGGAGGGGAGAAGGAGAGGGGGGGAAGGAAGGAGATTGGGGAAGGGGAAGTAGAGGGGGAAGGATGGAGATGGTGGAAGGAGGGGGGGAAGGACGGGGGAGTCGAAAGGAATGTGATGGCGGGTAAGGAGAGGGGGGAAAGAGAGGGGGGAAGGAGGGGGTGAAGGAAGTAGGTGAGGAAGGAGGAGGAAAGGGGAAGGAGAGGCGGGGAAGGAAGGACATTGGGGGGAAGGAGGGGGGAAGGAGATTGGGGGTGGAGGGGGAAGGAGGGGGGGAAGGAAGGAGATGGGGAAGGAGGGGGGGAAAGAAGGAGAGGGGGAGGAAGGAGAGGAGGTGAGGGAAGGAGGGGGGAGGGAAGGAGGGGGAAGGAAGGAGATTGGGGAAGGAGAGTGGGGGAAGGAAGGGGGAAGGAGATGGTGGAAGGAGATTGAGGGGGAAGAAGATAGGTGAGGAAGGTAGGGGAAGGAGATGGGGGGGAAGGAAGGAAGGGGGAAGGAGATAGGAGGGGAAGGAAGGGGAAGGAGATGGGGGAAAGGAGATTGGGGTGGAAGGAAGGTGGTAGGAGATAGGGGGGAAGTAGATGGGGGGAAGAAGGGGAAAGTAGATGGGGGGAAGGAGATGGGGGAAGGAATGGGGAAAGGAGATATGGGGAAAGGAAATGGGGGAAAGGAGAGGGGAAGGAGATGGGGAAAGGAGAGGGAGGAAGGAGATAGGAGGGAAGGAGATGGGGAAGGAGGGGAAGGAGATGGGGGGAAGGAGATAGGGGGAAGGAAGGGGGAAGGAGATAGGGGAGGAGGAGATAAGGGGGGAAAGGGAAAGGGGAAGGAGATGGGGAAGGAGAGGGATGGAAGGAGATAGGGGTAGAAGGAGACAGGGGTGAAGGAAGGGGGAAGGAGATAGGGGGAAGGAAGGGGAAGGAGATGGGGTGTAGGAAGGGGGAAGGTGATGGGAGGGAAGGAAGGGGGAAGGAGATGGGGTGTAGGAAGGGGAAGGTGATGGGAGGGAAGGAAGGGGAAAGGAGTTGGGGAAGGAGAGGGGGAAGGAAGGGGGAAGGAGATGGGGGGAAGGAATAGGGAGTGAAGGAAGGGGGAAGGAGATAGGGGAGAAGGAGTTGGGGGAAGGAAGGGGGAAGGTGATAGGGGGGAAGGAAGGGGGAAGGAGATGGGGGAATGAAGGGGGAAGGAGACTTGGGCAAGGAGGGGGGAAAGAAGGGGGAAGAGATAGGGGGAAGGAGGTGGGGGAAGGAAGGGGGAAGGAGATGGGGGAAGGAGATTGGGGGAAGGAGGGGGGCAAGGAGAGTAGGGGAAGGAGAGGGGAGGAAGGTAGATAGGGTGATGGAGGGGGCAGGAGGATGGGGGGAAAGAGATGGGGGGGAGGAGATGGGGGGTAGGAAGGGGTCAGGAGATGGGAGGGAAGGAAGCGGGAAGGAGATGGGGAGGAAGTAGAGGGGGGAGGAAGGGGGAAGGAGATGGGGGGGAAGGAAATCAGGGGGGAAGGAAGGGGGGAAGGAGATAGTTGGAAGGAGATAGGGGGAAGGAGTTAAGGGGGTAGGAGATGGGGGAGAAGGAGATGGGGGATAAGGAAGGAGATGGGAGGGAAGGAAGGGGAAAGGAGATGGGGGAAAGAGAAGGGGGAAGGAAGGGGGAAGGAGATGGGGGAAGGAGATGGGGGGAAGGAGAGGGGGAAGGAGATAGGGGAGAAGGAGATAGGAGGGGAAGGAAGGGGAAAGGTGATAGGGGAAGGAAGGGGGAAGGTGATGAGGGAGAAGGAGATAGGAGGGGAAGGAAGGTGGAAAGAGATATGGGGGAAAGAGAATGGGGGAAGGAAGGGGGAAGGAGATGGTGGAAGGAGATCGAGGGGGAAGGAGCATAGGTGGGAAAGGAAGGGGGAAGGAGATGGGGGGAAGGAGATTGGGGCAGAAGGAAGGGGGAAGGAGATAGGGGTGAAGTGGATGGGGAAGAAGGGGGAAGGAGATGGGGGGAAGGAATGGTCAAAGGAGATAGTTGGGAAGGAGATGGGGGAAAGGAATGGGGAAGGAGATAGGGGGAAGGAGATGGGGCATGGAGGGGGGAAGGAGATGGGGGAAGGAAATAGGGGGGAAGGAGATAAGGGTAGGAGATAGGGGAGAAGGAGATGGGGGAAGGAAGGGGGAAGGAGATAGGGGAGAAGGAGACAGGGGGGAAGGAAGGGGGAAGGAGATGGGGGAATGAAGGGGGAAGGAGATGGGGTGTAGGAAGGGGGAAGGTGATGGGAGGGAAGGAAGGGGGAAGGAGATGGGGGGAAGGAAATGGGAGGGAAGGAAGGGGGAAGGAGATAGGGGAGAAGGAGATGGGGGGATGGAAGGGGGAAGGTGATGGGGAAGGAGATGGGGGAATGGAAAGGGGAAGGAGATGGGGGGAAGGAAAGGGGAAGGAGATGGGGGGAAGGAAAGGGGAAGGAGACGGGGGGAAGGATAAAGGGGGAAGGAAGGGGGAAGGAGATGGTGCGAAGGAGATGGGGGGAAGGAAGGGGGAAGGAGATGGGGGAAGGAGATAGGAGGGGAAGGAAGGGGAAAGGTGATAGGGGAAGGAAGGGGGGAAGGTGATGAGGGAAGGATGTAGGGGGTAAGGAGATAGGGGGGAAGGGAGATGGGGGGAAGTAAGGGAGAAGGAGATGGGGGAGAAGGAGATAGGAGGGGAAGGAAGGGGGAAAGAGATATGGGGGAAAGAGAGTGGGGGAAGGAAGGGGGGTAGGAGATGGTGGAAGGAGATCGAGGGGGAAGGAGATAGGTGGGAAAGGAAGGGGGAAGGAGATGGGGGGAAGGAGATTGGGGCAGAAGGAAGGGGGAAGGAGATAGGGGTGAAGTAGATGGGGGAAGAAGGGGGAAGGAGATGGGGGGAAGGAATGGGCAAAGGAGATAGTTGGGAAGGAGATGGGGGAAAGGAATGGGGGAAGGAGATAGGGGGAAGGAGATGGGGCATGGAGGGGGGAAGGAGATGGGGGAAGGAAATAGGGGGGAAGGAGATAAGGGTAGGAGATAGGGGAGAAGGAGATGGGGGAAGGAAGGGTGAAGGAGATAGGGGAGAAGGAGACAGGGGGGAAGGAAGGGGAAGGAGATGGGGGAATGAAGGGGAAGGAGATGGGGTGTAGGAAGGGGGAAGGTGAGGGAGGGAAGGAAGGGGGAAGGAGATGGGGGGAAGGAAATGGGAGGGAAGGAAGGGGGAAGGAGATAGGGGAGAAGGAGATGGGGGGATGGAAGGGGGAAGGTGATGGGAAGGAGATGGGGGGGATGGACAGGGGAAGGAGATGGGGGGAAGGAAAGGGGAAGGAGATGGGGGGAAGGAAAGGGAAGGAGACGGGGGGAAGGATAAAGGGGGAAGGAAGGGGGAAGGAGATGGTGTGAAGGAGATGGGGGGAAGGAAGGGGGAAGGAGATGGGGGGAAGGAGATTGGGGGAAGGAGATGGGGGGAATGAGAGGGAGGAAGGAGATAGGGAAGAAGGAGATGGGGGAAGGAAGGGGGCAGGAGATGGAGGGAAGGAGATGGGGGGGTAGGAAGGGGGCAGGAGAAGGGAGGGAAGGAAGCGGGAAGGAGATGGGGGAATGAAGGGGAAAGGAGATGGGGTGTAGGAAGGGGGAAGGTGATATGAGGGAAGGAAGGGGGAAGGAGATGGGGGGAGGATGCAGAGGGGGAGAGGAAGGGGGAAGGAGATAGGGGAGAAGGAGATGGGGGGTAGGAGATAGGGGAGAAGGAGGTAGGGGGAAGGAGATGGGGGGAAGGAGATGGGGAATAGTAAGGGGAAGGAGATGGGAAGGGAAGGAAGGGGGAAGGAGATGGGGGGGTGGAGATGGTGGAAGGAGATGGGGGGAAGGAGATGGGGGGAAGGAGATAGGGGGAAAGATATAGGGGAGAAGGAGGTGGGGGGAAGGAAGGGGGAAGGAGATAGAGGGGAAGGAGATGGGGCAGTAGGAAGGGGGAAGGAGATGGGATGATGGAGATAAGGGGGAAGGAGATGGGGGAAGGAGATAAGGGGGAAGGAGAGAAGGGGGAAGGAGAGGGGGGGAAGGAGATAAGGGGTTAGGAGATGGGGAGAAGGAGAAAGGGGGAAGGAAGGGGAAGGAGATGGGGGAAAGGAGAGGGGGCAAGGAGATAGGGGAGAATGAGATTGGGAAAGGAAGGGGGAAGGAGATAGGGGGAAGGAGATGGGGGATAGGAAGTGGGAAGGAGAGGGAAGGAAGGAAGGGGAAGTAGATGGGGGGAAGGAGAGGGGGCAGGAAGGGGAAGGAGATGGGGGAAGGAAGGAGGCAGGAGATGGGGGAAGGAGATGAGGGGTAGGAAGGGGGCAGGAGAAGGGAGGGAAGGAAGCGGGAAGGAGATGGGGGGGAGGATGGGAGGGGGAGGAGGAAGGGGGAAGGAGTAGGGGAGAAGGAGATGGGGGTAGGAAAAGGGGTATAGTAAGGGGGAAGGAGATGGGGGCAGGAAGTGGGAAGTAAGGGAGAAGAAGATGGGGGAAGGAAGGGGAAAGGTGATGGGGGGGAAGATAGGGGAAGAGGGAAGGGAAGGGGAGGAATGGGAAGATGGGGGAAGGAATGGGGAAGGGATGGGGGAAGGATGGGAAGGAGATGGGGAGGAGAAGGGGAGGAGGGGGAAGGAGATGGGGGAAGGAGATAGAGGGGAAGGAAGAGGAAGGAGATAGGGGGAAGGAGATGGGGGGAAAGGAGATGGGGGAAGGAGAAGGGGGTAGGAGATATGGAGAAGAAGATGGGGGAGGAAGGGGGAAGGAGATAGGGAGAAGGAGAAGGGGGAAGGAAAGGGGAAGGAGATAGGGGAAGGAGTTGGGGGGTAGAAGGGGGAGGAGATGGGAGGGACGGAAGGAGGAACGAGATAGCGGGAAGGAGATGGGGGAGGAGAAGAGATGTGGGGAAGGAAGGGGGAAGAGCTAGGGGGAAGGAGAAAGGGGAAGGAGATAGGGGAAGGAGTTGGGGGGGTAGAAGGGGGAAGGAGATGGGAGGGACGGAAGGGGGAAGGAGATGGGGAAGGATATAGCGGGAAAGGAGATGGGGGAAGGAATGGGGAAAGGAGATGTCTAAGAGTTAGGGGGGGAAGGAGGAGGGAAGGAGATGGGGGAAAGGAGAGGGAGGAAGGAGATAGGGGGGAAGGAAGATGGGGGAATGAGGGGGGAAAGAGATGGGCGGGAGGAAGGGGGAAGGTAGGGGGAAGCAGATTGGGTGGAAGGAAAGGGGAAGGAGATGGGGAAGGAGAGGGAGGAGGAAATACGGGAGATGTAAATGGGGGAAGGAAGGGGGAAGTAGATGGGGGAAGGAGATAGGGAGGAAGGCGATAAGGGGGTAGGAGATAGAGGAGAAGGAGATAGTGGGGAAGGAAGGGTGAAGGAGGATAGGGGAGAAGGGAGATAGGGGGAAGGAAGGGGAAGGAGATAGGGAAGAAGGAGATGGGGAGGAAGGAGATAGGGGGAAGGAGAGGGGGGAAGGGAGGGGGAAGAAGATTGGGGAAAGGAAAGGGGAAGGAAGGGGAAGGAGATGGGGGTGAAGGAGATTGGGGGGAAGGAAGTGGTAGGAGATGGGGGAAGGAGAGGGAGGAAGGAGATAGGGAAGAAGGAGATGGGGAGGAAGGGGGAAGGAGATGGGGGATGGAGATGGGGGAAGGAAGGCAGAAGGAGATAGTGGGGAAGGATATGGGGGGGAAGGAAGGGGGATGGAGATGGGGAAGGGAGATGGGGGAAG